>NC_054468.1:206097743-207352743 GCF_017639515.1 Carcharodon carcharias
TTTCCCCCCTTCCCTGGGGCAACCCTTGCCCTGCAGCCCCTTGCCCTGCTTGCAGCCAGTTTCCCCCCTTCCCCAGTGCAGCCCTTGCCCTGCAGCCCCTTCCCCTGCCTGCAGCAGTTTGATGGAGAAAAAAACATCCTGGGAGAGTCTAGAAATCACAGGGGTAACAGTGATCATCTCCAGTAATTGTAAAATTGGCGAAAAGGAGAGAGAAAGGGACACAGTACCAGAGATACAGGGAGCCTAACAGAAAAATAAAGAGAGATAGAGGCACATGAGAAGTGAGAGAGAGAGACTTTCCCTGACATTTGACAAATTAAAAAAATGGTATGAGGCAGTGTCTCGTCCAAACCTGGGCAAAGCTGATAAGTAAGGTGAGTAGACCATGAATAAATGTAACTGGAACCCCCAGTCCCCTACAACAAAATAAAATCACTAACAACAAACAGTGACTGCACCAGGCAGATGCACCTAAATACAATCCAATTTCACATTGCAGATTGACAAATGCCCTCGACAGCACTCTCCAGGGGCAAAAGGAGCATAATCAGCAGGCCAACAAAGTAGCTTTTATAGAAGGCTATCAAATCTCATGAGGCAGTTCCAGCCATCTGTCATCCACAAGTAATGTGTTTCATTATGACTTGTAATATCAAGTTTGCAAACAAAGGCCTGTCAAATCTTTTTAGTGAGGCCTTTGTTACTTCCAGCATGCCCTTCATGAGGTTTAATCGGTTTTAATGGTTGTCTTTTATATGAATATTGTTAGCTTTTAAAGGGTCCTACTCTAAATAACAATCTCACAAAAACAATTTTTGCTGCAACTTATTTATATTAGTTGACCGTCAATCTCATGACCAGGTAGAGACGTTAGCTGCTTGTGCTCACTACCAAGGCAAACATTTAGAAAAATTTGCCTTCAGTTTGAATGCCATTTGTCACATTTTTAACACTTTTTATTTATATTTTATTAATGTCAATTTTTTCTACAGCAAGAATTTGAAAAGGAATTACATTTCAATTATATTTAAAAGCAAAGTATAAATACATAAACCCTGAAAAAAGCATTTTAGGCTAGGCATTGAAATTGTTTCCCCAATGACAATAAGCATTGTTAGCCTGTCTTACTAATCAAAAACACTTCACTCCATTATGTTGTAATATCTTTGATTTTGATCCTAAGTTGAAGCTATACAGCATAGGCTTTTCCCTCTGGTTGTGAATAAAGGAAAATACAGCAGGGAGAGATGATCACTTTCAGTTTTTTTTAAACAGAAAGCTGCAAGTCCAACTTTAATAAACTCAAAAGATTAGAATGCAGGAGGAATTTTGTTGCAGCCAAGTAAGATGACCCGCTGGTAGAGTCAAGATCTACTGATTAAAGTGTTTTAGTTCAGTCATACCTATTGCTCTGTCTATTCACTTCTTGCTAAATAGAGTAACAATTTGTTTCTGGTTTCATCTCACCAACTGTCAGTCTACCTTCAAACACATCGGAAAACAATCACGTGGAGGCCCACGCAAAAGACATGAATACCCAGTTAAGGTCACAATGAGTTACACCATTAATTGGTTAGATATTAGGCAGTGCGGGCACACCCCTAAACGTTAAGAAGCTTTGGCTGTTTATAGGAGGAACTAAAACCACTGTAACGGAAAGAACAAATACAAGACCTAAACGTGTAACAGTGTCCATTAAAACCATCGAAACTCCAAGTACTTAATAAGCTTAGCTGACTTCACACTGGAGGTCATACTTCATACAACGTCAAGCCCAATTGATAGAGTAGACCTTGGGGGAGGGGAGCCTTTCAACGTTGAATAGATGGAAAATTGTGGAGACTGAGTGCCCAAATTCTCAGTATGGGCTTCTGCTAGGCAAAGCTCCCATTTCGAAATGTACCCCAACACTATTTCTCCTGTCGCATTGTGAAGTATGAACCACACAGTAATGGCAGTACAGCTGTACGTTTGATCCAATTCTTGTCATGTGTGAAAAGGTGAAACTACAAATACCTTCATCTACGTTAAAAGCAACGAAAGATCATCGATTTTAGACAGTTTTGATGATCGTATAAACGACAATCTTATTAGCGGCTACATTTGCTGGGCTTACTTCTAATGTCGATTCTACACTTACTGTGACATTTTCTCGCCACCACCCTCCCCTGGTTGACTCCCGCTTTTCTGGTGGCGAATTATTTTTTTGCTGGAACGGTCAGCACAAAAATAAGTTAGCAGTGGCATTACATCATTGAGAAATTCTAATTTTAAATATATACAGCAGCCGAAAAACCAAACTGTCACGTCCCACTACCTTGTCATTACGATTGTTTTTAGCGTTACTGACTTCCTTCACTTTGGATTTTATTTCCGATTTGTTGGTTAAACTGTGTTTTTTCCTCGCTACTTTCTCATGGGGAGAATTGGAAGCCGTTGCGGCCATGTTAACACCATTACCGAGATCCTATTTGCAAGCGCAGCCCCCGATTCCTTAGATTTTTCCCCTTTTTCAAATACTGAATCGTTGCTTCCCATTTCGGAACATTTTTTTGTTGTTGATCGCCTTCCCCTTTCAAATCAAACTGTCGCAAGGGATACTCCGAACAAAATTCTTAAAAATCGCTCTCGGTGAGGACGAGTGTACAGCCCGTCGGGGAAAAAATAGTGTTTGAGGTGTCGCCTTTAAATAGCCCAAGAAAACCCCCTTGCGTTCAGTGATAAACCACTGTGACGTGGGCTTGCAATTGTTTTTCGACACTACTTCTGCTCCCAGTCTCTTTCCCCGTGAGCCAGAATAAACCCTTGTAGCGACTGATAGTTAGCCAGCCACGATTGGTATTTGCCTTTCTCGCTAAGGTTTACTCACGTGTTTTTCTCAACTCTTCAACAAATTACTCAACAAATTTAGAACCGACTATATAGATATCGAAAGAGCTTCAAGATTCGACGCCTTTTTCTGAGCTGATATTTCCTTAATGGTCTCACGTGGAGCAGCCAAGCAGCTGCATTTGTACCTGATGCAGAAAGGCCAATTTCGAGAGTTCGGGTCCAGAGATCCATCTGAACATGCATTCCCCTCGCTGAAGTGGATTTACCAAATGCATTCTCCAATCTCACCGTTAAGCAGTATGCAACTGAGCCAGGAGTGAAACTCAAGTCTTTTACCTAATAACCCACATGGCAATAACAGGCCTCAGAACCGTTCGCATTGTTGTGGATTAGGGATGGGGGTGAAGGAAGAGATGTGGGACTAGCTGTGATGAAACCACGATGCAGCCAGACTTTAACTGTAAAGCAAAATATACTTCCGATTTTAGCACGCCAAATAGTGGCTTTCACTCGGAAAAAAAATGGGTTACCGAAACAATATTCCAACTAAAAGCTTCTATGTATTGCTGTTTCCTTTTCTTAATATAGTAGCATTCCAATGGCTCATTTTAAAAGCGATGCTACTGTCTGGAGTTAGATAATTGTTGCAAGTGGTACTCCAGAGACTTTAATATGCACATAATCTGAGCTGATATTCAAGTGCAGTGCTGAGGGACTGCTACAATGGCAGTCTTTTGAATGAGACATTAAATAGAGGCTTTGGTTACATTTTCAGGTGGAGCTAAAGATTCTACGGTAGAGTGTTTCCCAGGTGTTCTGGCCAATAATTATACATCAACCAACATTTACAATTAGCTGATTATTTATTTCATTGTTACTTTTGGGAGTGGTTTCCTACAACAGTGCCTACTCTATAAAGACACGTCTTAAAATGCTTCCGAGCATCCTGAAAGGCACCATTAGATCCAGATTTCAATCAACTCAAGTTCCTAAATTAGCCAGAATTTGGTTAAAAGTAAAAAAATTATTTTCCTCTAGCAAAATCGAATATTAAAATCATTTATAATCAATCCACAAATAGTGGAGTAATCGGCAATATTAAGATGGTGTGATGTTGGCTTATAAAGAAAGCTGGTTCGCATGATTGCAATTTCATAAACATCAGTTCTCACAAAGCAAGCCTCAGCATGGTGGAAAGGCCAAATCAACTCTGGCCAAGTTCAAACTTTCAACATTTAGACATTGAAACAGAAAATACTTGAAAGGTGGAAAAAATAACAGAACAACAAAATATTGCAAGAGTGTCAGACAGCATCAGTGATGAGGAAGGCCTGGCATTAATCCTGTCCATGATGGGCTGCCTGACCTGTTGAGTTTCCAGCAATTTCCATTCACTTCAGATTTCCAGTATCCACAACAGTTCAATTAACTGCTGTTTTAAAACAAACTTTTTCCCAAAAAATTGTAATCTAGTACAAGCATGCAATCAGACAAGGAATTTAAGCCATCAAGTTAGCTTGTCATTAATATTTCATCCCTTATTGCATAATCTGCATGGAAAAATTGTCAAATACACATCCTTCAACTTCAGCAAATTCACCCATTTCCTACATCAGTAGCAAATCCCAAAGCAAACAGAATTCCAATAAAGCACTTCCAGTATGTTCAATAATTTTGGCAACTGAATATAAACATGAATTGGACTGTAAGACCATTACTTGTCATCTTGTACAGGGAGAAAAATGAGTTACTGGTATAGCAGTAAATTGAGAACCTAGAAGTCATCCTGCCTAGAAGTGTCAAGATGAGGAGAAATTGTATTAATGCAGTTAACGGATAGGTTTTCCAAAACTTGTATTCTCGTTCAAGTCAGAAGAGGAGCTTGGTCACGAGGGAAATAATTTTTAACCTTGTGATCTTAGAGTAGCTATAATTAAGCTTCAAAACTAGCACACAAATGCAATTCCCAGTGATTGGCTCCTGAGATATCAGGGCCTTTTATAAAGCAGCAAGTTAAAAATTAGAAAGGTACTGACTGAACATAATTCAAATAAGGCAAATTCAGCCAGTGAACTGTGCAAGGCTCACATGTACAAATTTTGCACACAACTACATGCCAAAACCAATTTAGGATATGAAAACTAATCCCAATGCAAGTCTTTTAGCCTTCATGTTCAATTTTCAGCAGAGAACAAAGTTATTAGTTATCTCAAATGGATTTTTAAATATATAGGTATTTAATACAGCAAACTAAGATTTACAGTGGTGTCCTGGGGACCTGTATTAGGACTACTTGCTCTTTTTGCTGTGTACATGGGCATAATTTTGAAGTTGCTGAAAATAGAGACACGCTTCAGGATAAGTCTGGTGAAATGGGAAAATATGGGAGATTAAAATGCTGATGATGCACTTTGGAAGGGAAAAACGAGGTAATATATTGTACAACTTTTAAAGACGTGCAGCTTAGAGGCCTAGAATATCAAAGCAAGTTATGAAATCCTTCATAAAGGGATGTGAAAGGTTAGCCCTCAGCTAGAACAGGGTGGCCACTTCTAGATACACATCAAATCATTGGAGCAGGTACAGAAATTTATCGGAATCATACCAGTGATGAGACTAGAGAAGCTGGGATTGTTCCCTTTAGAACAGAATATGGAGGAAAATTGGATATTCAAAATTGAGGGGCTTTAATAGAACATTATATCTAATGGCAGGAAGGTCAGTAACCAAGTACTGATAATTGGCAACAAAACCTACATAAGAAGTTTCAATCTGGAATGCACTACTTGAAAGGGTAGTGGAAGTGGTACACAATTTCCTTTTGAACATTACTATTGTATGAGAAATCGGTAGGGCTACGTGGGGAAATAGAGCAAGGGAGCGGCCAATGCATACTATAATGTGGATATACAAACTATATAGCAAAGTACGGTTCTAACCGAAGAGGCCAACTTTCACTAATTGTGAACAAATCCATTTTAAAGCTATTTACTTCTTTGGAATGGGCTCTGAGCTTAAATAAGGCAGTGTTAATACTTGTATCTCGATTCCTTGTGTTCATTTAAGCTAGTGTGCTTAAAAGTTAGCCAATTCTGGGTTATGCTGAAATGAATTAAATTAATTTGACTAAATTTTCTCCTGGGCAAGAATATAGAGCTACCGCTCAACAAATTAAACATTTGAGTGATAGATCAAGAGATTTTTCCTGTTGTCACTTTGTGGTCTTTGGGCATTTAAGGGTATCTTATAATCCATCCAAAGAAAAATTAAATGAACTTGCAATATCAAAGGAATGTCCAGCAGTAAAGAACCAAAATTGACTTAATTTTCAAATCCCATGTAAATATGAAGGATATTTAATTGTGGGCTTTATCTACCTGGTGTACATAGAGGATTTTCCACAGGTGATGCTTGTAGGCAACAGATGCCATGTTTGAGAACAGGCAGCAAATATGTTTTTCTGCCTCCTGGCTTGGAAGGTTCCCTTGGGGTAAACAATTTTTGAATCCAGCTGGTACAAGATATCAGCCTCAATTGTGCTGAAATAGCTATTCAAGTCAATTCTAAGTCATGCCTGCAAGTAACAAGTCCTTCAGCTGGTTTTGCTTTACAGCTCTCTAGAGACTAATTTTGGTACTTTTAACAAGGGTTTTAGTTTGTTAGCTGACCTCAACTACTGAATCTCTATATAGTGCTAGATCCTGAAACCCAGTAATAATCCAGAAGCAGCCATTTAATTCATCATCCGTGCCAGCTCTTTTAAAGAGAAGCCAGAAAGTGAAGAATAGGAAAACCTACCTACCTACCATTCCAAGCAGTTCAATATTCTTGCCCAGGAGAAAATTTAATCAAAATGCATTTTGGTATAACCTAGAATTGGTTACGGCAGACTGGTTTAAAAGTGGTCATAATGAATCAGGTTACAAATGGCACTAACAATTAGGTGGTTAAAAGATCAGTTTAAAAAAATGCAGTTTAGTTACATAATGGGATTTATTACTAAAGAATAAGTGAAAGTTAGCCTTTTCCAGTGGTTATACCCACACTTAAGCAAATTAACAACCAGCATCAGGATCTGCCTTATAAAGTTTACCATTCATCCAAGATATACATTGAAATGTTGGTATCAACAGGAACATTGTTTATACCAAGAGTCCAATTCTGTGCTAATAACCAATGTTACTAAGAGGTAAAGGTAGCAAATTCTTAACTATTAAGCAAGTGATTTGGCATCTATGAACAAAACCCTTTTGATGGAAGATTTAATACAAATTTGTAGGACCAGCATTGTCTTTAAACCTAGTCTTATTTTCCAACCAGATTTTAAGTTAAAATGGGAAATAAAATTCTGAAGCATTATTTCACCAATTTAACAAGTGCAGATCAAGAGCAAGATTTGTCCAGTATTAATGTACTTTAAATGGTTGCATGTTACACAAGCTGTTAACACTTGAATAGTAAAGTCTGCAAAAGACCAATTCCAGTCCAAGTCACTACCTGTCACATTATAGCAATAAACATAAACTACAAAAACAGAACAGCTATTTTGGGTAAATTGTAGTTTTATTGGAAAAA
The DNA here is from genome assembly GCF_017639515.1 of Carcharodon carcharias. Lineage (NCBI taxonomy): Eukaryota > Metazoa > Chordata > Chondrichthyes > Lamniformes > Lamnidae > Carcharodon > Carcharodon carcharias. The sequence goes on from NC_054468.1 coordinate 206,105,151, forward strand.
AATATACAACTTGGAATGGATTTCAGGCATGTCAGTGCCAAAGCAGATTTCAGAAAGAACTAAGTGGCTAAACAAAATTTTGAAAGAGCACAGTAAGAAAACAAGAATGCTTCCTTGTATGGAACAGCAAATACAAAAAGGTTTAGTGTACGAGTACCTGGATGATACACCCGTTTTACTATAGTGCAATGCTGAGAAATTTTAGGCTCTGTCCTTATTCCATGCAGAGTGATAACTCTGCATTTAAAACAGCAATGCAATACATGCTGAAATCATCAGCCATTTCCTCACAGCAGCATACCCAGATGATCCCTCGTTAAACCACAAGTCCTTATGTAGCTTTGAATGTGTAGAAGAGCTTGGATGCACTTCAAGATAAAGCCACATGCAACTTTTGTTACACCAAAGTCTTGTCTCAAATGCAAAAGAAAACAATGACAAGATATTGAAGGAAAATAACATGGACTGTAACTCTACCCACTATACATGCATATGTTTTAGACAGTTGGGGCAGGAGAAACATTACAGAAATTACAAACAAAGGAAAGGCAAATAAACAATGCTTTTTTTTTACAAGAAAATTAAAAGGTTTTCTGTACAAGATCTTCACTTTGCAGTCATCATTTGTACGAACTCTGTAAAAGGAAGAGGAGAATATTACTAATTTCTAAAGCATCAAAACTTAACTGATCTCAAATCACCTTGCACTTAAGTTTCAACTTGTCTTTCCACTCTCACCTTGAAATTACTTGTACTGCATTGTCATAACTAGTTACATTATATTAAGGTTTCTTCAAGTTTTAGAATATATACGCTTACCAGATTGAGCATGTTTGAAACTACAATGGACCCACAGTTTTTGAATACCAAGGTGATTTAAATTTTCCCATTTGGCATTAATCGATGGGCTCAAGAACAAAATAAAGTTTGAAAACTAACCAAGCCAACAGGCTGAAAGACAGTAACTAGGAGGGAAGAAATGGGTACTTAGGTGGAACAATGAAAACTTTGAATTAATTGGTGCTTCAGGTGCCAAAGCAGTTTCATCCCAATTTAGCAATCAAGGGATCTAACATGCTCATAACCAACCATGCTCAGGCAGCTGAACAACTCCAGAGTTCTGAGCAAAATTGTTGACAACAGTAATTGTGTAGCACCAAAACAGCAATTGCATTATGTTCATGGTTGTTCCCTGCCCCACCAGGCTCAACCAAAATAATTTCAACTTTAGATTCTCCATGTAATTGTAATATTTTAGACATGAGAAGCCACCCAACTTTTGAATTGTAGAATTAAACCAAATCAATAATTACCCAGGATAATCTTTTTTGATTAAGTCTGAATATCAAGACCATTACATAAAAATTCACAAGGTATTAAATACATGCAAATTAAAAAAAAGTCAATAATCAATTACTTGTAATGTGTAACAACCATAAAAGAAGAATGAAGGTCAGTGTTGAGCCATTATTAGATTTTGTTCTTATACAAACAGAGGGGGATCTAGTGATGTATTTTAGTTCTGATGCAGGCAATCGAATACAACATTTCAGGAGTTCATGTAATTTAACAATGCTGACCACATTACCCACCCAGATACAATTATACCCTAGAGGTATGAATTTCCAGCTTCTAGACTTACCTTATCAATGATTAAGAAATCTAGTCATTAGTAAACAGGTTAATTTTAAATATGTCAACCCTGTCACTCCAAAGATCTAGGTTTGTAAGGTAGATCAGTTATTTTTATTTAGCAAACTTTCCCATCTTTATTTATAGTTCTGGCTAAGGAGATCTTGAGTCATGTTAAAGATTTGAAAAATTCACTTTGAGGGGCATTTTTACATCCACATGGCTAGGGGTGAAAGGCAATACAAGTATTTGGTCATTAATAGCCCAGCACAAAGATGGGCCACTTATAAACAAAATCCAAAGCTTTTAAGACTTATAATTTGCAGAATGCACAAACCATTATGTTTGGATGCAAATTAGCACATGCTCAAGCCAAAGAAAGGAGCATTAATAACATCAAGGAATGACTAGTTTCTAAAACTTCCCACACATTTGAGATCTAGATTGATTAGCATCAGATACCTTGCTATCATATGCCATGATCACTTCAGGTTTACTTGAAGTTAGCAATTTAATTGTTTTGTTACTTTCCTTGGGCATCGATGTTCAAGATATTGATGTGAAAAATATTATTCACAAGTACTCTACTATACAGTGTATGGAATTCTTAAAAGTCATTGCACATACAATACCCGGTAGCACTCAAAATAGCAACTGCATTTTGTAGGCATACCACACACAAGTATATTTTGCATTTTTTTTGCTGCACCATATGGACATTTCATAAGTAAATTGTCTCAGAAAATAGTTGTTCTCCAGGTTCTGGGAGAGCCTGAAAATAACTAAATTTGGTAGTCTTTCCATTCAAAGGTTAAGTGAAGCTGAACAAGTTTATTCAGTGTTATATACAGTAAAATCTTCATTATCTGGACTGTGGGGGGGAAAATGGGTGATGCTGGTTAATCAGAAAGCCAGTTAACAGTTCTATTTACCAATGGAATACAGCACAATACTTGTAGCATGAACTCAGTAATGGTATTCTTTTTAAATTAAGTCTTCAATAGTACACAAAATATAAAATATAGTATACAGGTATGACATGGTAATTGCTTCTGGTTGGTAAAGTGACTATTGTTAGGGGAACATCAAATTCCAATTAATAGAAGAGTCTGGTTAGTAGAGTGCCAGATAACAAAGTTTACTGTAGTTGGATATGAAATAAGATACTGAAAAAACCATTGCAGGCATAAGGAAACAGTATTAAGTGATAGCAACTTCTCTGCTAAAAAACCTACCTTCATAGTTCACTTGACCATCACCATCAATATCTGCTTCTCTGATCATTTCATCAACTTCTTCATCTGTCAATTTTTCTCCAAGGTTTGTCATTACATGACGAAGTTCTGCAGCACTGATGTAACCATTACCATCCTGAAATCCAAAAGAAATGAAACAGTCTAAGATTTTGCTTCAGGTCAATTTGAAGGGGAAAAAGAATTAAATGTTGGTATTAAGGGTCATGCAAGATAGAACCAAGTGGTCCAGCAGATTAGACAACCTTTGAGCTTTGGTGAGTGGTAGTACTCTTGTCCCAAAGTTAGAAGGTTGTGAATTCAAGGTTCAATCTGGACTAGCACATGATTTAGTGCTGTTCTGTAAATGTCAGCCTGAGGGGGCACTGCATTTTTCAGGCAGCACTTTCAGATGAAGCATTAAGCAAGAGGTCCCATTTAGCCCAAGCAGATCTAAGGATCCTGTGGCATGATTCTGGAAAGCATCCCCACTAGTATCCTGGCTAATATTATCCTTCAACCAACGTCAAAGATTTTCTGCTCATTATCTCCTTGTTTTCCACAAAAATCTTGCTATGTACAAGAATTGGCTGCTGCAATTCCTACATTACAACAGTGCTTTGGGATTGCGAAACTATGAGAGGCACAACATAAAATCCACGTTCTTCACCCAAGAGCCGGAATTTAAATCCAGCCTATATTAACAGAAGTCTACGTTCACTTGCTTCAAGGATCTGTGAAACAATGAGTAGTCTCAATTCAGTTTATAGCACTAAACACCCACAATGCAAAGCGTTCCAATTTGGTACTGCAAGGTGGGATCAAATGAGGTTTGGAGTCACATTAAAAACAGCAGAATGCTGGCCTTGCCAATTTCACATCCTAAAGGAAAAAACCATACTGAGCTTAGCCAATATTCACTTCCTAGCAACTTGGGTTAGATTAAAATTAGAATTGGCACATGCTCACTATACCTTATCAAACACTCTGAATGCTTCTCTGATTTCTTCCTCACTATCTGTATCTTTCATTTTTCTTGCCATCATTGTCAGAAATTCTGGAAAGTCAATCGTTCCATTTCCTGCCAAAAAATGGAATTTAGTGAAAACAGATGCACAATAATATGAAATGCTCATTGAGGGCTTTTTGCTCCTCCTGCTTACCATCAGCATCAACCTCATTGATCATATCCTGTAGTTCCGCCTCAGTTGGGTTCTGGCCTAGTGACCTCATAACTGTCCCAAGTTCCTTTGTTGTTATGGTGCCATCCCCATCTTTGTCAAAGAGTGAAAAGGCCTCTTTGAATTCTACAAAAGGAGGAAAAGATTAAATAATGTAAAATATATGCTAGCACAGTAAGAACTGACTGCATGTGATTTCACTAGAAAAGTGAATATTTTGAATCAGTGATGAAAATTACCCAAAAACTTGTGAAGTTGTGCTAGACAATATATAGATCAAGTTTATTGCTAAACCTGTAAAGTTGTCAGCTGTCACACTTAATATGTCTCATGCCATTTGTAAAAATGGAAGACAAGTATCACTACTAGATTACTCCAAAGATAATGTTGCAGATTTCCCAGATCTAAAGAAATCTGAATGTTAAATAACTGGCCCAGCTAAAGCATGGAGAATTAATTTCTGGGCATTTTTTTAACCCAAGGTCTAATCTAACTTTGGCAAAAACAGTACAGAAGATTGACTTAAATATTGTCAACTCAAATGACCAGATTAATACCCTGCAGCTAGGAAGATACTTAACACATGGATTATTTACTACAGAAAGACAACAAAAATGCTAACAAGAGGGAACAAGTCTGGAAGCAGAACAGTGCATCACTTCATCTTGTTCCTCCTCCGCATGTAGAGAATTTTGCTAGACAAATCAGTTCAGGCAATGTCCAATGCCAAGTGAAGCATAAGCACTCCCTATACAAGACTTCTGATGAAATACATAAAAGATACTATAAAACTTTAAAGTTCGAGTATAACCAGGAAGTGTAAAGCATGCGTACAGAATTCAACTTCTGTTCTACTGTACTTAACTGGACAATTCATAAGCCATTTAAATGATAGCAAGGAGCCAAAGTTCAAGGATGGGCAATACAGAAGCAATTAAATTACACCCACTTTTAAGTTATTGTATGCAAACTTTACCTGGAAATGAGCCACAATCACTTCCTCCCAGTAACAATCAAGCTATACCCAATTTAGCTCAAATGGAAATCAAACTCCACAGCAACTTAGTATTACACCTTCCACTAGATTTCTTGCACAAGTTAATTCTCAGATTAATATTTACAAATTCTTCTAGTGTTGAAATTGCTTAAGCTTTCAAATATCTTGCTATGCTTCCTGTCAAGATAAAACAGGTCTTAAGCAATTAAGGTAGGGCAGTTCATTCAATATTTACCAGCAATTTGCTCTTCTGTTAGTTGATCAGCCTGAAAAAAGATAATTACAGATTATGCACTATTCATACATTAGGCTACACAATTTAATTTGGCGGGGGGGGGGGGAGAAAAGAATCACATTTGGGGCAAATGATACAATAATAATTCAACTCAAGACTAAAATTTCATTCATACTTCCTAAAATATTCACAACTTTGCAAAAACATGGCATGATGTCCAAGATAACAGAGTCCTGTGCAGACACCCTTGAGCAATGAAGATTTACACTCCCACTAAAGCAAAAGAAGATTTACACATGGTAAACAAAAACACAAGCATATGATTTTAAAGAGCAATACCTTACCAACAACATTGACACTGGTTACTGAGAAACTTCCAGAAGACAAAGTCCAGTTTCCCCATGAAATTAAGTAGCATTCAACAGCCACAACATTGTAGTAAGATACAGGTTTCCAGAAGTGAAGCTTCCAAATTCAAATAAAACCCTTGAATTTGCACCTAGGCAATTAAAAAAGCCCCAAAGGGGGATGCTTCATAATGTAACAAATATATTAATGGCTACAATAAGCAAAGAAATTTGCATTATCATCCAGCCTAAGCAAAAAGTGTACTGGGCCCAATTTAAAAGCTCGACTTTTCGGTAAATACCACTAATTCAACAGCACTTTGAATGAAAGCTCATTTATTACACATCCATATGGGTCAAATAAATCCAAAACGCAAGTGCAAACAGTCTTTAGTAAAACTACAAACCAAGTAGCAGTAGCAAGGGAGGGGCTCAAATTCCAGCAAAGCCAACAATCATCCCTCAACTCGAGTGATCCCACAGTAATCATCTCAAGCCTCCCTTCCCAACTAAACAATATAATAAACTCCTGAACAAGAAAAATTAAACTGGGATGAAGAGGTCACGGGGCATTCAATCAGGGAGAGGCTGGGAAAGAAGAGGGACAACGCATCCCCAAGTTACACAAATTGGATCATTCGAAAACATCCGACCAAGAACCTTCCATGAAAGGGTGCATTCACCTCGAAATTACGAGTTTCGGAAGACAATGCCGGCTGGATGAAGGCATTTCAAATCCTACTCGCCCAGTCAGTTAAAAAGCTTAAAGTCCAATCTCTGCTTTACAGTGAGGGATCCTCCCATCCTGGACCCTGCAGTTTGCTCTCCTCTTCTGCATTGCAGCCGGAAGTGCCGATAATTTAAAATCAGCCATCTCCGGAGGTAAGCAACTCCACCACCACCACCCCCCCCACCCGCCGACACACACACACCCCCTCCCGTGAAAAACACCAAACCCTCGACGTTAACGTTTCTTCAACAACGTTGATATTTGCGAAAGCCGCCAAAGCGAGAAGTAGCGGACGCGCCCCATCCTCCCCACTCCGGGGAGGGAGGGGGGGGGGGCAGAGAGAGATTACCACGCGCCACCTGCCGCCCCGCGCTGTTCACACGCTCTCACCTCCCCGGCCGTTACCGCGCGGGTTCGCGCCCACCACACCGGCTCCAACGGTCCGAACTGAACCGGCCCCCGCCGCCCTGGGAATCGGGTGAGAAAGCGGCAGCGGCACAATCGCACGCCACCTACCCCCCATCCACCCCGGGGATGGACGACACCAACCACCCAGCCCCAGCGACGAGTGTAGGGGAGGAACCAGCTGAGGGAAGGATAGCGCGGGCATCAGCTAAGGTCGTCGCCGCGCCATGACAAAGAGAAGGGAGGTGGAAACTGGAATCAAACCCTTCGCCCACCACCACCTCCCCAAAAGCAGGAGGAAAGCGCCAATTCCGGCTATAAAAATTCGCCTTCTCCTGCCCGCTCATCCTATCCCCCTCCGCCGGGATATTGCCGCCAAAAAGAATAGGGGGACCCCGAAATAAAATAAAATATAAAGCACAGGGTCGGCGGCGGCTGATAGCGACATAGCAGCTAATGGGCCGCAGTGGCAGCCCGGCGGTTCTCGCCCTCTTATCTCCCTGCTCCACAGAGGCGTCGTCCCACGTTCCGGACCGGGGGGGGGGGGGGGGGTGAAGGAAAAGAAACGATATAAGATATATGTAAAAAAAAAGCCTCTCCGCCAGCGGTCCAACGGAAAATACACCATCGGTGGGGGATAAATCCAATTTCTTCCACGGTGCGGTGGTGGGTGGGGGGGAAGAAGGTCGGTGGAAAGAATAGGAATTGAAGGCTGAGAGGTGGGGCGGGACTCACCATTTTTGCACCGTTTTGAACTGGTTGCCGTTTGCCCCGCTCGCGGCTGAACTCCTCTCCGCCCTGGCCACCACTGACTATAAACAGCCCGCTCTCAGCGACTGCTTAACACCCGTCTCCTCCTGTATCCCTCCGCATAGCCCCGCCCCCTCCCCGCGCGCGCACACAAACACACACTACGGATCACCCTCCACTGAAAGGGCTCTTGGCCGGACCGCCCCTCCCCCACCTCAAAACAAAAAAAAAAAAAATCGCAACCGAGCTTCGAATTAATCTTCTATCCCCTTTCACTTAAAGCACCGACTCACTAACTGCCGTCGCCACCGCGCCGCCACCCACCACCGGACGCCTGCAGCTTGGGATTATTTTCTTGTTGTCCCGCGGAGGCAGCTGTAGCCCGGCGTGGCGGTGGCAGCTCGGCTCCCTGTGCGGCCGCTGATTGGTCGGGCTGTACCTGCAATGCGTCAGTGCAAGGCAGCGTCGCTGGTGCTGCTTGGCGTCCGTTCGCCTCTGCTCCGTTATTCGGAGCTGTTCATTTGCGCGGGGGGTGCGGTGTAGTTGCTTAGCGCAGCGCAGCACGGCACGGCGTGATCTGGTGTGGTTCGGCGCATTACATCGCCTTGGGGTAATAAAGGCGAAAAGGAGGAAAAGACGGACGGGATAGAATAGCTGATAGTAAATGCACACTGCAGTATTAGCACATTAAACAAGCACTCAGCCTGTTGGCTGCAGCTTCCCGCTGCATCCTCCTAGTGATCCATTACATTCATATGAAGCTTCTTTTTATTTGCTAGTTATCTTTGTAGCTTTATGCAATGGATATGACTTTTGTGTGTCACACGTACGTGGCTTCGGCTATTGAACACAGAATCTTGCTGTTGATTTATTTCAGAGTTTCTAATTATCTGTTTTCTTGAGTTGGTTTCAAACTATGCGTTGGATGTTCTTGCAAAGGTCCTGCTTGTGTACCCCAATTGAATTGCCCATTTTTATAATAAACTGTTATTGTCAGATATTTTGCAGTATTGGTGTGATAGTGTTGGATTGTGACTTTAGGTTGTTCTGGCGCACGTGCGTCTCTTGCTGGATATATGAATTTACATGACAATTTATTGTCGAGGTACGCTATTTTGTTTCTCCCTCGCAAATTTAAATGCCCTGTTTTTTTTAATTTTAAGGTTTACTTGTCATTGCTTTAAATTTTGTTGTTTGTTTGGCATACTACTCGGCGTCCAACGAAAGTAAAATGTAAACTTCACGGTAAGTTTCCGGACAATTTTCTAGTTTATTTTTAAATGGCAGAACTACAATTATACACTACTTGCAGTTAATAAACATTACAAAACTTCAACATTGATCTGATTTAATGTTTATAGCATCTAAGGCGCCATTTAATCTTGTAACTTCGCGTTATTTCTCACCATGCTTTAGAATACTGTACTTTGTTATGTGTTATATATTCTAGAACATAGTTCTATATTGCACAGTCTACAATTCTTGGGGGACCGTCCATGAGAAATGTGATGCTCTGGCCAACATAAACTTTTTTTTAAATGAGGCCCTTGCGTACTGTGTGCAGGATCATTTCTGGGTTGCAGGCATGGTAACAAAATATTTTTGGGACAATTAAAATACATGTGCACCATTTGTATAATGATTTCCTTTCTCCTTCTGTATATTATTTTTAGATTTGTGTACAAAATCCTCAACTTATTTAAAAGGGTCAGGAAGGAGGAAGTCTTGCTTCCTATACCTGCAATATTGTCATCAGACTTAATTAGCTATTGATACTAGTATAAGGAAAATCACACTTGAGACAATGGTATTGATTGTGTGATGCTCTTAATTCATCACTCAAATCATTCTCATTAGCACCAGTAACAAACATACTACCAGTAGGTAGTCCTATTATGTAGTTCAAAATGCTCTCCACTCACAACACATATTTGGAAAAATGCAATTTATAACACATTTGTACTGCATGTTGTTTGTCACAGTTGTCATAGATCCAAGTGCAGGGGGAACAGCCGAATGGTTGGAACTTTCACATACCAGTAAACTTTATTAAAATCTAGTGTCAGAATTAGACAGCATTTCACCTTTTAAACAATCGTATGTATTATGTCATAATTGTTTTTAAATTAGACGGCAGTTATGATGCAAATGCCAGTCGGCGACCATTATCTATAAGTGGCAGACCTGAGTTATATTGCCATCAGTGACTGTTGTTATCCAGGTAGGAATGAAGCTCATTGCATGCATCCTTAAAATCTATCCAAACACTGCTTCCTCAGAAGCTAATTTTTAATGTTATGAATGAGTGGGCAAGAGATCCAATGGATAATCAAAATTTTTAAAATGTAGTTTTACACCAGTCATAATACATGAGCTTGAAGTCAGAGCAGCATGAGAAATTACACATGATCTCTAATTTCCTGATTTAGCTTGCTCCAAACCTGGTCACTAAACTGGAGTTATATTGCCGCTTACAATTTAATCTCCAACCAATGCAAAAGGAGGCAAGGATAAGCTTATTGAATGGCATTGAAATTCAACATCATATTAGTTATCATACCAGAAGTGGTCCTCCATAAGGAATACATTAAAAGCCTCATTTACCTGACATGGAAATCCCAAATCTTGGGATACAATTGCTGGAATGAATTACCCTGGAGATTGATTATATGAATATGCGTTCACATATCCAAAGATTAGAGCTGACTTCGTATAGATTGTAGAATAGTAAGCTGTTGCTGCTGAAGTTCTTTATCACAAACTACTAAACCCTTGTTCAATTAGATACAATATATCTTAATACTGTGGTTTGGAGAAAAATTACAATAGTTTCACAAATTTCACGCTATTTGTGCTTTATGCCATTTGGGAAGAGCTCTTTAAACTTACTGCCCTGTCTAGCAAGTGGGTAAACCTGAGGGGGTAAACCGCTAGTTGAAGATTGGTGACAAATTAATCCTCTATTTGATAATCAATACCTAAGCTAGGCAAGCTTTAGAGTCCTACTGATGATTGACTGAGCAGTCTGGTTTATTGACAGGACCTGAAGGTGTGCACCTGTCACTTGGAGCTGGGATTGTTTCTGCTGATTTGCAAATAACTCAATATCTGGTGGGTATTAACCAGAGGTCACAAGTTTTTATTAAGTTCTGAAAGTGAGGTCAATTAGTAATTTGTGACCTAGTGCATGATCATGAAAGTTGCTATTTTGTTTTAAAAATTCAACTAGTTTATTAATATCCTTCAAGGAAGACACTCCAATCCACACTCTGAGGATAATGTGACAATAAATACTTCCTTGTCAATGTTGCGCACATCCCAAGAGCAAATAGCTGAAATATGGTCAAAGTACTGTTATACAGGCCAAGTGTTGGACAATGTCATACAATTTGTTTGTGTGCACAAAAATATTCAGGTTATGATTTCAATTCCCCTCAGCTTGAGTTTACTTACTATAATTGACAGTGAAATAATTTGTTCCCAGCAGCTTTATTCCCTCAGTAAACCCTTTGTCCATTGTAGGAATTTAAGAGAATGAGAAGTGATTCAGACACTGAAAGGTTGTTTCCTCTGGCTGGGAAATCTAGAACATGGGAGCACAGTCTCAGGATAAGGGGGTGATCATTTAGGATCGAGATGAGGTGAAAATCCTTCATTAATGGGGTTGTGAACCTTTGGAAATCTCTACTCCAGAGGGTTGTGGATGTTCTATCATTGAATATATTTAAGACTGGGATAGGCAGCTTTTTGGGGTCTCATGGAATCAAGGGATATGGGGACTGGGCAGGAAAGTGGAGCTGAAGTCAAAGATGGGCATAATCAAATTGAATGGCAGAGCAGACTCAAAGGACCATATGCTCCTATTTCTTATGTTCTTAAATACTTTTAATTCCTTTTAAATACTTTAAAAGGACAATAATGTGTGCAGGATGATTCTAGCTTGACAAGGAGCAGAAAGCATACAAAGCCAGTGGTTAGTGAATTTTAGCTGGTTAAACTCCAGCAGTATTCTGAAGTACACATTGAAATTCATTAATCTTGACTGCTGCTGATCTACACCAACATTTTCTGGATTTAGTTACAAGGGTGAGTAAATATTTCATTTTAAGCAAGCAAAAACTCAATTTGAGTTTTTTTAGTTAGTGGCCATTTTTAAGCATGGTGATGGATTTAATTGTCTGTCAGACAACTGGCTAGCTACTCAAGCAAAAATGCTGTTTGTCTCAAGTGACTTCTTTCAGAGGCACAGTTTTATGTGATCAGTTAATTTATTCTTTCAATTATCTGAAGTACAGTATTGTGGATACAGTTATGAATTTTCCAACAAATGAGAGCTGCACATTTGCCACAGGTTACGTGGGGTGACTTAGGCTATTCAGATTCATTTTTTGACTGATTCGTCTTGCAGCACAATTCTGATTAATCAAGTTTTCCCCCTTCCTGCAAAGGCAGACATGAATGACTCAAAGTCCTGTACCATAACACTTCAGTCGAACAGATTTTCTGAAATGACAATATTGGGTTACAGTTAATGTTAGATCAAGTTAATTCTATTAGCAAACATTTTATCTATACTCTTCTGATTCACAAAGTTGGATGATGAATACAATTCACAAATATCATCAAGTTGCTATGAAGCAGATATCCATTTAAGTGGCAGAACACTTTTTTTTGTAATTGCCCACCTAGGTGACTTAGTTTTTCATCCTCCTAAATGCAGGGAAGGGGGTGGTTTCGAGTATGCATGTATTTAGTAACATTTAAGATGGATTGTTGTATTATTTTATGTTTATTTTACTTTGAACATGTTTAAATAAAAAAATCAATGATGCAGAATAATCCAGTGAAAAGCCAGCTTAATGATATGCTTGCTACTTTGACGCAAGTAAAGTGCTGATAAATTTGTAAACTTTTCAATTTCTAATAAAATGCGACATTGAATGCAAACCCAGTAACTGAAATTCTTCCGGCAAGTGAACGACGAAAGGCTAACAATGACACCAAAATATGTTACTGAGCTATTTATTATTTATCTGCTGGTTTTACAATATGTTATTGAACTAGAGACGAACTTGCCCACATCTGTGTTGAGTTGCTGGGGGGTGTTTGTTACCGAGAGTCAGTGGTGCAATGCAGTAACTAGGGTGGAAACGTCACGCATGCGCAAGGGCAGTGGCAAGTGTCTGCCGCGTAAACACTGGGCAGTTTCGTGGATCAGGATTTCCAACAACGAAAGTAGAGAGAGCACCATTAGCAGATAGGGAGGGAAGCTGAAGAATCGTATTTCCGTACCATGCATATACAGGCAACCCAGGACATCCCATAGCGTATTCTAATTATTCTGTACTGTACCAGGAAGAACGGACTCAGGAGCTGTGTCTGCAACAGGAGGAGAAACTATAGAGCAGCAGACGTACAAGGATCAAAGGCAGGCGGCAGTCAGGACAACATTTGTACAAAAAAAGGCACTGCTACTGAGGCAAGCCCATATTTAAAAGGGTAACCAAAGAAAAGCAAAGTTGAAACAGGGATGCCAGTAAACAGCAAAATCCAAAAGGAAAGCGCCAAACTTGATGGGACAAAACTAAAAGAAGGAAACGGAAGAAACAAGACTAAAAGGGCAGCAGCTGTGAGAAGTTAAATTTAAAATGGAGGCTTCGAGGTGTGTTTATTGTGCAATGTTTACAAACTCGAAAACTAGATGCAGTTAAAAAAAAGTTTACCAGATGCGAAAATTGCAGGTCAATAATCTTGACGAAAAAGTTGCCCTTCGAAAGTAAGGGATTATTGAGGGCGGGTGAATAGTGCAGTATTAAACTCTGTAAATGAATATATGGCTAAATACAGAGGATTGAAAAGATCAAAATAGTGCCTGTATTATTGGCTCAGTGTGGACGCTTTCTCCCTTGAGTCAGGGGTTATGGGTTTAAGTCTCACTTAAGATACTGGAGCACGTCAAGTCAATCGTCTCACATCCTATAATGCAGGCTAGCTAACGAATGAAGTCTTATCCGCTCCATCTACCATTAGTTCATTAGTGCCATCCATTTAACTAAACCTGGCAAAACATGACTGCAGGATCTGGAGACTGCAGCAGCCAATTAACACCGTGTGTTCCTCCTGCAGATGCAGGCAGGGCACAATGAACACCAGCCCATTGAGGGAGGAAGTGCACTAATCTAACATTCAACACATGAAGAGGAAGCAATGGCAATCATTGGCTACAATTTTGGCCAGTGCACATTAAATAAGAAAAGAGACGTTCTCAAAAACTCACTGAAGGCACGGTGACCCTCACATCTCCACCACAACTGCTGGGCCTCACTTTTTCATTGAGTAAAGAGTTACATTTTATGAGACATATCTCAGATTTCATGGAATAACAGAATTGTGAGTTACAATTAATCAGATTGCTCTGTAAGTGAAATAAATAACAAGTTTTTAACTGGATAGAAGTTAACATTCGTCAAACGAAGTATATTGAATGCCATGATATACACCATCCATCTGGCAGATGTCACTACAAGGTGCCTGCAGTACCAAGACAGACTGATTCTCTTGGAGCCTTCACAATTCTGTTAGAGGACAGCAGCATGAATCCTCCAGGCCTGAAGGTCATAGAGGGAAGGTACTACTAACCTCTCTGACCTTCCCTTTCGTTGATGCCTAACCTCTTCAAGCCTTTTAAAGAGAAGGATTCCAAATGCAAAACTCACATCTGACCCCTTTGCCCCTATGTTCCAATGAAAGGTCATAGACTTGAAATGTTAATGCTGTTTTTCTCTCATACAAATTAGGGGCAGAAGTAGGCCACCGGCCCCTCAATCCTGCTCCACCATTCAATAAGATCATGGCTGATCTGATTATAACCCCAACTCCACATTCCCACCTACCCGCAATAACCTTTCGCCCTTTTTGCTTATCAAAAATCCATCTACCTCTGCCTTAAAAGTATCCAAAGACTCTGCTTCCACCACCTTTCGAGGAAGAGAGTTCCAAAGACTCATGACCCTAAGAGAAAAAAATTCTCCTCATCTCTGTCTTAAATGGGTGACCTATTATTTTTAAACAGTGACCCCTAGTTCTAAATTTTCCCACAAAAGCAAACACCCTTTCCACATCCACCCTGTCAAGACCCCTCAGGATCTTATATGTTTCAATCAAGTCACCTCTTTGTCTTCTAAACTCCAGCAGATACAAGCCTAGCCTGTCCAACATTTCCTCATAAGCCAACCAGCCCATTTCAGGTATTAGCCTAGTAAATCTTTGAGCTGCTTCCAATGCATTTACATCCTCCCTTAGATAAGGAGACCAATGCTGTACACAGTACTCCAGATGTAGTCTCATCAATGTCCTGTATAAGTGAAAGCATTATCTCTCTACTTTTGTATTCAATTCTCCTCGCAATAAATGATAACATTTTATTAGTTTTTCTAATTACTTGCTGTACGTGTATACTAACCTTTTGTGATTCATGCACTCAGACACCCAGATCCTGCTGTATCTCAGAGCTCTTCAATCTCTTACCATTTAGAAAATATGCTTCTTTTTTATTCTTCTTGCTAAAATGGACAACTTCACATTTTCCCACATATACTCCATTTGCCAGATCTTTGCCCACTCACTTAACGTATCTGTACCCCTTTGTAGCCACCTTATATCCTCTTCACAACTTAATTTCCTACCTATTTTTGTGTCATCAGTAAATTTAGCAACTATAACTTCAGTCCCTTCATCCAAGTCATTTATATGAATTGTAAAAAATTGTGACTCCAGCACTGGTCCCTGTGACACACCACTTGTTACATCTTGCCAACCAGAAAATGACCCATTTATACCAACTCTGTTTTCTGTCAGCTAGCCAATCTTCTATCCATGCCAATATGTTACCCACTGAGCCATGAGCTTTTATTTTCCGCAATAATCTTTGATGCGGCACTTTATCAAATGCTTTCTAGAAATCTAAGTACAGTACATCCTCCAGTTCCCCTTTTTCCAAAGCACATGTTACATCTTCCAATAAATTGGTTAAACAGATTTCCCTCTTCCAAAACTATATTGACTCTGATTAGCTTGAATTTATCTAGGTGCCCCACTATAGCAGTTTTAATAATTGCTTTGAACGTTTTCCCTTTGACAGATGTTAAGCTAACTGGCCTGTAGTTTCCTGCTTTCTGTCTCCCCTTTTTGATTAAAGGAGTTACAGTTGCTATTTTTCAATCCAATGGAACCATCCCACAATCTAGGGAATTTTAGAAAATTAAAGTCAATGCAGCAACTATCTTACTAACCACTTCTTTTCAGACCCTAGGATGAAGTCCATCAAGACCCAGGGACTTGCCAGCACACAGTTCCAACAAATTGCTCAGTCCCACTTCCCTGATGACTAATTTTCTTGAGTTCCTCTCACTCTTCCATTTTTGACTCCACAGATGCTGCCTGGCCCTGCTGAGTATATCCAGCATTTTCTGCTTTTATTTCAGATTTCCAGCATCTGCAGTATTATATTTTTGTGATTGTCTGTGTTGTGTTGTTCCATAAGTTCAAGCTCATCCAAAACTCTGCTGCCCTTAATCTAACTTACACAAATTCCATTCCCCATTGCTCATTGACCTACATCGGCTCGATTTAAAAATTTCATCCCCGTGTTCAAATTTGTTTGTGGTCTTTCCTTTGTTGCCTCTACACCACTTCCAGGCCTTACAACCTTGCGACAACTGTGCATTCCTCCAACTCCTGCCTCTTGTCCATGTTCACTTTTTTCATACCACCATTGCTTTCGTAACCATGTTTTTGAGGCCCTTTTCATCTGTCCATTTTTAAGATACTCTTTTTAAATAAAAACTTTATGTGTGAAACTGGGATAGTTTGTGCCTATTTTATGGTGCTAAGAGTGCCCTATGACCTCCAAAATGGCACCTGCAGTCCCTGTGCACACTTTTCGGATGAATTGCACTGAATGTAATATTGATGAGGGCATTAGCCCAGATGCGGTGAATGGCCTCCAGAATTATGCAGAGGAGGTAGATCATGATTTGCTGATTTTATGCTTGCATTGCCAATTTTGAGCTCAATGTTCCAGCTAATGCCCTCTCTTAACCTCATGCAGCTGAATATCTGTTCCTCAGCAGGAAGGGCATTCCCCTCCTTTTTTCCTTTTTTGTTCTGGACATACATTCAAGATGATTAAACAAGCAAAGTCACCTCAAATCACTAACTCCTTAGCATTGTTCAGAAAGTGGTGTAAGTTAGGTTAAGGGCAGCAGAGTTTTGGATGAGCTTGAATTTATGGAACAACACAACACAGACATTGTTTATCGTGACCCTCCAATGGGGCTGTGATCCCGAGTGGCGTGGCCTGAGCAACTGGGGTTGCGAGCTCCAAGGCAACAATGGTGGCTGCAGAGTGGAAGTTCAAGGAGGACAGTCCTGCGATCGGTTTAGAGGTGCCAGGACACTCACACACTTATTTTTTATTTGCTAGCCAGTAGTTCATGTGTTAAGAAAATGTGGTCCAAAACCATATCACTGCCTCCCGCAGTGCCTTCGAAAAGGTTGGTGAGAAAGCTACGCCACCTCCCCCTTCCCATAACTCTGCCCCACCCTTTCTCACAACTCTTTGCCCCCCTCCCCTCAAAACTCTTTTCTCTCCCCTATCTCAATCTGCAATCAAGCCAAGTTTCAAGCGTGAAAATGGGATCACAGTGAATGAAAAGTTTGGGAAGCATTGATTTGCCACAATCAGGATTTCATTGGCTATAATAAAAGATTGGTTTCACAATTAAATAAATTAGTCAACCTTAATAATTCCAATTTAAGTCAGACCAATATTTTATTAATCAAACACTATACTAACTGAAAAAGAGGGCAAAGTACCAGCCAGTGACACAATAACATTTACCCATGCTTACAAAGAAACAGTAAATTGCATAATCTTTTTCTTTCTTCAGGTGTCTTTTCAAATTACTGCAAAAACTGAATATAACTGAACAAGGGTTTGCTTTCACGGTGAAAAATAATCTTCAACGCACTTACACAAAAGTGCTAAAAAGGGCCAAACTTCCCACAGCTTGTGATCTCTGAAATATCCACAGTGGCATCTTTAGTCTTACCAAATTCTGGAGCCTCAAGCATAAATTGAAATGAACATGACCAACAATCACATTCACATTTCTTTAATTCCAATTTAGGAATATCGATCCCTGTAATAGGTTATGAATTCAAAGTGCTAAATTTTATGCGATATTCACAGATCCCAAGCCAAAGGAACACATATTCAACCAGTTCAGATCCAAAGACATCACTCAAGTTTCTCAAAAGTAATATGCACGTGTATACATATAGACAAACAATCAACAACTCAAAACAGCATATGCATATCCAGCATCAAATACATTGGTTAAAAGATTAATTGGCTCTTTCTCTGTGAAGAGAACAATAGTGATTCTCACACCGAAAACAAATATAACGCAGACTATATTAAGACAGGCTTTCATTTGCAGGTCAGCAACTGAAAACAAAATCCAACCTGTTTTTCCTTTTAAAAGTAAAAACGGAATTTTAACATTTTTTGTGGGCCTTTATTTCTCTTTTTCCTCACCATTTCCTTCCACCTCAAGTGTTTAAGCAGGGGTTTTTATGGAACTTGTTTACAACATTTGTATTCTGTGAGAGGCTTGATATTAAGTCTGTTAATGTTAACTACACATCCTTCTGCACAATCTATTTTCTTACTGTCATGCTTCCTGCCCTATATCATAAGGCCACCCTTTAGATTTAAGCCATTTTGTAAAAAATGATTGGATCTCACCTGGAATATATGCATCTGATCCTCCCATTGTTAACTGGAAACTCATTTAAGTCATGATCCTGAAGAAAACACTCAGCCCTCAAACAGGCATGTGAGAAATATTTCAACTGAGCTCTGACTTTGTGAAGTTTGTAAATATCATGTTGGGTTTACCAAGATGCTGCACTGCTTTATTTTTCTAACTCATTACTTTAAACATCAGGGTAAAGATGCATGCAGTTGTAACAATACAGAATCAGGTCTTTAATGAAACATCATACTTCATAATCCAATATATGCGCAGGACTTGATACATCATACACCATAATTCTGTATGTGTGTTCAGGTATAGCACACTTCACAATTCCAGTATGAGTATAGCATACAATAAATAACTCATATTAATTCTATCTTTGATCACTACATTCCATGCATACTGCCACTAAATCATAGTAGATAAAACATACATATAAGTGATATCCGAATAACAATAATGAGCCAGAAAAATGTACTTAACTCTTGTCAATCTCCTCTAACCGTTTTTACCATGGTTATACTGTCCTTTTAAACTCCATGGTTATGTTGCCCTCACAAACTCATCCAATCATTTTATTACTATAAACACAAGCGATCTGATTAATATCCTCCAAACCATCAGGGATGTGGATGAGTGAAATTTGCACAATCCATTAGCTTCTTTGTCTGTGAAGACATCCTTGCCTTAGACCCACTGACACAATCCATCCCATGCTCAGCAAAAAGCTGTTTTAAGTCATTGTGTGCTGATCTCATAGACAGCCTAGAACACCAAAGTATTTAGCGTGAACTCTCATGCCCACAAGAAGCTTCCCCATGGTGCAAAGTACCAGACTGCATGCACATTGCTTTGCAGGTGCCACATGTCAATTCTTTCCTATACTGGAACCAAAAAGGATTTCACTCCCTCAATGTCCAACTGGTGTGTGACCATAAGAAGAAAATCATGCAGGTCAATGCCTCATATCTTGGCAGCAGTAATGATGCATTTCTTCTAGGGAAGTCTGCTATGTCCGTTGCGTTTGACCCACCATGGTACACCAAAGGGTTGTTACTGTGCAACAAGGGCTATCTGCTGAAGACATGGCTGATTTCTTTGTTGCATAACCAATGTACATATATGGAGCATACATACAATGAAAGCCATGCTGCCACATAAAATGTGCTAGGGCAGACCACTAGCGTGATGAAACAATACTTCTGCCTCCTGGAGCCCTGCAGTACACGGCAGGGAAGTTGTCAAGTTTTGATGGTGGCCTGCATGCCGTAAAACCTTGCTATCATGAGAAGATAGCCCTTGCCAGCAGCTATAAGGTGAGCAGTTGAGGACGAGGGAGAGCAGGAGCATGAGGAGGAGGAAGAGGAAGCGAGGAGGCAATTGAGGCAATTCCTTAAGGACCATCTATGAGGAAATCATTGAGTATGACACCAATAACCTCAACCCCAATTCTTCATTCACCAAGAGTCCCACGCCATACTTTCCCTCCAAAACTGACATTCACAGTGCCCACTTGGCCACAATGCAAAAATAAAAGCCACCACAAAATAAACATTGCAAACCACATTTAAAATTGAAATCATTTCATATTGCAAGCAAAGGTCAACTAATCACCTTTGTACATTCTCTAAGTGCCTGCCTTTTGTATGCCTTTGCCTGTCCTAGTACTCTTATGTTGTACAACCCAGTGGATGCAACATGGCTCATGAAAGGCTGCTGAATTTCAGAGGAGGAGAATGCAGATGGCCCTGCAGGATGACCTCAAGCAACTATGGGCCTAAAAGGCCTGGCTGTAGACAACACTATCACAGTATGAGCAGCAGCAGCCTCAGCTAGCTGACTGGGAACTTCAGGGAATCAATGAAGTGGCAGGGGATGGAGGATGAATGTTGTCTTGGCATCACTACCACTCCTCTGGGATGGTGCCTCAGCAATCCTACCAACCTTGGAGGGCAGCTCTCTGGACTGTTGTGAAAATCACAGGCGCCTTTGCACGCCGTAATCCCTAACCATGATGGCAGCAGGTTGAGATTCCACTGCGGCACACAGACGTTACCTGGGTGCTGCTTGTGCTGCAAATGAAATCTGCATATCGGCGATCAGACAATGCAGCATGGTTGGACACACAAGTATGCACATGCCTTATATATGCTGCAAAGGATGGACTCCAAGTTCTGCAAAGCTCTGTGCCAAGTTGATATTGCACTCCTCCATTTTTCTTGACTTTGACCTCTGGCTTTTTGGCAGGTTTCCCAATGCACCAAGCATTTAGTGCTCTACCAAATGCTCATGTGAATCCTCTGCAGCATAACTAGTGTGTTAACTGCCTTCCACTGAGTTGGCACCTGTATTGTCCTTGTCCCCTGCTGGCTACATGTCACTCCAGCTTCGCCTGCTCCGCGCCCCTTTAACAGTATAAATTTCATTACATTTTTATTTCTCTTTAGCTCTGAAAAAGAGTCATAAGGACTCATAACGTTAACTCTTTCTTTTTCTCTCCACAGATGCTGTTAGACCTGCTGAGTTTTTCCAGTATTTTCTGTTTTTGTTTCAGATTTCCAGCATCCACAGTATTTTGCTTTTATATACATGTCACTCTTGCTCGTTTTCTCACCACCTGCACATCCTGCCTCGATGCTATACCCTAAATTATACACTGTGTCATTACCTGTGCTATAATGTGAAATCTAGCGAGGTGCTTCTCCATCATCCCCGTCTTTTGCTGTTCCTCTACAGTTTGCACTTCCTGGGTCTCTGAAAGGAGAAAGGATCAAGGTTAAGGTTGTGGTGAGGAGAGGGGGCTAAGGGTAAAAGTGAAAGGTACTGTAAATCAGAAGAGATTGTGAGATGTAAAAGGGGGGTTAGATATGAGAATAAAAGCAAAATACTATTGATACCCACCCCACTGTGCCATCTGTTACTTGTTTCTATGTTGTGCTTTCACAGAGCACAGACTCTTGTTCAGCTATTAACACATTCTGCTATCTTACCTTTATGCCACTATTAGCGCCTTCTTTAGTCTTTAATGCTGTCATTAACACCCCCTTTGTCTTCTGTCCATAACATCTTTGTCAATCTCTCTTGAGCTTCCACCTATCCCCAGCCTTCTATTTTGTTCCACTTGCCCCACCCCCTCTTAAATAATATAACATCCATCACATTTCTACTTCTCTTTAGCTCTGAAGAAGAGTCACATGGATTCAAAACGTTAGGTAAGAGGATACTACCTTCTTCTATCATGCAGCCATACTGCTGGCTGTGGCTTTAGCAATGGCCATCACAATCATTGTAACACCATTTCCTTAATAGGGTTAGGACATGCAGAGGTGCCTGCCCCACTCAGGTTAGCTCCTGCTGCCTCCCATTGTGTGCCACCTTGTCCTACAAGAGAGAAAGGACTGTGTCAATCTGTTTGGGTGATGTGGCTGTCATGGTTGAAAGCTGGCAGTGTATGCAAGCTGAGAGATGTGGGTAAGAGGTTTACAACAGTGCTAAGTGTGTGAGGGTGTGGTGAAGCATATGAATGCCAGGTATGAGTCCTGATTGATAATAATTGTTGTTAGGTGCATGATGGGCATTTGGTGAATTGAAAGATGGCTGAAGCTAGTAGTTCAGCAGCTAGGACATGGCGGTTGAAGATACATTTGCTGACCCTGACCCATGGAACTTCTTGCAGCACTATATTCAGGTCCACAGGACTTGAATCTTAGCACTGACCTCCACGTCTATCTGCCTTCTTAGTGCCTGGAGTGACTCCTGGCCTCCCGCACATGCAGGACATCTTTCCTCCTTCCACATCTTCCAGTGCTGTATTAGGAAAGCTTGGAGCCCATTTTCCCCATGTTGTGTCAGTATTCAATGTTTTTCGGATCATATTCACTTCTTCCATATCTGCATCTGTTCCAGTCATGTTATACCTCCCTCTTAATGGGGGAAGACCAGCTTTAGGAAGTACAGGCTAGCTTTAAAAGTAGCTAACCACTCATAGACACATAGAGCAGGAAAAGGCCATTCAGCCCTTTGAGTGTGCTCCGCCATTCACTATGATCATGGCTGATCCTCTATCTCAACGCCATATTCTCGCCATACCCCTTGATGCCCCTAATATCCAAAAGTTTATTAATTTCTTTTTTGAATATACTCAGTGACTCAGCCTCCATGACCTTCTGTGGTAGAGAATTCCACAGGTTGACCGCCCTCTGAGTGAAGAAATCTTTCTTTAACTCAGTCCTAAATGACCTGCCCCATATGCTGACACTGTGGCCCCTGGTTCTAGACTCCCCAGCCAGGGGAGACATCCTCCCTGCATCTAGTCTGTCTAGCTCTGTTAGAATTTTATATGTTTCAATCAAACCCCCTCTCATTCTTCCAAACTCTAGTGAATACAGGCCCAGTTGAACCAATCTCTCCTCATTCAACAGTCCTGCCATCCCCCGTGTCTCCAGAACCTACACTGCACCCCCTCTATGGCAAGTATATCCTTTCTTGGTTAGGGGGACCAAAACTGCATGCAATATTCCAGGTGTGGTCTCACCAAGGTATAACTGCAGAAAGACATCCTGACTTCTGAACTCAAATCCTCTTGCAATGAAGGCCAACTTACCATTGGCTTTCCTAATTGCATACTGCACCTACCTATTTACTTTCATTGACCCAGATCCCTTTGTACATCCGCATTTCCGCATATATCACCATTTAAATAATACTCTGCCTTTCTGTTTTTCTCACTGAAGCATATAACTTCACATTTATCCACGTTATACTGCATCTGCCATGTGTTTGCCCACACACACAACTTGTCTGAATTGCCTTGAAGCCTCCTTGCACCCTCCTCACAACTCACAACCCCACCCAGCTTTGTGTCATCAGCAAACTTTGAAATATTTCATTTGGTTCCTTCATCCAAGTCATTTATATATATTGTTGAATAGCTGTGGCCCAAGCATTGATCCTGCAGTACATCACTTGTCACTGCCTGCCACCCGGAAAAATACCTGTTTATTCCCAATCTGGTCTGTCAGCCAATTTTCAACCCATGCCAGTATATTACCCCCAATCCCATGTGCTTTAATTTTGCCCACTAGCCTCTTATGTGGGACCTTATCAAAAGCCTTCTTGAAATCCAAATACACCACATCCACTGGTTCTCCCTTACCTATTCTACTAGTTACATCCTCAAAAATCTCCAGTAGATTAGTTAAGCATGATTTCCCTTTCGTAAACCCATACTGAGTTGGTCTAATCCCATTAATGCTTTCCAAGTGTTCTGTTACCACGTCTTTTATAATAGACTCTAGCATTTCCCCCACTACTGATATTAGGCTAAAAACAAAAAAACTGCGGATGCTGGAAATCCAAAACAAAAACAGAATTACCTGGAAAAACTCAGCAGGTCTGGCAGCATCGGTGGAGAAGAAAAGAGTTGACGTTTCGAGTCCTCATGACCCTTCGACAGAACAGTTCTGTCGAAGGGTCATGAGGACTCGAAACGTCAACTCTTTTCTTCTCCGCCGATGCTGCCAGACCTGCTGAGTTTTTCCAGGTAATACTGATATTAGGCTAACTGCTCTGTTTTTTCTCTCCCTCCTTTTTTAAATAGTGGAGTTACATTTGCCATTCTCCAATCTGCAGGAACTGCTCCAGAGTCTGTAGAATCTTGGAAGATGACGACCTATGCATCCAATATTTCCAGGGCCACTTCCTTAAGCATTCTGGGATGTAGATTATGAGACCCTGGGGATTTTCCAGCCTTTAAACCCATTAATTTCTCTTGCATCATTTTTTTACTAATACTGATTTCTTCAATTCCTCCCTCTCTCAAGACCCTTCGTTCCCTAACATTTCTGGGAAATTATTTGTGTCCTCTTTTGTGAAGACAGAACCAAAATATGTGTTCAATTCTTCTGCCATTTCTTTGTTCCCCATTATAATTCCCCCCGTTTCTGACTGTAAGGGACCTATGTTTGTCTTCACTCTTCTTTTTTCTTCACATATTTATAGAAGCTTTTACAGTCAGTTTTTACATTCCTTGCAAGTTTACTCTCATATTCCATTTTCGCCTTCTTGATCAATCCCACTTTGTCCACTTTTGTTGAATTCTAAACTGCTTCCAATCCTCAGGCTTGCTGCTTTTTCTGGCAATTTTACATGTCTCCTCTTTGGATCTAATACTATCCCTAATTTCTTTTGTAAGCCATGGTTGAGCTATCTTTCCTGTTTTATTTTTGTGCCAGACAGGAATGAATAAATGTTGTAATTCATGTATACATTCCTTAAATATTAGCCATTCCGTATCCACTGTCAACCCTTTTAGTAAAGGTTCTCTGCTGATAAGTCCTGCCAATGAGCAGCACGGTTAGTGCTAGGTGAATGTGAAATCATTGAAATGAGCAGACAGTACGAAATTGGTAAGCTACCTGTGTTGCAATCATTGGGTCCAGGTTAATTGTGCATTGTGCATTTTTGGGTGCTATCAAATTTAGCTCCAATCTCTCTGACTGAGATTTTCACTGCTCATAATATTATATCTCTTTGGTTGGCTTGGATTCAATTTTATCTGTTTTTAGTCCTATAAAGCACCATAGGACTCCCTACTACACTAAAGGTGCAAGAAAATACAAGTTTTGTCATTGTAGTTAAGTGCTTTACTTCCCCTTAATGCAGGTGTAAGCCCAGTTTCATCCCCTTGGGGTAGTCCTGATAATCTTGAGGAAAGAGGGCAGAAACCTCATGTGCCTAATCTTGGTTTCCTTTTCTTCTCCATAGTATCTGGGAATGGAAGGCTTCACAGATGAATGTTGTAGCTCATATGTTTGCATGGATTCCAATAATGAGTCTTATTTGGTTGAAGGCCTGTCAATCTGAAAAAATGAAGACCCCTTTCCTGTTGATGGCCAGCGTCCTTAAGAAAATTAACAATGCCCTTGGCTATAGAAAACAATGCTTCACTGACTTGATGTTTGCAGTGGTGAATTGCTCTGGCAAATGTTAGCAAGGGAACCCCGAAAGGAGACAATGGTGTAGAAGTTCAAAGCATTTGTGACTTTCACTGCCATAAGCAGAGCCATCTGAGTTATTTTTATTCATTCAAGAGATGTGGGCTTCGCCCTTGAGAAGGTGGTGGTGAGCTGCTTTCTTGAACCACTGCAGTCCCTGTAGTGTAAGTGCAGCCACAGTGCTGTTAGGAAGGGACTTCCAGGATTTTGACCCAGCGACAGTGAAGGAATGGCGATATATTTCCAAATCAGGAGGTGAGTGGCTTGGAGGGGAACTTCCCATGTATCTGCTGCCTTTGTCCTTCTAGATGGTAGTGGTTGTGGATTTGGAAGGTGCTGTCTAAGGAGCCTTGGTGTGTGTTTCTGCAGTGCATCTTGTAGATGGTACACATTGCTGTCACTGTGCTTTGGTGGTGGAGGGAGTGAATGTTTGTGGATGGGGTGCCAATCAAGTGGGCTGCTTTGTCCTAGATGGTGTCAAGCTTCTTGAGCATTGTCGAGTCATAAAGAACGTTTGGCAGTCTGGTTCCAGAAGATGATCAAGCTCCATGCTATTTTCCTGGTGAAGTGTAAGTTGCAAAAACATATTTCCTCTGACATATAAGTAACTGTGGTGGTCTCTACACACATCCCCTCCATGAGCCTTCCTCTAATGCAGGTGCACGGGCTTCTGCTGATGACAGAACTGCTTCTCCAGTTCCTTGAGGGCAAGAGGATTTCTCAAAGTAATGTCCATCTTATGCAGATTGCAAACATTGGCAATGGGTAAAGGTCAATGGAAGCGTTAAAATAGGGAGAAAACAAAGATAAGAAGGATAACTTAAAATGGAATGCAAAAAAATTTCATCTAACCATCTATTGCAACACACCTAACACCAAAATAGCCACAAGAAAGACATGGTCTGAAAGGAATCGTAAGAAGTCAAGCAGCATAGCTATAAGAAGCTTCTCTTGATGCTTCTCTGCTGTGGGGTGCTCACACTATTGATGTAAATGTGTAATGATGAGTAAATGATGTAAATGGAGGATTGGATAGAACTCCCCACAAATACATTAAATAATGATACATAATATATTGAGGATTGCATCTTGGGGGAAAACAATACACAGTACTCCAGGTGCAGTCTCACCATTGCAGTAAGACCTCACTCTTATACTACAGCCCCCTCTCTATAATGACTAACATACTATTTTTTTCCAATTGCTTGCTGTACCTGCATGTTAACTTCTTGTGTTTGTGTACAAGGACTCCCAAATCCATCTGAAGACCAACATTTACTAATTGTCAAGAGCTCTTTTTTGTAACAAATTATTGTTATTCTAACTTTATTATGGCTGTCTCTTTCTATCACTTACAGTAACGTATTGTATATTACTTATCAGTCAGGCAACTTATTTAGAGATTTCTTGTCAGTAGCAATCAGACAGCATGTAACAGGCTGGTATTGAATTAAATTGGCAGCTCTTCTTCTTCAGTTGATGGAGATCTGTTATTTTATCAGTGAAACCTTTTATGAATCACTGTTAAAGTGAACATAATCACAGAACACTTCTTGTATCAGTAGTTCTGTTGGCCAGTCTCCCACAGCAGCAGTTTTTGTCGGATCAGTTTCCACGCTGGTAAACCTGGTCTAAGGAAATTGACTTGCTCAAGAAACAGGTGCCATTTTACATCATTAGTCTAAATCCATGGTACAAATAACTGTCAGAGCCTAACAACTACACTCTGAACTTCTTGGCATAAACACTGATAAATAGTAATGTCATCTGAATATACTATGCATATTTGCCAAGACAAACCTTTCAACACTTGGTTCACTAAACACTCAAATGTTGCTAGTGCTTAACAGAGTTTAAAAGCTATGATAGTAAAATGATAATGGCCACTTATAGAAATGAAAGTAATTTCTGATAAACCTCTTCAACAAATTTCATTTTCTCAAATCGAGCAAATAAAATTGATGCTGAGAAACTAACATTGGGTCCAAAATCATGGATCAATTTGAGAAAACAGTACCAAAGTCACAAGTGACATCCTATGTGACTATGATAAAAGTAAACTTTCCCTCCTCGTCCTGTGTGCAGCCTTGACATAGCTGACCACACCATCCTCCTCCAATGCCTCTCCACTGTCATCCAGTTGGATGGAATTGCTCTCATTTGGTTCCATTCTTATCTATATAATCACAGCCAGAGAATCACTTGTAATGGTTTCTCTTCCCACTCCTGCATCATTACCTCTGTTGTCCCCCAAGAATCTATCCTTGGCCCCCTCCATCCATGCTGCTCCTTGGCGACACCATCCAAAGGGACAGCCATAGTTTCCACATGTATGTTGACAACAGCTCATCTGCTGCCCTCATTCATCCTTGTTACCTCTACACTCGACCACTCCAGCACACTCCTAGCTGGTCTCACACATTCTACCCTCCATAGACTTGAGATCGTCCAAAACGTTGCTGTTTATGCCTTTCATTTATTCAAGTGTGTTCTGCCCAAAAGCAGGTCCTTGGCTCCTTGGCCAGTGGGCACAGAAAATCCCAGCCTTTACTCTATTAAATCATAATGGAAACATTTACTCATCCAGATAGTTAGCACCTTGTGATCATACTCTAGCAGTTGTCTCAATTCTAACCCCAACACAATGGGTTTCTGTTCTTGCCCTTAATGACTCTGTATGGACATTGAAGATAGCAACAATTCTAGCTTCAGGCATCTAGTTTCTAGTTTCAACATCAACTTATTGTTTTCTTACCCTTTCAAATAGTCAACACAAAATTTTTTTGATAACTTATCCTGTTTACCAAACCAATGAATAATGTCGAAGACCTATTGATTGATCTATATTTTGTGAAATAATATTCTGAGAGTATTTTCCCTATCCCTTTCCATCGCTGGGGCGGTGACCTCCTTAAATATTTGGTGAACTGGTGCCAATAATGATTGTCCACAAATTATATCACTTCCATTCATCAACGATGATCAGATTACCTAGAAAACAGCATGTGAAGTTCTCATTATAGATCTGCCAAATTTGTTTACTGTGTTGTCTGATTTGACAGTAGAAGAGTCTCCTAACCTTCGATCTCTTTAACCGTTAATGGAAAAAACAGTTTTCAGTGAACCAGGTGGTCAGTGAAATTGCTTTCTGTTACTTATTGTGACCACAATTACATGTTTCAATGATCTTTGGCTCATCTAAAATATGTGGTAGGGGTAAATTCTAAATAGTGTCAATCCTATACCAGAGTACTTCAGTTTCCAAAGGGACCAGTAGTATTTGTGCAGCATGTATCTAATCAATTAGCAACATTAACTCCCAGTAAAGGAAGAGAAGTAACAAAGCTTTGTTTTGTTCCTCGGAATTCAGTAGCATGCAATGTGCCTTCTGTTATCGAGAATAAGCCATATCTAGGAGATTTTCTAGGTAATCTGATGGACTCAAATCTTACACAAATATTTTATCCAGCTTGAAAAAGGCTTTTCAAATTCCGGGGCTAATTTTCATCTCCTCCTCTATTTGAGAATGTGAGCAGTAGCTTGGTGAAAATATGAGTGCACTTCTTAACACACTGTTCCCACCAATAAATAGTGCAAAGGCCATGGGCCTTGACAATATCGCAGCAATAGTACTGAAGACTTGTGCTCTAGAACTTGCTGCACCCCTAGCCAAGCTGTTCCAGTACAGCTGCAACACTGGCATCTACCCGGCTATGTGGAAAATTGCGCAGGTATGTCCTGTACAGATAAAGCAGGACAAATCCAACCTGGCAAGCTACCACCCCATCAGCCTACACTTGATCATCAGTAAAGTAATGGAATGGATCATCAACAATGCTATCAAATGGTACTTGATTAGTAATAACCTGCTCACTGATGCCCAGTTTGGATTCCACCAGGGTCACTCAGCCCCTGACCTGATGACAAACTTGGTTCAAACATGGACAAAGAGCTGAACTCCCTAGGTGAGGTGAGAGTGCCCTTGATATCAAGGCCACATTTGAACAAGTGTGGCATCAGAGAGCCCTGGCAAAACTAGAATCAATGGGAATCAGGGGGAAGCTCTCCACTGGTTGAAGTCGTACCTAGTACAAAGGAAGATGGTTGTGGTTGTTGGAGTTCAGTCATCTCAGTTCCAAGACATCACTGCAGATGTTCCTCAGGGTAGGGCCCTCAGCCAAACCATCTTCCCCTGCTTCATCAATGACCCTCCTTCCATCATAAGTTCAGAAGTGGGAATATTCGCTGATGATTGCACAATGTTCAGCACCATTTGTGACTCCTCAGGTACTGAAGCAGTCCATGTCCAAATTCAATAAGACCTGGACAGTATCCAGGCTTGGGCTGACAAATGGCAAGTAACATTTGTGCCACACAAGTGTCAGGCAATGACCATCTCCGACAAGAGAGAATCTAACCATCGCACTTTGACGTTCAGTGGCATTACCATTGCTGAATCTCCCACTATCAATATCCTGGGGGTTAACATTGACCAGAACCTTAACTGGACTAGCCATATAAATACTGTGGCTACAAGAGCAGGTCAGAGGCTAGGAATCCTGTGACGAGTAACTCACCTTTTGACTCCCCAAAGCCTGTCCACCATTTACAAAGCACAAGTCAGGGGCGTGATGGAATACTCCCCACTTGCCTGGATGAGTGCAGCTCCCACAACATTCAAGAAGCTTGACACCGTCTAGGACAAAGCAGCCCGCTTAATTGGCACCACATCCACAAACATTCACTCCCCCCACCACTGACACACAGTAGCATCAATGTGTACCATCTATAAGATGCCACTGCACGAATTCACCAAGGATCCCTAGACAGCACCTTTCAAAGCCACGTCCATTACCATCTAGAAGGACAGGGGCAGCAGATACATGGGAACACCATCACCTGGAAGTTCCCCTCCAAGTCACTCACCATCCTGACTTGGAAATATATCACCATTCCTTCACTGTTGCCGGGTCAAAATCCTGGAACTCCCTTCCTAACAGCATGTGGTTATATCTACACCACATGGACTGCAGCAGTTCAAGAAGGCAACTCACCACCATCTTCTCAAGGGCAACTAGAGATGGGCAGTAAATGCTGGCCCAATCAGCAAAGCCCACATCCCATGAATGAATAAAAATAAAATGTCTGTGTCTCCATCATTTTAGTGGGAGCCTTGAAATAGGTGGCCCAGAAACATAAATTCCTCATTCTGACCAAGTTTCTCAATAGGACTCCAAAGCAATTTTGGCACAGGGATCCACAGGTGGCATTATCTACAACATTCTGGAACAGCTTTTCTGGGCTGACCAGAATCTGTGACATAGATCAAAGGTGCCTGGAATCCTAGCATAACCACTGAGATTGTGCCCCTGCAGGCTTTTCAGAGCCATTGGTACAAAGTCATAAAAAGCAAGATTAAGGTAGATGTCACAAAGCATTTCTTCATACTAAAGATGATTAGTACCTGAATAGTTATCAAGGCAGGGCAGTGGACAGCAAATCTCTGGAACCAAGAGACATTTAAATTCTATCATGGGGCCAACCATAGAATTCTTTGGAAGTATAAGCTGCATGTGTCTAATGGTCTACCTCATTTGTAATTTTGTTTTTAAATTGTTATTATTCATAGTTTAAGAGTAAAAATGGTGAAAGCAAGCAAATGATTCAAAAACATTTACATGTTACCTACCAAATATAACTGTTATTTCTTAACAATTTTATTAATATTTTAGAACTTATGCAATCTGTTTCTGAATTATTCATTATAATACAGCTATTCTGTATGTGTTCTATGTGATTAACTTAGTTTGACTTTTTTGCCATTTAGCTAGAAAATGTAGTTAGGTTCTTTAAGCAGGCATGTGCATGTAGTGACTGGTAAATCAGTAATGCGATTGGCAAAATGAGTAACAGACACCAACTAGGTTGAGTTGAATCCACGATTGAACAACATACAAGACAGAGTATATTCCTGCATTAAGTTGTTAAAAAAACATGTTATTTTGGTGAGTGACGCTATCTCAGGCACATGTCAAGATAGCTACATGATTGTGAAAGATTCAAACCCGTACTGTAAAATTTGCCAGCTGTAGTGGGTAAAAAATACAAACAAATTGTAAAACATGAAAAAAATTAAACTTGAAACGAATACAATGCACACTATATGGCTTGGATAGTAATCTTGTTGCAAGGATACAACAGTCAGAGCCAACTTTTTATTCTAAATTTTCCTTCTCTTTCCCACTTGGCAGTATCCCTAAACTACTCATCAACCCAACATAGAAAGCTAGAGAATTAGTCCAAAGACACATTATAGCTGGTCACAGGAAGTTGTACAAGTGCTATCTAGAATTAATGGTTGTCTGATATTACCTATTACCTATCTGTCATGAACTATTCAGCCTTTTCCCCAATGGCATGGCTGAGAATAGGAACGCTTCATGCAGAGTGTTGTGTTTTATGCCTCAAAGATATGCAGAGATGACATACCAAGTTTTCTATGTGTACAACAGTTTTATTTACAAGTGTTTTTTTTTAAATGTCTGCAGCAGCCACAAACTTGCAGTTTGCTTTTAATGTACGTTTCTCTGTAGCCATGCCCACGTTTGACTAACAGCACGCGGAACAGAAAAGAGTCAACAGACACATATAATCAAAGTCCAAGCAACTGAACAATTGAATACTACATGGGGATCAGGAGCATAGACCTGTATACTGGTCCATGAATATGCTGTCCCAACACAAACCTGCCATGTATTTTCTTAACAATCATACTTTGGAATACATGCAAATAACTTTAAATAAATTTGCAGGATGTGTCCTCCACGAGCTTTCTACAGAGACAAGTATTTAACTTTAAAATGGAGTCTGAGACAAAATGGATGCCTGTTATATCACTGTGCTGAGGGTTCCTGGCTGAGCCATTAGTGATTCAACAGAAGATCTATTTATTCAAAATTAGAGAATTACAACCTTTCCTCACCAAAAATAATGGCCGAGCTTTTACCGAGGCAATTGACTGAATTGGAAAAACATAAAGGACTGAAAAGAAACAAAGGAATCAAATATACTTGTACTGCAGAATCAAGAGGTAAGAACTAGATTCCCAGCCAGTGGGTTTCAATTTGTTTGCCTGAAAATAAAGAATCATGCATTACTGTATATTATGTAGATCAATCGAAACATGACTGAGGCAATCTGGGTAAATCAATGTTGCTACGTGGCAAAGATAGTAATGTGACCATTGTTGACACAAGTGTAAAGTGTCCTGCATAATTATTTTTTTAAATATAATTTTTCTCAGCATTCTAGGCTTTGGCTGAAAATAGTACATCCTACCTATATATCTGACACAGTAAACATTCCAGGATCAAACTTTCATGTGTAATTATGGGTCAAGAGCTCTGCAAGTTAACTGCCATGAAAAAATAATAACCTGATGTTTCTAATAGTTGGGTTACTCATTTTACCAATTGCATTTCAAAATGATCATAAAGGGTAAATAAAATAGCATAGCAAATTATTTAACATTTCCATGCTAAATTTAACACTTTTTTTTATTATTCATTTGCAGTACGTAGGTGTCACTGGTTTTGCCAGCATTCATTGCCCATCCCTAATTGCTGTGGGTCTGGAGTCACATGTAGCTAGACTGAGTAAGGATGGCAGATTCCCTTCCCTAAAGGACATTAATGACCCAGATGGGTTTTTACAACCATTATTTCATGGTCATCATTAGACTTTCCAAATATTTAATGAATTCAAATTCCACCATGTGCCTTGGTGAGATTTGAACCCAGGTCCCCAGAGTAGTACCCTATATCTCTAGGTTACCAGTCCAATGGCAATACCACTACAACACCTTTTCCCCTGCTCATGATAAAATGATTCTATCCAACCTGCTTGATAGTCACATGAGCTCTTACTTTGTGTTCTTTGACAGCATATACAAAAATCCTTAAAGTGCATACGTGCACATACACACACGAATATGATATGTATCTTTGTGCAGCCACAAAAAACATCAAAGTGTCATATATGACTAAAACCTAAACCTATTCCAACTGTGGACTGTTGCCCTCCAGTATTCCTTTGGCCCAAATGGGCAAACTACGTTTTAAATCTAGGAGAAGTAACTATAGTTGTCTGTAATTGGTGCAGGCTGTGCATTGTACCTCCATGCCTCTACCCTTTCCAACTCTGCATTTTGCTCTCAAACATTTTTCCAAGTATTTCACAATCAAGAATGTAGACAAAGAAGGGTATTAAAATGGATAATATGTTAACTAGAGGTTAATCAGCTACTCTTATGTTCTTATGTTTTCTTAAGTGCTGACAACTTTCCACACTTTTCTTGTTTCTTTATCTCATGAAGGTATTGACTCATGATGAACGAAGATTCACATGCTCACCAGCAACCATTTGGGAGGGAAACTTTCAATGAGTTATCATTGTGGATGCAAGTACAATTAGAATGCTCAAAGCGATGCCTGAGAAGAGAACTGTAGAACATAGCTCATAAACCACAGAAAGGCATGGTGGTGGTAATTAATCTGCTAATTGAGTGTGCATTATGCTCGGTGTAGAGCTATCCCCTTAAATGAAAATTATCATTAGTGCTATATGTTTAACAGAACAAGTTTTCATGGAATGGGATGTGGTGGAGGGGGAGATGCCTATTCAATAAATTAAATACCTATTAACATCCTCGGGATTGCCATTGGCTAGAAACTGAACTGGACTAGCCATATAAATACGGTGGCTACAAGAGCAGGTCAGAGGCTGAGAATTCTGTGGCAAATAACTCATCTCCTGACTCCCCAAAACTTGTCCAACAACTAAAAGGCATGTCAGGTGTGTGATGCAATACTCTCCACTTCCATAGATGAATGCAGATCAAACAACACTCAAGAATCTCAACACTGTAGTATGAGGGCATTTGGGTTAGTAAGGGTTAATGTGGGACTTGGGAAACAATACCGCTCACATAATGATATAGAGAGCCACATAATTGTAGATTATGTGTAGAGAGTCTGAGAGAAGTCAGCAAAAGAAAGCACATAGACAGGGCTATACCTTGCAGATATGCATATAGCTGTATATTAAAAATAGACAGTTTATGTTCAACCACACAAGCCTCAAGACCTCTCAGTAAAACACAAAACAACCTTATAACATTATGGCAACAGGAGAAGAAACTTGAAAGCCTAAGGCAGCAAGTGAAGGACTCCAAAATCTGAAGATATGAAAATATAAAGAAACTGCAGTCTGGTCTGAGTGAAGTGTGTCTGAACTGAAGATACAGCTGGAGATCGTCAATAAAAGCTCCATTACAGGCGTGGAGTCTGAGGGCAGAAGGAAGATCCACTGTGTAGCTGAAAAGGACTCTACCAAACCATGTGGAGGTCCATTTCCAAATATGATTGAACACAGAGTCAAAGGACCTAGCCAGATCACAAAAGGGTGAGCAAAATTCAGAAAACTGCTGAACTAACCTTTTAAGAATAATCAGGCACTAATCAGGCAGATTAACAAGGGCAGCTGGGTCCAAAGCTGGCGCCATATCACATTGAGGCTGAGCTCAGATGAAGGGAAAAATTTATTTTTAAACAGAGGGTAGAGCAAAAAAATCACCTACAAGTTGATTTCCTAAGTTCAGTGAAGCAAATCACTGGCCAAAACTATTGGTTTAAAATATTTCCTGCAGAATCACCAAGTATTGAAGACAGCTCCGAGATTTCAACAGGAGCCTGCCGAAACCCAACATGGGTGGGAAAAGAGAGAAAAGTGTTTTCTGCGGCACCATCTTGAAGAAAAAATTAAAGCTGTTCTCCCCTGTTGTGAAAAACAGCTATGGATAGTAGCTAGATAAATAGTATCTACCAGACCAATTTGAGCTCATGTAAGGGCCAAACCAGATGCAAAATTGGGCGTCATGGTGAAGAAAATTTTTGATTACAGGAGGACGTCAGGAATAAGTTGAAAATCAGAGGAAGTGCAAATTAATGCATTCTTGTACTTATTTGATGAAATTGGCAACAATAAGACAAGGTATTGATGAATTCTCAACCATATTTGGTGAGGTATTAAAAGCCTTTGACAAGTATTTTAAATTCCAAATTATGGACAGTGCAGACCTTAGAAAAAGGTATAGAACACCCCCTATATAGCACCAATAGGGCAAGGAGACCCCAGGGCGAGGGAAACAATACCCAAGCAAAACACAAGATGGTCACAAACTGTGTCAGCACAATAAAGTCCATGAGCTGGAGAGTTTAGTTCAGAGGAAGAAGAGTCCGAGAAGCGGCCGAAAGGCTTAAACATATAACTTTTTGAAAATGCCAATATAGCACCCAAACTGCAATGACAAGTAGTGGTGCAGAGTGAGCAGGTGGCTGTGAATGAATGAAAGTTATCTGATGTAACCCAAAAGAACAAAACCTTCAAAAAGAAATTGAAGCTATTCCATAGGAAAATGTTCTTATCAAAGCTGAGCTGGAAGAGCTCAACCAGAAGTACAGCCAGGCACAACAGAAGGCAGAAAAGGTACTGAAAGAAGTCACTGCCCTAAAAGAATCTTTGAACAATCAATGGGTCGGCCTCAAAAAATATGAGGAGTTAAAAAAAGATGTTGACTACTACTTCAGAAAAAGCTGTGTTAAAACTATCAGTAGCGACAAAGCAATACACTGAAGTGCAGACTGCAATGGCAAGAGCTGAACAAGAAAATAAACTGTTGAAAAAACAGCTAATTGTCCTTCAAAATCGAATGCAAAAGCAGTACTTAACCCTTCAGCAGCATGAAGAACTGAAGACAGCTTTGAACAGCAAAATGGAAGAACATCAGAATAAAGTCAAGGAGACTCTGTTGAATTACATAAAAACTCAAGAAGAAACAATTAAGTTTCACAAAGGAAAGGGAAACCTGTATAATGAGCTTCATATGCTCCAAGAATCCTTCAGGTCACAGTTTGTTCCTCTGGAAAATTATGAAGAGAAACTAACTGAATTTAATGTCACCCTAAAAGAACTGAAGAACCAGTTGGCAGAGAAGACTCAGCAATGTTCAATATTCCAGGAGGAAGCAAAGACGTACAAGAAAGAGACTGCAGAGCTGAAAAAAAGGTTCGCCATTTAGAAGAAAACTTGAAAAAACATTACACTTCCAAAGACATATATGAAGAAACAGAAAACAAGTTTGTTAATGCTATGTGTGAAAAGGATTAGTGTGTGGACAAAGTGATGAGGAAGTATGCAGAGGTAAAAAAGTGAAAGACTGCAGGAGGAAAAGGAAAAGATGTAGAATTCTTGTGTACAGGAACAACAAAAAGTAGAAAACTTTCAGCTCCAATTCGACAGTCAGAAAAAGAGTTTTCTACCACTTTTGCAGCATACCCATTTGAAAGAGATGAACTTGGATATTGTTAGGCTGAAGAACCAGCTGAATGTAAAAGAGGATGCAGTGAAAGGAAAAGCCATAGAGCTTTCCAAGCTATGAGCGGATACTGAAGCCATGAGTAGCACAATTACAAAACTGAAACAAGTTACGACTTTGCTGGAGACAGACCTGGCCAACAGTGAAACCAAAATGAAGCACAAGGGGATGCAGACGGTGAAAGAAAAGACAGAAATAAGATCAGGGAATGGAAATCCAATGCTGAAGATCAAGGAACTAGAAGGAAAAGCACTGGATAACTCTAACTTACGGAGAACCATTGAGTTGTTGCAAAATGACATGGCTGAAATGAAAACTAAGAACCTAGAGTGTAAAGAAAAAGCTGAACAGTTGCAAGAGAAAGTAGAAGTCCTCACAAAGGAGCATGAAGAGTCTCGGGAACAACTAGCAGAAGTAAAATTACAGAATGTGAGCCTGAAGGATAGCACAGAGGAATTAGGCTCTGCTAAGGAAATTCTGTTCCATGTAGAGAACCAACTTTTACATATGGAAGATGATTTTGCTAATGAAAAATTGGAACTTGATGAACTTCAAATACCAAAAGTCTCAGTAGCACCAATACTGACCAAACTGGCTGAGTCTTAAAAGACGTAGCTGCTGGACTGGGTCTGTGGCAGGTGGTGAGGGAACCAACAAGAGAGAAAAACATACTTGACCTCATCCTTACCTGCCGCAGGTGCATCTGTCCATAATAGGTAGGAGTGACCACCGCACAGTTGTTGTGAAGACAAAGTCCTGCCTTCACATTGAGGATATCCTCCATCAGGTTGTGTGGTGCTACCAACGTGCTAAATGGGATAGATTTCAAACAGGTCCAGCAACTCAAGCCTGGGCAGCTATGAGGCACTGTGGGCCATCAGCAGCAGCAGAATTGTACTCAAACACAATCTGTAACTCTCCTGGCATATCCCCCACTCTACCATTACCATCAAGCCAGGGGATCAACCATGATTCAATGAAGAATGCAGGAGGGCATGCCAGGAGCAGCACCAGGCATACCTATTAATGAGGTGTCAACCTGGTGAAAATATAACACAGGACCACTTGCATGCCAAACAGCATAGGCAGAAAGGGATGGACAGTGCTAAGTGATCCCACAGCCAAAGGATCAGATCTAAGCTCTGCAGTCCCGCCACATCCAGTTGTGAAAGGTGGTGGACGATTAAACAACTCACTGGAGGAGGAGGCTCCACAAATACCCCCTCCTCAATGATGGGGGAGCCCACCACGTCAGCGCAAAAGATAAGGCTGGCGCATTTGCTACATATTCAGCCAGAAGTGCTAAGTGGATGATCCATCTCGGCCTCCTTTGGAGGTCCCCACATTACAGACGTTAGTCTCCAGCCAATTGATTCACTCCGCGTGATATCAAGAAACAGCTGAAGGCACTGCGTGCTGCAAAGGCTACAGGCCCTGACTATATTTCGGCTATAGTACTGAAGACTTGTGCTCCAGAACTTGCCATGACCCTAGCCAAGCTGTTCCAGTACAGCTACAATATTGGCATCTACCCAGCTACGTGGAAAATTGCCCAGGTATGCCCTATACACAAAAAGCAGGACAAATTCAACCTGGCCAATTACCGCCCTTTAAGCCTACTTTCGATCATCAGTAAAGTAATGGAAGGGGTCATCAACAGTGCTGTCAAGTGGCACTTACTTAGCAATAACCTGCTCACTGACGCCCAGTTTGGGTTCCACCAGGGCCACTCAGCTCCTAACCTCATTACAGCCTTGGTTCAAACATGGACAAAAGAGCTCAACTCTCGAGGTGAGGTGAGAGTGATTGGCCTTGACATCAAGGCCGCATTTGACTGAGTGTGGCATCAAGGAGCCATAGCAAAACTGGAGTAAATGGGAATCATGGGGAAAACTCTCTGCTGGTTGAAGGTATACCTAGCATAAAGGAAGGTAGTTGTGGTTGTTGGAGGTCAGTAAAATCAGCTCCAGGACATCACTGCAGGAGTTCCTCAGGGTAGTGTACTTGGCCCAACCATCTTCAGCTGCTTCATCAATCACCTTCCTTCCATCATAAGGTTAGAAGTGGGGATGTTTGCTGATGATTGCACAATGTTCAGCACCATTCACGACTCCTCAGATACTGAAGCAGTCCATGTCCAAATGCTGCCATACCTGGACAATATCCAGACTTGGGCTGACAAGTGGCAAGTAGCATATGTGCCACACAAGTGCCACACAATGATCATTTCCAACAAAAGAGAATCTAACCATCATCTCTTGATGTTCAATGACATTACCATCACTTGAATCCTCCACTATCAACATCCTGGGGGTTACCATTAACCAGAACCTTAACTGGATTAGCCATATAAATACTGTGGCTACAAGAGCGGGTGGGAAGCTAGGAGTCCTGCGATGAGTAACTCACCTCCTGACTCCCCAAAACCTGTCCACCACCTACAAGGCAGAAGTCAGGAGCGTGATGGAATACTCCCCACTTGCCTGGATGAGTGCAACTCCCACAACACTGAAGAAGCTTGACGCCGTCCATTGGCACCACATCCACAATCATTCATTCCCTCCATGCACGGTAGCAGCAGTGTGTACCATCTACAAGATACACTGCAGGAATTCACCAAGGCTCCTTAGACAGCATCTTCCACACTCACAACCACTACCATCCTTGAGGACAAGGGCTACAGATAGATGGGAACACTACCACTGTGATGTTCCCCTCCAAGTCACTCACCATCCTGAGTTGGAAATACATCACTGTTCCTTCATGGTCAGTGGGTCAAAATCCTGGAACTCCCTTCCTAACAGCACTGTGAGTGTACCTACACCACATGGACTGCAGCAGTTCAAGAAAGCAGCTCACCACCACCTTCTCAAGGACATCTAGGGATGGGCAATAAATGCTGGCCCAGCCAGCGAAGCCCACATCCCGTGAATGGATAAGAAAAATGTCTCCACTAAGCATCGTGAAAAATGCCTGGTGCAGGAAAATGAATTACTGATTAAGCAAGATAATTGATTGAATGCAGGATTAACAACTAATATTGATGAAATGTTGGAACTTCATCGTAAAAAGAGCAATGAAATTCTTGAACTTTGATACAATCTGAAGAACATGAAAGCTGAGATGCGCAGTGTGGAAGAGCAAATCCAGACTTCAAAATCAGATAAGGAAAATTCTAAGAAACAGATTGAGGGTCTGGTGAGTCAACTGAAAGAGTCTAAAAAGCAGTCAGTGACCATGGAAGACAGAATCCAAAAGGAACTGAATGCCCGGGTGAGGTTGTTAAGCATCCGCAGATAACTTTGAAACAAAGATAACTGAACTCACCAGAGTTGTTGCTGAGCTGAATAAAAAGATCAGTCAGCTTGAAAAAGATCTGGAAAGTAAGAGAGTAAACAAATATTTGGCTAGAATTGTGAATCAACTGA
Organism: Carcharodon carcharias; assembly: GCF_017639515.1. Lineage (NCBI taxonomy): Eukaryota > Metazoa > Chordata > Chondrichthyes > Lamniformes > Lamnidae > Carcharodon > Carcharodon carcharias. The sequence continues at coordinate 206,145,340 of NC_054468.1, forward strand.
AAATGAATGTTCCATTTTTGAAACATCAACTTCCAGGAAGAACATGGCAGACCCCATAGAGAAAGAAAACCTGAGTTCACCCTTGAGTGAATGGAGCGAACATTCCCCCTATAAGGAACAGGATAAGTCCATGGTATCCGATTTAAAAAGGTGGATTGTTGACAAGGCAAAACATAACACTAAAGAGTGCAAGAAGTGAACGAAATGTTGAAACCAGACTATTTGAAACACCAAGTACTACAATTTCAATTCCGAATCAACAGAGTCAGCCTGAAGCAACTGAGACTATCACTCCTCTGATTGGGAAGAGAACAAGATCTGGAAGAGTTGTAAAACCTTCAGCTCCAGACCATCTGAATTTGTAAAGTTAGAGACTTGGGGGAGGGGAGAAGGGTTAGCATGGAAATATTATATTGTAAATATATTTCGGTAAGAACTTGGGCAGAGGTCTAGTTTAAGGTTGCCTGGGTTAATAAAGGTTAATGCGAGACTGGGGAAACATTACTGCCCACATTATAATGTAGAGAGTCACATGATAGTAGACTGTGTGTAGACAGAGTCTGAGAGAAGTCGATATAAAGGTAGCACATAGACAGGGCTGTAACTTGGAGATATGTATATAATTGTGTTAACAATAAACAGTTTTTGTTCAATCACACAAGCCTCCAGACCTCTTAGTGAGATACCAAACAACCTAACAACAGACACCATCCAGGACAAAGCAGCCAGCTTGATTAGCACCCCATCCACCAAATTAAACATACACTCCCTTCACCACTGACACACAGTGGCAGCAGTGTGTACCATCTACAAGATACACTGCAATAGCGCATCAAGGCTCCTTCAACAACACCTTCCAAATCCACAACATCTACCACCTAGAAGGACAAAGACAAAGGGAATACCACCACCTGCAAGTTCCCCTCCAAGTTACACACCTTACTGACTTGGAACTATTTCGGTGTTCCTTCATGGCTGCTGGGTCAAAATCCTGGAACTCCCTGCCTAACAGCATTGTGGCTATACCTGCATCAATGGACTGCAGCAGTTCAAGAAGGTAGCTCACCACCACCTCCTCAATGGCAATTAGGAATGGGCAATAAATACTGGCCTGGCCAGCAATGACCACACCCCCTGAAAAATTTAAAAAATACTTGATAGTGGAGACGAACTGCTTCTTTGCCAAATTTAAAAGTGTTTTTGTTATAAATAGATTGTAACCAGTAACTGCCCTCAGCTCATTAAGTATCAAGAATGATTAGTTGTATTCAGTAAATACCATGAGGTAGAAAATGGTATCCCATATGCTTATTTTTCTGACATAAAATAGATGCACCACATACAATATAGCAGGGGGTTGGCCTGCACCGTGTTGTTAGTATCTTGCCCCACACAAAGGTCCATTTAAAATACCCCTCCTTGCACCCCAATCATTATTTTTAAATTTATCACCTCATCACAAATTCTTCTATAGCATTTCTCTATTCTACTTCTACAACTTTCCATTCCCTTCTGCCTCGTTCAGTCTTTTGATGCTGACTTTTTCTATAACCCCTATCCTTTCACCCCGCTATTGATGAAAACACTTCCAATCATTTCAGTCCCCATTTCTGAAACCACCTCCATAAAACCTTAACCTCTCTACTTTTCTCTCATCCTTTAAAAGCCTTCTCAAAACTATTTTTTTTAACAAAGCTCCCAGTTATCCCATTAAAAGTCTCCCCTGCAAAGCTCTATCGTATTGCCCCTTCACTGTAATGCACCACAGGACATTTTCCACATTAAAAGTGCTTTATCAATGTAAGTGTTGTATTTGACATTTTTGTACATTCCATGATTTAGAATGTAAAAAGAATAGAATCCCAGAAGCCAGTGCATGTGGTTTCTTCCTTATTCACATTGGTTAGCAAGAGGCCAACTTTAAATTCAGTATCATTTATTTTCTTAGGTAGCATTTCTCTCTCTATGCCTTCACATCATTATGAAATAATGGCCCCACCCCTTATAGCAGATGTGTTGGCGATAAAGCAATTTGCCCACTATATGCATTGAGCAGTTTACATGCACTCCAGTAGCTCACTTGATTTGTTTATCATGATGTGCCTTGGATACCTAACCCTTTTTCCATTGAAATTGCTAACCTGTCTACTGCCTGTCTGACACAATATTACGTTCTTTTTGATCTTGTCTTGTAATGATTTCTCTTAAGTTTGTTCCTGGGATATATTTAGCCTTCTTTTGTCTTGCTTCTTAGATGACTTATATGAATTTGATCTCAACCAAGATAGCAGGCAAACTTAGTTGCTTTAATAAATTATTTTCTTCATAGGACATGCATATGATAAAAATGAATGTAAAAGCAATCTACATTACTTGTGAGTATAGGGCTACAATAAATAGCAAACTGTAACCCAACAGCACTTAGGTGGGATTAAGTTTAAAAGTTTAAATAGATACACCAGTTCTGTCCAAAATAGCCAGTGCACTTAACATGCTTTAAGTGGTGATGTTAACAGCATTAGCTTGCACTATTTGTCTGATTTAAGTTATTTAAACCTGTACATTTTTAAGTGATGGGATTGTACGTTTAAATATACTTCCCTTTTATGGCTATATTTTGCTCTCCACAGTACTGATGGTAATTTTTGAAACTTTGAGCATATGTTGCCTTTAGCATATACATCTCAACCAATAATTACAGATAATTTGTTGAAGGAAACTCTTTTCTTCTAGTTTTACTGTTATTAAATATGGTAAAAAAAATCAAATTTTTTTCTGAATTCTGGTTTTAGCAGAAATGTCAGCAAAAATGAAGGCAAAATTTATTAAGAAAGTTGTTTATCTCCAGTTTACATGGTTGCGTAACTCCATTATTTATTATCTGTGGTAAATTATCCTGCATGAATACAGAAAATAGAATTTTTACTTTCCTGCAGTGGCAATTTATTCCTTATACCATATCAATTTCATTGTCTTTTATTTATTCATGGGATGTGGGCTTCACTGACTTGGTCAGCATTTAGTACCCATCCCTAATTGCCCTTGAGAAGGTGGTGGTGAGCTGCCTTCTTGAACCACTGTAGTCTGTGTGGTGTAGGTACACCCACAGTGCTGTTAGGAAGGGAGTTCCAGGATTTTGACCAAGCAACAGTGAAGGAATGATGATATAGTTCCAAGTCAGAATGGTGAGTGAGTTGGAGGGGAACTTCCAGGTGGTGATGTTCCCATCTATCTGCTGCCCTTGTTCTTATGGATGGTAGTGGTCGTAGGTTTGGAAGGTGCCTTGGTGAATTCATGCAGTGCATCTTGTAGATGGTACACACCGCTACTACTGTGAGCCGGTGGTGGAGGGACTGAATGTTTGTGGATGTGGTGCCAATCAAGCGGGCTGCTTTATCCTAGACAGTATCAAGCTTCTTGAGTGCTGTGGGAGCTGCACTCATCCAAGCAAGTGGGGAGTATTCCTTCGCATCCCTGACTTGTACCTTGCAGATGGTGGTCAGGCTTTGGGGAGTTAGGTGGTGAGTTAATCATCGCAGGATTCCTAGCCTCTGACCTGCTCTTGTAGTCACAGTATTTATATGGCTAGTCCAGTTCAGTTTCTGGTCAATGGTAACCCCCAAGATGTTGATAGTGGGGGATTAAGTGATGGTAATGCAACTGAAGTCAAGGGGTGATGGTTAGATTCTCTCTTGTTGGAGATGGTCATTGCCTGACACTTGTGTGGCATGACTGATACTTGCTATTTGTCAGCCCATGCTTGGATATTGTCCAGTTCTTGCTGCATTTGGACATGGACTGCTTCAATATCTGAGGAGCCACAAATGGTGCTTAACATTGCACAATCATCACCGAACATCTCCACTTCTGACCTTACGATGGAAGGAAGGTCATTGTTGAAGCAGTTGAATATGGTTGGGCCTAGGACACTCCCCTGAGGAACTCCTACAGTGATGTCCTGGAGCTGAGATGACTGACATCCAACAACCACAATCACCTTCTTTTGTGCTAGGTATGACTCCAACCAGCGGAGAGTTTCCCCGCTTCCCATTGACTCCAGTTTTGCTCGGGCTCCTTGATGCCACACTCAGTCAAATGCTGCCTTGATGTCAAGGGCAGTCACTCTCACCTCACCTCAAGAGTTCAGCTCTTTTGTCCATGTTTGAACCAAGGCTATAATGAGATCAGGAGCTGAGTGGCCCTGGTGAAACCCAAACTGGGCGTCAGTGAGCAGGTTATTGCTAAGCAAGCGCCGCTTGATAACACTCTTGATGACCCCTTCCATTACTTTACTAATGATCGAGAGTAGACTTATGGGACAGTAATTTGCTGGGTTGGATTTGTCCTGCGTTTTGTGTACAGGACATACCTGGGCAATTTTCCACATAACTGGGTAGATGCCAGCATTGGAACAGCTTGGCTAGGGGTGCAGCAAGTTCTGGAGCACATATCTTCAGTATTATTGCTGGAATATTGTCAGGGCCCAAGGCCTTTGCAGTATCCAGTGCCTTCAGCTGTTTCTTGACATCACATGGAGTGAATCAAATTGGCTGAAGACAGGCATCTGTGATGCTGGGGACCTCCAGAGGAGGCTGAGATGGATCATCCACTCGGCACTTCTGGCTGAAGATTGTAGCAAATGCTTCAGCCTTATCTTTTGCACTGACATATTGTGCTCCCCATCATTGAGGATGGGGATATTTATGATGGGGAGATTTATGGAGCCTCCTTCTCCAGTGAGTTGCTTAATTGTCCACCACCTTTCACGACTGGATGTGGCAGGACTGTAGAACTTAGATCTGATCCGTTGGCTGTGGGATCGCTTAGCTCTGTCTATCACTTGCTGCTTCTGCTGTTTAGCACGCAAGTAGTCCTGTGTTATATTTTCATGAGGTTGACACCTCAGTAATAGGTATGCCTGTGCTGCTCCTGGCATGCCCCCCTGCACTCTTCATTGAACCAGGGTTGATCCCTGGCTTGATGGTAATGGTAGAGTTGGGGGATATGCTGGGCCACGAGTCTGTGTTCGAGTATAATTCTGCTGCTGCCCAGCATTGAGCTGCTGGATCTGTTTGAAATTTATCCCATTTAGCACAGTGGTAGTGCCACACAACACGATGGAGGGCATCCTCAATGTGAAGGTGCGATTTTGTCTCCAAAATCCTACTGATACTGTCATGGACAGATGCATCTGCGGTCAAGTATGTTTTTCCTTCTTGTTGGTTCCCCTACCACCCGCAACAGACCCAGTCTAGCAGCTATGTCCTTTAGGACTCAGCTGGGTCAGTAGTGGTGTGCTACTGAGCCACTCTTGGTGATGGACATTGAAGTCCCCCACCCAGAGTATATATTGTGCCTTTGCCTCCCTCAGTGATTCCTCCAAGTGGTGTTCAACACAGAGGAGCACTGATTCATCAGCTGAGGGAGGGTGGTACATGGTAATCAACAGGAGATTTCCTTGCCTACATTTGGCTTGGTGCTATGAGGCTTCATAGGTTCTGGAGGTGATATTGAGGACTCCCAGGGCAACTCCCTCCCAATTGTACGCCACTGTGCCGCCACTTCTGCTGGTGGGACAGGCATACCCAGGAATGGTGATGGGACATTATCTGTAAGATATGAGTATGACCATGTCAGGCTGTTGGTGAGTCTGTGAGACAGCTCTCCCAATTTTGGCACTAGCCCCCAGATGTTAGCAAGGAGGACTTTGCACGGTCAACAGGGCTGAGTTTGCCTTGTCGGTTTGATACAACTGAGAGGCTTGCTTGGCCGTTTCAGAGGGCATTTGAAATGCCAACCACATTGCTGTGGATCTGGAATCGCATGTAGGCAGATTTCCTTCCCTAAAGAGGCATTAGTTTTACAACAATCGTTTCATGGTCATCATTAGACTTTTAATTCCAGATTTTTATTGTACGCAGATTCCACTATCTGCCATGGCAGGATTCAAACTCCCCATAGCATTATCCTAGGTTTCTGGATTACTAGTTCAGCAACAATACCATTATGCCAAACCTTTACATAATTACACCTTCCCCTACATAAATACAACACCGTTTGATCTATTTTTGATCACAATTTGTTACAGGTCTAAGTTGAATGCTGTTACAGTACCTCCGAACCACATTGTGCAATACACTTGAAAAGCACAACTTTGCAAAAATAATTCTCTTTGTAGCAAGCTCCTAATTTCATTTCTGTCATTGCAATAGGGAAGCAGATACTTTTCCATAGAAAAAGAGGGGAAATTGAATGACTGTTCGTCCCAGATGGTTCTTATGCACCTCCTGGTGGTTGGTTATAAAATAGCACTAATGGCAGCAGAAAAGCAAGCTGCTTGCGAGTTATCAGGAGGAAAGGGAGAACATGAACAAAATGTTTTATTTTAAATGGGAGGGGTAGTTTTTAGCTGTAATGCATTGGGAAATATTACAAAAATATTTAAATTTTCATCAATTTTATCTCACACTCTTCTCTCCTCAAGGCATTTTTTCCTTGTGGAAATACTGTCCCATGGTAGCCGCCATGCTTTCATGCTTTTCAGGCTGGCAGGCCACCTACAGACATTCAGTCAGCTGTTTGATGACATTAGCTGGAAAGTTCTCGAGGAACCAGTACACATGGATAGACCAAGTGCGATCATCAACTCCCAATAGTTGATTTTCATAAGCATTGTCAAGAATACAATTCAGAGAATACTGTCCTCCTAAAACAGCCATGGCCGCTTTGCTTAACTGCTAAAAGTGTGGGCAGAAGTATCCAATGTAGTTACAGAAAAGAACGTATGCCATGCTGATACCAGGAAAGCAGCAGCTGGCAGAGCTTAATGCCACTCAAAACCCAGATACAGCAACAGCTGTCATGGATTCCCTAGATTAGCACAATTGTGAGAAACCATTGAAAACCTGGATTTTCACATGCCAGCAGGAAACCCTGGAAATGGCTTCGGACATACTCCAAGAGATACCAAAAGTCAGTGCAAATGTCATTGCAGCCTACCTCCTAAACAACTCAATGGTAACGACTACCACCAAAACAAACACAGAGTGAAAAACCTGCTACAGCTATCTCTGCAAAATCTGTGCACCACCATTTTGGCGGCCTTCACCGCTGAAAGAGTCGGACAGAGCACTGACAACCACCGAGTCTAGGAAGGCTGCCACAATCAATGGCTTTTACGCAGAATTCTTCAAGAAACAGGGCCCAAATAGATGGAAAATCTTGCCTCCAATGTCCAAATTCATTTACATCTTAAAGCCAGGAAAACCAGGCAACAATCCCAAAAGCTGCCGTCAAAACTCCCCCCTGTCTACAGTGTAAAAGATGGTCAGATGACCTTAACCAGATAAAATTGGTCTAGAAGTCGCCCTCACAAATGAGCATGCAGGCTTCAGAGAAGGAAGGAGCAGTTGAAGACTGGAGCTGCTTTCATTAACTTGTCATTGGCATAAGTATTTGTGCAAAGACCTGCTCCTGAAGTTTTCAACAATTATTCAATGCAGCAAAACACTTTGGCTTAACAGCCAACAATTGTAAATCCCATGTCTATCTTGGTGACACAATCAGCCAAACATGGACACTCAAAATGGTCTGCTACAGGGGTTGGTACTTGCATCAGCCATTATCAGCATCCAAAAGGCAAATATGCCCTGCAACAAATCCCAGAAATTCATCTATGTCCATTTTACTGCAAGTAATTAGGAAAGCTAATAGAATGTATTTTTTTGTTCATACACAGGATGTGGGCTTCACTGACTAGACCAGCATTTATTGCCCATCCCTATTTGCCCTTGAGAAGGTGGTGGTGAGCTGCCTTCTTGAACCACTGAAATCCATGTGGTGTAGGTACACACAGAGTGCTGTTAGGAAGGGAGTTCCAGGATTTTGACTCAGCGACAGTGAAGGAATGGCAATATAGTTCCAAGTCAGGATGGTGAGTGAGATGGAGGGGAACTTCCAGGTGGTGGTGTTCCCATCTATCTGCTGCCCTTGTCCTTCTTGACGGTAGTGGTCACGGGTTTGGAAGGTCTAAGGAGCCTTGGTGAATTCCTGCAGTGCATCTTGTAGATCTTGTTGCGAGGGGATTTGAATACAAAAGTAGGGAGGTTGTGCTTCAGTTATACAGAGCACTAGTGAGATCACATCTGGAGTACTGTGTAAAGTATTGGTCACCTTATTTGAGGAACGATGTAAATGCATTGGAAGCAGTTCAGAGAAGGTTTACCAGACTATTACCTGGAATGGGCGGGTTTTCTTATAAGGAAAGGATGGACAGGCTAGGCTTGTATCCGCTGGAGTTTAGAAGAGTAAGAGGCGATTTGTTTGAAACATATAAGATCCTGAGGGATGCTAATGTGGAGATGATGTTTCCTCTTGTGGGAGCTAGGGGTTACTGTTTAAAAAAAAGGGGTGGTCCAATTAAAATGGTGATGAGGAGAAATTTTTTTTCTCTCGGGGGTCATGAGTCTTTGGAACTCTCTTCCTGAAAAGGCATTGGAAGCAGATTACTTGAATATTTTTAAGGTACAGATGGACAGATTCTTGGTAAGCAAGGGTTACAGGGGGTAATCAGGGATTATCAGGGGTAGGCGGGATGCAGATTTGAAGTTACTATCAGATCAGTCACGATCTTATTAAGTGGCGGAGCAGGCTCGAAGGGCCGATTGGCCTACTCCTGCTCCTTGTTCGTATGTTTGTATGTTTATAGTACTGCTGATGCAGGCAATGCCATTTGAGACAGAGAGCAAATAGAACACTCAAAAATGGCCAAGACCTACTGGAATGCTTCTTCCATACTTGGCACCTCTGCCCCGATCCAGAGAAGACAGTTGTATTGGCATTCCATTTGAAGACCAACACCATCAGGAAAGAACTCAAACCCATCACTTCCATCCAAAATACCCTGGCGTCACCCTTGACAAGATTCTCACTACTTGGCCTTATCTCGATAACACTGAACAAAAAGTGAAAACCATGGTGAACTTGATCTGGAAACTCACTGGAACATCATTGGGGAGCACAGCCAGAACAGCTTATACTGAACTGTGGCCTTAATTTACTTTGTTGTAAAATACTACTCATGGTCATCCAGCTACCAACTGAAGATCACACCCATGCAGCTAAACATTGCCAAGCAGATGGAGGCAGATGTTTCTATTCATTCCAGTTGAGTTGATCTCAGTCCTATCCCACATTTTCCTGCTTGTCATCTGCTGAAATGCCATCAAGCTGCATGAGATGCAAGAGAAGTTATGAAATAAAACCAACCTTCTCATTCATGAAGATTTGAAAAAACTACCATGTAAGTGCTTAAAATTGTGCCAACCATTCTGGGAAACAGCAGCTGATATTCGTGAGCAGTTATCAACTCACTATCCAGATGGACGGAATGATGAGAGGTATGCAGCACAAAAACTAATACCTCATCACTCACCCAATGGCAGAGGTCCCTGGCTTCAGCCTTAAAGATATTGGGCTATGCTCATTCGAATCTGCACAGGGTATGGACAATTTAGATACCTGTTCCGAGGGATGACTCGAAGTGCCATAAGAACCAGACCATGCAATCATCACATCTACCTGCTAATTAAGAACTATTGTGGAAGCCACCTTATTTCTCCATTCAGTATCTCAGGAGGCCATCAATTGGATAGCCAAACTAAACATCCCATTATAATAGAAACAGAAAACAATGTGGCACCATATGTGGAGCGAGTTGATGAATCTTTCATCAACTTGAAACATTAACCCTGTTTCACACTCCGTGGATGCTGCCAGTCCTGCTTAGTATTTCCAGGATTTTCTGTTTTTATTCCAGATTTCCAGCATCTGAAGCATTTTGTTCTAGACATCTGATTCTAAACGTTTCCCCTCATATGAAAGTAGTTTTAGCTGTTGGGAACCCTCTGATACTTCATCCATATGACTATTTCTCATGCATGAGTCTAGAAAATGAGTACCCACAGCTATTTAATTTTTTAATTAATTCAAGGGATGTGGACTTCACTGGGTAGGCCAGCATTTATTGCCCATCCCTAATTGCCCTTGAGAAGGTTGTGGTGAGCTGCCTTCTTGAACTGCTGCAGTCTATGTGGTGCAGGTACACCTACAGTGCTGTTAGAAAGGGAGTTCCAGGATTTTGACTTAGCGACAGTGAAGGTACGGCGATATAATTCCAAGTCAGGATGGTAAGTGACTTGGAGCTTCCAGGTGGTGGTGTTCCCATGTATCTGCTCCCTTGTCCTTCTAGGTGGTAGCAGTTGTGGGTTTGGAAGGTGCTGCCTAAGGAGCCTTGGTGAGCTTATGTAGTGTATCTTGGAATTTGAAAGGACTGGTATCTGAACTGAACTTAACTGTGTTCCCAGTCGGCATCCAGACATATATTTTATCAACAGCATTGTTGGATAATAACTTATTGCAAGAAAAGGAACCATTTTCCTCCTCTCTAACTATGAACTCAATACAATCAATGCACCTTTAACACTTCCCCAGCTGTGATCAGCTAACTCGCCCCAGCTAGATATCCTTCCTGATTTATATGGTTCACTGGTTACTGTATTGGTGTACTTGCTTTCATTTCTTACTCAGGATGTTAAAGAATTCTGACCAATGCGAACATAGAGTACAGCAGAACATCAGTTTCAGAAACAGGAAAATATCATTATGCATAACAAACTTGTCCTTTCTGATTGATTGACACTAACCTCTGACTTTTCACCATATTAACCTTTATTTCACAACATTACCTCTTTTACCCATTTATATTCATTTGTACTCTTTTATTTAAGTGATCTTCATTCAAAACATATTGCTCTTTGGGTGAATAAATTTATCTGACTCATCAACTTACCTGTAGCCTAATATTGAACTTCTACATCCATTTTTGGAGTGCTCCTGCTCCTTCCAGCTGCACCTGAATTTTAAAAAAACTAATCTTTGCAGAGGAAGCTATATCAGAAAACCTGGTACTTTTGTACTCACAGCAGTCCAGTTTCTCAGTGGGATCCTGAAACAGGCATTAGGCCCCTCATTAGCGTGTACAAGGGGCTAAATGCTTATTTTACTTGGCTTCCTCAAATGACTGAAAATTGTTCAAAGCCAATATGGCATTGGATGCCTTCAGGCATCCTTGGAACACAGTAATTTTTGTCTCCATTTTTCTGTTTGCAAAATAGGGACAATAACCAATATCTACCCCTTAAATGTTTCTGGATAAAGATGAAAGCTACATTATATATGTTCATGGTTATGAGTCAAGACGGCATTTGAATTCAAGTCCCAGTTGAAAGCCAGTGTTCTTGTGATGGAGTGAACGAACAGTTTTTAAAATAATCAAATTCATCTTATCTTCTCAAATCTAAAATAGTTCTACAAATTATTTTGAGCAATATTATTACTACAATAATACTTTCATAATGATAAAGATATAAGTCCTATAATATGTATTTGTGATATAAAAATCAAAGCTTTGTTTAATTTAAGGAATGTTTCACATCTCTGCTGGTTGTATGTAATGGGGTGTCTCAACCAGTTCTATTAATGATGCACTGTAGGAATTCACCAAGGCTCCTTAGACAGCACCTTCCAAACCCACAGCCATCACCATCTCGAAGGACAAGGGCAGCAGATAGATGGGAACACCACCACCTGCAAGTTCCCCTCCAACCCACACACCATCCTGACTTGGAAATATATCGCCGTTCCTTCACTGTCACTGGGTCAAAATCCTGGAACTCCCTTCCTAACAGCACTGTGGGTGCACCTACACCATATGGACTGCAGCGGTTCAAGAAGGCAGCTCACCACCATCTTCTCAAGGGCAACCAGGAATGGGCAATAAATGCTGGCCCAGCCAGCAAAGCCCACATCCCGTGAATGAATTTTAAAAAAATGTTGCCGCTGAAGTAATAACTTGAGTATTCTACTATTTTGGGAAACACTAAAATTATAAACATTTACATTTTTTGAAAAACTTGAAAAGCATTACTGAGGGTCTTACCTGAAACATTAACCTGTCTTTCCACTTTACATATTTTGACTGACCTGTTGTGTATTTCCAACATTTACTAATCTGTTTCACATTTCTAGCATTTGCAGTTTTAAGAAAACTAACTATAAAATGTTAACCATTTGTACAGCTCACATAATTTAAAGTAATCCTAATGATATAATTAATCATTGTACATAACTGATCTATCTCATTTGATTTCACCTATACATTCTGTCTCCTGTACAATAATGACCTCCCAAGTCACAAAATGCATTTCTCTAGAGTTATGATCAATATACTTATTGTAATAAAGATCAGCATTTTCAATATTTCTTGATGTAAATTATCTATCTGGTAAATTGATGGGATAAGTACATTAATATCATTTTACACTAGATTTATCAATCTCCATAATCATACATACTCCATGAATTAGTCAAAATACATAAGAATAAAATTCAAAACGATCTGTGGGTATTAGTACACTCAGCAGCAGAGTAATCAACAAAGGAAAGAAAATTCTGCATAATTTAAAGAGAGGGAGACATTTACTTGGGTGAAATTGGAATTATAAAAATAAAGCTGCCATTGAGAAGGAAAATAGGGATGCAGGTTCGATGGACTGAATACCCTATCCTATTGTCCTGTTCCTTCATTGCCAAAGTACAAATTATGCTTAAACTATACAGCATTCTGGTCATAGAATCATAGAAATTACAGCACAGAAGGGGCTGGATTTTACAGGATGCCACAGTCCCCACCCGGCAAAAAAGCCATGGGGACGCCCGGCCATGATTCCAATGGCTGCTCCACCGCAATTTAATGCTGGGAGCAGCATTAATTGCTTTAAGGCAAGACTTTACCCTTATTTTGGTAGGTAGTCCTGCCTTAGAGAGCTGCTGGTCATTCAGATGGTTGGCAGCTCTGTATTTCCAGCAGTGCCAGCAGCGAGTGGTGGCCATTGCTGGAACCACAGGCAGTCTCACCTCTCCGTGGAGCCCCAATAAGTCTGGGGTCAGGGGTCTCGGTGATATGGGAATAGGAGGGGTGGAGCGATGCAGGGAGGGAGTGGGGACCGAGTTCAAGAGTCCAATGTTGTCCAAGAGAAGTGTAGCCACAGTTACAGCATTTTAGTCTCATGCACTAATACACTAACAGAATGCAGGTAAATTTACTTAAGGTGCATATTTACTTAACAAATATCCACCACTATTCAGGAACCAAGGAAATAAAACAACTCATGTATGCTTAAAGCAAAACAGCAATCTAAAGACTGTTGTACACACTACTTTTTATTTTACCATTTTACCAACTAATGTATTAGAAGATTAAAGTACAAATGCAAATATGTGAATCAGTATTGAGATTACATGTCAATGTCTGTTAATCATTTTTTATTTATTAGTCAGAAATACAATGGTCACATCTGGATTTCCAACTAATCACGTGTCTAGAAGCCAACATATTACACAATACTGGCCTTTGCTTCAATGCCAGTGGTAACTTTTCAACTACTCTAATACCTTTTTCCTACCCTTCCTTCTGCCTTTAAATACTTTTATTCAATTTCTTTTTAAATAATATTGTAATATACTTCAGTACTCACGTGAAAAAGAGCTTTCCTGTTTAATAACTCTCTAAGTGGGAAAAAAAATCTTCTAATTTCTGCTCTATTTTTCTAGTGACAAGCCTGCAACAATGCCTACTTGTTATTTATTTACCTTCCAGTGAAAACAATGGGCTGAATTTTAATGGACAGGTGTGGGTGGGTTTGGGAATGGGTAGTGGGGGTTTGGTTGGTGGGGGTGGTTTAAGATCGAAGAAAATGACAGCACATTGGGAAACCAGCTCCAACATGTTGACTTCCTTATTTAATTGCAGTTAGGCCATGTGTGAGCAGTCACTTCAAGACAGACAGGTTGTCAATTTCAATATGTTAACTGTTCAATTACAGCGATATTAACATGGCTCTTGCAATTTATCTGTGGGTCCATAAGTTTTTTGGGCTTCCTGGAACTCACGAGTGAAAGCAAGGTGAGAACATAACTGCAGTTGAAGGGGCTGAAGACGTGGCAGGCAAATATGCCAGTAAATAATGAAACCTCACAGCTGATTTCTTGCCTACTTGCATGAAAGGCTTTGTTCATAGTACTTGTGCTGAGAGGTTACTTTGTCAATTTGTATGTATGACAGCCACTTTGGAGTTCTGATTTATCAGCTCAGCATGGGTGTTGCTTATGCTGATTTACTTTGGATCTCAGATGAATACCATGATGACCAGCAGCAGCATCAGGAGAGGCAGAAGCAGCAACAGTCTGCTTCTCACAGGCCTGCAACTGTACAGGAGAGTGCGGATCAGCAGAAAGGTGTTGCTTGTAGGAGGTCATCCCTGCCACTAGGGTGTACAAGCAGAGAGAGGATAACCTTCCGAAATGTTGGAATCTGAGTGTTTCAGGAGGCCAGGTCCTGTATCTGGTTATAACAGACATTTACAGCCTGCTGGAACAAGGCCTGCTGCCAAATGGACCTGGTGGCCATGTTTACCAGCAACTCCCAAAGCCACCAGCACCCTCAACTTCTTTCCCCCTGGCCCTTTCCTGAACACTGCCATGGATATTTGCAGGATCTCACAACTGGTGTCCCACAAATGGATAATATTGTGATAGAGAGCTTGTTTGTCTGCTTGGAGTGTTGTCAGCTGAAGGAATACGAGCTCCCAATTTCAAAGCTTCAGCATCAGCTGGCGTCATTACAGTGCATTTGTGGGACCAAAGGGGCTATGTGGTGAATCATTCCAGGAGGTGGTCACCTCACAGTTTAAGAATATGCAAAGAGAGAAAGAATGGGCAGACAAACAAAGAAGACCAGGCAGGTAGTGCAGGACATTCCTGAATGCACCTTGTGTTCTAACTAGTATTCAGTTCTGAATATTGTTGAGAGTGATGGTTCCTCTTGATCATCAACCTGTAAAATCCTTCCAAGATGGCAGGTAGTAAAAGCTGGCGAGTCTCCTGGTCAGCCATGCTTGATATGGAGCAGTACCCCTCCAGCTATGCCTCTGGAGACAGGCTAGTTTTTTTTTATTCATTCAAGGGAATGTGGGCTTCGCTGGCTAGGCCAGCATTTATTACCCATCCTTACTTGCCCTTGAGAAGGTGGTGGTGGCGGTGAGCTGCCTTCTTGAACCACTGCAGTCCATGTGGTGTAGGTACACCCACAGTGCTGTTAGGAGGGGAGTTCCAGGATTTTGACCCAGCGACAATGAAGGAACGGCGATATATTTCCAAGTCAGGATGGTGAGTGACTTGGAGGGGACCTTCCGGGTGGTGACCTGTTCCAGGGAAAATCTAGCTATCGAAACAGATATCAGCACATGTTTCTCTTTCCTCATGTGTCACTGAATGAAGGAAAGTCTCTAAATCTAGGTTAGTATTAATATCTGTGAAAGGTATCGAGGGTGCAGAATCTTAAAATGTGTTCAGGAAAACTTTTTTTTAGCCAAACATAGCAAGCCCAACAAGAGAAATGGGATTCCTGGACTTAGTTTTTGGGAATGAACATGAGCAGATGGAAGGCTTATCTGTGGAAGAATGTTTTGGTGGTTGTGACCATAATTCAGTTAGATTTAGCGTAGTTATAGAAAAGGAAAAAGACCAAGAGCAAAAGTTTTCAAACGAGGAAAGACCAATTTTACTAAACTGAGATTTGATTAGAAATGGGATATGAGCCTCACTGGTAAGGACAATATTTGTTGTCCATTCTTGATTTCCTTTGAGAAGGTGGTGGTGAGCTGCCTTGAACCGCTGCAGTCCACGTGGTGTAAGTACACCCATAGTGCTGTTTGGAAGGAAACTTTGTGGAAAGCTCAGTAACAACTGCAATTCCCAGGACTACAGAAATTATAATACCGTTACTATGACCTTTATCAAAATAGAACAGGTTGATCAGTAGTGTGTGGAGTGAAAGAGTTACCAGTTTAGGAGCCAAGACAACATGAATAGCACCTTCATTTTGGTGCATGACATAGGTGTACCCACTGGGAAAGCCAGGCATACTGATTGCTTGCCTCAGACGTGAACCTGATGAACACCATTAAAATGCTCACAGCTGGAATTGCATGATTAGTGATGTTTGATGTATTCTTCACAAAAATTAAATACCTTAATGCATTAGCAGGAAACTTTAGAAAGTTCGCTTTGTACTGGGCACAATAACTGTGCCAGTGTGAAATCAAAGTCATGTCCAAGTTGCTCTTCAAGCTTTTGATAAATCAAATTACTGCTGAGATTTGGTTAGTGTTATCTGTTGGACTATGTGCTGCAACAAATTGATGAAAAATCTGTAGTGTAACTAAATAGCTCCAAACAGCCTTATAGTACTTATTTAGTATTGGCAACACTGTTAGAAAGTTAACAGTGCCACCTAGCAGCAATAAGAGAAACTTTTACAAAAATAAGTTAAACACCGACTTATTCCAGAAATAGTTTCTCAAAGGTATTGCCAAACACAATATTGTCAAACAAAATCAAAGTCTAATAGTCCTGTAGGATTGGTGTTGTAAGATGATCTGTATGAGTTTTTCAAAATAACTGTACCAATGATAAAGAACCTAAAGTCTGCAGCCACTTACACTGCAACAGAAATTTGGAATAATGACTAGAAAATAGGCAAGAATCAGGCCTAGGGAGATCCTGAACAGTAGATCCTGGCCTACTCCAAGAGTTTCCTCAATGACTGATAATAAAAACAGAAAATGCTGGAAATACACAGCAGGTCAGGTGACAGCTGTGGGGAAACAGTTGACATTTCAGGTCAATAACCTTTAGTCTATGGCCTTTTGTGAACTGTCTGCTGTATGCCCCTAATTATAGCCATCATAGTAAGAGGGGGAAGGGCTACTGACAGGGCCTAATCAAACGTTTTTATACCTTGGGCTTCAGAGGTTCAACTTATGGTCAGCTGGTACACCTCATTTAACCATCCACCAGCAGGATTGTGAGCTAGACATTGAAGATTTGGAAGTGCAAAATTATTGTTTGGGTTTTTAAAGCTTTCCACTTACAAAGGAAGTGATGATTACCATCCGAGGGTTTCTTCACACTTTTCACCTCCCTGACCATGCTTGATCTTCCAGTATTTTCACAAAAGTGAAATGTTTGATGTGTCCTTAATGGCACAAATTCCCAAAATCCCCAGAAAATCAATGATGGATGTTGCAATAGCCATGTTCTTAGCATAATTGCAAGGATTGCTGGCACATGAATTATCAGGGCGAAAAAGTAAATTCTCAAATATGGATATTTTAAATAAAAACAAATATGCTTGGAATTCACAGCAGCATTTGGAAAAAAGACAGAGCTCAAAGCAGCAATGAAGGAGGATTGACACCATTGCTAACAGACTCTGTGAATTTCCAGTGTTTTCTATGTTTATATCCAACCATCCATATGCTGGAAAGTTTTTCAGCTGCAGCTGAGGTCCAAAATGTGGACATTACTTTGAAAGAACATATTATTTAGATACTTCCTTCAATTGTTAGTTATTTTTGCACCTTTTTTAAATCCTCAGTGCAATGCTCATTTCATATGAGTACCATACATTACTCGCATAACCTGCTCGAAAAACCAGCATAGCTACATTTACCTTGCAGGTATTAGGTGGTGAGCTAGTGGAGATGCCATCAAGTGGGTCACAGTGCACAGAATAAAGAAATGGTGTTCACCATGCAAGAGCATGTTCCTGCTGGCTAAGGGATTAAGTTTTATTTATCCTCTTCTGCAGAGCCTATAGATTTATATTTCACAAGGGCTCGGATTTTCCTTGCCCGCTGGTGTCGGGCGTGTTCGGTGGCATGAGCGGACAACATGGCAAGAAGGCCAAAAATCGGTTTCACAATGTCATGAAACCAATTTGCGATCATCCACTCAGCCCACCAATCAGACATCGGGAATCTCATTGTAATACATCAGCATATCATTATACAGCTAGCCTGCCAGACTCTACTACTGCCAATCTGATTATATGTAGGTTAAAATCACCCACGATTATTGTCCATTTATCACAAGCACCCAATATTTCTTATCATATACTTTGTTCTACATTGTGGTTATTGTTCAAAAGTCTGTAGACCATTCCCACTAGCGACTTCTTTCCCTTATTATCCCTCATCTCCACTCAAACCGATTCTACATCCTGATGTTCTGAAACATGGTCATCTCTAACAATTGCACCAATGCCATCCTTGATTAACAGTGTTACCCCTCCACCTTTACCTAGCTTCCTATTCTTCTTGATTGTCATATAGCCCTCAATATCAGGACCAATCTTTGTCATCCTGCAGCTATGTCTCAATAATGGCTATCAGATCATATTTATTTACTTCAATGTGCGCTCTCAATTCATTTGCTTTGTTTGAATGCTGCTTAGATTCAGATACAGAGTTTTGTCTTTTTGCTTTCTTTGTAACATCTAGTCTTGACTGTTGATGAATTCTTAGGTTTTTTACTCTCTGTCCCTTCCTGCCATTCCCTATCCCTCATTTTCCATTTTACTATTTATTTTGCTCTCCTGCCTTGAGTTCCTGCCTTGAGATTATTACCTTTGAGGCTCTGCTTCTTAATTTGGTGCCTAGTTCTTCATACTGACTGTACAGAACCTCATTCCTTGTCCTGCCTATGTCGTTGGTATCTACATAGTCCATGACAACTGGATCCTCCCTCTCTCTTTGCAGGTTCCTCTCCAGCCCTGAGCAAATGTCCTGAACCTTGGCACCGGGAAGCCAACACAGCCATCTGGACTCTCCCTCTTTGCTGCGGAGAACAGCATCAATCTCCCTCACTATACTGCCCCCTACTACCACTACATTCCTTTTTGCTCTCCTTGCTTGAATGGCTTCCGGTACCATGATGCCATGGCCAGTCCACTTATTCACCCTACAGATCTCACTTTCATCCACACAGGTAGCAAGCACCTTGAACCTGTTTGACAACTGTAAAGTCTGAGTGTCCTCCACTACGCTCTGCTTTCTTCCTTTACCTGTATCACTCACGGTCACATCCTCCTGTCCCTCACCGCTAACCAAAACAAATGACCCTATTCTAAGGTGTTTCATTTGTATTACTTATTTATCTTTTAAATACCGGTACAATGTATTGGTAACTGTAAGGTTTTCTTCATAGTAAGGTTATTGTAATAGTGATAGTAAAGCTGATAAGGAGTAGTAGGGTTTATTCATTAAAATAAATAAAAATAAATAAATATAAATAAATAAAAATAGCTAAAACTTTTAATAAAAGTTCTGGAAGTCCTTCTGGAACAATGGCCAGGTATTTATCCCACACCCTTATGTTGTGCAGTATCTGCAGTTCAATTTCTAGATTAATAATCCTGATCTGGAATTCCTCTAGCTGCTTACACTTTCTGCCGATGTGCTTGTCATGAATCACCTTGGCATCCTAAAGCATTTACATTTCACAGCTGCAACATAACACCTGTCCTGCCATTGTTTCTTATGTTATTTAGTTAACTTAATTTAATTACTTTCTTAATTAGCTTAGAATAGTTCCTATGTATACTACAATTTACTGTGCTTTTTAAAAACTAGTACCACCTACAACTAAAAGTTATACGTTTCTTAACTACACAGGTATATGTTTTAGGTATTTATTTTAATTATTTTATTTAAAAGTTTTAGCTATTTTTATTTATTTATTTTTATTTATTTTAATGAATAAACCCTACTACTCCCTATCAGCTTTACTATCACTATTACAATAACCTTACTATGAAGAAAACCTTACAGTTACCAATACATTGTACTGGTATTTAAAAGATAAATAAATAATACAAATGAAATACTCATCAATCAATCACTTACCTAGTTCCCTATGATGTCACCCTTGATTTTCTCCAAACATGATCGGTAAACTGAGACCCAATGCCACCACCACCACCATCACCACCGCTGCTGCTGCCATCACCACTGCCGCCGCCGCCACCACTGCCGCCACCACCACCACCGCCATCACCATCACCACCGCCGCTGCCGCCATCACCACTGCCGCTGCCACCACTGCCGCCACCACCACCGCCACCACCATCACCACTGCTGCCGCCAACACAACTGAAACCACCACCACGGCCGCTGCTGCCGCCACCACTGCCGCTACCACGACCATCATCGCCGCTGCCGCCATCACCACCATCACCACCGCTGATGCCACCACCGCTGCTGTCACCACCACTGCCATCACCACCATCGCTGCTGCCACCACCACCACGGCCCCTGCCGGCGACAGCAGCACCACTGCCACCACCACCACTGCCACCACCGCCACCACTGCTAACACCACCACCGCTGCCACCACCAGCGTCGCCACCACCACCACAATCACCACCACTGCCTCCTCCACCACCAGCACCACTGCCATCACCACCACAACTACTGTCGGTGCCACCAACACCACCGCCACCACCACTGCTGCCATCACCACCACCACCGCCATTACCACCGCTGCTGCCACCACGGCCACTGCCGGTGACAGCAGTGCCACTGCACCACCACCACTGCCAACACCACCACCACTGTTAACACCACTACCACCAGCACCACTGCCACCACTGCCACCACACCACTGTCGGCGACACCAGCACCACTGCCACCACCACTGCCGCCACTACCGCCACCGCCACCACTGTCAGTGACACCAGCAACACTGCTGCCACCACCACTGCCACTGCCAGCACCACCACCACTGCCAACACCACCACCATCATCACCGTTGCCACTACTACCGCTACCACCACTGCCACCACCACCACTGCCACCAACACGTCACCACCACCACCACCACCAGTATCGCCAACACCACCGCCAATGCCGCCACCACCAGCACCACCAACTAACTCTTTTTGAACTCTTGGCTCCTCTTGTGCTCTTTTTTTCATTTTGCAATGTTTGTCTGGAGTGGCTAGAAACCCTCAGGCTGCAGCTTTGCAGTGATGTAGGAAGCATTTTCTCCCTTGTAGTCTACCGCGGAGGATGTGCCGGCTCCAGAGGCATCTGCACCAGTGTCCCCAATATCACTGGTCCTACATACAATGGGACTATATTTCTTTGTATGCTTAGACTGTTGCTATGGAGAACTTGGTGGCAGACGTACAACAGCCTATGCTGTCTAGCTTAGGGAATTGAGTGGAGGGAACCATATAATAGGCCTGTACTGACCTTATTGTTGTGCTAAGGTTTAACCTTTCAAGTGGATCAATGGATGTGGAGAGGCATGGCCGATGAAGATAAGAATGAAACTGACGTCTCACAGAGCATTTAACTTAGGCCCGGGGCTCCATCTCCAATCAAATGAAAGTACAAGCATGCAGAATAATCACTGCCGTAGTGGATGTGCAGGGCTATCTCATGATTAGATCAAGAATGTACAAGAGCACTCTCATTGAGAACCAGATGCCTCAATTCCTTCCACTAAGAAATGCTGGGATAGACTATATAATGTACACACCAAACACTATCAAACTGTATGACTAAACTGAAATAAAATATTCACTTATATGGAGATTAAAGGTTTTATTTTATTTCAACTTTGTCCAGAGTTTACGGGCCAGATTTTCGCAGAGTCGAGCCAACGTTGGAGCCATTGAAAAAGGGCAGACGCGATCCAATACCAGGATTGCCCCTGTTCCCGACACATCCAAGCACTCATAATGAGCCCAGGTGGAAAATAAAATGTCAACCATCTGTTCCTGCTGACACAGACAGTCCTCAGACAGGCTCATTATGAATGCTTTGCTGAGCTCCAAGGCTCACAAATGTATTAACACAGCAGGGGTCTGTTTGAACAAACTGGAGTGTTTCGATTGTTTGACACCTTGATGAGGTTATAATAAGTTATTATTTCTGTGATCTTCTTTGTCAATGTCTATTTTTATTTGGACAGATTAGGAGGTGTGCAATGGGTAAAGCTTCTGTTACTGATACTAAAATGACACTGCTTGATTGTTGTAGGAACAGCAATTTTTTCAAAGCAAATTCCTGAATGGATTTTTCTCTTTCCTCAGCATTTCAACACTTGCCATTGCTTTTATATGTCTCATTGGTTCTGTACATAGTGCATTCTGGGTGAATGGGCATAGGAGCATGGAGGTGGGCATGAGGAGTGGGTAATGGCTGAGAGTGTGTGAGGGATAAGGACTATCGGGCCTAACCGTTTTTAACACAATTGGGACAAATTCTCAAGGAATCAAGGTGGGCTTTATAACCGGTCCTCTTCAGCACTCATCCGCCCCCATGCTGCCTATGATTTGCTTCTGGCGTCGGCAGGCCCAACGCTATCCCAACCCCACCTCCCCAGAGTGAAGATTGTGCGTAACAGGGCCTATTAAATCGAGGTGGGTTGGCCAAGTTGGGAAATCTCCTGAGCTACCTGCCTCGGTAACGAAAATCTGGTCTTTTTTCTGATATTACAGAAAAGATAGTAGTAGATCAAAGGATGTTTTCCGGTCGTTGAAATAGTGAGAAGAATCACACTTGTGTTTTGGTTCGCTGCATAATGCACATCTGGACAGGATGTTTAATTGAAAAGGCAGCTCAGGTATTTAATGCAATTGTGTTTCAATCGCTGCACTTATTTTCAGTGCTCTGTTCTGATCTTGCCTGCAGGTGGCACTCCTCATCCATGGTAAGGCCTATTGGGCCTATACACATTGGAAGCATACAAGTCAATTATTAGACATCCTAATGTGGCTATACTGATTTTTAAAGGCATCTGAAGTGATGATGTTATCATTAGCCTCATTGTATCTGTCTCCATTTTCTTACCAGAATTTCATTAGCCAGGGCTACAGAATGTTCCAGTTTGCCTTCTCCTTCAAATAAATCAGGCACAGAAGATTAGATCGAAGTAAAATGAAGACAATCATGTGCTGCCTGGAAATCTGATTTTTTTAACCTGAGCAGAATCATGGGGGTAAATTGTGTCTTTGTGTGACAGTGTAAAACATGCCAAGAAGTTTCTGCTCCTTTTACATCTCTCCCGATTTTTATTTCCACTGAAGTCAATTGGTTATTGAGCAAAATTCACATCGTTGTTTGTTGTTCATTAATGTTACTGGGACTAATTTTCCTCTGCTTTGGCACCTATTTCCTGGGTGTAGAGTAAAATGGGGAAGAGATCTGTTATGTAGAATTTCTGTCCACTTTTATTTCATTTGCATTTCTGGATTATCCATACCCATGAATGGCGAGCATACACCTGAAATAGATAGGAGAATTTAAATTAAATATTAATAATCTGAGAGCAATGTTGAAGTGTTTCTTGTGTCACTTTTCTGGGTCTCCATCTCACATGTGAAAATGAGCCTTGATGTTTGTTCTTCATCCCTTAGATTGAATGGAGGATCTGAGGGGGATGGGGGGGGCGGGGGGGGGCTGTGGGGACTGCCAGAAACTTTATTCTTCCTCCAGAGGCCAGCAAGGAAGACCAGCAGGGCCAGGGACCATCTTGCTGATGCTTTTGGACATAAGCCAGCAGGCCCTAAAAGCAAAAGTAAAAGCACTCACTATTCTTACCTCAGCTTTGAGCACAAAACCAATCCTGCACAGAGGGCATCCGGGACACGGTAATGACTTGACCCTGAAAATACAAGCAGGTTCAGGTTTGTTTCATGAAGAACATTTATACAGCACCACCCCACCCCCCCCCCCCCCACCCAGGTAGAAAGAGGGGCAAGAAAGTTTCCACCGCTATCTTGCCGATTGGCCACTAACAGTGTAGAAGTCACCTTCTAATTTCACACTTCATGGAGGAGCCTCACCTGACTGGAGTGGGAGTTAATTTTCCAATTGTTAATATTAATTGTGGAAAATCATGTGCAAAGTGCATTCAGATTTTCAATACATGCTTCCAGTGGATGAGGCTGCCCTCTGGGAATATGAATTTGGAAAGTTACCTCCAGCATTTCAAAGATTTGAGTATAAGAATTTGACACTTTTGATATACGATTTAGTTTTCACCCGGCCTCAATAGACAAGAAGACAAAATGCAGTTGTTTGGTAAGATGCTTACATAATTCTGAGAAAGACTGTAATCAGTAAGGATCAAGACTCCCAGTCCAAGATATGTTTTGTCTAAAATTCTGCAACAAAATCCATTCACAGGAACTCAATTTATGCATTCACCCCTTTAACCCTTTCCTGAATTGTTCAAAGCTGCTGTGTTATTTAGACTGACTTCAAATATTTGCCACTGTAAACGACTTACCTGAAAAATCAACTTACCAGTTTAATGTGCAATGAAAGTGTCCAGCATGACCAACACTGACTCACCTAAAGAGATGTGGACATATTGGGAGACTACCTCCTGAGACAATAAACGGTTCTAATGTTCGTCTTGCATGTGCTTTCCCAGACTTCATGTAAGGTGACATTTAGTTCTTTGAAGGAGCAGGTTTGCCTTAGGAAGCTGACTTTTGTATTGGAAATGGAATAACATAGCTGGAGAAGCTCAAATTGTGATGCCTGATATTGTGTCTTTGAATTTTGGTGTTCCCTGATCTTGAGCATAAAACCAATCCTGCACAGGGGGCATCCAGGACACGGTAATGACTTGACCCTGAAAATACAAGCAGGTTCAGGTTTGTTTCATGAAGAACATTTATACAGCAGCCCCCCCCCCCACCCCGGTAGAAAGAGGGGGAAGAAAGTTTCCACCGCTATCTTGCCGATTGGCCACTAACAGTGTAGAAGTCACCTTTTAATTTCACACTTAATGGAGGAGCCTCATCTGACTGGAGTGGAAGTTAAATGCAAAAGAATTGTAGTGACCTGTCATACCAACATCGTTTTTCAGTCAGGGAGTTGCTGACAGTGAGTTTTGTGTAAAAAAGTATCAGTAACTTTTATTGCGATGGGCTATATGATAACCTTGACTGACAATGGTGGTTATTTCTGTGATCAAGGTTACCACATGTCATATTACAAAAAATGGCACAGTATCGTTATTCTCTCCTTAGAGAACCTGAACCTGCAAAGAGAATTCACCTTGGAAATTTCTGGGTGGTTATGCCTGTAAACACAATGCAATGAATATTGGTGCTATAAAATTTCCTTTACATTCTTTCTGTTATTCTAAGTAAAAATAGAAGAGGTGAAATATAATAATAAATATATTCATATTTCACCTCTCTTCTATTTTTACTTAGTTCTTTTGAAAGGTCATTCGGACTTGAAATGTTAACTGTGCTCCTATTCGCAAATGCTGCCAGACCTGCTGAGTTTTTCTAGGTATTTTTGTTTTTGTTTTGGATTTCCAGCATCCGCAGTTTTTTGCTTTTATCTTTCTTTAATCTCCTTGGCCAGCTTTAAAAAGCTTATGGAGAGAGAAATACTCATTGCTGTAAACATTTTAGAAAATGTAATCTGCAACCAAATATAGCAAATCATTTTTAAAGAATTACTTCTTCCACGGTCAGACTATGACTAGCTTTTAAGTGTCCATTCTGTACAGTTAGGGTAGAGTGCATTTCAGGTCAGGTGTAGACCTGGTTTTCATGAATGCAGCCAGTGACAGGGGCCTCAAGGGCCCATATTTATAATATGCAAAGAAACTAACACCTATTTTAGGCCTGAACACTGAGTACCTACAGCAGGCTGTGTAGTTTGTAATTAATATGCTTTTTCTGTCTGCCATATTGGACTGTTTAGCATTCAAAAATAGTGCCATGCCATCCAATTTCTAAGCCAACACCACAGGGACAGTTAATATATAAATTCCTAATGAGGAAGATGTAAGGACTCAATACAAGAAGAACAAAAAGCTGCACATAGCCCAAAAAACTCATGCAATGACTCAAAATCAAGAAAATGTATTAAATTATAGAACGGGCTTGAAATTATCTGATATTCGCCATTTAGGCTACCACCTTCTAGATTGGAGATGTCATTTGAAAAGGGAGAGCCTCTTGGCATTCAACTGAACTGGATTAGCCAGATAAATACTGTGGCTACAAGAGCAGGTCAGAGGCTAGGAATCCTTCAGTGAGTAACTCAACTCCTGACTTCCCAAAGCCTGTCCGCCATCTACAAGGCACAAGTCAGGAGTGCGATGGAATACTCTCCACTTGCCTGGATGAGTGTAGCTCCAACAACACTCAAGAAGTTGACACCATCCAGGACAAAGCAGCCCACTTGATTGGCACCCCTTCCACAAACATTCACTCACTCCAACACCAACGAACAGTGGCAGCAGTGTGGACAATCTACAGGATGCACTGCAAAACCTCACCAAGGTTCCTTTGTCAGCACCTTCCGGAAGCAAGACTGCTACCATCTAGAAGGACAAGGGCAACAGATACATGGAAGTACCACCTGGAAGTTCCCCTCCAAGCCACTCATTATCCTGACTTGGGAATATATCGCCATTCCTTCACTGTTGCTGGGTGAAAATCCTGGAACTCCTTTCCTAACAGCACTGTGGGTGTACCTACACCACTGCAGCGGTTCAAGAAGGCAACTCACCACTACCCTCTCAAGGGCAACTAGGGATTGGCAATAAATGCTGGCCTAGCCAGAGATGCCCAGATCCCGTGAATGAATAAAAACGATATGAACAACACTGAAGCACTAATCTGTCAAGCATAACCCAATTCTGACAATTCAGATTATTATCTTTTTGAGAACATGTCATATGGAACAAATTTAAACCAAAAATAGACTTCTTAGTATGTGAGATTTTATTGAGGTTTAGTGCCAATCATTATCATTACTTTTATAATAGATCCTCTAATTAAGAAATGATCCACAAATGTTACTTTCTAGTGATATTTAGCTTATAGTTGACAAGTTTGGCATTTTACTACTGATTTCATTACAGTTAACTGATTGCCAACTCCTTAATTTACCTCTGCTGTCAGGTTATTTGACTAAATTTTCTGAAAAGACTGACATAGGTATATAATTCTACTTTACAATATCCTCTTTGTTCCCCTGATGTCATCAAACCAGCACACTTTTTCTGGGAAGTGATAACAATCTTTGCAAGTTTTTTGTAAACTTGAAGAGTGTTCCCTGCCATAGAATAGGATCATAGAGTGTTTAGAGCACAGATTAGAGGCCATTCAGCCCATTGTGCTTCGGTGAGTTCAAAGGTCAGATTGAGAGCAAGCATTAGAATTCACAGAACCTAAGGACAGTATTGCCATATAGGTTCTTTAGATGTCTCAATGGTGAGACCTTGAGGTTTGTATATTTAAACATGAAACCTTTATTGTTAATCTTTAACTATTTACAGATTCATGCATGGTGCTGTTGCCATGCAGGTAGGCTGCTTCTAGAATGTACTCTCTAGACTGTTATCTCAGTCTAGTACCATGTGACTTGATTCATCATACTGTGGGCGGTGCTATTCTTCGGTCTCACATTAACCCTTGCTCTGCTGAGCACCTTTACATAACAATGGCACATCACACAACATCATGCAACATCCCCCTTGCTTCTCCAAAGAAAACTTTCCTTTCCAATGGAGTATAACTATTTGTGATACAATCATTACTTGCTACCCCTGCTCCCCCATCTCAAGCCTCTGATGTTATAAATGCAGGTCTTGAGGCTTGACAGTTCTTCCTCAATGCAGTTTGCCATGTTTGGAGGAATGGTTGTAATATTCTGTGTTTCTGGTATTGGCTATCTCCATTTGATTTGCTTTTTGCACTTCTTCAAATTGGGTTTCTCTTTACTAACAACCTGTCTGCATTTTTCGGACACTGTGGGCTTGTCCCAGTCCTTCCGAGTTCATTCCTAGAGTGGACTCAAATTTTCTTTTTCCATGGTGTCCACCATGTTCTTGCTGGATGTATACACTTTGTAAATGGAACCTTCATGTCCATTTGTTTCACAATCTCAGTCAAACATTTGTTTGCTGTTTGATTTTCAGATTATTTTGCAACCTTATGAATCCTTTCATTCAGCTCAGCTTTTCCTTCTTTTAGTTCCTTGCACTTCAGTGTTGGATTTAAATTTTCCAATTCTACTTCTGTCTTTTCTTTCTCTGTCTGCACCGTAACTTTGTCCTTGTCTTTCATTTTGGTTTCACTGTGGGCCAGGTCTGTCTCTGGCAAAGCGTTAACTTGCTTCAGTTCTGTAATTGTGCTACTCATGGGTCTGAATTTTTCATCCCGCGGAAGAGTGTGCGTCTGACCCAAATGGGAGTAAAATAGTGCGCAATGATGTGGGTGAGCGTCCCGACGTCATCGTGCACTTGTGCAATTCTTCACTCAGCAGGCGTGTGGGGTGCCAGAGCTGCACCGCCATTAACTAACAGACCACTTAAGGCCCTCAACAGTACAACTGTCTGCGATTTTTCCTTGCCCGTGCGATTTTCTGATCATCACACGTGCAAAACGGGCAGGCAGGCAGCCGACATTTTCACAAACCGCATCCAAGGGTGGGATAAAAAGGGTCAGCAGCATTGCCAGTGTGAGTAGTGACGAGTTTTGGAGATAGTTTGCAACTGGTTGCTTATTGGTGTTTGGCAGCTTCTTTGCTGTTTGCGACTTCGTTCTTAGCATTTCCAGACCTCATTTCAGGACTCATTGCTGTCTGCCAGGCTCCCGGAGGATTCAGGCCATGTGGGCCCCTCCAGGTATCAGACATCCTTCTTTTACCGTGGTAATGATGATTGTGGTCTCCGCAGGTAGCACCTTCTCTGAGGAGGAAGACAGGGGCAGCTTCCAGGGGAGGGACCTGTGGGAGGAGAGGCGCAGGCACAAGGGGTGTAGGGCCAGCAGGTAGTCCAAGGCAGAAAGGGCCACAGAAGACACCACTATCCTTCTGCCAGGGTTTACAGCTGGCAATGCAGGTACCTCAACATGTCTGAGGAGCAATGCTGAAGGAGGTTCTGCCTCTCAAGGGAGACCATGACCTCCATTTGCAAGATGATTGGGCCTGAGATCAGCTCCAACTGTGTGGGTGGAGATCCCATGCCAGTGGCGCTGAAGGTCACAGTGGCCCTCAACTTCTAAGCCTCTGGCTCTTTCCAGATGTCAGTGGAAGAATCTGTGTGGTGTGTCCCAATTAGCTGTCCACAGTTGCGTCAAGCTGGTGACAGAAGCTCTGTTTAGGTGGGTCCTGACCTTTATTCTTTTCCATATGGACGAGGCTAGCCAGGCAGAGTGAGCCAGAGGCTTTGCAGCGATTGCTGGGTTTGCCTGTGTCCAGGGTGCAATAGACTGCACACGTGTGGCCATCAAGGCACCGTGGGTCAGCTGGCTGCCCTCATCAACAGGAAGGGATTCCACTCCATGAACGTGCAGATAGTGTGTGATCACAGGGTGCAGATTCTGCAAGTCTGTGCAAGGTACCCTGGCATCTCTCATGATGCGTACATCCCGTGACTCTCCCAGGTGCCGAGGCTCTTCAGTGCTCCAGCCCAACTGGATGGATGGCTGCTGGGTGACAA
Source organism: Carcharodon carcharias (assembly GCF_017639515.1). Classification (NCBI taxonomy): domain Eukaryota; kingdom Metazoa; phylum Chordata; class Chondrichthyes; order Lamniformes; family Lamnidae; genus Carcharodon; species Carcharodon carcharias. Next base: position 206,174,794 of record NC_054468.1, read on the forward strand.
GGGCTAACCGTTGAAGAGGTGGCTCATGATGCCTCTCCGCTACCCAAGAACAGAGACAGAGAACCATTGCAATACAAGTCATGCCTCCACAAAGACGGTGGTAGAGAGGACCACATGTCTTCTCAAGATGCGCTGGATCATTCAGGGGGAGCACTACAATACTCCCCAGAGCGGGTGTCACTGATCGTGATTGCATGCTGTGCTCTCCACAATCTGGCACTGGTAAGGGGGACCCTTTGGAGGAAGAGGATCTTGATACAGAGGATGAGTCCAGTAGTAAGTCCAAAGATGAGCACAGTGAGGAGAACTCTAAGGGCGTGGAGCCAGACCTTGGTAACCTCCAGGGAGACAGGGACACCAGGGACACCTTGATCCAATGCCCCTTCAGCTAGGCTACCAAAGATCAGCTTTAAACGCATGCCAGGGCTGCTGCCTCTATCTCAGATGTCTGAAATGAACACATTTGAACACAAAGAACACTCAGTACCTGTGCAATTAAGTTCAGAACCATGTATGTCCAGCATTACATAAAGGCGTACCCTGCACTAATAAAATAAAAAGGTGAAGTATACTCAGGCCATGACGACACAAACAAAATTGATCTCATATTGACAGTTCCAAACTATTTACATAAACTTCTCTGGTCTTCATTCCCAGGCCAGTATACAAATATTAAACATAAATGAACAAAAAATCACCAGTCTCCTGTCTGTCTTGGGCTTATGGTGACTTTAACTTACGCTTGCGAGTGCTATGTCTCGGTGCTCCCCCATCGCTGTCACCAGCATTGGAGGCAGCCTGCTGACTCTGCTGTCTTGTTGGCCTTGATGACTTAACGGTTGTCCTCTGGCCAGTGGAGCCTTTGCTGGCCCCACCTGGGAGGGAGCAGCCAGTGCCATGGCTGGCATCTCCCCAATTATCTCAGCCTCATCAGATGCCACAGTCACTGGCAGAGGGGCGGAGGAGTGCTGCTATTATCCAGAGTGCCCTGACAGCAGCCCGTAGAGATGACAGGCAGCTCGTGTGCAAACGTGAGGTCACCATGGACCTCCCTGCACACCATTGATGGAACGGGTACCTAGTTGGGATACTGGGTGCCTCATCCATCTCCCACACTGACACTGACAACCTAAGGCCAATGCCCGTGTGAGGGCTTGCAGGTCTGAACGCAACCCCAGGAACCCCTCATTCTGTCCCTGGAGCTGTTTCTCCATGAGGGCGCCACTCTCTCAATGGAGGAGGCAGTGCACTCGCCCATGACGGTCAATGCTGTGATCATGCTTCGCATGGACTCCTCCATCACGGAGAGCATGGCATGCAGACCCTCTTGGATCGCCGCAGATCCTCCCATGCATCACGCTGGACATCCAGCATCAGCTGCTTAATGGACCACTCCAGAGGCTCATCATCAGCCTTCAACTGAGCATTGTCCTGGTCCCCAGCAGTCCCCTGACTGCTGTCGCCCTGGGCACTCTATGCTTCTGCCTGCATCTCAAGTGAGTATGCAGTGCCCTCGCCAATGTGCACTGAGATACTAGTTGCTGATCTAATGCCCCCCGAAGTGCTGGTATCTGCACTGGTGCCTGCTTCAGAGCAGGTGTGACACAGGTGACAGTTATGCCTGGTGGTCCTCCGGTGTCTGGGGTGGCCTTCGGGATCCGCAGATGAGACACCTGCTGGTGAACATAAAGGGGAGAAGAAGGACATGTCATTGGTTAAAGTCATCACACTGTCACTGTGCATGCCAGGCACCCTGGTGAGAAAATGGAGATTTGCATCATGGTGCCATTGTCTTCAACGATCAATGGGGACTCCAGGTTTGAGGCTCCAATCAATGAGGAGACTACACAAGTCCGCAAGTCTCACCTCTGTGTACTGCACTTTTACCTTTGTCTGGCATCCTGGCCTCTCCACGCCCAGTTCCAAGGGGAGTGTGTAGTTTCCCCAACTCCAGGGCACCTTGCTTGAACCAGGAGAGCATCAGCAGTTTGCGCAGGCCTCCACCTATATGTGCCCTCTCGGCTTGGTTATGGTTTGTCTTCTCCTGAAAGGACAGAGGAGCATTGATTAGTTCACTCTCTACCTGCAGTGCCATTGCAGCCTGGCCAACCCAGCTGAGGAACACCTTGTAGAACACATCCGAGTCAAGGCCCTTGAACTGCAAGGCACTCAGTCCAAGCAGCCAGGGCTCACCCCCTTGACCAGCTCCTGCATGATTGACAGTTGGCACTCAGACTCTAGCACTCCTGAGGTCCATGGGGCGACAGCCACACTTTACCACTAATGCACACTGACCCATGTCAACACGGTACTCATCCTTCCTGAGCACAGCAGGTCATTGAAGCGCTTCCGGCACTGCATCCATGTGCACTACACCACGTCATGGTTGCTCACCAGGGCTGCTACCTCCTCCCATGCCTCTTGGTGAGGTGTGATGGCCTTCTCCTCCCATCTTTGGGGAAGATGGTGTCCCTCCTGGCAACCATTTCCTCCAGGAGGACAGTGAGGCACTCATCTGAAAGGCAGGGAGCTGAGTGCTCACCCGACTTGCCCTCCCACATTTGAGTGCATCTTCAGAATGGCAGCCAAACATCCTTCCCTGGCAACATTTCTGGGGCTTTTTTAAAATGGCTGCCGGGTCACCATTGATCCATCTGGTGACCAACAGGCCCCCACCCCCGCTTGGTCCTTCCTGCGCCAGTGATGAGCCGCGATTCACGCTGGGCGGGCCTTAATTGGCCCACCAGCGTGAAATTGCAGTCGAGGCCTGATCACAAGCGGTGGTCAGTTTCACGGCCACTTCCAGGCCCACCGCCATGCCCGCCTGATGAAGGCCAAATCCAGCCCATGGTTTCATTATCCGCTCACAGTGTGGAAAGTTTTACAGCTTTTCCTTTCAATGCCTCCTCTTTTCCATTTAACTGCTTCTTCAGCTGTTTGGTCTGTTTCTTGTAGCTTTTGGCTTCCTCCTGGAATATTGAACATTGCCAACTCTTCTCTACCAGCTGGTTCGTCAGTTTGTTCAGAGTGACATCAAACTCATTTTCCTTCTTTTCAAAATGTTCCAGAGGAATAAACTTTGACCTGAGGGATTCTTGTAACATGTGAATGCCTTTCAACAGGCTTTCCTTTTCTTTACAAAGCTTGCTTGCTTCATCTTAAGTTTTCCTGTAATCCAGCATAATTTCCTTAAGTTTCTTCTGCTGTGCTTCCATTCTACTGTTGAAGATAGTCTTCATTTCTCCATGTTGCTGAATGGTTATGCGTTCCTTTCACATTTGATCTTGAAGGACAATCAATTGTTCTTTCAACTGTTCATTTTTTTGTTGACCTCTTGCCAACTCACTCTGAGCTTCAATCCATCATTTTGTTACTACTGATAATACCAATGCAGTTTTTTCTGAAACAACATTCAACATCCTCTGCAGATCCCATGTCTTTCCATGGGTGCATATTAATTCTTCAAGAAGTCTTTCAGAATTGCAACATCGTTGCATGCTTTTTCTGCCTGCAGTTTTTCCTGGCTGCACATCTGGTTGAGTTTTCTCAACTCCCACTTTGATTTGCCAACTGTGGAATTGAGAGTTGTTATCTCCTCGTGGTACCTTTGTGTCCCTCTGAAATTTGTTTGTTCAGATCTTGAACAGCTTGGTTCATTGAAGACTTAAGTTTATTGTGCATTTTCAAAGGTATATACTCAGCTTGAATCTTGCATTTCAAATCTTTCAGTTCGGCTCTGATGTGAACATTTTCTTCTAGAACAGCCCCATTTACTTTTTGCTCATTTTACTTCATTTGAATTATCTCAGATAGCTTTCCTTCATTCACAGCTATCTGCTCAGTCTGCCCTGCCATCTGTCTCCCTCACTCTGGGTCTTTTGTTGCCCTTTCTCTGCAGTCTTTTGTTGCCCTCAGCACTTTATGAGGGGTTACTCTCTCTCTCTCTGGGCTCTCTTGTCACGCCCAGTGCTTTATTGGGAGTTTAAACTATGTATCAAAGCCTTTTAATATCTCACCAAATGTTGTGGAGTATGGATCTATATGTTGGCTATGGAATACTTCAGCAGCAAATGAACCAAAGATGAATAAAACCTTATCAACTTGAACTTCTTCTGATTCCTTATTTAATCTTGTAGTTCTTATGTAAACTAGAAATTGTTTTCTCCAAGAATCCCACTCTTGTCTGGTTTTCCTTTTCCATTGCAAAAATGCATCTGGCTCTTCTCATTTTCTGTCCATGGCTATTTTTTCTTGTAGTTACAGCTTCAAATTTCATTACCCCTTTAAGATTGTCAGTGTGGTAACCTTTTTTTTTCACCTCAGTCTTTCTGCAATCATCGGTTCTATCTATGTGCTTTTCTGATTTTGGCAGGGTCCCCAGCGATCATGGCTGTTTTTTTAAAAAAAACTTTTAAAAACCGCAGCACTTTCTTCTCTCTTTATCTTCATTTTGAACTCTGCAGATCCTGTTTAATTTGAACTTTGGGAACTGTTGACAGCCTGCTGGTTTTCTCCCAGTAATTTTCCTGTGTTTTTTCAGTATCCCCACAATTGTGGGTCTTCTTTCAAACCTTATTTAAAGAAAATAATGCAGCATTTCTTTTCTGGACAATTCTTTCTTTTTTAAGCTCTGCATGTCTCTTTGAGTGCTGAACTTTGAGAATTTCAGCAGGCACACTTTTTTTGAAAGCTACTGCAGATTTTGTTTCCTGTTTTCACTTTCAGTGCCGTTTGTTTTAAAATCTTGAAAACAGCACAAATTCTTCTTTTTTCTTTACCAAAAATCTTTACTTTTCCTGATTGAAAGGGGTTCCCTGTCTCTTAAACTCTGCAGGTTCCCACCGACACCCCCCCCCCCTTGTTTTAACTGTTCCCTGCAGGTTTCTCTCTTAACTCTGCCAGCTGATTTTTCTTTACTTCACTGCCGCAATCTGCTGACCCCTGGGACCGCCACCTATTTTATAATGTATTTATAATTTTTTTTTATGAATTTGCTAACCGTCTTGTAAACTGACTAGGTTTTTTGACTCTGCATTACTTGGGGTCTTCAATTTTTGTAGTTTTGCGCACCATCTTTTGATCTATGCAATTATTTTGCTCTGTGCCAATGACGGGTCTTGCAATGGGCTCCTACTCATACTGGTGGAATCCTCAACTTCTAAGTCTGTAGCGAAATTCTTCAATTATTTCTTCAAGTTATCTTCTTAGTTGCACATCTCTCTAATTTGGCTTCAGATGCTTTTAGTTTTTCATATCTTGGGATACTGTTTTGGGTTCATCGTTTAAAATGCTATCTTCCATATCACCACGGATGTGATGTCTTTTAGAAGTGACAACCGCTGCCAACCATTTTGTAATATGAGTTCATTAGATGTCTCAGTGATGAGATCTTGAGGTTTATATATGTAAACGTGAACCCTTTATTGTTAATCTTTAACGATTTTACAGATCCCGGGTTACTGTCATGCACTGTGCTGTTGCCATGCAGGTAGGCTGCTTCTAGAATGTACTCTCTAGATTGTTATCACAGACAATTACCATGTGACTCTATACATCATACTGTGGGTGGCGCTATTCTCCAGTCCCACGTTAACCCTTGCTCTGCAGAGCACCTTTACACTATAATGCCATGCAGGCACATCATACAACATCATACAACAGACAATACGTAATTGCTGTAGTATGAAACTTCAATCTTAAGACAATGGAGATAAATTATTGATGACTCAACATCTGCTTAATTTGCTCCATTGCTATTTTCGACAGACCCATTTCAATGACATCTGACAGAAATATGATTGTGAGCAACATGCACCTTAAGCTTTTATATCCAGTAATTCGTGAAAGGTATGGAATAAAACTACATTTCATGGGGGTAATTGTTTTCCTTGAAGTTACCAATTGCTCTGTCTTACTATACTACAGGGAACCCTTTTCAAGTACCAGATTATTTACACCCATCCCTTGTAATATTGCGGTCAGGGGGTGTGGGGTAGGAGGGCTACAGGAAGTCCACCCGGGGAATTTCATAGGTCCACCCGCCTGTAAATGCACCAGTGTGGGTCTATAAAATTCTGCCCATGGTCCCTGCTTCAAACACTAACTCCACCAATGTAGTCCGCAGCCTCGCAGCCCCCTGTACAAAAGTTCCTCCTGTTTTTGTCCTAATCTCATATACTTAAGATGAAGGACTTTCCCCTTGTTGGGTGGGCTAGCCTTGAAAAGCCCATTTTAAGTCGTTCAGTCAGAAGCGCCATTTGAAAGCAACTCATTGCTAACCCCGATTCCAGACTCCAAATCTTGGCACATGGCACCCAAGTCCGGCATGTCAAGAAAGAAACTCATCAGTAATAATTCATTTCATCCGCTCCAAGTGCCTTGCAGCTGTCCAGGTTCGGAAACAGAAAGCCCGCGTTTCTTCGCCAAGAGTCCCGTTTCGTAATGTCAGCAGTCAGCCGACCTCTGCTGCCGTTGCAATCCCTTCTTCTTTAGTCAGAAGCGCACCACCGCCATTTTGAAAAGCCTGCCAAAATCCGGCAAGCACGGGAAGATCCTTTCTTCAGCAGTAACCGGCAAAGCCATCTTGGAAGACTGTAATCTCTTAAAGATGTACCCAAACTTTTTTAAATCTTCAAAAATGGATTACAATTCAACACTTCCAGCTCCACTGAGATTGACATACGGCCTAGACCAGATGCACAATTTGAGTCTTAGAAGGCTTTTAAGATACAGTGTTGCTGCAAGTCTCAATAAAAAACCAATAGTAGATGACATAATTGCATGACAAGCTACTGATGAATCATCTACCAAATTTGATGATGTTTTGAAATCTTTCAATGTCTATTTCAACTTGAGATCCAATAAAATACTGGAGAGAGCTAAATTTAATAAGAGAGTCCAGCTCCCTGGGGAACTTGTCAATTCCTTCATGAACAATCTCCATAGGATGACAGAAGAATGTGAATATGGCAGTTTAAAGTCTGAGCTCACCCAAGACAGAATCGTGGTGGTGTTGCAGACAATTCACTCTCGGCCAGAACAACACAGTCCTGAGTCCTCAAACACTAAAGAGTATTCAGACTCTGATTTCACTTGTGATATTTCTTTTCCTTTTGCGGAGCAGGTTTGCCCATCATCATTCCAGGTCCTGGCAAGTCCCCAATGGTCAGACCAACCTACTGCACGCAAAATTACTATTGCACCTTCAGTGGCAATGGCACCAGAGACGCATCAACAGCATGTGGAATCTCTACCTCCAATTATGATGATAGTACAGTTGGTAGGCACACCAACCATTGTGCACACAAAACAACTTCCAGCCAGGGTTCAAAAGCACAAGGCATGCTGGAACCTCGTAGCAGTTGCATACCTCAACAACAAACAGCAGAGGTGAGCATGCTACTCAATCTTCTTCTTGCCACAGGAATCCTCTTCCTCAGCCTCACTGTCCTTCCAGCTGGTCTAAACGAAGAAGAAGAAACACTAACAAGTGGATGAATACCATTTTCATCCACCCCCCAAGAAACAGTCAAGAGTAACAACAGCCATACACCACCAAACCAAACAGACCAATCAGGCATGGTTTAACCTTAAGCAATGGAAGACACAGATGAAACCATACCTAAACACCAACCCGACCTCCAAGCCAACAACAAGAACAAGCAACACCAGAGCCTACCACTCTCCCGATAGAATGGCAAACGAGATGTAGAAGGGTTATAAAGCATCCAGACCACCTGAGCCTCTAACTTCAAGGACTTGGAGGGGGGAGATGGGGTAGTGAGAATATTGCTGAAAAAGAGACTTTTTATTGAAGTTTTTCATCTTGCACTCATCAGGACAATTTGTAAGAAAATGCCAATATCAGGGGAAACAACAAATTTATACTGTATGAAAAGAGATTGCTGATTGGTTGGCAAGTGGACTCTGATTGGTAGAGGGGTTGTCATGGAGAATGCGCCAGTAGATGTCAACTGATAGCTAGCTGCCAAGCATTGTTTGAAATTTAAACCAGGCAGCGTGACTCTGATTCATCAAGACACTGCCCTGGGGAATGAACCAGCAAATGGCTGTCACTTATTTTGTTTTGTCGAAACAGGTGCAATGTGTATACATGTTCTTGAAGGGCAAGGTAGCTCAAAAATTTGAGCAACATGTGATTCTGCAATTGGACAACGTTTGCTAAATAATCCTCAGTATTCTAAGAATTACTCCAACAACCAATTGAAGATTGTCAGTCGGGCTTGCAGATTGGCGTATTTGCATGTATTGGAAGCTACATTTATTAATACATAGGCCATGTTCTTTGCAGACAGAAAGAACATTGTGCCTGTTTCAGCTAAACAAAAAAAGTGACAGCCATTTGCAGGTTATTCCCCAGGGCAATGTCTTAGCCAATCAGAGTCAAGCTGCCTGGTTTAAATTTCAAAAAATGTTTAGCAGTTAACTGTCAGTCACGATCAACTAGTGCATTCGCCATGGCAGCACCTCTACCAATCAGAATCCACTTGCCAACCAATCAGCAATCTGTTCCTATACTTGTTATTTTCTCTGACATTGGCATTTTCCTGTGAATTGTCTTGATGAGTACAAGACAAAATGCTACGACAATAAGTGTCTCCTTTTTCAGCAATACTTAAGTTTAGTACTATCAACTGACTATTGGTAGTGGGAATGTTGTTAATGTTGTTAACATTAATACTGTAATAGCAACAATCGAATAGCATCAAGGCTGTAACAATAAGGTTAATGCACAAAATGCAATGTAAGATTTGTAAGTAAACTAAAGTAACTCTATATCCATGGGATAAAGACTTGGGGAAGGTGTAGTAGAAGGGTCTGGTACATAAAGACATGCTGTTAACATACTCCAGACTGGAAGCCTACTTCATGCTGTCTGAAGCAAAATTCATCATTGACATTAAACTAACCAGCCTGTAAGTGTTCAAATTAGCTGTCTCCTTTTTTGTAAAGAGGTATTATTATAGTTGCTGTCTGTGGGACATCCATACTCAATAGAGCACTGAAATTTAATTTCTAGGGAATCTACTATTGTATTAGAATCCTTGGATGCATCTCTCAGGTCACTGCTCTTTAATTTCAAATATGTTTGTATCTTAACAGATCCTAGCCCTGATTTTCACTGTCTCTTCTGGGCCAGAATGGGATGGTAGCCAAACTGACTGGTCTGTTTCTGCTCCTGATCTGCTTGTTGCCATTTTTCTGGGGTTTTGAGAAGGCTAGCCAGAAGTCTTCAGAAGGATAGATATATTGTGATCTTATAACATACATGGGAACCTGATGCAATTTTCAGATACTGATGCACAAAGCATACACAATACATACTCTGTCTATTGATATGAAGTATAGAGGGGCCCAAACAACGATCCTTAAAGGCACTGCTGCGCACAAAGTTCTGGAAAAGATGCTGTAGCATTCCCACATAAAAGTTTCTTCTACCTGATGTTGATCTCCTTCTCGCCATTGTGGCTGTTTTCAGCCCCTTAATACCCAACTTCCACTTCGCTCAGCAAATGTCAAGTTTCCAGATCCTCAAATCAGAGAGCTGCCTGTAAATACTACATAAGTGCTTGAAACCATTCACTAGCTTAAACATTTATTTCCCCCACCATTGATGCACAGTGATAGCAGTGTGTATAACATACAAGATGCACTGCAGCAACTCAGTAAGCCTCCTTCAACAGCACCTTCCAAACCTACGACCTCTACCACTTAGAAGGACAAGGGCAGCAGACATGTGGGAATACCACCACCTACAAATTCCCCTCTAAGCCAAGGAGAATTTCCTGCTCCCAGATTTTATCAAATGCTATGATGTTTGGGTCACTGTTGCCGATTGGTGCAATATTTGTTATCAATATGCTATTTGGGCCGATTACTACCTCTGCCACCATTAAAGGGCCTTTAATTGAGTTGAAGTGGAATTTCTGCCCCTCAGAAACAGGAAGTCCTGCCTTAAAGATCTCTCAGCCAATCAGATTGACAGCTTTCCAGTTCCGGCAGCACCACTGGGAGTGGTAGCCACAGCTGGTATTGCAATGAGACTGAAGAGGCATGTGGTGTTGGATCACAAAGCCAGATTAGTCTGGGGCCCACCAAACTGGTAAGGGGTTTCAGGGGTAGTTAGGCCAGTGGTAGAAAGGAAACTTAGGGGGAGATTTAGACCTTGGGGGCCCTCTGATGGGCTCAGGCAACCTGTTAAGAAGGGACCCTGCCACCAGCCTGTGCAGGAAATCCTGCTGGGCTGGGTGCTTGATGTGCCTCTCCCTCCACCATTTAAATCCCAGTGCTGGTGGGATGAGACCCTAAACTGGGAATTAATTACCCACTTAAGGGCCTCAATTGGCTGACTGGTGGGCTGGTTACCCAAAGCCCCCCCATCTCTGGTGTAATTGTGGATGGGGCAGTGACGGGCAGACAGTCGGTATGCTGAACACTGGATTTAACATGACTTGCCCTCAGCCTTCAAACCTGCTGGAGGGGGAATGTTAAACCCAGCCCATCCAGTGTGTGCTATCAAGAATAATCTAAATTTCTACCCTCAAGATTTTAATATAAAATTGAACTCCTCAAACTTCCCCTGCCTTTCATATGCAATTCATTCTCATCTGAACTATAACTTCTGGATGTTTTCTCTCCCTTTCCATAAGTTTTTGCACCCATTCCTTGATATTCCACAACCAGGTGTGCCGGAGGCAGGATTTTATGCAAGATCCCTTATCAACACTTATTGTTTAGGCTTTCAAATGAGTGATGGTCTCTGGAGGTGAGTGTTATGACGTGGCAGATGATGTGTATCCAGGCTTACCAAATCCACAAGGGAAACTTGGCCACGCCATCATAACGGATTTGTAATTTGTATTTATTACGAGAAGATATGTGCACTGAATTCAGAAGTAATATGTCCATCAAGATCTTTAGGGCTTTAAGAAATTAAATTAGAATATTTATTAACCAAAATAAAAGATTTCAAACACATACATAAGACTATAAATTACTTACTACTATAACAACTCCTAAAATTCCTTTTAACCTGACTCCCAGTTAAACACCCCTTTTAAGGCAACAGTCCAAAATAGCAAGTTAACACAATACCCACTTGACAATGGAATTCTAAATGGCTTCCCAACTTCAGTTACTTTACATAGCAAACTTATGCACAAATGGCTGGAGGCCTCTTGAAGACTGTTTCACACATTCCTGCTATATCTTACATGGCCCTCTCCTCACATAGCCTTTCATTCTCCTTCATATATGTTTCTCTCTCTTCAATGTGTAAATTCTATTGTTCCATATGTCTTTGAAACTGTTATCCTCCTCATAGTAGAAAAACTTTCAGCTGCCAATATTGTCAGTAACCTTTGGGAAAAATAAGTACACTCTTTTCCTTGCTTACCTGGCCAGTTGTAAATAAACTAAAATCCCTTTGAGTTCCAAAAAATCCCTTCATTTATCTAAAAAAAATGCAGATTCTCTTCACACCTTACATGCCAAACTAGCATCCATGTTTACTCATTAGCATGTCAAGCTTGTTTTGATGATTTCAAGCTTGCAGTCTACTTGACTCCAAATGTAATTAAATCACGCAGAAAGAACCACTTATACTTACACCCATAAGCCTACTTCACAATAAACCAGAAAAATATTATGCAAATTATTATATTTTCATAACAGTGAGATATAAGAAGGATTTGAGAACATGGAAAAAATGAAATGAATTTTTGCAAGATTTGCCATGGTATCATCTGTAGCAATTACAATTCTGAATTTTTGGAAGAAGCTATACCAAAAACCAAGCTATCCAAAAAAAGACCGCTACTCCTTCAAATGATATTTGATATTTGATACAATGTAAAGTACGTGGCTTAACTTTTAAAAAGGCAAGTCACTTTTGAAAGTTATGAAAGCTTGGGTTAACAGTAATTTCAAAAGCACCATTTGACCAGCTTAAGCTGACTTTTAAGGTTACTTTTGGATTCCAAGTATATCTTTAAATGCTGTGCTCAAAAATATTTGTCTCTTAAGGACATTTTAAAAGGAGTTCTTGTTACCTGATAATTTCTACTTATCATTGACGTATGCTCTATTGAAGCAACAGGGCTATAGTTCACCAGCCTGATGTTAATGAGGCCACATGTTAATGAGGTATTGACGAGATGAAAGGAGGAAGGGCAATTAAAAGGAACTGGAAACTTACCCACTCCTATCCAATGCTGATATGCTGACTGCAATTCTAGATTAAAATTGGCCTAGTTTCCCTGATACCACTCAAAGATGGACATGCTGCTCAATTTGTGGCATTCCCAGCCAGGTGTTTAATCAAGTCTAAAATGTCCCTAATTGAAAAAAGATTAAACTTTAACCCAGCTTGCCTGAAAAAGCAGTTAAAATCGTTCAGTAAACACACTCATCGATGTCTCACCGTCTTCCCGCAGGCTTCATTTTAACTTGTTATTTTGCACAAGCAAGAAGGACGCCTGTCAGAAATCAATAGGATCCTTTTTTTCATTGCATATTAGGGTCAGTTTATGTCATTACTGCCCAATGGCTATTTAAACCATGGGCCCGTGTGAGAGTGTGGATTTCCCACCAGGTCAATGTAGTGCAACAGCTCCCAAACTGCTGGTTGTGATCAGAAATGGGGTTGCAAAAACAGCAAACGGGGTCACACGCTTCCCATCCTCTGTCACTGCACCTACCATGCCGCATGGCAACAAGGCCCTGCTCAACTCTCAGTACTTAGTACTAGGAAAGGTTTCCCTCCACAGTCTTCGACCAAGGAATTTTCGTGGGAGGTGCATAGTGAGTACAGTTGATGGTGACATTAATTAAAAACGTTCAACAGACTTTCTTGATTTGAATCCTTAGAGGACACGGAGATTAAAATTAGGAAGATTGTTCCAGTCCTTAATTGTTCTTGGGAAGAATTAGTTAGCAAAGGAAGCATATTGGGATGTATACATTTAGAGCTGTTGGTTATGAACTCTTTGAACTCAGTCACTTTTGGGCTTAATGTACTGCTTAGAAATATTTAATTGTTCATTCAAAATTTTATAGAGACATGTCAACTTATTGGCTTTTCTTTGGTTCTGGAGGCTGTGTGAACCTAGCAGCATGACCAACTGAAAGACACTAGAGTCTCGCGAGTAACTGTAATGAAACAAGTTGCTCAGTGTTGAACTTTCTCAAGGAGGGTAATGTTTTTAGCAGTATATGTGTCTCAAGTGGCTACGTCATACTCTTAAGAGTGGTCCAACCAATGGGCAGAATTTTCCCAGATTTGCACTAAGTGCAGTAGCGGGGCAGGTCAGCCACGATGGTGGGTTTTCATGCCGTATCGTCCCAAACCTGCCACATTATTTATGCACTCCCAGAAAACACACCGTTTCCATGACGAATGGGCTCTCATTCGCCTGCCTGCCATCATCCAGCCGCTGCATCACACGAGGCACCATATTTAAAGCACACATCTCAAGCACACATCTCAGTGCTTCCAGACCACCACTGCTACATGGAAGACATGGCCCTGAAACTGAAGAAGGCTGCAGCCCCCGGATTCAGGTGACACATCCCTTGAGCACCACTTGGATGCCGTGGAGGCCCACCAGGATGTCCTCTAGCCCCACTCTGGCTGCAGGATGGGCAACAAAAGCACTAACCCAGCTTGGGAGGCGGTGGCACCGGTAGTCAACGCCAATGCCTTTCAAAAAAGGAAAGCCACTTAGTGCTGCAAGAGGATGAGTAATCTCCTCCGCTCCGCCAGTGATCTTCCATCACTTTCAACTCATACACTCACAAACCCATCACACATCCACAGTGATCTCACTCACTGCCAGTTCAAGAGACATCACCATTCACTCTCTCACACTCACTGTCGTTGTCCTCAGCCCATCCATGGGACTGCTCACCACCCACACAGGCCAGGCATACTTATCATCTGGCCTGGCAGGCGCTGTGCTTACACTTTCTCCATTTGTATTCATGCAGGACAAGCTGGCACACAACAATAGGAAGAGGTCACAGACCAGTGGCGGAATGCACAAAATCAAGGTCCCCATTGACTATTGAAATAGAGCCATCCAGCTGGCCAGCGACTATCTGTTCCTGTACTGATAATGAGGTCGGCGGTGTTCTACCAAGTGAGGGTCCAGCACTGCAACATACATCAGACAACTGTGCTGTGAGTGATGTGTCCTGTTTCACAGGCCCCTGCCATGCACTAATTATCTCCCCTTGCATTGGAAAAGGCCAATGGAGTCCATGACCCAGAGCCTCCAAACAAGCCCCGAAGAAACCTCTGAAAAGGAATCTGGAGGCACACTCCTTGAAGTCCAGACACAGCACTCAACCACACCCTCCACCAGCACAGTTACACACAACACGGTGGGACCTAACTTTAGAATAGCCTCAGGAGCACAAGCTGGTGAACACATCACACTGTCTGATCCAAAGCAGGTGGCGGCAGGGACTTCCCTGGTGTCCAGCATTCAAGGGACTGCTGGAGGCCAGAAATTTGCTGTGTCCGAGTCAGAAAGCGAGCCTCTGGATTCGGTCATGTCACAGTTGCTGGAGCTGCAAAGGTAAGTTCGGGAACATGCGGAAGGGATGTCCGCTGCACTCTTCAGATTGCAAGGCACGATGGAGGAGTTTGTCTGCCTTCACTCTAAGGTGATAGCGCTGGCATGCCAACAAACTGAGGTCAACATTGGTAGGAAGGCAGCCACCATGGAGACCTTGGTTCAGAACTTGGCTCCTGCACTGCTGCGTGGGCTGAACTTCATATCTGATGCCTTAGTTGGCCTCCATCAGTGTATATGCAAGAGCGGTGCGGGGCAGCTCGATCTCACTCCAGCTATCCCTGCTCCTCAAGGAGTCAGCCTGGGGCCCCTTGGCACCCTTAGGGAGGAGGATCAGCAGGTGCACACTCCAGGCTCATCCATCCAGGTGACTTCGAGAGTCCATCTGAGTCCCTTCTTCCTATGACCTCAGCAGCTCCAGCTCCACAGGCCGAGGAGGATGCCACTGCCAAACAGCAGGACCCTAAAAGCAGGCTAGGGCCCTCCAACTCTTGGCCCTCTGGAGGGCACCCGGTAAGGTCATTGCAGGCAGGTTGCAGTCAGCAGGCTGCCTCCACTTCCACTGCAGATGGCCATGGAGCACCAAGACGTAGCAGCAGGGTTAGGAAAGTTAAGGAGATTTAACTCTTTTAGAGTCCACCAAATAAACTAAATTAACAAAACGAGAGATAAAATAAAACACTGCCCCTAAATTAGGGAACTGCAAAACCAAAGACAAAGTTTAAAGAAAACTTACAAACATCAAATCAAAATGTGATTAAGAGGGTCAATAAAGCAGCCCAGCCCCCATGGTGCCCACCGGGCAAGGAAGGCCTTGATGGTGCCGGCAGACACCGCGTGCTCCCTCTCCAGGGACACCCAGCGACGAATGTATCCGTGGAAGAGGGGCAGACAGTTGAGTGGGACAACCCCCTCGATCGCCCACTGCCTGGACCTGTTAATGGCTAACTTGGCCAGGCCCAGGAGCAGGTTCATGAGGAGGTCCTCCTCCTTCCTGGCCCCCCTCCGCACTGGGTGCCTGTAGATCAGGAGCGTGGGACTGAAGTGCAAACAAAATAGTAATAAAAGGTTTTTTAAATAACTGAAAAAGGAGTGCAGCCTATAACACCCTATGGAAACGTGGTCCACGGACTCCACAAGGCCACAAAAAGGGCAGGTGTCCTGGGACTCCATGAACCGACACATCCTATGATTGTACGGGACTGCTGCATGCAACACCCTCCACCCCAGGTCCCTGATGGAAAGTGGGAGGACACCTCCATAGAGGGCCCCCCAATGGGGACCTCCGCCGCCGGACGGCAACAAGGCATGTCAGGGTATGTCCAGGCGGGTTAAGGAGATTTAAATTTTTTCTTAGGTGCAATAGAGGAAACCGTATAATGGCCTCCCCTCCGTGAGAAACCTAAACCCACGCCACCTCCCCAGCAAAAATTGCTGAGTATGTTAATCACTTATACATGCTGTTCACTATTGTCACTAAACTCCCTAAATTAGGGAACTGCAAAACCAGGCTCATCCATCCAGGTGACTTTGAGAGTCCATCTGATTCCCTTCTTCCTGCCGATGGCTCCTTGTTCTGATGAGCAGTGTTCGTGTCACTCAGATGTGTAACTTTTCTGCACAAGCCAGGTGTCTCAGTCCAGGGCCTCTTCCCTGTGCTTTGTGCAGCCTTCAGACCAAAGTGCTCTGGCCTCACACTCGCTGGAAACATTATTGATACCTGCACCTCGGCGGTGCTTGTCATTGCTGCCTGAATATTGTGGGCAGACGTCACAGAGTTCCGTCATTCTCTCTGTGTGCTCTCAGCATCTTCAAGATGGGGCTGGCCTCCATCTCCTCAGCAACTGTGACTGGTGACACTGTGCTCCTGAAGGGCTCAGGTGCTGAATGCAGACAAAGGATCAGATGCTTCCAAAGTTTCATGGCTGCGTCTCTATGATATGACCCAGATCACAGACTACAAGTGAGCTGCTCTTAGCCAGACAGGAGTCAGACATTCTCAGAGGCTATGTGAAGAACTATGGAATGTCCTCAGTGCATATCATCTTCATCCTCCTGCAATCGAGCGACTATTCCCTCCACTGCATCTTTATGACAGGAGCATTATCACAGAAGGTATTCGTATTGCCATAAGTCAGACTGGAGTCAAATGTTCAGAGGTGCAATGTGAGGATCTATGGGGTCACCTCGCTGCATGTCTTCATCATCCTCCACAAATCTAGCAGCTATGAGGGTCTCCCAAGGGTGCTTGCCTTGTCTAGCCAGTGTGATGGCCTCATCCCCGTCATTGTTGCCTCCAAGGACCTCCTCAGCCTCATCCCCTTCAGCGTCCTCCTCATCAGAGGAGACCTCAGATCCTACTCTGCCAGCTCTCCCTGTTGCAGCACCAGGTTGTAAAGGGCATAGCAGACGATGATGATGCGTGACACCCTCTGCGGACTGTATTGCTGGGCTCCACCAGACTGGCCCGGGCACCGGAACGTCATTTTCAGCATCCTGATGGTCTGCTCCATCAAGTTGCGAACTGCTGCATGAGCCTTATTATACTGTCACTCTGCTGCAGCCTGAGGCTGCCACATGGATGTCATCCGCCATGGCCTCTAAGGAAAGCCTTTGTCCCCAAGGAGCCATCCCTGCAGCTTCTGTGGACCCTGGAAGACTCCAGGAATCTGTGATTGACTGACAATGTAGGCGTCGTGCACACTTCCTGGAAACCATGCACACACCTGCAAGCTCCGTCTCTGGTGGTCACACACCAGCTGCACATTCAGTGAATGGAACCCCTTGCAGCTGATGTAGCCCACTGTGTGTTGCAATGGAGACCTGAGCGCCACATGAGTGCAGTAGATCACACTCTGCACCTGTGGGAAACCCGAGACCTGGGCAAATCCAATCGCTCTTGCATCCTGGCTGTTCTGGTCCTGGGCAAAATACATAAAGTTGTGTGCCCTCGTGAAGATGGCATCCTCATGGATGTATTTGTGGCTGGGGGCTTGGGAGATCCTACTGAGGTCACCTGTGGAGCCCTGAAAGGAGCCACTGGCATAGAAATTGAGCCCCTCTTTCACAACCACTGGCAGTGGATGCCCTCCATGTCCCTGTGGTGCCAAATCCTGCAGTAGCTGGCAGATGTGAATGACCAGTTCCCTAGACATACGCAGTCTTCGGCGACACTGGTACTCGGTCATCTGCAGGAGTGAAAGGTAGTGTCTACAGATGCTGGGCATTGCTAGGCACTGGCCTGCAGCGGCTCACTGTGACATGTGCAGGAACCCCAGCCACCACTTCTTCTTGAGGTTGCTGCTTCTGCCTCTGCGCAGCCATGAGCCTCAGTCGCTCTCTCCTCCATCGTCTTTGTGTTCTGTAGGCCATCAGGCATACAGCTAGTTCACTAAGCTCCATAATCCTGATGTACTCCTCCTGCAGGATGAAAGAGAGAGACACGTGGTCAGCATGGGTGTGTTAAGAACCTGTCCTGGTTAAGTGTGCAGGGCCCTTAATGATTACCGGAGAGTGCTGGCTACCACTTAGATAGCCAGAGATTAGTGCACCGCATGGCTGCCCAAAACCCCACCACTTCCACCCCAGATCACCCAAACAACTGGCGGCAGCTTTGCCCACTGGACTGCAAGCTGTGTCCTCAGCTCAGGAGCAGGCATTCTCCTAAACTGCGCTGCAAGGCTGCACTGTTAGCTTGCGCCATGGGAGAGACTGGTCCAAACCGGGATGATGACATTGCAAGGAGCTGTGAGCACCTCCAGTGGTGACTGCTCCATGGCCAGCTTTAGCAAGGAGATTGTACAAAGTGTGCAGTTGTCCAACTTTTCTGCAGTCCTCTAAAATGCTCATTGTTTTGCAGTCTGCATCAGGGATGCAGTGGGTGAAAAGCTTTGGAGCACTTGGTGGCACTTTGATGTTTCTGCATTGCTAGAGTGGACAAATAAACTAGAAGCCCAACTCCAATCATATTAATGTGGCTGCACCTGAACTGTCTCAGTTGCAGAGGAATGGTCACTTTATACAGGTTTCCCTAATGCATGGCTGCTTCCCTCACCCACCCTAAACCCCACCTCAAACGCTTGTGCGCTATATTCAACAGCAGGCCCTTGGCCCCCATTTCCATAAGTTGCCTCATCAGCAGGGCTGCACTTGCCCCCCTCCCCAAAAGTCGCCTCATTGTCAAGGCTGCCCTTAACCCCGACCTCCCAGTGCCCCACAAACTTGAAGTCCAACAGGCGACCTGGCAAGTGCCGCACAACGTTACTGTGTCCTCACTCCCGAGTTCCCCTCAAAGTGCAGGCCGCCAAGTGCACATCGCTTGTGTGCTGTTGTGAAACATGTCGGCGTGCTTTCCCACCAACGTGGATGGATGATCCAGCGAGGGGAGCGGGAGAACCATTCTGGCAGGTTGGCCTGATAATGATATGCTGATGTATGATAATGAGGTTCCCGATGTCCGATGGTGGGAAACACGGCCCACTGTCAGCAGGCTAAGCGGACGATCAAAAACTGTTTCATGCTGTTGTGAAACCATTTGCACCATATTACCCGCTCATGCTACTGATCACACTTGGTGCCATTGGGCATGGAAAATTCCGCCCAGCGTCTTTCTGAGTCGTATCATTATTGCTGCATTGTGGAAGCGAAATAAGCTAGTTTCATGGAAAAAAACATTTCATCCTCTCCCACTGAATCTTTTTACTTGATCCAATCTTGACACCCGTGACCTTTACTCAAGATTATTTAAAAGTGTTACCTGCAGGGATACAGCTGGCACTGGCTGGCTGACCTGTGGTTGGGGGTCGGGAGGGGGTGGGTGAAGGATGGTTAATTGCAAAGTTTCTGCTTGTGTTTAGGGAGGAGAGGAGCTGATTTCAGTGTGTGTGTGTTTGGGAAAGTGGCAGGGAGAGAGGGGCTGCTTACAGTGTGTCGGGGGGAGTTGGTTTAGGGGCTGATTACAGTATGTTGGGGGGGAGTTGGTTTAGGGGCTGCTTACAGTGTCTGGGGGGAGTTGTGGTGAGAGGTTGCAAAGAGAAATTGAAATCCTCAGTACAACATTAAGAGTTTATGTTACTCATTTCCCATTAAAGTCAATGATGCCAACTTTTAGGGAATCTGGGTGTGATGATGCTACAGATCAGCAATGATTAATGCAAATACAAGTGTCAACAGTAGTTGCTGCTTTCCTGACCAAGATGCATGAGTTAGAGTAGCTCAGATGAAGTAATGTATTTGTGAGTACATAAAATAATAACATTTTTACAGAATATTTTAAAAACACAGATTTACATATTTACTTGATGTATTATATGTTGATTTATTGTATGCAAACTTTAATTATATATTGAATGTTACTGTGCTACTCTGTTGCTCTATTGCTGTTTTTCTTTTCTTGGCGTCTGTGATCATGTTAATTTTCAATTGTGAAAATGGGGTCACATTGGAAAATAGTTTGGGAATCACTGAAATAGTGGGAAGAGGAGGGGTACCAGAAGAGCCCCAGACAGGGTATGTTGTTCATATTCCTTCAGCAGAAGCAGAAATGCTTCAACAGGCTTCAGAAGGGAAGCTTAGATCTCCACCATCCCTGACAAGCCCACACCCCACCACCACCAATTGCAAGATCATTCCAAAACCCATTCACTGAGATAATTCACTGAGTTATCTGAGAATTGGGAACAAAGGCAGCTGTTCCCTACCATCTGATCTAACACTTCCACCAGCAGACCAACCGCCACCTAAGCAGGAAACTGACTAGAGTATGCAGATGAGACCCAGGATTTAAATCTCTTGGGCATCATATTGCCAAAGTTAGGCCTGTTTATTATCCAACTTGGCCACTACATGCTCAATCCCCACCCTAAACTAAAATTGTAGCTGTAATTTTTCCTATTTTACACTTGATATCATTATAAAACTATGGCCATAGACAGGGTTGCCACCACACTTCCAGCTGCAGAAGCAGCTCCAAGGAATTTCTATTGGGGAAGACAGTGGTGTAGTGGTAATATCAAGGCCCAGGCTAATTCTCTGGGGACAAGGGTTCAAAGCCCACCATGGCAGCTAGTGGAATTTAAATTCATAAATTAAAAAAAAAATCTGGAATTGATTTGAAACCATCATTGATTGTCATAAAAACCTAGTTCACTAATACCCTTTAGGGAAGGAAATCTGCCATCCTTACCTGGCCTGGTCTACATGTGATTCCAGAGTGGTTGACTCTTAACAGCCCTCTGATATGGCCTAGCAAGCCATTCAGTTTGAGGGCAATCATTCATATGAACATACAAAATAGGAGCAGAAGTAGGCTTTCAGGCAGTGGTTGGCATGTAACGTCCTAGAGGCCCCGTGGGAAAAAGAGATGGTGGATCCTGTCGGCTGGTTCCCCAAGCAGACTGTCAAAGTTACTTGGCAGAATGCCTCATCACCAGAACTTTCCAACAAGCACCAAGATGCAGCTTGGCTGGTGGTGAGAAAGGCCCTCCCCATCAGATCCTTCCTACACGCCAGGAGTCTCACCCCCTCTGCACATTGCCCTCGAGGTGGCTGTGTGGGGAAGAGACCGCTGCTCACCTCCTTGTGGAATGTGCCTTTGCAAAGAAGGTCTGGAGAGAGATGCAGTGGTTTTTGTTGAGGTTCATCCCGAGCAGTGCTGTGACACAAGACTCTGTGTTCTACAGGCTGTTTCCAGGGACCCATACCGAGACAAACATCAACTACAGCTGGAGGATCATCAACTCGGTGATAGACGCTCTTTGGTCTGCCTGAAACTTGTTGGTCTTCCAATGCAAAGAGTTGTCCCCGACCGAGTGTTGCAGACTGAGACACTCCAAGGTCCAGGACTACATGCTGAGCGATGCACTAAAGCTTGGGGCAGCCACCGCAAAGGCGCAATGGGGAAAGGTCGCTGTCTAAGACCTTTCTGCCAAAGTGCACCGCAGGGCTGGGAAAGGTATAGACACCTCAGGTTGTACGACTCAGAATAAATGTATGTAGTGAATACTAAATGTATCATAATTGTATTGAAGCACCACAGAGTGCAACATGATGTATGACGATAACTCCAATACCATCGCACTCTCTGATTGTCTGTAATGACCATATTGAAATGATTGTAATATTCATTGATTGTATTGAAGCACCTCGTGATCCATGTGTAAAAGTTGAATCTTATTGCATTTTTTGTGATAGCTATTTAGAAATGTTTTGTAATGTTCTTTCAGATGTTTTATGAATAACTTATATCTTTCCAGAAAAAAAATAGGAGCAGAAGTAGGCCATCTGACCCTTTGAGCCTGCTCCACTATTCAATAAGATCATGGCTGATCTGGGTAACAAATGCTGGCCTTGCCAGCAATGACCACTTCCCATGAAAGAATAAAGAAAAAAGATCCCTATGCCTTCTCCTTTAAGTTGGAAGAAGTATCTTTTACACCAAACATTTGCAAATCTGGCATACAAATTGGCAGTAAGAAAACTCTTTGATTTCTATGTTGTAAAGTAGGACAAGCTAACTTAGATTTTAAAATCCATGAATATATCATCTTTCAAGTGGATTAGCTCAAACAAAATCCCTCTTGTGTAGTATGTATGTCATTCTAGACCTATTTAAGTGACAGAACTGATCAGATCTCGATTACAAAAGGAACAAGTACACTATAAATGTGGAGGCTTTTTTGTGTATGAGAAAGACATTTCAGAATTGAACACAATCTGTGTTCATTAATAAATTTATTCAACAGACTTCATATATAATACATATATATGTTATACACACACACACACAAACAATATAATATAATGTTGTCAAAGATATTTATTATTAATTTGCAGATCACATCATAATCATTAATCTTTAATTCTGACCAGTGTCATTAATTGATGCATTTGTGCATCTTCCGTGACATACTTTGTCAATTTTTTTCTCCTTTGCCCACCTACTTTCAGTCCCACTCCTCCCATGGCAAAAATGACAGAGAAATCATTGTGCTGAAAATTCATACCCACTCACCCTGGTGCCATTCCATGTAAAAAAAATTCACTTCCCCAACAATGCTGCCTGCCACCAAGGACTCTCTCCAAATTGTTCAAATCTCCCTGTTCTGAATCTCTGAATCATTCTTCATTAGTGAAAAAAAGCATATCATCAGTCTGTTTGCTGTTTGACCTCTCCCCATCCACTCACATGTCTACAGTGCACTTCTGCTTCAGGGCCAGCGTTGTGCTTTTCCAAATGTGACTCTGATCTCTGCTGCCTTCCACATTTACAGGTTCAATAACAGACCTTATATCTAGGGAATTCTATCCTTGTGATTCAAGAACCAGTAACAGGCTAGGGCTTTTGAAGTACAGGGAGAGAAGCTTCTTGTTGGCTAGCATGGCTGCTCTTTTGGAGGGCTTCCATGACTACAGAATAAATCTGAAACTATTCAGATGCCGATTGACCATTGATTGCTAAATAGAAAGGGAGTTGCAAGTCTACATCAGGAACTATCTACTTCAGACCAGGAAAACCATGTGAATAGAAGCAAAATGATAAAATATTTCACTACGCCAGACTTGCACTCTGCAAAGTTTTGGGAACAATATGGAGATTCAATGTTCAGATAAACAAAGGGAGATAAGGGATGATCAGATTTAGTTTATTTCTGTATTAATGGGGCAACGCAAAAAGGAGGAAGTTTTTTTTAAAGGGGCAGTATTAAGGGATGGGCAAGATAAACTCACAAGATTATATTGATTTGGCAAGGACACTGAGCAGATGCTTTACCTCAGTTTTCACTGAAGAGACTACTTAAGAGGAAATGATAACAGTAGGAGTCAAGATTAATATTACAGCAATTAAGTTAGAAAGAAAAGAGAAACTAGATAAACTGGGCAATTTTAAGCAAGCAAGATCCCAGGTTCTGAATGATTACACCAGCAAATCCTCAAAGTAATTGGGGAGGCGATAGCAGAGGTACTGGGATCAATCTATACAGATAAATAGAAAATGGAACCATGCTGGAGGATCAGAGAGAAAATGTCACTTCTATCTTCAAAAACGGAGTTAGTACTAATATAGTTTGCATTAACACGTTGATGCATTTAATGCTAATTGTATAAATTAAGGGTTAAGTATCTAGGGCTGGGGTTCACTCATTGGGCAATTACTTATGCACATATAAAGAGACTGTTATTGACACTGGTGGTAGGTTGTAGAATTAGGAATTCTATATGTGTTGGGCAGAATCTTTTGGGTCTCACCAGCAACAGGGAAACTTGGTGGGTGGGGGAACTTGGTGTAAGGCCAAAAATCAATTTCCGACAGTGGGATGAGCTGTAGGAATTCTGTTCTCGGAACATTAAAGGCAAGTTAAAGGTGTGTCGAACTTTCTGATGAACAACGTCGGGAAGCCCTTTTGTGTCATGCACCAGAACTAAATTAAGTTCTCCAAATTAAGTTCCCCACAAGCGACAAATGAGAATGTTTACTTTTACAGCTGGGTATAAGTGGCGTGTACCTGGCGAGTTTCACTTCTTCCATGACTTTGAGGTGAGTAGATGCTGCTTTCACCTTCTTCGAGAACACTCACAAACTGACACATATCGGGTGTGGTAGGACAAGCTGTGCGAAGGCTGGACCAAGGAGGCAGACGAGGGGTGGAGTGGAGGCTGGACACAGGAGGCAGACAATGGCAGGAAAGCGGCATAGGGTGGAGTGGAGACTGGACATGGGAGGCAGGCGAAGGCTGGAAAGGGGATGGAGAGTGTCCAAGGAAGGAAGATAATGTCCAGCGAAGGAAGAGAGTGACCGGGAATGGTGGGGGAAAGACTGCCTGGGAAAGGGAGTGTCCGAGAAAGGGGTGGGTGGGGGGTGGTGGGCAAGTGTCCAAAGAAAGAAGAGACCACTGAGGGAAGAGGATGAGGCAGCGAGGAAATGCAAGGGTGCAGCCATGTGGGATGGAGGAAAGGGCCTTTCGTGTTGGGTCCAGGGGATCCTGTGGCTGTGTGGAAGAGGGAGGTTTGCAAGCAAGATAAGATTATTTCAACTCTTTCTTGGACTCGAACTCAAGTTCTGTCGAAGGGTCATGAGGACTCGAAACGTCAGCTCTTTTCTTCACCGCCGATGCTGCCAGACCTGCTGAGATTTTCCAGGTAATTCTGTTTTTGTTTTTGTTTTGGATTTCCAGCATCCACAGTTTTTTTGTTTTTATCTATAGATTACACAGGTTGCTCAGATAACGGGTGGGGGTCAGGATCAGGCCGGCCTTGGGGATAATGTCGGCTCTGAGGGGAGGGAAGGCATGTGGAGGTGGATCCACATAGGGTCCAGGGTAACTGGGGGAGGCTTAAGCGTGACAGAGGGGAGAGGAATGGTAATATGGTGGGTCAAAGATGATGGGGGGATGTTGGTGAGTGATGGGGGAGGGTAGAAGGTAGTGGAGTAAGTCTCAAAACTATTAGGCACCACTTTTCCCAAACAACAATGCAACACAGTCGATTTAAAACCGCAATACCTAGAAATAGATAGAAGGTCTTTCCAGGTGGGTGGATTTCAAGGTCAATACAATTGGATGACTAAAGGGGCACCCTAATAATCATGAGGCAATTGGATGTCAACCATGTTTAGTTGTGTTCTCCTCTCTATGGTGAAGCCCACACAGCAGCAGGTTTGTTCCTGATTCATGGGTCTCATAACATTGAGATCCCAGCAAGGTCTGGAGCTGCAGTCATTCTGTGCCATTTGCCATCTGCTGCTGTCAGAGGCAGGTAGGGAGGGAGGGAGGGTGGTGGACACCTCCAAGGGGCACAGCTGGTGGACAGCAGCCAACTCCAAACCTCCATCCTCCTGGGTGAATGGTCATGCCTGATAAGAGATCATGCAGTTAGACTTTCTATGCTGCCAAGGCAATGATCTAGAGCCTCAAGGGTAGTGGAGGCAAGCTGAACAGTGTCAGAGGGTAGCTTCTCACACATGGCTTTCATCACTCTGGCCAAAATGAAATATCTCCATGAACAGTCATGTATGAACAGGTAGCACACCCAAATCTGTTCCTTCAGGATGTCCTTCACGTGGAAGAGGTGGAACAGGGATGCCATGTCTAGACAGAGGCCAAACATGGGGCTGAACAATAGCTTGGTGGCTCTGAGGTGGAGGCAAAGCTGTAAAGGATATTCCCACTAGATTTATTACTTCAGTTTGTTCACAGATCCACTGAGGCCTAGATGATGCAGGCTCCAGGAAATCCTGCCTTTCTACTGGCTCTCATTCAGATGAGAAGGAGGGCCCAACGGAGATTAACACAGGGCCATGAGGAGCAATGGCCTGAGCAGCAAGAGGCAGCGGGGCCTCTTGAATATCAGGATTTTGGCGAACAGGTTCCACTGCAACGGAGAGCAATGACCACAAGTGTATCACAGGTGGTGCAGCTATCTACAAATGAGTGAAAGGCAATGTCAGAGGTGCCTTTGGATGTTCTGGAATGTGGTTGACCACATCTGCCAGCTTCTCAACGATGACCTGTGCCCACAAGGACTTGGAAGGAATCCTATGTTGGTGGCATTGAAGGTCACCGCCGCCTGAAACTTCTTTGCCAGTGGGTCCTTCTAGGACTCCACTGGGGAACTGTGCAGCATCTCTCAGTCAGTGACGCACAAATGTATCCGGGAGGTGACAGACGTGCTGTTCAGGAGAGTGCACCAATTTGTCCAGTTCCACCTGCATCCTGAAAGCCAGGCTGCAAGACCATTGGGACTTACAGCAATCTCAGATTTCCAGCAAGTGCAGGGCATTATTGATTGCACACAAGTGGCGTTGAGATCTCTCTGGCAATGGCCAGTCACATTCATCAACAAAAAAAGATTCCACTCTTTGAGCGTGAAGCTCATATGTGATCACAGAAGGCAAATCCTCCATTTTTGTGCTCAGTTCCCAGGGATCTCTCATGACGCCTACATTCTGATCCACCCCCAGGTGCCACAGGGTTTTGAAGGACCCTGGCGATTGCACAGCTGGCTCCCTGGGGACAAGGCTATCCCCAGACATGGATGATGATGCCAAGTTGCTGTCCGCGGAGTGCTACCAAAGAGAGGTACATTGCCACACATGCCTCAACCAGGCCACTGACTGAGTAGCCAATAGGTTTCCTGATGATGCGGTTCAGATGTCTGGACCGCTCAGGTGAGGGTCCGTAATACCCACCACAAAGTATGTCCCAGATCATCGTTGTCTACTGCGCCCTGCATTACCTAGTGCTACAAAAGGGGAAGGGAGACATGGAGGACACAGATGTTTCCTTCGACAAGGAGGACAGTGAAGGGGTTGGTTCTGAAGAGGGCCAGGATGTTGCCAAATCACATGCAGAGTCAATAGCAGACTAAGATGTGCCAGATAGGCCCATGATTCCAGGTAAAGTAAGCTGCTGACACACTTCTTTAACCTTTAGGTTTGGTATCCTCTGCCAGCTGGAGGGTCTAAGCTCCTTTTTGGTTACAGACGTTATACTTTTCTCTAATGTACCTTGACTTATGATAGCTGAATTAAATTGCACTAGTTACCATCTGCCTTGCTGGTGATTCGATCCTATGCGTGTGCCAAACTATGCTAATAAGCAGAGCCCTGGCGCTAACTGAACACAGTAGAACCTGTGCAGCACTCCATTCTTCCACAACCTCAGGCACATATAGTAGATTTGTGATTTCACACATCCCCTCACAGAGTCCATGTGCATAGCACCTTGGAAGCAATATCAAATCTAACCTCAGCAGGGATGCACTCATGACACCCTCACACCTGCTCCCACAGGGAGTTTGACCTGGCAGAGAGCTCTTACAGGCAGAACCAGGTAAGATCGATCCACAGGGAGGAGCAGCATGAAAACACCATTTGGCCCCTCAAGATAGCTCTTTCTGCAGAATGATGAAGGAAGATCGTGTTCCTGTCCCTAATCGCCACTTGCTCATAGTAAAACCATATCCCTGACATTGTTATCATGCCAGGAAGTTTCAAGGTAACTCTGGAGTCCAATCACTGAGAGTGCCTCACCTGCACTATGGGTTGCTGAAGTGCAACCACTCCAGACCCTGCAATCGCAGAGACCCCTACAAGTCTCAGTCCTAGACAACCTTAGCATTAGTGCAAGACCGTGATCTGTCATTGTGGACATCCCAGCCAAAGTTAACTTCTTTCCTGCATGGACCCTGCAGAGGTCTATTAGAGCTGCTGATGCTACACCTGGATAGCCTCACAGTCCTCGGCATGGTCCAGCACAGAGGCCTTTTATATTCTCTCTCACCTATTCACTAAAACTCCAGTCCTTCAATGATGTCTGGTGCACTATGGTTGCAAACACTTTATGTGAGGTCTACTGTAACCTTTGATAGATGAGCAGGCCAAACAAATCTCCATGTGAAGTCTGACAAAGGCTTCAGTCAACTGTACACACACCTCTTAGATCCTACACTCAAATCCCTCTTGCATCAAGGCTAATTTTCCCGTTGCCTCCTTAATTGCAGCCTTCAATTGCATGTTAGCTCAAAATGACAAATCTCCAAAAAAGGCCATTAATGATTGAACATGCCCACCACAGCTTCCTCCAGACATGTAGTGCAGCCTCTGGTTTTCTCTTGTTAAGAAGACAGTATAGAGCTGCATCTAGTGTTACTTACCTGTTATGAACCCCAGCAGAGATTACTCCTGGACAAGCCTGATCCCAGGATGGAACCCAGCCTGATAGATCTTAACTTTTATTTGTTTTAATATGTGGAGAGTAGCTACTGAACAGAGTCACAGGAGTCAGTTGATGAACTTTTTACAAAAGAATAAAACATTTATTCAACGAGAAAAGATGAACTATATTACTATACTCCTTCACCCACAACCATACCTTTGCAGATATATACAGATTTGTAAGGATAACACAAGTCACAAAAGCTATCTTATACTTTATTGTACACAGTAAATACTTAGTCCATGTAAACCTATGGCACCCTTTGGTCAGACACACCACAATCTGACCTCAACTGACAGATGCCACCTCAACTAGATGCTATGGATCTCTCTTCAACTCCCCCCAGATACTTGTCACACCATGAGCCAACCAGTCTCACTGAATTCCAACTTTCACACAAGGGTTTCCAATCTCCACTCTCCACGACCTTGCCTTGGAATCTTCTCCCAAACTGACATTTTCTCTCAGACACCTTCCATAAGGGTTCACCTCCAGGGTTTCAAACTCTCCTTTTGATGTTCCTCTTCCCTTTGTCACCATATGCATTCAAGCTGTCTTCCATGCACACTCTCTCTCACCAACTCAGGCTTAACAGTACACCACTGCTTTGCATGCCCATAGCAAAGAATTACAGACCTTCAGTTGTCTCTTTGAACCTTCTTGCTTCTTGCAAGCTCTCTTCACTTTAAATCTGAAGCTTGGAGACTTTCTTTCTGCTCCTCACTCTTAACTTCACTTAACAAGACCTTTTCCCAGGTTCCTGTCCTTCCTCTCCTTTGGACTTTCCCCTCTTACACTCTCCTGGATTTTGGGGTTTTCCTTTGCTTGGGACCTTTCTGTTCTTTTGGGAAATCTGCAGTTCCTTCTCCCAGTGCCCAGTCTCTCTGGGGTCCTAGCTACAACTGAACTTTAAACTGCTGTTGTCTATGTATGTCCATGGGAGGAACCTGTTTATCTGGTCCCCCTTTTGCTAGGCAACAGCATTATCCTTTCTATTCTTGTGTGTTTACTTTTACTTCATAGGGGTCGTAAACTCCTCATTAGAAATGCAAGCAGCCTTTTAAAGTGAAACTAAAACTCAATTTGACCTCTCTTAACACACAGATACAGAAATACAAATCGAACTTAAAATTAAACTTTAAAGCTAAAACTCATTCCTAACACCCACATATACAAATATAACATACGTAAACTATTTCTATTTCCTAACATTGCCACTCACATAGCAGATTTACCTCCCCTCGAGTACTTGTGGCATCCACCCACATCTCACTCAGGGCAACAGCAGAAGGAGATGCAATGGCCTTGATGAACACATTTTCAGAGGCTTGAACATGATCAACTGCAAGCAATGGCTTGAATGATATGTGGCCAGGCAGCACACTCACCAATGCTTAATCATACACATGGGATTAGTGAGTAATTACTATGTTGATAATTTGAGAGAAGTCAATCTATAGAAGTTCATCATCTGATTGGGGCCCACATTCCAGACCCTCAAATGTCAATGCCCATTGAAGCAACTAGCAGCAAGATGGAATCCAGGAAACTTCCAAACAATGGAAGTGAACATATATTTATGAATGCAAAAACTACATACATGTACACATATACCCTCTGTGTGCCTTCAATAGTTCTTAATCTTTCGTTGCCTACCACTATGTCTAGGTGCAGCTCTGACATCTGCTGCTGAGGTGGAGGCAGCCTGCTGACTGCTATGCCCTTTTTTGATTGTGATGACTTTGGCGGGTGGTCCTCAGATGGCCATAGGTCTAGCCTGCTAAGGGTCTCCTGCTCAGGTTCAGATTCACCTTCCTTGGGGTGACCTTCTGGAGGCAATGGGGTCACTGGCTGAGGGGAGGTGGAGTGGCAGGGTATCCTTGGAGTGTCCTAAGATGAAGCCTCTGGATGCCTGACTGGCACTCCTCCTCCCTATGGGTGCCCGATAGCACCTCCTTGAGGAGAAGGAGAACCTGGAGGGAAGTTGAGTTGCCCTGCCCCCTTCTTGCCTAGCCACTGCTGCACTGCACCCATGGATAGAGCGACAGAATGCAGGTCCAAACACATATCCAGCAGCCACTGTGCATTCTGCTGGACCTGGGTCTCCAAGGCGGCTGCCACCCTTTCCATGGAGGCAGCCAAGTGCTCACATGCCAGAGCCACGATGTCAGACAGAACGTGATTGGACTCTTCCAGCCTGCGGCCCAATCTGCACATGGCCTCTTGAACTCTGTCTGATGTTCCCCTGCCTGTCTTTGCATCTCCATGTCACTTAGGGCCGACTACAGAGGCTCATCATCTGCATGGTCTCCAGCAGTCCTCTGAGTGTCAGAGACCATGGCTGTCACTTCCTCTGCTGGCTGTGGACCAATATCATAATGTGCTCACCAGATTGTGACCCTGAGCCTATTCTAGAATGTGGACCCACTGAGGTGACTGTGGCCAGGATTTTCCATGCCTGCTAGCGCTGGACATGTTCGGTGGCGTTAGCGGACAATATGGCATGATCAGTTTCACGACAGCGTGAAACCAGTTCGTGATCATCCACTCAGCTCGCCAATGGCGGGCCACGTTCTCCACTATCGGATGTCGGGAACCTCATCAGTATATCATAATTAGCTCAGCCCACCAGAATCGTTTCTCCCCCCACCAACACTGCACACCAAATTGTCTACCCACATCAGCGGGAAAAGGGCACATAAATGACATCCACTTGGCGGGCTGCACTTCAAGGTTTGTTTTCCCACCTTGCTTCAGTCAGCACCGGCAATCATCAGCGCCAGGCTTCACAGACAGCACCGACATCACTTTTAGGGGGGCTCACGGGAAGGTCTCTACCTACCAGATCAGCCATATGTAGGTAGCTTTTCAATGGCTGCAGGGCAAGGGCTTGCTTGGCAAAGGGGGAGAAGTGGCTTCAAGCAAGGGAAGAAGCTGCAGGACAAGGGCTATACTGGGGAAGGAGGGTAATGCAGGGTGTATGTAGAGACACATGTTGATCTGTGCAAGTGGCCTCAAGATGGTGAGGGCTGAGGAGGCAGTCTCCAGATGAGTTGAGGCCAGATGGAGATGTGAGGGTGTGTGTGTGTGAGAATGGATGGTGATGTCGCTTGAGCTGGCAGTGAGTGATATGCCAGTGAATGTGTGATGGGCTTGAGTGTGTGAGTTTAGAGTGATGAGATGGTTGTCATACCCTGACTGCATGAATGACATCATTCAT
The DNA here is from genome assembly GCF_017639515.1 of Carcharodon carcharias. Lineage (NCBI taxonomy): Eukaryota > Metazoa > Chordata > Chondrichthyes > Lamniformes > Lamnidae > Carcharodon > Carcharodon carcharias. The sequence goes on from NC_054468.1 coordinate 206,206,323, forward strand.
CCTCTATCTGCATTGGATGGCCATCATCTTCTGTGCAGCATTGGCACTGATCACCACTGGCATCACCTACCAAGCCAGAGTGGTAATGTAGCTGTGCCTCCTGCGGCCAGAGCAAGAGTAAAGGACAGCACAGCAGGTTTCCATGGCACCCAAAAGGCGCTCGAGGGCTGCAGTCTTCTTGCCTTTCGGGAACATGTCTTCTTTGCTGCAGTTCTGGGCTGGAAGCACTGAGCGCGGCTGTACTTTAAATGTGGTGCCTGGCGTAATGAAGCAGCAACGTGTTTCCTGGGAATGCATAAATAATGTGGTAGGTTTGGGACGATATGGCGTGAAAACCTGCTATCATGGCCGGCAGGTAAGATGGTGTTTTACCCACCCGCTACCGCACTAAGTGCAAATCTGGGATGATTCTGCTTCGTTTCTGGTGGAAGGTACAGGTGAACACTATGATGGTGCATCCTTTAAGGCTTCTAAAGCATCATCCTCAGAGGTGGGATTGGACATGGAGCCATGGTTGATCTGGGTTGATGGTTTCCCCTTTTCTTGCTGGTACCTGGAATGATTAAAAAAAAGATTTAGTGATTGACTAAGCAGGCATCTTATTTAAATAAATGTCTCACTCTGTGGGCGCAACTGACAACTGCAGACTGGAGGCTTCCTCGCTGGATTCCTGTGGGAGTCCTATCTCACCTTCAGCACAGGCACGGCCCTGCTCCTCCCCAGCTATCTCTGTGGCTTGCTCCTCATATGGAGTGAGGACTTGAATGTCTGGAATTCGGCCCCCAGTCTGGGAGTCCTCCCGCTTGTTGTTGGTGTTCTTCCCCTGCAGAAAGACAGAAGGATTGATTGTCATCCGAATGGTTGCATGAGCAGTTCAGCAGCATGCATGCCTACGGCAGCTGCTGAACCTACCCCTGTAAGTGATTAAACTCAGGATGTCCTGCAACTGAAATAAATTAGAGAGCATGAAGTGGCTGGCACACATTCAGTGTAGATGTCCCATCTGCTGGTGAGTGCTGCAATCCAACCTCCTGTGTGACATCCCCTGTGCACTTCCACACTTAGACAGCCTGATGCCCTTATGAATGTCAGTTTGCATTGAGTAGATGATGTACTTACAGTGGAGAAGCACAGCAGATCATTCATCCTCTTGTGACACTGCTGGGTGTTTTTATGCTGGGGCCAAAAGGTGCCAAACTCCACTGCGACCTCCATCCAAGCAGCCGTGGTCAGACAGGAGGGTCTCCAGCTGCCATCCCAGGGAAACAGCACCTCCTGCCTTTCCTGGATGGTGTGGAGCAGAGTCTCCAGGGAGATTTTGCTGAACCTTGCGACCACACGTTGCTTTCTTTTCTGGAACATCCTGGTCTCGGCAGAATCAGGAGCTCCTGGCCTGCAGTGAGCAAATGGCTGTTTGGATGTCCTTTAAACATGGCATCCGGACCTTTGAGCCCATAAGGTAATGGCAGGGACGGCGACTTCCTGCCCACCCCGCCAAGAGAGTCGCCGTTCTCTGCACGGGTGCATAAGCAATGAGCTGAACAGTGCAAGATCATGCGTGGTCAGCTGTCTCGTTTCCCCAGCGGCAATCACTCCTACTTCCACACCCACCACTGAACTTAGACTTTGGAACAGAAGATTCTGCCTGTAAAATCTATTTTGTGAATTAATCTAAAACTGAGTAAAGATTGACTTCTTATCTCCTCCTTCACCAACTGGCTGTGAGAAGATTAACATTTAAGGGGAGGCTTGATGCATACACAAGGAAGAAAAGAACAGGGGGCTGGGGCCAGAGTGGGAAGAAGTAGTTTGAGGCATAAGGCAGTTGTGCCATGTTCCATGTAATTCTATGTAGCCAAGAAACCCATGTTAAAAGGAGAGCAGTGGAGGGGGCCTAAGATGTAGGAGAACATCTGTATGAAACAGACAATAATGGTGTCCATCAAAGCAATGCAATATTGAAAATGGTACCCAAGTTAAGTAAAAATTCATAGAATAGTATCCAATAAAGCTCAAATTAAAAGTGGCACAAGAGAGTAGTAACATTAAAATGGGAGGAAGAAGGACAATGAAAGACAAACAAAAGAACTAAGACTAAAAGGGGACTGCACCAAAGAGAAATACAATTAAAATGGGGGCTCTGAAGTGTCTTCCAGTGGAATCTTCAGAACAAACTATTAACTGACAGATATGGAAGAACAAAGAAAGAGGTACAAAAGTTGTCTTTTGATCAGTAACTTTAGGGAAAGGGCTATGGCTTTAGTCAATAAGATACATGAACTTAGGATATGATTGGATTGTATTAGACTTAGTGGGCTGGATTTTCACGGACTCTCCTCGGCTCTGCAGACCTTTAAAAATGACTGGTAAGCCCCGCTTCCAGGATTCCAGGCTTCCCTAATTTTTGTCAGCATAGGGCAAGAGTGCAGGCTGGTGCAGGTCATGAGCCCGCACCCTGCACTCCTGAACTGGCTGGCTTCATTTCAGGGATAGGCATCTCCTAAAGCTCAGCAATTTTTGTGGAGTCGGGCCAGCTTTTCAAGGACTCGTGGTTCACAGCCCCTCCAAAGTGTTGTGAACCATAATCTGGAGGAGAGAACCTTTTGAAGGTAAATTCAAAAGGCCTTACCCATGCCCCCCACATCAGCCTATGCCCCTCCACCCACCCCCAATGGCTCCTCATACCCTCCATGCCAACCTATGGCCCTCCACCCACCCCAAATATCTCCTCATCGCCTCCATACCTACCTATGGCACTTCCATGTCCATTCACCTAGAATATATTCTATGCAAATCCAATGAACCCTATAGTAACAATGGCATGAATGAAAAAGCTTTAAAAACAGTCATTCATTCATAACTTCCTTTAAAAATTGCTTTTACTACAGCCCTATACAATCATTCAGACATTTAAAGTATCAATAGCAGAAACTACAAGCACTTGACACCTCTTTAAATACACATTGTGCAATTGACAAAATAGATATAAGTGAAGGAGCTCTCAATCAAGCAGCTTGTGCACAGCAGTTTGAATGGAATATTGGATGTCTGGTCTCTCAGCCAATGGTACTTTCTCCCAAATCAGTCACACTGAGCCAGGAAATTTCCCATCTCCTGTTACCTGCCTCTAGGATGAAAATCTAGCCCAGTACATGAGCTATCACAGGCCACTAAAATAGCCAAGCTAATATTAACTTTAAGAGTGAGCAATCAGGAAGTTGAGCTGCAGACCAGTATAACTAAACACAGGCCTGTCATGATTTGGAGACAAGTGCAAGGAAAGCCAAGGAACTGAGAATACTAAATAGAATAAGATGGGAAACTTAGCAAAAAAGTTAAGAAAGCTTGCAAAGCCTGCCAGGAGGTTACAATAATGAACAGATTCTAGGCACTGTTCAATGTAGTAGAAGGAAACAAAGTCCCAAAATAAAAGCATCTAGGATGCCAAAAAAAGATAGTTTGGACAATGATACAATTTGCAGGTCAAACAGCAACTAAGGCTGGAGCAGCTAATCTACAGAATGGTGAGCGGTTTATTTGGAGCTAATAAAGTTACACTAAGGAATTGTTAGAAAGGATATTGAAGGGGATAAAACAAGGACATGTGGGGGTACACCAGAAAGGGAAGAACCCCACAGGGAGATAAAACATCAAGGCAATAAAAGGCACATATATGAAGATTGCCTTAAAATTGAAAGTTATGGGATGCCAAGTAACACACTCTGATATACTTTGGTATAAATCAAAGCAGGATAATTCACTCGTAAAAATGAACACATTAATGGCTGCCAGCAATCACAAAACAACAAAATCACCTTCATAAATAACTTGGACATTTGCAGAACAAAAAAGATTATTATCACTAAATTATCACTTCACTAAATAGAAACTTAAGATTTATGAGGAAAATTGAAGCAGCAATTGGTAATCACTTTGATCAGATAGATTGGGGGAGAAGTAGAAGGTAACCAGATACCAAATGGGAGAGATTGTAGGGCTAAAGTTAGTCAATAGATGGGTATGGACATAAAATCGCAATTAAACATACATGTACCCAAGATCGGGAAAAAGAAGGTGCAAGGGATATGATTGAAAACAAATTTACAATAAGCTGATTGTTCATTAATGCTACAATTATTAGAAATAAGATGCCAGAACTGGATCCTGTTCTAGGCAACTGCTATGTGATGCGAGTATCAGAAACATGGTTAAGCCCAGCTGTGAAATTTCATGGCACTGTGACAATTGACACTGTTGGAAATTTGAACTTGAGTCCAGAGGAGATTTTTAATATTTGCAGGAGGTCCCCCACACTGAAAAAATGAAAATGATTGCCTTCTTATCTAAATATTGCCATTGATAGACAGTATTTTGTTCCAGTGTAAATAAATATACATTGAGTTACATATAATATCAATTTAAATGCTCCTTAAATTATTATATTTCTTCAGTTATTTGTTCTTCTCATTAATTGTATTATTCAAATGTTTTTGGATGCATTTGTATGTTGCATTTTATATCTGTAAAGGTAGATGATGTACGTTGTAGACAAGAGTTTCAACAGGCCTAAAGGTTTTCCCTTGAAGCACATATCCATTTGATGTTGAAGCAATGCTGTAAATACAATAGGAAAACAGTGTATTGTTATAATTTAATAAATTAACAGATGATATGAAATGTATTAGAGTATTACATGTTATTAAATATATTTGAGAGCTGCAACATACTCAATAATTACATATTATTAAACATATTTATTTGAGAATTGTGCATTATAAAATATGTTTTGGGACTGAATTGAACAATTTGGAGAATTGAAAGCTATTTGACAAGTCCTTGTTATTGCTGGTTTATGACTGAGAATTGCACATCGCTGAATATGTTCGAGAATTTTTTTTTTACTCAATAAGTTTGAAAACTTAGCATTATTGCCTGTGTTTGAGAAATATGAATTATTATAGGTTTAGTCTGAGATTTGAGTTTGAATATGCTTGACAATGGTGTGATTTTGGTGTGTGAGAATTGTATGTTCTTGAAAGTTACATAATTATAATTGAATGGCTTTGACAAAGCTTCAGAATTCTACAATATTGAATAATTGTGTCATATCGAATATCTTTAGATTTGCATATTTTTGAAGGGGTATTTAACAAAAGGGACTACTTCATCTTCCTCCAATGTCTTCTCTTTAGCCCATCTCTGAGATACTACTCTATCATGGTTCTGCGCTTACTTGACTTAACACAGGCACTAGGTTGTTGATGATGGTTTCTCCTCCTTTCCTCATCACTGTTCGCATACTGCTCTTTAGTAACATTCTCTAGAAATTCAGGTTCAACTTCCACATTCACACAGCACCCAGCCTACCTTCCACCTCTCCCCACTTACCTAAACGCTATTACCACATTCCCAAATTGCATGTTTGATATCAAGAGCTGAATAAAGTATCACTACTATTGCAACTCTCACTTGCTCATACCTCATATGTTGCACACCATATGACAGACATATTGCTGTCATTCCTGACACACCTCACTATGCTGTTTCTTGCAAGAGGTTGCACAAAATATGAAGCAGCATGACAATTCTGGAATTGGCCATACACACTCTCTCCACTTGAAGAGGACATATTAGACTTTGCAGGCAGTAGGTGAGTTGTGAATATAGCAAGTGGCAATGATGGAGATGTTGCTTATTTTGCTTGGGGTTTCTTCACACTGTACCTACTTTTTCCTTTCTATCTTGCCTACATACACAGGGGGCCAAACTGCAGCTGCTTCAGTAGCCAATTATCTATCTCTGCTTTCCTTTTGCACTACAAGCTAACCCTGATCCTTTGTCAGTGCAGGAAGAGGTGGACAACCTAGTGACAATTTGTTCAGCCATTATGTCCCCATCCCCTAAGCTCTGCCTAGTTTCCTCTGCCTTGTGATCTCCTTCCCTGTTTTCAAAAACATCCTCAAAACTCTCCTCTTTGGCTGTGTATTTAGTGCCCCATCCTAGCTAATTTTTTCCTGTTTTCCCATATAGCAAAATTCAGCATATGCCTTTCGTTCTTACTGCACAACACTTAGGTATCTTTCTGGATGTGTCGAGCATTAAATCCAAGTTTTGTCATTTGAGAATTGTGCATTGTTGGATGTGTTTGAGAATTGTGTATTGTTGAACAAACACCACCTGACATATACCGTATCTTTAAATTTATCTATTTTCAAATTTTGTTGTTTCACACTAAGATAAAAGCAAAATACTGTGGATGCTGGAAATCTGAAATAAAAACTCAGCAGATCTGACAGCATGTGTGGAGGGAGCTCTGAAGAAGTGTCATACAGACTTGAAACGTTAATTCTGTTTCTCTCTCCATAGATGCTGTCAGACCTGCTGAGATTTTCCAGCATTTTCTGTTCTTAATTGTTGTTTCACCATTGTGGCATTCCCAATTGCTATTGTTTAATAATTAATAATTGCCTTCATCCTAACTGCGGTAGTTTCAGGATTTTAAGTTTTGTTTTAATGTGTGTGGAGCTAGCTGAAGGTTCGTTGGATTAAAGTGTCCCGGGTGTCCCTGCCTCCTTGGTGTAGTAGCGGGTCGGTGTGCTGCCCCTCATCATTGCCCTGTGCTTCCTCATCCTCTGAGCCACTGCTGAATTCATCATGTGCAGCCTCATCCACTGCGTCAAGGTCTTCATCGTCAACTGGCCCGCCCACGTAAAATGGCGGCGCGGCCCATTTTGGTGGCGGGGATCGGCTGCCCATCTGGTGCCAATTTGGTCGGGCCCACCCATCTGTCAAACGCAAAATTCAGCCCAATGTGTTTTTCTCCCCTCCCCTAGTCCAATGGCACAGAAGTAAATGTTAGTGTCTACATTACTGATGAAAAGTTAACTCAGTTAACTCAGCACAGGCCAGAGATCAGAGCTGGAATCTCCCTACATTTTATATTTAGCAGCAAATGTTTTTGCCCCTATGGCTGACAACTGATTAAACAATTATCTTAAGCACATCGGACTGGTCTTCGCAGTCAATGCTGAAGCAATGGTGCTTACGGCTGACTTCAAAGAATGCTGCCTACAAAAGTCTAGCCACCTTGGCGGCATGGATTTTCCTTTTCCATTTGAATCTGGTGCCAGGTCAAGGGGATCTCCAGTTTTCCAGCAGCAGCAACATCATGAAGCAGGGTAAGTATTCTCAGACAGCAAACCAGAAAGTGACAATCACTTTTAATTTTAAATTTTATGTGTAGCAAAATAAATGATTGGGACCCAAATATGGAACTTATGTGGAAATATTAATTTTATTTTATTATTTTAAAAATCTGTGGTATTTCTTTCCATAATCAAGAAATTTGACATTCCACAAATATAAAATTACCCATTTAGGGCCAGTGAGGCTGTTTATCAGTAATTATAAACGTATTACCCTGTTAAAAACCCTATTACATCTCATTTAACAGGGTGTAACTTTATCAAGAGTTTTTACAATGTGACTAAAAGCATTCTTGTCAGTTCAATGACTTATAATTTATTGAATTCTGGGGGAACATCCAAAGTGCACCCTCAGGAGAAGTGTAAAATCACTGACTGCAATGTCTGGATTTCTGCCTTTAACTGTGCAAGTATGGACTACAGAAGCTGCTGTCAGTTGCAGAGGAGTACCAATGGAAAATGCTGACAGTTTCAGTGTCATTACTACTACAAATACTTTGTGTTTAAGGCTGACCATACTTACTCTGCCTTCACTTTCCTTCTAATGCAATAGTAGAAAATTGGTAATGCAATCAGAAGCAGCAGTAGTGGGATTCCTATTCCCAACACCAGGCCTATCAGCATTCTGTTTTGGTTGCCAGCATTGTCTGTTTTAGAGTCAGCATAAACATACAGAGGTGAGAATTATACAAACAGAAATATCTTATCAACTGACATTGCTTTCAATGATAAAACTTCTAGGCCAAGATTTTACGGCACCACCAGGGCATGTGACCCCACCCCATCCCACCACCTCCCCCTCCCCCCCACCCCCATGGGCAGATGCAGCAAGCCATTTAAATTTCCATTCAGTTCAGTGGGACCATAATGCCCTGCCAGAAGGGAGGGGCCATAAAATCCTGGCCCTAGGTTCATAATTAGAACGTAAAAAAGAACTAACATAAATCATTCATACATCACTTATTTTCCTCCAGTACTCACTCAACCTGACCAATCTGCTTTCCATATGTTAAAATCTATTATATAACTTGGTAATGTAATGGTTATGTTACCAAAGTAATAATCCAGAGAAGAGGAGTTCATAATTCCACCATGGCATTCCAAACATTTCCGTTGGGGGGGGGAGTTGTGCGAAGGTGGGCCAATTAAGGTTCACCCAGCGTGACGCTCGCCCAGAAGCGCTGAGCGCTCCCTCTGTGGGTGGTGGGGAGGGGGGGGGGGGGAATTCCTCGAGTCGGGGCCTGTACTCTTTCACGCATGTGCACCAAAGAGCGCAGAAATCTCCCTGAGGCACCATCAGTTTGATATTTAAGAGCTGAAATAAAGTAATTAAAAACTTTCAAAACATGTCTCTGGGACATGTCAAAGAATTATTTTAAAAATTTTTACTTAATTTTTAAACACTTCATGAAACCTCATTCCGCCCACGGATGAGGTTCCATGAAGAATGCGAAGGCTGTCTGGGCTCTTCGCCTGCCCACCAACCTTAAGGGTTGGATGGGCAGCTCATTTAATTGCTTAAATTAGTTTTTAACAGGACTTAATAAGCCTCTGATAGTTCGGCAGGTGTGCAGCTGACTCAGCTGCACGCCTGTCGAACTGGAAATCTAAATGACGCGCGGTGACGTTGGGACATCCATCTGATGATATTTTACGTGCTGGCGAGCGGGCCCCGCCCCCATTCGCCGACTGGAGAATTCAGCCCCAGATTTAAAATGCTGGTACCAGTAAAAGTGACTATAAAGTTGGTCAATTGTTGCAAAAACCCAACAGGCTCCTTAATAAACTTTAGGCAAAAAAAGCAGCCAGCCTTGCCTATAAGTCACTCCAGTCCCAAACCAACATGTCTGACACTTAACTGCCCTTTGAAGTAGCCTAGCAAGCCTCACAAACTGTGTTGCCTCACAAACTGCACTACCTTCTTAAAGAGAACCAGCGTTTTACACCTGAGAACAATCCAAAAAATATTAGCATGAAGATTTGTGCTATATATCCCAATAATTAGAAGACTAATCTGCATATTATTATCACATTATAAGCTTTGCTGATGATGACAACAGGCAACATGTAGATGATCTTTGTAAAGAAGAGTAATTATATTCAAATGGAGGAGATGGGCTAAGGAAGACAGGTGAATTTAAGATGAACATACGAATTTGTGTTTTTCAGCAGAAGTGGACAGGCAATAGAATGTCACCTGGTTTCATGTTGTAACTACACCAATGTGCTGTATGTAACACTGGACAAACATCTTAAGTTACTCTTGCATATTGAATACACCCTTTTCAAACTTACCTAAATTAACTCTGCACATGCCCAAAATTATAACTTTAGTCCCTAGGATTAATGCTGCAGTGGAGGTGCTTTGAGGTAGGTGAAAGCCAATGAGTTTGGAAATTGGGGTGGAATCTGTTTACATTTTGTCCCTACTCTGTTTTGCTAGCAATGATGTTCAGTGTATTTTCAGGCCTTTTATCTTAAACAAAGGAAAATAACTCAAAAAATGATTAATTTTGCCTAGAAGCAAGATCTTGGATGTTAGCCCTCTATGATGGGTGCAAGAGGGTCAAAACTGAAATACACATAATGTGATAAAAACAAAAAAACTGCGGATGCTTGAAATCCAAAACAAAAACAGAATTACCTGGAAAAACTCAGCAGGTCTGGCAGCATCGGCTGAGAAGAAAAGAGTTGACGTTTCGGGTCCTCATGACCCTTCGACATTTCTGAGGGTCATGAGGACTCAAAACGTCAACTCTTTTCTTCTCCGCTGATGCTGCCAGACCTGCTGAGTTTTTCCAGGTAATTTTGTTTTTGTTTTACACATAATGTGAACCCAGCCTGCTATGCACACAGCTGCTACCTTTGCTTTTACAGAGCCAGTTATTAGGGCATCTGAGTGTCCTGCAGTAAAGAGGCGGGATGGTAATTATCACATTTAAATCAGACTGCCACTGTACAATTAGGAGCTCGATTTGATTTTACTATGCTGTGTGGGTTTCACAGGCATCTGGAAACTTGGCCAAGAAATAGAGGCAGGAGCTATCAGCTCCTGAAGATAAATGTCTCTTTCAGAACTCCTGGTGGGCCAAGAGATTCAGGAGTGCTTCCCCAAGGCCCATCAAAGAGGACATTCAGCTGCCCCAGCCCGACTGTCAATCTCCCCCAGCAACAACTGCCAATCATTCACCTGCCCTCCCAACTGTCAGACTCTCCCCACTCCTGATTGCAAGAATTTTCCTTCTTCCGCTGATCAGGGATTGTCCCCAGAGGTCTCCAGATGTGGCCTCCTGTCATTGGTGTTCCCTCCCATCCATACACCAGGTTGTCCATTTGGCCAGCAGGTGGATGTGAAACAAGCGTACAAAATATTAACAAGGTCCTGCTATTAAGATCAGCAGGACTGCCATTTCCCAGGTCTTGCTGGGCTCTTCAGCCATTTTCAGCCTCGCCCATACCCTCCCCACCTCCCCATAAACATCGGGGCTGAAGTGTTTGTAATCTGTGAGGTAAGGAGCAGCTGTAGCAGTTCCCAATGGATCAGATGGGCCATAAGAGAACACCGAGGAACTGAAATGGAAAGATAAATCCAATAAATCCAATACTTGCAAGCTGACACTTATTGCTCAGCCCACCCAAAGTACACAGTAGTTCATTCCTAACTAATAATCTAATGTTAAGCTCTCTCTTGAACACATGAACTGCAATGATTCAAGAACCCTGGCTGATCACCACCTTATTGAGGGCAATTAGGGATGGGCAATAAATGCTGGCCTTGCCAGCAATGCCCAAATCCCATGAACAAATAAAAAACATTGTATTACTTGTATTTGAATAAATTAATTTCCTACTGTAGCATGATTGGGATTCCATTTCAGCATTTCCATTACAAATGCACTTGAATCCACCATAAGTGTTCTCACACAGGGCAGTTCCATGACAGTTTGTTTCTCCACTGATACATTCATTTAAGTCTGGAAAACATAAGAAAATTGGAATAATTTTAATGCTATGCGTAGCCATGTTAATTAAACCAGTTGTCCACCTGAATTTGAGGAGTCAGTGGGAAAATACCTCACATTCATGGGGCTGGAGAATGCCCATGCCAATACAGGCACTTATTGGGTGTTTGCCTGCCCAATGTACTGGACACTCTGATGCTTGATTACTATGAGGAGTGAAATGGAGGGGGTTCATGGGCCCTACCTAGTTAGCTTTGGAATGTCTGAGGCTGTGAAATCAGCTGTGAAAATACAAGTTCTTCCTAAGTTGCTAACCAGAGCTAGAAGAGAAATCTGGAGGAACAAACAGGTGGAACATCCAACCGTTGCATTGCCTGACCTGGAAAATTTGATGAAAAATATGGAAATGTTTCTATAACCTGACCCTGGTTTGGCTTAACTTGATTCTTTGATTAAATATGGAGAAAGAAAAGTCAACTTACTCCAAGTTCCTTTATCTGAAAGGAAGGCCTGCACTTTTCACACCCGAGTTGGATAGTGTGTGTCAGGAAATTTCCCAACTCACCACAACCGCCTTGAGAAAATGATTCCTAAATGGGGGGATCTAGCCCCTGGATGCAGATCACAGACTGTCACAGGGGCAGCTGGGCATCAAGGTGGATAGTTTAAAAGGCCCACCTTGTTTTTCTAGGACTTCGTCCCAGTTGTTTTCTTAAACATTAGAACAGAGGAACAAAGGAGGGGGAGTAGGCCATTCAGACCCTTGAGCCTGCTCTGCCATTCAACTAGATCATGGCGGATCATCTATCTCAATGCAACTTTCCTATGCTGTTCCCATATCTCTTCATGTTATTACTATCTAGAAATCTATTGACCTCAGTTTTGAACATGCTCAATGACTGATCCTCCACAGCCCTTTGGGGTAGAGAATTCCAAAGATTCATTACACTCTGAGTGAAGAAATTCCTCCTCATCTCAGTCCTAAATGGCTTGCCTCTTATTTTGAGACCGTGTTCCCTGATTCTAGATCCCCCACCCAGGGAAAACATCCTTTCTGCATCTACCCTGTTTAGCCCCTTAAGAATTTTGTAAATTTCAATGAGATCACCTCTCATTCGTCTAAACTCTAGCGAATACAGGCCCAGTCTCCTCAATCTCTACTCACAGGGCAGTCTTGCCATTAATTAATGGAATTAGTTTGGTGAACTTCTGCTGCACTCCCTCTATGACAAGTATATCCTTCATTAGGTAAGGGGACCAAAATTGTACACAATACTCCAGGTGCGGTCTAACTAAAGTTCTATACAACTGAAGCATGACAATGCATGACATTGGGCCCTCTCTTATCCACCCCCACCCACTCCCTATGCCCTTGTCAACTCATGCCAACCTGTGCACTCCTGCCCACCCCAATGGTCCCTTATAGCCCCTACTGCAACTTAGTGGCAACTTAGTGTCAACTTGGTCCCTATCCATCCCTATGGCCCTTATAGCCCCTATGCCAACTTAGTGCCAAGTCATGCCATCCCATCCACCACTCTTTGCCCTTGCACCCCTCCTGCCACTCTTTGCCCAACTTGCCCAGTATTCATCCTGAGCACACCCCAGGATTAAATAAAATAAAGTTCTAAATATATATTACAGACATCACTATGTAAAAAAATCTCCTATTCATAAATACATTTAAATCCCCTAAAATTCTTAATCCCTTATAACAACAAAAATTTGTATTCATAACCCACATCAAAGACAGCTAATCCTTTAATAACCTCTTTGAGTTGTCAATAAAACTGTGAATTTACAACCATCCAACTGTGACAATAAAAGGTTATAGGGAGCGGCCAAGCATCAATAATGGTATAAAGATTACCCTTAGGGTTATGTAACAAACAGCTATTAAAACAGATATAACATCTCTCACAGGCCACAGGCAGGCAGCTTATTTTAACTTTAAAAGGGCTGACTATTAAAAAACTTAACAGCTGACAGTTCTACAGACTTTATCCACCATTTGAGAGCATTTATGACTTCTCTAAAGATTTCTAACTCCCACACTGTGTGATAAGTCCATTGCTCCAGCAAAGGTATGATCTGTTTAAACTCAGCACTAAGTTCAACAGGCCCTGCTGAGTTTGAGATTCCCGTATGTGGGAGTCATGTCCCACCCCCGTTCCTTACCCACACTGGCAAAAATTGGATCTGTCGGAAATGGGGGTGGGACTTCCAGATCAGGGTCCTGACCACCATTTTGGATTCATTTAAGTCATTTAAAAAGAACAAAGATATTTTGCTTTGACAAACAAGTAAAAATGTACCTTCTACTGAAACTGATGGATCAGCTCCATAGTGTTCAGCAACTTGAATCAAGAAGTCCTGAATAAACCAATGAGGTGTATCACTGGAAACATTCACTCGGTATTCAGCCACAGGACCTCCACCTGGGAATGACTTCAAACTAAGATTGTAGAATTTATTCTCAAATCCCAGGGTCAAAATGTCATTCAGCTGTAAATATGAATGAAAAATTATAATGAAGTTTAAACAATGACTAGTTTCTCATGTAATCAATAGTTTCTTTTTTAAAAAAAACATCTATTGTAATGAAAACAGCACACAGCCAATGGTAAATAGAACAAGGATTTAATTTTGGTATATTAAGCCCACTTTTCCTAAAGCTACTAACACTGCATTAACTAAATCACAAATCACACTCCATGGGCAGAATTCAATGCCCCTCCTGGTGGTGTGTTTGGAGGCAGGGGTCATTTAATTGGGCAGGAGGGTGTGACCCCGCTGCCTTCCCACCTCCACCCAATTAAGTCAAAGGCGGGAAGGCTCGTGGATGGCCTTCCCACCCAGACACTAATTGAGGCCCTTACGTGGACAAATAATGCCCACTTAAGGGCCTCATCCTGCCATAGCTGGTATTCATCCAGAGGCAGGTAGAGGAGTCATCATGTGGGGAGCCTGAAATGGGTTTCCTTGTGGGCTTCCAGATGTGGAGTATGGGGGTCCCTTGTTCAAGTGATGCTGACAGCTATGGAGCGCTGCCGGATTCTGACTGGTTGGTAGCTCTTGGAGGGGTGGGGTTTCTGCCCCAGAGGTCCTTAATCCCAGGGAAGACCCTCCATTGGCCACTTCCTGACAAGCATTTAATTCCAATGGGCCTTCCTCGATGGAAGTTCTCCCGTTTCTCCATCACAAACATTAAATTCTGTCTCATGTGTTTATGACCATGGTGTATGATTCCTGCTCATCCTTGACTGCTTACTACTATCTTACTACAAGGTCTTCCTGTATTCTGAGTGGGGGAAAGGGCGAATGGAGGTATGTCTAGAGTCTCTCACTGTTACAGTGGGGGATGGGGTCAGGACGGGGAGGAAACTCTCAGGTCTCTCTACAGCCTTCTACATGGGTGACCACATCATCCACCTCTTCTCCAGTGTTTAGCACCAGTGGACTGCCCTATATGGTTCCATGCTTTTTTATACAAACATAGCCAGAGCATTTCTAGTAATGGCTTCTCTTCCCAACCCTCATTAACACAAATGGCTTTCCTTAAGATCTATTCTTGGGTCTCTCCTCTTACTCACCAAATGTTGATGCTTGGCATATCATCCACAAGACATAGGGCCATCTTTCACATGCTCATTTATGGCCCACATCCCTATTTGTTCTAAAGTGCACCACACCTCCGCTGCCATCAACTTGATCTTACGTTGCATCAGCACTTTCAGCCGCCTCTCCGGAATTCTACCGCTAAACTCCTTTCCCTTTCCACTTCCTTCTCCCTATTTAAGAACTTCCTTAAACCTACCTCTTAGCTTATGGTCCCCCCTCCCCACATCTTTGTTTCCTTAGCTTGGAATCTGTGTTTCCTTACAGGTTTGTAGAGCAACTTTTTGAGATGTTATGTACATTAAAGATAATATATGTGCATGATGTTACTGACTCATGATTCCACAGATTCCAGCAGCCCTCTGGTACCCCACCATTCATCATGTGCAATCGTTGACTATAAGCAGAATCACAACTTAACCTGATAATAGGTAAGTATTTCCTCAGTATAATAGGTGTGGTGAAGTCATAAACTCGTTCTCTAGAAACATTTACAATTTTTCAACACATAGTGCACAAATAAAATCTCCGCCAATCCCACCACCAATCTCCATTTTCCTCACCTAATATCTACAAGTACAAACTATCCAGCACAGTTTTTTTATTATTCGTTTATGGGATGTGGGCCTCTCTGACTAGACTTTTATTGCCCATTCCTAATTGGCCTTGTTCAGGAGGCATTTAAGAGTCAACCACATTGCTGTGGGTCTGGAGTCACATGTAGGCTAGACCAGGTAAGGACAGCAGATTCATTCCCTAAAGGACATTAGTGAACGAGATGAGTTTTTACAACAATTGGCAATGGTTTAATTCCATATTTTTTTGTTGAATTCAAATTTCACCATCTGCCATGGTGGGATTTGAACCCCACCCCCAGAGCAATACCCTGGGACTCTGGAATACTAGTCCAGTGAAAATACCACTATGCCATCACCTGCCCACATGGCATTATATAGTGATCAGAACTGAGAACCCTGCCTAATTTTTCTCTTCTCCTAACCTAAGTGCAACATATCCAGTTCTACTGTCACCCCAGGTGAGCCCAGAGTAATTCAGCACAAACTCTTTTGGTTATAAGACTCAGTGCATCCAGGTACTGTTCCAAGTAAGTCATTGGTACCAGGTCAGAACTTGACTCCAGAAACCAGCAGGAGGACAGAATTACTTAATGGCTTTATTTTCTATGATGATTAGGATATGCACCCCCTTTTGGTCAGGTAAAGGAATTTCACATTTGTGATTTTCACTCCACCCTACATTGAATGAAGAAAAGATAAGGCATATTTGGCCAATTTAGTAAATAATTTATGCCACAAAATTGTTTTACTGTTTGATTGCATTGTACATTTATATTTATTTGCAAATACGAAATGTTTGAATAAATTGCAGTGAACAAAATACACATCCTACCTTGTTGGCATATTTCTCAGCCTCTGTCTTGAACAAAGTACTATTAACATTCAAGAGCATTTCAGACTCCCTTAATTTCTTCCATTTAAGAGTACAGTTGAAAACATTCCACCCTAAAAAAATTACAACTGCAGAATAAGTGTAAATTTCTTAATCAAAATAAAACATTATTCCTTTTCTTATCTAATAACGTTCCTTGCAAATAATCTTAATACTGGCTATAGTTGCAGTATAGAATACAGCAGTTTATGGATGTCCTAATACACAGGCCCATCTTTTAATTTGAAACATTTCCTTAACCACGGATTCCAAATGGGAAAGGACAACTGGTGATTTATAGAATCAACTTCGTTATTTCTGCTTCACAGGCATGGCTCTTTTCCAGGTGCAAAGGATCTATTGGAATCTTGTGAAGTTCCCGGGAATGGGAAGCGAGGCTTAGTTGAGCAGGAGACAAAATGTCAGCTTCCCTGTGGCGGGATGAAAGTTCGTTATTGAGTTGGCAGCTGATTGAGGGTGGTTCATGCTTCTTGATGGCAAGCAGCAGGAACCTCTTTTTAACACATTAGCATGTCATACATGCTCAATAAAATATAACTTCACCAGATTAAATTCTATGCTGGTAATTAAGTACACAGCAAACAAGAAACACATGCCTCCAGATTCAGACTGGTTAAAGGTGGTGTGCAGCCAGCGAGGAAGTCTTCCTGGTGGATTTGGACTGAGTAGGAGCTGCTTGTCTTGTATGAAGCTTTGTTGAACCGGGGAGAGGTGGCACTATTGCATTGAGATTTGGCTGTGGATCTGAAAGGGGAAAAAAGCCTGGCTCACTGAGGAAGGGAGGGAGCGAGGGAGGGAGGTAGCAGCCCTATAAGGCTCACGATGGACAGAGGAAGGAAGCTGGATTGCACAGGGAAAGTCAATGTCTACAGATGGTCATCAAGCATGATTGTGGCAAGTTCAAGGGTTATACAAGGAAGGTCAATAGTTTGGACCTGAGAGTCGAGGGTAACATGGTAGGTCGAGGATGATAGAGTGAGGATCGAGGATGACAGATGGCTGGTCAAGGGTAACAGGGCAGTTCCAGTGTGCTGGGGGGCTAACTGATGGTGGTGGGGAAAGTTCCAGGGTGAAGTTTAATTGGTCAAGAGTGATGGGGTGGGGTGGGTTGAGGGTCACCAAAGGTAGGGCAAGGGTGATGGAGAGACAGTCAAGGGTGATGGAGGGAAGGTCAAAGGTGACTAAAGGAGGGTGCAGGGTGATGACTTCCAGTTCCAAGGATCCAGGGGGCAGGGTGACAGATCCCAGGGGGTGGGGGGGGGGGGGGGGGTGGGGGGGGGGGGGTGGGGGGCGGTGGGTGGGTGGGTGAGAGGGGGCACAGTGGTGGTTGCAACAGGGATTACAAACTCCTCACAAACAGCCAGACTGATAGTGCTGGATGGCGAGGAGTGAATGCCTGTCCGTGTGCTATATAAATTTGATGCCCAGACCCTTGACCCAGTGAGGTAACGGTGGGGCCCATGACTTCCTGCCTGTCCCTACTGCATGATTGGCTGGGGCTCCACTTCTGGTCCTGTGGTCAGAACCTTCAACTCAAGAAGAAGATTCCGTCCATTATCTCAGACGAGCACTTGTAAGTGTATCAAACATAGGCAAACCATATAACAAATGCCAATTTTCTTCTATATCCTCAAAAAATCAAGTGTATCCCAGCAGCACATGAGTTGCCATGGGGCAACTATGTTTATTCGACAGTTGATGCTTGCTTTGCTGCCCCTGCATGTCAGGAACAACCAAAGTGCCTAAGTGCGATATAAAAGAAGCTGCAAAGAAACTAAAAATAAGAATTGTTTCCCAATTGGTTAGTGTTGGTGGATAAAAGCACCTCTAGCACTTTACTCAGCCATACAGACCAGCAGGTTCCAGTATCTGTCACTGAAGGTTTCTGACACTGCACTGGAGATCTTGGTGGAGAAGGTGGAAAGGAGAAGAGTCATCCTGTACCCACAGGGAGGAAGAAGAGCCTCCAAACAAATGGTCAAAGGGCAGAGGGAGTAGATGGCTGTGAAGGTCAATGCTAGGGCCAGGATTTTCCATCCCCATTCGCAGCGCTCGGTGGCAAGATCGGAGAATCTCGCGAGAAGGTCCTAGTTGCGTTTGCCAACAACATAAATCCAGGATGCTTTTCTCCCCTCCTCACTGTCAATGGTGGGCTGTGTTTCCTGCCATTGAGCGTTGGGAACTCAGTTGTAATAAGTTTGCATATAATTATAGTGGCCACACATTTGAATCATTGCCCCACGTCGGCATGATTTTGCAAAGGTGTAATTTACCACTGCCTTTAAAAAGCATAAACCTGGTGACCTCAACTTTGAGTGAAACTTGGAAGTGAGCATGTACAACTTTGCACAGCGCCCGCAATGAGCTCAGTGGCTCCATGGATTCGGGGGGGTGCAAAAGCAAGTCTCCGCAATGGCGTCTTCGTGGCTGGCTTGTGGTGCCAGGGCAAGGGCGACAGTGCAAAGTGGAAAGGGGAAGAAGGAAACCTTGGGGCAAGGGCGACAGTGCCAGTGGGGCTATGGCAACACTGACTGAAATTTAAACATGAGTGGGGGGGAGAAAATGGCCAGGCTAATGACAAAATATGTTGAAATTGAGCCCTCCACAGCTGAGAGCGTTTAGCTTGAGCTCAATTGACATGCTTAGGATCAGCCTAGTCAAACAACTATGCCCACTCAAGCAGCACCAATTCCTCACAGTGCCAATGATTGCTCCTCTACCATTGAACACCTCATGTGCACACTTCAGACTTGAATTCGTGTTATGGTGCTACAGAATCATTGCATGACTGGGCAAGCCTGAGGATCCTGTTGGGAAAGGTGACCATCAAACACTGATGGAGGGGTACACTCCTAGTCCCTTGCATTATATTTCAGTTGACATTGAAAAGTCACCCTTATTGTACAAGCAAACTGCAAAGCCTTGCAGTGTAGGTTAGGAATGAGATGAGAGTTCAGGATGCAGTCGAGTGGCCGAAGCTACTGCCACTCGGTCATGTGGTGTGGGGCAGTGCTAGGTGTGGGCATGGTGAGCCATCGTAGGCACACTAAACACTGAGCAGCCATGTGGTCACCTGGACTCTCCAGCATGCGTTATGGGATCTTGAGGAGCAATCGCAGGTGATGACTTGACCAAGAGTGGTCCACAGGAGTAAATTATTGACCCTTGAGTCTCTCTGTTTGATACTGCAGTGAGGAGACAATCAGGAACACGGAGTCTGGTGATCTCAATATCTGCCTGTTTGCTTATAGGCAGGAGAGAAGGAGAAGAATGTGACAGAGAAGCCTGGCTCACCAAAGGGAGGAGCAGAACAGTGAAGACCAAGGTGCGGCACAGACTCCTCTGCACACAGAGCATGAACCCTACAGAGCCTTCGTTTGTAGGTGCACCGCTAGACCCAAGGTGTACACACAGCACATGTGCTACCTGCAGATGAGCGAGAACCAATGTCACCGATGCCTGCGCATGTCAAGGGAACGAGTCACCCACATATTCCATGTTCTGCAGCACTTGGTGCCACGGGACCCAGAGGGCATCCACCGCCAGTGGCAATTGAAGTTACCGCCACGCCCAATTTCTATGGCAGTGGATCCCTCCAGGGCTCCACTGGGAACCTTTGTGGGACCTCGCAAGCCTCCACCCACAAATGTACACAGAAGGTCATGGGTGCCCTTTTTGCCAAGGCACACACCTTTGTCAATTTCAACAGGGATCAGGCAAGCCAAGAAGCAAGAGCGCTGGGATTTGCTCAGATTTCCAGATTCCCAAAGGTGCAGGGTGCCATCAACTGCACTCACATGGCTCTTAAATCTCCCTAGCAACAAGCAGTCCAGTATGTGAATCGCAAAGGTTTCAACTCTCTCAATGGTCAGCTAGTCTGAGACCGTAGCAAACGGATCATGCGGGTGTGGATGCAACATACCCCAGAGGTGGCCAAGACTCGTACATCCTCAGCAGGCCTCAGATCCCTGACATCTTCCAGGGATCAGACAGGATACAGGTTTGGCCACTCAGGGACAAGGACTACCCACAAAGGATGTGGTTGATGACGCCCGTACAGCAGCCTCAGACACCTGGTGAGAGAAGGTACAACAAATCTCATGCTGTAACCTGGAGTTTAGTTGAGCACACCATTGGCATCCTGAAAATGAGGTTCCGGTGCCTGGACAGATCTGGTGGAGTACTGCAGTACACTCCCCAGAGGGGGTCACGCATCATGGCGACTTGTTGCACGCTACACAACCTGACGATGCAAAGTGGGGAGTACCCGGATGATGGGGAAACGCAAGAGCTGCACGTCTCCTCTGATGAGAAGGAAGTCAAAGGCGATGAGGATGATGAGGTCCTGGAAGGTGAGGATGTAGGTGATGAGGCCATTGCACTGGCCAGATGAGATAGGCATAGTCATGAGGCCATCATTGCCGCAAGATTCCAGGAAGATGATGAGATGCAGTGAGGACACTCCTGAGATCTTCACATTGTATTTGGGAACGTCTGACACCTGTCTGGCTGAAAGCAGTGCACTTACGCAGTGTGAAGAGGCTCATATCATTGAGAGGCTACTGAGAAACAGCTGCCACATGGACTTTAAGACAACTTGATCCTTTGGCGGGCTTCATCACCTGTTCCCTTCAGCACCACAACTTCACCTGTCAGGAATGGGGTTGAAATGAGTGGGGTCCCCGCCTCTAAGGTGCTGAGATCACACAAAGAACATCATGGAACCCTGTGATGTTTGGATATGAGATTCTTGCAGCAAACACAACACACATGGAGGTGCATGCATCACTAATCTGGAGAGTGACTTTGAAGCCGAACAATCACTATGCTCAAAGGTTCAAAGGCTCAAAGGTGCTAAAAAACAAGTCAGTATTGTGGATGTACCTAGACCATAGGGACTGCAGCAGTTCAAGAAGGCAGCTCACCGCCACTTTCTCAAGGGCTATTAGGGATGGGCAATAAATGCTGGCCTACATCCCATGAAAGAATTTTTAAAAATACATTAATGATTAGGATCATAATGTATTAATAACCAGGATACTGTTACATTAATAATCAGAATCTTATTGCATCAATTATGAGGATCCTATTACATCAATGCTCAGGTTCCTATTACATTAATAATCAGAGTCTAATTATTTTAAAATTCAGGATCCCAATAATCAGGATATTATTACATTAATAGTCTGATGCCTATTGCATCAGCAGTCAGGATCTTACTGTACAAATAATCAGCGTCCTATTGCATTAATAATCAGGATTCTATTACATTAATAATCAGCTGCCTATTGCTTCAATAATCAGGAAATTATTGCAATTATCTGGATGTTAATGCATTAATAATCAGAATTATTTCAATGATGACACAAAGGTAGGTAGGAAAGTACGTTATGAAGAGGACATTACAAGGTTACAAAGGGACATAGATAAGTTAAGTGAATGGGCAAAGGTCTGGCAAATGGAGTAAAATATGGGAAAATGTGGAATTAACCATTTTGGCAGGAAGAATAAAAAAGAAGCTTATTATTCAAATGGTGAGAGATTGTAAGGCTCTGAGATTCAAAGGGATCTTGGTGTCCTTGTGCATGAATTACAAAAGGCTAATATGCAGGTACAGCAAGTATAATTTGTTGTGAGGGAAATTGCTTACAAAAGTAGGGAGGTTATACTTCAGTTATACAGGGCACTGGTGAAACCACATATGGAATACTGTGTACAGTACTGGTGTCCTTATTTAGGAAAGATTTAAATGCATTAGAAGCAGTTCAGAGGTTTACTAAACTAACACCAGGAATGGGTGGATTGTCTTATGAGGAAAGACTAGACAGGCTAGACTTGCATCTGCTGGAGTTTAGAGGACTAAGAGATGACCTGATTGAAACTATAAGATGCTGAGGGATCTTGACAGGGTGGTTGTGGAGAGGCTACCCATTTGTGGACAGAGGTCACAGAATCACACAGTGCAGAAGAGGCCCTTCGGCCCTTCGAATCTGCACCGACACGTGAGAAACACCTGACCTACGTACCCAATCCCATTTACCAGCACTTGGATCATGTCCTTCAATGTTATGACATGCCAAGTGCTCATCCAGGTACTTTTTAAAGGATGTGAGGCAACCTGCCTCCACCACACTCCCAGGCAACGCATTCCAGACCGTCACCACCCTCTGGGTAAAAAAGTTTTTCCACACATCCCCCCTAAACCTCCTGCCCCTCACCTTGAACTTGTGTCCCCTCATGACTGACCCTTCAACTAAGGGGAACAGCTGCTCCCTATCCACCCTGTCCATGCCCCCCTTAATCTTGTACACCTTGATCAGGTCACCCCTCAGTCTTCTCTGCTCCAACGAAAACAACCCAAGTCTATCCAACTTCTCTTCATAACTTAAGTGTTTCATCCCAGGCAACATCCTGGTGAATCTCCTCTGCACCCTCTCCAGTGCAATCATATCCCTCCTGTAACGTGGCGACCAGAACTGTGCACAGTACTCCAGCTGTGGCCTCACCAAGGTTCTATACAACTCCAACATGACCTTCCTACTTTTGTAATCTATGCCTCGACTGATAAAGGCGAGTATCCGTTATGCCTTTTTCACCACCCCACTAACATGCCCCTCCACCTTCAGAGATCTACTTTTAAGCCTGCCAACACCTCCAATACCTTGTCACTCCCTATATCAATTTGCTCAAGAACCTCACAATCTTTCTCCCCTAGTTCCATACCTTCATCCTCATTCTCTTGAGTGAAGACAATGTGAAGCATTCGTTCAACACTCTACCAATGTCCTCTGACTCCACCCATAGATTGCCCCCTTGGTCCCTAATGGGTCCTACTCTCTCCCTGGTTATCCTCTTCCCATTGATATACTTATAGAATATCTTGGGATTTTCCCTACTTATACCAGCCAGAACTTTCTCATATCCCCTCTTTGCTCTCAGAATTGCTTTCTTAAGCTTCACCCTGCACTTTCTGTGCTCCACTAATGCTTCCTCTGATTTGCTCCACTTGTACCTGCTAAAAGCCTCTCTTTTCCTTCTCATCGTATCCTGAATATCTCTGGTCATCCATGGTTCTCTGGGCTTATTACTCCTTCCAATCACCCTAGAGGGAACATGTTGAGCCTGTACCCTCCCCAGTTCCTTTCTGAATGCCTCCCCCCACTGCTCTTCTGTAGATTTCCCCACAAATAGCTGTTCCCAGTCTACCTTGGCCAGATCCTGCCTCATTTTACTAAAATCTGCTCTCTCCCAATCCAAAACATTTTTTTGCAACTTGTCTATTTCTTTGTCAATAACAAGCTTAAATTGTACCATGTTGTGGTTGCTATCACTAAAAAGCTCCCCCACCTCAGCCACCTGTCCGGCTTCATTCCCCAGAATTAGGTCCAGCACTGTACTGTCCCTTGTTGGACCCTCTACATATTGACCTAAAAAGTTCTCCTGTACACATTTCAAGAAATCCATTCCATCCAAGCCCTTAACACTATGTCTATCCAAATTAATGTTGGGAAAGTTGAAATCACCTGATATAATTACCGTATTGTTATTGTTTTTACACACCTCTGCAAATTGTGCACATATTTGCTCTTCAGTTTCCCGCTGACTATCTGGGGGTCTATAATAAACACCTAACAATGTGGCTGCCCCTTTTTTATTCCTGAGCTCTATTCACAAAGCTTCATTCAATGCCCCCAAGATGAGAAGAAATTTTTTCTCAGAGTAGTGAGTCTTTGGAACTCCCCTCCTCAAAATGCAGTGGAAGCAGAATCTTTGAATGTTTTCAAGACAGAGGTAGATAGATTCTTGATTAAAAAGGAAAGGATATCTGGGTTAGGCAGGAGGTTATAGTCAGATCAGCCATGATCTTATTGAATGGCAGAGCAGCTCAAAGGGCTGAGTGGCCTACTCCTGCTCCTTGTTCATATTTTGTTACACTGTGCACAGGGAGAGGCCCTGGACTTCGGCAGTAGCCTTCGTTTTGTGCAGGATAAAGGTTTCACATCTGCTTGACACCAACATTGGCACCAGGATGTGCATCTGCTGATCCTCATCCCTATGGGTCCCCAAGGGCCCCTGGCTGATCTCTTGGGAGGAAGGGGCAGCTGTGGTGAGCTCAGGATGTCTCAATAATCTCTCTCAATCAGGACTCATTGCTCCACATAACAAAGAGCCATAGACAAGGAGACATTTTTTGGAGTGTATTTATAATGGTCAACATTAAGCAGAAGTGATTAACACCTGTGCCCACTTTGTGCAACTAAATCTTGTTGACTTTGTTGCTACATCTTGGTGCTGTCTGCTGTGCCCTGTCATCTGTGATGACCTTGGCGGGCATCATCAGGAGGGTTGAGACCTGGAGGGCCCTGGCCTGCTTTAAGGGTCCTGCTCTGTGGCAGTGGCATCTTGCTTGGCCTGTGGAACTGGAGCTGCTGGGATCACAGGAAGAGGGGATTTGGATAGGCTGGACACTCCTGGAGTCACCTGGTTGGATGGCACCAGGATGTGCATCTGCTGATCCTCATCCCTATGGGTCCCCAAGGGCACCTGGCTGATCTCTTGGGAGGAAGGGGCAGCTGTAGTGAGCTCAAGGTGTCTCAATAATCTCTCTCAATCAGGACTCATAGCTGACATAGCTTACTCTCAGCTTTACAAACTTAGCACTGCTGCAAGCCTCACACCCACATCTCACAGCTTACATACACTGCCTATCACGACAGCCATTTCACTCAGTTTGCATAACACCCACTGTCACTTGACCTAATCCCCATGGAGTAGGTGTTGCTGGTCATTATTGGAACAGCTATTGTTAAGGATGTGGCCAGTGGCAGGGCTGAAAATATTGAAGATGACTATATTCTCATACCTAATCCTTCTTCTCACATCCCACAATCTCTTCTGATTTTACAGGCTGCAGATGGTGTTGGCATTTGCCCCCTTATATGCCCACTCTACACAACAACCTTACCCTTGTGCCTTTTTCCTTTCAGATATCCAAGAGGTGCAATGTGGCCAGACATGAGAGGAACACCATGAAGAGACTGATGATGAAGACATGGCATCTTTTGTGATGACCACTGACCCAGAAGCAGTACAGTAAGGAAAATTTAAAATGGCTGTGGAATCTATAATTGGTTTGAAGAATGTTTGAAAAGGACTTTTAAGCATTTGCTTCAATTGTAAAGGGATCAAATGTAATTTTCTTGAATATTAAGAAATACTGGTCCATATGACCTGGCAACCTTTGACACAGGCAGTAACAATAGGAAGGAAGTTAACATACAAAAGCCAGGTGGCCAGACACAAAGGAGAACCGCAAACAAAGGAAAGCTGCAGGAGAGGGGAGAACAGAGAAGGCACATTTACAAGGAACTGTGTGTGTGACAGGATAGAAAGCTAAAGATAAGTTTAGACCGTTAGACAATTTTACTGCTGCTACTGGGTTTGGCCAGAGCCGACCAAAACATTTAACGGGCTTTATTTTAAGGATAAAGAGTTTCTGGGGAACCAAGACTGTCTTGAACCTAGCTAATGTAGTTCCGCAGGAGGGTGCTGTTTGAGTGATAAATGTCTCTGGAGATCTTGGATGGAATATGGCTGCTGGTGAACACAATTCAAGGTCCAAATTGATTGGGTGGGAAAGATTCTACATACCAGAGGCTGAGTTAGAGTACTATGAAACTTACACATGGTTCCACATATCTGCGAGGAGTGATGCAGTTGCATGTGCAGCTTTTTTAAGCTGACTATTTAAAGTGAAATTTACCTTTTTATTTTAAGTATCATTTGCCTGTTACTTCATGTTTAATTTGCATTGGTTCTGATTTGTGTTAGTAAAAGCTATAAAAAAATGAAACCTTGTTGGTAATTTCTTCATTTGGTAAATGTGGTTATTTTAGTTTACAGTTCCCCCATGGGGATCATAATGCTTTACTTAATTTCATACTTGCAACCACCAGCTCAGAAACTGGAACTAAGTATATCTTAGAGGATAAATTGCAGACAGGATTTGTACATGGTGGGATGAGTGCAAAGCAGCCAGGGCAGGGTGCAAGAATAGCGTAGGTACAGTTCACTGCTGGGGTGGGGGGTAGGTCACACAGGGATTCTGCTGCACAGGAATCAGATGAGGACTTTGGTGGGGCAACCTACAGAAGAACCTGCTGGGAATGCACAACAAAATACTTGGTACATAAGCCGAACAGCCTGTGGCTAATGTCAAGGAGCCTGGAGAAGTCTAGCATCAACTTGGCTCAGGGTTTTCCCCAAATCTGGAGCCCATTCTTTCCAGCATGTAAGTAATGGCTAATTCCATTCACAAATTTGTGGCCCAGTCATGATGCAGCATCTATTGGCCAATTTTGCAACTTTCATAGAAGCACAAGCAGCGGCCATCTGATATCCGTGCTGCAGCGGAAGTTTGGATTACTCTCAGTTTGCTGCCATGCAAGCTCAGATTGCTACCATAACGGTTGTAGATTACTGTATTCAAAGGGGCTTGCAGGTTGTTACAGCAGCCCAGCAAATGTCCTTCGACAGAATACTAGGATTGCTGAAGCATGGCAGTGGCTCCACCCTGTTCTCTCAAGATGGCAGCAACAGTTTGGTGCAGAAACCTTGAAGTAAAACTCCCTCATCACCTGCTATGCCATTACCTGTGGACTTTTGTAACTTGTAAGTATTATGGAAAACTTCAAACACTTCTAGAGTTGTAGCAACAGCCAGGAGCAATCTATCAATAACCAGCTTGCAGGTAGTTAATGATCTCTTCGAATAGAACAGGCAGGGGATCCTTCCTGCTGCTGAACATGTGTGCAGCTGTGTGAGGTGATGAGAGGGTATTGGAGTGGTGAGCTCCAAAATTGCATCAATGATTGATGTCACGATCAGCCTTCTGCATATTTCCAGGAGACATTAGCGGCACACCCACTAAGTATGTGTGCATGCTTTGGAAAATAATTTGGTGCCCAAGCAGCAATTGTAGCACCCAAACAATGGCTACCAGTCTCAATTTTGTGGCCCAAGTGTATGCAGGGATAGAAGTAGCTAATAGTACACAGCATACCAGAACTTCCTACCCATTAGACCACTAGCTTGCTGGATTACCTGGACTAATTGAAAAGAATCCCAGGGATGAATTTTACATGACAAGTGGGGGCAACATATTCCTCACTTTCCCCAATTGAAAAGTCGGTTGGCACTTCACTAACTTTAAAATGGCCTGCCCCGCAGCGATAATAATGGGAGCAGCCTTAACAAGGTGAGAGTGGGACTTCTGCCCCTTAGGCACAGGAATTCCCCAAGCTGATTGGCCGGCAGCATCCCAGCAGGGCCAGAACACAGTACTGGCCGCTGCTGGGACTACAAGGGAGTTCTGAAGAAGGAAGATGGGTCCTAGACTTCAAGATAAGTCCAAGATTTTGGGTGGGGAGGAATCAGGGCGCTAGCGAGTGTTGGGGAAGAGGGAGGTAGAGGTGGGGTTTTAGAGGCTGGGGGGAGGCACAAAGATAGGATAATATCTTGGGGCAGATGCCCCCACTGGGAACAGGGGACCCCCAGTGTAGATATCCACTTCCTTCCCATCTTTTAGCTGGCCACCTTCCTTCCGCCTTCCCACGCCCAACATATTATGGCAGTGGAAGTGGAATTAAGTCCTTAAGTGACCTTTAATTGGCTACTTAAGGGCCTCAATAGGCCCAAGAGCCTGCCTGATGGCTTATCCATCCTCTGTAATATAGGGGACAGCTCAGGGGTGGGCGGGTTGACAGTGGGCTGGCCACCCACTTTATTTTATGTGTTCACCCAACCTTCAAAAATGCTAGCGGTGGGCTGTAAAATTCCCCCCGCCTAGTTTCTCTTGACAGGTCTAACTCTATGGGTAGAATTTTATGGCCCTGTTTCGGCGAGCCATTATAAATCCCATTGATGACAGCAGGGATGCAAAATCCCACTGTTGTAAAATTCTACCCTACAAATTTCATTAGTAAGCCATCAGTCTTGAAAACTCCAACTTCTGTTTGCTGGCCTCCTTCACCCATCCTTGATAACCTGCCCAAAACTCTGCAGCATATATCCTGTCCCACCCATTTGTCCCCATCCTTGCTAATCTACATTGGGCTCCACATTAATGTATTGAATTTAGTGGAATTGCCCCAACATAGCTTTGCAATTTCCTCTAGTTCTATGCACCAAATTGAACAATTTGTACTTCTGCGTTTGCTCTTTTGTATTTCTTCTCAGAACTTTCAATTGGTTGGGTTCCACTCCCTAGAATTTCTGAAGTGCCTCTCTACTTTCCACCCCTCATTTTAAAATGTTCTAAAGGGCCATCTCTTCAACTAAGCCTTTGCTCAGCCCTCCTAACCACGCACTTTCTTTAGGAGTCATTTTTCATACACCTATCAATGATATATCAAAGAACATTCTTACACTGAAGGTACCATGTTCATTTGTATCTTTGTTGTTAATGTTATTATAGGAATCTTTTACCATTTAATAATTCCTGCTATCTTCACAAATTTGATCAGTTAGGATAGTGAGGAGGATGTTACATTTCTTAGGTGGAATTTAATGCCCTTCCCCATTTAATCAGACGAGTTTAATCGGGGTGAGAGCGTGCATTTAATCAGGTAGGAGAGCAGTCTTCCCTCCTCCACCCCAATTAAGTCCATGGCGGAAAGGCATGTGGATGGTCTTCCCACCTCACCACCAAGTGAGGCCATTAAGTAGGCAATTAATGCCCACTTAAGGGCCTCATTCGGCTCCTGTTGGCATTATACCAGTGATAAGTGAGGGTCTGGCCATGCAAAGGGCCCAAAAAGCAAACCCATGCAGGGTTGCTTGTGGGCTCCCATGGGGGTCACTCATTCAAAGGCACTCTGCGCATGATCCAGCATTGGGAATGGGGTTGGCCCACTGAAAGACACCCTGTGGCCTTGCTGCCAACCCCGCCTCACCCCGCACCCCCCTCACAACCCCCACCCTGCAAGCCCCCTCCCGCTATCACACATCTGTGATCTGGGGTCCAGCAACAATTCTAGGCCTCAGGTGGGTATCATATGAACAGCAGCTACCACCTCCCCGGTGGCATTGCCATTCAATAGAGCTGCCAGCATCTGATTGGCTGGTTGCTCTCTATGGGCGAGACTTCTGAGCTCAATCCCACTGCTGTCCAGTTAAATGCCTGAGTGGCACTTAACATGATGGGCCTTCCCTAAAAGAGGCCACGCAGGGTTCTCACCGACTCTCCAACTGGCAGGCAAGACCCCCGTTGCCTATATTAAATACTGCTCCAGCAAATCATGATTAAGGCACCCCTCCTGAAAGTTATGCATGAACATCAGCAAAGGGTGCAGTCAACATCAGATGTCATGTCATCCTACCACCACCAACACCCACACGCACCCCTGCTTTCCACCGCACCCCATATCAAATAGAATTGTACAAGAGCAGCCATGAGCAACTATGCTCTTAATTTTGATTTTGCTTCCTTCCCTTCTTGAAATCTTAGCATCCAATTGGTGTTTCTCTACAAGGACACAAATGAGATTGGGGTGCTTACTGTGAGGAATTGTGCAGGCATAATTTTTAGATCAGGTGTGAGCTCTCATTGTTTAGATACCAGATCCTTCTACTACAGTATTCAAAGGGTTAATGAGACTGAGTATAGTACTGCCCACACAGTGATGTAACAAGGCACATGACCTAGAGCTGGGGCCAGACTAGTAATGTGTAAGGACCTAGTATGGAGTCCTCTCTGTACTTACAGCAAATATGTACATAGTACAGTATTGTTAATAAAGACTTTCTTGTAAATTATGCAGGACTGCTTCATGGTGTCTCAGCAGTATCCTTCAAGCATAGCGACAACAGAATATATCATGGTACCTGCAGCAGGATCCATCAAGTACTACCACCATTGTGTTTCCACCCACTTATCTCTGCTACCATGTCACCAATACTACTCCAATATTCAAAAATATCCAAAGTGAATTTTAGGAGCAACCTCCTTCCAGCTACAATTCAATTTAAATTTGAACTTACCTGGTGGATTTGTTTGTTCATCTGTGAAAAGAAACCATTGCATATATTATAAAATGATCTAAAAGGAAGATGAACAATTCACTTATTATATGAAATATATTAATAGTTAAACTTGTGTTGTAAATTTAACCTGGAGGAGGAAAAGTACATTAGTCTTTCTCACTGACAAAAATATGACCATAGTCTGAAAGCTAAAATGTGGGCTAGAATTTGAAATATGTTCACAATTCACTTTGTATTCTTTATTTATTCGAAATATAAACACTTATTACTTTTTATCGTAACATTCTTTTGAAATAAAAAGCTTGATTTTCCCCTTTGTGGACAATTGCAAATGGGTTCTTTAGAACAGACAAAAAAGCTTTTATTTCCTACTTTTCCAGCATCCGAGTTCAAAATTATTACATAGCTTTGTGGGTTGGAGAGGAGAAATGGTGCTGTGCTGGTAATGCTGTCCCATTTATTGATGGCTGAAATGCTAACCATGAAAATAAAACCAGAAAATAAGCTAATCTTAGCTCTGTGTGGAACAAGTATTTTACTCTCAGCTATAACATGGCAAAGAGCTAGCAGTCAGCAGACTTACTCTTTGTATTGCTTGAGGGAGGAGAGAGAGTCTTTGATAAGTTACTCAAATCTCATTTTTGGCCATTCCATGTGGCCTCTTTAACCAGACTCACTGCTCCAAAAGTATGTCAAGCTAAGTACGAGCTCATCAATTTAGTAAATCATCATTTAGTTTATCAAGGGATTCATGAATATTACATAAATATAAAGGGTCAATGTAGGACAAGGCAAGTTACACATTTTTCAAAACCTTCCAAAGGGTTCTGTAAGTATGGCAATGATTTGTTTCACAAGAGTAAAATATGTAAAACACTGTCATCATCCACTATTTTGGCAAACTCTTGCCCTTATAAAATTACATTTAACTAGGTTTGGAATTAAATTTATTGTTAGCTGTTGTAATTTAATATATAGCACCAGTGCAAATAGTTGGCAGGGGAAATAATAGCATGTGTCTCAAACACAGCAATTTGATACTGTCCATTGTATCAGTAAACAATGCTCATCTGTATCTTTGAATGACTCAATACTAGCTGGGATGACTCGTCTTAAGTTTTAACAGAAAAAGAAAAAGATATTGCAGACCAGTTAATTTTCACATCTGTGCTGCAAAGTACTTGGATGCTCTTATTATTTTATAAATTGCTTGTGTGCAAGTTCCTCTTGCCTCTACTTTTGTCCACAGCTCAATTCAATTGGAGTTACATGCAGAAAATGGAGGCAAAAAGAATGTTCATCTATATTCCTAAAGTTTCCTATGTAATCTTCACTTGATGGATGAGTCCAGCCCACAGATGCTGTTAAGTTAATGACCCACCAAATGTATTCCTGAGTAAAATGAGAAGGAACATAAAACCTTCTTTGTTTTCCTGAACCAGGCAGTTTTCCTTTCCTCCTAACTGAAACTAACAAATTTCAGCTTTTAGTAGAGCTTGAGCATGTATTCCATGTATTAGAAACTTAAATTATGAGGAAATCACCTTGTTGGCAAACACAGCAGATCTGACTAAATGGTTTGAAGATTGGCTGAAGCAGCGGAAAGAATGAATGGTTTTACATGGAAATGGATCAGTAGTGTCAGGGATTTGTGCTGAGTTATTGCTGTTTACACTAAATGATTTGGAAGTGGGTAGTGGCACAAACCTCTCTTAAGTTTCCAGATGGAAAGAGAATGACAAACAACTGGGAACAGACTGCTCAAATACCACGGCACTGGATATATTGGAAAGCAAGGATTATAAGTGACAAGTGTCATTTTTTCTATCAGATGCAAAGTATTAAATTTAGAAGCAATAATGAACAGTTGCAAAATAAGCTATGTCATAATATTCTACAGGACATAATGCAGGAGAGGGATTTGAGGATATTGGTAGATAGATCATGGAATGGATTAGCAAATTGTGGGACAGTAATAAAGACAGCAAACAGAATTTTGGTTTATGTTATGAAAATGATAGACCCTAAATTTCAGAAAGTGATTTATATAAAGCACTGGTTAACTTCACCTGAAGTATTGTGTACAATTATGCTCTATTATTAGAAAACAATCTAGACAATGGAGAGGGTGCAACAAAGGCCATTTATATTGTTTAGGGCATTTAAGCACTTTAATTAACAGCAGAAAAGTGCAGAAACTGGAAATGAGTTTGAAAGTTTTTACTGCAGTACCAGTAATCAAGATAAAGGTCAATACCTTTATCATTCTCACAGATTCTCCAACAAGAGGACTCTGTATATTCTTATGTTCCAATGAAAGGTAAAGGAAGTTGGGCTTGTTTTTTTCTGAACAGATTTTAGCCCCTGTCGGGCAGACTCGGCGAGGGCAGTCGGGGAGCTGACCGCCACCCGTGATCGAGGCCGGAAGGCGATTTCATGTTGGCGGGCCAATTAAGGCCCACCCAGCATGAAATGTGGGCAGAAGCGCTCAGCCCTGCCTCTGCGGGTGGGGAGAGGAAGGTGAGCAGGGCGAGCGTGAACTTTGCGCATGCGTGCGGGTGTGCGCTTCAGAATCTCCTTGAGGCACAGGAGCCGCCTCAGGGAGTTGAAGAATTTTCCAAAAAAAAATAAAGAATTGAAAAATGTAATGAAACATGTCCCTCATGTGACTCTGTGTTAATCAAACCTTACCAAGTAACCATTCTTAAGTATGTAAAGTAATTTTTTTAAAGTAATCTTTTTTAGATAAAATATGACTGTCATATGAACAGGGACATGTTATTAATTACATTTTAAAAAACTTTTATTTTATTTTTATTTGCTTTAGGAAACCTCATCCTGCCCGTGGATGAGGTTTCTTAAAAAGTGCAAAGGCCGCTTAGCCTTTTCGCCTGCCTGTCAATTGTAAGATTGGATGGGCAGTGAAAAATTTAAGTTAATAACCATGTTAATGGCCTTGACAGGCCTTTTAATTGTCAGCAGGCTGCTGCTGACTCTGATGCACGCCAGCCAAACCGAGATATCACACGACTGTGCATTGACATTGGGACGTTTGCCTGATGTCAACATGCGTAATTTTACGCTCGAGCGGGTCAGGCATGCGCCCGCCTGCTGGGCTAAAATCTTTGCCCTATGTAACAAAAGTGACTTCAAAGAAGAGAATTGGCTAGGTTGGCCCAAAAGGAATGTTTATTAAGGTGAAAGATTTGAAAAATTGACACGAGATAAAAATTAGGAAATTACAAGTAAGAAGGCAGCTAGCAGCGTTTTAAATTCAAAGGCACATTCAAGTTATTCGGGGAAGTCATTGACAAAGATTTCAAGCTTGGAGTTTCCATTCAGTTGTGCTGATATTTTTGTGCACCTGGTATTGGCACAAAGGATTGCAGAATTTTAAGTGCAAATTGTATTCAGTGCAAGTCTGGTTTCTGTGATCTTTCATGCTAGTTTTCAAAACATCACACTATCTGTCTGTCCACAAAACTGCCTATGCCCCCTGGATGAATTAATCACCATTGGAGTTTTTACTAATTGTGATCACTTGCAGGTCTTCAAGGAGGCTGCAAAAATTAAGCTGGCTCTTTCTGGTTTAAGCACAATAATAGGTGCATTTTGAAAGATTTTGGGTTTTCTTTTAAAATTACAAGAACCTAATTACTGTATCCAATCTAACTGGCAAATAGTTTTGTATATTTTTATAAAGTCATTTTTAGTCATTTAAAATTGGCTTCCTACAGGAGGTGGATTGGCAATGTGATTTAAAATGCTTATTTTTTGTGATAAATCCATCTTCAGCTGTGTTAATCAAACCTTACCAAGTTATCATTCTTAAGTATGTAAAGGAATATTTTTAAAGTAATTCTTTTAGATAAAATATGTTTTAAAATACAGGCTGTGCTGGTTCACTGCAAAGTTTGCTTCCTTCAAATGAGTTTGAGCAGTAACTTATGAGTGAGGGTGGATGGCAGGGGCAGGGGGCCAAACACTTTTTAGTGCACATTTTGGATGTAATTTATGCCCAAATCACCCATTGTACCCAAGGTGGAAACTCTACCCCACGAGTAGGTTTGAGGAAGAACTAGTTGCATTTTTGGCCAAAGAAAAGGGATATAAGGGTGAACCGTGTGGTCCAATGGTCCAAGCTTGGGCCATACCTGACTAGAGCATGGCTCAAAGATAGGGCTCTACAAATGTAATACAATTTCTCCAGATGGCACTCACTTACAGCAAGGCCTTTTTGCTTGCCATATTGGGAGAAGGCAATGGGTACAGTTAATCAATAATAAAACACACAACAATTTTGGGCCAGAAAGGTTTTTCCAGCAATTGATATATGTTCTTATAAAATGTGACAAGACTCAGATTTATCTACTCAGATGTGCCTGTCAAGAATTAATTCCTTTAGCATTGTAGCTATCACTGCTGTCAAAGCAATAGATGCACCATCACCTTAACTTTTTCCATGATGTTGGCAAATGAATAGTCTAACAGGTAGCTTTCTTCAAACTATCACAACGTTGTTGCAAGCTTAATATTTTTTAAAGTATTACTAGTAGATGGTCAGAAGATTTGTTCTTCTATACAATAATGGTGTTTATGCCTTATGTGAAGGATTAACATCAGTCAGGCTGATTTACAGTAACTGAATAAGTCAAATTACATTTTCATTAATATCTTTTCTGGGATTTTCTAATTTACCAGTGCTTTCATGATTGAATTTCACAACTTGTCTATTATTTAGTAAAAGTAAAAATGAGCAACTTTTATATTTTATTTGTTTTTTTTATTTTGTGCTTAATTTTTATCTGTTACCATTCTAAATTGGAAATAAACAGCCAGATAATATTCAAAATGCATCAATTGGAGGTAGATTTCTGGGAGAGAATGGGAGTTTGTTAAACAGCATGGCAGGTGAAAGGTTTGGGTTTACTTTCAAAAATGATTTATTATGTTCAGACAGTGCTACAATTTTCTAAAGTTTATATTTATGTTACTCCCTGTCCTAATTACATTGTTGTTGCTGATTCACTAGGTATAGCTTCACAAGATAGATCTTTTCCCTGCCTGGTTCTATCTTTTTCCTATCTTTTCTCCATGGCTTTCTTTCTGGCTGTCCCCATAAAACACATAATATCACACACTATCCTCCCACATTTCTATTAGCCACTCTGAATCCGGTTACCTTGTATTGAAACAAACATTCACTGTTCTCCTTAACTGCCTGACCTTCACACAATGTTTCTTCTTGGAGTTGCTGCAGAGCTCACAATTAGTCAGGAAGAGAATCAGATGTTGTGAACTGGTATTTTACCACTTCCAACACATAATATGAACATACGAATAAACAAATTAGGAGCTGGAGTAGGCCACTCAGCCCTTCGATCCTGCTCCATCATTCAATAAGATCATGGCTGATCTGATTGTAATTCACCCCACATTCCCACCTATCCCCAATAGCCTTTCACCACCTTGTTTATCAAGAATCTATCTAGCTCTCCCTTAAAAATATTCAAAGGCTCTGCTTCCACTGTCTTTTGAAGAAGAGAGTTCCAAAGACTCACTACCCTCTGAGAGAAAAAATGCCTCCTCATCTCTGTTTTTATCCCTTATTTTTAAAAGTGATACATAGTTCTAGATTCTCCCACAAAAGGAAACATCCTTTCCACATCCACCCTGTCAAGACCACTCAGGATTTAATATGTTTCAAATAATACAGTTCATTGTTCAGTTAATCATGCAGTTGCTAGACAATATAATAAATAATCCCATTTTTAATTCCAAATCAGTTGAACATTTCAAATTTGAGATTGCTAGATTTTTGTTAGGCAAGGATATTAAGGACGACAGAACGACAATGGGCAAATGAAGCTAAACTACAGATCAGCCATGATTTAATTGAATGGTAGAATAGAGTGGAGAGGCTGAATGACTTACTCTTGTTCCTTTTTTTAGGTTCTAACATTGGTGAAGTTCAGGAAGCAGAGCTGGATGCTAGAGAGATTCATAAAGGGTAAATAACCTGGAAATCTTTTTTGGTACTTATGTGGTTTAGGAAGGATTGGAACAAATGGTCTTTTTTCCATGCTTTCCTATGCTTTTTAATCCTCTTTTCACATATTTTATATTTTTATGGAATGATAAAACCTTTTCTATGTTCCAAGATACAGAAGCCTCTATGATTACAATTTGTAAAGAAAAGAAGCAAAACTCTATTCTGTTGAACAAAACATGAGCGGTTTTAGAACGGGTTTATGAATATAAAGGCGATGGCATTTTGTTATTGTCACTGGACTAGTAATCCAGAGACCCAGGGTAATTCTCTGGGGACCTGGGTTCAAATCCCACCAGAGCAGATGGTGAAATTTGAATTCAATAAAAACTCTGGAATTCAAAGTCTAATGATGACATGAAACCATTTGTAAAAACCCATCTGGTTCACTAACGTCCTTTAGGGAAGGAAATCTGCTGTCCTTACCTGGTCCACAGCAATGTGGTTGACTCTGAAATGGCCCACCAATGGCCACTCCACTCAGTTCTCAAGGGCAATTAAGGATGGGCAATAAATGCTGGCCTAGCCAGCGACACCCCCAACCCATGAACGAATTTTTTTTAAAATTCTGAATGTGTAAGGTACTATTTTTTTATACTCACCACAAGTTGCAGAGCCGTCCTCACTGTGATACCTGCAAACACATTGAGCAGAACCGAAAGTATTGATGCACTCATATTTAGCACTAGTGCAGAAGGACACGTTCTCGCATTCATTGATATCTGTAAACAGGAAAGAATTATCAGGTGATATAACCACAGGATGAAATTTAAACATGTAACAACATAATTGAAGAAAACTCACTCTCACTCTTGCAGCCACAAGATCAGACACTTCAAGTATTTTAGGGGACAACATAGAGGCAGAATTTTCACATGGTAAACCACCAGACACGAGTGGCATACAGCAAGGGCAGGGGACAAGGATAGCACAGGTGTCAGCTTGCCAGAGGTTGAGGTCGCACAAGAGTTCTACAGTAGAGGGCTTGGATGAGGACTTTACTGGAGCAGCCTACAGAAGAAGGTTGATGCTTAAGTACAATGCAATGTTTGGCAGGCCTGCCTGAAAGCCTGTGGTAAATGTCAAGAAACATGGAGGAGTCTGACACCAACTTCGCATTGTCCTTTGCACAGAGCTTGGAGCCATCCTCTCCAGTGAGAAGGTGATGGCCCTACTCCACAGTTTATTTGTAGGGTGGTCCAGGCATCAAATACATTGTTTAACCCCAGTGATCTCCTTGTGTAGCAGCTTGGCTTTTGTTATATGCATGCTGCCCATGTGTATGCACTGGAGTCATGAGCCTTTGATTTGTCATGGTGTCTCCAAAGCAAATGGTACAGTGGACTGCCACAGAATGAAGGCATCATGACTGGTGCCAGGGCATTGTCCTGATTGATACGCTGCCCATGGTTGAACATCAGCTGAACATTGACTGAGTGGGAAAACTTTTCGATTGCGGTACATTTTTGAGAGTTGACATGCAGCCCACAAAGTGGTGTCCATGCCCTTAATGGCACCCTGCACCACGGGGAAGCCTGCAATCCTCGCAAAATCATGTGCTCACTTTGCCTGCTTCTAACTGGCAAGAGAGAATGAAATATATTTGGCTGGAATACGGAGCTTCAGTGTCCTCCTTTATGCAACAAGAAACTGGGAGGTCTTGCAAATACCTCAAGCTCCAGCCTGGAAGAAGCCAAGCATTTACAAGTTAATGAACTCAGTGACCTTCACAACCACTGGTAATTCTGTCACCTGCTCTGAGACTATAGCTGTGGCTGTAATAGGTACCAGGTTTCAGTGAGAATATCCTTAGTGAAGTGGAGACATCTGACACACTGGGTGGAATTTAATGCCATCCCCACCCTCCCCAGTTTTGAATTCCAAGGCATGGGGGACCTACTGATCAGGTGGAAGGGTGCAGGGTGGGGACCCCACCACCTCCTCGATTAATTCCGGGGCGGGAAGGCTTATGGGCAGATAAGATTATAATTGTGAGATCATAATATTTTGGCATATAAAATGACCATTAGAGCATGCTGACATATTTTTGAAAAATACGTGTTTTGCAGCTAGTCAGAAATTCTCTATCTCTTTTGTTTCCACTGTCACATGATTTCTATTTATTTAATAAGCAAAATGTATCATAAGCTTTCTTAACAGATGTCACTCGGAATTTAGAAAACAACAAAAAAAAGCAAAAATGTTCACATTTGAGTTAACTGACTATGAGAGAAAAATATGAGGGCTGTGTTGCTTTGCTGTGTCAAGCCCCATCGTTCATCTGCAGAAGAGCTTGAGAAATTATCTCTGCTGTAAGTTCTCAAAGCATGTTGTGCTTGCTATAACATGACAAGTGTGAGACTTTATTATTCAGCATATGTATCAGCACAGAATTTAGTTGACATCTATTGTGCAATCTTTTCCATTCTCCCTCCCAATTTTCACTATTTTTGTCCCCTCCTCTATAAAAGGCAATGATTCCATACTGGCCCACTGGGTTTTACAAAGTGGTCACTGTTCATGCAGAAACCTGAACAAGAAATATTGGCACACTTAACCCTGTCCCCACTTCACATCCATACATGTATGCTTTATTTTTTATTTTTTCATGGAAAGTGGATGTCACTAGCAAGGCCAGCCTTTGTTGCCCATCCATCATTGTCCTTGAATTGAGTGGCTTGCTAGGCCATTTCAGAGTCAAACACATTGCTGTGGATCTGCAGTCACATGTAAGCCAGATCAGATGAGGATGATAGATTTCCTGAAGGACATTAGTGAACCAGATGGGTTTTTATGACAATTGTTTCATGGCTACCATTACTGAGACTAGCTTAAATTCCAGATTTTATTAATTGAATTTAAATTTCACCAGCTGCCATGGTAGGATTTGAACTCATAACCCACAGCATTAACCTAGACCTCAGGATTACTAGTTTAATGGCATTACCGCTATGCCACCATCTCTCCTTTCTAGTAAGTCTACTAGAGAGCAATCAGAAGTACGAACCATGGCTGATATTCTCCTTTCCTAGATTCAGATGCATAGGTTATCTTTAGTGTCTTTACCACCACCTTGGCTGAGATCAGATAACAAGAATTGAATTGATTTTGTGTGGTTCAGTGGTGCTGACCAATCACATTTGGTAGTACCATAAAATATTTTCCATTTATTGATATTATTCAGTGAGTCAGTGGGACAGCCAATCACATTTTTCTTTCCTTCTTCAGAGCCTTATTTTATCAGACACTGACAGACAGTATGGGAGGTAAGCAGCTCTTAGGCTTTTGCAGTGGCTTTCAGTTATCAACTGGTCAACAAAGGTGTCTAATTTCGACTATTCATTATTTTCTTTTCCTGGGTCTTGCCCTCATTCCAATTTTTTAACTATTGTACAATTTTGTTGTGGGTTCTTTTTTCAGGTTCCTTCCTCTTGCCGAGGGTTGGATACAATGCTGTGCCAGTCTCTTCTATGGTAAGCTGTCCTCACTGCCTCATGTTTGCCTATTCCTTGATGTTGCCCATCCAAGAAATCTTGATGTTCATCAGCTCCTTTTACCATTGATATGATTGTCATGCAGAGTTCTGTGTATGTTGCCGCACCTTATCAGATGGCCAAAATAATTCAATTTTTGGCTGTTGATGATGCCTATCATGTCTATTCTCTATTTAATTCTTCCCAGGGCATTCTGATTGTTTACTCTCTTCTTCCAAGATATTCTAAGTATTCCTCTGCATACCCATGTTTCAAAGGCTTTGAGTCTTTTGATCATTTGGTTGCCTACAGTCCAGGTTTCACAGCCATGGAGAAGTACTGACCAGACATAACATTTGGGCAAGCACTTTCTTGTACACAGGCTTATTCTCTTTGTTGTTAGGATCAAATTCATTTTGTTGAAAGCACTTCTTGCTATTTCAAATCTTCTGAAACTTTCAGTATCACATTTAGCATCTTCCATAATGATCTGACCAACGTACATAAATTTGTTCTACATTGGTTCCATTAATTGAGAATGTCAACCTTCAGTTCCCTGGGTGTCTTATTAATAATATGTTATCTGAAAAATTGTCCATGC
Organism: Carcharodon carcharias; assembly: GCF_017639515.1. NCBI lineage: Eukaryota > Metazoa > Chordata > Chondrichthyes > Lamniformes > Lamnidae > Carcharodon > Carcharodon carcharias. The sequence goes on from NC_054468.1 coordinate 206,246,744, forward strand.
TAATCACAGTGGGCAGTATCATGAGGTCTCATCCATGGATTGCAGAATGCCTTCAGAAGGCTACCAGGTAACTTAAAGCTTTTAATGCTTACCTGTGCAGTTTTTTCCATCACCCATGAATCCTGGCTTGCATTGACAGATGTGGCTGTCACCAGTGCTGATACAGTTAGCTAATTCATGGCAAGGAAAAGCAAATGGTGGGAGGCATTTGTCTGAAAAGAAACAAAAATGTTTTAAAAAAGGATTAATCCAAGAAAATGAAATTAAATGTTAATAATTCAATAGGTACACTAACAGCATTGTGAGTGTGCCTGCAAACAGAGACTGCAGTGGTTCAAGAAGGCAGCTCACCACCACCTTCTCAAGGGCAACTGGGATGGGCAATAAATGCTGGCCTAGCCAGCGATAGCCACACCCCCTTTAACGAATAAGTAAAAAGAAATATTGAAGGAATTAAAGTAACTGTACCATTCAGTAATGTTAGTAGACATCTCTCTGCTAAAAACACAACACAAGACACATGGAAGTATGGCAGAATCATATGCTTTCACTATGCTTCACAATGCTTTTGATACATGATGCACAAAATTAGTCAAAATGGTTACCTTTACAAATTCACACACTCGGTGTCACCCCCAAGTGCATTGAATTCAGATCAGGAGTTCAGAAAAATTTTCCATTCTATGTGGGCAGAAAGTTCTGTGGTCTTGCTGACCCATAAATTTGTTTCATTGATATGCACTCCTGGGGGGGGGGTAAAACTTTTCATCTATCCTATAGCATAAACTTCAGTATCAATGCTAGCAGTGAATGTAGGGTAATGATTTGAATATATAAGTAATCTTTAGAGAAGTTTGTCCTGGCAATAAAGACCAAAAAAGTTAATGGTAAAACTATTGTTTTTTGCTAAAGTGGCTGGTCTCAGTAGGGTAGAGGTAGTAACATATAATTGGTTAGAGAGAGGCAAATGGTGAAAGGTTCCCAGTCCTGATCACTATACAATGACACCTTCTACCATCTACACCTGCACATTTCCAGCTGAGTTCTTGGCTATGAAATTCACAATCGTAAAACAGCCTGCTGAGATTAGCTGTCGAATCTCACACGTGAAGAATGGTCATTTTGGCAAGGTACTTGGTGGTGCCATACACCAATGGAAACGTACTCAACAGGAAGTCAATGTTTTTGAGATGAAAGGAGAAAATTGCTTTAAAGGAAATGAAAAGGAAATAGCAGCAAAAAAGATGCCATTTGAAAGTGTTTGACATTAATAATTAGATTGATATTCACAATTTTAACAAATAAATTTATATGAGTTCCAACTGAAAGTAGTAATTTTATTCATTATGTATTTTGAGATATTATAGAGATTTTCCTAGTCTGCACGCTGGGTCACTGAGATCAACAGATACTGAAAAATCAGTTGGGTCAGAGTACACATGTGTAAAGGAATCCATTCTATTTTCTGTCCCATTTGATTTTCTGCCAACTTTTATGCCCAGGTGATCTGGCAACTGGCCATAAAACTAGGAAGATTTCCCTTATTATTAACTTGATCCATTGAGCAATTTGTTAACTTTTCTGCCCAGTTAATTTGGGCCTGATTCCTTCTTACCTTTGTAAACTTCATCTTTTCCAGTCTAGCTGCTACCTGTGTTATGTTTGTTCTTCCACTGGAAAGACGCTTACATATGTTATTTGCCCTACTTCTTTTCCCCTAACTAAATCAAGCAAAGTATCTTTCCTTGTTGGATTAGAAACATAATAATCGAGGAAGTAATTTGGATACATTCTAAAAAGTGCATCCTCACATTCACCACAAGCATTAACTTTATCCCAGTCTGTCTTGAAATAGTTAAAATCAACCAATATTATTGCCTGCATAGTCCACTGAACTATCTTCAAATCTCTACCTATTTAATATCTCCATTGTTTGATGACTTGTAAAGCGTGCTAAAAATTGTACTTTCCTATATGGTCACAGTCATATATCTATCAATATCTTAACTCTACTCTATCCATATGGATTTCATTTTAACCTCTAGTGCATTCTTACTTTCTAGCGCTATAATAGAATCCTTTGCAAACACTGGTAACTCGTTTTCTCTTTTCCCTGCCTTACAGAATCATATAGGCCAGAATTTTATGGCCCTGTCGCAGTGCGGACAGGGCCATAAAATGCAGTGAGCCATTCTAAACTCCACCTTTGGTGGGAATATAAAATCCCGCTGCTGGAACATTCCACCAATATGTTACAGCACAGAAGGAAAACATTAGCTTCATTGTGTCTGTACCAGCTTTCTGCAAGAGCAATTCAGCTAGTCCCACTCCCCCCACCCTTTCTTCGTGGCCCTGCAATTAAATTATTTCTCTTCAGGTGCTTATCTAATCCCCTTCTGAAAGTCATGATTGAATCTTTCTCTACCACTGTCTCAGGCAGTGTATTCTAGATCCTAACTACTGCTGTGTAAATAAACCTTTTCCTCAGGTTGTCATTGGTTCTTTTGCCATTCATCTTAAATCTATGTCCGCTGGTTCTTGACCATTTTCTTTTATAGTCAGCCATTGGATGTGGGCATCACTGGCAAGGCCAGCATTTATTGCCTATCTCAAATTGCCCTTGTTCAGAGGGCATCTGGAGTCACACATAGGCCAGATCAGGTAAAGACAGCAGCTGTGTTTTGACAACAATCAACCAGTCTTCATTAGCCTTTGAATTCCAGATTTTTATTGAATTTAAATTCCACCATTTGCCATGGCAGGATTCAAACCCAAATTCTCAGAACTTTACTGTGGATCACTGGATTATTACTCCAGCTACAATACCACTATGCCATCACCTCCCCCAAATTCCACTAATGGGAACAGTTTCTCTCTATCTACGCTGTCTACACTTCTGATTTTGAACAGCTCTACCAGATCTCCTGTCAACCTATTCTTTTCTAAGGAGAACAACCTTCTCCAAGATACTTCTCCAAATATCTGAAGTTCCTGCTCCCTGGAACCATTCTCATAAAACTTTTTTGGATTGTCTCTAAAGTCTTCACATCCTTCCTAAAATCTGGTACCCAAAATTGGACACAATACTCCAGTTAAGGCCAAATCAGTGCTTTATACAGGTTCATCATACTTTGCATGCTTTTGTACTCCATGGCCAGAATTTTCCAGACCCATTAGCATCAGGCATCATGGAGGGCTGTGGGGACAATATGCTGAGAAGGCCAAAAATTGATTTCACGCCGGCCTGAAAGCACAGCGGGACCATCTGATGGTATCCATCATGGCGGAAAACCAATCCCACTGGAGCCCAGCATGAACCTGCTTAGCAAAGAAAGGCCCAACTGGATTTGTCCCCCCTACACCAGATTTACCATTATGCCAATGGGAAAACATGCCAGCCCAGAACACGTCTGGGCAAGTGTGACATGCAGAAGCTGGGGCTTGCTATTAGGCCCTTGCTCAGATTGCGGACATCTGAGAAGCAGAAGATACTGGAGCCCCACAGCTACCGGACCTTGGAGGAATACGTGCATTGCATGATGGGTAGTTTCCCATGGACATGGCTCTGCCGCAAAGCAGTTCACAGAAGGTAGGAAGTTTCCGTTGACATCTGAGACCTGCTTTGGAACATCACAGTCTTGGCCATGGGCTGCTCGGATGATCAGGGAGTTGGGGGGAGAGGGAGGTCCAGCTGTGAGTGGGAGAGGAAGGTGTGCCGGGGGTATTGGGAGACAAAGGTCTAAGTTTGACCAGAAGATGCAGGTCTAGTTTTGACTGGGAGAGGAAGATGTACCGGTTGGGTGAGGGCTGGGGGGTGGTGGGGAAACAAAGGCCTCGGGGGCTGAGGTTGGGAGGGTGACGAGCGGGAGGGGTGAGGCGGGAGTAGGAGGGTATAATGGGGGAGAATGTAGCAAGTTGGGATGTAGGTATAAGGGGGAGGAAGGTGTAAGGAAGGGGCTCAGAGGGGAGAAGGAGTTTGGAGGGGGGGAGGTGTCTGGGGGTGAGTAAGGAGTTTGGAGGGTGGAAGCAGTCCAGTGGGAAGAAGGTGTCTGGGGGGAGGAGGGAGTAAGGATGGAAGAGGGAGTAAGGGTGGAGGAAGCTGTAAGGGAGGAGGGAGTCGTAAGGGCGGGGTGCATGTCCAGGTGAACGTGCAAGGGAGGGGTCTGTAGAGTTAATGGCTGCCTCCTGGGGGGGTGAACTGAGGGTGGGCATGGTAGGAGAGAATGGTGAGTATGAGAGGGGTCAGAGGGAGCTGGAAGGGTGGGAGGGTGAGGATGTGATGGTAGCGGTAGAAGGGATAACGAGGGCAGTTGGTGGGGACTCAGAGGCAGACACGGACGGTGGAGGTGTGAAGGAGGAGCTTGGGGAGGTCAATGTGAATGGAAGTGGGATTCTCAGGAAGTTAGGGAATGCGCATGTTCACCTGGATACCCTGGAAAGTGAAGAGTTCGAGTTGGTAGGTAATAATGGGTAGGCGGAAGGTGATGCCGGTGAGTCAACAGTGATGGGGAAAAGGGCATGGGTGACTGGGGGAGGGAATAGGATGGGGGAGCTGATCAGAAGAGTAATGACTACAATGGCCATTGAAATCGAAAGTGAGCGGAGCCTCGTGTTGGACAGGCTCAGGTGCTGCATGGGAGTGTGATCAGTGGGTGGGTGGAGATGCAGCTTAGATAGACAACTGATAGAGAGCCCCAGCAGGCAGCATTGAAAATGCTTAGGACAGTGAGATGACTGTGATGGAGGAAGGCTCCGCATGCGTGGGAGAGTGCCTGCATGAGGCTCCGAGAAACTCTGACACACACACACACACACACACACACACACACACACACACACACACTACTGATTCACTCATGGTCCAGTTGTATGCAGCTGAACTGCTAGTGGAGGGTGGAGGGTGTACAGGGAGGACTCACGAAGTCTTTCAGTGAAAGTGAATATATTTTCAGTTTATAAAGTGACCAAATGTGTTGACCCTTGCAACCATTTGTGATCAGAATTCCTTAAAGTTTCTAGGCCTACCACTTCTTCAAGGTGCCCTAACATCCGCAGTGGGGGTGGAGACAGCCTGTGCAATAGTTGGCCCTGTTGCCTCTGATGACTTTGGCGTCTGTCTTTTGGAGAGCCAAGGCCTTGAGGGCCCCAGTTGCTTCTGCTGTTCTCCTATGAGCCAGCTACTCCCTCTGCGGTGACAGAAGATGAGGTTGAGGGGGTCACAGGGAAAGGGGGCTTAGAGGGAATGGACATCTGAGTGGATGACGCAGTGGTGTCCAGCTGCTGCTCCTCCTCCCTTCGGGTGCCCAAGAGCGCTGGCCTGACTCCCTGGGGGGAAAGAGTGCCTGGAGGGACATCGAGGTGAGACGTTTCCCTCTCACGTTGCCACTGCAAGAGCTTGCCCATTGCTGCTGCGATGGAGTGCAGGTCTGCGTGTATCTCACGTTCTGCTGGACCAGGGTCTCCATGGCGTCTGCCATCCTTCCCATAGTGACCTTCAGATGTCCACAAGTGTGCACCACTTCACCAGAGAGCAGGCAGGCGCACTTCTCTGGTTCATGTGCCAATCTGTTGAGGGCTTCCAAAAACTGTGTGATGTTCCCCCACCTTCTGTTGACTCTCCACGAGGAGTTGGAAGGCCGAATTCATAGGCTCATCATCTGACTTGGACCTCACAGATGCCTCTTCCCCGGCAGTCCTCCGGGTGTCAGGAAGCTCAGCTGAACCTACCTCCCACTGCTGCGGACAAGCATCCATGGGGTGACAATCAGGTTGTGAACCCGGGCCTGATCTAGATTTAGGTCCCACTGAGGTGTGTGTCTCTGCGCTGGTGAAGGTTGTGGGTAAGCGCTGTGACGGTTCTTCCGGGCTGCTTATTTCCAGCTCTTCAATTAAGGAGGTGTCCTCTTGGCTGGAGGTGAGGATGTGGATGGAGCTGAGCGACTGGCTGGCTGAGGGTGACGGCCGCTTGGCAGAGCTCCCTGTGAACCGAAGTAGAGATAATTAGAGCCTGGCAGCACTGCTGGATGCAGTGGAAAGCCACCACAAAGTCTTCTACCCCAGGAGATGGAGCACTCACAGTTTCATTGAGAGTGGGATGATGTGGTGCAGAATCCTCACATGGGTGTTCACCACTGACCTCACTGTCACTGCAGCACTGTCCACGTCCTCATCAGTCAGCAAGATGACACGCTCCTCAAAGTGAGTGAGCGGCCTAATGTGGGCCACTCCATCCCCGGTTTGTAACCTTTCCCTGCTGTTGTAAGCCAGCTTCTCCTGCATGAAAACAGATGGAGTGAGTGTGGGCAGGATGTATGGCACCGCGTGGAATGTTTGTGTGGTGAGCAGAGCCATGGACGCGAGCTCCAGAGGATATGAGCCTGATGGAGATGTGAAGTTGTGTTGTGAGAGTTAGTTGTGTTGTCCCTTGAGGTGTGAGATCCCTGTGGATGTGTGTTGGGTTTGCCTGTGTGTGAGTTGAGAGTGGTGAGGTGGTTGACTTACCGTGGTGGAATGGATGAGAGCATTCATCCTCTTCCTGCACTGGATGGCTGACCTCCTCTGTGCTCTGGTGGCATTGACTGCCCCTGCCTCCACCTCCCAAGCAGGATTGGTGACTGGTGGACTTCCTGTGGCCAGAGCTGGGGTAGAGGACATTGTAGCAGCTTTCCACTGCATCCAGAAGGAGCCCAGAGAGGCGTCACTAAATTTGGGGGTTGCCATCTACTTTGCTTTAAGGATCCTCTGACGCCTAGAGCAGTCCTGGTCTGTAAATATGAAGTGCACATGTGCTCTGGTGTGCTTTAAATATAGTACCCGGAGCGAGGAAGTGCTGCGGTCACGGCAGGGCAGGCAAATCCGAGCTAGACTGCCAGCGATCTGGCGTGTTTCCTGTGAATTCATTATTAATGAGGCAGGACATGCTGGGAATGGAATGATATGGCGCGAGAAACTGCCATTGCAGCCAGGTGGTAGAACATCCATTTTCCTGCCCGTTACCGTGCATTGTGCAAATCTGGGACGATTCCGCCCTTTGCCTCTATTTATAAAGTTCAGGGTCCTTTTCATCTTCATAACTACTTTCTCAACTTGCCCAGCCACCTTCAACAACTTGTACACATAAAACCCTAGGTCTCTGTTTCAGCATTCATTTTAGAATTGTACCCTCTTTTTATATTGCCTCTCCTTGTTCTTATTACCAAAATGTATCACTGTACATTTCCCTGCATTAAATTTCATCTGCCCTGTGTTCGCCCATTTCACCAGCCTGTGTACTCATGAAGTCCATCACTATCACATTATTTCCAAGTTTGCACCCAAGACTAGGCCATTATTATATATCAAAGAAAGCAGTGATCCTAGTACTGATCCCTGAGGAACCCCAACATATATCTTCCTCCAGTTCAAAAAAGAACCGTTCACCATGTTTCTTGTAATTCAGCCAACTTCATATCCAATCCGTGCTGCCACTGCTTCTTTTATTCCATGGTCTTCAACTTTGCTGACAAGCCTATCATGTGGCACTTTATCTCTCCTGAAAATATCATAACCAGGAACATTAAATTTGAGCCTTCTTCAGACTGAGCTTCTGTCAATGTTATAGCTACCACATCATCTCCCTCCATTGTATTTGATGGCAAAGATTTTCCTGTCGGCGAGCAGGGGCAGGGCTTGCTTGCCGATGCGTAAAATGACACGGAATGACATCGGGCGGAACTCGATGTCATCCCGCATCATTTGCATTTTCAGGTAGGCGGGGGTGCAGCCAAGTCAGCTGTGTGCCCGCCAATCTGTCAATGGCCTATTGAGGACATTCAATAAGCAATTAAAGCAATTAGCAGACCTGCTCGTCTAACCTTAATGTTGGCGGGCAGGTCGGGAGCGCTGGCGGCCACCCAAAAAAGCATAAAACCTCATCCTTGAGTGGGATGAGGTTTCATGACAGAATTAAAAAATTAAGATTTCCTTTTACTTAAAGTTATGTCCATGTCCCAACTCATGTGACATTGTCACATGAGGGGACATGGATGGTAAATGAAATTTTTGAAAGAATAACTTTTTCATTTTGGGAACCGATCTCCCTGAGGCAGCACTTAGCCTCAGAGAGATCAGAGCACTCCTTCGCAAGCATGTGTGAAGGAATGCACTTCTGTATTTGCCATTCCCGCACCCACCGCCCCCCCCCACCTCCACCCACCCCCCCCCCCCCCCCCACCCGCCCACTCTGGGAGCGCACAGTGCTTCCGTGTGGACATCACGCTGAGCAGGCCTTAAATGGCCCGCCCACAAAAAATGGCGGCGCGTCCCCAATCAGGGGCGCCAATCAGAGGACGACCCGCCCATGCCCGCTCCAGCACTTCCTCCCTAATGGGGGGAGAATTTGCCCAATGCTTTTGACTCTACAATTTTTTGAATACATCATGCATTCACGTAAATACGTATCATCTAATGCTGACTCTGATTTTTTTGGAACGCTGGTCCCTCTTTTCCTGGTTTTTTTGTGTAATGTTTTGATATTCCTTGCCCCTTCCACAACAGTGCTTTTATCTCTCAAGGCCTCTTTCTTTCCCTTTCTCCTTTGATTATATTTTCCCACTATTTGTTTCGGTTAAACCTTCTGTTTCTAATCCAACAGCTTTATTAATATTTATCTTCTTCATTACACTCTCCTCATCCCTCCCTTGCTATATTAGTTTAATTTCTCCTCCAATGATGTATTTATGCTCTCTGTGAAGGCACAATGTCACTTTTGGATGGATAAAAGTTTTCCCTTTCACACAACATTCCCTTATTCCAGAACTTGCTCCAATTTCCCAAGTATATGGACTTTTCCCTCCTTGCAGCCACAGGTTGACCTTCCTAATCTTTCTCTGCCTAGTCCACCCAGTGTACAGCATAAAAGTCAATCCAGAGGGTACCACGCTGAGGTCTTCTTTTTCAATCTAGGGCCTATCTTCATAAACTCCCTCTGTCAGACTTTAAATCTATTTCTATGTCATTGATTGCAATATTGACAATGATTTTGAGTGACTGTCCTTCCATTTCATCTTTCCCATGATATCCTTCACTCTGTCAACAGAGAGGTAATATTCCATTTTAAAAACTGCCTTTTATTCATAGCTTTTTACTATATTTAACACTACCATTTCTAATTAACAGTGTTGACTGCTCATATTTTCTCATCCTTTCCCACCTCTTTTTGTTTTCCAGTTTTTTGTCTATCCATCTTTGTGGAGTTCTCACATTTTCACTTGCTGTCTCTAGTATGATAAATCTGCAACTTTAGCACTCACATACATTGATCACTCTTTCTCTCTTCCCTGTTCTTGCAGTCTTTCCCTTTCTCTATTTCCTGTCTTTATGGCGTCTTCAGCCTTCTCTGTCTGCCTCTCACACTTAAAGCAAGAAGAAAGTAGCATATTAATGGTGAGCACCATTAGAGAAAGACTAAGAGAAAAGCATTAGAGACCATCACAGATGTCACCCCTGGCATTGAGTTCAATGTACATGAGTGCTAAAATTGCATATTTATCTTACTAGAGATAGCAAGATTAAATGTGAGAACTCCACAAAGATAGATAGACAATAAACTAGAAAAGACAAAGAATTAAAAGGTAGTAGATGAGCAGACAGAAAGTTAAAAGGAAATATTTTTCATGGAAGTGCCATGTAAGGTCAACTGGGCTATATAAAATGAAACCGTTTTAATGTAAAGGATCATTAATGGCCTTGATTTCTTATTTCTGTTTAAATTTTGCTCAATAATTATTATACTTTAACATAATGAATTAAGTATCAAATAATTTCTTAATCAATTCTCACCATTTAAAAAACATTTGTATCCCTCTTTCCCTATTGGAATTGTTGCAGATGGACATGTATCACATTGAAAAAGCTGCGGACTGATTTGGTTTCTGCATTCCAGCTCTGGGAAACAAGGGTGACCTTTACAGTGATCTTGATAATTTGAGCAGAACTCTCCAGAAAACAGCTCTGAACATAAACAACCAACAACCTGCAATGAGAGGAGAACAATGTTAGGCATCTATATTCTTGTTATAAATAAGAATGGGATGAAGGTAGATTTGAACCCATCTCCCCCCAATCAACGTTCCCAATCTCAGCCTTGGTATTGTGAAAAGGATTGGAGCAAAATATAAAGAAACATGAGAAAAGGACTTTTTACTCATCAATCCTGCTCCTTGCACAGATCTTGTATGTTCATCAGTTCTGCTACATCAATCTAATCTTCTGACAGAAATTTCTGCAATTTCTTTTAATTCATAAATCTAGATGATGCACTTAGAAAAACACTGGTGTTGTAAAATTTGATGAGGCCTGAAAATGGACATGGGCACCATAATGCGTGATTAACCCGCCCTGTAATTTACAACATGCAGGTAACATGCAAACTTTCTGTTGCCTGCTAATTCACAAGATTGTGGCATGCAGCCAGCACTAAAGGCACTGCTGAATGGCTGCATGCCTGAAAGGCATAAAATTCAGTGCCTGCACTACTTAAAACCAGTCTCTTGAAGGGACGGTGCATTTTGACTGGAGCAGTTCCAGGAAGTAGCTGGAGAAAGAGTGTCCAAGCAGGAAGAACACTGAAAAATGGCACAGCAAGGCAGGGATCTTGGTTCAAGTTTCTCAATTGCAGCACTTGAGGTCTTGGTCCATGAACTGGACAGGAAGAGAGAGATGCTTTATTCACAGTGAACCAGGAGGCCCATCAGACACACACTGCAAGGGTATTGGGAGTAGAAAGCACATAGGTCAATGCTAGCAGTGTAGCTCTGAGGACCTGGGTGCAGTACACAAGAAGTTCAAGATCTCACGAGGTAAATAAATACATTTTCAAATGCAATTTCCTTACAAATGAACCACTAGCCTCACACACTGCTCAATTCACTACTGCCCCTCATTTACTGACCAACCAGCTGTGTGGACATGACTCAGACATTTATTCATAGCTTCATTTCACCCTCACCTACTTAGCACTGCTGCAAATCTCACACCTACATCTCACGCTTGCATGCATTACCAGCTGTTCAATCATGACAGCCACACCACCCAAATCACACTGCACCACATTAACTGACATACCCCCCTGTCAGAAAGACTGCAATCACTGTCAAGGAGCATGGAGGAACCTGCTGTCCTCTCAGCATGATAGCATTCATCCTCCCACCAATGTCTGTCTGCCAGTGCCCCTGCTGTTGGCTGTCAACCAGCCAACCCAGTCTGCTGACCCCTGCCATGCCAGAGTACTCCAAAGTCGGGCCCATGGCCTAAACTACATGAGATCATTCTCCAACACCAGCTGCAGTCTCCTCTGCCGAATACCAGCAGCCTTCCACCAGCCATGCTGCAGCCAATGGTATAGCACTGCTAGGAGCACTAGAACTGCAAATGCAAACAGAAGACAGGCATAAGGAAATGTACAGGGGTGATTAGTTTACATTTAGATGCAATATGGAATGGTTTCATTATACATTTGGTTTGGAATATTTATTTTGTGGTGGCATTTATTTTTTTTATTGTGGCCAAGCAAACACTGTTATGGTCAGTCACAAAGAGAAAGGAAGGTATAGGACTGTTGGTGGATAGCGAAATGGCTTATAAACTTGAATTAGTTCTTCACAGACACTGGGCAGAAAGACACTGTAAAGGTTTCCTCCACCTTCTTCCTTGTCTTCATCCTCTTTATCATGCTTCTGCTCCTCAGCTACATGTTGTATAGTTGGTGGCAAGGTCTTTACCCTCATCATGGCGAGGTTGTGCAGCATGCAGCAGTCAACTACAAATCTTGACATGTACTTTGCCAAGTACTACAGGGCTCTTTCACAGCAGTTCGGGCAATGGAATGGTTGGTCATAACTCTTATGGCAGTATAGCTTTCATTATATGAACATTGTGCAACTGTGCATGAGCTATGTCATGAGCTGTTAGCCTATGTTGCCTAGTAGTCATCCTTGGGTTTGTATTGGTGGTTTAAATGCAGATGTCACAGAATGAAGGCATCATGATTGATACCATGATATCAAGCATTGACCTGCGTCATTCCATGCCTATGGTTGCACACCAGCTATCATTGAGGGAATGGAATTCCTTTCCATTCCAAAGTTGACCCTTGCAAAGATTTGTGTATGCAGTCAATGGCACCCTGCAGCATCAGAAAGTCTGCAAGCCTAGCAAAGCAGTGTGCTGGCTGTGCCTGCTTGTCTCTGGCAAGAGAGAATAAAATGTAGTCAGCTTTCTTTCAAAAGAAAACAACAGTGGACAGCAAACTGCTTCCTGATGCCTCTGCTGATGCAGGTAAATTGGCGGTGGGGCTGGTGGCAGGTGGGTAGACACCAGGAATGGCACCCATGTCATTGCGCCCAATTTTTTAACCCCCACCTGCCAACACACCTCTGTTGAGGGGGTGGGGTGGGGGCAGTAGCACATTCAAAGCTAGGCTGCACACTGAAATCATTGAGGTGAGAAGGCAGTTTGAACCCCAACCACAACATCCAAAACTGAGTGTCATTGAACTTTTTCCCCAATGTATGTTAGAGAAAATAAAATGTAGAGAACAATATCCAGTATATTACATCAAATAATATACCCAGCTGTTATCTTGATGTAACATAAAACAAATAATACATGTGATTTACATTACTGCAGCACTTGAAGAAATTATTTGCACAATCCCCTAGATTACATAGTGTACTTAAATAAAAAGAAAAAGCAAGTGTGCAAACAACAAATGCTATTAGGGTCTCCTAACTATTATCTGCAATCTATAATCAATTCATCTTCAAAAAATTAATCAATTATCTAATCTTCTTTCCCAGAAATATTGCCATTCTTGCCAGGCAGATAGTGCGTGCAGAGTTACTAACCTGGAATTTCCCTTGCAAGTAAGTCTGGATGATGGTGTTGTAATCACATTCTCCGCCATCCATACAATTGCACATCAGGACAGTGGGATTCAGAAATGACCCGCTTAAGTCATCATTGACTTGAATGGTTAATTTAACTGGCTTGATGCTTTGTGGTGTCCATGTCAGAAGACCTGTGGCTATATTGTTAGAAGAAACATCATACTTACAAAAATAAGTAATAAGTGTATAGAAATACGAACATACGAATTAGGAACAGGAGTAGGCCATTCAGCCCCTCAAGCCTGCTCTGCCATTTAATAAGATCATGACTGATCTGATTGTGACCTCACCCCAATACCCTTTGACTTCTTTGTTAGTCAAGAACCTATCTACCTCTACCTTAAAAACATTCGATGACTTTGCCTCCACTGCTCACTGGGGAAGAGAGTTTGAAAGACTCACAAACCTCAGAGAAAAATTTTCTCCTCATCTCCATCTTAAATGGGGTATCCTTTATTTTTAAACTGTGTCCCCTAGTTCTAGTCTCTCCCACAAGGGGAAACAGCCTTCTAGCATCCACCTGTCAAGTCCCCTCAGAATCTTATAAGACTCAGTAAGATCACCTCTCTTCTTCTCAACTCCAATGGATACAGGCCCGCCTGTCTAACTTTTCCTCATATGATAACCCCCTTCCACCCTAGGTATCACTCCAGGGAACCTACTCTGAACTGCTTCTAAGACATTTATAGCCTTTCTTAAATAAAGAGACAAAAACTTGTACACAGTAGCCAAGATGTGGTCTCACCAATGCCCTGTATAACTGTATCAAAGCATCCCCACTTTTATATTCCATCTTTCTTGCAATAAACAACAATTTGCCTTCCTAATCACTTGCTGTACCTGCAGACTAACTTTTCATGATTCATGTACCAGGACACCCAGATCCCTCTGTACCTCAGAGTTCTGCAATCTCTTTCCATTTAACTAATATTCTGCTTTCCTAGTCCTCCTGCCTAAGTGGACAAGTTCACATTTTCCCACATTATACTCCATCTGCCAAATTTTTGCCCACTCACTTAACCTATCCATGTCCCTTTTCAAACTCCTTATGTCCTCTTCACAACTTACTTTCCTACCTATTTTTGTATCATCAGCAAATTTAGCAATCATACATTTGGTCCCTTCATCCAAGTCATTGATATAAATTGTAAATAGTTGAGCCCCAGCACTAATCCCTGTGGCCCTCCACTCATCACATCTTGCAAACCCAAAAGTTACCCATTTATTCCTACTCTCTGTTTCCTGTTAGCTAACCAATCCTCTATTCATACTAATACGTTACCTCCTATACCATGAGCTCTTATTTTGCGTAATAACCTTTGATGTTGCGCTTGTCAAATGTCTTCTGGAAATCTAACTGCAGCACATCCACAAGTTTCCCTTTATCCACATTGCCTGTTACTTCCTCAAAGAACTCCATTAAATTAGTCAAACATGATTTCCCTTTCACAAAACCATGTTGGCTCTGCCTGATTGCATTGAGATTTTCTAAGTGCACTGCTATAATCTTCTCAATAATAGATTCCAGCATTTTCCCTGCTGCTGCAGTATTAAAGAATGCCTATGCCATTTTTAAATTAAATTCCCAAAGGAGATGGAGTTTTGCACTAGGTGTGCAAAAGGTAAAAATTACATTTCAGTTTCTCTACTACTTATAATAGAATCTTATAATTTAGAGTACAATTCCCTTCACAGTTCTTTTTCCCAAAATGTGTTACTTCCAATTTCTCTAAATTAAACCACATTGGCAACTAACTGTCCATTCCCATTTCCCTCTATATCCTCCTGTAGTCTTTGCATTCTTTCTCACAGGTTTCCATGACTCATAATTTGGCATCACTGGCAAACTTTGATATCATTGCCCTTGTGCCAGGTCCAAATCATTTGTACAAATGAAAATAAATCACTTGGGATCAATGCTACTTGTCAATTTGAAAAACATCCATTTCCTCCTACTCCCTCTTATCTTCAAGCTCTGCTTTATCCAGTGTGGTTATATTCCTTTAAATACCATGGGTGGGCTTCATTTGGGGCAGTGTAATGTCAGTGGGGAACTTCCATCCAAGCTGCCAATATTGAAATGTAATGAGTCAGGATGGGCTAATTAGTAGTGGTCCCAGTGGAAGCAGAGGGAGAGAAATAGAGCTCAGGACAGGGAAGCAGTAGTGGTAGGCCTGGCTGCCCAATTATTGCCCTGTTCTGCATTGCAGTCACACCCAGATTCTAGAGGAAAATACAGTCCCATGTGCCTTAATTTTCATAAGTGCTTTAAGTGACACCTTATTAAATCTGCTCTGAAAATACATATATACAACACTTATTATATTCATTTTATCTGTACACTGTATAATTTCCTCAAAATATCCAATCAAATTAATCACCACAACATGCCTGTTACAAATTAGTACTCATAGTTCTTGACCAGGAAATGCTTCTCTAAGTGCTGAGTATTTTCATTCTTGTATGGACACCAGAGGGCTGACTTTACATAATTGTACTTCCAATTGATCCCTAGACAAATTGCAGGTACTCTCCCTTTCTTAATTCATTTGTGTCCATTTTTAATTTCTTAATCTGTCTCCATTTCTTAATATATGATCTGCACTGGGAATATGCAGTCATAAAGTCAGTCTGTAGAAATTGGACCATAATTAAGATAAACCTAATCAGTCTATAATTTCCTCTTTGTTGAACAAGAGTGTAGTATTTTCTACCTTCCAGTCCTTTGGCAGAAATCCTGTTTCCAAATATATTTACAATATTATGGTTATCTAACCCTAACCTCTTTCAGTATTCTGAGATGCATTCTGTTTTACTCTTAATGTGATTGTTTCTCCATTACCTACATATTCTTTACTGATTCACCAGATTATTCTGCTATATTTGAAAACATTCATTTTGAGTTTTCATTTGTATTGCTTTTCTTCTCTCACTCTTTCACTATTGTTCATTTATACTCCCATTTTTTCTGTACATACTAACATGAAGAATGTTATTTCTGGAGAACAGAATGCTTTCCCAGTAATGTTATCAAGCGCTGCCAAGTCGGACACAACAAAGCCAAATATAAGCTAAATATATACTTAAGCTCCCCAAAAATATTCACAAGACACAGCCTAAGAAACCATTACTGTGTGGTGAGATTTTACATATTCCCAGAGAAATCCCATTGAGTAAAATTGCCAGCTTTGTGCCAATAATCCGAATCAGAATCAGTTTTCTGATGTGGGTCCAGACTGAATAGGAACTAGGTTGACAGCACCAAAACTTATATATGCTGTGAATATTACAGCTAGCAGAAATGGAGAGTTCTGGGGTGCTAGTGTTGTGGAGCCACAGGAGGTTACAAGGATAGGAAGGGGCAATGCTATGAAGGGATTTCAACACAAAGATATGAATTTGCAATTGGATCCTCAGGGGGAACCAGGAACCAATAGTGAGGGCTGAGAAAGAGTTAATGTAAAAAATACAGGCAGCAAAATCTTGGATGTGTTACAATTTATAGAGGATGGAGGATAACAAGCAAGGGAGCACTGGAAAAATCTCAAGGTGTCAAAGGTATGGATGTCAGGTGGGCTGAGGTAGTGGTAGGGGCAGGCAATATAACTGAGTGAGAAATAAACAGTTTTTGGATGAAGAACAAATGAGTTTGGAAGCTTAGCTCAGGGTTGAATATGATGCTGAGATTGTGAACTGACTGGTTCAACCCAAAACATTGGCTGAAAGAGAGATGAAATTGCTGACTTAGATATGGAGTTTGTGGCGGGGGTTCAAGATGATGGACAGAATTTTCCATTCTGGAGACTAGGTCAGTGGCGGAAAGTCAGAGTAACTTCCATCGGAGAGCGGGGGAAGGTGGGAGGGCGTGGAGATTGAATATGTAAGAGCTTGCGCTGTTCAGCTTATTAACTATGCAACCACGAGGTCTATGTAAATCTCGTGGCAGGGTAGGCAGGAAATGGCCCATCCCAACGTTACCTCATAGGTTCCAATGGCTGGGCACCACCGCTGAACAAAACCTGGTCAGCCATTCATTCTTCCACTCTGCTCCTTGACTCTACCCCGAGTCCTGCCATGGTCTCACTTCTCCCCTGTGCCCAGTCTTGGCACAACTCATGTGACAGGCAGTTGATACCTCTCAGTGATGGTGTGAAAGGAAGGACAAAAGCAGGTCTATTGACCTGAAAGTCCAGGAAGAAGTCTATCTCGCCAGGTGCACGCCACTTATGTACAGTTGTGAAACAGAAGATTCTAAATTCCTGCTGACAAGTTGCTTAATTTGGAAGGGGAACAAGATTTTGGTGTGCTGGGCTTAATGAGCATTCATGAGATGCAAATGGAGTTCCCAACATAGCTCAGCGGGACACTCAACCAGTCTTTAAGCCATTATGAGAGTCAGGAGAACAAGGTTCCAAACTAAGTTCCCGATGTTGGGATTTTTGCCGCATTTTTCTCCCCTGCTCACTATGATTTCCATTGCTGGCTGGACTGGAAAATTCAGACCAAAGACTTTGGTCTTCCCAAAGTTTAGCTGGAGGAAATCACATCTCACCCAAACCAGAGGAGTGGGCGAGAGGAGGACCCAGAGATGGTATAAATCAGGAAATTAGAGGTGCATGTAACAAGGGTAATACAGTAATCATGGGGAATCTTCAATTTACTTTTAGACTGAGCGAAGAATGAATTCATGGAATACATACGAGGTGGTTTTCTGGAACAGTATGTTGAGGAACCAACTAGAGAATAAGCGATTCTAGATCTAGTATTATGCAATGAAAAATGGATCATTAATAATATCATTGTAAAGGAGCCTTTATGGAAGAGTGATCATAATATGATTAAATTTAACCTTAAGTTTGAAAGTGATGTAGCACAATCCAAAACTAGGGTTTTTAATCTAAACAAAGGAAACCACAAAGGTATAAGGGACAAGTTGGCTGTGGTATATTGGGAAACGACATTAAAAGGTATGATGGTATTCAGGCAATGGCTAGCATTTAAATAATTAATACATGGTTTACAATAAATATACTTTCCTTTTGAGGCACATAAACCCAGAAGGAAAAGTGATCCAACAATGGCTAACAACAGAAGTTAAGGATTGTATCAGATCAAAGGAAGAGGTCTATAGGGTTGCCAAAAGAAAGTAGTAAGCCTGAGGATTGGGAGAATTTTAGAATTCAGCAAAGGATAACCAAGAAACTGATAAAGAATGAGAAAATAGAATATGGAAATAAATTAGCGATAAACATAAGAATGGGCTCTAAAAGTTTCTATCAGTATGTGAAAAGGCAAAGACAAAAGTGGACTCGTTACAGGCAGAGACAGGAGAATTTATAATGGAAAATAAAGAAATGGCAGAGAAACTAAACAAATACTTTGTGTTTGTCTTCCCGGAGCAGGATACAAAAACCTCCCTGCAATACTAGAGAAATATGGAACTAGCAAGATTGAGGAGCCAAAAGAAATTGGCATTAGTAAAAATGTAATACTCAAGAAACTAATGGGACTGAAAGTTGATAAATCCCCTGGAACAGATGATCTACATCCTAGAGTGTTGAAAGAGGTGGCTGTAGAGATAGTGGTTATGTTCCAAAATTCTATAGATTTTGGAATGATTCCTGCAGATTGGAAAATAGCAAATGTAATCCCACTATTTATGAAAGGAGGAAGAGAGAAAACAGAGACTACAGACATGTAAGCCTGACATTAGGAGGGAAAATGATAGAATCTATTATAAAGGATGTGATAACTGGGTGCTTAGAAAATTATGGTAGGCTTGGGCAGAGTCAACATGGATTTATGAAAGGGAAATTATGTTTGACAACCTGTTAGAGTTTTTTGAGGAGGTAACGAGCAGAATAGATAAGGGAGAACCAGTGGATGTGGTGTATTTGGATTTTCAGAAGGCTTTTGATAATGTTCCACACAAGAGGTTAATAAGCAAAATTAGAATACCTGCGATTAGAGGTAATATACTCTCGTGGATTGTGGATTGGTTAATTGACAGAAGACAAAGTTGAAATAAACAGTTCATTCTCATGTTGACAGGCTGTGACTAATGGGATACTGCAAGAATCAATGGGTAGAAATTTCAGGTCGGCAAGTGGGAACAGGGGCTGCTCGCCGATGTGTAAAATGCCGCGCAGTGACATCAGGCGGGCATCCCAACGTCATCGCGCGTCATTTAGATTTTCAGTTCTGCGGATGCACAGTCGAGTTGGCTGCGCACCCACCGAACTGTCAAAGGCCTATTAAGGCCTGTTAAAAACTAATTGAAATAATTAAATGAGCTGCCCGTTCAACCTTAAGGTTGGCAGGCAGGTGAAGAGCCCAGGCGGCCTTCATATTTTTCATGGAACCTCATCCACCGGTGGGATGATGCTTCATGAAGTGTTTAAAAATTCAGTTAAAAAATTTTTAAAAATTCATTGACATGTCTCAGCTCATATGACACTGTCACATGAGGGGACATGTTTTAAAAGTTTTTAATTTCTTTATTTGCATGTTTAAAAACTTAAACAAATTTGGTGCCTCAGGGGGATTTCTGAGCTCTTTTGCGCGCATGCACGAAACAGTGCTGGCCCCGACTCAAGGAATTGCCCCCCCACCACCCGCATAGGGAGTGCTCAGTGCTTCCGGGCAAGCGTCACGCTGGGCAGGCCTTAATTGGCCCACCCACATAAAATGGCGGCATGGCCCTGATCTGGGGCACTGATCAGGTTCATGCCTGGCCCCGCCCACCCCTGCACAACCCCCCCAGTGGGGGGAAATTTCTGCCCAATGTTTGGGCTCCAGCTATTCGTAATCTATATCAATGATTTGGATGTGGAGACCAAGACTATTATTTCCAAGTTTGCTGTTGATACAAAACTTAGTAAGAGTGGGAGTTGTGAGGAGGATGCTAAGAGGCTTCAAAGGGATTTAGACAGCCAAAGTGACAGAGGAAGAAAATGGCAGATGGAACATAATGTGGAAAAATGCGAAATTATACACTTTGGTAGGAAAAACAGAAATGCAGAGTATTTCTTAAATGGGGAGAGATTGGGAAGTGTTGATGTCCAAAGGGACCTGGGTGTCCTTGTTCACAAGTTACTGAAAGCTAACAGGCAGGTACGACAAGCAATTAGAAAGGCAAATAGTATGTTGGCCTTTATTGCAAGAGGATTTAAGTACAGGAGTAAAGAATGTCATTTGCAATTTTGGTTAGGGAGGTGATGATGGTGATTTTGGGCTGAATCTTCTGGTCAGCGTGCAGGGGTGGGCCAACACATAAAATGACACGCGATGATGTCGAGCATGCATCCCAACATCATTGTGCATCATCTCAATATTTCATTCAATAAGGTCATGGCTGGTCTGATTGTAACCTCAAATCCACATTCCTGCCTACCCCCAATAACCTTTCACCCCCCTGTTAATCAAGAATCTATCTACCTCTGCCTTAAAAATATTCAAAGACTCTGTTTCCACTGCCTTTTGAGGAAGAGAGTTCCAAAGACTCACTACCCTCAGAGAGAAAAAAATTCTCCTCATCTCTGTCTTAAATGAATGACCCCTTATTTTTAAACAGTGACCCCTAGTTCTAGATTCTCCCACAAGAGGAAACATTCTCTCCACATCCACCTTGTCAAGTTCCCTCAGGATCTTAAAGGTTTTGATCAAGTCACCTCTTACTCTTCTAAACTCCAGTGGATACAAGCCTAACCTGTCCAACTTTTCCTCAAAAGACAACTCATCCATTCCTGGTATTGGTTTAGTAGGAATATATTCAAGATGGGTTTCATGGGCAACATGAGCTTGGGATGAGCACAGGGGACAAAAAGAGAGACACTAGAGAAAGATGTGGGATCAACTGGAGAGAACCTGGAGAGGTTTTACTTGGTGGATAATAGGAAGGCAGCAGAACCAACCGACTGGATGGTTTCAGCATTAGTGACAAAGAAGTTCATGACCTCCTCACTCTTATTTTTTGAGGTGCATATTGAAGGTGACAGCTGGTAGCAAAAAAATGAAATTTGTGTTATTTTTAGTCTGAAGGATGATCCTAAAGTAGTAGCAATTTTGAAAGAGAATAGAGTGGGTCAAACTGGTCCAGTCAGTTCTGGTGATCAATAGCTAAAGCAGTTAACTCACTGGATATGCTCATTTTTAAACCCACTGCACTTGGTGGAGTAGAGTTGATGGCCATATCAGTTGGGGTGACCAGGATTGAGGAGATTGAAGGTTTTCCAGCAGACAAAGGCTTTATAAGGCAGATGTGAGGAAGTGATCAAGCAGATTTACATCTACAGTAATAGCAGGGGGAACATGTGGGAGAGCTTTTTTTTCAGGGTTTGATGCAAAAGAAAGTGACTTAGAAGAGGGTAAAGGGATGTGAGGATTGAGGAATAATCAGAGATATGCTTATCTAGAATTAATACCATTGAAGAAGAGAGGCTCTGTGAGATGGCGAGGTCAAGGGGAAGGTTCTCAATGTGGGTGGAAGAGTTTCTATGAAGGAAAGGTTTGGGGAGGACAGGGAGCAGTAAAGACAGAGGAGAATGAGCAAAGTGCATTAAGATGGAGAGTAGTGGATGAAAAGCTCACTGAAGGGCCAAAGGCTGGGATTTTCTGGCCACAGTGGGACATATCATGGGCAGGATGGAAAATTTGGAGAGACAGCCAAACATCCATTGACTTTGGGTGGGAATTTCAGGTCCAGCCCAAAAAGAGAAAGAATGTCTCAGTGATAAATTTGGAACGAAGTTTGGGGTTGCAGAGTAGCAAATGAGGACTTTAGGGATAGGAAAGAGGGACGTAACAAGCTGTGGTTCTCGAATGAATAGGCCCCAGAGGATTAGGGACAGAGTCTAAAAAGTGTGATTTGGTAATAAGGGCCACACAAGCCAGAAGTTTATGTGGTAGGGTGGGGAAATGTACAACTAGGCAGAAAAGCTTCAGTAGAGGCAAGTTATTGCCACCTGTGAGCCATGACATCACTCACACTGTGATATCAATGCAATTGCCTGTAATAAGGTTGTGAATAGCAAGGGCCTTGTTCATGAGTAAATGGTTATTCCAGAAGCAAATGCAAAAGGAATGGGAATTGTTGATCTGATGACAGAGTTTGCGAGGCAGTAATGGGTGGGATAGGAAGAAGATTGGCAAGTTCAATTGTGGGTGTGCACTTTGAGTGGGAGCGTTCGGTGAGAGAGGAAGATGGGAAATTACAGTTGCTGCTCATAAGAAGGCAGCGTTGGGGGCTATTCTCAGTAGGTTCTTTGGAGAATGCCAAGAGAGAGATAAAGATCAACAATGGAGCTATCCAGGAAGGATACCTGAGCTGATGGCTGAAGGTGGGAAGGTAGGAATAGTGATGAGTTGGGATAAGCAATAGGGAGTGGGGTTAACTACCCAAGAGGGAAGAAGTGAAAGGTTGAATGACTGGGTGATAAGAAACAGAGATAGGCCAAAAAGAAAAAGGGAGATGGAAATTATGGGCTCAGTTCCATATTGTAAAAATGATAAAGCCCTGAGTCACAAAGATTTTCATTAATAATTACAAACCTGAGCTTATTGTTGCACCTTTAGGGATGGGTGGTACAAGTGCAAAGTTGACTTTGTCATTGTTGAGGTCTTTAACTGTAAACTTAACCTTTGTTGTAGTATTAACTTTAACCTGAATAAACAAAGGGCCAACAAACGTTGGAGGCATGTTTCCTAAATGTAACAGACATAGATACTATTAATTAAACACAATATCAACACAAAAGAATCATGTTACATCAAACATTCAACCTTTATAACAGCCATCTACAGACACACGTGAGAACAGGAACAAAAGCAAAGCTGGGTAAAATTGTTCCTCTTGGTACAATTCACACCGCTTCTAGCCAATGTATTGATCCTAACACAACTTGCTACCATACACATTGGATGGTTTAAAAAAAGTAAATCTATTGTAATACTGTAAAATTGAACAAAACTCTAGCAAACCCCTATTGAATAAACTAAAAAGACTACATGCAATGAAACTAGCTTCATTTAATCCATGAAGTCAAATACATGTTACAAAATCTTTTACAAATTTCACTACTTATTTATTCAATTTTAATCGCTAAATATAACTTGACAGCAAAACTATTCCAGATTGGCTCATAACTGAAGTTACAATTTTGCATAAATAAAATGAACTTTTGCTGTCTAAAGATACTGCCCCCTGTTAATGTTTTTTGACAGTAAGTTTGAATCATGGTTTAAAAGAAAAAAGAAAAGGGACAAAGCAGGATGCTGTATCTGATTTGCTATTGATCACCACTTGGTGCAAAGCATGCCACATTCTGATAATCAAGACATGGAATTGTTTTTTTTCTAATCTTTCCAATGTTAGGGTTTCTGCATTAACATTTTTGGCTTCACTATTCCTCTGATTTCAAATGGAGCATCCGCATCTGATATTCTGAGTAAACACATATCAGTCTGTGGTACTGAAAAATACAGACCAGAAAAGTTGTAGATAGCATTTCTGGTCTGGACTGAACCAGCCAGTCTTAATCAGGATTGTAGTTGGAGACATTACAACTGGTCTCCAAATCTCCTGATTGCGGAGCAGGAAAAAATTCAGCAACGCCCAATCTAGTCAATAGCTTTACTGGAAAGTATAGATAAGTAAGTATTGTTTGAAAAAAGGGTTTAAATCTGATGCCAACCCCTTCCCCAAAGATGAAGTAGTCTGCTGTACTTAAAGATGGCTGGACTTAATTATGTCCATAAAAATATAACCTCGTATGTCATCGTTTGCAGAGGAGGTAGAAAAATAAAAGAAAAAAAAGGAATACAGTGGAGTAAAGGCAAAAAGCATTTTCTTCAAAGAAACATCAGAATCTGCAACAACTTTTCAAATTACAAACAATATTGAAGTTGCTTAATTCCACTTTGCTGTGGGTTTTTCAGTGTGTTTTCAGTGAAAACAAGTGTACATCAGTGTTTTAAAATATCAAAATATGTTTAAGAACAGCCAAAATTGAGGCTTTATTTCATGCTTTCATTATGTGCTCTGCATTGTGATCTACATTGACCCTTAAGATGTCATCACCATCACTTGTAAAGATTTTTTTTTAAAAATCAAAACGCTTTAAAAGTTAATCATGCCCATAATGTTTTGTAAAAGTTCTTACTAGTAACACTTACTGAATATGCAACACCTACCTAGAAAATATAGTACTAACCAAAAATCACTGTGGATTTCTCATACTTCATGTAGTAATCCTTAGTTTGCAATCCCACTTTTGTGTCATTAGTAACTAGGATGTCATGAATACATGCAGTATTGCCAGTACAGGTCCTGTTGATATCTTGTAGCCTTTCATGATCTGCTGATGCAAGGAGTTCTGATGTGAAAATTGGCCTAAATGCTTTCCATTTTTCCACTGGCTGATGTGAAAGAAAAAGACTTTCCGGAGGTGGCACCAGCCCTAAAAAATACAATGCCAGGAAGCAGGAGTTAAAGCAGTCTTTCTTTCATTGACATTTGAGGCTCTGTTGTTTCTATTAATCTTTAATTATCACAATATGTTTCTCCAACTTGTATCCTCACAATATTGAATTTAAGGCTCATATTGTATGATGTGTCAAATATCTTTCTGAAATGCAGTTGGACAGCATCCACTGTGCATAATTTTGACTTTGAGCATTAGTGTAAAATGGGCAAAGTGGCAGCTCTCCCTATTTCATTTCCTTTGACTTCACTGGTAATTAGTTCCTACATGGACCACAACTTTTAGCTACCCTCTGTCCTGACCAAATGTCTACCCACTAGGGAGGGTAATATACCATGAAGGACTCTTAATGGCTATTTATCCTTTTAAAATTTGAATCTCTTGCCACAGCCACTCGCTTATTAACCTCTTTTTTTATTGCCATTTACTCTACAATACCATCATGTTACCTATGGCCAAGCTCCCCTATATCTCTAAACCTGTCCTCATTACAGGTATTCAGCTCTGAATAACAATAAGAATATTTCAGATGCACAATGATTTTCTGCAGCTCTCTCAATTTCCTTCCTACCAAAATTAATTAAATAAACTTACCCCAGGGAATCTGTATGTAACACCTTCTACTGGTGAATGGCATTAATGTTATATAACAATAAATGCAACTGACATCAAGGAAATTTAGGCCTATGTCTTTCTGCTAGGAAAGCATTCTTCC
This sequence comes from Carcharodon carcharias, assembly GCF_017639515.1. Classification (NCBI taxonomy): domain Eukaryota; kingdom Metazoa; phylum Chordata; class Chondrichthyes; order Lamniformes; family Lamnidae; genus Carcharodon; species Carcharodon carcharias. Next base: position 206,271,865 of record NC_054468.1, read on the forward strand.
TTTCTTTTGCAGTCCTGCTCTGTTTGCTAAACCTCCTACTTTTGTGTTGTTACCAAATGTCATGCTTTATTCTCTATTATTATCCAAATCATCCAAACACAGAGAACAATGAAGGGAAGAAAAGCTCTAAAAGCATTAGCTTGATGTCCTAAAAATTCACACTCTCCAGATTAAGAGACGAATGTAGCAACCATTCTTTTGGACCAGAAAAGGCTATTATGTACCTTTTTAGGAATTAACTCCACCTACCAGCCTTCTCACCATATCTCTCAATTCTCTATCTCGGCAAAACATACCAGATTGTCTCTTCTATCCATTTGTACTGCTGGCTTCATTAGGCTTTCCATGGTAACTTATGCGATAATTCTATTAAATAATATATTGTCCATAAAACAATCACTGCACTTTAAACGCAATGAATTACTTTGATACATTTTTACAAGCTAAAGTGCACAAATTATATTTGCACTTTGGGTGAAAATATCCTCCCTTATTTCAAGACAGTGAGGATGTTTTTTTTTAATTCCTATGCTACTATTACAGGTCCAGCTGATAATTGCTGTAATTTTCTTTTATATAACATTTACCATGTACCAGGCACATCCTGCTTTACTGTGGGTGCACAGGTATATCAAATCAGAGCCCATCTCTTTACAATGATTCTTAAATCTACTTTGAACATTTTTAGCTTTTACATTACCTTAAGTCCCATTTTTAATGTAGCATTTTAGCATTTATTGAAAATTTACAACTGTTATACACCAAATCACCTTGTACAAAACAACAATCCCCAATGGGATTATGAATCCCATTCAATTGGCACAACTGCCAAGCTCAGAGAATCATATCAACGGGATTTAAAATAAAATTGTCAATTTGTGTATGAACTTATGCAGGAGGAAATGTTAATATAAATTCTGATCAACTTAATACATCATGACTTAACCTAAAAACAATCATGGCTTTTCTAGAAATTAATATTGGTTTTAGCACCTGCACCTTGCAGTTTTCATTTCTTCTTTTCAATTAGATTTCTTTAAAAATAAATGACAGTATTCTATGGAATATAAAACTATGTAAACTTTCTAGGGCCAGTGTGGAGGCATCAGATATTACAGCACTGACACACAGGTCCCATGCTGAAATGACTGGTATTCTTCCCAAATACCACTTGACTGTGTTGCTATGAGGAATCGACAAGCCTGTGGTGCCTTTATACAGAAGAAAATGTGAAGCATCCTAAGGCTGCTTTGGAGTTCATTTCAGAGCCATTTTGTCTACCCAAACTCCAAAGCTGCTTAAAGTTCATCATGATAGAAAACCAAGGCAGTTTAAGTCACATATATTTTTAACTCATATTTTTAATTAATAAGAAGCTAAAATTGCATAAAGGGATATAATATAGTAGATATAATATATTTGGATTTCCAAAATGTGTTCGATAAGGTACCGTACATAAGTCTACTTAATAAGATAAGAGCCCATAGTGTTGGATGTAGTATGTTAGCATGGATAGAGGATTGGCTAACTGATAGAAGACTGAGAGTTGGGGTAAGGAGGGGCATTTTCAGGATGGCAACCTGTAACTAGTGGAGTGCCAAAGGGATCCGTGCTGGGGCCTCAACTGACAGGGTAGATGCTGAGAGGTTGTTTCCCCTTGTGGGAGGGTCTAGGACTAGAGGGCATAATCTCAGAGTAAGAGGGCACCCATTTAAAACAGAAATGAGGAGGAATTTCTTCTCTCAGAAGGTAGTCAATCTGTGGGATACTTTACCGCAGAGGGCTGTAGAGGCTGGATCGTTAAGTATATTCAAGACTGAGATAAACAGATTTTTAATCAGTTAGAGAATCAAGGGCTATGGGGAGAAGACAGGAAAGTGGAGTTGAGGATTATCAAATCAGCCATGATCTCATTGAATGGCGGAGCAGACTTGATGGGCAGAATAGCTTACTTCTGCTCCTATGTCTTATGGTCTTAAGATGCTGGTATGCTTCAGAAGCATCTGTTGGTTGGAAACAAACAGGAAGAAATGGATCAAAAGCACATGGGAAATAATAACAACAACTTGCATGTGTGTATGTAGGTATATATATACATATATATATATATATATATATATATAAAAAACCTTTAACATAGTAAAACCACCCAAGGCACTTCACAGGAATGTTAAATTTGACACCAAGTTACACAAGGAGATAATGGGACCAAAAGCTTGGTCAAAGATGTAAGTTTTAAGGAGTGTCAAAGATAGGGCGGGGGCAAGGTCATGGAGGGATTTGAAAACAAGGATAAAAATTTAAAATCGAGGAGTTGCTTAACCAGGAGCCAATGTAGGTTGGAGGGTACAGGGTGATGGGTGAACAGGTTTGGTGCAAGTTAGGATATGGGCAGCTAAGTTTTGGGTGAGCTTAAGTTTACGGAGAGTGGAAGATGGGAGGCCATCCATTGGAATAGTTAAGCCTAGAGGTAAAAAGGCCATGGATAAGGGCTTTAGCAGCAAGATGAGCTAAGGCAGGAATGGAGTTAGGAGATGTTATGGAGGTGGAAACAAGCGTTTGTTTACTGGAAAACATCGTTACTGGAAATTGCAAGTGTGGCTGTCAGGTAAAGACAAGTTTGAGCTTGGCTCGGACATCATCTACCTTTAATAGCTTGGTTACACTCGCTGTTTGGGGGTCACACATAAACAGTGCCTATTTGGGTGAGCTTTCAATATGTTGTTCATGCCCATGAAACTCCAATATGATGCTTTTCCTTCAGGAGAGATGAAAAGACATGTGGGAGACTGAGCCAGCCTAAAATGAAATAAGATTAAATGCTATAACATGTGTTTTAATGGCTATGAAAACCTACAGGATTGTTGAAACTTATATACTTCCTCTTCAGCTGGAAGACTGTCACCCTGGAACTTCAGATAATCCCCATTTGGATACAAAAAATCATCTACTGTTGTACTGCTCCACAAGCCAAGAAGACCAAGTGTTCTGTTGTAGAAAGAATGTGGCAAATAGACTGTCGCCTGGAGGAAGCCACCAATGTCTAACTCCACTGTAACCTGTAGTCCAGAAAAATAAACGGCAGAGCATCTGGTCCCCTTTTCACACACTAATGCCAACTGGTTCTGACTGAAATGGTATACTTCTGTGAAGAAAAACAACAGAGAGGTGCAAAGGTACAATTATTTACTAAAATTCAGTTGAATTGCGGGTGTCAACATATGAGAAGCTGATGAAAATGGCAAATGACTGAACCTTGGAATCAATGGTATTTTAACGGAGACTGTATGCAAAGTAAATTGGAAAATGTTTCGCAAATATATGTTACAATGAGAAAATATTAAGTGAATAATTAACAGCTATAATACAAAAGGTTAATTTATACAAAATATACATTTCGGAAAACAATTCAGAAGTAACTGGGATTTATAGATCAGCTTCACAGTAGAATTATTACTATCATTACCACTCCCTTTGTCTTGTGTTCCATGATACCTTTGTCATTTAATCTTGACTCTATTTTTTCTCTCCTTGTCCAGTCTCTTCCCACATACGTTTGTGATTCTTCTGATGCCCTGTATCATTTCAACAATTTCCAGTGTCCTGGCCCTAACTAAGGATGTCTTATCCTTCTACACCTCCATCGCCACCCACCCCATCCCTGCCCCCACCCGCAGATGATCTGAGGGCTTTCCCCTTCTAGCTCAAGCAATCCCCATCCACCACCAACCTCCTCTGTCTGGCTGAACATGTTCTCTCATTGAACAATTTCTCCTTTAACTTGCCTCACTTCCTCCAAATGAAGGGTGTGGCTATGGGTACCCGCATGGGTCTTAGTTATGCCTATCCTTTTTGGGGGTATTTTGAATGTTCCTTGTTCCAATCCTACTCAGGCCCCTCCCACAATTCTTTTTCCAGTACATCGATGACTGTACTGGTGCCGTTTTGCGCTCTCATCTGGACCTGCTTCCAAGTTCCACCCCTCACTTTCACATGGTCCATCTCCGACACTTCCCTTCCCTTCCTGTGTGTTGTTGTTAAAAATGAATTTGTTTGGAAGTATGCAGGATTGTATTTATAATAAAATGACAATTTAGATTTGTTAAAACATGGTGGGCCAGAACTTCTGAGCTCTCCAGCATCGTTTGCACGTAAGGTTTGCATATCAATTGCCCAGAAGGCCTCCTTCCTTTCAACTCAGCTGCACTTCGACACTAGGCCCTGCTGGGATCTCGTCCAGCCTGAGTCGGAAGGTTGGGGAAAATGTTTAGGTAAGAAATTGGGCATGGATTGGCCATCCAATACTGATTGCCACTCCAAGGAAGTTCACAATAATTAAATTCAAGTACAGATGGACATTTAATCCCAGGATTGATGATTTGCTCCTTAAGGTGATATTTTTGTTATAGCACTCTGACGTCCTGCTCTGCAAGTGCCTCATGTTACCCTATGAGCTGGAGACACAGCAGGGATCCCATGGGACTCCAGTAAAATCTCATTTACGCTGGGAACTTGCTGCTAATTGGTTGCCAAGCCTTAATTGATTTTCCAGTGGCTGCTGGGCATTTGCTGTCATTTGTTACATTTCCACAGGCCTTTTTTTCACTACCTCTTACCTAAATCTTCACCTTTGTGCAATCTGATGTCTTTATCATTTACTGTAACAGAAAGTTCCTTTTCAGACTTGGAGCGTCCCCACTCCACCTAATCGAAATGAGAAAAGTTATAATTTAGGACTGGAGATAACAGAAATGGTAGTTACTGTTTCAATACAGAATTTTTAAACAATCAGGTCATGATTCTGAGAATAAACTACTTACTTTCATCATTACCATCCCTTGATAAAATGCAGCCAACTTTACCAAGGCCACTGTGTTTATAAAGCTGTTATTTTTGATTGTTAGGGTACTTTGCCCTTGAAGAGTAAATATGTTATGTCCTTTGGCTGATGACAGCCTGACAATGACGTATTCTCCGAGTCCATGAAATATGTAATCAACTCCATCAAACGTTTTCACATGCAGGGTTCCATAAACCTGACCTTAACAATAAGTATTTTTTGAGAATTTATCCATAAACAGTATTTATTTTAACTTTTCTACCTTTTTAAAAACAAATTTTGTTGTGCCTAAATCCACTTAGCCTGAGTTCATGTTTGCATTGTTGCCATTTTTCAATTACACTGCAAGTTAATAATGTGTAGTTACATTGTTGGGTCTAATTTTCTCCTCCATCTTTAGTTCCTCGTTGCTTTCCAATGTCAATTATATCTTTTTCTTATCAATCTATACTAGTCAAGATCATCCTGGATGACATAACCTCTAATTTTTCTTCCTTGTCTGTGGAGAAATGTCTAACTTCGGCAGTAAACCTGTACCACCATACAAAACTGTAAAATCTGCACCAAAATATGTAAAAGTATTCATAACTGGGGCTCCCTTTGTGGCTTAGAGGATAAATGCTTTACTCAGTGTGGAAAAAAGCTCCATAGACCAGTTAGGTCTACGTTGATCTGCAGTCTGTACTGGGTTAGCTGAAGTTACCTGGGTGGCATTGGGATGCTGCATTTGGCATCATTGCCCTTGGAGATGAAATAAAATCAGGCCGGGTTCTTGCTCTTGATTCCAATGCATGTTTAAATGTGCACAGTATTGATGGAACAAGAATAGGTGTCACTATGATTTTCCAATTAGTTAGATATTTTACCAACACTCTCTAGACACATGCATGAAGAATGGGCATTGAGGACGAAATAATTCAGTCCACTTCTTCAGGAAAAGCGAAAAGGGGAGAATGTTGAAGAGAAAAAAAAACATATCAGTTGAAAAGCATAAACACTAATTTAAGCAACCTACTTGCTAGTTTGGTTTTATTTCTGATGCCCAACCTAAAGGTTGAGAGTTTGTATCTTACAGCTACTTATGACTTCAACTTAATTACCATGGTTGAGTGGGTGTGTTTAAGCTGTTCATGAGATTGAACACGATATAATTACTAGTTCATTTTCATAAAGCAAATCTGTTACTTTGCAGTTTTCCTGACTTCAATCATACCTCTTCAGGCTGATTATGGAGCATCAGTGTCAATAGTCAGAGGTACCTATGACTTATCCTTTGTTCTCCCTGTTGGAACTCAATGAGTGATTGTAAAAGGGAACAACTGGGAAAGAGGAAATAACTTTTGAAAAGCATTGAATTAAATTAATCTGACTAAAGTCAATATAATTCTCAATTTAGTAAGCCATAATAGTCACAATGCATAACTTAAATTGTTATTTGCTTACCTAAACCCAATGAAGTATAATTCTCACACCTATCAATAGGTCGTTTTTCATAATACAAATTGCAAAAAGAAGATTTTTTGCAACACCATTCAAAAGGTTCCAAGTCCCCATCTGTTAACAAATAATAAAACAATAATGATTAAAATTCAAAACAAGTTGTTTATTACATGCAAATATTGCATACATAGGATTACATGAGAAGTTCCACAGTACCAAAGTTTAGGATTTTTTTGGGGTGGTATAGTGGATACTAAAGCATTCCAATCACATTAATGGAAACATTAAAAAAAATTAGCACTGGAGGAGGGTTTTTGGCCCTTTTTGATCACTGAATTCATGGCTTTCTCATGGCCTGATTTTAATCGCATTCCAATTTCCACCTTTTCAAATAAATTCTTATTCTTTTTTGGATGTTTTTCTATGCTCTAGGTACTTAAATAAATGCAGATTGTTTTTATAATGTTATAATCTGTGTTATAATTTCTCCAAGGCTATTATGTCTCATTTATGGTAAGGAACCCAAAAATTCACTGACACATATGAATATACGAACTACGAGCAGCAGTAGGCCACTCTGCCCCTCAAGCCTGCTCTGCCAATCAATATGATCATGGCTGATCTGATTGTAACCTCAACTTCACATTCCCTCCTACTTCTAATAACCTCTCCCCCTTGATTATCAAGAATCTATCTACCCTTTCCTTAAAAATATTTAAAGATTCTGCTTCCACTGCCTTTTGAGGAAGAGAGTTCCAAAGACTCACAACCCTCTGAGAGAAAAAAAATTCTCCTTATCTTTGTTTTAAATGGGTGATGCCTTATTTTTAAATTGTGACCTCTAGTTCTAAATTCTCCCACAAAGGGAAACATCCTTTCCACTTCCACCCTGTTAACACCTCTCAGGATCTTATATGTTTCAATCAAATCACCTATTACTATTCTAAACTCCAGTGGATACAAGCCTAGCCTGTCCAACTTTTCCTCATAAGACAAACCACCAATTCCAGGTTTTGTAGTGAACCTTCTCTGAACTGCTTCCAATGCATTTACATCCTTCCTTACACAGTACTCCAGATGTGGTCTCACCAATGCCCTGTATAACTGAAGCATAACCTCCCTACTTTTGTATTCAATTTCCCTTGCAATAAATGATAACATTCTATTAGCTTTCCTAATTACTTGCTGTATGCATACTAGCCTTTTGCAATTCATGAACTGGGACACCAAAATCCCTCTACATCTCAGAGTTCTGCAAGTTCTCAACATTTAGATAATATGCTTCTTTTTTATTCTTCCTGCCAAAATGGACAATTTCACATTTTCCCAAATTATACTCCATTTGCCAGATCTTTACCCAGTCACTTAGCCTATCTATTACCCTTTGTAATGTCCTTATGTCCTCTTAACAACTTACTTTCCTACCTATCTTTATATCATCAGCAAATTTAGCAACTATACCTCCAGCCCCTTCATCCAAGTCATTTAAATAAGTTATAAAAAGTTGAGACACCACTTGTTACATCTTGCCAACTAGAAAATGACCCACTTATGCCTACTCTCTGATTCCTGTTAGCTAGTCAATCTTCTATCCATGCCAATATGTTACCCCCTACACCATGTGCTTTTATTTTCCACAATAACCTTTGATTTGGCACCTTATCAAATGCCTTCTGGAAATCTAAGTACAGTACATCCTCTGGTTCCCCTTTGTCCATGGCACATGTGCTTCTTCAAAGAAATCCAATAAATTGGTTAAACATGATTTCCCTTTCACAAAACCATGCTGACTCAGCCTGATTACCTTGAATTTTTCTAAGTGCCCTGCTATAATGTCTTTAGTAATAGCTTCTAACATTTTCCCTATGACAGTCGTTAAGCTAACTGGCCTGCAGTTTCCTGCTTTCTGTCTTGCTACCTTTTTGAATAGACGAGCTACATTTGCTATTTTGTAATCAAATGGGACCTTCCCCAAATCTAGGGAATTTTGGAAAATTAAAACCAACGCATCAACTATTTCACTAGCCACTTCTTTTATGACCCTAGGATGAAGTCCAGCAGGACCTGGGGACTTGTCAGACCGCAGCTCCAACAATTTGCTCATTGCCACTTCCCTAGTGATTGTAATTTTCTTGAGCTCCTCCTTCCCTTCCATTTCCTGATCTACAGCTATTTCCGGGATATTACTTGTATCCTCTATAGTTTAACTCATTGGGTGTTTCTCATAATTAAAACCCAGTATTCCAGAATAAAAATGAGCGTACAATTTTCCAAATAGGGGAATGCAAGGTCATTGGGCTCTGTCGACCTGGAGCCAAAAGTTAGGTACTCAGACCTGGTTTTGAAATATTTGTTGACAATAGGTAGAGTAATCTATTATCTGCAAATATTGAACATATTATTCCATTTGTTTGCTGGAAACATTTGTTTCAAAATTGCTTAATGTCCATTTAGTAGATTTCTCAATGACTCCTATATTTGCATGGCCATGTGGTAAAAGTTACCAATCTAACATTAAGCTCAATTCCACAGCTTGCTATCTGGTTGCTATGGATCATCATTGCTGATGGCAGCAGAGATAATGTAAGTAATTGTAACATGCTGCACATTTATGCCAGATGTTAGTCTGCGGATGGGTGTTTTAAGAAGGAACTTTGCATGTAATGAGAACTAGAGCAGACCACTTACAAGGTTTGCGCAGGCACGTGTTTTTTTTTAAGTGGATCTCATTCAGAGTAAAGATACCCCACTTTAGGTAAGGCAGAACATTACTCTAGGTTGCAAATCTACTGTTGTTTTCTGCAGTGAAGCAAATTTTAATGCATATACCGGGTTGGCAGTTTAATAATTCAGTGAACTGATCTGGGCTAATTGTAAGTGTGAATACAGCAAGATTATACTGAGTCTAAATCAACTTAATCCAAACTGACCTGTTGTGATAAGATGTAGTTAAAACATTTTGGAGGCTAAACTGAACATCAGTTGCCTAAAATCTAATCTCTGAATAGTTGTATATTTATAAGAGCGAAGGGACAGTTAGCTGTTCAGTTTTGAATGGTCTATTTCGAAGTATTTAAAATGGAAATGAAAAGAACATCGATTTAAAACAAAGGTTCAATTTTCACTCGCTTTTATGCTTTACAATTAGGAAGCATTTATTATTAAGATTTTCAATGAATTTTCAACAGTAGCAGCACAAAGCAAGCATCAAACATAGCTCTATCCATCTAGCTGTCAGGTTTTGGAGGTTAAACATTTAGAAAAAGGTGACAACACTGGCTAATTTTGATAGCACAAAACACCCCAAGGCTCAAAAGAGTAGAGGAGAATATGTGGCAAAATCACCAAGTAATAGTTCATTAATGCCAAGGATATTAAAAGACTGCAGGAGGTTTAAAATCCAAGTGAGGGAAGGAGTTCTGCAGCTTTGCAGGTCATGAGAAACAGCTAGAGCTAATCCCAAACCTGTCATCAGCTGTTAATCACACACAAATTTTCTGTCAGCAGTTACTTTAAATCAATCAGGAATTGAAATCCTGGTTGGTTTATTTTCCCATCTCTATCTAGGCAGCAATGCATACTGATACTTTAACTGAAATTTCCCAACAGCGTCAACAGAACACTTACCCTGGGGGTAACAAAAGCATTTTTAATCTATACTCACTTATGTGGTCCTGCATCGTTGTTGCTTCTGGGGAATAAATAAAGTAACGGTCAGTTATGCCCTCAATCAGGTACCCCGAAATATAGATGCACCTTCGGCCAGCTGCAAACTTATTAGGTAATGCAGATTGAAATGAAATCCTCTTGCCTTCCAGCTTCTGTTTGGTTGAAACATTGAATAGCATAACCTCAGGTATAAAACGGTTGTCTCCCTTCGCTTGTGACTCATGGCAGGGACAAGACTGTACATCGGTATTCCAGGTGGAAGGATTTGGTTCAGCTAGATACCAATGCCAGCACTTCTGCTGGTAACTTTTACTATATTTACTGGAGTTTTGCAGATCCAGACGGAAAGCCCATTGCCCACGGAGTCCTGTGTTTCCAATTGCTTGATCTGGCCTGTATCTTCCTCTTGGGCCATATGTGTTGTTTTTTTGTGTTTGGGGATCATTGTAAAATATTCCTTTACCATTTGTGTAGCCTATCAATGCTCTGTGGAATAATCTCTGACCAGGATACCAGAGCATTGTAGCATATTTTAACAAAGCAAAGGAGAGAATTCCATCCGTCGTCAATATGCACTGAAATGTGTTTGTCTGGAAATAAATATGTGTTAGAGGAAAATTTAAAATTTCTCTAAAAGAGTAAATTATGTCAAATGAAAAAAGGCAGTTACAAATCAATGAACCAAGCCCATTCAAACAATTACGAGCTTGTAGAGAATTCAGTTTACAGAGAGAATCAACTTGTTACTACCTAAATGAGGCATATCTAACAGTGAACTTTGATGGTCTTACTCATATTTGGAATAAAAGCTATGAAATATACTGCAAAAATAGAGCTCATTGATCAGTATATGAAAAAGGAAAAAGGTTAAAGCTTTGAATGTGACTCTTCATCATGACTGATGAAAGACATACAAAAAGGTTGAGCTTAAAGTTAACCAAAATGTTATTATTAACCAATTCTCAAGAAAATAATTTCAATTACTTCTGTTTTTATTTCAGACTTACATCTTTGAGTTTAACTCATAAGCAAAATAGTTATAATCTTCATTTACTTCATTGTATATAATTTAAATATACCTATTTTCACTTCCAAGACAAGTGTGCAGAGTCTGGAAATTTCCCAACTCACCAAACCCACCTCAGGGGAAACAGTGCCCAATGGCTAGATTTTCATTCTGGGGGTGTGGGTGTGCACTGGAGTTAGGGCTACTTCCCCCAGAAACAGTTTGGAGGCAACCACAGGGGCTGCTGAGTGCTGAGATGGGCTGTTTAAAAGGCCCAGCTCAGTGCTTTGGGACTTCTTCCCAGATATAATAAAAGTATTTAGGCTCTCGAGTCCTCAGCCCTCACACCACCTTAACCACCAACCCACTCCCCATGCCCCATTCATGCCAACTTACCCCCACCCACCCAACCCCCTCATGAACCCTCATAACTTCCATGCCAACCTATGCCCCCACTCATCTACAGCCCTTACAGCCCCTATGCCAACTTTTAGTCCTAAATCATGCCAAACCATGCCTCATCACCCACAAAGCTTTGCCCTTACACCTTCCATGCCAACTCACCCAGTATCCACCACGAGCAGAGATGAAATAAGATAAAGTTCTAAGTATCTATTACAGACTTCGCTAAAGAAAAAACACTCTCATTGATAAAAGCCAATTCAATACAAAAAACAGCTAATCCCTAAATAACTTCTTGGAGCTGTCAATTAAACTGTGAACTTATAGCCCCACACTATGATAATGGTAGGCTGTGGAAGCAGTAAAACAGAAATAACACCAGAATTGTAGCCTTCAGGATTATGTCAACAAACGGCTATTAAATTTGCTAGCACCGATTTTTTTCAACTCAGAGACACAGCAGGCTGTTTTTTTCCCAAAATTTAAAGGACGGGGAATTTAATAATTTGGAGCTTGCCAGTTCCACAAACCTTTATCGACCTTTTATGATGTTCACATCTGCTCTTAAAAAATTGTATGTCACACCTCACTCCAATGAAAATGGGGTCTGTTTGAATTCAGCACTGAGTCTTGCATTGGGCACAAGCCTCTGCCCTGCTAAATTGGTTATATTTATATTTGCATTTTAGATTCATAAAATGTGCGCAAAAAATTTAAATTGAGGTCCCAATGTGACTGAGGGTGTCGATAAACTCAAAGTGCAGCAGTAATCTAATAGTTGATAGTTATTTCTATGTGAAAATGTTATTTATTCAAAGGCTTTTAACGCTCAACCCACATTCGTTAATTTTGTATTCCACTGACTTACCTCACTTATATTTTTTTTCTGAAAGGAAACAGGTGAGATGTGATCCCATGTTACTTTTAATATCCACCTGGGGACAAAATGACTGTCAATGCTCTTTGAAAAATGTCTGTTTACTTCCTTGGTGGTTCTGTTGATAATCATTTGAGAATAGAGGTCCTTCCTACTGTTATCATAAACCTGAGGAACAACAGAGATATTTTCTGCATTCTTCATCCAAAAGTTTTAAAATGTAGCATTTTCTTACGTAACTTAGATTGAACATCAGTTATAATCTACTAATATATACTATTCTAGCAGTTGATTCGGTAAATTAATGTTTCGGTAAATGAATATGTTAATATATTAATAAGTAATATTAGTATGTTTAATAAACACATAGGTGTTATATCACATAATAATGTGTGTTATTCCGTTGGTATGACAAAAAAAAATGTTCATTTCTGGCCACCAATTCTAAGTCTAAAGTAAAAAGAGTCTTAGGTCATTCAGGATTTAATTGTTGTGTTGTCAGGAAAGATTTCAAACTGAAATACAAACTCGCTGCGGCACTCAGATGTTGAATGGTTTCTGCTTGTGCTGCAATGGAGGTTGAGACATAACCGTCAGGTGCTGCGTCATGGTCAGGTCCACAGGGCTGCCATACAGTTGCCCACAACTTCACATTGGAAAGAATGGGCTCCAAGGTCTGCGCAAAGCCCTGTGCCAAGTTGGTGCTGGACATCTCCATGCTCCCTGATAATGACAGCAGGTTATCTGGCAGGCCTGCCAAAGTACCAAACATTTCACCATCAGCTTTGTTCTGTATGCAGCCTTATTGTAGTCCTCATCCGAATCCCCTGCAGCAATACTCATATGCAACCTCATCCTCTGGGGAACTGGCACCTGAGCTATCTTTTCTCTGTGCCCTAGCTGCAGGCTACTCCTGCCAGTGATTCACCACATGCAGATCCTGCCTCCAAGCCGCCCTGTAAAGTTTGCACAGTGCCATTATCTGAGCTAGTGATTGTAAGTGTGAGATTGTGAGTCAGTATTTTCTGATCATCAGTGTCCTATTCCACTTGCCCTTCACGCTCCTGTGCCAGTGCTTGATCAGACTGCTGTTCTTGGCTATGGTTCTGTTGAAGGGTCATGAGGACTGGAAACGTCAACTCTTTTCTTCTCTGTCGATGCTGCCAGACCTGCTGAGTTTTTCCAGGTAATTCTGTTTTTGTTAAGGCTAAATAGTTGTGCTGAGGAAAGGAGAAAAATGAGAGGTGCATGCTTACACCATCTGCAGCATGCAAACTAGAGGAGATTGTAGAATGAGGGGGAATTGGGATGTGAGAAGGTGGATTAGGTAGGAAGATGCCTTTATCTTCCATGGGTTTCAGCCTGGCCACTAACCACAGCCTCAGTGACAGCCACTCCAATGATGGTGAGCACTGTCTGTTCCAGAGGAGCGAGAGCATGCAGCTGTTCCTGTCCCCCAGAGGTTAGGTGCTGCTGCCTGCAATTATGTGCTATCTTGTCCTGCAAGAGAGAGAGAGAGAGAATTGTTTCAGTGAGTGTAATGCAATCTGTTTTTATTTATTATTTCACGGGACATGAGCGTTACTAGCTAGGCCAGCATTTATTGCCCATCCCTAGTTGCCCTTGAGAAGGTGAGCCGCCTTCTTGAACCGCTGCAGTCCATGTGATGTAAGTACACCCACAGAGCTCTTAGGAAGGGAGTTCCAAGATTTTGACCTAGCAACAATGAAGGAACAGTGATATATTTCCAAGTCAGGATGCACTGCGGCGTGGAGGGGAACTTCCAGGTGGTGATGTTCCCATGCATCTGTTGCTCTTGTCCTTCGAGGTAGTAGAGGTTGCAGGTTTGTAAGGTGCTGTCTAAGGAGCTTTATTGAGTTCCTGCAGTGCATCTTGTAGATGGTACACACTGCTGCTACTGTACATCGGTGGTGGGCTGATATTTAAGTTTGTGGATGGGGTACCAATCAAACGGGCTGCTTTGTCTTGGATGGTGTTGAGCTTTTTGAGTGTTGTTTGTGCTGCACTCATCCAGGCAAGTGGGGAGTATTTCATCACACTCCTGACTTGTACCTTGTAGATGATGGACTGGCTTTGGGGAGTCAGGAGGTAAGTTACCCTGCACAGAATTCCCAGCCCCTGACCTGCTCTTATAGCCACAATAATTATATGGCTAGTCAATGGTAACTCCCAGAATGTTGATATTGGAGGATTCAATAATGATACTGCCATTGAATATCAAGGGGAGATGGTTGGATTTTCTCTTGCTGGAGATGGTTATTGCCTGTGTGGCATGAATGTTACTTGTGACTTATCAGCCCAAGCCTGAAAGTTGTCCAGGTCTTTCTGCATATGGACATGGACTGCTTCAGTGTCTGAGGAGTTGTGAATGGTGCTAAACATTGTACAATCATCAGTAAACATCCCCACATCTGACCATATGATGGAGGGAAGGCCAGTGATGAAGCAGGTGAAGATGGTTGGGCCTAGCACATTACTCTGAGGAACTCCTGCAGCGATGTCCCAGGACTAAGGTGATTGACCTCCAACAACCACAACCATCTTCCTTTGTGCTAGGTATGGCTCCAACTAGTGGAGAGTTTTCCTCCTTATTCCCATTGACTCCAGTTTTGTAAGGACTCCTAGATGCAAAATGAGCGATGTGCCTGTCATAGATGAACAGCTGTGCAACCTGGAAGTTGTGGGTGTGAGGCTTGCAGCAGTGCTGTGTGATGCTGAATGAAGTTATAACTGTGAGATATCAGTCCTGATAGAGATTGTTGATGGGTGAGTGATGAGGGTGTCCTTCATCGAGTACTGTGAGGCTAAGGGTAAATTTAGTGGAATTTGGCATTTGAATATACATTCACTGACCTTGAACACTCATGTGAGGTCATTGAACTTTATGCAGTACTGCATCCAGCTCTTGGGGACTCCAGGGGCAGGATTTTTACCTCATCGGGTGGGCGCAGCAGGCAGGCCCGGGAGCGGCAGTGAAACCAACCTCTGCCTGTGATTGGACGCCGACTTCACGCTGGCTGGCTAATTAACAGTCAGCCAACGTGAATCACACGCTGCAATGCTCAACGCTGCTGGGGTGGGGGCAGGAGGAGGCTGAGCGTAGAAGTTTGCGCTTGCGTGCAGGTGCACACACTGAAAACTCCCTGAGGCACAGAGCTACCTCAGAGAGCTGAAGATTTATAACACTTACAGATAAAGATTTTTAAAATAATGTAAACATGTCCCTACTCATGTGACCCTGTCACATGAGCGAGGACGTGTTATAAATGAGAATTAAACATTTTTATTTTAGTTTTAATTAATATCGGAAAGCTCATCCCACCTGTGGATGAAGTTTCCTCAAAAATCCAAAGGCTGCTTGACCTTTTTGCCCACCCGCCAACCGAACAGTTCGACAGGCAGCAAAAAACCCAATTTAATTAATTGATTGATTAAGGGCCTTAATAGACCTCTTAATTGTCGGCTTACTTAGCTTTCAATTCTAGATTTGCTAATTGAATTCAAATTACACCAGCTGCTGTAGTTTGAACCCATATTCCCAGAACATTAGCTTGAGTCTCTGGATCACTACTAGTCCAGTGACATTATCACTACACCACCATCTCCCCTGAAGGGGCCGCTCCTCCAGGGGATTGCCAGCAGTCACAGCTGTGATCTAGAGGCTCTTGTGGATCCAGGTCATTTCCCTGACATGATCTAACACGGCTCCACCTCCCACCTGAGCCCACCACATGGTCCAGTCCAACATGAGCTGCCTGTAACTCTTTTGAGTACAAACACGTTTCCATCTGTTCCTATTCAGATGAAATTACATTGTTTCATGATTTGCCATTGTGAGATTTGAACTCATGATCTTGGGGTTACAAGCCCAGTACCATAACCACTTGGCTATTAAGGCCAAGCATGAGCTGCCTGTATTGCCTACTGGAAATTCCCATAATTAACGAGATTTAGCCTCAACTGGCTGCCTGTTATTTCCCTTTCAACAGCTGATCAGACGCTGGATCCTCCTCATTCAAAATGACTTGGAATCATGGAGACAAACTGGCATGGAGGCTGGGATGTAAAGTTGCACTCCCACCTACTTCTGATCCAGACTTTGAGCTGTTTTAAAATTCCAGCTCCACATCTCTCCTCCTCGCCACCTCTTCTCCCAAGGCATCTAGTGCAGTGTGGAGAGCCTCGAAGCATGCTTTCTCCCCTATTGCACCATAATTCAGTCTTCTTCCTACTCAGACTCAATTTTACAAAGAGTACTAGCACCTGCTCCAACCAGAGTGTACCTCACCTTTAAGATGTGCAGGATGGCTTTATATAGTAGAGGCTAGCCTTAAAAGTGTGCAGACTGCCTTAGAAGCAACAGGCACTGGTTAATTGCACAGTGATGCCTATGTCTGTTTTCAGGGACTATTGAATTTTCTCTCCATCATGTGCAACACTGCAAGAGATTCATTCAGTGAGGTCTGAATCATACCTTAAATCCTTAACTAGAGCAGTGTCATGAATATTATTCCTGTGAAGTTTGTTTTAATTACCTTGACTTGAAACAGTGTTGTCACACTTTTTAATTCTCAAAAATGTTAGCAAGGTGAGGTAAAGGTGAGAGGGCAAGAGGGAAGGAGGAATCTTCATCATATAGTCATCTTTGTTACGCTGCTAAATTACAATGGAATAATAGTAGGCATGCTAAGAGGTGACTACTATAACTACATTAGTTATACATTATCCCTCTGAATATGAGTGTTTCTGGACATCGGGGAACAACTGCTTGGGCTTGTTTGTCACTTTTGCCATGGTCGAATAGCATGCTAGCATTCACTGTCTTTTCATACATGGACAAATGGTCATTTGGCCGAGGTACTGGAGAGCCACTGGTGCCCATGGAGCTGCACTTCAGCAATCAAAAAAATGCTCCTAATCGGAAAAATGTGTATGGTTTAAAAAAAAACAAACCTGATATAATAACTTCCCATCCCCAAATGTGAGGTTAGCATCGTCCCAGAACACAGCCAACATAGGTACCATTTCATTGCCATTGAATCCATTCTTAAATGGGTTTGGATATAAATACTTCTCATTTAACTGAAAATTCTGAAATTGAATCAGGCCATTATCTGAAAACTAGAGGGGAAAATACAGATAGGATTACAGTATTTGCATTTCATCATATTACACTCCTGAATATACTGAATACACTGAGTAAACTGGGATCTGATTGATTTAAGTCAGTTCTTCATTTCCCATTTTCTATATATTACACATATCTAAGGGGGCAATATAGGTTGCATAATTATAGAGACTATCCAACACAGCTCCTTTTGTATCTTTTAATCTTTGAAAAATATTCACTCGGTCATCAACATATATTTTATATTCTGACATCAAATATAAATGATCAAAATTTAAATGAATTGTATTTTTCACCTACAAATATGATAATTAAAGAAATATGGTCATGGAGCCCTGAAAATGGTCTTGGGATTCCTGGACTAAGGAATGAAAAATTAGAGGGAATTCCTGCTCCTGAATCCTATCCAATGTGACTTTCTGGAAAATGGATATGTGTGGATATAAATGAATGAATGAGGACAGAATTAGGATTGATTGTTCCATCCTCACAGTCAGGTAAGCTGTCAATGCTCATCTGAACACATATGGAGAATGCACACTCGGGTACCAGGAGCTCATGCAGAATTGTGCCCAGCATGAGTCAACAACTTCAGAAGAACAGATAAGAATTTGTTTCTGAATGTTGTTTCCTGAATTCCTGAGGATGGAGAGGGCATAAGCAGAAGTTATGGCCAGAGGGAGACATGGATTTGAGATAAACCCAAACACATTTTCAACCAGACTCTGAAATTCTGGTCAGTGAATTTAAACATCTGTTCCCTTTTTGCCAAGCTGTCATACCAAGGGAAGATCCTATGCTTCACTGGTAAATTCTTCCTTTATGCTCTTGAAATGCCAAGTAGAAGCTTTGTCAGTGAGAGCCTTGTATAAGTCTCACTGAGGCCTTTTGAAGAGCCCAAACCTTCACTCGAGTAAGGTAATTGCCCCTCATGTGATTCAATTATCTTTACTGTCAGCATGACTACAGTAGGAGCCAAAGAATGTGGGCCTCTGGAGGACTCTATTCACTTTGGAAAAGCACATCGACTTGGTCAGGCTTCCCTTTCTCTGTCAGCTATGCAAAACCCCACTGTCAAAATTTGGGATGGGATCTATGGGTCTAGACTGTTGTAGAACCTGCCGAATAGAATGAAAATTCAATGAAATCTACAACAGGAAAGCTAGCTGCTCCACAATTTATTGCCCAGGTGGCGAAGATGAAAATTTACAGTATATTTTGGATGTGATTTCAAGGTTATAACCTAATTAATGGGTTCAGATTATTAATGTAAAATGAGGACTTTTTTTTGCTTCATGATATTATTTAAGCCCCTCAATTAGACTACTGCCTTGTAATGACAGATCTCCAGTATTCTCTGTATAAATCCTTAAGTGGTTTAATGACGCTAGCTGTGAATAATTGACATGTATCTAATTACTGTCTGACACTGAAATACGCGATCACAAAATGCAGATTCCTGCTGAGAATTACTCCCACTGTGACTAGCTAATTTGTTTTTGTAAGTTACTGTCTATAGTAAGATTTGAATTTGTAACACTCCAAGACCTCTGTGCTCTAAAACCAAAATAAATTCAAATTTGGAAATTACTTAATGTTTAGCAAAGCAAAACTAAGTCTTACCACTTCATATCCCAATGCCCTGATCCACTGCTTTGTTAATTCCAAGCATTTTTGAAAATGTCCAACCCCTATATTCAATTTACTCCCTATCAGAAAGCTGGAAAATCTTTGAATGAGCTCACCAGACATAATTGTTTTCCAAAACAGAAATGAATCATCCTCGATAGATTCTCTGATCTCAGATAATAGGAAACTAATGAGAAAATATTTAATGTTTACTTCTACTTACATATATCCTATCCCAAATTGAATCAAGGAATGGAAATCCCATGGGAGGAACAATAAAGGGGGAGTTTACATCAGCACCTGAAGCAGATACCTTTAAGTCTCCAACAGCCTCACCATGCAGATAAAGTACACTTTCTGTGGAAATAATTTAATTAGACTGTTGATAAAATTCTTTCATACCACAATAATAAATATTTCAGTAATATGTGATTTCATTCCATTATCTACTTGTCAAATAAATTTCACAGATTCAAAATAAGTGAAGTCATCATTTCTGAATCCTGAGGGTAAGCTACAAATAGGTAACTGGAATAAAGCTTAAATTGTATTTTACAAGGAAATAGTTTGTAATAGAAATAATAAACTCCTGTTTAATATATTCATTTCACCACACCATAGACTTTCCCCTCTCTGTAGACTTTCATCCCCCACGGACTTTCAGCTCTTTATTGACTTTCCTCTCCCCATTGACCTCCAAAGACTTTCAATTCTCTACAGATCTTTGCTTCTTTGTACACTTTTGCCTCTCACTGGACTTTCACCTCCATCTAGACTGAAAGCTACCAAGACCTATCATGGTTTTAAAATTTATTCATTTACGGGATGTGGGTATCGTTGGCTAGACCAGCCTTTATTGCCCATCCCTAATTGCCCTTGAGAAAGTAGTGGTGAGCTTCCTTCTTGAAATGATGGGTATAGGTACACCCACAATGGCTGAATGACATTTTTGGCAGTTTCAAAAATTCTGCAGTTATATTACACATCTTACGTCACTGCAAACTTCAGCAACTCAAAATAATGGTATAATTGCTATATTCTCACATGGTAAAAGTTTGGTGCGCGTGCTGACTAACAGAATTCCTATCCTCTAGTCAATACAAGCTGCATCAGAGTGATCTGATCATCATACCTTATCTTCTAGCTGGCATTAAGAAGAGAATTTATCAAGAAAACTAAAGGACAGCAGTGTTAAAAAATGGATGTTGGAAAATCAGAAGCTCAAAGTAAAATTGGGGAAGAAAGGGTTATGGGTGTTATACAGTAAAAGCTATAAAGAGTAGTAAGTGACATTTGGACAGAATCAATTAACCATAGAACAGATCTTCAGGGTGTTAATTGAAGTGACCAGTTAAACTGGGGGTAGCTCTCATTGAAGCAGAGAAGATTAAGAAGTGATTTAATAGATATATTCAAAATCATGAAGGGTTTTGGTAACATAAATAAAATAAACTGTTTTCAAGAGAAGGAGGGTCATTAACAAGATAACACTGAGTTAAGGTGGTTTTCAAAAGACCCAGAGGGGACATGAGGAAATAATGTTACACAGCAAGTTATAATAATCTGGAATGCACTGCCTGAAAGGGTGGTGGAAGCAGATTTAGTAACAACTTTCAGATGGAAATTGGATAAATACTTGAAGGGGAATATTTTCAGGACTATGAGGAAAGTGCAGAGGAGTGGGACTAATTGTCCTTTCAAAGAGCTGACACAGGCATAATGGGCTGAATGGATTGCTCCTGTGCAGTACCGTTCTATGATTCTATAAAATGCACATTAAACATTTAATTACCATTAATCACAGTAGTTCTTATGTCACTGAACTACTGATTCAGAGAACAGTGTTCAAATCTCACGTGGCAATTTGGGAATGTGAATGCTGTTTTTAAAATATCTGGAAATAAAGAGGTGGTATCAGTAAAAAAAAAAGAGAACGTGAAACTGTAACATTGTCTTAAAAAACCCAACTGGCTCCTTTACGTCCATTAGGGAAGGAAGCCTGCTGCCCTTACTGGGTCTGAATTAAATATGATTCCAGTTATACACCAATGTATCTTAACTTCTCTTGGAAGTGGTCTGGCTTAGTTGTATCAAACCACAGAACTATAATATTTCAAGAAGAAGACTCACCTTCTCAGGAAAATCAGGCAGGGGATTAAAAGCTGGTCCTGCCACATCCCGAATTTTAAAGATTTGGTACATTATTGAACCATTGATGTTTAATGGTTCCAATCCACCACTACTTAATTTACCATGTGTTATAAGTTAAGACGTCTAATAGAATATTAGCTGAAATCATTTAAACATATCCCTCAAACAAATAGAAATTAGATTTAAGGTTAACGTCAAAAACTGAAATGAGTTTCCAATGAATAGAATATAATAGGGATTAAAATTTTAGCTTCTCTGCTCTGTATTGCTTAGCGCAAACTGAGATTTCAGGATAGCATATGATGTTCACACTCACTCTGAACTCTTAACTTGGTCAGAGTCCATTGCTGGGTTTCACAGCAACAGTAATTTATTTGGCAGCTTTTATGTTCTTTGTCATCTTTGTCATTCCATGGAATGTATAACACTGACTGCCTAATGGGACAGGGAGGTTCTCTGGTGCTCTGAAGATGCCTGACCACGGGTGAGCATTAAGGATGGGTTTTCATGCTATCCTAAGTTTACATTTTCCCAAAGTGTGAAGCTGATCCCCTAGGGTATCTTCAGAGCAATACAGAGCTGAGAAGTTAAAACTTTAACCCCTATTATATTCAATTCAGTGGAAACTCATTTCAATTTTTTTGAAAATTCATTTCAAGAACATATTTAACTCTACTGACAGCTTAGTGCTTGGCTAATCATTGTGGGCTAGGAAGGTTCAAGCTTGATCTCAGATGTTTCATGCCACCTGGAATAGCAGTGGTGCCCAAAGACTCAGCCAGGGTTTCTGCTCTTGATTGCTGTCCAGTGACCCCTACTGAAAACTGTACTTATAGAGTTCTCATGTGAGCCAAGATCTGGTTTGGCATTGGTTACAAAAGGGTAGGCAGTCTGATAACACTGTCTAGTGTTATACATGAAGAATGTCTTGCAAGGGCTGCCTGTGTCCATGGTGCAATACTCTAACACAAGTCAACATTTTTGGGAAAGGAGAGAAAATTGAAAAAGAATGAATATTAGAACACTAACATTTTCAACTCATGTTACATAACAATAAATGAATTCAGATCATGCTGCTTCTAGATGACAGTAAAACCTATATTTTTCCAAATCACATTGGCTTAAAATTTGCCATACATTTACTTTCATAATTCATTTTATGACTAAAAAGTTAAGTAGTCCCATGATATATTCTATCACTGACAAAATTCATTCACAAGTTTGCCTTTCAAGTGGTATTCAGTCCGATACAAATCTTACACCATTTAGTCTTTATAATGCTTCCTCTAAACATTAATAATCAACATTTCATTATTTGACAAAGCAGAATCAGACTATAACGCACCGTTTACTGCATGTGGGTCACAAGTGTCACTGGATGAGCAAATGCAACCATAAGCCCCCTGCAAATTTGTGCATTTGTTGTTTGTTTGGCATGAACTAGATGTAGAGCATTCATCAATAGCTCTGCAAGTCTGGCCAGTGCCAGTAAATCCTTGGTTGCACACACAATAGAAACTCCCTATGGTGTTAATACATGAAGCTACTGAAGAGCATCTTTGATCACTCAGCTGACACTCATTTATATCGGTGCATATTTGTCCATTTCCTAGAAAGCCTTTCTCACAAGAGCACAGGTAGGATCCTGGAGTGTTTATACAGCGAGCAAGCCTGTGGCAAGCCTTTTTCATAGCTGAACACTCATCAATGTCTGTACAGTTGAATCCATCTCCAACAAAACCTGACCTGCAGGTGCAGGAGAACAAGCCAGGTTGATTGATACAAAGAGCATCTGAGTGGCAACTGATGTTATCTGTAAAGCATTCATCAATATCTACACATGCTGTTCCATTATCTGAAAATCCACTGGTACAGATACACTGAAAAGAGTCAGCCATTTTGATGCATAACTGATCTTCCCGACAAATTGTATTGTTCAAACATTCATCAACAGCACTACAGTTCTTTCCATCTCCAATAAAGTCAGAATCGCATAGACACTGATAGGAGCCCCTAGTATTCACACAGGAGGCATTGGTGTGGCACATGTTACTATCAGCACTGCATTCGTTAATATCTACACACTCAGTTCCATTTCCAATAAATCCATCTAAGCATTCACAATAATACCAACCCCAAAAATTGATGCAGGTAGCATGTACATGGCAGGCAGATGAATTTGTCATACATTCATCAATATCAATACATTCAGTCCCATTGCTTTCAAAACCAGCCTCACAATGGCATTCAAATGAGCCTAACGTATTAATGCAGGAGGAGTCAAAATGACATTGGAAAGATACATTAGACAGAAGGCATTCATCTATGTCTTCACAGTATAACCCATTTCTCACAAATCCTTCATTGCACTGGCAGGTATAGGAGGCTTCAGTGTTAACACAAGTACTGTATATGTGGCACAAGGTCTGGTTTTGAATGCACTCATCAATGTCATAGCATGTAGTTCCATTTCCTTCAAATCCTGCCCTGCACTCACAATGGTAAGCTCCAATATTGTTGTTACAAGTTGCCTTTTCATGGCAATTTGAATACTCCAGAGTACACTTGTCAATATCCATGCATTCTATCCCATTTTCTGAACACTCATCAACATCTGTACAGTTGAATCCATCACCAACAAAACCAATTTCACAGATGCAATGGAATGAACCAGGTTGATTGGTGCAAAGAGCATCTGGGTGGCAAAGGAATCTATTGACCAAGCATTCATCAATATCGACACATAATGCTCCATTTTCTGAAAATCCACTCTTACAGACACATTGAAAAGAGCCAGCTGTATTAATGCATAGCTGATGTTCCTGACAAATTCTATTGTTTGAACATTCATCGATATCACTACAGTTCTGTCCATCTCCAGTAAAGCCAGAATCACATAGGCACTGATAGGAGCCCCTTGTATTCCCACAGGAGGCATTGGTGTGGCACATGTTTCTATCAGCACTGCATTCGTTAATATCTACACACTCAGTTCCATTTCCAATAAATCCATCCAAGCATTCACAATAATACCAACCCCAAAAATTGATGCAGGTAGCATATACATGGCAGGCAGATGAATTTGTCATACATTCATCAATATCAATACATTCAATCCCATTGCTTTCAAAACCAGCCTCACAATGGCATTCAAATGAGCCTAACGTATTAATGCAGTAGGAGTCAAAATGACATTGGAAAGATACATTAGGCAGAAAGCATTCATCTATGTCTTCACAGTATAATCCATTTCCCACAAATCCTTCATTGCACTGGCAGGTATAGGAGGCTTCAGTGTTAACACAAGTACTGTGTATGTGGCATATGGTGTCATTTTTAAGACACTCATCAATGTCATAACAGAGAGTTCCATTTCCTTCATATCCTGTCCAGCACTCACAATAGTAGGCTCCAATGGTGTTGTTGCAAGTTGCCTTTTCATGGCAAACTGGTTGGATCAGAGCACAATCATCGATATCTATGCAATCTGTTCCATTTCCTGAAAAGCCAGTTTTACAACTGCAATAGAATGAACCTTGAATATTGATGCAGTTTGCATTCCGATGACATAGAGTCTGGTTGTGACATTCATTAATGTCCAAACACAGCCCATCAGCATTTATAAATCCTTGTCTACACGTACATAAATAAGATCCAAGGGTATTGTTACAATCTGCATTTTTGTCACATATAGAAGGTTTCTCACATTCGTTAATATCCACACAACTGAATCTGTCTCCATGGAACCCTATGTGGCACTCACAGTGAAATGAGCCCTCTGTATTCTTGCATGTAGCAGAATCATTGCAGGTGTCGGTCATGTTGCCAAGGGCACATTCATCGATATCCCAGCATTCAGTTCCATTGCCAGTGAACCCATGGGGACAGGTGCAGTAGAAAGACCCAGCTGTATTGTTGCACATAGCAGAGGGATGGCATCCTCCATTGTGACTTTGGCATTCATCAATGTCTATAATTTATTATTGAAATGGATAGTATGAGGTACAATGAACACAAAGTGGACAACAATTATTTTAGTTTCTTGTTTAAAAGTAAAAAGTTCTTCTGCAATCAAACACCATGGTGATACTTCTGAGACTGTTACTTAATCAAGTGTGAATTAATCATAAATTATGGGTGCATTACAAATTAACTTTGGTGAAAACAACTTGGACACAAATTTTACAGTTATATGTATGTGATAGTGCGTGTATTAACTACTGTGACTTATTCTCTCATTTGCTTCCTTGAGTCTCTAAATAATATAGTCCTCTAACCCATGTCCTACATCGGCAATCACCTTCATATCCTATTGTGTGTGTGTATTCTCCAATCAGGCATTAGCCAGCTGCTGCATTATCAGCACTCACCTGACTGTTAATGTGCTTTTTAATTTTGCAAGGTCAGTTTTAGGGAAACAACTTGATGAACTCCCAGCCCATACTAGGACTAATGGGTACATTTAACAGTATTCAGTCATTTAAATATAAGTGGCCACAGATGAGAATATAACATTCATTTTCCTTTGCAAAAACTGCTACTATTTGAATGCATATATTTCAGCTTCTGAAAATACTTTTGAATAACAGGCATTTGTACAGCTGGTAGCACAGTTCTGCATGTAGCTCTCTGCCTATCTAAATCTGTGGAGCTAATTTTGCAGGTTCTTTTCTAGATGCATGTATCTCTAATCACAGATGTGGTATCAGGTTACCAGCAAGTGGGCACAGTACTCTGGTGCATCCTGACCTTCAGTGCATCTCTCCATTGTTCTTCCTCTTCTTCCTCCAATAGATATAAGTAAGAACCGAGGAGGTTACCATTAAGAAACCCACTGTTCCGGTATCATAAACATAGCACAATATGGCTGTGTAAGTAAACTCGCCATAAAACCTCCTGACCAACTAAATGGCAAAACAATCAGAAGTAGCCTCAAAATGCAGTTACCATTTTCATTATATTTCTCTTTAAATTCACTTCCTCAAATAGCAGCCTCAGTTTACCATTTTTATGACTGTGTTATACAGGAGTAAACAGTAGGAAATTGCCTGTGTTTTTAAGTGATTATAGTCTAATGTTAGTAAAACTGAAAATTGGCAGGCATTTCTGGCACCAGTAAATTCGATCACAAGAGTGGATGGGGTGCTAATTGATGCTGGCCATTTTAACAGATTTGGTCTCAATTTTTTGCCAATCATTTGTAACC
The DNA here is from genome assembly GCF_017639515.1 of Carcharodon carcharias. Taxonomy (NCBI): domain Eukaryota; kingdom Metazoa; phylum Chordata; class Chondrichthyes; order Lamniformes; family Lamnidae; genus Carcharodon; species Carcharodon carcharias. The sequence continues at coordinate 206,298,234 of NC_054468.1, forward strand.
ACTTTATGGTTTTAATAGCAGTGACTGAAAAACTTGTGTATAATGCTCTGTCCCATTGTATGTGTATGTAATGTGTATGGCTAGTGTTGTGTGCATTTACACTACAGCCCTAGTTTTGAACTAATATTCACAATGGCACAATATAGACAACCTCATTTCCTTTAATGCTGTGGAGTTGGAGGTATTGCTGCAGTGTAGGGTAGCCCTACTTGGGGCAGAAGGACATCCTCCAGTAAATCTGCATTGAAGAAGGTTATTGAACAAATCAACACAGTCACCAAAGTCCTTGGTATCTGGCTGCAAAAAAAAAGGAAGTTTACTGATATGGCATGGGAAGCACTGTTAAGTGTGCCTCTCAAGTTTGCACACAGTTTTGGGGGGCCCATCAATTATGACACAAACCTAAGCTGGGAACTGCCACTCACATTGGGAAGTACAAATTGAAGCCCATGCACAACTGTTGCCTTTTTACAAATTGTGTGATACACTTTTCCAGGAAGTGGATGCATGATACAACTTTGCCATAACATGTCTTCAGAAACAGAGATTGTGAAGGAATCGTCTCTTCTGAATTGTTCAGGTACGCATGGAGCGATCTATAAATATTGGTCCTGGGGTTGTGACAGTCGTGAACAAAATGCCTCAGATGCCATTGTTCTTATAGTTGTCCCTGCTCCTTCAAACTTTTCCTTGTATTCTCAATTATGCACACATTAGGAACACTCAAAGAGACGCGAATCCTTGTCATTTTGAATGGTACAATTTAGTTGGCAGCATCAACAAAGAATAATGAAGGAAGGTATTAGACAGGAAAATAATTCTAAAACTATCCACCCGGCAAACCCAACCAATGCAAAATGAACTTGGATATACTTAATAATATAGGGTGGAATTTTCTGCCCCTGCCAGCAGTGGGAATTGTGGCAGGCACGGGCACTAAATTTGCCGTGATGGACAAAGTCTGTTTCCCACCAGCAGGAAATCAGTTTGGAGTTTTGTTCTCCCAACTTCGATGGTGGGTTAAATGGGCTAAGTTTCTCACGGATCTGTGTCAGGAATCACATTTGTATCTCATGGATGCTCATTAAAAAGCCAACTTGCCGGAATTACGTTCCCTCTCCAAATTAAGTGCCCCACCAGTGGACTAATAGAATGGTCTGTTTCCCGACTGTATATAAGTGCCATGCACCTGGCGAGCTTCACTTCATCAATGACCTTGAGGTCCATAGATGCTTTTTTCGCCTACCTTTAAAAGCAATGCTATAAAATTTGGGTGCTTGTATCACCAACTGTGCCCAGGCTGGACAGGACAGGCAAACTTACAGAGGAACAGAGATGGGGGTGTCCGGGGATGGGGGTTGAATGTCTTAGAGGGTGGGGTCAGTGTCAATGGTGATGTCCTGGGGGGGTGAACTCAAGGGTACTGGTGATAAGAGAGAACAGTCACAGTCAGAGGGGGGACTGGGATGCAGAAGGGTAGCATGTCCAGGGTGAGTGTCTGATAGGTGAAGATCTCATTGGGGTGGGTCAAAGAGGGGGACAAGACTGGTGGCTCAGATAACTGAAGGAGGCAGGTCAGGGTGGGCATGGGAATGGCAACAGATATCGGCTATGAGGGGAGGGAAGGCATGTGGAGGTAGATCATTATAGGGTCCAGAGTAACTGGGGGTTTTTGGGGGGATTTCAAGAGTGACAGGAGGGAGAAGAATTGTATTATTCAGTGGGCCTATGGTGATGGGTGGAAGTTGGTGGGTGACAGTGGGAGGGTAGAAGGTGGTGGAGTGTGTCTGTAAAGTTACGCACACTATTTCCTTAAGGCTGTTCTTGACAACACAGTTGCTCTGGACGTATGAATCCTCAGAGTGGGTGGAGTTCAAGTTCAACACAAGTGGCCAACCAAAGGGATTAACTCTGAGGCAATTGAATGTGGAAGATGCTCCTTGAGATCTCCCCTCTAAGTCTCCACGTAGTCTCCAAAATGGAAATGGTGTTAGACTTTTAATCTCTCTAACATTTCCTGGGTAAATATTCAGGTAAGTAGATCAGAAATGTCTGAAGTTGCCAACTCTGAGTTGGAAACTTTTTTGGAGGGTCCCAGGGAGCAGAGGAATTGCCCATCGGAAGTTCAAACTTCCCAGGAAATTCCCACTTAGTCATTGCATTGGAACTTCGGAGGGGTCCCATAGCATATCATGGGGAGATACGTCCAGTCTCCGACTAGCTAGAGACTGGAAGATCTGGGCCATTATCTCATTAACCATGTATAAGAAGTTATAGGGCCAGGTTTTGCATTGAGCATAATAAGGCTATCAACACTCGCTGTTATTAAGGAGCAAATTGGACTACAACTTCTGGAGTCTGTACTTGTGCAAATAAACACGGGAATCAGGAAGTAGCTGTACATTTTTGCCCTGCTTCGTCATGAGCTTTGCTGCACAGGTTCCTCACTGATAGACATGGCATTGAAATACGTGAAATAGCTTTTCCTGTGCTCTAGATACTCACAAAACATGCCAGAAAAAGTTAGAGCTTGTATATTTAGATGCAAATGAATTTTTAACAGCTGATAAATCTTAATTACTACTAAACAACCTCCCCAGCCCTGAAAATTTACATTACAAATGTGGAGTCTCATTCCTTATGATTTTAATTATTGTTGGAGAGTTTTAAAAATTAAGAATTACATTTAATTGTTCCTTTCTGACTCTTTTATTCAAAATTCCATATTTCTTTCCCTTATTTACTTTACCTGCTGCACATGATTTTACATTGAATTAACTATTCTAATTTATACTTCCTGGTTTAGCCATACATCCTCATCAGTGAGGATTATTCAGTCTAGTTGGTTGAAGACCCACGCTGTTGCTTTCCCTATTTACACATGCCACAGATTCCCTAGAGGGCATCACACTGTTTCTGACATCCAAGGACTGTAAGTCGCTGCTCAAAACCTCACAAAAAGTCTGTAGACAGCACTACATGTAATGACTGCTGTGTCTTTGCCAATGACCAAAAAACCTGGGATTCGTAAGTCAGTTAAGTGACTGTAGGGAGGTGAAGTGGGATGAATAAGCTTGTGCTAAGGATGTACAATGTACTGGTTGAAGATAAAGCGCAAGGCCATAACTGATAGCCATGATTTTTCATTGGTGAGTAAACCAGATCTTATTGTGAAGACATGGTGGAAGAGGCATTGGTTATACTTCAGGATCTAATTATACATAGAAAAGATACAGATGCTGAGGCAGTCAGGGGACATTTTTAGTCTATTTTTTGATATCTTATGTGTCTATGTGATATTCTGTATATATGCATGAGGTGATATAAAGTGCTACGATGTTTTGGCTGGGATTCTCCTCTATAAGCCTATCCAGAATACAGCAAGATTGTGGAGGAGGTGAAGGAAAATGCAGGCCTCACTGCCAACCTATACCCCAATTAGATTGCTAGTGAAGAATTTTCCCAACTCCAGGGGGCTTGGAGGCAGGACGGGCGCAGCAGCTAAATAGATGGGAAACTACATCAGGATATCTCCCCGATGCATTCCCGTCACTAAGGAAGTTTCCCCAATCGGGCAGGAATGTGGGTCATCTGCCTGCTGCAAGACAGGGTGGGGCAGGGGGTGGTGGGTGGTCAGCCAGTCTGCATATTTAAGGACTCAGTTAGGGGCCATTTAGAGGCCCTGCTGGCATTTTGATGGTGGCAAAGCAGCCCCATGCCTATGGAGAGGCCACAATCTCAATGGAGGCAACCTCCCCACGGTAGGGTTGGGGGGGCTATTGGAGCTGGAGACTCTATCCCCCAAAGAGGGACTGGCAGCAGCAAAAGCCTCATCATAAGAAGCCCGCCTGCTTGCCACCCTTAATTGGATGGCAAACTTGGAGGTGGCCAAATAGGAGTCTACCTCCAGGAAAATAGCTCCTCTGCCCTGGCTCTTGACAAGTGTGGGCCTGGGTTCCCCATTTGGTCCCGATGTTGGGATCCTGAATCCCGCAGGAGAATCCTGCCCCTGGTCTCTCCTACTCTGCTTGCCGCGTGTAAGGGAGATGGCCTTTCAGCAGTCTCTTCTCCTTTCAATCTGCCCCCCACAACCCCCAACTTTGGGGGAGGGGGGGTGCAGGGTAGGGTGGGAGGCAGTGGGGTTGCTAAAGGCCAGTCAAGTCGGACAGATGGTGTGATCTTCAGGGTTTTTGAGTTCTCCTCTTTCTCGTCATTGCAGTATTGTGAATATTTCCCAATTCACATTGGAAGATTTCTTCTTGATAATGCGAATCCCTCGGGGCCAATGCTATATTGATAAGAAGACTACATTGGGGCGGACTTGGAGAGGTCAGTTAAAGTCCCAAATCCAAACCTCATGTAGAAAGTGTTAAAGTGTTTTTATCATCCTTTATGTGTGGGCACAACTTGCATTTATATAATGCCTTCAACATAGTAAAGTGTATGAAGGCACTTTACAAGAGTGTTATCAAACAAAATTTGACACTGAACTACATAAGGAGATACCAGGAGAAATAACCAACACTTTGGTCAATGGTAAGTTTTATAGTGTGTTTTAAAGGAGGAGAAATGTAGAAATAGAGTGGTTTAGGGAGGAAATTCTAGAGTTTTGGGCCAGGACTGAAAGCACAGCTACAATGGCAGAACAATTAAAATTATGGATGTGCAAGTGACCAGAATTGGAGGAATACTGAAACCTTGAAGGATTGTAGGACTGGAGGAGATTACAGTCTTAGGAAGGGCTGAAGCCATGGAGCTATTGAGAGCAAGGATAAGAATTTTAAAATTAAGACATTACTACACCAGGACCCAATGTAGTTCAACAAGCACTGGGGTAGTAGAGGGTTGGGACTTGGTGTGAGCTAAAACATGAACAACAGAGTATGAATTAGCTCCGATTTATCTAGGGTGGAAGATGGAAGTCCAGCCAATAGTATGGTGTCTATCCTATTATGTGTACAAGTATGAGGTTTTGACATATTCCATTCCAGTAAGTGTGCATGAGTGTGTATGTAAGGTTTATGTGGTGACCTATACTGCATTGTATATCTGTTTCAGAAAAGTTTCAAAGAATTGAATCCCAGCCACAGCAGTAGAAGTGCCGAATCCTAACCACTAGATCACCAGGGAATCGTGGCAAGTCAAAGGTTGTGAGGCGAACCTCATCTTATTTACCAGATGGGTCCGAGTTAATGTCTCATTAGCTAGAAGGAAGCTGACCTCTGATTGAAAGTCGTCTCTGGGTCTACAGCCTGTCATTTCTAGTTCTTCGCATGGTGAACCCTGTTGACCCTTACCTCACAGTGGAGAGACAGATGTTGGTATGGCGAAACAATGCCCATTGTGGCATGGAAGGCGATACCTACAAGTATTTGGTACTTTATATGGCACAATGATAATGCAGTGTGGACTGTGGAAAAAGGGCAAAAACACAGAAACACCCTGTACCAACCACTGCAGATGACAAGCTATCCAGATGTCTTGGATCCTCCTTGCCTCTGGGATCATGCAAAAACAACCGAGAGAACGAGGGGAGCAGCAGACACCCTTCCTCCACTATAATCAAATTCCTTAGCATAGGTTTAGTTGTAAAGTGTGAAATAATCTACAGCTTGAACATACTTGAACAAGGAGGAGTCTACTGTCTACCACAGTATATCTGTACTCACTGCTGTGTGCTATCATGTTGTGAACACCTCAACCATTACAATGTCCCAACCTATCCATGAAATGTCCTGTGCAATTTGTATGTGAGTGCAAGAGATCATCCTGACCTGCATTGCGAACATCTATAATCACTGCAACAACCTGTACTACTATGTGACAAGTCTCCTACTCTGTGTATACTTGCAATACTTTTGGAGCAAGAGGATTAATAATATTCCTACATAATGTTGGCATTCATCAATATTTGTTCATATCTGTTCACTTCTTATTAATTCCTTCTCACAAAACAGCACATTTTTTGGTCCTGACACTCTTCAATGTCTATACAACTGAATCTCTAATAATTTGAATACAGCAAACTGTTTATATGTAGTATTCTAAGACATCATGCAGAAAGATAGATGCCCAACAATAAGCATATACCATTACTGTTGGTACAAGATGCATCTGATACTACAAATAATTATGGCATGGCATTGTTTGCTTTAGACCCGAGGGCATCTTTATCTGGTTGTTTTGCAATTTTTGAATTGCATGAATAAACTGTATTTAATATTAAAATGTTATTTAATTATATCACTAGCAAGGGGAAAGTGGACAAAGCAACAAAAAATCAAAATGAATGTTTCCACCATTCAGAGCTGAATGGGTGGACCTGTTTAGTCAAATGCAGCATTTTTGCTGCTTTTGCAGTGATTTGATGCAGCATTCTGAACAACAACACTAGAGCTAGCAAATGCCATTAACCTCATGTGGAGAGATCAAAGGGCAGAAATGGCTCGGCATAGTAAGAGTACAATGCAAAACAAGATGGTGGAAACATGTAAAATGCACAATTAATTAATTATTGTGTAACACAAAATTTAACTTTTAAAACAGTTTGATACTAACAGCCAGTCTAAAACCATACCAAATACATCAGAAATCTTCCAACACCTCCAGTATTACATTATTATTAATTTACAATGTAGAACATTATCAGAATCTGGCACCTGCAGGAATCTTTCGACATATTGACTTTGTGACAGAAGCAAACTTACCAGAGCAATTTTTCCCATCACCATTAAAACCACTCAAACATTCGCACTGATAACTTCCTATACTGTTGATGCAACGAGCGAACTGATGACATTTCTGTCTGGCTGTGGAGCATTCATCAATGTCTGTTGTTCCAAAGAAAATTAGGATAAATTTACAATGTTATTATACAACACTTTGTGCTAGTACCCACAAATATGCCACCAGAAACACTGATTTGACTTGCTATTTTTGGTATTTCAGTGGCACAGAATAGTGTAATCTGATTTTAATACCTACAATTGGGGTGCTAGCTCAACATCTGTGTGTTGGAGTTCCCAATGCTTCCCCACAAACTATCCACTAAGTCCCTCATTTACATTTATTTTAATAAGGGCCAGTGGTCTCTGGGCGCTGGAATCCTTTAACCTACATTTGCAATGCGCCACAGAACTTTGAATGGAAAGGTGGAAGCCACATCTGTATCCAGGGTCAGCTGAGAATGACAAAAGTAAGAATGTATGCAGGAATTTAACTACGGATTACTGGGAAAGATGTATGCTACTGTGCATTTTATGTCAGGCACTCTACTGTCCTTCCTTCACAACCTCCACATCTCTATTCACACCTTATCTTCTATTTCCCATATTACTTCTATATCACCCTGTATACATTATTTGACAAATAGCAGATGCTTTCTTCAGCTACTTGTCTTTCTCTGGTCTCCCTTCACACTAAAAGCCAGCATTGATCCCTTTCTTGCATTTCAGGCATTGAAGACATGGACAAACCTATGCCAATTGAGTAACAGCAAGGTTTCCTGCTAATGCAGTGTCAGTTTCTAGACTTCACCCTCACAAGCACAAGCTCAGATATTAACACCACATGTACTTCAGAGGCTAGGCCACAGGCGAGGTCTTCATGTGATGAATTACCCACCACAAATGTGCAGGAAGTAGGGCAAGGGGCCAGAACACCACAGGCACCAGTTCACCAGGGGGCAAGATTGCTAAATAACTCTGGCTTTAGAGGGCACCCAACCTAACAAAGAAGGCAACCTACCAATGAGATTGAGCACAATATCACAAAGCATGGAAGTGTCCAGCTCTAACTTGTTTCCAGGGAGTGTGCAGAACATGGAAGCCATTCTATCTAACATGTACCAAATGGTCACCTCCATCAATACAATAGTGGCACCCACCGTCATGGAATATCTTCTGACAACCCTTTCACAACTGTTATGCAAGCTCAGACAGTTGACCACTTGTCTCTCAGCACCTGTGTTGACATGGATTCCCAGAACGTCTTGTCACTCAGGCGTTCCCTTCTTACAGATGGTCACAGAAGTGTTGAGGTGCATTTCGAAGAGTTTGGCCTTAGCTGCATGGGAGCAGAACCTGCCATCCTCTCTCCAGACATTAGCACACCTGCTCCTCTGCTACCCACTCTGACTGTGCCCTTGTCGGTGCTACACAGCCACTGGGCCAAACTGCTCCAGACAATGCCAAGATGCTACAACCAGGCCTCAAGCCCAAGAGCTTCTTGAGGACATCCACTAAGGTCATATCATAGCCTCAATAGAAGCTCAGCAGCCTTCCAAGCTGTAGTTAATGGTAAAACGCTTCATTGGAAAACCAGGAAAATAAGCACAAGACAGGCACTAAGGGCCTTTATCAGAGTAAGTCATCATTATTTCGGTTTGTTGGAGGTAGTATAACATTTGACAGATTTTATGACAGGTGAGCTGCCAAAGTATCTGCAATACCAGTGCCACCACATTTAATAAGAGTGTCAGGAATATTGTCAAGTTCTATGGGCCAACAGAGAGTTTTGTGACATGTGTAAAACTGCTGGTCAGTTTCAAGTTCCTGTGAATCCCGTTTGTGAATGTCTCAGAAATTAACATTTAATAGTGGGGTGATTGAAAGAAGGAAATGTATCTGCTGAGTACATTTGGTCTGAAAGTCGTGAGTTCTCTAAACTCAACTAGATTCCTTTTTTTAATCAATGTACATTAAAACAGTGCTTTAGGGTGAACAGCACTGGACAGAGGCAGGTGAAAAGTGACTCCAAACAGCTGCATGAACTGCCCAAGATAACTGGCATGCTTAATATAAGTTGCACAATTGTAATTGTCAGCAATGGTAATGACAAATGGTCAGCCAATACACGTGGCTATCTAGGATAAAGAGGGCCGTGTAACATTTGTCGTATAATTTTTTTACGGCAGAAATTACAAAACACAAAAAATAGCAATAAGTAATAATTACATACCTGTGCACGAAGATTCATTCGTACTGAAGCCAATTTTGCAGACACAGTTATATGAGCCAGGTATGTTTACACAAGCTGTGTGATTGTCAGGGCAAATATCTTCCTCTCTACATTCATCTACATCAATACAGTTAGAATTATTGGCCTGAAATCCAACATCACAAACACATTGATAGATGCTGCCAGCACGATGGCACAATGCCTGATCATGGCAAGGAGGAACACAATTATTACTTTGTGTCACACAAGTGCCATTGACCACAAGGGTACCATTAGAACAGGAACAAACATATGATCCCAATGAATTGATGCAAATGGTGCCTGATGGACAAGTGTCATTTAGGCTGCATTCATTTATATCATCACACTGCTGACCATCCTCTGTGAAGCCTTCTTGACATTGACAGATATAACTTCCTGCAGTATTAATGCACAACGTATTTGCATGACAGATTCTAGGGAAGTTGCATTCATCCATGTCTTTGCAGGTGAAGCCATTTCCTTCAAATCCAAAACCACACTCACAGATGAATGAGCCAAATGTATTAGAACACGTAGCTTTCTGATCACATGGGTTGTTGAGACATTCATCAATGTCATTACAGCTAATGCCATTCACCTTTGAAAACCCAGATTTGCATTGACAATGATAAGATCCCAAAGTGTTCAAACACTGTTCATTTGTCTGGCAAGGTGCATTTATTATCCTGCATTCGTCAATGTCTATGCAAATAGTGCTATTTACAAGCTCAAATCCATCAGGACATGCACAAAAGGAAGATCCCAGCGTGTTAATACATGTTGCATTGTTCAAACAGCCACCATTGTTAACTTTGCATTCATCAATGTCTTCACACTGGATGTTTCCATCGCCAGAAAAGCCTCTTTTACATGTGCATGTGTAAGTCCCAACCTCATTTATACAAATGCTGTTTGAGTGACACCCTCCATTGTTTATGAGGCATTCATCAACATCCTTACACACAGTACCATTTCCGTTATAACCCCTGTTGCAACTACAAGAAAAGGATCCTTGGAGATTGGTGCAGATGGCATTACTGTCACAGACACCAGCAGAGCATTCATCAACATCAACACACTTGCTGTTGTTCAGGATGAAACCATTGCCACAGTCGCAATGATAGGAACCTTCTGTATTAATACAGGAAGACACAGCAGGACAGTTTGCAATCTCATTGCACTCATCAATATCCAAGCAAGTAGTCCCATTTCCTGTGAAGCCTGATTTACAGTTACAAATGTAGCTGCCCAAAAAGTTCTGGCATTTTGCATGAGGGTGGCAATCGTTTGTGCCAGCACACTCGTTGATGTCCACACATGTCAATCCATTTCCTCTAAATCCTGTTTTACAGCGGCATCTGTAAGAACCTGGTTGATTGATGCAGATAGAAAATGGACTGCAGATCTGACGAGCACACTCATCAATGTCAGTACATTTGTTATCATGTGCATGAAAACCTATGGAACATGTACACTGGTATGAGCCAGGTAGATTCTTGCATCCTTTCCATCCTTGTGCTGATAAACAGATTCCTGGTATCTCTATACATTCATCTACATCCAAACACAGGTATATGCCATTTCCTTTATACCCTGTGTTGCAAGTGCATACATAGGAGCCATGAGTGTTGGTGCATGTTGCATTCCAATGACAAATGCCAGGCTTCGAGCACTCATTTACATCACTGCAAGTGAACCCATTGCCAGAGAACCCCGTATTGCAATGACAAGTCCAACTTCCAGCTGTGTTGATGCAAGTGGCACTGCTGTGGCAACCGCCATTGTCTGTAAAACATTCATCTACATCATTACATCCAAATCCGTCTCCTGTGTACCCAGGTTTGCACAAGCAATTGTAAGAACCTGGAGAATTTACACAAGCTGCCTTTGCATGGCATTCATTTACATTTGCTGCACACTCATCAATATCAGTACACAGTGTTCCATTTCCAAGGTACCCTGCTTTGCACACGCAGAAAAAACTCCCTTCGAAAGTATTCTGGCACTCTGCGTGCATGTGACACACAAGATCAGCGTTCCCACAGTTATTCACATCAGCTGCAAAATAATACAATATATTAAAATAAATTCTTTTTGTTTTCACTGTGTAACATGTAGCAATACAATATTGCTGTACAGAAATCTATAGCCGTGCAAAAGATTTTATGTTTAAGCAGCAGCAGTCAAGCATCCAATTACTTAATTTGACTCCCCAGATAGAATTACAATTAGCTCCATTTATAATGCATGTGTTTGTAGCAGACAAAACACCATATTGGACAAATTCAGAGAACTAAAACGAATGGGCATTGTGCTGATTTTAGATGAATTATTTTAAAGACATATTGAAGTCAAATTAGAGTTGAAACATCTAATCACTGCATTCCTTGCCCATTCCCAACACGTTTCAAAGTGCTGACTTAGAGGAGCCCATTAGTCTGTTCTGTAGTGTCCAGGGAATGATTTTTACCCAGGAGCTAGAGGGAATGGAGGCCCATTCCACTAAATGGGCAGAGCAGGGTCAGTGCTTGAAACAGCAACATACCATGCATTGAAATATTTATGAAGCAGGAGGGAGCATAACCAAGCCTCCCGCTTCACACTCCTTGTCTTATGGCTGAGCAGCACAATTTTCCATTGGTGCCCAAGAGGATGGCACTCCTCCAGGTGCCACAAGAATAGTTACCATTTTGACTATCCTGAATTCTTCCCCTTCTTTCCCAGGAGACCCTTCTAAAACCCTGTGCCCGGCAATCACTCAGTGTCCTCTTCCACTTGTTCCAGGTGGGCTCTGGACCAGCAACGTTTAAATATAACTTGTTAAGTTAAAATACCCCAGGCTTGAAACATGCCCATCTGACATTCACCTCATCCCCTGCAAGCCTGAAACTCACTTGGGACTAGGAATCAACCCCAATGTTACATTCAAGAATAGGTTATATGTGGTTGAAGGAAAAGAGAGTGAAAGGCTATGGAAATAGGATGGGCACATGGGATTAGAACTACTGCTCGTATGGTGGATGAACACCGACACAAATTGGTTGAGTCAAACAGCCTATCTCCTTATCATCTATGTTACTAAATAATCAACTACTCTTTCCTGAAAAATAGCAGCATCCATATGGAACTTCATCATTATGTTGCTGTAAATATCCTACCTCTGCTGCTTATATTCTAACTGCACCATAAGACTTCCCCTCTAGACGGTTGCGCATTCCCAATTTTCATCACTCTACCATTGGCGTTCATGCCTTCAGTTACCAAGGCCTGAAGCTCTGTAATTTCCTCCCAAAATATCTCTGCCTCTCTATCTTTCTCTCCACCTTTAAGATGTGCCTTAAAACCTACCTTGTTGACCCTAGCTTTTGGTCACCCATCTTAATATCTCCCAATGTGGTTGGATGTCAAATTTTGTTTGATAATATTCTTGTGAAATGCCTTGGGCCAATTTACTACATTAAAAGCACTATATAAAGGTAAGTTGGCATTGTTCTTTCAATTTATAAAGAATGTCTAATATAGAGTCAAACATATCTTGTCCCTTACCTGCTAATACTGTGTATATGCTCATCCAAAATAATATTTTGCATAATAAAGCAGTGCTGCAAAAGAGGAACATTCTAGATTTTAAAATTACTTTCCTTGCAACTTGGGGAAGCGTCCAGAATTTTACAGACAAAAACTGCAATTGTTAAACAATATATTTGACAATGCGTTTACAATAATATAAATTTTTTGACCACAAAATTCAGCTCCTCCATAGCATTTCATATTTTCAGCACAACAGGTGCTGCTTTGTGTCCAAAATGGCATCAGTGCCATGTGTGTGCACTTCTGGCGCTTGCTGTGCCAGACACTATTTTGGACAGAAACAAAAAGAGAAATACCTGGAAAAACTCAGCAGGTCTGGCAGCATCGGTGAAGAAGAGCACAGTTGATGTTTCGAGTCCTCATGACCTTCAACAGAACTAAGTAAAAATAGGAAAGGGGTGAAATATAAGCTGGTTTAAGGGGTGGGGGGGGAGGGGGTTGTTGGGACAAGAAGAGCTAGGTAAAGAGCCAGTGATAGGTGGAGATAACCAAAAGATGTCACAGACAAAAGGACAAAGAGGTGTTGAAGTTGGTGATATTATCTAAAGGAATGTGCTAATTAAGAGTAGAAAGCAGGACAAACCAGATAGCTCTAGTGGGGGGTGGAGTGAAGGAATACTAAAAAGGCTAAAAGGTAGAAATAAACAATGGGTGGAAATATATTTAAAAATAACGGAAATAGGTGGGAAAAGAAAAATCTATATAAACTATTGGAAAAACAAAAAGGAGGGGGAAGAAACAGAAAGGGGGTGGGGATGGAGGAGAGAGTTCATGATCTAAAATTGTTGAACTCAATATTCAGTCCGGAAGGCTGTAAAGTGCCTAGTCAGAAGATGAGGTGCTGTTCCTCCAGTTTGTGTTGAGCTTCACTGGAACATTGCAGCAGGCCAAGGATGGACATTTGGGCATGAGAGCAGGGTGGTGTGTTGAAATGGCAAGCAACAGGGAGGTCTGGGTAATGCTTGCGGACAGACCAAATGTGTTCTGCAAAGCGATCACCCAGTATACATTTGGTCTCTCCAATGTAGAGGAAACCACATTGGGAGCAACGAATGCAGTAGACTAAATTGAGGGAAGTGCAAGTGAAATGCTGCTTCACTTGAAAGGAGTGTTTGGGCCCTTGGACGGTGAGGAGAGGGGAAGTGAAGGGGCAGGTGTTGCATCTTCTGTGGTTATATGGGAAGGTGCCGTGGGAGGCGGTTGAGGAGTAGGGGGTGACGGAGGAGTGGACCAGGGTGTCACAGAGGGAACGATCCCCACAGAATGCCGCTGGGGGCGGGGGTTGGGGGGGGCGGTGAAGGGAAAATGTGTTTGGTGGTGGCATCATGTTGGAGTTGGTGGAAATGGTGGAGGATGATCCTTTAAATACGGAGGCTGGTGGGGTGATAAGTGAGAACAAGGGTGACCCTATCATGTTTCTAGGAGGGAGGAGAAGGTGTGAGGGCTGGACATGGTTGAAGGCCCTGTCAACCACCGTGGTGGAAAACCTCGGTTAAGGAAGAAGGAGGACATGTCAGAGGAACTGTCTTTGAAAGTGACATCATCAGAACAGATGCGATGGAGGTGAAGGAACTGAGAGAATGGGATGGAGTCCTTACAGGAAGCGGGGTGTGAGGAGCTGTAGTCAAGGTAGCTTGTCGGTAGGCTTGTAATGGATATTGGTGGACAGTCTATCACCAGAAATTGAGACAGAGAGGTCAAGGAAGGGAAGGGAAGTGTCAGAGATGGACCGTGTGAAAATGATGGAGGGGTGGAAATTGGAAGCAAAATTAATACATTTTTCCAGGTCCCAACAAGAGCATGAAGCAGCATCGATGTACCGGAGAAAGAGTTGTGGGAGGGGGCCGGAGTAGGACTGGAACAAGGAATGTTCCACATACCCCATAAAGAGACAGGCATAGCTGGTGCCCATGTGGGTACCCATAGCCACACCTTTTATGTGGAGGAAGTGAGAGGAGTTAAAGGAGAAATTGTTCAGTATGAGAACAAGTTCAGCCAGACGGAGGAGAGTAGTGGTGGATGGGGATTGTTCGGGCCTCTGTTCGAGGAAGAAGCAGAGAACCACCAGACCATCACGGTGGAAGATGGAGGTGTAGAGGAATTGGACGTCCATGGTGAAGTGGAGGCAGTTGGGGCCAGGGAACTGGAATTGTTGATGTGGCATAGGGTGTCAGAGGAATCACGGATGTAGGTGGGAAGGGGCTGGACAAGGGGAGAGAGAAGGGAGTCAAGATAACGAGAAATGAGTTCCGTGGGGCAGGAACAGGCTGACTCCTCAACCCCCTCCCACGGCACCTTCCCACGCAACACCTGCCCCTTCAGTTCCCCTCTCCTTACTGTCCAAGGGCCCAAACAATCCTTTCAAGTGAAGCAGCATTTCACTTGCACTTCCCTCAACTTAGTCGACTGCATTCGTTGCTCCCAGTGCGGTTTCCTCTATATTGGAGAGACCAACTGCAGACTGGGTGACCGCTTTGCAGAACACCTTTGGTCTGTCCACACGCATTACCCAGACCTCCCTGTCACTTGCCATTTCAACACTTCACCCTGCTCTCATGCCCACATGTCCGTCCTTGGCTTGTTGCATTGTTCCAGTGAAGCTCAACACAAACTGGAGGAACAGCACCTCTTCTTCTGACTAGGCACTTTACAGCCTTCCGGACTGAATATTGAGTTCAACAATTTTAGATCATGAACTCTCTCCTACATCCCCACTCCCTTTCTATTTCTTCCCCCTCCTTTTTGTTTTTTCCAATAATTTATATAGATTTTTCTTTTCCCACCTATTTCCGTTATTTTTAAATGTATTTCCACCCATTGTTTTATCTCTACCTTTTAGCCTTTTTTGTATTCCTTCACCCCACCCCCACTAGAGCTATCTGGTTTGTCCTGCTTTCTACTCTTAATTAGCACATTCCTTTAGATAATATCACCACCTTCAACACCTCTTTGTCCTTTTGTCTGTGACATCTTTTGATTATCTCCACCTATCACTGGCTCTTTACCTAGCTCTTCTTGTCCCAACAACAACCCCCCCCCCCCCCCACCCCTTAAACCAGCTTATATTTCACCCCTTTCCTATTTTTACTTAGTTCTGTTGAAGGGTCATGAGGACTCGAAACGTCAACTGTGCTCTTCTCCACCGATGCTGCCAGACCTGCTGAGTTTTTCCAGGTATTTCTCTTTTTGTTTTTGTTTTGGATTTTCAGCATCTGTAGCTCTTTGCTTTTATCACTATTTTGGACAGGTCAGTAGCGTGTAATACTAATTTGACTATAGCAGTGCAATTTTCAACCTCAATGCTCCAGCTGACCTCATACACTGAATATACATTCAGTAGCAGGAAAGACCCCACTGAGCACTATTTAAAGGGATCAGCAACCATTCCTAAGTTGCTGCTTTATTTCTACTTGCTGCTGAGTTAGTAGAAGTACTTGGTGGTTTGTATTGTTATGTAAGGTTGGTGAAGTCTACAGGGAGTGCAGGGTGAAAGCCCTAGTTTTCACTTCAAAGGTTCTGCTCAGACCATTTTCTCCCAGTCATGGGCATTGTAGTTTCCATTCTCCTTGGTCAGCAGCATGACAGGGAGAATGAACAAGGGCAACACAGAGATAAAAACAAAAAACTGCGGATGCTGGAAATCCAAAACAAAAACAGAATCACCTGGAAAAACTCAGCAGGTCTGGCAGCATCGGCGGAGAAGAAAAGAGTTGACGTTTCGAGTCCTCATGACCCTGCAACACAGAGGTGGACATCATCCAAACATATTATATAACACTCACCGACACGCTTCCCTCTTACAGGAGATGGCAGCGCACATCCAGAGGCAGTAGGAACTAACTGGAGGGGGAGAGGCATGTGTTTGAACGTCCTAACCCCCATGAAGAGATGATGCTGGCCATGATCGGAAGGGCCATTACTGAGGCCTTGACCAGTGGCAATCAAAGTTACACTCGTAACTATTCCTTCTTCTCGCATCTCATTTCCCTGTCATCTCACAATCTCTCCTGACTTACAAACTACAGATGGTGCATGAATTCACTTCTTACTTGCCCCCTCCATCTTACTATACCTACCTCTGTCCCTTTCTCCTTTCAGACATCCAAGAACAGCAACCTAGCCAGACAGTGGAAGAAGACCAAGATGACAGGGCTGATGGAGATTCACCATCACTTGATTTCACACTTGCAGCCACCAGCTCAGATACTGACACTTCGTGTATCTTAGATGATGGCATTGAGGTAGGATCTGCACGTGGAGTCACTGGACATAAGTGGGCTGCAGCCACAGGCTACACACAAGTGCGTGAGGTCACACATGTGCTCTGTTGCAGAGGACTCGGATAGAGACTTTGATGAGCCAGGCTACAGAAGAATACTGCTGGGTGTGTACACAACAAATTGCATGGAGCATTGGAAAGCTTGACAGAAGGCCTGCATGCAATGTCAAAGTTCATGGAAGGGTCTGGCATAACTTGACACAGGGATTTGCACAGATTGGAAACCCAATCTTTCCAGCATGGAACTGGTGACCAACATCCCTTAATACACTTGAGGACCCAAGCATGATGCAGCAACTTCTTCATGCAGTGGGTGGTTAGGGTCTGGAATACACTGCCTGAGAGTGTGATGGAGGCAGTTTCAATCGAGGCATTCAAAAGGAAATTAGACTGTTATTTGGAAAGGAAGAAGACAGGAGAATGGCACTCAGTAAACTGCTCATTTGGAGAGCGGTTGCAGAGACTATGGGCACTGTAAAAATTCTGTGATCTGACGGCTGAAGTCACAATGCAGCACAGCAGCTTCCACCAACAGTCTGAGTGCTGAGTGGAAATTCGGGCGGCTGTCATGCAAGCTCAGACTGCTGCCATCAAGGCTACATACACCAGTGTTCAAGGGATTTTCAGGGTCCCACAGCAGTTCAACAATCTGTCCTGCAACAGATTAACTAGGATTGCTGGCACACTCCCAGAGTGTGGCAGTGGCTCAATGGAACATAAAATCTTCTGTCCTCCCTCAGGGTAACAGAATTTGTGAACCCTGCCAAGCTACCCCCACTGGCAATTCCACCAGTGCTATTGCTGTTGCCAGTCAGCTCAGGCTGCTACTGCCCATGCCAAGATGGTGCAGTCTAAATCCAGGCCTTCTAAGCCCTTCTGCAGGCTGTTCCACTGAAATTCAGCAGCCTTCTACCAACCATGATATAGCCATTGGAGTAGAACTTTGTGGAGAACCAGGAGAAGCAAAGGCACATGGAAGGCAGGCACTAAGGGAATGCACAAGGGTCATTATTTAAATTTGTTTGCAATATGGCATGATTTAATTGATATATTTGGTCTGGAATGCTTATTTTACATTGGCATTTATTTTTTTATTCTGGTCAAGAGGACACTGTGATGGTCAGTTACTGCAATTTAAGGTAAGTAATGTGGTTCTGTTGGCAAATGGGAGTTGTGGCCAAAGAGACTGATAGCGCACTTATATTAGCTCTTCGTGTACATCCTGAGTAGGAAGTGGCTATCTCAGTTGCAGCTTGCCTTCCTCTTCCATCTCTTCCCCTTCCTTTTCATTCTCTCCTCTCTCCCCTCCTACTCCTCTCTCTTCTAGTGGTTTGTCCTGCTCTGCATGGCCTCTTGCCATTCTCCCAGTCATGCTCAATGCCAAGAGGAAGATGTATAAGGCCATAGGTATCTGGCAGCGATTTGGCTTGTGCAGAAGAGTTGAAGTCAGAAAAAGGTAATTCAGAGGCTGCCACATGAATTCTTGTAAACACTTGAAACTTGAAATAACTCTATGAACCTCCCCACCTACCAGCCCCGCACCCCCCCCACCCCCCGCCCTACATACAGAAAACAAAAATCATGTAGGATTGCAGCAAAAGCTGAAGAAATCCATCAGCAACTTACCTGTAAGTTGATTTCAGGGGTGAGGGGAGTGGTGCAGGGAAGGTGGGAAGTGGAGAACCTCTCTTCATACTTAACATTTGTTCACCCATCTGAGGTTAAGAAAGAACACTGGTTGGAGCATTGAGCAACCACACATTTCTGTTTGTCGATGAGTGTGTGCGTGTTAAGCCCTAAACCAGGCTGGTCTCCAGCAGGCATCATGTCAAAACTGTGAGGGTATTATTTTAGAACCTAAAGGGCACACATTGCACCCAGCAAGCAGGCGCTACTTAATCCAGCCTTACCCTCCTAGAGTCTGAGACTGTTTACGGCCTTTTATATCTTAAATTGGATGGTAAATGCTTTGTACTTGGAAATCTGCAGCTGTTTTTGGGGATTCCTGCTTCATCTGGTTTCCAATAGAATGGCTGCAACCCCAGTCATGGTTATCAGGTAGGCCTTGTGGCAACAGAGCCTCTGTCTGTTCCAATAAGACCAATGTTATAAAATGGGACCCTTGTGCCACCTTCTATAATTCTTGGGTGGCGCCTTGGCCGTTTCCTTCTCTTCCCTCCTAGCTGGCTAGCTTCAGCCATTTCCAGCATGTTCGGCAGGGGAGCAGTGCAGATGCAGCCTCAACCCAAGAATGTTTTCTCCATTCCTTGACATCCATGAACAAACTTTTGCTCACTCAATGTTGTTAGGATCTACTGTTTAGCAGCTGCACAAGAGTTGTTAGATTAAGGTCACAAAGCTGCCATTGATGGGCGGAGCGGACAATTGCAAAATGGTTTCACAATGCGTGAAACCAATTTTTGGTCATCCCAGCATATTGTCTGCTCACACTTGTCATGACACCAGACGCCAATGGGCATGGAAAATTACGTTTCATGTTAGAATGTATTTTCTTCCAGTTTCTTGAATTATTAAGTCAACAAGAGCATGCTATATACAATAAGCCATGGAGTGAAGAGTATCTTCCTCCCTGGTCTTTCCCAATGCTGCATTAAAACTGATTGAAATAACTCAATATGAACACATCAGTGACTTCCACTAGTTCTTCCTGTCTGTGATAATTTACTTGACCTCTTTGTAGATTTTAGCATTTATGTTTTGGGTCGGTTATTTAGGTGGCTAGAATGTGGTGCAGAATGATACCAACAGCATAGGTTCAATCCCTGTACCGACTGTGATAATTCATGGCAGCCTGCCTCCTTGTCTTGCCCCATGCTTGATATGGAGTATTGTCCCTCAAGCTTGTCTATATCTAATGGAGAGAGATGCTTATGTTCCTTGATGGACTATGTCTAATTCCCAGGTAGTTAATCTTGTTATTGCCTTAAATTACTGCATTTGACATTACACGTAATCAGCTATTAATGACTCACTGTGTTTTGTAAAGTTGGGAATCCATCAGTTAAAAGCTTTCAACATCGGTGTAGATTTTTACTCTAATGCTTCGAGATTTTCAGAACTTTTCCATGTGATGTTAGAGATACGGGATCCACCTAGATGTTGAGAGAAGTTCAGACCTCATTAATTGATGTATTTTTTGAACTGTATGAATAAAATCAATTACATGCTGAGGCACCCAAGTCATTTCCTACTGGAATTGCCCCAGCCCCATTTCTGTAAGGGGTTTAGCTCACACACATCTAACAACCACCAGCAGCATAAAGAGCAGGAGATTGCTTCATCAATCAGCACATAATGCTGATTTGATGTCGGAACTGCCAGTTTGCAGCTTCATGCTGTGGCTTACACCATCTCTTAACCTCCCACAGCTGAACACTTATTAAGCAGCATGAAGAATGCCCTGCCAGAATTATTTAAAGAGATAATCAACCAGTTATAAGTTGGTTGCTGGATTATTTCTTCTGGCTGTTCTACGCAGTTTGGATGCTTATACATGCTAGTTTAGAGTTTCAATAGTCCACAGACATTCATCTGGCTGGTGCTGAAGTGTTTTTTTTGTGATTTTAAGGGTTTTGCACAAACCAGTTGCTTCCAGACATCTTAGTAAAGCTTCCTGTTGGCATTGAGCATGAATGGAAGAATGAGCCGAGGCTGCACAGAGCAGGGCAGGCTGCTAGAAGAGGGAGGAGAAGGGAGAGGAGGAGAAATGTTCTCAGCAACACCTCATCCCATAATGGCCAGCACCGTCAGCTCCATGGGAGTTAAAATATGGAGGCATGTCTCTCCTCATCACAATAGTTCCTACTGCCTCCTGTTGTGCATCACCTTCCATTGCGAGAAAGAGGGAAGTGTGTCAGTGAATGTTTATGCAGTATGTTTTGGTGATACGAGTGTCACCGTTCAATAGCTAGCAGTGTGTGCAAGCTGTGAGATGTGAGTATGATGCTTTGCAACAGAGGTAAGTGTGTGAGGGTGACATAAATCATATGAATATTAGGCATGAGTCTTGATTGGTAGGGATTATTGGTAGGTGAGTGATGGGAGTGTAGTGAATTGAGCAGTGGATGAAGCTAGTAGTGCGGTCAGTAGGATATGGCATTTGAAGGTGCACTTCTGATGGCAACAATTCGTAGACATAAGTAAACTTTTTCCTACATTGCATCCAGCTCCTTAGGGCTACATGTTGATAATGGCCTCTATTGCCATATTTTGTCATTAACTTTTGAGCATGTGGTTGAATGGCCTCTGACCCCACTGCAAAAACAGGCCATCTCTCCTTCTGCCCCCTTCTTCCAATAAGTCCTCTAGTGCAGGCACTGAGAACCTTGGTTCTTGCTCTCTCGCTTGGCAGCCATTGTTGAATCATCCACAGCACAACACTCAGAATGATCTGAATGATCTCAGCACCACAAGCTTAAAAGCACTCCCCCTTTAAGAGGTGCAGGCTAACTTTAAGCAATGCTGGGCACTTCCGATATTGGGTCATTTACTAATGCGTACAGCCAATGAACAGCAAAGGGAGCGCTGGCTGCATGCAACAATTATGGAAATGAGCAGGCAGTACAAAGCTGATAAAAAAACAGAAACAGAAATACCTGGAAAAACTCAGCAGGTCTGGCAGCATCGGTGGAGAAGAGCACAGTTGACGTTTCGAGTCCTCATGACCCTAGGACTCGAAACATCAACTGTGCTCTTCTCCGCCGATGCTGCCAGACCTGCTGAGTTTTTCCAGGTATTTCTGTTTCTGTTTTTGTTTTGGATTTCCAGCATCCGCAGTTTTTTGTTTTTATATCTAAAGTACAAAGCTGATCCTACCTGCAATGCAAACAATGGGTGCTTAATAATCATGCATGGTGATCACTGTTTTCGGAAGTTATCCAATTGAACCACCTTCAGCACAGAACTTACTTCTGTAAGCCATAGCGAGGTAAACAGAGGAAGCTCATAAAAGCAAGGGTTAAGCTTTAAACCAAGTGTTCATTTTGTCTATTCATTTTCATGGCAGCTAATTTCTTTTTTGTCTAACATTTTTTCTGTTTCTTACTTTTTTCACCCTAACACAGTGACTCGGGCTGGTGTCTGATTTTGCAGGTGCTAAAAAGTTTTGATAACTCACTCAAATGCCTTTTATAATGCGTGAATTAGATAGTGATGCCAAAAATACATTTACACACACTTTACAGTGAAAATCATGGGATAGTATTTAAGAGCTGCAGTCCTGTTTTATTTATCGATCGCACTGTTAATCAACCCCTAATCTACAGCTACATAACTATGACTTTGACTTGCTGACATTTTTGAAGACTGAAGTGGCATTTAGGAGCCAATTGTTTTTCTATGCATGAGCTATACGAAAAGGACTTTATGCTAGGTAAATGAAATATGTTTGTACAATACTTATCGAAAGTTCCTGGCACCCAACCATTAATGAGAGATATTTATCGGCCTGCAACTTAAGGTCATCGGTATTATTCTTGTATCATAAGGTCTATCAATCTTGCTTTAATATGTGAAAGCCATGTCTCAGAATGAGGAAAGTGGCTAGAAAACTGCCAATGCCGAAATCCTAGGTAACTTTGGAAACAAGAAATCCTGAAAGATCAGGAAAACCTGACAAAAAGATGTGGGTCAATCAAATTCTCTCAAAAAGAGCCCTCAAGTCTGTTCATTTGCCAACTTTAATGTGACTGAGTATTTTAAAATCCAAAATAAATTTTTAAACAAAATAACACCATCAAAAAATGACATAAAGTGCAACAACATGGGTACATTTATCAATAATTATCTATTCATACTTACATTGCTTCAAGGCAGCTGATATTTTTCATAGGTTTTAACTTTGACTGCAATTCCCCAGATGCTGCAGTCCGAATGTGTGCAGATTCAGACTGCAGGATGTAACATAATGATTTTCTCACCATGCAACTTTAAAACTTTGGGGATGAAGTTCCACAGGGGTTCCACCAGTTTCTTGCTGGAGCAGCGATGACCAGATTAAGCCAAATTTCTGCCGTTTCCTCTTCGCCACATAAGGGTGCCTGTGGGACAAATGCCTGCATTAAACATTGGATACTTCTGGAAAGAATCCAGTTGAGCTCTTAATGTTCCAAAGAAAATGCAGCCAGGAAGGGGGGAATTTACGAACATTAAAAGCCACCATGAGAATTGTATAGACACTTGTGTATAGAAACTTGTGTAAAATAACACTGATTACATCTGTACATAAGCATCTGCAGTGGCTGACTATGACTGTATATAAAATGCTGCTAGATGGATGAATGCAATGACTGCTGTACTCCAGTTTTACTGAAATATATTTTACAAGGCTTTGTCTGGCCCTTAGAAGGTGAATGAAGGCAAGACAGCAGAGCCAGGGCTGGGGACTCTCTACACTGAAAGTTCCTACTCCTTTTACTCAGCCAGGACCCAAAGGGCTGAATTTTGCCCTTGACAGGCGGGCGGGCCCGACCGACTCGGCGGCGGGCGGACAGCTGATCGCCACTGCCGAAACGGGCCATGCCGCCATTTTGCCCAGGCGGGCCAATTAAGGCTTGCCCAGCGGGTTTGCGACTCCCATGTACAATGGGAAAATCGAATCGGCGGTGGGCGTGTTTAGGCCGCCGGTTCTAATGGGGAACCGGCAGTCTGTATAAAGAGTGGCCAGGCAGCCTCCTTGAGGCAGCTCACCATGGCCACTCATAGGGAAGGACATGGCGGTTTGAGGGTAGAGGAGGAGGAGGGGGGCAGGCTGCAGGATAGGCCAGCAGGGGGCCACTGTGCCCCTCGGTTCTCCGATACCTACCTTGCTGTCCTCCTGGAAGAGGTTTCCAGCCGTCAGGATATTTTGTATCCAGAGGATGGGAGGAAGAGGGCCCCCACATGACAGGAGGTGGCGGAGGCTGTTAGCTCGCAAGAGGCTGTGTGGGTACACAGGAACACAAGTGCCGCAAGCACTTCAATGATTTGTTGCACTCTGGAAGGGTGAGTACCATGTCAGCCTTGGCCATTTTACCCAGCAGGTAGCCTTAGCCTTTGAGCCCCCCCACGCCCCACATCTTAGTGTCGTTACTGCATTGTGTATTTGGCGCACGCTGGGTGGGCAAACAGATAGTGACCATGCTTACCTCAGCCTTAGTGGTTGAGGAGAAGATGGGTTCTCCCTGCAGCATATGTTGGTGTTTGTCGCATTTGAGTAGTCTGGGGGCAACCTGCAGGGGAGGCAGCTAGACACAAACTGAGAACTCCAACACATGTCTTATTGATGGTGATGAGATGGTGGAAGGGGAGCCTCAAGGTGTCGTGGCCAAGAGCCATCTGCTGGCCTCGGTGCTGCACCTAGTTGCGCCTCCTTGCCATGGGCGCTAAGACCCGTGTGTTATTCAAAGTGATGAACGCCGAATGTGTCCAAGGTGTCCACTGGGGGAGGGAGCTGGGAGCAGCCGTACTGTCTTCTGGGGACTGATCACCAGTATTGTGGATAGGAGCCGCTGGTGGCCTCAGATGGGCCACTGTGGTTGGAGTGCGGCGTGCGTGTGCAGAGTACATGAGTGATCAGCTCCAATAAGTGCTCTTCTCTGTTCTGCAGGCAAAAACGGAGCACAATATGAATGGGCGCCTGCAGACTGGTGGTGGGCACGCCGTGCTGCAGCACCTCACCACGTATGAGGAGCAGGCCATGGAGCTGGGGAGGAGGCAGGCGGCCAGGTCGGCAGGTGTTGGCGAGGCTGGGGTGCAGCGGCCAGATATTTGAGGGCCACGGTCCCATCCTCTCTGTCTCCCCACCATCCAAAGCACTGAGGTTGCTGCAATCATTAATGCAGCAACACTGCTCATTCACAGACTGATACAGTCAGACGTGTGGGTCATACACAAAAGTCCCTCGGCCCCTTGAGTATGCGCGTCTCTAGCACCTTCCAAAGTTGCCTTATCCCATTTCTGACCACTATCCCCATGGCCTAACATACCATGGCATCGCTGCTGCACATCCAAAGACATTTTGCATCTGAGGAGGGTTTGTACCTCCACCACCCTTTCAGCCAATGCGTACCACATTGCTCTGTCCAAAAGGTCCTCAGCACCTCACCTGTCAACCTCATGGCACTCACCTTAAATAAATGCCACCACGTTAGTCATCCCTGCTCCAAGGGGAAATGTTGCCTTGTGTCCATCCGTTCTATGCCCCTCATAATGGTATGAAGGTCAATAATGTGACCTGTCAATCTCCTGTGTTCCACGGCAAATGTCGCAAGTGTTTGCAATGTTTCCTCATAACTCCAGCTCTCCAGGCCAGCATGCATCCAGGTCAGGAACCTCTACACTGTCCCCACTCCAATGCCATCCCTCCCATGAAGCACAGGTCACAGCTGAACGCAGAAGTGTAGATGTGGCATCGACAGCATTTTCTGCACTTGCAACATGACCTCCCTCTTCCTACATTCTATTCCTCATCTAATAAAGGCAAGTCTGGCTTCAACCTTGTTAAACCCCTTATGTTCCTGTTCTGCTACCTTAACGGGTCTGCCCAGCAAGGTCCCTGTAATCGTTGTGACTTCCCAAGGTCCTATCATTACTCATGTACTCCTGTACCTTGTTTGTCTTGCCCAAGTGCTTAACCGAACACTTATCCACATAACATTCCAGGTGGCATTCCTTAGGCCATCTGACCAGCCTGTCTGTAAGCGTGTGTAATGTTTGGCCTCCTCTTGACTATTTACCACCCCACCAATGTTCGTCTCCTTAGGTTCTTGAAGGGTGAGTGACTTATGACCCTGGGGGGAAAAGGGATGAAAGTTGTTACTGACGCACTGTCTTTGTT
This sequence comes from Carcharodon carcharias, assembly GCF_017639515.1. NCBI lineage: Eukaryota > Metazoa > Chordata > Chondrichthyes > Lamniformes > Lamnidae > Carcharodon > Carcharodon carcharias. Next base: position 206,323,919 of record NC_054468.1, read on the forward strand.
GTTAATTTCAGCATCACCACTGCATGGCCACCACCAACACGTCCACAGCCCCCCCTCCACACCTGAGAGCCAAAGCTTGCAACTTGCGACACATCATTTCAGCGAGCCAGGCACCAGGGCAGCGACAAACACTTAGGTGGGGAATATAACGCTGACTAGTGTCCCGGGGCACAGTGGAGAGGGCACTTTACAATTGCTGGAGGAGATGGCATAGACAGAGAGTGCCGATGGCGCCAGCAACCAGAGGACTGCAGGGGACATGCTGAGTCGGGCAGTGATGATGTGCCTCTGGAGATGTCACCAATGCAGCAGCTGCAGGACAAACGGCAGGGTGCGCGGGAGCATCTGGCAGGGTCGCATGAGGGTGTGCTTCACTTGGTCTCTGTGGTGGAGGAATCCAGGCAGAGTGTCAGTGGAGGCATGAACCTCAGGACAGAGCTTCAGGCTTCCTCCACTGAGAGACTGGCGACTCTCATGGAGAGGGGCTTCCAGTGGATTGAGAATCTTCTGACTGGGTTACGCTCTGACCTGCAAGCCCTCACAGGTGGTCACTGGCAATGTGGGAGATGCTCTGGCCACCAAGTGCCGCTGCTCATTGCCCATCCATCTGCCCCCCGGAGGGAGGTCCAATGTGACCTCACGTCAGCGCAGCAGCTGCCTGTCATCACTGTGAGCTCCTCTCAGGGCGCTCTGGATAAGGGCAATGAGGGCAGCAGCTCCTCCGCCCCTCTGCCAGTGACCGTTGCATCCGTTGAAGCTGCAACAACTGGGGAGGTACTAGTTCTGGAACTGGCCACTCCCTCCCAGGCGGGGCCAGCACAGGCTCCACGGGCCAGAGGACGCCCACCAAGGTCAACGAGGCCAACAGGACAGCAGAGTCAGCAGGCTGTCTCTCAAGCCAATCTGGGCAATGGGACGGCACCTAGATGTAGCACCCGCAAACAAAAGCCTAAGGCATGTCAGGTACTCCACAGGTATGTCACTGGTGATTTTGCGTTGGCCCTAGGTTAGGAAAAAAATAATTATGTACATCTGAGTGACGTTTGTGTTTTATTTTGGACTGAATAAAGTCCACATTTCTGACCATGGCTGAGGGTGTTTCCTTGGTGCTGCATTCGTATGTTTCACAGACATATCATGAGTGTTTGAGTGGACATTGATGTTTCTGTGCTAAGCCCTTAGTTGCAACTGATGAGGTGGAAGATGTAGCACCTAAGTGCCATGTGTGGAAGCGCCAGGCAATGCTGGTCCTGCTGGTCCATGTGTGTGGAGCTAGCTGAAGGTTTGTTGGATTAAAGTGTCCTGGATATCCCTGCCTCCTTGGTGTAGTAGCGGGCTGGCATGCTGCCCCTCATCATTGCCCTGTGCATCCTCATCCTCTGAGCCACTGCTGGATTCATCATGTGCAGCCTCATCCACTGTGTCAAGGTCTTCATCGTCAACTGCATCCCCCCTTTTAAGCGCAAGATTGTGCAGAGCACAGCATGCAACCACTATCACAGAGACGTGAACCGGGGGGTACTGGAGTGCGCCCCCTGAGCGCTCCAGGCAATGGAAGCGCATCTTATGAAGACCGATGGTTCTCTCCATCACAGCCCTTGTGGAGCCGTGACTCCTATTGTGGCGCTGCTCAGCTTCTGTTCTTGGATGGCGGGGAGGTGTCATGAGCCATCTTCTGAAGGTATAGCCCTTGTCACCCAGCAGCCATCCAACCAGCCTGGCTGGAGCACTGAAGAGCCCTGGCACCTGGGAGTGTCTGAGGATGTAGGTGTCATGGGAGCTGCCTGGGTACCTTGCACAGACTTGTAGAATCAGCATCCTGTGATCACACGCTATCTGCATGTTCATGGAGTGGAAGCCCTTCCTGTTGATGAAGGCACCAGCCTCACCTGCTGGCACCGTGATGGCCACATGTGTGCAGTCTATTGCACACCGGACACGGGGGAAGTCAGCAATGGCTGCGAAGCCTCTGGCTCGCTGTGTCTGACTTGCCTGGTCGCAGCGGAAGTGGATGAAGGTCAATGCCCGTCTGAACAGAGCATCTGTAACCTGCTTGACACAAGTGTGGACAGTTGATTGGGAGACACCGCAAGGATCACCCACCGAGCCCTGGAAGAAGCCAGAGGCATAGAAGTGGAGGGCAGTTGTGACCTTCAGAGCCACTGGCATGGGGTGTCCAGCCACACAGGGGAGATTTCAGGGCCAATCATCTGACAGATATTGTGTACTGTCTCCCTTGACAGTCGGAGCCTCCTTCGGCACTGCACCTCAGTCATATTGAGGTAGCGCTTCGCCGCCTGTATACCCTGGCAGCAGGATAGTGGCGTCTTCTGAGGCCCCTTCCACCTTGGACAACCTCTTGGTCCTGTGCCCCTTGTGCCTGCACCTGGCCTCCCAAAAGTGGCTCCCGTGGAGGCTGATTGTCCAGTCCTGGCCTCCTCATTATTCTATCCCTCCCTTTTTCCTCAGAGGAGCTGCCTCTAGTGGGGATGTCAGAACCCATACCCCCGACTAAATGGAGTCCTCCGGAAAGCTGCAGGCCCGATAAAGATTACTGTCTGCAGAGTGCTGAGCTGAAGCTTCAATGTACAGAGAAAGCTATTGGAAATCGAGCTGAACTGCTAACGATCACACAGGCAAGTTTAAAGCACTTTCTGCATTAAATGCTTCAGAGAAAAACATTAACAACCCCTCTGAGCCCACATATCCCGCCACTGGATGAGGTTTGTTAAAAAATCACTTACCCGCCTACCCGTTGGGCCCATGCGCCGAGCTGAAGTCCGCACGGGCTCCTCAAAATCGGCTTCAATTGCTGAGTTAAGGGCCTTAACAAGGCCTTTAATTAATGGCGGGTGCGTGTCGTGCTTCATAGCGCACCCACCCACCTAAATATTGCGATGCCACGCGCTGACGTCAGGATGCTCATACGATGTCAGCACGCAACATTTTAAACACTGACATGTGGGCTCCGCTACCCAGTCGTCAGCCAGGAAACTCACCCCAAAGTGCCAGGGGAGGCCAGTAAATCCAGTGAGGTGAGATGTACTGGCTCTGCTTGGGCAGGTGTGGGCCCCATCAGTGGGATCCAGGCCAGAGAAATGGCCTGGACATACATATATAATCTGAAGCATTTTTAGGATTTGCCTTTCACTCAAGGGTCAAAGAGACCAGGGGTAGAGGGCTAGGCCCCACCCCAGAATTGGCAGGCAGAAGCCTGAATTTTCAGTCACAATGGCGATAGGGGTCCAAGATTTTGTGGAGCTTGTGGTCAACCTGCATATGGTAATGAGTTGTTCTGCCACTGACTCCATAAACTCAGGCAGGATCAGTGCTAGAGGGCACTGGTGTGTATAAGCCCTGTATGATGCTTCTTGAACAATGGATTTTTAGGCCATCCAAAAGTGAACTTGAGGAAAGCACACAGGAGTACCAGATAAAATAGTGAAAGATACAAATGGAAAGAGGAAAGATGAAACTTTGAAAGATATATGTAAAAGAGAGGAAACCGAATCAAGGAAAATCTAACACAAAGGAAGGCAGCCTGAGGCAATCCCAATTTTAATTATGAGCAAGTTTTACAATCTGCATATGATGCTTCTCAGCTGCTTAACACTGGAGTACACTTCCAGCCTGTTACTGTGACAGATGGCCACTGGTCTCAGAGTTGGAAATCACTCAACTCACCAGCAACTGTTTAAAATTAGAATTTGGATTAAATTGCAGTAAAATGGAACATGAATAAACGATGTGAACAGCCATTACAGAAACCTTTGGAGATCTTTCAGCTTCTCAGGCTGGTTGACAGTGACAGAGGGAGAACCTAACCTCTTAAAGCAAAAAATATAATTTTCTTGTTTAATACTCCTATTACTATCTAAAACTCGCTGACTGGAAAATGGCGCAGGATGATGTCGGGAAGAACCCCCAACATCATCCTGGTCATTTTAAATTTTTAGGAAGGCGGGTGGACAGAAGCCCCAGCAAGCTTCAAATAATACATGAAACCTCACCCACTGGCGGGATGAGGTTTCATGTACGTTTTTAAAAAACCTAATAAAGTTTATGTCATTTTTATTAACATGTCCCATCTCGTGTGACATTGTCACATGAGAGGGACAAGTTAATAATTTTTAAATTTATCTATTTTTAGACTTTACTTACCTGTCATGATTCTCCCTGAGACAGGACTTTGCCTCAGGGAGAAGTGTGCTCTTTCATGTGCTTGTGCAAAAGAGCGCACTTTGACAGATGAGGGATCCCTTTCCCCCCGGAACAGGAAGCGCATAGCGCTTCCTGTCCAGCAGGCCGCTGGGCGGGCCTTAATTGACCTGCCCACTCAAAATGGTGGCAGGCCCCGTTCAGTGGCGGGGGTCAACTGTCTGCCCGCCGCCAAGCTGGTGGGGCCCGCCCACCATCCGAGGGCAAAATTCTGCCCCATGAAAGACCTGTTAGTTGTACACTACCTTAAATATTTATATCAACTCATACAGACATCATAGAATCATAGAAAGTTTACGGCACAGAAAGGAGCCACGTGGCCCATCATGTCCGCGCTGTATCTCCAGATGCTAAACAATTCCAAATCTTGCATACTTCTGACCGCCACTTTTTACCTGCAACCTGAAAGATATTCCGATCTGTAAAGCTTCTTGAATCAACCATGGGGCTTTTAAGTTCACTTATTCCATAAAGAGAATATAGCCTGGAATTTTGGAAGGCCTACAGGGATAAGCTTGGAGGCAGGAAGACTGGGAATATGATGTGAAAGGGCGTTGGGTGACATAACCAATGCCCTCCTGATGGCATGCCATTTTGCCGATGGCAGGAAATTTGGCAGACAGCACCCCCCCCGTCTGGAACTCAGTTAAATGGCCACTTAAGGGTCTATTCCCACCTTGTCTGGTATTTTAAGTAGAAGGTAGCCTTCTGCCAAGTGGGGAAACTGGTAGATAAACCTTGGCAACCTCCCAGGGGGTTTCTTGGAGGCCTCCTTTTTTTGGCACTCTTTCACCCACAAAGGGGTCCTCTGGTGGCAAGGTTCTTCCATGTAGCATCGCTGTCGTCTGTCATCAGCAACCCCACCCTCCCGCCCCCTCACCAGAGCCTGCCTGACCGGCTCCAGAACCCCCAGACTCCACTTAACTTACTCTGAGGGCAGACGTCCATCGATCTATCCTCTTCCTCCAGGTGCACCTTCAGCAATGGCCACCTCTAGAGGTGGCACTGCTGAGGCTGTCCTCTGATTGGCCCGTCAGTTCTTGGGCGTGGGTCACCAATCTTAATCGGAAGGCAGCAGTCACTTAATTGGCTGCCGCTGGTAAAATACTACCCTGTGTTCCACCACACACTGAAGCATGGTCATCCTATGCTTTCAGCCCCAGGAAAAAGCCTAGCCATAGTCTCTCAAAACAGGCAGTCCCTCACCAGAGAGGTATTTCATGAAGTGAACCTGGAAATTGTTCCATAAAAATTAACAGAATTAGTTGTTCAAACACTTGAAAGAATACACTACAGTATCATCATCAACATTAGTGGTATTCAGTGTGAAAGTTGCTTTGGGTAGATTTTCTGTCATGGTAGTACTATACACTGACTGCAGTTATTGCTAGCTCCCTGGACTATGTACTGTATTATTTGTTCAGCAGTTTCAAATCTGTCAAGGTACTTATGAGTCAATTACCCTTCTCTGTCCCAATAACTTTTCATCCTCAGTTGGTTTCTCAGTCAATGAAATAATTGTTGGTAACCATTTTGTGAGTTGGTTTGGGGTTAACTCAAATATCTAGGTCATTGTTATGACCGAGCAGTTGTTAAAGTCATTTTAAAAAAACCCAAGAGGGAAACTTTAAATAACTGTCAGAACCTATAATTTTAAGTGTTATGTTTGAGATGCAACTCTAAATCCAGGAATCATACCACCAGTTCTCGAGAGGTTTCATATTAAGTTAAATGAAACATTTTATTAATTTACACAAGTTAAATATATACACATAGCTACAAATTACTATTATCATAATTTTTAACAAATTCCAAAACTAATCTCCATTAGGGCAACAGCAACCTATAGACTTAACCAGACACCAGGCAAAGCATTTTCACCTTACAAATTCAAAATGAGGTTCTTTTCACTTTGGTTCCTGTGGAGACAGTTGGAGGCTTACAGCTGCTTTTGATATCACATTGCCTCTGCCCTACACACACAAAACTGCTGAAATTATACCTAGCACAGCCCATTAAATGTAAACTCTCATTGTATCACCAACCTCTGAACTAAACCTTTCTAACAATAAAACCCTTTTCATAGCACCAATTTTATTAGTAATATAAACATTTTGCTTGGTATCTGCTAGATAGGTTTCAGTTTTCACCTCACTTCTTGAGTGCTCTATTCAAAAAATGCAAATGCACTCTACCTCTGTTTACACCTCAAAACTAGTACACATCAAAGCACCCAGACTAGCTGGCTTTAATCCAACTAAGCATACCCACAGACTAAACCTCTATTTCAAAAGAAAAGTATTTTCCAATAATGTTATATACGTTAAAAGCTTCATGACAAACATACATGCATGAAACACATTCACAGTGCCTCAGCTTCCAAGGTTTCAAGGCAGAACAAGTTATTCAGAAAATTGGGAGCATTGTAAATTACATCCAAAATTTCCGGCCAGGGTTTTCCAGTCCCGCCTGCCGTGGGAATTGTTACACTTGGGATGGAAAATTTGACGGACTAGCCAAAAGTCTGTTAACTTTGGGCAGGAATTTCTGGACCCACAGCGGGGTGGACCAACATGGGCAGGATTTTTAGGTTGGCATGCGGGTGCAATCGGCGGGTCCAGGATCGGCCGGGAACGGACCACCGACCATGGTCGGACCCCCAACCACAATTTCACACTGGATGACCAATTAACGGCCAGCCAGCATGAAGTGCACGCTGAAATACTCAGCACTGCCGGAGTGGGGGCGGGAGGAAGGCGGGTACTGACATAAGCACAGGCTTGGGCGAGCGCTAAATGAAGGCTCCCTGAAGGCGGAGAGCTGCCTCAGGGAGCTGAAGGCTTGAAATCAGTTAAATAAAGTTTGTAAAATAAGAAAAAAAATGTTCAAACATCACAATCAGTCACTTGAACATGTACATGATAAAAGCGCTGTCCATAGATTTTTATTTTTTTTAATTTAATAATGGAAACCTCATCCTGCCCTTGGATGAGGTTCCAAGAAAAATGCAAAGTCCGCCTGGCTGATTCACCCGTCCGCCAACCGTAAGGTTGGATGGACCATGAAAATCTTTAATGGCTTCAATAAGCCTCTCAATTGTTGGCGGGCGAGCTTCTGACGTTCACGCACGCCCGCCGGCCGAAATGTCGCACGAGCACAGGATGAGATTGGTCCGATTGCCCAACGTCATCTCGTGCAATTTCGTGTCCGATTGGGTCAGGCATGCGCCCACATGCCGACCTAAAAATTCTGCCCCATAATAATAAAGATTAACAGACCTTGAAAGACAATTTACAAGCAAGACTCAGTCTACAAAACTGTTCTGTCAATGTTTTTCTTTACAATGTAAACTTCAATATCTAAATTTACGTTTAAAATTGCTTCCAGTGTGACAATTCATCACATGTGGAACAATTAGATATGGACATATGGAGGAAGGGTACTGTTTCCACTCTGTCAGCCGTCTCTCACCGGGCATGACGTGCGACAAGAGGCCTTTGAGTAAATACTGTGGTCAATATAACCGGAGTCTCTCATTAGAAATTAGAAAAGGTCTAAAAATACTGCTTCCACTATGAGACATTGTAGCCTTAAAAGAATGGAGCATCAAATTAATACTCCTGTTCTTAGCAAACAGCACTTCTTTGGACTTACCATAAGCAGTTCAAGGGGAGATGATCTTACACATGATTAAGAGCACAAAGTGCAACGCACACTTTGAATGGGTCTGTAACATGGGATGGGGGGGCTAAATTGAATAGCCCCCAAAAACAGACATGGGGATTGCATTGTATTATTAATCCTGTGATTGCAAAGCAAGCAGCACATCACTTGAATGAGCTCAGTATGTAGCCAGCAATAATCATGCTGTTCACTGGCTGGGCACATCAGCAGGGGACCAATATCATATGTGTCTAGCACCACATGAAGCCAGTCAGCACTGCTAAAAGATACTCTGCAGCTCTTAATGTGGAGCTGCAATGTGGCTGGAGTAGGTACAGGGAGTGGTGGTTGAAGAGAAACTGATCTGGGAAACAGTCAGGAAAGGCACAATTGGGAAGAGAGCGGGCTGCAATGTTTTCAGACACTGCACTGGAGGTCTTGGGAATGAAGTGGAGGAGAGATGTCCTTTATCTATGGGTTGGGGGCGGTGGGAGAGGGAGCGGGTGGGGGGAAGAAGGTGGTGATGTTGGTGGAAGTACACGCCTCCCACTCTTCCAGGCACACAGTCACAAGGCAGTGGGAACAGATAGCCATAGACGTTAGGAGTCAGGCCCAAGGAGCTGGATGCAGTGCCACAAGAAGTTCAATGAACTTAGTGATCAGCAGGGGGTATGGGTGGTGGTAGCAGGGTTGGCAGGGTTGGGGGGGAGCAGGGAAGTTAATGCACCTTCAAACGCCAAATCCTACCAACTGCACTAGTAGCCTCAGCCACTGTTCAATTCCCTATCACTCACCTATCAATAACCTCAATCAATCAGAATTCATCTTCATATTCATATGCTTCACCTCACTCTCACAACTTTGCACTGCTACAAACCACACACCTACATCTCAGAGATTACACACAGATTACACACACTGCCTGGTGTGACACCACATCAGCCAAACAGATTGCACCCCTGTCAGTAACACACTTCCCTCTCCCTTGAGGACAAGCTGCCACAAACTGGAGATATCACAAGCTAACGATGTGTTACAGGTATTGCTGCATGCCCTAAAACCTACTGGGATGACCATGCCAATGCTGTGGCCAGTGGCAGGGCTGAAACCATCAAAGATGATAATATCTTCATATCTAATCCTCCTTCTCACTTCCCACTGCTTCCTCTTCCTAATCACTCTTCTGATTTACAAGCTGCAGATGGTGTGAACATGCATTGCTTATTTTCCACCGCCTTACCCTCGCCCCCCCCCCCCCCCCCCCCCCATCCCACCCCCGCCCCGTACCACAACTTCACTGTTATGCAATTTTCTTTTCAGATACCCAAGAGGGTCAATCCGGTCCGCTTCAGAGGACTGAGATGAGGGCTTCTAAGGAGTGGCAGACAGATGAAAATGGATGGGTACACGCAATAAAATGCTTGGTACATCGGGAAAGCCTGTGCCCGCTGTCAAGGAGCAAGGAGTAGCCCAGCATCAACTTTGCACAGGGCCTTGTCCAGAGCTTGGAACTCATCCTTTCCAGCATGTTGACCAACTTCATTCACATACTTGTGGCCCAACCATGATGCAGTGTCTGATGGCCAATATCGCAGGCTCCATTGCAGCACAAGCAGCAAGACGCCCAGGCCCAGATTTTCACCAGGATGAAAAGGCTCTCCAAAAATTGTGGAGGTGCTGGGAGATGCCTTGTTCCACAATGGAGCCGGCCAAGTTAAGAGTGTAGGGTGCGGGCTCGAGACCTGCACCCTTATCCCGCCCCAGGGAAAATTAGGGGTGCTGGGAATTGGGACAGGAATCCCGAAATATTTAAGAGTCTCCAGAGTCTTTCTGACTGTATAAAATTCCAGCCCCAGCAGTCTAACCACTGTAAACAAAGATGCTGCTGCCATTGTCCCCAAGTGTGAACACCTTATGTCTTCTTTCCAGCAAAACAAACTGGGCCTCCTTTTAACCTTTAACAGCCCCATCACCCAAGCCTGTTAGCAGGCAGACTTCAGAACAGTCAGATGACCCCCTTCATTTTACCCTAAATTAACGACACAGTCCGAAATCAAAACAATCTTGTAAACCTCATAATTGTAACAAATGTCCCAATGTGCCTCCTGCTCTTGTAAATCTAGGTGGTAGAGGCTACGGGTTTGGGAGGTGCTGTCAAAGAAGCTTTGATAAGTTGCTGCAGTGCATCTTGTCAGGGTTATGATGCAGCATTATCTCTACCAATCACAACCACCTTCCTTTGTGTTGGGTATGACTCCAGCCAATGGAGAGTTTTCCCCAATTCCCAGTGACTTGAATTTTACTAGATGTCGCACTCAATTATTTGCTGCCATTGGTATCAAGGGCAGTCATTTTCAACTCACCTCCAAAATTCAGCTCTTTTGTCCATGTTTGGATCATGTCTGCAGTGGTCTGGAGCAGAATGGTCCTGGCAGAATCCAAATGGTACATCAGTGACCAGGTTATTGGTGATTAAGTGCTGCTTGATAGCATTGTAGATGACACCTTCCATCACTTTCCTGATGATTGAGAGTAAACTGATGGAGCAGTAATTGGTCAGATTGGATTTGTGCTGCTTTTTCTAGGTCTTTTTCCACTTTGTTAGGTAGAAGCCAGTGTTGTAGCTCTACTGGAACAGCTTGGCTAGGGGCACAGCTAGTTCTGGATGGCAAATCTTCAACGCTACCACCAAGATGTCATCAAGATCCATACACCTTTGCTGTATTCAATCTACTCAATTGTTTCTTGATAACACATGGAGTGCTGCGAATTGGCTGGTTTCTGTGACGGTGAGGATCTCAGGAGGAGGCCAAGGCAGTTCTTTTCTATTTTTTCATGGGATGTGGATATCGCTGGCTAGGCCAGCATTTGTTGCTCATTTCTAATTGCCCTCTAGGAGGTGGTGATGAGCTGCCTTCTTGAACCACTGTAGTTCATATGGTGTAGGTCCACTCAGAGTGATTTTAGGGAGGGAGTTCTAGGATTTTGACACAGCGACAGGGAATGAATGCCGATATTGAAGTCAGGATGGTATGTAGCTTGGAGGAGAACTTGCCGGTAGTGGTGTTCCTATGCGTCTGCTGCCGTTGTCCTTCTAGGTGGTAGAGGTTGCGAGTTTGGAAGGACCCAAGCTGAGTTGCTGCAGTGCATCTTGTAGATGGTACACACTGCTGCCACTGTACATTGAAGCTGGAGGGAGTGAATATTTAAGGCACATAATACTGTTCTGTAGCTTTACCCAGGTTGGCATCTCATTTTCAGCTATGACTGGTGCTGCTCTTGGCATGCACCCCTCATTGAACTAGGGTTGGTCCCCTGGCTTGATGATAATAGTCAAGTGAGGGATATGCTGGGCCATGAGGTTACAGATTGTGGTGAAATAGAACTCTGCTACTGCCAATGGCCCACAGCACCTCATGGATACCCTGAATCTATCCCCTTTAGCATAGTGGTAGTTCTAAACAACAAGATGGAACTATCCTCAGGATGAGGATGGGACTTCAACCGCAAGGACGGTCTCAAATCATTAGGGTTACTTGTTTTAATGTGCTTTTAAGGGATATCAGCATAACATCACTAGAATGGAAATGTGTAATGTGATCCAGTCTTAGTTTCACTTTTGCTTTGAGCAGAGCGCACATGCATAGAGTTCTGACACCTTCAAGCTTTATATCTATATATAACTGCTAGTGCCTAGTCTTAATAAATGAACACCCAACGTGTTTACCCAGTGCCCTATGAACAATTGGTACCTTGTGTCTTGTACAGTAAATAAGCTCAAGGTATTATGTCATTATAATAACATGACACCGCAACATGGTGATCAGTGGTGCTAAGACAGGTGGCAGCAAGATTAAGTGCAGGCACCAGCCTTAGATCGTGCCACGTGCATGAGAAGACCCTCGAGTTTTGGTCAGACCACAACAAAGGCACAGCTTCGGAGAGGATTGAAAACACAGTGTGGTGATTGCAGAGGAAAGCTTCAGATACACAGCACCGAGCTAGTGTTGAAGTAAAGAGCTGGTGAGCAGTCGGATACCTCGTGGTGAGATTGCAGTACGTAGCCTACCAGTTCCATGAGGGGAACAGCACTTCAAGAGGACCAGCACTGGGTTAGCTCAGTCAGAAAAGGTGAGAGACCAGGGTTTGGGCCGGATCGATAGCAAACAAGGAGAGTCAAACAAAAAAATAAATAAAAATCAGGCCAGAGAAGAATGCAATTATTATATCAGGCGGCTTCGAGAGTTGCTGAACAATAAATTAAATAAAAAGCATAGACACCATCATTGTGTTTTCCCACCACAGCTCGTCTTCGTGGGTTAACTTTGTAAAATTGCGCAAAAGCAGATACAGCGACACTTGTTCCAGATACGACAGAAGGAAGATCAAAGGGACATTGTCAAAATGTCCACAATATTCCCCAGTTTGAATTGAGATGCAGCTAACCTACTATCTGGATTCAAAATCTTTAAACTGCATACAGAGCTATGGTTTCTTGATTCAGGTGTGCCTGAACCAGACAAGCAAGCCATAAAAATTTGCCAGCATTTGGGAATGAAGGTCTACACAGGCTGAGCATATTAGGATTAATAGGAGAAGAACTAAAGGGTCCCCAAAAGATATGAACTACATTGGAAGTCCGTTTCAGAATCAGGTTAAACATACCTATTCATCAACTAGAGTTCATGTCATTTTGACAACAGCCTACAGAATCCATAGACCAATTCGTCGGCAGCTGCAGAGAAAAGGGTAGGTACTGTGATTTTTCAAACGCAGAGTTAGCAGACCGAATTGTTGAGTTGGCAATTGCATCCACTCCCATGGAAGCATCTCAGAAAGAACTGCTAGACAAGCCCAAAATGTATAGCATCGAAGAACTACTCAAGGATGGGCATAAATACAAAGTGATCCTCGCACATCATCAAAACTTACAGGTCCTACATACAACCCCAATTGTTGACACACTTGCTAGAACATCCAAACCTAGCAAGACATGTGGAAGGTGTGGACTTCTGCATGCAGCAAGGAAATTCTCAGCTTTTCATTAATTCTGCAAGGCGTGTGGCAGAAAAAGCCATTGACAGCAGCAGTGCGCTTGTGCAAAAGCTGCTGCAGCTACAAATAGTTGTGCTCTGATCCAAATAGACGGTACAGAACTGGTACCTTCACGCAATAAGAATGACTATCCGGTATCCTATCAGAAACACATACATGAAGTGACTGACAAACCAGAAATGAGGATGATGTGTACGACAAGACGAAGAGAGGTGAACATATGTTTCACACTATCAATCTTGTGGAAAACAGATACCGTTACAAGATGGAACTGTCCTCAGTGTGAAGATGGAACTTCAACTGCAAGGGCATTTCCAAACCATTGGGGTTGCCAACTGTGATGAAATGTACTCCTCAAGGACTTTCACATGACTTTCACCTACACTCCAGCCATTAGTCAGCCAACACATCTATCCTTGTGACGCACTGACCTCCTATGCCAATTGGAAATCAAAAAGATTCATTACCCAATTAGATGATGCTTGACTGTCAGCCAAACAGCCTTTTTTTTCAATAGTTTTATAATAAAAGCAAAATTCTTAAGATGCAGGTGATCTGAAATGAAAACAGAAAGTGCTAGAAAAACTCAGCAGGTCTGGTAGCATCTGTGGAGACAGAAACAGGGTTAATGTTTCGATACTGATATGACTTCTTTGGAATTCTTTTCCATATTTTTACATCCGGTAAAGAGAAATATTCAAAGTAAATGGCAAAAAAGAATCTTTTGTAATGTCTCAATGATTTTTCTCCAGGTTTGCGCGCAGCAGTGTTCTGGAGATTGATCATCAAATCTTGTAGACTCCAGGCCAATCCTGGAGGGTTGGCAACCCTACAAATCATCCACAGTCAAACAGTGGAGTCAGCTCATTACTTTATGGGCACAGCTTCTTCTGTCAGTTGGCCCCTTAAAAAATGCTAGATGCTAGAAATCTGAAAGTCTAATTTGCTGAAGTGTTTGCTGCAGTTTTGTTTCAGTTATTCCATGTATCCTTCTTCAGTGAGCAGATAAGCTGTTTGGGCTGAATTTTGCCATCGGTGAGCAGGGGGCGGGGCCCGCTCGCCAATGCACAAAATGACGCAGGATGACGTCAGGGGATTCCCACCGCCCCCCACCACCCCCCCCCCCCCCCCCCCCCCCCACGTCATGCCGCCCCATTTGGATCTTCAAGAAGGCGGGGGCCCAGCAAAATCAGCTGTCCGCCCGCCAACCTGTCAATGGCCAATTGAGGCCATTGACAGGATAATTAAAACAATTAAAGGACCTGCCCATCCAACCTTAAGGTTGGTGGGCAGGCCAGGAGCCCCAGCGGGCTTCTGAAAAAAACATGAAACTTCATCCACCGGCAGGATGAGGCTTCATGTAGGGTTTAAAAAAGTTTATTAAAGTTTCAGTGAAATTTATTAAAGTGTCCCATCCCACGTGACATTGTCACATGAGGGGGACATGTTAAGGATCTTTTTATTTTTCTATTTTTAAAGTTTATACAGCTGTAAGCGATCTCCCTGAGGCAACTTAGCCTCAGGGAGATGTGCGCTCTTCTGTACGCATGTGCGAAAGAGCGCACTCTCGCATTTGGGGAATCCCCCCCCCGCACAGGAAGCGCATAGTGCTTCCCGCCGGCCATCACGCTGGGCGGGCCTTAATTGGCCCACCCACTTATAATGCCCACCCACCCGGTGGGCAGAAAATTCTGCCCCTTGTTTCCAATGTCAAGATTGAAATCAGTGCTCACTTTAGTACATAATCCCCTTTATGGCCAGTTGACAGAAAAAGAGACAATCAAATTCAGGTTCGGGATGAGCAACTTCTGGCCGCATTAATAATGGAAGAACTTTGACAAGGTTATGCACTACAGGATTATTCTCAAATCTAGCAACCTGCTGGGTTTTTTTTAATTAAAACTTTAGCTGCACACCTTCAAAATAGTTACTTACACTATTAATAGACAAGCAGGAAGACCTTTTTACAAATTACTTACCTAAGCATTAGATCAGTTGGCCTATTTCAAGGTGGAATCACTTTTAAAGATCACAAGCAAATACAGGTAAATTAAAACGTACACTTGCCCCATCCAAAAAAGAACAAAGCAACTCATAATACACAGTCTCCTTGCACAAAATATGCTCAGCTTCAGCTTACAACAGATGAGAAACTAAGGTTAATTAAATTCAAACTAGATGCAGAAAGAGAAATAAAAGAGAAGGGAAAATATTTGATTAAGAGAGAAAGAAAAAAATAGAAAGAAAAAGCATGAATAAAGAATTAAAATATTAAAAACATCTATTAAAACCATATTAAAACAATTAATTACCCGCAAGGGGTGAGACTCCACGGTTTCAACTGTTTCCTTTCTGGGCCTCCAAGATTGATTAGCCTTGCCGACATACAAATCTCATCATTAAAACAGACCTACATCATGGAATGCCATCTCTAATTTTCTATGACCAGCTTAACTTGTACTTGTGCTGCAAATTCAGCAAATTGGGGAGATTGATGTTGAGATTCTGTTCTCGCAAGGCTAAAGGCAGAATAGCACAACTCATCCAGCAATTTGTAATGATATATAACTCACAGCACATCTCTTCCTCACCACAAATTCTTGGGTTTTTCACACATCAATAATGACGGGTGCTGTGAACTCACTGTTAATTTTCCAGACAATTCTGGGACATGAACTTGTGTATTCCTGAAAAAAGAGCCATGCTGTCAAAGCTTTTCGGCTTGCATTCATCAGGATAGCTCACAAGAATTTATTAACTGTAACGGAGGAACAACAAGTTATACTGCATGAGAAAAGAGTGCTGATTTGCTGGCAAGTGGACTCTGATTGGTACAGGCGTTGCCATGAGAATGCAGCATGGAACAGTTAACTGCCCAGTTTTGTACAAATTTAAACCGGGCAGGTCGACTCTGGTTGGTCAGGGCTTTGCCCTGGGGAATGAACCAGGGAATGACTGTTCCCTAAGCTTTTGTTTAGTTGAAAAAGGTGCTATATGTGGACAAGTTCCTTTTGTCTGCTAAGGACAAGACCCTGTGTGTGAACATATGTGGATTCTAACATGTTTAAGTGAGCCACACTGCGAGCCCAACTGTCAATCTTAAATTGGTTTTCTGTGTAATCCTTAGCATGACCAGGATTGTTTAGCAAGTGTTGTCCAATCATGGAATCATGTCTAATGTTGAATACTATGTTTTGAGTTTTGCAAGCACAGGCTGGTTAAGTACAGTCAGTACTTTGCCTGTTGTGAACAGCCGGAGGGTTATGCTGTTTGATACGATCTGCCAGTTGCTGGCATCTCACCAGCACTGAAAGTCATATACCACATGGCTCATTTGTTTGATTGGCAGAAGATCTTTTTGGCTTGACGGCAGCATCCTGTTGGTGGAGAATACAACTCATGTTGCTGCTGCATAGTAACATCGTGCAACGGCTAGCTTCATCTGTTGTTCAAATCCTTGAAACACCTTACCCCTCCAGGGTAATCTGCGATAGACTGGGCAAGACCATAGACCCATGAGTTTGCGCGATATACAGTGAGTGATGACCTGATCAGGGTAGCCGTTATCCCGCAGGATGGCTTTGATGCGCCCTATTTCAGCATCAAGCTAATACAGTGAGCATTTAGGTTGGGCCCTATTTACGAGGTTGCTGATAAGGCCAATCTTATAGCGCGTGGAATCCCGATGCATATATTAAGCAGTGAAGGTAGGCTTGTGGTAGACAGTAGTAGAGAACCCATTGGTAAATTTCTCAACTGGCCCATCGAGGAAAGGGAGCTCGTTTGACTGCCTCATTTCAAAGGTGAATTTGAGCACAGGATTAAGCCCATTAAGGTGTGTAAGGAACCTCTTAAATACAGCTGCAGATTCAAATATAGCAAACATATCATCTACGTACTAGAAATATGCAAGGGATAGGAGGTTAGGTGTCTTTCCAATGAAGATGTGTTTCTCATGGAAACTGATGAAGATGCTTGAGGAGCCAGGCCTAGAGATGATCCCATAGCAACACCATCTATTTTGATATGCCTTCGCCCCATATTAAATGGGAATAGGTATTTGCTGAGTTCAATATGTTCTACTCCCAGCTATCCCACCACAGACCGACATCCACTAAAGACACTTGAGTCCTTGAAAGATCCTAGCTGATCTAGCGCACATATTGGGGGATTCTGAATGACTTGGCTGATTTTCACATGCAAAGCAAATGTCTGGTAGCGTTGCAAGGCCTCAAGGCCAACCTGGACATACATACCTGTAAACATGACAAAGGGACTGGAATAGTCAGCCTTCACAAGTGCAACTGTATCAACAAAATGCAGGCCAATCTTAATGATGGATCCAAATTTATATCTATTGCACTTGCCACTAAGCATGACCGGACAGCCCTACCCGAAAGTAAGTTACAGAAATGCTTGTTGGACTTGTGTAAGAGTAATGAGCTGCCAAGTGTTTTTTATGATAGGATTTGTCCTCACAGCTCACTGCATCTGCAGATGTACAGGCTGCCCAAGGAACACAAAACTGATGTCCCTTTACGCCTTGTTTTATCCATAACTGGTTCTGCACAACATGAATTGGCCGAATGGTTGAGCGAGTTGCTACAACCAGTTTTGAGCAAGTTTTCCATATACACGATGAAGGGCTTCAACTTTGCGAAGACCATACAGGACTTACATATCGATAGCAATGCTGTGTACATGTGCTCGTTTGACATTGCTAGCCTATTCACCAACATACCGCTCAAGAAAGCCATAGAAAGTTGCACCGCATCATATCATGGCGATCACCACCAGTATTTGAACCTGTATTCATTGAACATATGAATTCAGCAACTTGCACAGATGAGTTCCATTTTAACAACAGTATGGATGCCGAAATAGATGGTGTTGCCTGGGATCCCCTTGAGGCCCAGTTCCTGCACCCATTTTCATCAGTTTCCATAGGAAATACATTTTCGATAGAATGACAGCTAACCACCTACCCCATGCATATTTCTGAAATATAGATGATACGTTTGCTATATTTGAATTTGCAGTTGTATTTAAGAGGTTCCTTACACACCTTAATGGGCATCATCCTGTGCTCAAATTCATCTTTGAAATAGAGCAGTCAAATGAGTTCCCTTTCCTCGACGGGTTAGTTGAGAAATCTGCCAAGGACTACTCTACCACGGTCTACCACAAGCCTACCTTCGATGGTCAATATACGCGTCGGGATTCATAAAGTTCCACGTACCATAAATTTGGCCTTATTGGCAACCTCATAAATAGGGCCTGAGCCATTTTCTCACTGTGCAATGCCCTGAAATAGGGCATCAAAGGCATCCTGTGGATAAAGGCTACCCTGCTCTAATTATCGCTTGCTGTATATCACACAAAGTCATGAATGGGCCTAAGACCACCACTTTTAATCCTGAAAAGTGCCCAATCCACCTCAAATTACCCTGGAAGAGTAAGATGTCTCAAATTTTGAGCTGCTACTATGCAATAGCAACACGAGTGGTATTCTCCACAAACAGGATGCTGCCATCAAGCCAATAAGATGTTCTGCCTATTACGCAAATGAGTTACATGGTAAATTAATTTTGGTGCCAGTGTGCTGCTAGATATATAGGCTGTTTATCTCAATGACTGGCAGATCATATAAAACAGCATGTCCCTTCGGCTGTTTGCAACAGGCAAAGTACTGACCATGCCCAACCAACCCTTGCTTGCAACACTCAGAACATAGTGTACAACATTAGATGTGATTCCACTATTGGACCACACCTGCTAAACAATCCTGATTGTGCTAAGAATTACACAGAAAACCAATTAAAGATTGTCAGTTGGGCTTACAGTGTGGCTCACTTCTGATAGAAGTGTTAGAATCATATCTCTCAGGACTGAAGTTTTCTTTTACAAAGTGGAAGGATTTGGCATGATCTGGACATGTGGATGCTGCCCTGGGATTTATTTTAGAGAAGTTCATAAGTTCACCTTGGAACTGTCAACAAGCAGGTCTCTTCCAAGAAATCACCTGATCTTTATGGTACTTGAGAAGGAGTTGTTTGTTTGTTTGAACTGCAAAGCAGTTTACTTAATGAAAAGCTGGGAGACAAAAAGGGTAGTCATGTGGGAGATAGGGAAAAAACTTAAGTTGTGAACCTGCTTATTTTGAAGGCAGTCTTGTTGGAGAGCCAGCTGAGGAAAGAAGGTTACTCTGACTGGCTCCGTCTCTCTACCTTGCCTAAAATTGTGTGTGGCTGTCAGCCTGTAACCAGAAAACCCTCATCTGAATGTAGCTAGTCTGCATTTGGACCTGCAAAGCTGAGAGTTGGTGAGAGCTTCCAGACATCCACCAGGACCAGTCTTCACACGAGAGAACTCCAGATTAACAGCACCGAGTCCCTGCTGACTTTATCCTTTTTCCATCCTCCAAAACCCATGTCTGCATAGACACTCTATCTGTTTGTCCTTTGTTTGTCTGTGCATGTGTCTGTGTATGTACTGGGGGAATTCTTTAGGAAGAGATAGATGGTTATATCTCCCAATTACAGTTGTGTGTTAATCAGTACTTGCAACTTGTTTAAAGAAGTTTTGTTTTAAAATAATTAATCATTCGGAGCTTTTTGAAAGAAGCCTGGTCAGAGTCTCTTTTCTTCTGGGTATTAGAAGTATAGATACACAATTGACCATTTTGATGAAAAAATTAAACATTTAAATTAACGGTATGGCCTGAGGAGTATTGGGGCTTGATAATTCGCGCACTTCTCCCATCCTGGATGTAAGAGAAGCTATTTGTATTCACACACAGGGCCCTTTTCTTTGCAGATAGAAGAAACATGTCCACATTTAGCGCCTTTTTCAACTAAACAAAAGCTTGGGGAACATTCTCCAGGGCAATGCCTTGACCAATCAGAGTCAACCTTACTGGTTTGAATTTGAACAAAGCTGGGCAGTTAACTGCTCCATGCTGTATTCTCCAATGCCTCCGCCAATCAAAGTCCACTTGCCAACCAATCAGCATTCTTCTCATGCAATACAAATTGTTGTTTCCCTATTACTGTTGGCAAATTCTTGTGAGCTAACCTGTCGAGTGCAAGACGAAAAGCCTTGATAGCATGTCTCTTTTTTCAGCAATGCTCAAACAAGCAATACCAAACAACGACATAAATTTGTGCTGCACCTGCCCCCTCCTCCAACTCCATAAAGATCACAACCTAAATGCTACTTTGATTGCATTTAGGTTGATAAAGAACCCTACCATCGATAATTATCTACAATGGATCCTGTAAAATCATTGATGGTAGCCAGCATGGAAAATCATTTCCACATTCAAAAAATGATCCTTAATTTGGCTGATGTAAATGAGAACTGCAATGTCAAATTTTATCTGCTAACGTTGCTGTGAAGCATCTTGGGACATTTTACTTCATTAAAGATGCCACAGAAATACAAGGTGTTGCTG
This sequence comes from Carcharodon carcharias, assembly GCF_017639515.1. Classification (NCBI taxonomy): domain Eukaryota; kingdom Metazoa; phylum Chordata; class Chondrichthyes; order Lamniformes; family Lamnidae; genus Carcharodon; species Carcharodon carcharias. The sequence continues at coordinate 206,344,308 of NC_054468.1, forward strand.
CTGTAAAATAACAAATAATTATTTCTCATTAAAATGTGCAGAAATCAAAATAGCAGCTTAGTTTGCAAGCACATGTACCATGAGTTGTTGTCCTTTCACTGAGCTTTGCCATTTTATTTAACTAATGCAAAAATAATTGGCTTTCAGGCACCTTGCTGGCTGGAAAGTTTCCTGTTAAATCAAATTGAGTTTTGAAAGCCATTTCATGGTTGTATCGATTCACTGATCTCTGGTCCCTTAACTGTGCCAATCGCTAAGTTTAACAGGGAACATCATTCCAATTATATTTTTCTTTCGTAATTCATATTTATAAATGCATTCAATTTCACATCAATGGGAAGCTGCATTAGTAAATATTTTTGTTGTTTTACTTAAAGAATGAAGGCGATTATTAGAGACCATACAGCTGTACTCAGAATTTAAATATAGGAATGTCTGAAAAATCAATTATTAAATAATAACTTTCTACATATCTTTCAATAAGTTTTTAAAATATTTCCCCAGCAAAACATAGCTTTGAACTGAATTTGCCCACCAAACATCTGATAATGATCACAATTAAGAAGACTTCAATTAGCTCAGGTGTTTGCAGCCACACATGTTGCCAAATATTACATCCAGAAATTATATTTCCACGGCTTTAGAAAACAAAACAAATAACCTGACTATTAGGTTTGTGGTGAATTCACATAACAGGATTCATGGATGGAAGATGTGCTTTTGTAAGCCGAAATAAAAAAGTGGATAAATAATGAGATTCTGAGCAAATAATCAATCTTGGAATTGATAGCAAACGTTTGTCAATGGACACTAGTTATGCTCACTGTGAAGTGCCATAATTAGAAAGACAGGAAGATATGGAGAAAGTTATCAAAGGCAAAGTTGGTGCACTAGAGGTGCAATTTACAGCCTATGTTGGCTACTTAACCGTTGCAAAAGAATTTGGGCCACTGTATGTGAAACTTTTTGGCTTAGAAGCAGACATAAATAAAAGTCTTTGTTGTAAAAAAGGTACTTATAGATTTATTTATTTACTTATTTATTTTATTTATTTGAAAAATGTGCAAAATACAGCTGTTATAGTTATTGTTAGACCATAACTCTCAACTTTTCTAAAATAAAGTTAAGGAAGCACAAAGGGGTTGGTTTTGCTTTTTAGGCAGACAACCCGGAGAGGGTATAGTGGCCCGCTCATTCTGGCAATGACTGTAAATTTGAGGCCTCAACCTCATTTCAATTTGCCAGACGTGTTGCAGATATCAAACAGGAGTCCGTCCTTATGCAACTCCCGGCTCTGGTTCAGGAATCTTGGTCTGTCAGCGACGGAGGTAGGGTGAGGCCAGGCCATGCTGCAAAATTTGTGAAACCTCTGAGTTAAGAGCACCTCTGCTTCTTCCCACTACACAGCAAAAAAAAAATCCATTTTATCAAATAATCTCTGGCCTTTCTGATCAGAGTGCCAGTACACATGAGCATTCTCATCGAAAGCTGTACCTTGCTGGCAGCTAAAAGTGAATTCAGGATCCTAATTATATTATCAGGTCTTTGATTTACATAGAAAAGAGGTCTTACGCTTGTTTCAGGGAGGCATGGTGACTGTCCATCATCAGGCCTCTATGAAAGTTACAGTGGGTTAACAGGGCAGTCAGGCTACTGACCACCTTTTTTAGGCCATACTGCCAATTAAAGCCCATTTTCCCCCATGAAAATCAGCCCCAAGGAACATTAGTTATACATTTCAAGAAATCAGTTTTACCCACCTTCAATCTTGTTCCTATTCTTTGCTTTGAGGGCTCACACTGGCCTCATTAACGACTTAAATGCTGACTAGCTTGTACCACACAACGCTACAACAAATTCGCTGTTGTCTTTCAGCGTTTTCTGTCTTGTTCTGATGCCCTCCTTCGAATATATTTAGCACTTATGCAAGTATTATTTTTCTATAGTTCCGCTGTTTTGAAATCTGCAAACCTGAGAAAGGATCAATTACTTAACTACATGTTCCCTGAGGCACAAGAATACCCTAGTTTGTGACATAAAAAGAAAATGGAAACCCCATTTCATTGATGTGTACAGATCATGTTGCCATAATAACCTATTATAGTGAATGAGGAACCTGCCTTTTGTAAAATAATACTTTTGCTTGATAATACCAGTTGGAAGAATTTGTTGGCACCAAGTACCTGAGAACAACACTTAAGGTTCTTTGTATGTTTATTTCATGGACTAGAAATTTTTACATCTTTTTTAAATCTTAAAATTTATTACATAGCATTTGCAGCACAGAAACAGGCCTCTCAGCCCAAATGCACGTTGAAAAATATGTTCAGCTAGGCTCAAAACGTCATGGGTATACCTTGCACACTTCTGTGTGGTACTGAGGGAATGCTGTGTTGTTGGAGGGGCCATCTCCCAGGTGAGACGTTAAACCAAGGTCCCAGAGTAATGAAAGATTGCATGGCAGCATTTAGATAAAAAAAGAAAGAACAGTAGGTATTCTCTGTGACTTAACTAGCATTTCTCCCTCAACCAGAGTTACCAGACCTATTTTGTCTGGATATCCATTCAGTTGCTGTTTGTAGTACCTACTCAAATTAAAAGCCCCCAGCATCTCCCAACCGGCAGTGGCCCTCATCCTTTCACTGACAAGCCATGGTCTTCAACCACTTGCCACCCGCCTCCCCAACCCCACCCACCCCCCCACCGACTACCCCCAACACCCCCATCCTACTCACCACCATCTTCATGGCCCCTGCTAATTTCCTGGACAGAACTGGGAAAGCGGAAGCTGTAAACTGGGTTGAAAATGTGTCCCATCCCACTCTCTTCCATTTTCAGTCCCATTGGATTTCCCACCAGAAGTAATTAGGCACAAACCATAGTTGAAGTGGGCTATATAAAGTATTTTGAAAGGTAAATAAATATTTCCTTGGGAAAGAGAAAGATTAAAGTATATCTGGGGTAATCAAGTGAATGTGATTAGGCTAAGTGCTCATGTGGAGGAAAAGATTGTCAGAAGTTGATTGCCTGTACAAGTACTGTAATGTTTTACAATTTCACAGCCAAGCCTCTCCCCTGTCTTTGCAAATTTTTCTAGCATGTGGTCTTGATTGTCAGAATTTCTTTGTATCCCCTGCTCCACTTTTGGTCACTATACCTACAGCCATCTCAAATACCTTCCCTAAACATCTTTATCTTGCTACCTCTTATCCTGCATTCAAAAGCCTCCTCAAAGACATCCTCCTTGTTCATGCCATCTATCACCTCCCTGAATCTTTGTCCCAATACTGTGTCTGGTTTTGCCTCCATAAAGTGCCTTAGGACATTTTATTACATCTGCAAGATATCAACCTTGACACCGTGGTTGCACTCTTGCCTCTGAGTCTGACTACTTAAGAATATAATTTAAATTAACACTTCAGTGCAGGAGTGAATGAAGTGCCATCTCTTAGCTAAGAAACTAAACTGAGTACTCATTTGCTCTCTCATGTGGATGTGAATGATCCCACGGGCAGAATTTTCACCTTGGCCACCGGGCACATGCCCGACCTGCTCGAGCGTGAAATGACGTGTTGATGTTGGGCGAGCGTCCCGACAACGCGCAGTCGCGTGGTAGTTCGGTTGGAGGGCGCACGCGGGAATCGGCAGCACGTCCACCAACAATTAAAAGGCCTGTTAAGAGAATTAAAGCATCAATTACGTTAAATTTTTTGCTGCCCGTCCAACCTTTTTGTTGGCGGACAGGAGAAAAGGCAAAGTGGCCTTTGCATTATTTTGGAAACCTCATCCATGGGCAGTATGATGTTTCTAACATCAAATAAAAATAAAATTTTTCAAATTTCAATTATAACATCTCTGTCACATAAGTGGAGGCATGTTTTACAACATTTTTCTAATCTTTATTTTTGTTTTGAAAACTCTTCACCTCCCTGAGGCAGCTCGGTGCCTCAGGGAGATTCTCGAGCGTGCACATGTGCGTATGCGTGAAGTCTGTGCTCGCCCTGCTTGCCCTCCCCTCCCTCACTGAGTGCTGCCACTTGCGTTTCACGCTGGGCGGGCCTTAGTTGGCTCGCCAGCATGAAATCACCTTCCAGCCTCGATTGTGGGCGGCGGTCAGCTTCCCGACCGCCACCACCGTCCCCCCCGAGCATGCCCGCCGAGGTCAACATTCGGCCCCATGATATGATTTGAAGAAGAGGTGATCTTGCTTGTGTTCTCAGAAGCACTTCATTAGCTGTAAAATGTTTTGAGACATTCAAATACACTTCATAAACGCAAGTTAATTTTTAATGCAAACACAAGTTGTTGGAGTTGTTGATGAGTCCCTAACAATGTTTTTGAGTTATTGTCACTCTCACAATAGCACTTTATCGTTGGGTGAAAATCATATTTAGGCAACAGTTGCATCTTTTGAGGGGAATTTTGAAAACTAATATTATCCATCAATTTTCTTCACCCTGTGGAAAACACATTCTAAAGTAGTTGCAATGGGAAATACAATAAAAACACACATTTTGCCTGGTTTATCCTGATTTGAAAGGCGTTCTTGTGGTGTGATGGTAGTGTCTCTACCTCTGGGACAGAAGCTGCTGGTTTAAAACCCACTACAGGACTTGATGACTACGGGTGTGTTCATAACATGGCAAAACAGATTGATTATTAGCCTACAAATCCTTCCAATATACCTGATAGTAGGCAGAAAGAGCAGGGCCAGGGAGAGAAATCATAGGCCCCTGGTGCTTTTCCTGTTTCCAGGCCCCTTATTCCACCTCACTTTCAATCATGCATGATAATTTTCCCCTTTCAAGATTCACCAATCAATTCACCAAACAAACACAGAAAGGCCCTAGTAAAATGATAACTCTCATTGCTGGCATCTGGTTACAAATTTCGTTCAATACGTATGCAGCATGGGTCATCAATATTAAGAGCAGAAATAGTATAATGCAATGTTTAGTTTGTGTACACCCTATAGCTGATCCCACCATGACTATTAAACAAACCAGAGAGTACAAATTTTACTTCAACAGCTTTAAGTAGTATTATTCATTTGGCAGGGTAATATTCCATTGGGTTTAACACTGTGCAGACGATAACACTAATCTCAGTGACTGTCTCAGCCTGCAAGTAAGCCTGGGTACTAGATTTTAGTGTAACCCAACCATTTTGAAGTTAATTTCATGTTATATGCATTGTAATAAGCTAATAAGGTGATAATGCCATTTTGTGTTAACACTGAGATAAGAAGCCATTTTGATGTTGTTAATCTTTTACAATAAACAGTATTGCGAAGCAGTGACTGACTAGCAACAGATGATTTCATTAGAAGGAAGTATCTCAATTAGTCTGGTTATTGAAGGATAAATAATTAATAATCAATAGTTAATTAGAAGTCGCTTTATGTTATTTCTGTATTTCTCCATTAATATTTCTTATGAGAGAATTAAAATACTGAAACAGCTGGGAAAGAAATGGCATAAGCCTTGGATTCCCTCCCTATCAGGAACACACACTGTCCTTGAATGTTGAGTCTGTCTTAATGAATGGGAGTCCTGTAAATATGTCAAGATAATGACATAACTTAAAGGGAGGCATTGTTCTAAGTTTAAGACAATGTGCATAATTAGCTAGAACCAATGGAATTAACTCTTGTCATATTATTGACAAATTATAAACCAATTGGCCATTTACAACAATTTGGCTAAGGTGGACTTACAACATCTTTTGAGTATAAAAGAGGAGGTTGTGAGAACCATCTTTGTGTACGTCTAGTGTGGAAGAACCGGTTTAGATCTTCGAGATCAGTTAAGCATCCCCCTATCAGTGCGAAGATCGTTTCAAACAAACTTCAGCGGCAGATGTGCATTGAGTGTAGTTAGCACTGGGACTGGCTCAGTGACAGATTCCCTACCAGTAGAAATCCCAGGAAGGTGTTGTGCTTCTCAGAGGCAGTGACAATTTCTCTGTTGTTGTCCACTTCTCCGCCCATTTGAAAGCATTGAATTGGTAGAGTTTCATTAATAAGTATATTTTTCCTATATTCTGCCACTATTAGTTAGTTGACAAGTTTCTAAAGCCTGCTTATAATCAATAAGCTTTGATAATATTTACTAATTTTGTGTCTGAGTCTTTGCCTGATGGTTATACCTCTGTCGAATTCAAACAGTTTAAAAGGACAATTTGGGTTCCAGTAATAAGGCATGTACAGCTTAATTGAAACAGTCTAAATTATCAAAACACCCCTTTTAAAACTTATAAGCACTGATTAACATGTTCTGCACATTGCACCATATGGACATGGCGACCATAAATTTGTATTTGGGGGGAAGATTCAATACTTACAACCCAGATAAAGTGCAAAAGATCTTTTCCATTCTGTAGATGAAGTAGAAGACTTTCTTCTGCCTGGTGCATGATATTATTCAATATAATTATTTCATGCGCGAGGTGTAATCAGATTCTATCTTATCAGTAATCTCACAGGGTAGAAAGATCAAATGACTCCTGAACAACAAAGTGGAATGATTGAACAACATAGGTTTTTACTCTCAGTGAGAAAAATTGGAGCCCTCAGCTGTCTGTGTGACACAACTTTTAAGAAGCCAGAGGACAAAGACTGAATCATTCACAATTGTGTCTGTGTTTTCTTGATCAGCAAGTCAGAAGACTCTGCTGATTTTGATACTGAAGACAGTCTTTCAGCTCTGGCTACTCAGTCTGGATGGCATTTGAAACACTGAACCCAGGCCTCCCTAGCCCCCAAGCCTTGGTGTTTGGCACCTTTGCAACCCCTCTCCTGGGCCACGTTTAAGAGTGTGAGACATTCCTGGTCAGCTATACTGTAGAAGGCAAGGGTAACTACTGCAGTATTTTGCCAGACATGATCATGGATCAATCCAATGGAAGTCCATGGTTGCCAATGCCCTCTTAGGGCATGGTATCTAATGGAGGCAGATCCTTATTTGAAAGGGAGAGGTTAAATTGTAGGTCACGATAATTCCAAGCATACAAAGCCAATAAAATGCATTTTATTTACTTGCCTGTTGAAAATAACAACATAAAAATCCACAGTCATTAAAAAAATATTGTGCAATTAGCTGGCTTTACTCTTTATCAAGTGTATCAGTAAGATATAAAATGCATTTTCCATCTGTTGTCATAGCAAAATTTTGTAAATACTGGATATGGTTTTGAGAGGTTGTGGTGCCCTCTACTGTAGTAGATTTAACACATTTTACAAAACAGTTAAGTATTTATTGGCCAGAATTTTACGTGTTGCTTTTGGGCATGCAGCCGACCTGAAAGAACGTTAAATCACACGTGATGATGTCTGGCGCATGTCCTGACGTCAGCACGCACTTGCGCAATAGTACAGTCAGCAGGCACGTGTGGGAGATGGGAGCGTGACAACTATTCAGCCACTTAAGGCAATTAAAAGCGCAACTGACTTGGATTTTACGTTGCCCGTGTGATTCCTCGTTCGGCACACGGGCAGCAAGAGCATGCGGCCATCCCACTTTGTCACTTTTCTCATCCAAGAGCAGGATAAAAGGGGGCAGGAGCACTGGCTGTGTGATTTGTTAGGAGTTCAAGTAAGAGTTTGCTGTTGTGTTATTTTTGATATTTCAGACGTTTTCCTCTGGGCAGGATTTGTGGTTTGGCAGACGCACGCGATCGGCAGGCCCAAGAGTGGCCGGGGAACGGATCGCCGAAGGCAATTGGCCCCCGACCACGGTTTCACACAGGCTGGCCAATTAACAGCCAGCCAGTGTGGAAGGCACCCTGAAATGCTCAGCGCTGCTGGGGTGGGGGCAGAACGAGGGCAGGCACTGACATACATGCAGGCACGGGGAAGCGCAGAGTGAAAGCTCCCTGAAGGCAGAGAGTGCCTCAGGGAACTGAAGAATTTAAAAGCAATGAATAAAGATTTTAAAATGGAGAAAAAAATATCTACGCATCAGAATCAGTGACCTGAACATATAAATGATGAAAATTCTGCCCATACATTTTTTTTTATTCAGTGATGAAAACAACATCCCGGCCGTGGATGAGGTCTCCTGAAAAATGCAAAAAATATAACCGTAATGTTGGACGGGCAACGAAAAATCTCTGTTAATTATGCCATTAATGGGCTTAATCGCACTCTTAATTGTCAGCAGGCGAGGTTCCAAGTTTAGTGCGCTCCTGCCGACCGAAATATCGTGCGAGTGCGCGATGACGTTGGGAGGCCTGCCTGACATCATCACGTGCTATCTCACACTCGAGTAGGTCAGGCGCCTGCCCGTTCAGCGAAAAATTCTGCCCCTGATTTCTTTTGAAGTATTTGCTTTGTTAGCCTTGTTTTGAGGACTCCTTTGTTTTGTCAACCCTGTTGGAGTATTTCTGCACAGTGCAGCCTTCAGTGTATGGGGCAGCGCCATCTATATTTCAGCAGATGGGGATTGTGTACTCCGCTGGAGGCACCTCCTCTGAGGAGGAAGAGGGGAAAGAAGGGAGCGGAGGCCAGATGTCCACAGACAGCGTTGAAGGGACAGACCTATGGGAGGAGAGGTGCAGGCACAGGGGGTGTAGGGCCAGCAGTGCCATCAAGGCGGACAGGACCACAGAAGACACCACTATCCTGCTGTCAGATTGTACAGGCAGCAATCAAGCTACCTCAACATGTCCGAGGTCCAGTACTGCAGGAGGCTCCACCTCTCTAGGATGCCGTGTCATCATTATGTCAGATGATTGGGCCTGGGATCACCTTCAACTGTGTGAGTGGGCACCCACACCTGTGGCTCTGGAGGTCACAGTGGCCCTCAATTTTTATACATCCATAATTCTCAAAATGCTGCAATGCTAAACCACCCCCAGGGTCTCCTTCTCAATTCTTGAATATCTTCTCTGTTTTACATTCAACTTTTGTGAAAAATACCTTTTCAGTTTCTCAATTCCAGTTTCATCTTCTTGTAACAGTATGGCTCCAATGCCTATATCGCTTGCGTCAATGGCCAACTTAAATTGCTTGACATAATTGGGTACTGCCAAAACTGGTGTCATAGTTAATACAGTTTTCAGACGGTCAAATGCCTCCTGACACTCCTGTAATCATTGAAGCTTCTTGTTCTTTTTTAGTAGTTCAGTCAATGGAGCAACCACACCGCTAAAATTTGGTACAAATTTCCAATAAAACCCACTCATGCCCAGAAATCTCAGAACTCCTTGTTTTGTTATTGGCACGGGGAAATCTACCATAGCCTTGACTTTCATATCTCTCAGAGCCACCTTACCATCTCCAATGGTATAACCTGGATATGTAACTTACGCTTTTGCAAATTCACTTTTAGCCGAGTTCATCACCAAGTTAGCTCCTTGTAATTGACAAAATAATTCTTCCAGATGTTGTAAATGCTCCTCTCAAGTTTGACTTAAAACTATCAAGTCGTCAATATAAACAACATAATCAGTCCTTCAATAACTTTGTCAGTCTTTGAAATGTTGCAGGTGCATTTTTCATACCAAATGGCATGACTTTAAACTGATATAGTCCATCTGGCATTACAAAAGCCAATATCTCCTTTGCTTTCTCTGATAACGGTACTTGCCATTATCTTCTTAGCAAGTCAACAGTCAATCTGTGTGATAAACTTTGATGTCCCACATTCCCAATGCAATCTTCCAACCATGGTATAGGATATGAATCCACTTTTGTCACTGCATTCACCTTTTTAAAGTCCACACACACAGTCTTTTGTGTTCTATCCGGTTCCAGTACCATCACAATAGACAAACTCCAGTTACTGCAGCTAGACTCAGTGATGTCATTTTGAAGCATGAATTCAATTTCTTTCTGTACTTGTGATAACTTTGCCAGATTTAATCTATAAGAATGTTTCCTTATCAAAGATGAAACTTCTACACACACATTATGTATAGCTAAATTTGTCCTCCACTGCTTATTCCCACAAATAGTTTTGTGTGATTACAATAGCTTCTCTACATCACTTTGACATTGTCTGGAAGGTAACTCAATATTACATTTCAATTTTCAAGTCCCCCCTCATTATACAATTTGATTGGAGGAAAATCAATTTCAGAATCCTTCATTTCTACCTCTTTCTCTTTAGCTACCATCACTAATATCTCTTATTGGTCCTCTTCCCTGTCAAACTACTTTTTAACCATATTTACACGATACACCCTCTGCTTCTTTCTTCCATTCTGGAGTATTTATTAAATAATTTACTTCACTCAGTTTCTTTTCAATCCTGTAAAGCGCACTAAACTCTGCCTTTAATGAGTCACTCAGTACTGGTAATAAAACTAGCACTTTTTCCCCAGCAGCAGAACTATGAGCTATAGCTTTCCTGTCTGCCTTCACTTCCATCACTTAACTGTGATAACTTTAAATGTTCCCTAGTTAACTCACATGCTCTGTCCAATCCTTCTCTGAATTTTGACACATAATTCAGGAGAGTAGTTTCTGAATTTTGACCCACCAATTTCTCATGAATCAATTTCAGTGGTCCACTTACCTTATGACCATAAGCTAGTTCAAAAGGACTAAAACCAGTCGATGCATTAGGAGCATCCCCAATAGCAAATAACAAGTATTGAAATCCCCTATCCCAATCCTGACTATACACACTCATCACAGTTTTTAAAGTTTGATGTTAGCTTTCCAAAGCCCCTTGTGACTCAGGATGATAAGCTGTTGAATTAAACTGTTTTATCCTCAAACTGTTCATTACTTCCTTAAACAGCTGTGACATGAAATTTGAACTCTGATCTGATTGTATTTCTTTTGCTAAACCATACCTTGTAGAAAATTTAGTCAACCCTTCCACAATTCTCTTTGTTGTAATATTTCTTAAAGGTATCGCTTCAGGAAACCTTGTAGATACATCCATTATTGTCAGTAAATACTGATTTCCACCTTCAGGGCGGAATTTTCCGTGCCCGCTGGCGGTGGGCTTGATAGGTGGAATGAGCAATCAATACTGAGTGATTGGTTTAACGACAGCAGGAAGGCAAGTCACGATTGTCCACTCAGCCTGCCAATGGGCGGGTCGCGTTTCAAGCCATCAGCTGTTGGGAACCTCATTGTATTACATCAGCATATCATTATCAGGCCATCCCGCCAAGCTCTTGCACCCCCGCTGGATCGTCCGTCCATGTCGGCGGGTTTCACAACAGCACTGAGGTGACATGTACTTGGTGGCCTGGACTTTGAGTGAACTGGAGGTGAGTGTACAGCAACGTTCTGCAGAGCTCGCCAGGGTTGCCTGTTGCTCTGCAGGCTTCAGGGACACCAGGGGGTTGGGGCTAAGTGCCACCCTACCCAACTGGTGGTGGGATGGGGGATCGGGGGCAAGTGCAGCCCTGCCTCTGAGGTGACTTTTAAGGGCAAGGGGGAGCAGGAGGCAAGTGCAGCCTTGACGTTGAGGCGACTTGTGAGGGGGGCCAAGTGCAGCTTTGTCGTTGAGGTGACTGGTGGCTGCATGGTGGGTGTGGTGGTTAAGGGCAGCACGGCCTCCGAGATGACTGGTGGCGGGGGGAGGGGTGGGCAAGGGCAGCCCTGCCATTGAATATAGAGCACAAGCATTCAGGATAGGGGGATAGGGTGGGCGAGAGAAGTGACCATGCATTCGGGAAACCTGTGGAAAGTGACCATTCCTCTGCAACTAAGACTATTCAAGCACATCCACATTGATATGATTGGGGTCGGGCCCCTCGCTTATGCCCACTCAAGCAATGCAGAGGCATCAAAGTACTACCAAGTTCTGCGCAGTTCCCACCACTCCTCCCCCCCCACCCCCCCCACCAACCCTCACCAACCCAGACCCTCCCACCTCCCCATGGCACAGACTGCAAATTCATGAGCATTTTAGTGGACTGCAGAGCAGTTGGACTGCACACGTTGTACAATCTCCTCGCTAAAGCTGGCCATGTAGCAGTCACTGCTGGACATGCTCACAGCTCCTTGCAATGCCAGCACCCCGGTTGGACTAGTCTCCCCCACAGTTCAAGCTAACAGCGCAGCCATGCAGCGCACTAATCTCTGGCCATCCAAGTGGTGGCCAGCACTCACCAGGAAGTGTTAATGAGCCTTCATACTTAACCAGGACAGGTTCTTAGTACACCCATGCTAACCACATATCTCTCTCTTTCACCCTGCAGGAGGAGTACATCAGGAGCACCTGGTGAACTAGCTGTATCCCTGATGGCCAATAGAGCATGAAGAAGACAGAGGGGAGAGTGACTGAGGCTCCTGGCTGTGCAGAGGCAGGAGCAGCAACCTCAGGAAGAAGGGGCGGCTGGGGCTCCCACACACGATGCCCAAGAGCCACAGCTATCGCAGGCTGGCACCTAGTGACACCCAGAGTCTATAGACACCACCTTTCATTCCTGCAGATGACCGAGGACCAGTGTCATTGAAGATAGCGCATGTCTAGAGAACTGGTTGCTCACATCTGCCAGTTACTGCAGGATTTGGCGCCATGGGGACATGGAGGGAATCCACTGCCAGTGGCTGTGAAAGTGACTGTGGTGCTCAATTTCTATGCCAGTGGCTCCTTTCAGGGCTCCACAGGTGACCTCTGTGGGATATCACAAGCCTACAAATGCATCCATGAGGTCATGGATGCCATCTTCACGAGGGCACACAACTTTGTTCTTTTTGCCCGGGACCAGGGCAGCCAGGATGCAACAGTGATTGGATTCGCCCAGATCTCAGGTTTCACACAGGTGCAGTTCGACTGCACTCATGTGGCACTTGGATCTCTGTCACAACACACAGTGGACTACATCAACTGCAAGGGCTTCCATTCACTGAATGTGCAGCTGGTTTGTGACCACCAGAAACACATCCTGCAGGTGTGCGCACGGTTTCCAGGAAGAATACGCAATGCCTACATCCTCAGTTGGTCACAGATCCCTGGAGTCTTCCAGGGTCCACAGAGGCTGCAAGGATGGCTCCTCGGGGACAAGGGCTACCCACAGAGGCTGTGTCTGATGACACCCGTGTGGCAGCCTCAGACTGCAGCAGAGCAATGCTATAATGAGGCTCATGCAGCAGCTCGCAACTTGGTGGAGCAAACCATTGGGATGCTGAAGATGAGGTTCTGGTGCCTGGACCAGTCTGGTGGAGACCTGCAATACAGTTCACAGAGGGTGTCACGCATCATCGTCGTCTGCTACACCCTTTACAACCTGGCACTCCAACGGGGAATTGAGCTGGCTAGGAGGAGATGGAGGAGCTGCATGTCTCCTTCAATGAAGAGGATGCCAATGGGGATGAGGCTGAGGAGGTCCTCGGAGGCAACGATGATGGTGATGAGGCCCTCACACTGGCTAGACGAGGCAGGCGTGCTTGGGATGCCCTCATAGCTGCTAGATTTGTGAAGAATGATGACAACATGCAGTGAGGTGACCCCATAGATCCTCACAGCGCATTTGTGAATGTTTGACTCCAGTCTGGCTTATGGCAGCATGAATACCCTCTGTGAGAATGGTCCTGTCATGGAGATGCAGTGGAGGCCCTAATAGTTGCTCAATTACAGGAGGATGATGATGACATACAGTGAGGGCACTCCATAAATCTTCACATAGCCTCTGAGAATTTCTGACTCTTGTCTAGCAGAGAGCAGCTTGCTTGCGCTCCGTGATCAGGGTATATCATAGAGATGCAGCAATGAAACTTTAGAAGCATCTGATGCTTTGTCTGCCTTCAGCACCTGACCCCTTCAGGAGCACAGCATCACTGGTCACAGACGCTGAAGAGATGGGGGTCAGTCCCACCTTAAATGTGCTGAGCTCACACAGAGAGAATGACGGAACTCTAAGGCACCTGTCCACCACGTTCAGGCAGCAATGACAAGCACCATCGAGGTGCAGGCATCAGTAATGTGGCCAGGGAGTGTGAGGCCAGACCATCACTTTGGTCTGAAGGCTGCACAGAGCATAGGGAAGAGGCCCTGGACTGAGACACCTGCCTTTTATCTTGTGCAGAAAGGTTTCACATCTGAGTAACAAGAACACTGCTCATCAGAACAAGGAGCCATAGGCAGGGAGACATTCTTAGGAGTAAAGAGGGGAGTCGGATAGGCTGGACACTCTCAGAGTCACCTGGATGAGTGGGCCTGGAGTGTGCACCTTCTGATCCTCCTCCCTATGGGTGCCCAGGAGCCCCAGGCTGATTCCTTGAGGAGCAGGGATAGCTGGAGTGAGATTGAGCTGCCTGGCACTGCTCTTGCACACACAATGTGGGAGGCCAAATATGGCGTCAGTGATGGAGTTAAGCCAGTGCAGCAGTGCAGGAGCGAAGTCCTGGACAAGGGTCTCCATGGCAGTGCCATCCTACCAGTGCTGACTCAGTGCATTGGCATGCCAGCGCAATTACCTCAGCCTGAAAGTGGACGGACTCCTCCATCGTGCCTTGCAATCTGAGGAGTGCACTGGGCATCCCTTCCTGATGTTCCCGAGCTTGCTTTTGCAGCTCCAGCAACTGTGACATGACCAAGTCCAGAGGCTCATCATCTGACTTGGACTCAGCAAAGTTCTGACCTTCAGCAGTCCTCTGAGTGTTGTACACCTTGGAAGTTCCTGCTGCTGCCTGCAGTAGGTCAGACAGTGCAATGTGCTCACCAGATTGTGATACCGAGGCTACTGTAAATCTAGGTCCCATTGAGGTGTCTGTCTCTGCACTTGTGGAGAATGTGGGTGAGCACTGTGACGAGACTTCAGGGAGGGTACTTCTGGATTCCTCTCCAGAGTTTTCTTCAGGGCTTGATTGCAGGCCCTGGGTCATGGACTCTGTCGGCTGTTTGGCAGATGTGCCTGTGAAAGCAGGGGGAGATAATTAGTGCATGGCAGTGGCCTGTGAAAGAGGATACATCACTCACGGCATGGTTGTCTGATGGATGTTGCACTGCTGAATCCTCACTTGGTACAGCAGCGCTGACCTCACCCTAAGCATTGGACTGGTCTATATCGTGGCCAGCCAGCTGGATGGCTCTGTTTTCAAAGTCCTTGAGGACATTGATTTCGGGCATTCCGCCACCTGTCTGTGGCCTCTCTCTCCTGTTGTGTGCCGGCTTGTCCTGCATGGATAGAGATGGAGAAAATGTAAGCAGGACGCCTGCCAGGCCAGATGATAAGTATGTCTGGCATGTGTGGGTGTTGAGTGGTCCCATGGACAGGATGAGGACAATGACAGTGAGGATGAGAGAGTGAATGGTGATGTCCCGTGAACTGACAGTAAGTGAAAGCCCTGTGGGTGTGTGATGGGTTTGTGAGTGTGAGAGCTGAGAGTGATGAGATGAGTGACTTACCCTGGCGGAACGGAGGAGATAATTCATCCTCTTGCGGCACTGGATGGCTGTCTTCTTTTGCAAGGCATTGGCACTAGCCACTGATGCCACCGCCTCCCAAGCCGGGTTAGTGCTGTTGCTGCTCATCCTGTGGCAAGAGCAGAGGTAGAGGACATCCCAACGGGCCTTCATGGCATCCAAAAGTCTCTCGAGAGATGCCATTGCTGAACCTGAGGGCTGCCATCTTCTTCAGTTTCCGGGCCATGTCTTCCATGTAGCAGTGGTGAGCTGGATGCATTGAGATGTATGCGTGCGGCTGGACTTTAACCATGGCACCCGGCGTGATGCAGCGGCAGGGCGATTGCAGACAGGCAAATGAGAGCCCGCCCGCCCACCAGGGAAATGGCGCGTTTCCTGGGAGTGCGTAAATGATGAGGTGGTTCGGGATGATACGACATGAAAACCCGCCATCGCAGCCGGCGCGTAAAACCTGCCCGCCACCGCACTTAGTGCAAATTTTACCAACCCCCACCCCATCCAAAGCATCAACCCCCGACCTGACTGCCAGCCCACCACACGGGATTCAATAAAATTCTTCCCAAAAGGCTCCTGACTTCCTCCCAAGTTTATGCAGTTATGATTAAACCACATGGGGGCGTCCAAGGAACAAAGCCAAAATTATTTTTGCTGCTTTAAATCTGAGAGCGACATTCACTACATATAATTGCTCCCTGCCAAGAGAGACCAAGATCATGAGACATTGCATCTTTTCTTGTGCAGTCTATTGTCTGAGATTACAAGGCCTAGAATTCAGTGGGTTGCAAAAATCTCCTTCAATGATGTAATTACTGCTTCAGAAGTGTGACCTGTAGCTGCTTGACTTCTATTCATCTGGAGTAGTAGCTTACTATGATCACAAACCTTTTGCCTCTGTGTTCGTAGAAGTCCATCCCAAGACGTCCCCATGGTCTTAATGCAAAGGAAGATGACATCAGTGGTTCTCTTGACTCCTGACGATGAATAGCACAAGTAATACAATTTGATATCATCTCTTCCAATGCCCTTGAGAGACCTGGCCACCAAACAGAAGATCTTATTCTGGCTCGATGTTTTGTGATGCCCAAATGTCCTCGGTGCAATCGGTGCAGTATATCGAGCCTCAGAACTCTCTGAATGATCAATCTCTCATCATAGATGAGTGAATCATCAACTACACTGAGGTGTCCTCTCTGTTCGTAGTACTGTCTGAGAATGGGATTGTGTGACATGCTGGTCATCCTTTGACGCAGGACTCTTTGACCTCAGCACATTCTTCATCAGGTTTCTGTACATCTCTGATTTCATGCAGTCGCTGAGTTGTTGCTGGTAGAGTCGTGGACACTGTTGATGCAAAGGTTTCCACCTCTTCGATGAGGACTACATCACCTTGTTCAGGTCTTGCCACTGGGACATGGGACAAAGCATCTGCTATAGTCTGCTGTTTGCCCACCATACTCTGTCTTTGCATCAAACCTCATCATTCTCTGTCTGAATCGTTGTATTCATGGAGGCATTTTTGCAAACTCCTTAGTAGTTAAGAGTGTTATTAAGGGTTTGTGGTCTGTCTCTATCTTGAAGTGGAGACCAAGAACATAATCTGCAAACTTTGCACAAGCTCATGTAGCAACTAATGCTTCTTCCTCTATCAAGCATGTCTCTGTCCAGTCTCTGTCAGTGAACAAGATATGTAGTAAACTGGTCCATACTTTCCATCCGTCTGTATCTGAAAGAGTACAGCTCCCAGTCGTATAGAACTTGCATCTGCAGTAATGATAGTGAGTAGTTCTAGGTCATAGTGAGCTAAAATATCATGTGATATCAGCATCTCTTTGATTTTCTCTAAAGATCTCTGTTGTGCTTCTTCCCAGCACCACGTATTGTCTTGTCATAACAGCTGACGTAGTGGCTCATTAACGACAGCTGGATAGGGCAAGAACTTTTGACTTGGTTTACCATACCCATGAATCTCTGGAGCTTAGTCACATTTTGAGGAGCTGGAAACTCCTTGATTGTTTTTTTCTTCATGGATCAACCCTGACACCTGATGCATCCACAATATGCCGAAGGAACTTGCCAGTCATCTACTTGAATTTGCATTTGTTGTTGAGTGTAAATCCTGCTTCCCCTAGGCATCACAGCACAGCTCGCACTCCAGTGTTCTGTTCTGTTTGAGTGAATCTATGTACCATGACATCATCCATGTGACATACAACTCCGTCCAGTCCTTCCCTGATACTTGACATTGTCCTCTGGAAGAATCCTGGCGCTGATATGATGCTGAAAAAATTGAAACAAAATCTCCCAAATGGTGTCATGAAAGTTGTGAGAAACTTAGATTCTTCATTGAGAGGTAGTTGCCAAAAACCACTATTTGCATCTAGCTTCGTGAAGGTTGACCTCTTTTCCAGTTTTGCCAAGCTCTCATCCACATTGTATGAACTTCACATTCAATGCTTTGTTCAGCTGGATAAGATCTATCCAAATTCCGATGGATACGTTGGATTTTGGCACTGGGAAAATCCCCTGCACCAGCTTGTTGGTTCTGTCACAGGTGAAATATACTTCAACATTTAGTCAATTTCCTTCTTTATCTTTGGCAAGAGTGGATGAGGAACTTTTCTAGGTGTAAACAGACAAACTGGTTTCTTTTCAGGGTATAGGGTGATATTGTCTTCAGCTTTCCTAGTCCTGTGAAAAGCTGTAGAAATTCAGCTCTGACGTTTTCAGGCTGATTTTCTCAGTTTTCCAGTTCCTCTGCTCTACAAATCAGTTGTAAGTCGGTTCAAGCTTTCCTGCATAAGAGTGAATAGCTCTGGTTCAGGACCACAAATAAGGCTGCAGTCATTTTCCCTCTCTACATTGAAGGGTTGCATTCAGTCATCCTATGACTTTGAGTTCTATACCACCTGGCCCATGTACCTTTATGCATTATGACTGAAGACCATAGTTCAGCATCAGAAAGAACCTAAACTGCTGCACGTGTGTCTAACTTAAAGTCTGTTTTGTTTCCCTCTAGTAGGATATCAGCACTCCAGCAACTTCTGCTTGGTTCCTGGATTTCCTCAACAAAAGGCATCTCATTATTACTGATATCTTCTATTTCATGGATCTTTCACCTTTCAAATGCTTCTCTTTTTACTTATTCTGTACAAGCTTCTTGCTGTGACACACAGCCTGAATATGACCCTTCTTTCTGCAAAAATGGCGTTCAGTCTCTTTGGCGGGACAATTTTTGTGCCTGTGTTTTTTCTCACCTCACCAATTACAGTTAGCTGGGGTGGTTGATGGACCACCCACCTTGCTGCCTCCCCTACTTTTGGATGGCCACCTCTTTGCTTTTAAATTTAACATACTCCACTGAGTCAGTCCTTTTTGGGATATAATTCTCCCTGTCACCCCAAAACACCGATCGATTTTGCTTTGTGATGCCAGCTTGTCTGCTCAGTTGAAATGCCTTTGTGAAGGTTAAATCATCTCAACTACAAATGGTCAGATAATGCTTCATCCATAACTCCGACAACAATTCTGTCTCCGATCCTTTCATCTTTTAACCTGCCATATTCACAGTTCTCTGCACGTCTATACAGGCTGTTGATAAATGCATCAATACTTACCCCTTGTCCTTGGATGTACTTGTTAAATTTAGCCTGCTCAACAATGGTACTCTTTCGCAGATTGAACTAGACATCGAGTGCTTTTATTTCTTTGTTGTACATAGCTTTTTCTTCGTTGATCCCTTGCCTGACTAGGATATTGTCTGCACAGCTATCCATCACATATAATAGCATGCTGACCTGATGCAGTACAAATTCTGGCAAATCTTCAGTACCAATTCAGGCACACTTCTGCCTGGTTGAGACCTGCAACATGCTCAAAGCTTTCTGGTAAGGGCAGGGATTTTTCCATCCTTGTTCTTTCTCTCGCTGCTATCATATAATATTCTTAGCCTCATTTTGCTAATACAGAATAGTTAGAGTCTGCTGAGGTAAGGAAAACATAAAATTTATTAAAACATCTCTAACAGTGACTACATTCTAACCACAATGTTGTATAAGAGAGAGCAAGATCATGGTACATGCATCACTTCCTGATGTTGTATACCATGTCTCAATAGCACATCACACAGCTTGAATAACATCTTATACCACAGAGGTGGATACAGCAGGATTAACAGCTGCCCAATTAGATCAATGGTGACCTGATAAGGGCTCTGGGGAGTTCTGTGCTTTTTGGACCTGATGCTGAGAGTTAACAGAGGAGGGATGGGAATTTGGGCATCAGCAACCCCTAAAGAACTCTTCACAAAAGATTATTTAGAATTTTAAAGGGGTGTGCTCACTAAAAAGGCATTGACCACCTGTTTTTCTTCCCTCCCACCTCCCCACCCCACCAGGGCCACTGGGAGAGTCATTGTTGGCAGGCTGGACCAAACTGGACACCTGCACCTAGCAGAGTTACAATAGGGGCCACAACTTGCTTCATCCTCTGATGCATGCTTGGTATGCTCCGGCTATTTTGGACACACAACATTTCAACCAATTTTCTATCCATGGTTAGTATTTTTTCTCCATTTTTAACAGGGGAAATGAAACTGAAAGAAGAACACGACATTTGCTTCCGTCTTGTTATGACTGACTCCCATGTGAGGTTCCCCCAATTTGTTATGACCCTGGATGAGGTACCCCAAATTGTTGTGCTCCCAGGTGAGGAAGGATGAACTGGCTCCTCTTTATTCAACCCCCTCCGTTGGTCGCAATAAGGCTAATTTAAAAAGGATCCCTGCCCTTGTGGATACCTTTTCCCAGTCCAGATGTATTTATATTTTGAAAGGAGCCAAGTTAATCAGGCTTTTTTGAGTCAAAGAAAGAGTGACTTTATTAGTTACTAAAATGCAAGAAAAAAATAATAAAAACGCAACACACATACACACAGATTAGAAATGAGAAGTGAGTTCGGAAATAAAGGTTAAAAACAAGATATACAAATCAGTCTTTGGCTTGTCCGTGAGAACTAGATGGCGAAACGTTGTGGCTGTTAAGCTGTGATTCCAGTAGAGCTGACTTTGGCAGTTGAGCAGTGGGTTTGGAGATTCTTGGTTCTGCAGGGTAGCTGGAAGGAGTTGTCCTGTTTCCTTTTTGACTGTAGTTTTGCTGACTTGTGACCAGCAATCAGAGAGGGAGGATTTTTTTTTTACTCCAAACACAGGGATGCCTAATTGATGTTCTGTAGCTGTGACCTTCACAGCACACCCAAGCCTGGGACACCAAAATTAGCACACAGAGACTAGGGTTGGAGGGAAAAAACAAAAACATCTTTTGCCCAGAAATTGCTTTCTTTCATCTCACATCATGTCCACAGTCTGGGATATAACTCACAGGAAATGGTTTCTGTTGAGATGGTAATCCACCTTGATTACCTCTGCAATCACAAGAAATTACAGTTCAATTTTTTCATTGCATGTTTTCCTTTGAAGTGTCTCTCTCTGAAATCAGCTTTGACACCTTTTTAGGTGTGACATTCTGTTCCCTTGACTAACTGGTGATGTGTAATCCACATAGGAATTTTCCAGCAAGTGGCTATTTTACAGTCTCAGCCAGATTTTGCTTCTATGTCCTTTTTTTTAAAAAAAAACACATCTTACTTAAAAGTTCAATATGTCCATAATTTGTAACTCCACACATTCACCTGTCATGTGCAAAATGAAACAGCTTAATGACTTGCATCAAGCTTTATCTCACTAAAGTGCTTTCAGTCAGTCTACAGCCTGAAATTGGAGAATTATATGTGAGACCACCTGCATAAGATACACCATCTAGTTCCAATCACAAAGGGACCCTGTTGTTGCTCTCTGTTATAATACAGAATTGTACAATTTTGAATGTAACGTATTTGGATCAGGTACCAGAGTAGCCAGCAGCACCACACACAAGAGAATATCTAAGGCAGACCTACAACTTACAAGTGATTTGGTCCATTTCTTCATATCGCAGTGTTACCAGGCAACCTGGCTTGAGTTCACTTGGTTCATGCCAAACCCTCGCACAGATTGGCAAATCTTTCCATTCCCATGGTAAGTGGGCACACAATAAACCACAATTTATAATGGAAGTCTCCACAAATGCATTATCTTTAAATATTTTAAAGCATTGGGCTTGATTACTTAATGACATTCTGTGATCTGCAGTTTTGATAATGTCTGTTATTTTGCATGTGTTGCAATATGTCGTAACCCACTTGTCTGCTTGCACAGCAAGATGGCACATAATACAAGGAAACCAACACAACTGGAGTTCAACTGACAGGTTATCAGTCGTTGGAGGAGCCCAAACTAAAAATCTTCCTTGTAAAGTCATCAAAAGTGTAAAAGTTAGCCAAGCATCCTGTCTAAGCTAATTGGACAATACCAGCCAGTTCTTTATTACACACAAACCACGTATACTGTTAATATCTTGTGGACACAGCATTATAATGTTAGGCGTTTTACCATCCTTGTAGGCCTGGAATATTTCTTATCCATTCACAGGATATGGGAATCACTAGCAAGGTCACTATTTACAGCCCTTAACTGAATGGCTTGTAAGGTAGTGGGTCTGGAGTCGCATATAAGAGCAGATCAAGTAAGGGCAGCACATTTCTATCCCTAAAGGGCATTAGTCAACCAAATGGGCTTTTATAACAATCCCACTGATTACATGGTCACCTGCAAAACTGCAGATCACAGAATGTCATTAAATAACCAAGCCCAATGCTTTAAAATGTGAAACAATTTTAAGATAATGCATTTCATTTACTAACAGCATTTAAATTCTCCAGCTACTGTGGTGGGTTTTGAACCCTTGCCATTAGATCATTAACCCAGGCTTTGGGATTACTAGTCCAGTTATATAACCACTGTGCTACTGTTCCCTAGACTGCACTGTTAAAGGGCTAGGGTAAGCATCCTGCATCCCTCTCACCTAGCTTTGCAAGTATAGACACTGGTACACACATTCTGGAGGATGCAATTGGTAAGCATGATAAGGTAACCACAATACACAAGTGGGCAAAAACAACTGGTGATTGGACACGGCTGCCATCAATGACCCCTGTTCTTTGTAAAATGGTGCAGAGTGCTGTTATATCATGCTACTGTTTGCACTTTATTGAGAAAGGAGAGAAAAGTGCTAGCTATGCTAATCACCTGATCAACATGCGGATTAACCTAGAAAAGGGTGGAGGCAGAAGAATTGAGAATATTATCGACTGTAACTTTGACTGACAATGTCGTATCTCTCATTCAGGTTGGCTGGAGATGTCCTTTCAACAGGTAACAAAACTCTGCATATCAGTCCCCAGATATCTGGAGCTTGGAAAAGCAATTGCCCTCAGTCATTGGCAGACAGATGTGTCAAGGTCTGCAGGTCCAGTTGGCGGCATAAAGGCAGATGCATAGGCCGGAACTTTCCAGCCACCCCTCCCCCTCTCCCCACCATGGCGGGGCTGGTGAGCCATTGAAATCTCCGTTTACATCGGCGGGACCGGAAGATCCTGCCGGCGTGAAGGGCTTGAAAATTCCGTCCATAGTTTTTAGTCAATCATGGGTTTTTATTCAATCACGGGTTGCAAGCACTGCCAGCAAGACCAGCATTTATTGCCCATCCCTAATTTCCTTTGAGAAGGTGTTGGAGACCTGCCTTCTTGAACCGCTGTAGTCCACCTTGTGTAAGTACACCCACAGTGCTGTTAGGGAGGGGGGTTCCAGGATTTTGAACCATCAACGATGAAGCAATGGGTTGTGTGAAGCTTGGAGGGGAACTTGCAGGTGAATCTTATTTAATCCTTTGGTGTTCCCATGCATCTGCTGCTCTTGTCCTTCTAGGTGATGCAGGTTGTGAGTTTGGGAGGTGCTACGGTAGGAGCCTTGGCAAGTTGCTGCAGTGCATCTTGCATGTGGCACACACAGCAGACACATTGGAGGGTGGGAGTGAATGTTTAAGATGGCGCCTTAATCAAGCGGGCTGCTTTTAAGTGCAGCTGTTTCAGCGATGTTATTTTAGAATCGGTGTTGCTCTCATTTGAAGGAGTTTTGTTAATGTCTGAGCACAACAATCTAAGCTGATATTCTAGTACTGAAGGAGTGCTGTACAGCCAGAGGCACCATCTTTTGGATGAGATGTTAAATCAAGACCCTGTTTGCCATCTGAAGTAGACAAAAGACCATATGGCATCATTTCGATGCGCGGGGGAGTTGTGTTGTGTGGCCTGGCCAATACTTATCCCTTAATCAACATCACAAAAACAGATTATCTGGTTGTTAGCACATTGTTGTTTGTGGGAGCTTACTGTGTGCAAATTAGCTGCTGTGTTTCCAACATTACAATAGCAATAATGCTTAATTGTAAAGTACTTCATTGTTAAGTATCTCATTGTAAGGTGCTTTGGTCATAAGAGGTGCCTTTTCCTTTTGCTCTGTGCTGTCAGCCTTGTATTAATGGTGGCCTTGGACAAGTTCATGACTTGAACCATCAGAGCCTTTACCCAGGAAATAAAATCTGGGAATCAGCACAGATCAGGTAACCTTTACCCACTAAACCTGCAGAGACAGGCTTGATTTTCAAGGATAACTTCTATTTGTGAGCCCTTGCTTTGTACAATGCTTTGGTGCTTTGTGAAGTTGTTGACCCAGTGAAACTTTGCACCTGTGGCTGACAATTGGTTAACTAGACATTGTATCATTTTACTGCAACATTAAGGTACTGAGCGTACCGACTAACCATTTTTCTTCCACCTGATACAAGGCACCTGGAGTAAGGGGAGGCTACTATGTTTACAACCAGGACATGTCTCTTCAAAAGCAAAATACTGTGAATGCGGAAATAAAACAAAAAAATTCTGGAAAAACTCAGCAGGTCAGGCAGCATCTGTGGAGAGGGACAGAGTTAACATTTCAGGTCAAGATGACATTTCATCAGGAATGGCCTTTCATCACCAAGCATTCCACCTTATGTCCCAAGTTTTCATTGAGATATCTCCACTGCTTTCCTTCCTGAGCCTTTGCATCTCACCCTTGGTGATTTCAACCTCTATCTCATCGCACCTCACCCTCTTTCTTCAGAGTTGACTGATTTCCTGTCCTCCTTTTAACCTTTCACTCCATACAAACTGCCCTGCCCACATTCACTGTCATCCTCTCAACCTTGACCTTCACGTGACTACTATACTCTCACCGTCTCAGTGAAAGAAAAGGCCATTTTCAGTCACTTCCTTGTAGACCTCTCCACTCACATTCCCTTTCTCTTCTTCCAACTCTGCTTCCTTCTGCATTTTGCCTGGAATAAACTAGGTCACTTACAACAGTATTTTCACATTCTCAATTGCCTAGCCTTGGGCTATCCATTTGCCATGATATTTCTGCAGCTACTGATCTGCTTGTTCACACCCTCACATCCATCTTTGATGCTCTTGTTCCTGGTTAACTCTCCCATCCTGGTTATTCTACCTGGTAAAGCCTGGTAAAATGTGTTATTACCTCCCAAATGTCCATGTTTCCCACAACACATATTTGAATCACTTAAACCAAGTTTCCACCCCACCAGTGACATCCTAGGTGCACCATCCTTCCGCATTGTTCTTGACATGAGCCTTTGAGACAGTCAACTGCATTATCCTCCTCCAAAGTCTTTCCTCCATTGTTCATTGATTGAGACAGCCCTCACCCAGTTCCATCTTTACCTACCAAGTTATGCCCAGGGAATCTCATAAGAACACAAGAAATAGGAGGAGTAGGCCATTCAGCCCCTTGAGCCTGCTCCATGTCACGCCTAGGCAGGTGTGCCTGCAAATGTATGAAAAATGAACACTTTAATTTGTTTATAAACAACATGGAGAACGGATGATCTGTGTAGTAGCAAGGTGGAGTCAAGGGGATCAGGTGACATCCTTCCTTGTTGAAAATAAACATGACACTGCCCAAGGCTGGAAGTAGCCTGCCTGTCTGGCCTTTTGGAACATTTCTTCGAGAAGACATTAAAAATGCAACATGTCTCACTTGTAGATTTAACAGCTACTATTATCTGAATACCTACAGAACTGATGAAAATGGCCACACAGACTTAGTGGCTGCAGAATGAAAATCCACAGAATGGGTGTGAAGAAAATCCACTCCATCACAGGGAGATATCACAGAAAGATAAGGCTGAAGCATTCGCAATATTCTTCAGCCAGAAGTGCCAAGTAGATGATCCATCTCGGCCTCCTGCTGAGGTCCACAGCATCACAGATGTCAGTCTTCAGCCAATTCAAATCACTCCACATGATATCAAGAAATGGCTGAAGGCATTTTATACTGCAAAGACTATGGGCCCTGACAACAATCCAGCAATAGTACTGAAGACTTGTGCTCCAAACTTGACGTGCCTAGCCAAGCTGTTCCAGTATAGCTACAACACTGGCATCTACCCGGCTATGTGGAAAATTGCCCAGGTATGTCTTGTATACAAAAAGCAGGACAAATCCAACACGGCCAAATAACACCCCATCAGTCTACTCTCCATCATCAGTAAAATAATGGAAGAGGTCATCAACAGTGCTATCAAGCAGCACTTGCTTAGCAATAACCTGCTCACTGATGCCCGGTTTGGGTGCCGCCAGAGCCACTCAGCTCCTGACCTCATTACAGCCTTGGTTCAAACATGGACAAAAGAGCTGAACTCTCGAGGTGAGGTGAAAGTGACTGCCCTTGACATCAAGGCAGCATTTGACCAAGTGTAGTATCAAGAAGCCCTAGCAAAACTGGAGTCAATGGGAATCGGGGGAAAACTCTCCGTTGGTTGGAGTCATACCTAGCACAAAGGAAGATGGTTGTGGTTGTTAGATGTCAGTCATCTCAGCTCCAGGACATCACTGCAGGAGTTCCTCAGAGTAGTGTCCTCGGCCCAACCATCTTCAGCTACTTCATCAATGACCTTACTTCCATCATAAGGTCAGAAGTGGGGATGTTCGCTGATGATTGCACCACTTGTGACTCCTCAGATACTGAAGCAGTCCATGTCCAAATGCAGCAAGACCTGGACAATATCCAGGCTTGGGCTGACAAGTGGCAAGTAACATTCACGCCACACAAGTGTCAGGTAATGACCATCTCCAACATGACAGAATCCAACCATCACCCCTTGATGTTCAGTCGCATTACCATCATTGAATCCCCCAATATCAATATCCTGAGGTTTACCATTGACCAGAAACTGAAGTGGACTAGCCATACAAATACTGTGGCTACAACAGCAGGCCAGAGGCTAGGAATCCTGCAATGAGTAACTCACCTCCTGACTCCCCAAAGCCTGTCCACCATCTACAAGGCATAAGTCAAAGATGTGATGGAATACTCCCCACCTGCCTGGATGAGTGCAGCTCCTACAACACTGAAGAAGCTGAACACCATCCAGGACAAGGCAGTCTGTTTGATTGGCACCACATCCACAAACATCACTCCCTCCACCACCGACGCACAGTAGCAGCAGACTGTACCATCTACAAGATCCACTGCAGGAATTCACCAAGGCACCTTGGACAACACCTTCAAAACCCACGACCACTACCACCTAGAAGGACAAGGGCAGCAGAGATATGGGAATACCACCACCTGGAACTTGCCCTCCAAGTCACTCACCATCTTGACTTGGAAATATATCGCCATTCCTTCACTGTTGCTGGGTCAAAATCCTGGAACTCCCTTCCCAACAGCACTGTGGGTGTACCTACACCTGATGGACTGCAGTGATTCAAGAAGGCAGCTCACCACCACCTTCTCAAGGGCAACTAGAGATAGGCAATAAATGCTGGCCCAGCCAGCAAAGCCCACATCCCATGAATGAATAAAAAAAGATGCAAAGACTGAGATTCAAATCCCATTGTGTGTTAATGCTATTATCAGTGGCCATTTGTGTGGACAGTGGAAATAACAATACCATGGTCACCTGACATAAACCAGCTTGTGATAAGAAACATGTATTAACGAACAGCTTGAAAGCAGCATCAGAATGTCAGCCAGCAAAGAAGACAAAGAGACCACAGAGGTAAGAGATCCTGCCCAGCAAAGGAGATGACCCTACCTGGAGTCCACCAACAGGCAAAGAAGTGGGGCTATCCTTTTACTTACAGATTTGCAGAACCATTCCAGGTCTTTGCTACAGGGACTCGACTACACCTCAATTAGAGCAAAGCCAGAAACCTACTGCTATGAGTAGTAAGCCATTATAAATTCATCACCAGAAACTCCAACCTCCATTTCTTCAGTGAACAAAAGGAAATCATCAGGCCTGCAACATTTCCAGCTTCCATTTTGAAAGATAAGGATAATAGTGGCTTTTTGGATTCTTTACAAACCTAGATGCATGCTACCTCTTTTGTAATCATCTTTTCTTGTGTGGAGTGGATCAGTGTATGCTGTTGTGATTGCATTCAGGTGTTATGAAATAAATACTTATTCTTTCTTTTTTAAAACTTACAAGAAAACCTGCCTTGTGTCTGATCTTGAGAGTCACAGCACTCAAGAGGTTAAAACACTCCTTCTTTAAAACACATATTGTTGCGGTTAGTCAAGAGGTGGGAAAAAGAGAAACCATTCTACCAACTCTCTCCCCTGTCCACCATTCAATAGGATCATGGCTGATATCCTGCAATGGCTTCTCTTACCTTCCCACATTGTTACCTCTAGTGTGCCCAAAGATCCATCCTTAACCTCCTCCTATTTCTCATCAACATGCTGCCCCTTGTAACATCATCTCAACATTAGATTTCACCTGTACACTGATGATATCCAGCTTTACCTCATCACCCCCTCTCTCAAACCTTCCACTGCCTATAATTTTTCATGCTGCTTGTCCAACATGTTGGATGAGCAGAAAGTTTCGCCAATTAATTAATGGGAAGACTTAAGCCATCGTCTTTGAACTTGCCACAAATTCTGTTCCCTACCCACAACTTCATCCCTCTCCCTGGCAACTGTCTAAGGTTGAACCCGTCAATTCACAACTTTAGCATCCTGTTCGAACTTGGGCTCAGCTTACAACGCCATATGTACTTCATCACCAACTACCACCTCTGTAATATCACCCATCTCCACCTCTGCCTCAGTTCATCTGCTGTTAAAACCCTCATCCAAGCTTTTGTTACTTCCACAATTGACTATTCCACTGCACTCAGCCAATTTGCCATCTGCCACCTTGTAAACTTGAGCTCTCCAAAGCTTAGCTATTCATTTCCTAACTCCTCCCTATGCTCACTGGCCTATACTGACTCCTCATCCAGGAAAACCTCAAATTTAAAATTGTCATTTTTGTGTTCAAATCCCTTCATAGCCTCACCCATCTCTATCTCCATAACGTACTTTGATTGTGAAATATTTAAAATGCATCAAAATAGACCCATCATAAACTTTATTATCACACAATCCCAGCCAGGGGACTATGCAGTTTACACACAAGCTGTGTTACTACTTGACTTCCCTTGAAATTCTTTGGAAAAATTCCTTCGCATGTGTCCTCTTTTCCACCTATTCCAAATCTGCTGAGTTCAAATCAGCAATTCACCACAGAAAAGGCACAAGTTGTGCATGATCTTCTCCTACAATAAAGAATGCAATGTGTCAACAATATCTTTGTGAACTGTTCAAAGAATTTGACTGACATTCAAATAGTTTGTAACGTGGTGTGCGGAAGTAAGAGTTTCAATAATAGCGAGAGTAGGAAGTGCATAAGGTGAATTGGAGGAGGTGGAAGTGAAGTGTGTTGGGATGAAGCATTAAGGGAAGCAGAGGAGGAGAGTGTTGTAAATATTGGGGTTGCAAGGTGGTGGAAATGTAAGCAAAATGTAAAAGAGCAACCTTAACAATTTATGTGAAACCATTGAACCTTTTTCAATATTGCTGCCATATCCTGGAAGCTAAAAGTTCATCTCATGTATTAACCTCCTCAATGAGCTCTTCCCATTTGCAGGTGGACGTGTTGTCTGGAGAACTTTCTGCCCCAAAGGTGGAGCACGATCTTCCTTCTCCTGTCCGCTGCTTGGGCCAGGGTCTAGAATGCAGTATAGGAGAACCTGAGGTCTAAATGTAGCAGAATTCCTTCCCATCTGCACCCAAAGTACACCTTCCCTTTAAGATGTGCTGGATCCTTTTAAGTGTCATCAGTGAAGCTTGCCCTTCCCGAACAAGCACAAAGCCAATGAATGGCACAAGTTCATCTAACTACCCAATGGAAAAAAACAGTGAAAATTGGAAAATAAGAGTACTGGTCCAAACTGGCGCTCCATTTTAGGGTATACAAGACCAGTTCAGACCAGTACTCTTACTTCCCAATTTTTACTATATTTTCCCATTGGGACGTCATGCCAATTGTTGATCTCATCAATCATGGAAAGTCAATAAAAAATACGTTTTATATATGTAGTGTCAATTTTAAGCACAACCCCAATGTTTCATATAACATTTGGATAGATTTCCTCAGGGAGACTGAAAACTTGCTTTAATCTAAACCCAACAGTGATAATCATAAACTGCTGATCCCCACCCTCACCAACCAGGAACAGCAGAAGTAAATCCCAGCAGAGGGTGCTGCAACAGGTGAGTACAGACCGCAACCTGTTCTGACCTCTGTTTCTCAGTCAAATCCAGTCAATTAGCTTAACTGTGGGGGGGTTGTCACTTTTTAGTCCAAAACAGGAAAGGGTTGTACAGTTTTTTTGATGGTTTTGACATAAAATTCATTTGAGTTGTTACTAATAGAAAAAGAGGAACAGAATAACTCCAGTGAACCACACATCTGAATTCCCATCGCTACAAAAATAAAATACAAACCAGCCACTTTTTCATCATAGGATTTGTGCATCTAACATCTGAGTTCTTTGAGTTGCTGAGATAGTATAACAGTGTCATGTATGCTGCAAGGTCATTAAGACTTAGCTGCCATTTAGGCTTGTTTTTTTGCTGAACCTAAAACTGCAGGTGGGTGGGGTTTGGGACAGCAGCCAGGGCTTTTGTAGCTGACGTATTTATTGGCTGCATGTGATTCTCAATCCCCCAGTGTGACTGGGTGGTAACTTATCTTGTATCTACTTGAGTAGTTTTAGCTCAGAGATAGGATTTTATAGAATTTAAAGTATTCACTGGGGAGTCCATCAGGCCTCAGTGCTTTATTGCAACCCATTCATTGCTGCTTGGCCAATATGGACTGAGATTAGGAGAAATTTCTTCACTCAAAGGTTTGTGAATCTTTGGAATTCTCTACACCAGAGGGTTACAGATGCTCCATCGTTGAATACAGTTAAGGTTGGGAGAGAGATTTTTGGATTCTCAGGGAATCAACGGACATGGGGAGTGGGCGGGAAAGTGGAGTTGAAACCCTAAGTCCTTCTGTATCTAGCATACACTTCAGGTATTCAAACAAAATCCTTTGCCCCTTAATTGCTGGTGCTTAAAACTCCACTCCCCATCAGTGTTCCCTCTAAGCTGCATGTGTGCGAGGCCATGCAGCAACCAGGAGTGGCCCACGCAGGGGACAAGCAGATTCCATACAAGTAACATTCCCTTTAAGATGTTTGCATGCATGACCAAATGTCAGTCTGAAAGGACTGTAAAGTGCTTCAAGCTGACTGCACAGGGCAAACAGAAGTTAGAGGGAACATTGCCTGCAACTCCTGAAGAAGGACAGCCAGTGATTCATTTGGACTGAGAAGTCTTTATGGAACACATTTTGAAAATAAACCAGGTCTGGGATTTTCCACACAATTACAGTCTTCAGTATAAACTGGAATTATTGGTCTAGCAGGTGGGAAATGCAGTGGAGAGCATTCCACTGACTCATCACCTCCACTTCCACTTTGGGGATTTCCACCAGAAGTGATGACAGATATACTTGCCCAATTTGAACAAAAAATCAATGCCAGGAATACGACATCTATTTTAATTATTAGCCTTGTAACTATTAGCCTTGACGGAAACATGGCTGAGTGGTGATAACACTTTCCCCCTTAATGAAGCCTCTGCACTTCCACCACTTACCCCATCAAGACCTGGTGTAGCACTATTCACAAGATCATACCTTGACCTGACTCCCTACTTCTCTGGCACTTTCTCCTCCTTTGAGCATCTCACCATGTCCCACCCCTCCCACATCTCATTCAATATCTTTGTTCTCCACCGTCCATCCAAGTACAATAAATTCTCCTCACTGAGATATCTTTACTGCTTTCCTCCCTCAGCCTCTGCACCAAATGACTTCTCATCCTCAGTGGTTTCAACTTCCATCTCAACTCATCATGCTGTCTCTCCTCTGGGTTCAGCGTCCTGTTCTTCCTAAATTTCTTCCTCCAACCTCTATTCAGGGCCAGCCCCTTGATCTTGCCATCTCTGGTAGTCTTGCTAGTCCCATCGTATCAATCAGAGGTAAGACCATCTCTGATCAATCCCTTCTGTCACTCTCCATCCACATCTCCTTCTACACTTCAACCCTAAGTCCTTCTGTATCTATAGCTGGAAAATAACTACCCCCAGATTCACTTAAACCGCACTTTCAAAATCCCTAGTTTTTGGCCCTCCATTCACCACAACATTTCTGCAACTACTGATTTCCTCAACCGCACCCCCTCCTCTGCCTTTGATGACCTTGTCCCAATAAAAACATTACTCTCACCATGGCCATTCCCCCGGTTCAGCCCTCATTTCCACTCCTTCAAGTCCGAGGGACACAGACCTGAACAAATATGGCAGACAACGGTTTTAGCCATTCACTGCCAGGCCTTACTAGATCATATAAGCACTATCAGGCCCTGCTCTCATCTGCTAAAATGACTCACTATTCAATGCAAAGATTTAACACCTGGCTCCTTTCCTCTACTGCTTCTTAAACCCCTCTCTCCTGTCGCCTCCACCCTCACCACCGACAATAAATGCAAGGACTCCTTGAACTTCGTTGTCACTAACATCAGCAAAATCCAAACAATTTCCTCTGTACTGCCCCTCTCTACTACTTGCCCACCAGTCCAAACTTCTTCTTAGGGTTCCCCCTTGCCCTAACCCCGCACTCGCATTGTTCTCTAGTTTTTTTCCTTTCTCCTCACATGCCCTTTCCGAGCTCAACTTGTGTGCAGGAAGTGCCACCAGCTGCAGCTACTTGAGCTCCGAGTTTTGGAGCTGAGCGGCAGCTGGAGGCACTGAGGTGCATCCAAGAGGCTGAGAGTTTCGTGGATAGTATGTTTTTAGATGTGGTCATCTCACAGCTTCCAGAAATGCAGACAGAGAGGGAATAGGTGTCCATCAGAAGAAAGGTGTCAGGCAGGTAGTCAGGAAATCCCCAGGGTGCATCTCGCTTGAGAACCGTTTCTCTGTGCTGGAAAATGGTGAGAGTGACGGTTCCTCTGGGAAGTGCAGCCACACTCACGGCACTGTGGGTGGCTCAGCTGCATAGGTGGGGAGGAAAAAGAGGGGAAGGGCAATAGTGGTAGGAGACTCAATAGTAAGGGGAACAGACAGGCATTTCTGCGGCCGTAGACATGACTCTAGGATGGTATGTTGGCTCCCTGGTGCCAGGGTCAAGGATGTCATTGAATGGCTGCAGGGCTTTCTAAAGGGGGAGGACAAACAGACAGAGATTGTGGTACATATTGGGGCCAACGACATAAGTAGAAAGAGAGATGAGGTCCTGCCAGCAGGATTTAGGGAGCTAGGAAACAGATTAAAAAACAGGACCTCAAAAGTAGTAGTCTCTGGATTACTTCTGGTGCCACGCGCTAGTGAGTATAGAAATAGGAGGTTAGTCCAAATGAATGTGTGGCTGGAGAGATGGTGCTAGAGGGAGGGCTTTAGATTTCTGGGACATTGGGACTGTTTCTGGGGGCAGTGGGACCTGTACAGGGCAGACAGGTTGCACCTGAACCGGAATGGGACCAACATCCTTGCAGGGAGGTTTGCTAGTGCTGTTGGGGAGGGTTTAAACTAGCTTGGCAGAGGGGTGGGATCCTGAAAGGAGGTTCAGCAGGGGAAGATGCACAGCCAAAATAAGAAGAGAGAGCAAGTGAGTCTGGAAGGCATAGAAATTATAGGCCAGTTAAGGCAGAAGGGACCTTGGCAAGGTTGGATGGTATTTATTTTAATGCAAGGAGTCTGACGAATAAGGCAGATGAGTTGAGGGCACAAATTAACACATGGAAGTATGATGTCATTGCTGTCATAGAGACATGTCTGAGAGAGGGACAGGATTGGCAGCTCAACATTCCAGGATATAGGGTCTTCAGGCAAGACAGGGAAGGAGGTAAAAGAGGAGGGGGTATCGCAATATTGATCAAAGAATCAATTACAGCAGTAAGGAGGGATGATGTCTTAGAAGTCTCCTCAAATGAAGCCATATGGGTAGAACTTAAAAACAAAAAAGGGGCAATCACATTGCTGGGAGTGTACTATAGGCCCCCAAACTGTCAGAGAGAAATAGAAGAGCAGGTATGTATGCAAATTTCAGAGAAGTGTAAAAATAATAGGGTAGAAATAGTGGGGGATTTCAACTTCCCCAACATTAACTGGGTTAGTCATAGTGTGATAGGTTTAGAGAGAGCGGAATCCTTAAAATGCATCCAGAAGAGCTTTTTAAGCCAGTATGTAGAAGGACATACAAGAGAGGGGGTGGTCCTAGACTTAATTTTAGGGAATGAAGCCGGGCAAGTGGTAGAGGTATCAGTGGGGGAGCATTTTGCAGATAGTGATCATAACTCTGTTAGATTCAAGGTTGTTATGGAAAAGGACAAGTATGGGCCAGAAATCAGAGTTCTAAATTGGAGGAAGGCCGATTTTAATAAGGTCAGATATGATTTGGCCAGCGTGGACTGGGAGCAGGTACTTTTAGGTAAATCTCCGTCAGAGCAGTGGGACTCATTCAAGAAGAAAATAGGGAGAGTACAGGGCCAATATATTCCAGTAAAGACAAAGGGTGGGACCAACAAATCCAGAGAGCCCTGGATGTCGAGGGATATACAGGATTGGATAAAGAGAAAAAGGGAGGCTTATGGCAAGATACCGAAGGCTCAAAACAGCGGAAGCCCTAGAGAAGTATAGAATGTGTAGGGGAGAACTTAAAAAGGAAATTAGGAGAGCAAGAAGGGGGCATGAAGAAACAATGGCAGGTAAAATAAAGGAAAATCCAAAGTTATTTTACAAGTACATTAAGAGGATGAGGATAACTGGGAAAAGAGTAGGGCCCATTAAGGACCATAGTGGTAATTTGTGAGTGGAGCCAGAAAACGTTGGTAGGGTTTTAAATGAATACTTTGTGTTAGTGTTCACAAGTGAGAGGGACGACGTGGGTATGGAAATCAGGCAGAAGGACTGTAATATATGAAGAAATTAGCATAGAAAGGGAGGAGGTTCTAATTGGTCTGGCAGGCTTAGAAGTAGATAAATCTCCAGGCCAGGATGAAATGTATCCCAGGCTGTTGAGTGAGGCAAGGGAGGAGGTAGCAGGGGCGCTGGTAATAATTTTCAATACCTCTCTGGCCACAGGAGAGGTGCCAGAGGACTGCAGGACAGCTAATGTGGTACTGTTATTCAAGAAGGGAGGAAGAGATAAACCCGGAAACTACAGGCCAGTCAGTCTAACCTCAGTGGTGGGGAAACTATTTGAAGCAATTCTGAGGGACAGAATTAATCTGCACTTGGAGAGGCAGGGATTAATCAAGGACAGTCAGCATAATTTTGTCAACGGGAGGTCATGTCTGACCAATTTGATTGAATTTTTCGAAGAGGTGACCAGGCATGTAGATGAGGGCAATGCATTTGACATAGTCTACTTGGACTTCAGTAAGGCTTTTGATAAGGTCCCGCATGGGAGACTAATAACAAAGGTAAGAGCCCATGGGATCCAAGGCAATTTGGCAAATTGGATCCAGAATTGGCTGAGTGGCAGGAAGCAGAGGGTGATTGTGCAGGGGTGTTTTTGTGACTGGGTGCCTGTGTCCAGTGGGGTTCCACAGTGTTTGGTGTTGGGTCCCTTGCTGTTTGTGGTATATATAAATGATTTAGACTTGAATGTAGGAGGGTTGATCAGTAATTTCATGGATGATATGAAAATTGATGGGGTGGTAAATAGTGAGGAGGATAGCCTTAGATTATAGTGGCATATAGACGGGCTGGTCAGATGTGCTGATCAGTGTTGCAATGGAATTTAATCCGGATAAGTGTGAGGTGATGCACTTGGGCAGGACAAACAAGGCACGGGAACACATGATGAATGGTAGGACCCTGGGAAGTACCGAGGGTCAGAGGGACCTTGGTGTGCATGTCCATCGGTCCCTTAAGTTAGCAGGACAGGTGGTTAAGAAGGCATATGACATATTTGCCTTTATTAGCTAAGGCATCGAATATAAGAGCAGGGAGGTTATGCTGGAACTGTATAAAACGCTGGTTAGGTCACATCTAGAGTATTGCGTGCAGTTCTGGAATCCGCATTATAGGAAGGATGTGATTGCACGAGAGAAAGTGCAGAGGAGATTTGCCAGGATGTTGTCTGGGCTGGAGAGTTTTAGTTATGAGGAGAGATTGGATAGACTGGGGTTATTTTCCTTGGAGCAGAGGAGATTGAGAGGGGACATGATTGAGGTGTAAAAGATTATGAGGGGCATAGATAGGGTAAACGGGAAGGAACTTTTCCCCTTGGTGGAGGGATCAATAACCAGGGGGCATAGATTTAAGGTAAGGGGCAGGAGGTTTAAATGGATGTGAGGAAGAATTTTTTCACCCAGAGGGTGAAGGGAATCTGGAACTCACTGCCTGAAAAGGTGGTAGAGGCAGATGCCCTCAAGACACTTAAGAAGTATTTGGATGTGCACTTGCGATGCCATGACATATAAAGCTATGGGCCTAGAGGTGGAAAATGGGATTAGAATAGTTAGGTACTTGTTTGACCAGCGCAGACTCAATAGGACGAAGGGACTTTTTCTGTGCTGTAGACTTCTATGACTCTATGACTCTATTGTCCATCAGTCCTACCTCCTGCTCACTTAACTTCCCCTCCTGGCCCCTGTGTTAACTGTTATTGTTAATGGTCCTCTCTCTTCAAGTGTTTTTCCTCTTTCCTTTAATTCCACTATCATCACCCATTTCTTCAAAAAAAACAACCCTCTCTCAACTCCTCCACTGTTGCTAAATTATCAGACTGCTTATCTAACATCCAGTACTGGATGAGCAGGAATTTTTTTTGCGATTAAATATTGAGAAGACTGAAGCCATTGTTTTCAGCCTCCACACCTAGCTACCAACTGCATCCCTCTCATAGTTTTAGATTAAAGCAGTCTGTTTGTAACCTTAGATAAAAACAAAAAACTGCAGATGCTGGAAATCCAAAACAAAAACAGAATTACCTGGAAAAACTCAGCAGGTCTGGCAGCATCTGTCGAAGGGTCATGAGGACTCGAAACATCCACTCTTTTCTTCTCCGCCGATGCTTCCAGACCTGCTGAGTTTTTCCAGGTAATTCTGTTTTTGTTTATAACCTTAGTCTGATACTTAACCCCCACAATGTGCTTCTAAACATACATTCGCGCTATCACAACTCCACTTGTGTAACATCGTCTGACTTCACCGCAATTCAGCTATCTACTACTGAAACCCTTGGTTATCTATTGACTCGACTATTCCAACGCACTACTGGCTGGTCTCCCACATCCTACACTCTTTAAACTTGAGGTCATCCAAAACTCTGCTACCTGTGTCTTAACTTGCACCAAGTCCCATTCTCCTATCCTCCCTGTGCTCGCTGAGGGCTACATTGGCTCCCGGTCAAGCAATGTCTTGATCTTAAAATTCTCAACCTTGTTTTCAAACCCCTCCCTATTTCTGTAATCTCCTCCAGCCCCACATCCTATCGAGGTATCTGCGCTCCTCTAATTTTGGCCTCTTGAACATCCCCAATTTTAATTGCTCCACCATTGGTGGCGGGCCAACAGTTGCCTCGGCCCTAAGTTCTGGAAGTCGATCCTTAAACCTCTCTGCTTCTCTACCACATTTTCCACCTTTAAGACATGCCTTAAAACTTACCTCTGAGTAAGTCTTTGGATGTCTGACCTAATACCTTCTTATGTGACATGGTGTCATATTTTGTTTTATAATGTTTCTGTGAAGTACTTTGGGATGTTTTACAACATTAAAGGTGCTATATAAATTTAAGTCGTTTTTGTTAGCTTAACAATGCAGAACATCAGGGTTAGCATAACTTCTTGGAATCCAGTGTTGTTGAGCAGCCAGAGGGAAATTTAGCATTTAACCAGCTGCAGAGCGACTGACAAATCTAGGTCTGGTAGCAAATGCTAAAAAAAGAATTGAAACTTCTTGAAGGTTTTTCTTCTACCAGCCACAATTCCCCTCTCTTCCATTCCTACTTGAGGTGGGCAACTCAGTGGGATCAGAAGTATTGCTGAGGGCCCAACACAAAAACTCAAAATTAGCCTGACACCAGAAATGGGCAATGGACAGGCAAAGTGGCTGCACTACCACCCACCCAGTGAAATCACAGTGAATCAAAAGATCCTGATCGTATCGACACAGCTCCTTGCAATAATGGCACTCCTGCAGGTCAAAGAAACAGCAATTTAGACCAAATTTGCACCACCCAACATAAAACAGGCCGGCAAACATAGAAGAGCCTGCCTGATGGGAAAGCATAGCCTTGATTTTTGTTTCTGTAATAAAATCCACATTTATATGTCTGAAAACTTAGAAACTGAACTAATGAGTGATTCCAAAACATGGAAGTAAAGGACAAATTTCAAATGATTATAATCTACTCATTCTTCACTCTCAGAGATTATGACACCCTCTAATCTGATTTCTTCCTTGTAAATGTCTCATTGCAGTAGGAACTGGTGTGAGCTGTATCCACCTTTTGGTTGTTAAAGAGCCACAAAGAAAACCAACTGTCTGTGGACTCCCTGGGTGCAATCTGCACTGGAGTTGACCCCACTGCTCAAGCCATGGGCCCCTTTTTTAGGTGTCCCAAGCAAATGCCTAAAACTGGTAGTGAGATACCTTAGCCACTGTGCAAGCCATCCATGAAGAAGGCATGAATAAAATTAGGCATGGAACAGGATAAAGCAATTGTCATAGAGTCATAGAGTTATACAGCACAGAAACGGACCCTTCGGGAAGTCAGTAGATTTGCAATTTACCCAATCAGGACATTGCTGCATACTTCCAAAAAAACCTAGCATTTCTAATCAAAATGTTAAAGAAGTGTTAATGGAATCAGGTGATAAGAATTAGTGAGAAAAAAAGCAAATTGTCTTAAAGTCACATCAACAATTTGCTCATCTCTTTTGTCACAGATTAAACATCCTACTAAAGGATGTAGGGGTAGTTGATGATGAGTACACAAAGCTTATTGACGAGATTAGTGAAAAAAGTGATAGATGCAAAAGGTATTGGAGGACACCAACACAGCCTATTGTAAATCTCCCATTAGCATGAGACTTTAATGAAGTAATAGCTATGGATTTAAAGGTGTGGGAAAAGGACAGAAACATTTTCGTTTTACATTTCAAAGACATGGCAACAAGATTCAGTCTTTCTACAGTAATGCATGGTGAAGACAAAAGAGTGATTGTGGATAAAATCATGGAAAAATGGATAGGGACCAGACTGGGGGCGCTGGCTAAATTCCTGACTGACAATGTTTTGGGGGGGATGGGACTTTTGCCAATGGCAAATTTAGAGACATGTGTGAAAATATAGTCATCGTAGTTATGCACACTGCAGCTGAAAGAACCTTCAGTAATGGTTTCTGTGAAAGAAATCATGTGGTAATTGATGAGATGCTCCTTAAGATCTTATCTGATCGAACAAATTGTAAGCTAACATCTGCTATAGACCAATTCAGCTGGTCTGTGGGAGAAATCCAAAAATGCTTTCTGTGGTGTGTGACCATCCCACGGCCTTGGAAGGGGCTACAATTCTGCACATTTGAATTCCTGCCATGCAGGGAGAAGGGCATTCATCAAGGCAGAGGCCTCAAAGAAAATTTGGTAAGCCATACAGCACTACGTAAGGCCATCAGAGATAAACTTTAATCCTGGGTGTAAGAACAGAAGATGTTGAAAAAACTCAGCAGGTCTGGCAGGATCTGGGGAGAGAGAAACAGAGTTAACGTTTTGAGTCCAATATGACTCCTTTTTGGAATACTGGACTCATAACGTTAACTCTGTTTATCTCTCCACAGATGCTGCCAGACCTGCTGAGTTTTTCCAGTATTTTCTGTTTTTATTTAAGATTTCCAGCTTCCACAGTATTTTGCTTTTCTTTTAATCCTGGGGATTTAGTATACTATAAAAGAGAGGGTCAGAAAGAGTGGAAAAGTCCAGGTAAAGTGATAGGGTATGATGGGAAGACAGTAATTCTCCAACATGCTAGTCAAATTATTAGGGTCCATTCATCTTAACTGATTATAAACTTGCAGAATGTGAGTAATTACTAGAAGGTAATGAGGCAACTTGCACCTCATGTTTAACAGTTATGAGGAGCAGAATACAATAGATAAGGGGCCAGATGACAATAGACAAAGTGATAACGATGCACAGGATAAGGCTATTTTATCCAGAGGATAAATGCCTAAAGACTGTACTAGAGTGACGTACATACCAGAAGGGTCCAGTGAATGGAAGGATGTGGCCATTGTAGGGCGAGCAGGGAAAGGCACTGGCAAATTCAAATGTTGGCTAAATGTTCAAGATGATGGATAAGAGGTAAGATCTATGGACTGAAAGAATGAGGTAAAACAGTGAAAAGCTTGACAATGCAGGGCGAGTTCCCATTGTGGATTTAGAAGTGACTCTCGCCCTAGGAAACCATCATGCACTGGCAATGGAACAACTGATTATGGGAGGGAGAGGTCATGGAGCAGTAGTCCAGAAAGAGATAGAAGAGGTAGAGGCCATAGTTTGTCTAGAGCAAGGGCTATAGAATGATCTTGGAACACCACTAGAAGTAGAAGCCCTTATGATCTGGAAGTTTTGGTGACTACAAACGACTTAGAAGATAAATCAATCAGAGAGGCAAAATAAAATGAGTTGGATAGTTGGAAAGAATTTGGTGTCTGTTCTGAAGTGCCAGATGGGGTCCAGACAGCCTTATCACACAGGTGGATATGTACAGAAAAAGTAAGGCTACATAAGGCTAAAGCGAGACTAGTGGCTCAAGGTTTCAAAGAGAGAATTGGTGATCAAGATGTTAGAGTGAATCTCCAGGGCAGGAAAAGTGAACTTGAAGATTTTCTTAGCTCTCTTAGCTACACATTTATGGAATATAGATTGATCGATGTAAAAGCCACATTTTTTCAGGGGGAACAATTTCAAACAGAAGTGTTTCTGAAACCACCTAAAGAAGTGTGCGATGTAGAAGGGAAGCTGTGGAAATTAAGTAAATGATGTGTTAAGGGTATGGTATTTCTCAGTTAGCTTTGTCT
Source organism: Carcharodon carcharias (assembly GCF_017639515.1). NCBI lineage: Eukaryota > Metazoa > Chordata > Chondrichthyes > Lamniformes > Lamnidae > Carcharodon > Carcharodon carcharias. The sequence continues at coordinate 206,385,109 of NC_054468.1, forward strand.
TGCTGAAAGTAGGTTGTATTCAGCTGAAAGCAGATCCAACAATGTTCTACTGGTATCACAAAGAAAATCTTGTAGGCATTTTTATGATATAAGTTGATGATTTTCTATGGGGAGGTTCAGTGGAATTTGAACAATCAGTTATAGTTAAAAGAAGAATTTAAGATTGGAAGCCAGGCTTCGGCAGCCTTTAAATATCTAGGATTAGACATTAGGCAGAATAGGTTGGGAGTAACCTTGAATCAACAATCATATTTAGAAAGTATTAATCATATCCTGGCATTTTGGGCCAGGTCCTCAAAGAAAGATGATCTTGTGTCCAAAGAAGAAACAGAGCTGTTAACAAACTTGATTGAACATTTAATCTGGCTATGCACTCAGCCAAGACCCAATGCCGGTTATGACATTAGAACTTAGTACAATGATGAAACACAGTACAGTTGAAGAGTTCTGAGGGCAAATAAAACATTAAAGAAATGAAATTCAGAGAAATCAAGTTTCCAGCCTTGCCTGACATGAAAGACATGTAGTTAGTCTTTTTTAGTGATGCATCCTATGCCAATCTCCCAGATGCGTATCTGAGTACAGCTAGGTTTATCATATTCTTTGTGGGTGAAAATAGAAAATGTTGTCCCTTAGCTTGGGAAGATATGGGATTGTATTTACCTAATCCTATACAAGGGGCATTCTGACAAATGTTTGCCCATTGAATGCTATGTGGATAACCATTCTCTTCAGGATAATGTTCATTTGACAAAGCGTGTCACTGAGAAATGGTTAAGGATTGACCTTGCTGGTATAAAGGAAATTTTGGAGAGAAAAAAGATCTCTAAAGTAAAATGGGTCGATGCAATTATCAGACTGTTTCACAAAGAGGAATGCTTACTCCAAAAAATTGTTGGAGGTGATGAGTTGTAAGAAATTTGGAAAGCCCATTTTTTATTTGATTGCTTTGTAATTATTTAGGTATATCATAAAGTTTTTGTTCAAAGATAGAAAGGGGAATCTGTTAATGGTTGGTTGATTAAGTTGCTGAAGATACACAGTTGATAGGTATTGTTTGATTAAGGGCTGAGAGCACATATAAAGAGAGTCAGTGTCCCTTTAAGGGGCTGTCACTTTATTAATTTGTTAATTAGTTTATTTTTGTTCTATTGGTTCACTCAGAAGAGTATAAAGAGAGTCAGGGTAGTCTTCCCCTTTACCATCTGGAATTTGGCATGGAGGACATTGCATGCAGTGATCCCATTCAATCAAAGGTTAAGATGATTCACGGACTTCCAGGCCACCTGTATTTTCTGTGGCCTCAAGGAGTCTGTGTTCTATGTGCATACAGATTGTGCCACTTTTTGATTATTTGAAGGGGCTGCTCATCAAGTTTTGGTTGTACTTCAGCCCCATGCTCTGTTTTTTGGCCACCTGGCACAGAGTGGGGATGCCAGATTGGAGGATCTCCTTGTGGGGTCTGTCCCTGAGTCTGGCCAAGTTGGCCATTAACAGGTCCAGGCAGCCAGCTGTGGAGGGAATTGTTAGACCTGACTGTCTGCCCATCTTCCACGGCTACATTTGCACCCAAGAGTCCCTGGAGCGGGAGCACGCAATGTCCACTGGTACCCTTGAGGTCCTCTGCGACCAGTGGGTGCCACACAGCCCGGGAAACAATGTTATAATTTGATTTATTAAGTTTCCTTTAAAGTGTTGTCTTTTGTTACAGTGCCCCTTTAAGGGGCTGTGTGTTTAATTTGTTTATTAGTTAATTTTATTGGGGATTTCTTATAAGAGTATAAAGAGTTTGCTGGGACACTAGGTGGGTAGTTAGGTAGTCAGCATCTGTAATGCTGCATCATGTGAGTAAACCTACTCTCAAGGAAAAGATCCATGTCTTGTTTTGCATTTCACCATCTGGCTTGAAATCATTTACAGGAAACTGTCACAGTTAATGGAACACACAGGCTCTATTCTAATACCCATTATAAGGAAGAAGACCTGGAAATTTTAGGCAGGCATATAGAATCATAGAATGGTTATATTACAGAAGGAGGCCATTCAGCCCATCATGTCTGTGCTGGCTCTCTGCAAGAGCAACTCATTCCCACTCTCCCCTTTTCCCTGTACCCCTGCAACGGATGATGATCCAATTCTCTCTTGTAGCCCTCAATTGAATCTGCCTCTGCCACTCTCTCAGGCAGTGTATTCCAAATCCTAAACACTCGCTGCACAAAAAGTTTTTCCTCATGTTGCAATTGCTTCCTTTGCCTATCACCTTAAACTGGTGTCCTCTGGTTCTTGATCTTTCTGCCAACAGGAACAGGTTGTCCCTATCTCCTCTGTCCAGAACCCGTTAAAAAACCTCTATCTAATCACCCATTAGCCTTCTCTTCTCTAAGCAGAACAGCTCCAGCTTCTCCAATCTATTCACATAAATGAAGTTCTTCATCCTGGAAGCATTCTCATGAATCTTTTCTGCTCCCTCTCTCATGTCTTCACATGTGGGAAAAGCAATGGAAGATGGGTAAGTGGGAGGGGATGTAGTAACAGCTCCAGTTTAGTTATGAAATTCATCTCGTGCCTTTTAGGTTCCTGGAACATAAATAAAACCTATGATCATGATACACGGTGAACATCTTGGATTCTACCTGCACTGGAAGAACCAGGAATATTGTACAGTCAATCTAACCTACTTTCTTTTTCTATCCTTCCATGTAAGCTGCAGCAACAAGCTGAGGAAGAGCACCAAGAGGAGTGTGGTCCCATCTTCTTCAGTCCTGCCAGCCCATTTTCATCTTTTTGGAAAATCATTCTCTTTCTCCCAAACACCAGCCCAGAACAGCCAGATTAGTGAACTTGAGGAGAGCACTCAGGGTGACAGACTGAGCACCAGTGACCAGGTGAATGCTCAATGTGGAAATGAGGATGCACTTGTTACTGGTCAGAGGATAGGGTTGCCAACTGTGGTTAAATGTATTCCTGGAGGTTTCATCACATGACTTGCATCCATACTCCAGCTATTAGTCGGCTAACACATCCATCCTTGTGATGCACTGCCTTCCTACATCAATTGAAAAGCAAAAAGACTCATTATCCAATTGGATGATGCTTGACTGTGAGCCAAACAGCCTTTTCTCCCCCATTTTCAATCTTTTTATATATGGTAAAGAGAAATGTTCAAAGAAAATGACAAAAAAACAATCTTTTCTAATGTCCAGATGATTTTTCTCAGGGATTGCACACAGCAATGCCCTGGAGATTGATCTTCAATTCCTGGAGACTCCAGGCCAATTCTCGAGGGTTGGAAACCCTACCAGAGGAGCAGGAGATATCAGCATTCCGCTAAGGAGCCAAGGAAATCTGAACCTTGGATCCAGCATTTAAAAAACTAGTGCTTGTTGAATTTCAAATTCATATTCAGGCAATGGAGTCAATCCCAGAATATGCTGCTGCTGCTGATGACACAGTTGGAGGGACCCATTACCCACATCTACAAGACCATGATGAATGTGTGTATGTCAACATTAGAGTATGTGGCAACTCATGAACAATCTATTACCCGATTTGGCTGAAAGCATGAGGAAAATCTAGGTCATAGTGTTCTGAGCTGAATGATATTGATTTGCTCTTCTCATGTAGGGAAGCAGCCAACTTTTACTATCTCTGACCATGGCTTATTTTCACACGATAGAATGATCATCTGGTTAAGCACTTTCCTCTGTTGTGTGCTATTTTGCACTTTTACCCAACCTTAGTTTAAACATCACATCATTTCTGCTTCATTGAATGTATTCTTCCACTTGATTAAACCAAGGGAAACGTAAGCTATAATCCATTCCACCTTGTCCTTCCTGCCTTGAATGTGGATGAACATTGTCACAGAGATATGCCACTGGGTTGGTGAGGGAGGGAGGGGAAGGGAAACTATAATTTAAACAATGTACTGACATTAAAATGATTACTGGGCCTCTGTCTTTCTGCTGTTTTCTCTGTATTTTCTCTACCAAAGACTGAGGGCCAAGTAGCACTATTATGTCAGCACAAACCAAGAATGTATTTGTAATTATTCTGTCCTACCTCACAATTGTGGTACATCTCTTCCTGTGACAGAGTGGGGTAAAATCAACTTTCCACATTGACTGTCAGCTTTATTTCTTATAGCAGCAGAGCATATCTGATGGAACTTTTGAATGAAACAATGCTCCTTCATGGAGAATGGTCATGAATTAATAAATGTTTTATGTTGTAAGCCTTATCAGAAGCCCATTAAAATTCAAATTTGAATAATTATTTGCTGCAAATAGCAGATCTGAATGCAATTCTTCCACACACAATGGGGTAGACGCACGCTTGAGTTATAGCTCTTTAAACTAGATAAAAGCAAAATACTGTAAATGCTAGAATAAAAGCACTAAGATAATCTTTTGGCAATCTCCACTTATCACTGACCTGCTATCCAGCTCTACCTGTCCCACTCCCCCTTAAACCAGCTTATATTTCACCTCTTTTCTATTTTTCCTTAGTTCTGATGAAGAGTCATTCAGACTCAAGACGTTAACTGTATTCCTTTCTGCAGATGCTGTCAGACCTGCTGAGTTTTTCCAGGTATTTTTGTTTCTGTTCTTTAAACTAGAGTTGTCCTGCCTGCTCTTCAATGGATGACATTTTGTTAAGAGTTTTGATCAACGCAGTTGTTTACTTTTATGCGCAGTAAAGTTCTTACTGCTGAGGGGGAGGGACCAGGGGAAAGCAGTTACAATTGCTCCTCATGGTCGGCGTGTCTTTTAGTCATGCACCTGAGGCAGTCTAACTGTCTCACTTTTACCAATATTCCTCTAAAGGGTACAGTTTACACAAAACAACTTTTGATTAATCTATAAATTAATTATATCGACACAAAACAAATGGACTCCTTGTAGCTATTAACTACTGCCACATGTAAAGTTAGTATTCTTGCTGTTTTTATTTCTGATATTGCTCGGGTGCTAGCAATATAATTGATTTAAATGCAAGCAAGTAGCTCTCCCACTGACTCGCTAGTGCTGCACTGAGCAATAGAACCAGGGGCGTAAAAAAAAAAGCAAAATACTGCAAGAGGCTAAAATTAAAATTAAAAACGGGGAATGCTGGAAGTATTGAGCAGATCTGGCGGCATCTGTGGAAAAAAGAAACAGTGTTAATGTTTAATGACATTTTATCAGAACTGGATAAAGATGGAGATGTAACCGGGAGAGGAGCTAACAGAACAAAAGGAAAGGTCTGGGATAGAGTGGAAGGCAGGAGAGGTTATAGGACCAAAGGGATGGTGGTGCAAGGCAAAAGGAGATGGTAATGGAACAAGTAAAGAAACAAAAGATAGGTCTAGGGGAAATAAAATCATCAACCATTACTGTCCAAAAAATGGGAACAGAGGTTATGATCTGCAATTGTTGAACTAAATGTTGATTAGGGAAGCTTATAAATTGCCTAATCAAAAGATGAAGTATTACTCCTCAAGCTAATGTTGAGCTTCATTGGAACAGTGTTGAAGGACAAGGATGGAGAGTTTAGATTGGGAATGGGACAGAGAATTGAAATGACAGGCACCTAGCTGGAAGCTAATGGTCTCGCTTGCTAACTGAATGTAGGTGTTCTGCAGGGCAGTGACCCAATCTGTGTTTGGTTGCCCCAGTGTGGGGGAGGCCACATCGTGATCGATGAATGCAGTATACTAAATTGAAAGGGCCATGGACAGTGAGGAGCAAGGAGGTGAAAGGACAGGTGTAGCATTTCCTGTGCTTACTTGGGAAGGGGCATAGGTTTTGGGATGTTACTGAGTGGACCAGATTGTCACGTAGGGAACAACCTTTACAGAATGCTGAAAGGGAAGAAGATACATTGGTGTCACGGTGGAGGTGACAGAAATGGTGGATCATCTGGTGAATGTGGAGGTAAGTGGGGGGAAGATGAGGACCAGGGGCATCCTATTGTGGTTCTGCGAAAGAGGGGAAGGGAGGAAAGCAGAAGTGCAAGAAATGGAACTGACACGGCTGAGGGCCCTGTCAACCTCAAAGGAGGGGAATCCTCAATTAAGAAAAAATGAAACACTGGTATGGAAGGAGGTAATTTTTCTTTTCCCACCTATTTCCATTATTTTTAAATGTATTTTCATCCATTGTTTTATCTCTACCTTTTAGCCTTTTTCGGTTCCTTCACCCCACCCCACCCCCACTAGGGCTATGTGTACCTTGCTTGTCCTGCTTTCTACCCTTAATTAGCACATTCCTTTATATTATATCACCACCTTCAACACCTCTTTGTCCTTTTGTCTGTAACATTTTTTGATTATCTCCACTTATTACTGGCTCTACTTGTCCCACCCCCACTTAAACCAGCTTATATTTTACCTCTCTTCTATTTTTACTTAGTTCTGTTGAAGGGTCATACGGACTTGAAACGTTAACTGTGTTCTTCTCCGCAGATGCTGCCAGACTTGCTGAGTTTTTCCAGGTATTTTTGTTTTTGTCTTGAGGAACGAACAGTGGTATTCACCGAACAGTCACCCAATCTGCATTTGGTCTTCCCAAAGATATGTATACTAAACCAATAGGAATATAAATAAATCACTGTTTCACCTGGAAGGAGCATTTGGGACCCCTGGACAATGGGGTCACCAAATGTAGATTAGGTGATCACTCCGCTTAACACCTTGGCTTTCCATTTTAATTTTCCATCCCATTCCCACTTAGTGGCTCATCCAAGACAGGGCTGGTGGTTAGATCAGGAGAGCTGGTGGTGAGGTGAGAGTGACTGCCCTTAACATCAAGGCCACATTTGACCGAGTGTGGCATCAAGGAGCCCTAGCAAAACTGGAGTCATGGGTATCAGGGGCAAAACTCTCCACTGGTTGGAGTCATACCTAGCACAAAGGAAGATGGTTGTGGTTGTTGGAGGTCATTCATCTCAGCGCCAGGACATCACTGCAGGAGTTCCTCAGGTTAGTGTCCTTGGCCCAACCATGTTGAGCAGCTTCATCAATGACCTTCCTTCCAACATAAGGTCAGAAGTGGGGATGTTCACTGATGATTGCACAATGTTCAGCACCATTCATGACTCCTCAGATACTGAAGCAGTCTATGTCCAAATGCAATATGAACTGGACAATATCCAGGCTTGGGCTGACAAGTGGCAAGTAACATTCGCACCACACAAGTGCCAGGCAATGATCATCTCCAACAAGACAGAATCTAACCATCGCCCCTTGACATTCAAAGGCATTACCATCACTGAATCCTCCACTATCAACATCCTAGGAGTTTCCATTGACCAGAAACTGAACTGGACTAGCCATATAAATCCTGTGGCTACAAGAGCAGGTCAGGGGCTAGGAATCCTGCAATGAGTAGCTCATCTCCTGATTCCCCAAAGCCTGTCCGCCATTTACAAGTCACAAGTCAGGAGTGTGATGGAGTGGCTGCACTCCAATACCGACTGGTCTGATGACAAATGTGTATCAATCTGCCCTAACAAGACCAACTCTGGTGGATATTTTGTAGTCAATATTTTTTCTCTAAAACGCTAAAGGGGTATATTTAGAAATGTATTCAAACTTAGCAAAACAAAGCATGTTGAAAACGACACCAACCTAAACATTCTGCAAATCAAGATAAGTCCTTTGCACAAACGCAAAGGGAGGTTAAGAATTACATTTTCTTCTCCAACCAGCCCAATACAAAGGTAAACAACAAGGACAAGTGGTGGAAAACTTAAAATAAAAAGAAAAGATACTAAAACAGCATTTTTAGCGCTGAAAAGAAAAACATTAGATAACATTTCTAGACTATACTGTTCCATCCATTAGAAGCAAGCTCGGCTAAAGCATTCAACTGGATCAGAAAGCATCCTTTGCTGTGATGAGGGGTGACCAGATACTGAAGGATCTATTGTGTATTTCCATTGTTTTATGTCTGCATTGCAAGCCCACTAACCAATGTTTTAGTTTGGGAAGGCTAAGGTACAATGCATATCACCTGGCCCAAAAAGAAATCTGCACCAGTGCAAACAGCTTTTATAATTGTACTAATTTTATTATCTAGATCAGTACGTTACTGTTACATTTGTGCAGAAGTCTAACTCGATAGATGATTATTTTAGGCCCAGCTGCAACTAGGGCCCCGACCCAAAAAACCAACTCCCTCTCCGTGTGTGATAGGGACTCTGGTCAATCCGCCTCAATTAGGAATTGAAGACTGCTGCCTAAAATACAGCCCCCGTGATGATTTCAGCAGCGCCATCTTTGCTCCTGGCTGCTGCTTACCCTGTCGCTCGCTATGGTGTAACTGAGTAAAACACTGGAACTGCGCATGCATGACGTTGGCAACAAACCCAACCTTCCCACAGCTGAGATTAAACTGACAGACCTGTTGTTACCTGAAATCTCTCTCCCATTTTTCTTAAATGATGGATGGGCACTGACATTAGCAATATTTTCCCAATGAATGTTACAATTACAGAATCAAGAGCTTTGAAAATTCACAATTTGCAGCTGAGAAATATTCAGCCCAGTTGTTTGATTGAACTCTTTGCCTCAGTTACTCCATGTGATAGCAAGTTCCACAATCTAAACACTCTCTGTGTGAAGATGTTCCTACTGAATTCCCTATTTGTTTTTTTTTGTTACTATCTTATATTTATGGCTCCTAGTTTTGGACACTTCCTAAGTGGAAATATCTTCTTTACGTCTACCCTATCAAACCTTTTCATAATTTTAAAACCCTCATGTCTTATGGTCATTGAGCTCAACCCCTCAGCCTTCTCTTTTCCAGAGAAAAGAGCTCCAAGTTCTTCAATCTTTCCTATTAGGTACAACCTCTCAGTTTTTGTATTATGCTTGTAATTTAATTTTTGCACCATCTCTTGTGCCATTATATTCCTTTTGTAATATGGAAATGAGAGTTTTTACTCCTAAAGCTATAATCAAACCATTAGAGAACCTCCTGAGGGCCACTTCTGTCTGGTCTTATGTCATCTTAATTCTTTTTTGTAAGTGTGTGTTCAATTTTAGAAAGGCAGTGAGCGGAATTTAAGGCTTCCACGGAGGTGAGTTCAAGGAGGGGGCATGTGATCAGGCAGGAGGGTGGAGATCCCGCTTCCCTCCAATTAATTCCAAGCAGGTAGGAGCCTTTAATCTAATTTCCCTGCAATCTTCTTTCCTTTTCTCTCCACCTTGTCTGAAGACACATGCTGGGGTTTGGTTCCATGGCCGCTCATACTATACAGCAGGGATTATAAAGAACATAACAATCCCTCGATTCACTTTCCCTTCCTGTATGCTGATGTTTGTGCTAAGAGTGGGGAAAATACTGTTTATCAGAAAACACCAGATACACCTTGCTGTTTCCAGTGAAACCCAGGGTTTGAATGCAAAAATACAGAAGTGCAATTGTGCCTCAGGCAACTGTATATTCTTAAAATGTGAGTGTCAACGGGTCAGCCGTAAATGATGTCCCACAAACCGAGCAACCCTACCCTCATCTGATATCCACGTATGCAGAGGTAACTTGAAACTATTCTGGGATTGAACGGGTGAATTTTCGCCATGGAGGCAGATTAACAGGAGCCACGCATTCTGGGTCAGAACCCTGCCTCTGCTGGGAAACTGATTAACATTCAGATTTTCACAGGAATAACCTTACTTGATATAGAGACGGGTTTAATGTCCACTTAGAACCAGTGGGGGCGGGAACAGAGGTGAATCAAATGAATGCGACTCGGTTAGACTTTCCACAGCAGCCATCACTGAGGCTGCTGGTTGTCCTTAGGGAGAAATGTTCAATTTGTGCAAAAGCCTTCCATTGCAACTTAGGGAAATGAGATGTCACAGACCCTCACTTCATCAATGCCAGCTTGCTGGAGGCCCTTAGGGCGAGGTTGGAGGTCCTCTTCCCAGAGGGTAGGAGGAGGAGGCCACCTCGCCATGCAGCAGAGGCACATCACTGTTTAGCATCATCTTCCTCTGCCTCTCATTCTCCATCCTCTCCTACCTCCTGCTCCTCCACTGATGAATTGTCTCCTGCCAGGGCCTCACCATCCTCAAGGTCCACATTCTCTGGAGGTCCAACCTCTCTGGAGAGCACAGCAGATTATCACAATGTCCGAGACCCTGCACATGAGTATTGGAGGGCAGCACCTGACAAGTTCAGGCATCAGAATCACACCTTCAGAAGCCCAGTGGCCTTCTCAGTGCTTGACCTGCTGAACATTGGTTGTACTACCTCTGTGCCCCCATCTGGGCTCCCTTAAAGGGGTCAGTAGCCAACTCTTCAAGAGATCTCCCTTATCACCTAGGGTCCATCCACACACTATGGGGGTTCGAGTGAAGATCTGAGGCAGCTGGACTGGTGGAGATTGAAGGAATTGTGGCAGTGGCCAGGAAAACAAGTGCACAAATGGAGGAAGCTCTTGTATAATATAAAAACAGGATATGCTGGAAATACTCAGCAGATCTGGCAGTGCCACTGGAGAGAGGAACAGAGCTAATGTTTCAGGTCAAGGACCTTTCTTCAGAAGTGAAGGAAGCTCTTTTTATGATCACAGACCAGTCAGACTTTGAGAGATAGGAACCGTTCCTGTTGATGGATCTCACTGGCCAGTTTTTGGGTACTTTGATGGTACAATCGATGATGCCCTTTACCTGTGAGAATCTAACGAGGGAGATGAAACTCAATGTCTTCTATCTTTGTGAGTCCGTGTCTGTCGTTAAATGAATGTACTGCCTAGCTCTGGCAAAGAGGGCATCAGTGACCAGCGAGATGCAGGGTTGTGCATTCATTTTTCAAATGCCATTAAGGTTCACAAGATAACTTTGGAAGGAGCCAGAAATTAAGAAGTTCTTCAATGATGAGGGCACAGATGTCTGTGTGTTTTGTCTGAAGAGTTGCACTCTCCTGCAGTGCTGGTTCTCAGTCATCTTCAGGTCGCTCAATCTTTGGTCAACCCTGTGTTGGGAGTTTGGCATCTGTTGCCCTCCTGCCATTCTTTGCTCTCCTGAGCCCTCATGCCCAAGGTTCTGCTCTTCCTGCAAAGAGCAATTGCCCACCATCACCACGGGCCCAAAATCTGAAAGGGTACCCCATTGCCAGATGGAACCTTGAATAATTGGCTGCCCAATTATCATTGGCAGCCTTGCCTCTTCTTCTCCTCCTTGATGGCAGGGGAGCGCTGATCCTGTTCAACCCTGGGCACTGAATGCCCCCTGCCACCTGCACAGCACCAAGGGTTCCCCTTACCAAATGCCCGGTCCATCTTTGCCCCGCTGACCCTCTTATGGGGCTGGGGTGATGCTTTGGGGCAGCCGTGCCCAGCTTCCCTACTGTGTACCCTCTTCCCCTTAGCTGTTCTGAACTAACAGCTTCTGAAGCCTGTTTTCCTCTTTAAATACCCCATCCTCCCCATTCCACAAGCTCTTAAACGAGCTTTTTAACAAGCATAATTGGTCTTAATACTAATGAGAGAAGGATTCTTTCCCCGCTCTCCACCCGCATTGCTCATCATTGTCGCAGATCAACGCCTTGAAATTGACACCCCCGCTCCCAGTGTTTGTACTTTGGGTGCTCCCCCCACCCGCCTCCTTCCTTGTCTACCTGCGTCTCTGACCCAGAGATTAAAGTCAATGGTATAACGTCTGTACTGAAAGAAAGACTTGCATTTCTATAGTGATAAAAACAAAAAAACTGCGGATGCTGGAAATCCAAAACAAAAACAGAATTACCTGGAAAAACTCAGCAGGTCTGGCAGCATCGGCGGAGAAGAAAAGAGTTGACGTTTCGAGTCCTCATAGTGCCTTTCACGACCTCAGGCCCAAAGTGCTTTATAACCATTAAACACTGTTGTAATCTAACTGCTTCCCAAAGATTGACTAACACGATAGAGATCAGGTTTGAGCCTGGCACTTATTTGTAAATGGGTGGGAGTAGATAGCCCAGGGTGTAAACACTGCCTGTTATGGAAACTTCACTATCATTATATGGAAATTGAGTGGTCTCTGTAACAGGAGGCTGACCTGGGCAGCAAGTTAAGATCTGCCCCATGGTACATTTGCATTCACCGCAGTGCTGAGGGAAATGATTTTTTAAAAATATTTTGCATAAATAAAGAAAAACAATGAAGGGGCCAGCATTGTTTATTGCTCATGTGGAAAATGCTTCCATTTACTTGAGTGAAGATGAAGAGAATTCTAGATTTTGAAATGGTGCGCAAATACTGCTGTGGTCTTGAGCTGAATGTGTCTAAAGAAATAAAATTGCCTTGATCCTCCCATGCCCTTCCCCCAACCAAACACTGGCTCTCTGAAATGGTTGCTACGGACCACACCTTACCTACCACGGTAAGTTCACTGTTTGTGCTTCTCTAATTGAAAAACAGGTATGTCCAGTTTCATGGTTTCAGGGTTGTTCTCACTACCTCATTACTGTGACTTGGTAAATAATACACTACAGTTGTGTGTGATCTGTACCTTTCTGCTATAATTTAATTTGCATCTTGAATTTTAATATCCCCTTCAGCTCCAGAAGTCATTGACCTTTAATTTTTTTATATTTGTTCATGGGATGTGGGCCTCGCTGGCTAAGCCAGCATTTATTGCCCATCCCTCATTGCCCTTGTTCAGAGGGCATTTTAAGAGTCAACCACATTTCTGTGGGTCTGGAGTCACATACAGACTAGACCAGGTAAGGACAGAAGATTTCCTTCCCTCAAGGACGGCAGTGAACCAGATGGATTTTTATGACAATCGGCAATGGTTTCATGGTTATCATGAGACTTTTAATTCCAGATTTTTTTATTGAATTCAAATGTCACCATCTGCCATGGTGGCATTTGACCCCAGGTCCGCAGATCATAACCCTAGGTCTCTGGAATACCAGTCCAGTGAAAATACCACGGCCTCGAAAAATCATACCCTACTCCCCCACTCACTGCATGACTAAGCCGATACAGCAAATGGCGGAAATGCAGCAATCTAGAGCAAGAGAAGCCCAATTCTCTCTCAACATTGATATATGATCACATCTCATTAGCAATCAGTGATCAAGAGTGGGGAACCCTTACTTGATTTTCCCTTCTCCAGCCCTGGTGTATAATGTTCAGTTCAAATATCCTAACCTGTGCCAGTTATATCAGTAAAAACTGGAAGTTGAAGCTAGGACCACTGAATACCAAAAACATTTTGGTGAAATATTTTGGCCTCGATCTTCTCTTTCTCCTCCTCCAATGTGAGGCCAGATAAACAAATGTCCATTGAGAATTCCATTCCTGATCTTCAGAACCTCTCACAGTGGGTGGTCTCGCAGTTCCATAGGCAATTGGAAACAAGTTCAAAGCAAAAAATAAGCTCCAAGATTTAGCTCCGGTAATCCACAGGCAAAGTTGCTGCACGTTTCAAGCGCAAAAGTTCCTACATGTGTAATTAAGGAAATCCACAAATAAAAAAATTAATTATCTATATATGTTTATTTAACAACACTGATAAGACTCGCCGCAGATTACATTATCTTATCAGCTCAACACAACCAAGATACGTTGCTGAGTCTCAACTTTAAAGCTATTAGTTTTCATTGCCAGATAACCTTTTGGAGCGGGCAATGCCTCAGAGCACTTTATGGAAAGGTAAGCACCAGAGAAGAGCAAAATATTATTTTATAATACAAAATATTATAATGCATTAACTCAGAAAAAATGGAGATGTCCTTTTCTTTGGTGATTGCTCAATTAAGGGATAATGGTCCTGAGTTTGCTCTTGGGCCTTTTAAGTCTGTGCTGTGTGTGCCTGAGTTGGGAATTGATGCTGCGCACCAATGACTGGCATCTGTTGATCATCCTGGAATTATCTACCTAACATCATTGTAGAGGTACCATCTTCTTCTTATTATTCTTCTTCGGGAGTCCCTTGGAATCGAGGAAGACTTGCTCCCAGTCCAGTTCAACAGGTTCTGAGATGGCTGTAAAGTCCAAAGCACAATCTACTGACTTTGCCAGATGAGGGGGCATGTGTTTGAAAAGTCAGATGGATGAATTGTTTGGAGGTTTGTGCGCTCCCTTGCAATGCCTCAATCGCTTCTGCATGTTCCTGATGAAGTCCCTCAATGTGTTTGTTGCCTTCCCAAATAAGCCTTCTCCATTTCAGTTGGACACAGGCCAGGGACTTCCATGAGTTGGCAGGGAAGTTTGACCTCCTCAGCGATACTCTGTGGACATCCCTCTGTCTGGAGTATCCTGTTGTAACTGATAAGAGTTCCAAGTAGAGGGTTTGGTTTGAGAATCTGATGTCAGGCATATGCATGACATTTCCTGCCCAGCAGAGCTGGTTTTAAGTAATTAGCGCCTTGATGCAGGGCATATTGGCTTGGTAGAGGACGCTATTGTTGGACCACCTTCCCTGCCACCGTATTTGGGGGATCTTGCAAAGGCATCACTGGTGGTATTTCTACAATGCTTTGAGGTGCCTGCTGTGGATTATCCAAGTCTCTTAAGCATTTAGGACCGCAAAGTAAACCATGACCTTAGTTGGGGGTGCCATCACTAGAAGGACTGCAGCAGTTCAAGGAAACCCACCACCACCTCTCAGCAACTGGGAAGAGGCAGTAAATGTGACGTTGCCAATATCGCTCACACTCTAGAAGAGACCAACATCCAACTCCCTCTGGAGTGTGCCTTTGTAAAGAAGGTCTGGAAAAAGTTGCAGGGGTTTTTGGCATGGCTCATCCTGAGCAGTTCTGAGACACAGGACCCTGTGCTCTACAGGTTCAGCCCATCAAATCCATGTTGGCTCTCTACAGAACAATCCAGGCAGTCACAGTAGGCAAAGCACCCATGGCTTTTGAGAAACTGCCTATATTGAAGCCCTGTTAGCAGCAGAAGCTATTAGAAAATCTTGCAGAATATTTTTCTTATTTGTAAGTAAATTGGATATCGGTTTTAGCCTGTAAATTGTGATGACAAAGTTTCAATTTACTTGCAATGTTTGTGAGGAATTTAAAAAAGAATGTATGTTTTGTATGCATGAATTTCAAACTTCACCAATGATGAACTGAGTAAACAAAATGTTATTTCTATTCCCATTCCCCCCAAAATAGAAATAGTTTAAAATATTTCATTTAAAAGTGGGTTGTAAAAGATTGAAGTATTAACACATTATTTATGTATTTGTATTTCAACCTTTAATTTCCATATTAATCACAAACATTTGGCAACCATAAACATCTCCAAAACAAAAATAAAAATACCTGGAAAAACTCAGTAGGTCTGACAGCATCTGCGGAGAGGAGCACAGTTAACGTTTCGAGTCCAAATGACCCTTCAACAGAACATCTATGATTTCCTTTGTTCCTTGCTGAGTATAGCAAAGTTAGATTACTAGATTATGTAGATGTTATATATAAATACAAGTTATTATTGTAGATTTTTTTGGCAAAAAAGACTAAATAACTGAAATGAAATCCAAAAGTATGCCTTGTGATTTCCAGTTAAGACCAACCTAAATATAACCTAAAACAGTTGTTATAGGAATTGTTTATCATCCTCACTTTCTATCCTACCAGCCTTCATACTTAACAGATCATTTTCTGCCATCTTCTGTGGGTCAAGATCAACAACAACAACTTGCATTTATATAGTGCATTTAACTGCAACATTCCAAGGCACTTCGCAGGAGGGTTATAAAGAAGAAGGTGTCTCTGACCTACCAGATAACATAGATAGGACGATGAAATGGTCAGAAGCATTGTAATGGTGTTCAGTGCGGATACGAATGCACATTAGGAGGACTAATATGGAAAGTCAGTATACCAGAAATGGTACATGTCCATTTGAAAAGTGTAGATGAGTTGTTACAATCTGGTTAGGGATCAGTAACATTTGTTTAAAGTATACAAAATTTAAAATCCCAGGTTTCTTACTGAGAGAATAAAGCCACAAGATTCCACAGCTGTTAAACAAACAAAATAAAACTTTACCATATAAAGTCGGAAAAGTAAAACCACTTCACAATAGTCATGGAGGTCTACAGCGCAGAAAAAGGTCCTTTGGCCCATCAAGTCTGCGCCAGACAAACAAGCACCTAATTATTTTAATCCCATTTTCCAGCACAGCCCATAGCCTTGAATGCCATGATATCGCAAGTGCACATCCAAATACTTCTTGAATGTTATGAGGGTTTCTGCCTCTACCACCCTTTCAGGCAGTGAGTTCCAGATTCCCACCACCTTCTGGGTGAAATTTTTTTTCCCCACATCCCCTCTAAACCTCCTGCCCCTTACCTTAAATCTATGCCCCCTGGTCATTGATCCCTCCACCAATATACTCTAAAATTCAAAATTAAAATAAGTACATATGAATTAATAGGCAAACTGTGGTTGAACACACTACACTGCACAATAAAAGGCCATGCAATGAAGACAGATCCTATGGTTTTCTCAGCAACCCAGCCAAACATCAGTGTCCACTGTGAGTTACACAATCTCGTTAAAACTCTGTCTCCCTCACGAGGGATTTCTAGTCTTCACTTTTGAAGATCTAGCCTCTGAATTCTCTTCAAAGGTCACTCCTACGCGGGCTGCCTCAATGACTGCTCACCTCCTGATGGTCTAATCTCTTCTCATGAGACCACATTCCACTGGATGCCCAAGGCTGCACTTCAGCAACAACACACAAGCTCAACACCAGTTCTTCAGTCACGCTGAGCGGAACAACCTGCTCCAAAGCGTTACCTTTCCCTAATGACCCACAACATGGAGATATCGACGTTCAGCTGCCTTTTCAGCTCTCGAGGGCTTCCCCCGAGCCGAGAGCAGCACTTTTGCTGCCTGGGGCCTCTTCCTCAGCCTCCCCTCCCAGTGGTTTCTCTTCCCGGTGGCTTCTACTGGTGGTCTTCCCCCGGTAGTTCCTTCCCCGGTGGTCTCCCTCTCTGGGCCCCAGGGCTCCCCTTGTTAGAGCGCCAAACCTGGGTCCCGTGATTGTTGTTTTTGTGCCACACCGACATACTTCTGATGTCACGGATGGCCAAGCCCCTTAACTGAAAAAACAAAACTAGAACAGAGCATGCACAACCTGTCTCCTGCATGCGCCAGAACTCTTGAGCCTGTCGGAAAATGGAGTTCTCTGTCCAGAAGAAGATAAGTTCCCATTTCTTAATGGAGTATAGAGACCTTGTTGTCCACCTGCACAAATCCTGACAGTTCAAAGGCAAGTTGATAAGGTGATATAAAAAGCCATATGGTTTACTTGGGTTTATAAATAGCAAAATGCAATATAAAAGTAAAGAGATCATGCAAGAGCGTTATAATGCATCAGTTAACGCAAGTACTGTGAACAATTCTGGGCACCACATTTCAGGAAAGATGTAAAGATCTTTGAAAAGGTTTTGAGGAGGTTTGCCAGAATGTTACAAGGGATGAGGAATTTCAGGTTTGTTGGAAAAGTTAGAACAATTCTTCTTGGATCAGAGAAGGTTAAGAGGTGACCTAACAGAGATTTCCAAGATGATAAGGAAATTTTGATAGAGTAGATACGGAAAAAAATTCTGGACCATACGCAAATCATCAGCTAAAGATCCAGAGGGGAGATGAGAATTGTTTTCGCTCAGAGAGTTGTCAGGATTTGAAACACTCTACCTTATGGTAGAAGCTGATTCCATAATTAATTTTAAAAGGGCACAGCTTCTTGAGATTGAGAAACTTTAGAGGGTTACATGTAGACAAAAAATGGGGATATGAGACTAAACACAACTGTTTTTTCAAAGAGAGAGCAAAGGCATGCCAGGCCAAATGGCCTCCTTCTGTGCTTTAAGCACCTATGCTTCTGTAAGATGCTATTAGGGCAAATAACCAAAAGCCTGGACAAAAAGGCAGGTATTAAGAAGTATTAAGGCAAAGAGGTTGAGGGAGGAAATTCCAGAGCTCAGGGCCTAGGCGCAGAACCAACGGTGAAGTAATTAAAATCGCTGATGCTCAAGAGGCCCGAATTAGAGGAGGTGGGATATCCTGGAGGGTTGTGAGGCTGAAGGAGATTACAAAGATAGGGAGAGATTTGGAAACTAGGATGAGAATTTTAAAATGAGGCGTTGCTTGAGCAGGAACCAATGTAGGTCAGCTCTTTCCCTTTCCGATCCCCCTTTTTTCCAATAATTTGTGTAGATTTTTCTTTTCCCACCGATTTCCATTATATTTAAGTGTATTTCCATCCATTGTTTTATCTCTGCCTTTTAGCCTATTTTGATCCCTTCTCCCCACCCCACCCCCACTAGGGCTATCTGTACCTTTATTATCACATTCCTTAGATAATATCACCATCTCTAACACCTCTTTATCCTTTTGTCTATGACATCTTTTGGTTATCTGGCCCTCTATCCAGCTCTATCTGTCCCACCTCCCTACCCCCCTTAAACCAGGTTATATTTCACCTCTTCTCTATTTTTCCTTAATTCTGTTGAAGAGTCATATGGACTCGAAACGTTAACTGTGTTCCTCTCCGCAGATGCTGTCAGACCTGCTGAGTTTTTCCAGGGATTTTTGTTTTTGTGTAGGTCAGCTCTTGCTACTTAGACCTCCTCTAGACCCATTTTCCATTGTGGGCACATCCTCCCTTTTGTTATTTATGCCTGCTATCTTGGATGCTGTCTTTGTTCTTTATCCCCTCCTCCTCACCCTTCCCCCACTGCTAAATGTATTTAAAAATTGTTCTCTAACTCCTTACAGTTCTGACCAAAGGTCATCGACCTGAACTGTAACATTGTTGTTCACTCATAAATGCTTCCAGAGCTGCTGAGTATTTCCAGCACTTTCTGTTTTTATTTCTCATCTAAATGTACCCACCTGACTGTAGTATTTCAATTCATTTGGTTTATAAAGTTGAATACAGAGCAATTTGCTTACCGGTGCGTGTTTTAAAAAAAATGCATTTGATTTGATTAAAATGTTTTTTTTTTTGGCCGTGACTAGGTCCTCTGGTAAATCGGTAAGTGAAGATTAAAATGAACACAAACAAAACCATCGTCTGGATTCACATCGTAATTTGGGATTGCGTGACCCGGGGACGATGAATGATAAGAAAAACCTCAATGATTCAGTGTCACGTCTGGGTCGGTTTCTACACTTGGTGGATGGGGTGAGGAAGGGAATTTGACACTAGTTTTGATACATTTTGTTCTCAACCTTCCCACAGAGAGAGAGAGAGGGGGGACAGAAGAGGGATCACGCCCTCTTTATTTGGAGGAGGAAGAGACAAATATGGTAAGGGGAGAAGGTAGAGTGAATCGAAACACCGAATCTCACCTAACAGGGAAGGACTGTCTCCAGTTTCAGCAGGTAATGAATTGACGTCAGTTTGCTGATGGTATAAATACCTGTAAACGACAGCGAAACTGCTATTGAGGTTGCGGCAGGGACGCTGTGGACGAGGAGCTGGGCTGCTTCGCAACATTTACTGCCGGCCAACAAACATACTGGGGCAATTGTAGTCGGCTCAACGATCGAATAACTAACTTTTAAGTGGAAGGACTGCCGGGACGCCGAACCTTGTGCCTGAACACTTTTAGTGCCAGTGGAAGCAGGAGAGCGCGGAGGGGGCGGTCGGGGAACTCGGCGCTGTGAAGAGACTTGTCTACAAGAGGTTTTATTGTCGCTGTGAACGGGGAAGATGCGTGTCCTGGCCTGGCTGCTTCTGGTGGTGTTGGTGCCGGCTACCCTGGCTCAACAGCTGGAGGGTAAGTGAGTGAGAGGCGGCGGGGGGGGGGGGTGGAGAGAGAGCTGGAGCTTTGTTCTTCAGGTGTGGCTCCACCGAGACATCCTGGGCTCTAAAGTTAATTCATATTTTTTAAATGACTTTTAATACAGTAATCAATACATTTTTAAGATCATTCTAGTTTTTAAACACTTTTTTTTTGTTGAATGTATAGATTGGGTTGGCGGAATTGATTGGTTTCGAACCAGCCTCTCCCAGCTGACTGGATTTGGGGGTTCCTGCTTTGACGCTTGTTGTTTTGGAGCGTCGAGGCGGGGCAGGGCTGCCGACCCAGCCCTGGCCGCTAGGGTGTGCCAGGGGGTGACAGGTGGTTACTCCACCTTCCGACAGGGGTTGCTTGCAGTCTCCCTCTGGTTTTAGTGGTTCCTGAAGGGTGGGTCCAGTGGATTAAACCCAAGTGAGAGGTTATATCTGACGGGTTTACTTTTCTAATTTGGTTTTGAATGTTGGCCCTATCATTCCTACATGTATTTTTGCGAACAACAGATCGCTTGACTTGTGCTTAAATTACAGGTTAGTTTGGTGGTTAGCATTCTTATCGAGTCAAAAGATTGTGGGCTCAGGCCAGCTCCAGGACAAGTACATAAGCACTTGGTGCTTAACGCTTTGGTTGTAATAGGCTACAGGACAAAACGCTTTGTCCATCTGGCTGCACTGTAAATGTTCTGGATAGTTAAGGAGAGGTTTTTTTAGTTTCTTGGGTCTGTTTGAGCTTCAAACTGCCCTGTGTCCATGGAATTGTTCAATTACATAGTACAATGTGGTTATACTATTTTGAAAACTTTTTTTAGGGTATGTATTGAATTCATGTTACTGAGGGGGAAGGCAGTGAGAAGAAATTGATTTATTTTTACTAAGTCTTCAGTGTTATTGAGTAAAACTTATTTGTCAGCTGTGCCATTTTGTTGCAAATTGTGTATAACTGAACTTAAACCTCATATCTAATCTATTGCTTTTTCAGACTGCCCTGTGTGTGCAACAAACCAATTTGCCAAATGTGTGCCTCGTGATGGCAGCTGTGTATGTACGTTGCAACTAACTGATGATGATAGTAAACCTGTAAACTGCAATGCATGTAAGTTTTCTTAAATAAACTTTACTTCTGTTTTAAGCCTATCTAGAGTAGGTCCATAGTAAAGGAATGTGCTTTAAGCAAGTTATGCAATAATGCTTTTATGTAGAATACATGTATCTCCATTTTCTATTTTGCAAATTACTACCAATTGTGTAATTTATTGTCCTAAATTATTTGAGACTGGTTCCTCAATTAACTACTCCATAATTTGTATATCCTTTTAAACTTGAATCTAGAAAATTCTGGATCAGAAGCACTGTAGTAAAATACAGTTTTACAATCTAAATGATAATTTTTAGTCTTCAGTGCATCTGAATCATTGTATTTGGCATTTATGCAGAGGATGTTGCATCTTTAGTGAATGTAAAACAAAATTAGCAATGGCTCCACATTTTGCTAATGGTGTAAATGTTACTTAAAAATAAAGTAACTATTAGAGCCAATCCATAACCCAGACACACTGCTCCACTGAGAATCAAATGACTTGGGAAAACTTCATGCTTTTGGACCTGCTACAATAGAGCATGAAAGCCCTTGTGGGTTAGATTTTTTTTTTTACAGCTAGCACATTCTCAGTCTGGCCACTCAGTCCCAGGACTTCATTCCTGGAGCCCCAAAAATTTTCATTTCTGCATGCAGTGTGCACAAGTTTAGTATAATTTTCCTATTTGTTTTGGTCCCTTACATTTGGGTGAGTCTTAAATGTCCATTGCTGTGTTTTTATGCATGTTACTAGACTGGTTTGGTTCTCTTCCCCAGAGTGTTGCTTAATCATGGAGAACCAATGACCTCTCCTGACGAAGAAAGCAGCCAGGATAGCTGCTTATTACATTGCAGAGATTCTGGTTAATGATGCACCTGATGTAGGGGATTCAAACTTTTGCAGTGAGTCATGGGTAACTCTTTCGAGTACAAACCCGTTTCCGTCTGTTTCAGATGAAGTTACATTGTTTCATAGTTTTGCCATTGTGAGATTTGAACACTTGATTGTTTCATAGTTTGCCATTGTGAGATTTGAACTCTTGATCTTAGGGTTACAAACCCAGCATCATAACCACTTGGCTATTTAGGCCAAGTGTGAGTCATGGGTAGTTGGACAGAGTTGGTCATGCATTTAATGTAATGCTGCTCTGAGAAGGCTGTTTCCACTGCTTTTAATATACAGGTACAGTACTGATATTTGAATGGTACTTGAGGCTAGAGATGTAACAAAAGCAATTGTCACTTAAGTTTGAGGGGAAATTCGTAGTGGAAATGGCTGTGTAATGCAAATATGAACAGCTCAATGGGTCACTTGTGAAATTGCACACTATACTACCTCTATTGCAGGAACTCTAATTGTAAATCAGTTGGTGTTTGTTGCCTTTTCTATTATTGCAGTGGATAATTTAAGCTTCATTTTCATAAATCCGACCCTTGTGGTGCAGATGAATAGTCCATGATAGTGATAGATGCCTGATCAATATGTGGTTTGCTTGCTTAGAGACTGAAGTAAATTCAAGGCAAACATTATCATCGCCTCAAACAATTTTAGGTGGATAACCAATTACTTGCTCACTTCCCATATCTTGAGAATCTACACCTTGTATAAAAATTGGATATGTTGCATAAGAGATTCAAACCATGCTATTTGTTAATACTTTAACTTTTGAACCCTCTAGTGACTAGGAAATGCTGGATGATGAAGAATGAAATGTTTAAATTGAAAAACAAGATTGGAACCCGCAGAAAGCCTACAGAGCATGCTATGTTGGATAATGATGGCATCTATGATCCTGACTGCACCTCTGATGGCAGCTTCCATGCCAAGCAGTGTAATGGGACCACGACCTGCTGGTGTGTAAACTCTGCCGGTGTTAGGAGGACTGACAAGGGAGATAAAGACATCCTGTGTCCCGAACTGGTGACAACTTTGTAAGTACACTGCAATCCTAAATACTTTGCTGGGGTGTGGTTGGGGGGGAGGGGGTGGAAGAAATCACTAGTTGGCAGTAGTTCTGCAATACTAAATATAGCCCTTTTGTTACTCCTGGTTATGCAACTTTAGCCAAATAGCTGTGCATGGTAATGCTATAGAAGGTGGTGTCTTGAAATCACAGCACTGCTGCAATCACTTCAGCTGTCTGGACTTTGGAAAGACCATGAGTCCTTATGTGCATTCCATGTTAGCAAAATGAAAACCCAGGAGGTTTTACCGGTGATGGTAAAATAATTGAGAATCACTATTTTAACTAGGCAGTTCGTTAAAATTTGTAAAATCCCTCGTACTCAATTTGTTGTGTTTTTATCTCATCTAAATAATAACTTTTATTACTAACTTGATTTCTTTCATTGCAGTTGGTTTCAAATTCAACTGAGGCACAAACCCATTAATAAAGAAGTGGATGAAGCTGAACTCAAAAAGTAAGCATTATTTTTTAATGTGCCTGTTATCAAAGGCTGTAGGTTTCTGCCTACTCCTACAGTGGAGCATATAATCTAGGTACACTTCTTAGTACAGTAGTGAAGGAGTGGCACATTGGAAGAAGTGCACTCTTTCAGATGAGCCCTGTTTCCTTGACTGCACAGTGCTATGTGATCTCTCAAACAGCAGTTTTCCTGGTATTCTAATTTATCCCTCTACCAACATATCAAGCAAGTTAACAGTCCTTGATCTCTCTGCTGTTCAAGGGATCTTACTGTATGCAATGTGGTGCCTGTTTCCCTACATTACAAGTAGATTTCAAAAAAATAATTCATCAATTGTGAAAGGTTTTTAATAAACGAGTGTTCTTTAGACAAGAAACACTTGCATTTCAATTAAATGCCTGGTGCTGCATAAAGTATAACACTCCTGCAAGAACAATTTTGTTGCAGCAGTGTGCTAGGCTTTGGAGTGAGGCTAGAATTGAAGAAAGTTTTGCTTTGTAGAAACTGGTTGGAGAGTCTAAATTTGCCTACAGACAGGTAGTCTATCTTATGATGCTGGAAATCTGAAACAAAAACAAAAAGTGTGGAAAAGCTCAGGTCTGACAGCATCTGTGGAGAGAGACAGTTAATGTTTTGAGTCCATATGATTCTGAAGAAGTCATAAGGACTCAGAACATTAACTGTCTTTCTCTCCACTGATGCTGTCAGACCTGAGTTTTTCCAGCACATTTTGTTTTCATTTGAGGTAGTCTATCCTATTGATTTTAGGGTTAATTTAAACTTTGGTTAAAGACCAGTGTTATTCCGACAATGGGACGGTCTTCTACATATTGTGGTGGCATGTCTGGCTAACGTATATGCACTCTTGCTTGCAACTCTTTCAACAGAGTTATCAAAGAAGCTCTTGCCGCCTACCAGGTGGACCCAGGATACATCGATAAGTTTGAGGTAATTAAATGTTTTGTGAACTAGATATTTCTTTTTGCCCCCTTTTTTAGAAGTGGCTGAGCTGTTTCCAAATCTTTCTTTAAAATTCCTGTAACTAAATGCTAACAATTTGACAACATGGACTCAAGAACAGTGGAATTGAGTACTGTTTAGGTGTTTACATTGTCCATAGTTGCAGAATTTGTGCAATAGTTGTTGCATGATACTTTTGATTGCATAAATTTTTACTGCTCATATCTGTATTGGGGCATTTGCTGTAGTCCTGGATTCATACTAGAGATGCATTGTTGCCATCATGGAGTTTTGTAATTTGTAGTTGCTGCAGTGTAATGCTATGGTCAAGGCAATAAAGTGCTGGACACTGATTCTTCAACTGACTGCTAGATGAATGGAAAAACTCCCCAGCTCCAATTTTCTGACTAAAAGTTAATAAACCAGTACGTGTTTACTTAGACAGCTATTATACTCATGGCTATTGTTTAGGCTTCCAGTGGCTAATGCAAAGATGCAGGGAATAAAAATGAAATTACTTGTGATTTAAATGTAAAGGCTTTTAAGACTACCTACTCATGTTTTCTAGTTAATCTTTTGACTTTTTAGCTAATTAGCAGCTGACAGTTCATTTTTTTATTTGGCCCTCTTCCTCCTCCATCTTAAATATAATTTTGACCAGGGTTTCTCCCAGTTACTTTATTCTTTGGAAGGTGTCTTTATTAGGCACTAAAAGTTTGAATTCCAACATGCTTTAATTTGTCCTTTTTTTTTTTTAGTATCTTAAGGAGGATCGTTTTATCCTGGTGGACCTGATACAAAATAAAACTGTGCAGTCAGAATCTGATCTTGCTACTGCAGCCTATTACCTGGAGAAGGATGTAAGTTGCATTTAAACATATGTGCTGAAGTAGGTGGTACCTGTAGCTCCAATTCTCTCATATTCAGACAACAGTAACTCCAAGTTTAGATTACAAATTTCCACAAATAGCCAAAATAGCAGGAGATGGTAGTGTAGTGGTGATGTCACCAGCCTGGTAATCCAGAGGCTAATGCTCTGGGTACATGAGTTGTACACAGCAGCTGGTGGAATTTAAATTGATTTAATAAATTGAATATAAAGCTAGTCTCAGGTTTTTACAACAATGATAGTTCTATCTAGTTCACTAATTTCCTTTTTTAAGGGAAGGTAATCTACCATTCTTGCCTGGCCTCCATGTGACTCCAGACCCAAAGCAAAGTGGTTTCTCTTAGCTTTCTGCAATGGCTTAGCAAGCCTTTCAGTTAAAGGGCAATTGGGGATGGGTAACAAATGCTGGCCTTACTAGCAACACCCACATCCTCCAAAAGAACAAAACGCTAGTATCAATGAGGAAAGGACTACTGAATCTCATTGGCTTGTCACCCTCTGGGGCAGAATGCTTTGGAAGATGATTAATACATTTGTGATCTTCTCTAAATCAATGAGAGACTTTTAAGCACAACTCTTTAAGATTGTGCTTAAGAACAAGTTACCCCCTTGGTGATTTTCTTCCCTAGAAGTGAACTTGTAATGGTGGCTCTTGATTAGCTACAATACAACATTAACTGTAACTCTTTTCATCCCTACTAGGTCAAGGGTAACACCTTGTTCTCCAACACATATAATCGATCAATTCTGGATGATGGTATCCCATTCGATGGGGATAAGCTCAGTTTTGAAGAAGCTTATGTGTACTATATTGATTCAAAGAATCCAGAGTTCTCCATGAAGCGGGTGACCCCTGGCATTATTGCAGTCATTGTGGTGGTGTGCCTAGCAATTATTGCTGGACTTGTTGTGCTTGTAAGTATAAATAGAAAGGACTTCAAGTTGTTTTTCTAGAAAATTAACTTTGTACCAAGGCACCAAAAGTACCCACCAAATCAAGCTGGGTTAGTGCTTTTTGAGAATCTGGGGCCAAATTCATGACCTAAGTAATGGCTTGCCCATCTTTAACAACCAAACTGTGTAGCCTGCAGCTTGAGCAGTAGATGGATGTCTGTGTAGTAGAAGCACTGCTTTGACATGCCTTTCATTTTACTGCATGGAATCAGTGATACTCTTAAGTAAATTGAGGACTTCTAAGCTCTCGCATGAAGGTCTTATGGTTAGTGGGTACATCCCTGACTCTGGGCCAGAAGCTCCAGGTTCAAATCCCATTCCAGGACTTGATAGCCAAGAAAAATACATTCATAATGTGTCCAAATGGGTTGAGCAACTTTCAACCCTTTCCAATACACACAGCATTGGCAGATGGTAAGAGCCATAGATGTTCCTGGTCAGTTTGTGATGGAAAGAAAGTGGATCCTCTACCATCACTAACTGTTACTCCAGGGCTACAATATGTATGTAAAAGTGCATGTTGCCACAGCAGCTATAATTCCTTGAGGGGGCTAGTCGGCTTAGTTGGTGTGGATCAGATTGGTGCCAATAGCACAGGGTTCAATACCCATTCTGGTTGGGATGGATTCAGGACCTGCCTCCTTGCCCTGCCTGTGGGTCAGGCCTGCCTTCAGGCAGAGAACTCAAAAAAGCAGCTTTCTCTTAGATGCTAGCTCATCTGAAATTGAGCTTTTGCCAGTCAAAAGGTATTGAGGAATATTGGAGACAAGGTGGGTTGATTCAGATCAGCCATAAGTTCAATGAATGGCAGAACAGGTTTGGGATTGAATGCCCTACTCCTGTTCTGAAATGAAATTTAGTGCTTGCATAAATATTGCTCCTCTACAAATCCTGTTTTGTATAACTATCATAGTATGTGCAGCATTTATTTCAAAAGATTCAAAGATTGCACTTTACTTATCAATGACCAGTTGAGTTTCAAAATGTCTAAAAGTGCATATTTTAATATCTTGTGTCTCTTTTCCAGTTTGTTACCAGAAGGAAGGCTGCCAAGGCCCACATATATCAAAAGGCTGAGGTAAGTTTTCTGCTGTCTTGAGCTGAATTTTTTTTTTAAAAGTTGAAACATTTCTACTTTAATGTTTGATTTCTTCTATTACAGGGAAGAGAATTGGATGAAATTCAGAAACAGCAACTGACAACCTAATCTTACTCCTGGCAGAAGTTAGTTACAAATCTATCTTTTCCTGAATTTGGAAAGTTTTTGAATTAAGAAGGCAATGCAAGTGGACAGTCACCTGGTTTTGGACTACCTACAAGGTTACTGTGCAGCTCCTTAATTTCCATTTATTTGAACTTCATTTTGCTGCACTCTACCCTCCTCACACATTTGGAAGAACATCTTTGTTATAAGCTGGTACTGCTACAGGACTTCCCCTGAAGAAACTGGATGCAATATTTGAGTCCAGCCATTTTTTTATTGGGTTTAAATGATTTTTTTGTACTTAGTCTGGAATTTTTGGTCTCTTGAACTGTCATTGTTTTAGGACTATGCTTTTATACTTATGGAAGTTCTGCTGAATTGCTTATGAAGTATAATGTTTAAATTGTTATGCAAATTTTTCATTTTTAATAAAGACTGTTGTAACATACTTCTAAAGCAGAGTTTTGTGTTAAATTGTAATAATGCCTTGAGGTTTTTACATCTCCCTTTTCCACCTCTACTTGTTGCTTTTGCCCAAGTCCCTGAATTCTGGAAAGCTTCATCCCATACCATTTTAACCCACAACACAATGAGGATTAGCAATGAATCCTCAAATTGCTTTTCTGAACCGTATATACAGTCCCATTGAACTAGTGAAGCGTGCTCTAAAATTACTAGCTACAAAAGTGTTGTAGGAACTTTTTGCTCTAAATTGTTCCAATCTTATTTTGGGATTTGTAACTTACTGATTTATCCTTCTAAAATGGTCAACTTAACTTTTAATTATGTATGGAACGTGCATCTACAATTCAGTTGTATAGGTTAATCCTGTTGGTAGTTAACTGCTTTTCAGCCAGCACTAATACCTTATAGTGGGCTTTGACAAATCTGACTTTTGCCTGTAACTGCTTTCAATGTTTTGTTCTAGCTGCATGGTAACACTTTAAATAGCTGGAAATATGACAGTTGTAATGCTGCTGGTTCTACTTAACCCGGTAAAGTATAACCATAGCTTTTATAACTTAATATAAATGCTGAAGTTCCAATTTCAGGGCACCTTAGTCTGAGAATTTGATGATAGGGTTCTGGAAAACAAGTTTGAGAATACATGCAGTGTATTCTTTAAACAATATGTACTGAATTAACTACTATGTCATTTTGAAATCTCTACAAATGCTGTAGGCAGAACAATGAGAAACTATTGGGAAAAGTGCAGGAACTTCCAGAGTATCTAAAGGTGTGAGGATCTTTGACATCAAGGGAGCATTTGACCGGAGTGCAGCATCAAGGAGCTTCAGTAAAAGTTGAGGGAGACCAGATGGAAACCTTTCCACTGACTGGAGTTCTGGCTGGCTGAAAGAGGTTGGTGTTGGCCAATTCTCTCAATCTCTGCCTGGGCCAAACAATCCAGCTGCTTGATCAATTACAAGCCCTACATAAAGATCAGAAGTATTATTCATATTATAGTGTTCAGTCCATCTGCAGTGCTTCAAATAATACACTTCAAATAATGCCCACCAAAATCTGGATAACATCTAGGATTGGGCAGGTGAGTCTATCCAACTTTGACTGTTAATTTGTAGTCCCCACAAATTTTAATACTTTGGTCAGGTTTGAGAACCGGTCCAATTGGTGCTGCCCACTCTGAAAACTGCACTGGTTGTATCACTCCCAGTTCTTCTAATCTGTCCAGTTCGGCGTCTACCTTTTCCCATATTGCATAAGGTACTGGTCTTGCCTTCATAAATCTTAGTGTTGCCTCTGGATCTACATGAATTTTTGCTTGTAACCCCTCAATTTTTCTAAGTTTGTCCTTGAAAACAGGCATATTTTTGTAGTAGCTCTGATAACCTATTAATTCTCAGGGGGAAGATTTCAGTCCATTCTAATTTGATTTGTTTCAGCCAGTTTTGACTGAAGACAAAGTCCTTTGCCTGCTACTACCATTAAGGGTAATCTCACTGTTTGACCTCTAGTGTACTGTGGCTTTACAAATGCCCCTGACTTGTCTGCCTTCTACATAAGTTTTCATTTTGGCATCAGTTTCTTCTAAAACTAGTTTACATTCTCCATGATTTGGGTATTTAAAAGTATGCTCACCTATCATCATAGTAGCTGCACCAGTACCCACCTCCATTCTGGTAGGCCTCTCATTCATTCCCATGGTTACATAGGTTCTGTTCTTCCCACCTTTAAATTTATATAACGAGTAAATATCTGAATCAATTACTTCAGGCTTTTCAATGTTGTTAATCTCATTGGGCTTTTGCTTTTGTCCGAAAGTCTGCCTGATGTCTTTACAATGTCTCATGGGGTGTCCGTTTCAATGACAGAAAAACATTTGATCTGTTTAAGCTGTGATTCATTACAAGGTTGTCTGCTTCCACCCCAGTTACCATTATGCCATGTTTTTGCAGCTAAGTTATCTCTTAATGTCAGCTAGCAGTGGCTGCTTCCTGCTTGAGTAAAGCTTTGCACTTGTGTTCTTTTTGGCTAAGGCTCACTGTCCAACGTGGAGGACGGTACCATTTTGCGCTCATATGGTTTTCCAGTCTTGCACTGCACCTTCCAATGCCTTCTGAAAATTTAAATTTGTTTGATAGTAATCTCTTCCAAATCACATCTTCATTTATACCGCACACCGAACAATCTCTTAAGCATATCATTGATAGATGTACCAAACTTGCAATATTTAGTTAGTTGTTTCAAACTTGCCACATAATGAGCACGTCTCCCCTGCAACTCTATTCCTTGACTTAAATTTGGACCATTGCTTCGTCACCGGCATCGGCTGGTAATGATTCTTTGAGAACAAAAACAGAATTACCTGGAAAAACTCAGCAGGAACTCGAGTTCTGTTGAAGGGTCATGAGGATTCGAAACGTCAACTCTTTTCTTCTTCGCCGATGCTGCCAGTCCTGAGTTTTTCCAGGTAATTCTGTTTTTGTTTTGGATTTCCAGCATCTGCAGTTTTTTTGTTTTTATCTCAATGATTCTTTGAGGTTCACTTAGTCATCAAAACTTTTCAAATCTGGAGCACAGGGCGCTAACAGATTCTGAATCAATCCATATGTTTTACTCCCACACATGGACAAAAGGATTGCGCCTCTTGCTTTGCAATGTCATTCACATGGAAGAAGAACACGAGACATTCAGTCTCGTGCAACCAGTCGTCCAAGGTTGGATCAAAAGGCTACACTCTTCCAAATTGCGGCATGCTCTGAGGGGATTACTTCGATGATCAAGAAGGAAATTTTTTCTTTACTTATAACTACTGTGCAAGTCTCTCTCATCTGTGCACTGCACTCTTACCTTCATCAGAAACCCCTGCCTCTGCATGACCAGTGGACCGTGCTGGGCATCGGCACTCCCTCTCCAGGGCATCCATCTCGTACCTCATCATCATTTTCTTGCTTTTTCACTCTTGTGGCCAGTTTGTTGGATCCAGTGCCCTGGTTTGTTGAGGCCAAAAGTTTCGGGGTGAGCAAGTTGGTACCAAGACAGAAGATCAGCAGACCATTCTTACAAGAAACACATTGCTTATTTACAAAAGGAACTCAGCAGCTACACTTGTGTGCTTACAACTCAAATCTCTGTCTTCAAACTCTTAACTCAAGACTACAGACTACAGTGGTAGCCAGTGCTACTCTGCTATTGGATATCAGGATCATGTGATCTTACATGACAACATTTGTCTTAAACGTATATCACACATCAGGTTACTAAAGACCACAACTTGGATTTGTCCTGCAAGTTGTTCCTCAGGTGGGATTGGCCAGGCTGCAATGGCACTGCAAGTTGAGAGTGGACTAATCAATGCATTTGTCCTTTCAGAAGAGAAGCCTTAACACATTTGAGAGGTCAAGGACAGGCGGAGGCCCCCCAAACCTGATGATTCTGATGAGGTATGAGATGGATGCCCTGGAGAGGGAGTGCCAATGCTCAGCACAGTCCACTGGTCATGCAGAGGCAGGGGTTTCTGAAGAAGATAAGAGTGCAGTGCACAGATGCGAGAGAGTCAGTGTGTATACATTGTGTTATCTCATCTGAAATGGAAACCGCAAACCTTTAGTCCCCATTGTTCACTGAAAGACGATGGCACCATGATGCAGATCTCCATTGTCTCACCAGCCTGCCTAGCATGCATAGTGATAGTGTGATGCCTGATACGATTGACATGTTGTTTTCCTCCCCTAGAATCTCCATCCAAAATAATGCTTGCAGGACCCCCGCTTGATACCAGAGGACCAGTGCCCGTCAGATGCATCTATATCACAATCCCTCTCTGCACTAGGCACCAGCACAGATACAAGCACCTCAAGTGGTCATTAGATTGTCGGCTACAAAGTCAGTGCACAGTGGGGAGGGCACGGCACGCTCGCAGGAGGAGCTGGTGGAGGCAGAGAGTGCTCAGGGTGCTGGCAGTCAGAGGACTGCTGGAGACCAGGATCATGTTGAGTCCAAGGCAGATGATGAGACTCTGGAGTCGTCTATTAGGTGGCAGATGCTGGTTATCCAGTGGGATGCATGGGAGGATCTGGGGAAGATTCCTGAGGGTTTGCATACCATGGTTTCCGTCATGGAGGGGTCCATGTGGAGCATAAGCACCTAGCGCAATGCCTCCTTCATTGAGAGAGTGGTGACTCTCAAAGAAGCTGCTCCAGGAACAGAATCAAGGCTCTTTGGGGTTGCACTCGGACCTGCAAGCCCTCACACAGGCAATGACTTGCCAGTGTGAGAGATGAAGGGAGGCACCTAGTATCTCTGCCAGGTGCCCTTCCACCAATGGCGAGCAGGGAGGTCCAGTCCGACTTCACGTTGGTGGATGAGCTTTGTGCTGTCTCTGTGGTCTCCTCTTGGTGCTCCGAATGGTGGCAGCAGCTCCTCTGCCCCTCTGCCAGTGACTGTGCCATCTAGTGAGGCCGTCGTGACTGAGGAATGCCCAGCATGACGCTGGACGCACCCCCCTCAGGTGATGACCGCACAGGCACTGCTGGCCAGAGGATGACTGCCAGTCACCAGAGCTGACATGACACTGAGTCAGCATGCTGCCTCCAATGCCGCTGCCAGCAAGTGGTGGGGGGGGGGAGAGGTGCCACTGTGACACTTAGAGCCACAGTCATGGGGTGGCAATCCACACAGTTGGAGGTGATCTCTGGCCCAATCATCTGACAAATGGAGGTCACAGTTTCCCTGGAGAGGCGGAGCCTCTTTTGGCATTGAACCTCTGACATGTCGAGGTAGCTGCATTGCCGCCTATAAACTCTGGCAGCAGGATAGTGGCCTCTTCTGAGGCCATCTTGGACCCTCTGCTGGCCTTGAACCCCCCCCCCCCCAGTGCCTGTGTCTCTCCTCCCACAGGTCGCTCCTTTAGATGCTGCCTGTGGACACCTGGCCTCCTCTCCCTTCTGCCCCTTTCTTCCTCCTCAGAGGAGGTCCCACCAGTTGAGTAGACAATCCCCCATTACCGGAGGAAGAGAAAGCTGACTGGTGAGCCGAAGGGTCCACATGGTATAAATCCTCCAGAGGCCTTGGAGACACCAATGAGTCCTGAAATGAAGGCTAGCAATGCAAAGACTGAAACTAAAAACAGAGATAAAGCTGTCAAGTTTCACAAAGCAACCAGCAGCAAACTATCTCTTAAGTTCCTCACTACTCGCAATGGCAATGCTCTGGACCCATTTTATCCCGCCCTTGGATAGCAATTTGATAAAAATGTGCTGCTTGCCTGCCTGTTTTGCCCGTGCAATGAGCGCAAAATCAAGCGGGCAATGTAAAATCTCGGTCAACAGGCTTTTTAATGGCCTTAATCGGCCCTTTAATTGTCAAGAGTGTGTGACTCCAACTCCTGTGCACGCCTGCTGACCTCAAAATTGCACATAAAATTCAGGCCCTTGTGTGTGGACACATCATCTGAACAAGAAGCTGAAAGCTAAATTAACACCTGAATAGGATGAAAAAAGCAAAAGCGGGGAGGGGGGGAAGGGGAGAGACTAAAAGGTAGAACTCATGAACTAGAAATGTTGACTTTTGTCAGACAGAGGAACTAAATGGGCTGCAAATAAGTTTTTTTAAAAAACTTGAGAAGAGGTGCACATTGGACACACAAAGATCACAACAGTGAAGCAATAAAAGGAGTTTCAAATGATTATCAGACATGATCATGCCAAGATGAGCTTCCGACCACATATTCGCCCCATCACAAAAGCGGCCCATCTCCACATCTGTAGAAGCAAAATACTGCGGATGCTGGAAATCTGAAACAAAAACAGAAAATACTGGAAAAACTCAGCAGGTCTAGCAGCATCAGTGGAGTGAGAAACAGAGTTAACATTTTGAGTCCGTATGACCCTTCTTCAGAGCTTCTCCACCTTTGTAACATTGCCCAACTTTGCCCGTGTCAGCTCTTCTGCTGCTTAATCCAGGCCTTCATTACCTCAAGGCTTGAGTGTTCCAATGCGCTCCTGGCTGGTCTCCCACATTCTCCATTCCGTAAACTTGTGAGGTCATCCAAAACTTTGCTACTCGTGTCTTAACTCGCACCAAGTCCCATTCACCTATCACCGCTGTCCTCACTGACTTATATTGGTTCCCAGTCAAACAAAGTCTTGGTTTCAAAATTGTCAATCTTGTTTTCAAACCCTCTCCTTCCCTACCTCTGAAATCTCCTGGAGCCCCACAACACTCTTTAAGATATGTGCTCATCAAATTCTGGCCCCTTGAGCAACCCCAATTTTAATTGCTCTACCATTGATGGCCATGTCTTCAGGTGCCTAGGTCCTATGCTGTGGAATTTCCTCCCTACACATCTCCACCCCTCCACCTCACTTTCCTTATTTGAGACACTCCTTAAAACCTCCCTCTTTGACCAAGCTTTTGGTCATCTGACCTAATATCTCCCTTATTAAGTTAAAGGCGCCATATAAATATTAGTTGTTATTATTGCTGAAAGTTAGATAAGGCGTGGGGAAAATATTTTTGTACATCTGAACAAGGAAAAGGGAGAAGTGAAAACTACAAATATATGGAATCTGAGATATGAACAAGAAATCCTGGAAACACTTAGAGTGTGGCTTTTCATTTCTCCTTTCATGTGTTGGCAGATCTGTCTGTTTCCAACATTTTCTTCTCTTACTATAGATTATATGCACCTGCTGTCCTTGACCCATAGAACTGACTTCTCCCTATCTGAACTTTA
The DNA here is from genome assembly GCF_017639515.1 of Carcharodon carcharias. Classification (NCBI taxonomy): domain Eukaryota; kingdom Metazoa; phylum Chordata; class Chondrichthyes; order Lamniformes; family Lamnidae; genus Carcharodon; species Carcharodon carcharias. The sequence goes on from NC_054468.1 coordinate 206,419,556, forward strand.
TTTTTTTACCCTTGAACAGGCTTTTCCCACCTACATCCATGACTCCTCCCAGTGTGCTCTGCTAATTTAAAAGTTTCCAGTTTCCCAGCCCTAAACATCTCCTTTTCACCATGGACAGCCAATCCCACATATGCTTCCATCCCCTCCAAAGTGCTGTCTGCTTGTTCCTTGATGGGAGGCCCAACCAATTCCCATCCTCAACCACCCTCTTCTGCCCGGCTGAACCTGTTCTCACATTGAACAATTTCTCCTTTGACTCCACTCACTCCCTCTCAGTAAAAGGTGTTGCTATGGGAACTCATATGGGTGCTGTTCCTTTTTGTGGGATATGTGGACTGGAATATTCTTTGTTCCAGTCCTGTTCAGGTTCTATTACTCACCTCTTTTTCTGGTCAATTGATGACTGTACTGGTCCTGTTCTGATGATGCCATCTTCCATACCAGCACTTCCACTATATTCATTGTTTCTCTATCTAGGATTCCCCTCCACTGAGGATTACAGGGCTCTCACTGTGTCTGCCACATTCCTGACATTTCTGTTCTCACCCCATCCCCTCCTCCCAGTACCACAATAGAGGTCCTCATGTCCCCATCTTTCACATTCAACATATCAGCCTCCACCATTTGTGACATCCAGTGTGAAGCCATCACAAAACAGATCTTTCCCTGCTCACCTTTCAGCATCAAAGAGACCATTCCCTCCGTGATAACATGCTCCACTCATCTATCAGCCTCACCACTCCCTTGCTTTCACATGCAAGCACAGGATATAATCTGCCCTTTTCCCTCCTCCTGTCCCACCATCTAGGGCCCCAAACATTCTTTCCAGGTAAAACAGCCATTTACTTGTACTTCTTCCAATTTAGTATACTGTATTCACTCCTTATGATGGGGACACAACTGGGAAGACACTGGGGAGATCAAAAGCAGATTAGGTGACTTTGTAGAAAGCCTTCATTCAGCAAACGTGGCACCAAGATTCTGGCCACTTAGCATTTTAATTCTTCATCCCACTCTCACTCTGACCTCTAATCCCCGGCCTCCTGCAATGTTTTAATGAAGCTCAACATAAGATCAAGGAACAACATCGTTTGATTAGGTACACTACATCCTTTCAGACTCAACATTGAGTTCAACAATTTCAGACCATAACCTCTGCCCTTTTTTTTCAATTAGCAGCTGTTGTTGATGATTCTGCTATTCCCATTTCCACCTCCTCTAAACCTATCTTTTGTTTCTTTACCATGTCCTTTGCCTTGTACCACCATCGTGTTTGTCAATCTCTCCTGACTTCCATCCAAAAACATACCCCCCTTTTGTTCTTCCCCCCACTCCCTCTTTTCCCACCCCTTTTCTTACTTAAAAGCTGTTACATTGCTATGTTTTTCATGGTCTGTGCAGGGTCATCAATCTGAAACGTTAGTTCTGTTTCTCTCTCCACCTGACCAGCCGAGTCGTTCCAGCAGATTCTGTTTTTATTCCAGGTTTCCACATTGTTTTTGTGAGACTCGCTGTCAGGTGTACCATCAACATATCCTGCTCTGACAATGAGGAGGACATAAGCTTGACATTGCAAATTCCATTGAGTTCCTCCTTCAGGGATATTGGTGTGTGCAGGAGCTGAGCAAAGGTCTGGGTTTTCCACCATAGAGCAGGAAACACCTGAGAAGAGCAATTCTTGTGGGTGGTCACGAGGTACTGGGGAAGTGGAGAGAAAAAGAAAGAGGCTGCTATTATTTCAATTATTATTAGTCAATTAAACACCTTTTCCAGCGTTGCTGAACTGCAGATCAATGTTGCAATGATAGGGCTGGAAAAATTCTGCTTACCAAAATAGGCAAAGTAGGAGTTCCGTTTTGGCTGTACTGAACTGAAATGGAATAAAGGACTGTAGTGGAACTTTTTTTAAAAACTCACTGTAACCTCTACTGTGTCTATGTGGTTTTTGGTCATCGTGTTGCCATGTGACTCAGTAACTTGCTAGTTCTGATACAATAACCTTGTTGTTCCTTGCTTACAATTTCTCCTCTGGCTAGGATGCATTAGGTAAACTGTTCCCATGTCTTCTCCACACAGTCCCAACAATTCAATGATGGTTGTCTTTTTTTAATAGGCTGCTTCTGTCTCAAATTAAATTATATCAAAACTCCACATGTGCCCCACTCTCCGCCCACCAACTGATCACACTCCCATGCACTACCCACGAGGCTCCTCACTTTCAATTTGAGAAAAATGGTAGTTCTTAAGTTTCTGCCCCATTCCCCTGTCCTTTCCCCTCCCCCAGTCACCCATGTCCTTTCCCCCATCACTGTTGATTCCACTGGCATCACCTTCCACCTCCCCACCATCACCTACCAACCCGAACCCTTGTCTTTTGGGGATATCCAGGTGAACGTGCACGTTCCCTACCTTCCCGGGAATCCCAGCCCCAATCACATTGGCCTCCTCCTTCCCACCCCAGGGTCAGTGTCTGCCTCTGACGCCCCACCAACCACCCTCGCTGTCCTTTTTACCGCTACCGTCGAACCCTCATCCTCCCAGTCTTCTGGTTCCCTCTGCCCCCTCTCATTCTCACATTCCCTCTTACCACACCCACCCTCAGTTTGCTCCCCAGGAGCCAGTCATTGACTCTACAGACCTCTCCCTTGCATGTTCACCTGGACATCCCCACCACTTACTCCCTCATCCACCCTTACCCCCTTCTGCCCCACGGACTCCTTCCTCACCTGGTCTTCTTACCCCCTCAGAACTCCTTTCTCCCCCCTAGACTCCCTCCCCCTTCAAACTCCTTCCTTCCTATGGACACCTTTCCCCATCCAAACTCCTTCCTCCCACTGGACTCCTTTCCCCCTCCGAAGTCCTTCCTTTACACCTTCCTACCCCCTTACACCTACCTCCCCAGTTGACGCACTCTCCTCCATTACACCCTCCTCCTTCCTTACTCCCTCCCCTTTCCCGACTTCATTTCCCCCCCTCCGCCATGACACCTATGTTTCCCCCCCCACAAACTCACCCCCCCTCCCCCAACATCTTCGTTCCCCCTCCCAACCTTACCCATCCCGGTACACTTTCCTCTCCCAATCACTGTTGGATCTTCCTCTCCCCCCACCTCCCCTGACAATCCTCCATAGCAGCTCATGGGCAAGACACTGATGTTCCAAAGCAGACCCCAGACATCAACAAAGACCTCCCACCTTGCGGGAGCTGCTTCGCGGCAGAGCCAAGTCCATCAGAATCTATTCAGCATGCAATACATGTGTTCCTCCAGGATCCGGGAGCTGTTGGGCTCCAGCATCTTCTGAGCCTTGGATGTCCGCTATGTGAGTGTGGCCCTAACAGTAAGTCCTGACTTCTGTACCACACACTTGCTGAGACGTGTTCTGGGTCGGCATGTTTTCCCGCCGATGTGGGCAGTAAATTTGACATGGCGGGATGACTCCAGTGGGCAGGTAAGATGATGACATACGAATGCATTGAAATTAGGTTCCCAATGTTGGAAGGCCACTAATGGGCGGAGCGGACGATTGCAAACTGGTTTCACAATGGTTTAAAACCAATTTTTGGCCTTCTTGCCATATTGTCCACCCTACACCTGCCCAATGCTAACAGGGGCGGAAAATTCCTAAGTCTAGTTGATGCTTGTCCTTATTTCACCTGCTTTCTGATTTTACATGCGACTTTTCTACTTCCTTCCAACTTGAGCTACCCCTCAGGTTCCCACCCCCCTGACAAGCTAGTTTAATCCCTCTCTAACAGCACTATAAATCTCCCTGTGAGGGTATTAGTTCCGGATCTGTTAAAGTGTAACCCATCTATCTTGTACAGGTCCGACTTGTCCCAGAACTGGTCCCAAATGTCTCAGGAATCTGATGCCCTCCCTCCTACACCAATTCTCCAGCCACGTGTTCAATCACTCAGTTTTCCTATTCCTATGCTCACCAGCATGTGGGACTGGGAGTAATCCTGAGATTACTGCTTTTGAGGTCCTGCTTTTTAATTTCCTTCCTAACTCCCGCAAGTCTGCTTTCAGACCTCATCCCTCTTCCTACCTATGTCATTGGTATCAACGTGGACCATGACATCTGGCTGTTCACCCTCTCCCAGAAGAATGTCCTGCAGCTGATTCGTGACATCCTTGACCCTGGCACCAGCGAGGCAACACACTATTCTGGAGTCACATTTACAGCCGCAGAAATGCCTGTCTGATCCCCTGAACATCGAGTCCCTTATTGTTCTTGCGCTCTTTCTCCTCCCTTCCTGTGCTGCTGAGCCACCCGTGGTGCCACAGACTTGGCTCTGGCTGTACTCCCATGAGGAATAATCACCCTCACCAGTATCCAAAATGGAAAACCCATTAGCAAGCAAGATAAGACTCAGGGGACTCATGCACTACCTGCCTGGTTCCCTTAAAGTGCCTGGTGGGCACCCATTACCTCTTTGCCTGCATGGTCCTAACCTGCATCGTGACTACCTCCGTAAACATACTATCCACATAGTTCTCTGCCTTGTGGGATGCACCGCAATGACTCCAGCTGCTGCTCAAGTTTCAAAATCTGGAGTTAAGCTTCTGCAGCCAATGGCACTTCCCGCGGATGTGCTCGAGTAGGACACATGGGTGCGTCCATTTGTTCCCACGTACCTAGGATGAGCACTTGGCCGAGCTAACCGACAATACCATAACTTTAAACACAATTTATTACAATTAGAATAATTGGGGGATGGGCTGGCATTGTGGTATTGTCACTGGCCTAGTAATCCAGAGACCCAGAGTAATGCTCTGGGGACCTGGGTTTGAATCCCACCACAGCAGATGGTGGAATTTGAATTCATTAAGTATCTAGAATTAAAAGTCTAATGATGACCATGAAACCATGTTGTATTTCATAAAAACCCATCTAGTTCACTAATGTCCTTTAGGGATGGAAATTTGCCACGCTTACCTGACCTAGCCTACATGTGACTCCAGACCCACAGCAATGTGGTTGACTCTTAAATACCGTCTAAAATGACCCAGCAAGCTACTCAGTTGTATCAAACTGCTAAAAAATGTCACTAAGGAATGAAACCAGATGGACCTCCTGGTATTGACCTAGGCACCAGAAACAACAATGGCAAACTCAGCCATGTCAACACTGCAAAGTTTTCCTTACTAACATCTGAGGGCTTGTGCCAAAATTGGGAGAGCTGTCTCACAGATTAGTCAAGTAACAGCCTGACACAGTCATACTCATGGAATCGTACTTTACAGATAATGTACCATCACCAACCCTGGGTATGTTCTGTCCTACCGGCAGGACAGACCAAGCAGAGGTGGCGGCACAGTGGTATACAGTAAGGATGGAGTTGCCCTATGAATCCTCAACATCGATTCCGAACCTCATGAAGTCTCATGGTACCAGGTCAAATATGGGCAAGGAAGCCTCCTGCTGATTACCACGTATCATCCCCCCCTCAGCTGATGAATCAGTACCCCTCCATGTTGAACACCACTTGGAAGAAGCACAGAGGTTGGCAAGAGCGCAGAATGTACTCTGGGTGAGGGACTTCAAAGTCCATCACCAAGAGTGGCTTGGTTGCACCACTACAGACTGAGCTGGCCGAGTCCTAAAAGACATAGCTGCTAGACTGGGTCTGTGGCAGGTGGTGAGGGAACCAACAAGAGGGAAAAACATACTTGACCGAGCCCTCACCAAGCCGTCTGCCGCAGATGCATCTGTCCATGACAGTATTGGCAGGAGTGGTCACTCCTCACAGTCCTTGTGGAGACGAAGTTCCATCTTCACATTGAGTATACCCTCCATCATTAGCATTACCACTCTGCTAAGTGGGATGGATTTCGAACAGATCTAGCAACTTAAGCCCGGGCAACCATGAGGCACTGTGGGCCATCAGCAGCAGCAGAATTGTACTTGAACACAATCTGTAACTATATGGCCCAGCGTATCCCCCAGTTTACCATTACCAGCAAGCCAGGGGATCAACACCGGTTCAATGAAGAATGCAGGAGGGCATGCCAGGAGCAGAACCAGGTATACCTAAAAATGAGGTGTCAACCTGGTGAAGTTGCAACACAGGACTACTTGCATGCCAAACAGCATAAGCAGCAAGTGATAGACAGAGCTAAGCGGTTCCACAGCCAATGGATCAGATCTAAGCTCTGTAGTCCTGCCATATGCAGTCGTAAAACGTGGTGGATAATTAAACAACTCACTGGAGGAGGCTGCACATACATCCCCATCTCAATGATGGGGGAGCCCAGCCAGCAGTGCAAAAGATAAGGCTGAAGTATTTGCAACAATCTTCAGCCAGAAGAGTGAATGATCCATCTTGGCATCTTCCAGAGGTCCCAAGCACCACAGATGCCAGTCTTCAGCCAATTTGATTCACTCTACGTGATATCAATCTGGCTGAAGGCACTGGATACTGCAAAGGCTATAAGCCTAGACAATATTCTGGCAATAGTGCTCAAGATTTTTGCTCTCGGGCTTGCCGCGCCCCTAGCCAAGCTGTTCCAGTACAGCTACAACACTGGCACCTACCCGGCAATGTGGCAAATTGTCCAGGTGTGTCCTGTACACACAAAGCAGGACAAATCCAACCTGGTCAAGTACCATCCCATAATTCAACTCTTGATCATCATTAAGGTGATGGAAGGAGTCATCAACAATGCTTTCAAGCAGCACTAGCTTAGCAATAACCTGCTCACTGATGCTCAGTTTAGATTCTGGCAGGGTCGCTCAGCTCCTGACTTCATTACAGCCTTGGTTCATACATTGACAAAAGAGACAAACAACAGATGTGAGGTGAGAGTGACTGGCCTTGACTTCAAGGCAGCATTTGACCGACTGTGGCATCAATGAGCCCTAGCAAAACTGGAGTCAATGGGAATCAAGGGGAAAACTCTCCGCTGGTTGGAGTCATACTGAGTACAAAGGAAGATGATTGTGGTTATAGGAGGTCAATCACCTCAGTTCCAGGGCATCACAGCAGGAGTTCCTTAGGGCAGGGTCCTAGGCCCAACCATCTTCAGCTGCTTCATAAATGACCTTCCCACCATCATGAAGTGGGGATGTCCGTTGATCATTAGACAATGTTCAGCACCAATCGTGATTCCTCAGATACTGAAGTAGTCCATGTCCAAATGCAGCAAGACCTGGACAATATCCAAGCTTGGGCTGACAAGTGGCAAGTAACATTCAGGCCACACAAGTGCCAGGCAATGACCATCTCCAACAAGAGAGAATATAATTATTTTCCCTTGATATTCAATGGCATTTCCATCGCTGAATCCTACACAATCAACATCCTGGGGGTTACCATTGACCAGGAGCTGCACTGGACTGGCCATATAAATACAGTGGCTGCAAGAGCAGGTCAGAGGCTAGGGATCATGAAGCGAGTAACTTACATCCTGACTCCACAAAGCCTCTCCACCAACTATAAGACACAGGTCAGGAGTGTGATGGAATATTTCCCACTTGCCTGGATGAATGCAGCTCCCACAACACTCAGGAACCTTGACATCATGCAGAACATAGCAGCCCACTTGATTGGCACCACATCCACAAAAATTCACTCTCTCCACCACCAATGCATAGTAGCAGCAGTGTGTACCATTTACAAGACACACAACAGGAATTCACCAAGGCTCCTTAGACAGCATCTTCCAAACCCACGACCACTGCCATCTAGAAGGACAAGGGCAGCAGATAGATGGGAACACCACTACCTGGAAGCTCCCCTCCAAGTCACTCACCAACCTGACTTGGAAATATATCGCTGTTCCTTCACTGTCGCTGGGTCAAAATCCTGGAACTCCCTTCCTAACAGCTCTGTGGGTGTATCTACACAATATGGACTGCAATGGTTCAAGAAGGCAGCTCAGCACTACCTTCTCAAGGGCAACAAGGGATGGGCAATAAATGCTGGCCCAGCCAGCGAAGCCCACATCCCATGAATGATTAAAAAATTAGTTACCACAATCGGGCTTGTCTCCCTTCTTCCCTGCTTCTGACCAGAATCTGCTGCTATCAGTTTTTCCTTCTTTCCTGATCTGCAACCTGTAGAAAAACTAGATCTACATCACCTTTCAAGCTTGGCTTCAAACTCCTGGGCTCCTGCATCTCCTGCATTTTCTGATAATTCTTCATCAAGATGGAGAGTGACGTAGTTGATTCTGAGACTAGGTTCCTGAATCTTAATAAAGGAAATTACAATGGTATGAGGCGTGAGTTGGCAATGATGGATTGGGAAACATTACTTAAAGAGATGATGGTGGATAGGCAATGGCAAACATTCAAAGAGCACATGGATGAATTGCAACAATTGTTTATTCCTGTCTGACACAAAAGCAAAACAGGAAAGGTGGCCAAAACATGGCTTATATGGGAAATTACAGGTAGTGTTAGATCCAAGGAAGAGGAATACAAATTGGACAGAAAAAACAACAGACCTGAGGATTGGCAGCAGTTTAGAATTCAGCAAAGGAGGACCAAGGGATTGATTAAGAAGGGGAAAATAGAATACGAGAGTAAGCTTGTGGGGAACATAAAAACTGACTGTAAAAGTTTCTATAGGTATGTGAAAAGAAAAAGATTGGTGAAGCCAAATATAGATCCCTTACAGTCTAAAACAGGGGAATTTATAATGGGGAACAAAGAAATGGCTGACCAACTAAATACATACTTTGGTTCTGTCTTCACAAAGGAGGGCACAAATAACATATCAGAAATGTTGGGGAACACATGGTTTAGTGAGAGGGAGGAACTGAAAGAAATCAGCATTAGTAGGGAAATGGTGTTGGGGAAATTGATGGGATTGAAGGCCGATAAATCCTCAGGACCTGATAATCTACATCCCAGAGTACTTAAGGAAGTGGCCCTAGAAATAGTGGATGCATTGGTGGTCATCTTCCAGGATTCTATAGACTCTGGAACAGTTCCTACAGATTGCATGGCAGCTGATGTAACCCCACTATTTAAAAAGGGAGGTAGAGAGAAAACAGGAATTATAGACCAGTCAGCCTGACGTCGGTAGTGGGGAAAATTCTAGAGTCCATTATGAAAGATTTAATAGCTGAGCACTTGGAAAACAGCGACAGAATTGGACAGAGTCAGCACGGGTTTATGAAAGGGAAATCATATTTGACAAATCTACTGGAATTTTTCAAGGATGTAACTAATAGAGTTGATGAGGGGGAGCCAGTGGGTGTGGTTTATTTGGACTTTCGACAAAGTCCCACATAAGAGATTAGCGTGTAAAATTAAAGCGCATGGGATTGGGGGTAGTGTATTGAGCTGGATAGAAAACTGTTTGGCAGACAGGAAACAAAGAGTAGGAATAAACAGGTCTTTTTCTGAATGGCAGGCAGTGACTAGTGGGGTACCACAGGCATCAGTGCTGGGACCCCAGCTATCGACAATATATATTAATGATTTAGATGAGGGAACTAAATGTAATATCTCCGAATTTGCAGATGACACAAAGCTGGGTGGGAGGGTGAGCTGTGAGGAGGATGCAGAGATGCTTCAGTGTGATTTAGACAAGCTGAGTGAGTGGGCAAATGCATGGCAGATGCAGAATAATGTGGATAAATATGAGGTTATCCATTTTGGTAGCAAAAACAGGAAGGCAGATTATTATCTGAATGGCTATAAATTGAGAGTGGGGAATGTGCAACGAGACCTGGGTGTCCTCGTATACCAGTCGCTGAAGGTAAGCATGCAAGTGCAGCAGGCGGTAAAGAAGGCAAATAGTATGTTGGCCTTCATAGCCAGAGGATTTGAGTACAGGAGCAGGGATGTCTTGCTGCAATTATACAGGGCCTTGGTGAGACCACACCTGGAATATTGTGTGCAGTTTTGGTCTCTTTATCTGAGGAAGGATGATCTTGCTATAGAGGGAGTGCAGCGAAGGTTTACCAGACTGATTCTTGGGATGGCGGGACTGACATGAGGAGAGATTGTGGATTATATTCACTGGAGTTCAGAAGAATGAGGGGGGATCTCAAAGAAACCTATAAAATTCTAACAGGACTAGACAGGTAGATGCAGGAAGGACGTTCCTGATGAGGGTGGAATTCAGAACGCAGACTGAAGATATGGGGTAGACCATTTAGGACTGAGATGAAGAGAAATTTCTTCACCCAGAGAGTGGTGAACATGTGGAATTCACTACCACAGAAAGTAGTTGAGGCCAAAACATTGCATGTTTTCAAGAAGGAGTTAGATATAGTTCTTGGGGCGAAAGGGATCAAAGGATATGGGAAGAAAGTGGGAGCAGGCTATTGGTTATAATGAATGGCAGAGCAGGCTCGAAGGGCCGAGTGGCCTACTCCTATTTTCTATGTTTCTATGCTCTGAACCACACTGGCTATATTGTAAGACCTAAAATCTGTCTCTGCCTTACTGATCTCCTGCAATATACAAAATATCCTGGGTCAGTCTATAGCCCTTCCACCACAACTGCAACGATTGAGAGACTTCAGACTTTGTGTCTGGCAACTGGTTCAACTGGGTGTTCAGCTTCAGTCTGTTCCTGGTTGCAGGTTTCATACAGCATCTGCATATGATCGTGCACAGAACGTACTAATGTCTCACAGCAGAACCTGGCTCCCAATCGTCTTGGAATGCTCTTGCCATTAGACCAAGGCCCTGCTTTGCCGAGACCTTGTGGTAATCAGTGTGTAACAATCATCCCATGTTAAAAAAAAACACACACAGGCATCTTCCACTCATTAAAATGAAGTTTGGGACCTGAAACGTCAGGGCTCCCATGGACAACCCTAACAGTGACAGTCCTGAGCACCCCGCCACCGTCATAACTCAGGGGTTCAGGTACCTCGACATTGACACTGCCATCCAAAGCGAGACCTCCCGTGCAGGAGAAGGCCAACTGAAGGAAGAAGGTACACCTTTTCTCTGGAAGGGCCTTCCAGAAGAGGAATGACGTTTTCATAGGGTAGGCTTTCCCATCAAAAATGAGCTTCTCTGGCACATCAATGACTCCCCCTGTGGGAAAAGCATGACTACCCAGCTCACCTTAACAAAGAATCAGCATGCCACTGTCATGGGTGTATATACTCCAACACTTGAGGCAACAGACAAGATCAAGGAAGGATTCTACACCGAGGTTCAGCAATCCCTAGCCTGAGTCCCAGCAGACAATAGACTGATCCTCCTCAGAGATTTCAACATCAGAGTCGGGAAGAATGTGAATCTCTGGAAGGGTGTGATAGGCAAGGAAGGAGCAGGGAAAGCAAACTCCTCTGAGTCCTCCTCCTGATGAAATGTCTAAACATGTCATAAAGGCCTTGTCACAGCCAGCACCAGGGCCAGGAAAAGAAATCATGGGCTCCAGTGCTTCTTCTGTTTCTGCATCCCTTATCCCACCCCACTCCACTTTAAATCCCTTCCATACCCTCTGGGTGCCCAGAATTGGGAACCATAGTCACAGTGGGATCAAACTGTTTTATATAGTTTTGTCAAAAGTTCTTGGCTTTTGTACTTTATGCCTTTATTTATAAAGCCCGTTGAAAGCTTGGGTTTCATTACGAAACACTTTACAATCACACCTTTGTCAGACAAACGCACACAACTTGGTCATTCACATTATGCAACCAGCTCTGCTTCTTTGATGCTGCCTCTGCAGTATCCAGACAGCAAAATCCAAAAGACTTGAACCTCAAGCACTGCAAATAACAATCCTATGTACAAATGAGAATATCTTGGAACTAACAATGAAATATTATATTGGCCCATGACTCCTGGTTTCACTTCCAAGTTTAAAAACAGAAAACCCTTCCAAAATTAGCACCAGACAATTCACCTGCAATAATGTGCTATTCCTGTTACAGTGTGCATTGAGTGATTAACATTTTTTTTCATTTTAAATGCCCAGTGTGGAGCATATAACAGGAGAGCAAAGTATTGCCAATGATGGAAATCTGAAATATAAACAGAAAACGCTGGAAATACTCAGCAAGCCAGGCAGCATCTGTGGAGAGAGAAACTGAGTCAACACTTCAGGTCCACAATCTGCACTTGTTCTGATGCAGGGTCACTGGCTTCTGTTTCTCTCTGCACAAATGCTGCCAGACATTTTGAGCATTTCCAACATTTCCTATTACTATTGGAGCAAACATAACGCCTTTAGCCAGGCCTCCAAAGAGCAATCAGATTTCTTATGAGCCTCCCAATCCCCTTCAGTAAGAAACCCAGCAGTAGCTGCCTGACATCTGGTTTGGAACAACATTAAGCATGAATTCCAAAAAAAAATTAAGGTATGAATAAAACTGTTTTGAATTCAATTTATTAAGTAAGTTAAAAGAAGGGAGCAAGGAAATAGACTTTGAATTAAAGAAAGAGCTGCAGTTAACAGACCGACTCTCTGCGTGGGATGTTGAGAGTAAGGTACCCCTTCGGAGCAGTGGTGTTCTGCTTGGCATGGCCATAGGTCTGAAAGTGTGCTTGTGAGCTGATGTTTGAGAGTACTTGGAAATCTACAGAGAAGGAATCTTAGGAGGCGAGATTGAAAGCCTGTGAGGTGGGCCATTGTTAAAGCTGGGAGTGACTTTTGAAGAGAATTCAAAGGGGAGATCTTTGAAGGTGAAGCTGGGAATCCCCCAGGAGACAGAGGTTTCAGCGGGATTGTGTGACATGGTGTTTATTAACATCTGGGTGGATTCTTGATAAATCCATGGACTCTGTCCTGGTTGTATCTGTCATTTACGCTGTAGTGTGGTGTGTTCGACCACAATTCATCTGTTAATTCACATGTACCTCATACTTACCCTGAAATGTTAGAGTATAAGACACATACTGTAAATTGTTTTATCTTTCTGAACTTGTATAGTAAAGATTGTTTTAGTTTGATCAAAACTCGTGGAATCTTGTGGTTTTATTCCAAAAGCAGGTGTCTTGAATCTCAACCTTTATTTACTTTAAACAAAGCGTTATTAGTCCCTAACCGGATCTCCATCCTCAACACCATCTCCCACACCACCACCTCCCTCCACCCACTCCCCACCCACTCCTGCCAACATCCTGGGGTCTAGCCAAGGATCGTAACAAAAACATAAACAACAATGTCAAAGCAATACATTTATCATTTTAAAAAATGGGTAATTATAAAAATGACCATTAAGAAGTGCCAAGCAGCAGAGCTAACTATTAAACCTTTTTTGCGTTTTTGCTTAAGAAGCAAAGCTAGAGAAAGACAGACTAGGCTGCATGTCCTTGTCACCAGGGAAGGGGGAGGGATACAGGGACTGCGCTATGGAGTTGTATTTAACTGACACCGACCTTCTGTTTGTTAATGGTGATGCACAATCCAAGCTAGCCTCAGTGAAATTCATACGTAAGTGGGGGTTGGAAGGGGATTGCCTTTCAGTCTGGAATTTCCTTCCCCTCCTGACCCATTGTGTGGATAGGTTTTTGGGGAGGGGGCGCAGTGGGGGTATGGGGGTGTGGGGAAGGATGTGTCTATATGTGTTCCCACATGGTGGACATCAACCGCAAGGGCTTACATTTGCTGAATGTGCAGCTGGTGTGCGACCACCATAAACGCATCCTGCAGGTGTGCGCAGTTTCCAGGGACTGTGCACGATACCTACATCCTCAGTCGTTCACAAATCCCTGGAGTTTTCCAGGGTCCACAGAAGCTGCAGGGATGGCTCCTAGGGGACAAGGGCTACCCGCAGAGGCCATGGCTGATGGCACCCATGTGGCAGCCTCAGACTGCAATAGAATGACAGTATAACGAGGCTCATGCTGCAGCTCACACCTTGGTAGAGCAGACCATCGGGCTGTTGAAAATGAGGTTCCAGTGCCTGGACTGGTCTGATGGAGCCCTGCAATACAGCCCACAGAGGGTGTCACACATCATCGTCATCTGCTGCACCATTTACAACCTGGCGCTCCAACAGGGAGACAAGCTGGCTGAGGAAGAGGAGGAGCTGCACATCTCTGATGAGAAGGACGCTGATGGGGATGAGTCTGAGGAGGTCCTCGGAAGCGACGATGATGGGGATGAGGCCCTTGCACTGACTAGACGAAGCAGGCAAGCTCGGGAGGCCCTCATAGCTGCTAGATTTGTGGAGGATGATGACGACATGCAGTGAGGTGACCCCGTAGATCCTCACATCACATTTGTGAACGTTTGATTCCAGTCTGGTTTCTGGCACTTCTGAAAGAGTTTCAATCCCTCAAATGTGTCTGAGGGTTTAGAAATGGTCCCTCTAGAAATACTTCACATTTCTGCCATAATCTTTCAACATCCAAGTAATGAAATGTGTTTAATCACAGTTTAAGTTAGATCTAATTCTGGTCCCCCAGACTAATTTTAAGGATTGAAACGCTAGTGCCAGAAGGTTGGTTCCTCAGGACTGAGATATGAGGAAAGACTGAAAAGGACAACCGTGTAGCGTAAAAAGTCAGAATCGTGGAACTATTGATGAAACTATAGGACTCGCTGACGTGCAGTGAAAACTATTCCCCATGAGAGGAACTCAAGAACCTGTAATCAATTCACCTAAGGAGCAGCTGTTGAATGACGCCGCCTCTCAGTGGGCCCGGCCTATATAGGAGCATTGAAGCCCCGCCTCCTGCTGTTTTCCCGCGCTGCAGCGCCTGACCTGTGACCCTGCTCCCTGGTCGTGGCTCCGCCCACACTTTGGCCCAGCCCCTCTTTGGTTGTTCCGCGCTGCGGCGGCTGACCTGTGCCTCCGCTTACACTTTGTTGCCACGCTTTCAATTTTGGCACGCCCCTTTCTGCCTGTCAGGCCCCGCCCACACGTTTGCCCCGCTCCGCCACGCCCCCTCCCGCTTGTTCCGAGCTGCGGCGATTAACAACGTGGCTCCGCCCACACTCTGGCCCCGCCTCCCCCTTGTCCCGCGCTCTCGCGACTGACCTGTGACCTCGGAGTTTGGTGAGATGGCGGTGCAGCCCAGGGACCGCTTGTCCGGAGCAGACAGTGGACAGGATGGCGGCGCTTTCGTGGCCTTCTACAGGTCTATGCCTGAGAAGCCTGACACCACCTTCCGCGTCTTTGACCGCAACGACTACTACACTGTGCACGGGAAGGACGCACTGTTCGCCGCCAGGGAGGTCTTTAAAACCAACGGAGTGATCAAGACTCTGGGATCAGGTGGGTGCTGGGCCTGGGCGGGGAGGATAGAACCTAACCTTCCCTCTGAAGCCGCAGTGCGCCCCGGTCCTGGCCGGAGCAGCTCATGGGGATGGGGATGGGGAGGGGGTGGGGATGGGGTGGGGGTGGGGGGCGGAATTCGTCGCATGGTAGGGACAAGCCGCTGCCTGGCGCTCCAAGGGTTACTTAGGCAGTCTCAGTGGTCCAATCATTGGGTGTTTTTTCTTTTCTTTTTGTTTTATTTGGAAAGCTTCAACTCCATAAATCGCCCTGGGTTTTTATATTCCCTTTTGACGCGCCCGCCAAATTCAGTCTGTGTGCAACCGGAGTGACTGAAATTGAATATAACATCTTTTAGGAGCATTAATCCATAAAGTTTGATGGGGAATGAGTTTAAAGAAGGGCACTGGGAATGTTTAGTGTGTATGTTTGTAGGTGAATTCTAACATGCTGTATGGAAATTTGAAATCTGTGGATTTCACAGAATTTTAACGGCACAGAAGGAGGCCATTCGACCCATCGTGTCTGCACCGGTTCTCCAAATGAACATTGTGACCTACCTTTGCCCTGCCTTTTCCCTGTGCCCCTGCACATTGTTTCTATTCAAACATTCATCTAATGCCCTCTTGAATGCATCAATTGATCCTGCCTCCACCACACTTCAGGCAACGCATTCCAGACCGGAGCCATTCGTGTGAAAACGTTTTCTCACATTGCATTTCCTCCTTTTGCAAATTACTTTGAATCTGTGCCGCCTTGTTCTTAATCCTTTTACCAGCGGGAACAGCTGTTTAGCCCCCTCCTGATTTTGAACATCTCTATCAAATCTCTAAGCCGCCTTCTCTCCAAGGAGAACAGTCCCAACCTCTTCAATCTATCTTTGTAACTGAAGTTTCTCGTCCCTGGAACCATTCTTGCACTTCTGCACGCTCTCCAATGTGTTCAGATCCTTCCTACAATGTGGCGTCCATAACTGTACTCAATTCTTCAGCTGAGGTCTAATGAGTGTCTTATATAAATTCAACATTACCTCCTTGCTCTTGTACTCTGTGCCCCTGTTAATAATGCCCAGGATGCCATATGCTTTATTAACAGCTCTCTCCACCTGTCCTGCCACCATCAATGATCTATGCACATCTCCACCCAGGTCTTTCTGTTGCTGCATCCACTTCAAAATTTTACCCCTTATTTTATATTGTCCTGTCCATGTTCTTGCATCACCTCACACTTCTCCACATTGATCTTCATCTACCACCCATCTGCCCACTCCACCAACTTTGAAGTTCTACATTGTCCTCCTTGCAGTTTACAACACTCCCAAGCTTCGTATCATCCGCAGACTTTGAAATTGTTCCCTGCACTCCAAAATCTAGATCATTAATATATATATGGAAAAGCAAGGGTATCAATACTGACCCTTGGGGAGCTCCACTACAAACCTTCCTCCGGCCCAAAAAATATCCATTGACTGTTACTCTGTTTCCTATTCAGCCAATTTTGTTTCCATGTTACTGCTGTCCCTTTTATTTCATGAGCAATAACTTTTCTCAAGTCTGTTGTGTGGCACTGTATCAAATGCCTTTTGAAAGTTCATGTACACCACATCAACGGCATTACCCTCATCGAACCTTTCTGTTACCTCGTTAAAAATCTCCAAGTTAGTTAAACACGATTTCCCCTTTAGAAATTCATGCTGGCTCTTCCTTATCAACCCATATTTTTCCATGAGACTACTAATTCTATCCCGAATAATTGTTTCTAGAACCCTGCCCACCACAAGTTAAATAATTGCTGGGCTCAATGTTTCCAATTCTCCAGTCCTCTGGCACCTCCCTTGAGTCTAGGGAAGACTGAAAAATTATGGCCAGTGACCCTGTTATTTCTGTTCTCACTTTCTTCAGTACCCTTGGATGCAACTCGTCCAGTCCCGGTACCTTATCAACTTTAAGTACCGACAGTCTATTCAACACTTTCTCCTTATAAATTTTGATCCATTTATGGTTAGTAGTCAGTAATGATTTCTGGCCTGTGTTAAATAGATCTCAGTTAGCATTACCTCAATGCCTTAAGGTAGTGAGGAACAAAAGCAATCTGGGTGATGATCTCTTAATGGTAGTAAGAGCTGGATACAGAATTGTGTATGACTAGGATTCCTTCCATTGTGGGATACATGCTCGTGCTGATTGTCTAAGTTCATGTAAAGAATAACCAGTTGGATGAATTATTGGATGCTTGGTGGCTTTGGAATCCCTCAGCCAGAATCCAGGGGGCTGGGGTTGTGGGGGTAGTGGAAATGAGAATAAGAAAAAATCGAAAAAGTTTATTGCTCATTATTACCCCTCTTTTTGCAGGAAACAATAAGATTGAAAGTGTTGTGCTGAGTAAAATGAACTTTGAATCTGTGGTCAGGGATCTTCTATTGGTCCGACAGTATCGTGTGGAGGTTTATCGGAACAAAGCCGCGAGTAAGTCCTCAAAGGAGAATGATTGGTACTTGGCCTGCAAGGTAATTGTTGGTTCAATTATTATAACCTTCCATTCTTAAACTAGAGTGTTTTTAATACATAACTTTGTAATGGAGGGTGGGGGAAAAAAGGAATTGTCCATCAGGTGGCAAGCTTTTTCTTATAATCATGTGAAAGAGATGATAAAAGAGTTTCCGTGATATTCAAGTGTTGGATGCAACCCATGGAAATGTCTACAGCAATAACAGGTGATTCATCAAAGTGTTCAAGAAATGAATTCCAAGGTTCTGTGTTCTAAGCAATAAACCCGCTTATGGAATGACAATGGTGGAAATGATATTGATTATGGATCATTCCAGATGATTAGCTGCTTCCTTAATTTCCAAAACTACAGATATAAACCTAATAAGGCAGCAGTGAGAAGGATAATGAGGATAATCTCTACGAAAGGTATACTGACGCCAGATTTTCAAGAGAGAAAGTTAGGCTAGGAGTAAGAAAGGTGAATGCGATGGAATAGGGTAGGTTCAGTTTCAAAGCAAATATCTTGATGAGAGAGGCAAGACAGAGATGAGAAATTTTTTTCTCAGAACATTGCTAGTCTGTGGAATTCTCTTTCCTAGAAAGCAGTGGAGGCTGGGTCATTGAATTTATTCAAGGGTGAGTTAGATAGATTTTTGAATATTGATTCAACAGGACAGAAAAGTCGAGTTGAGAACACAACCATATCAGCCATGATCTTATCAAATGGCAGAGCAGGCTCAAAGGGCCAAATGGTCTACTCCTCCTAAGTCCTTTGCTCCTATATTTATTCTCTTTAAAGTATGCTAATGTAGCAAAAATGTGTGATGCACAGATAAGCCCATTGGCTGTGAATCCACTGTTGACTCAGAATCAACATGGAGAGGCGATTTTTTCATTGTGATGTATCTGTAGTTTGAAAATCTCTAGATTTACTGTCTGGTGAGTATCCAATTTTTTTTAACCTTTTTTTCCTGTACAGGCGTCTCCTGGTAACCTTACTCAGTTCGAAGAGATTCTCTTTGGCAGCAGTGATATGTCTACTGCAGCTGGCGTAGTGGGTGTTAAACTAGGAACAGCAGATGGGCAGAGGTTAGTTGGTGTTGGCTACGTCGATTCCACACTTCGGAAGCTGGGAGTGTGCGAGTTCCCGGACAATGATCAGTTTTCCAATCTAGAGGCTCTGCTGGTGCAGATCGGGCCCAAGGAATGTGTGTTATCAGGTGGCGAAGCTGCAGGAGATATCACTAAACTTCGACAGGTAAATTTCTGTCTTTGTATTTAATGTTCGGTGTAAGTGGGTAAGCATGGCATGAATTTTAATTTCTACTCAGACTTGAAGAGCAAATATTTAGAGTGTTGTTTTATAACCCTGTTAGGGACCAGTAATTTTTTGTTTAAAGTAGACAAAGTTTGAAATCCCAGTTACCCACTAGGAGAATAAAGCCACAATATTCTGCAGTTTAAAAAAACTTTACTATGCAAAGTCAGAAAAGTAAAACACCCTACAATATCTTGTACTCAACATTCAGAATTAACATGAGGTAAGTGGGAATTAATAGGCAAACAGTAGTCGAACACACACCACTGCAGGTTAAGTGGCAGGTGCGACCAAGGCAGATTCCATAGATTTCTCAGCAGCCCACCCAAACATCAGTGACCACCATGAGTCACAATAGTTTAGGGAGACACTTTTAACGAGAGTGATTCCAACTCCTCAATTTCGAAGATCTAGCCTCTGAATTCCCTCAAATGCTGCTCAGACTTGGACATCCTTGAACGACTGCTCACCTCCCGATTTTCAGTCTTTTCTGAGATTGCGCTGCACAGGATTCACAAAGCTGCACTCCCACCTCTAATTACAGGCTCTTTCCAGCTCTTCTGCAGACTCCTAGCTTCATTAAGCTGGAACTGCCCCCTGGGTTTCTCCGAACTCATGGCTGCACTGGGTTATAAATGATTCTCAGGACTTCTGAGCCCTAATCCTCTCCAGGAATGAACCAATGACCTTCCACCACCTTCTTGGGTCCCCAGGACTACTTCTGAGCCCTACCTGCACCAAACAGCTTCCGGGGCTTCCCTGTGAGCTGCAAACCAAATTACCAGCTCCCTCTCCCAGTAAACAAAAAGGTAAATTGAAACCAGAGAACCTTCTTAAGCGCCATCCATCTACATGATGACATGGCCTTTCAGGGTTCACAATGCTTTTAAACTAATTTAGCTTTAATTCCCAAAACAAAACATCTCTCTGGACTGCAATTCTTTGCCAGCAGTGTAGGCACCACACCTCAAGTTCTCCAGCTAAGTAGGCCCACCTGCTGTTTTAGGATCTTGCCCTTCCAGCTATTAACCCTTTAAGTCAACATGGCCCTAACCTTTTGTGTTGGCACCTCCAAGGTGCTTAAGTTGCATTTATCCAATTTTCTACAATTATACTTTAACCTTCCCAAAACTAAAAATTACCCCTACGATTTTAACATGAACCATGCACTAGATATTTGTAACAGTTGCCATATTGTGATTAAGCTCCCTATTGCTTTAACTGGGATTTAGTGAAGAAGTAAGGGTGCCTAGGTTTAATGTGTTCATGGTGTTAACTGTGGTGCACAAACTGCTAGCTGCTATTTGAAAAGATGACTAGCTCGAGAATTGGGCTAAAGAGGACAGAACTGAAGTGAGGTGGGCCCAAATATTTGATAGCAGAACAGGAACTCAAGCAGAGGTGGCACACAGCCTGGAAAAGCAGGATTGGCAAAAGGAGTGGGTCAGTGGGGTTGGGCACTGAGAAGGCCAAGGAGCAAGGATAATTTGCCATCATACCACCAGTGGTGGGATGCGTGCAAGGACAATATGACAAGTGTTTACATTGTAAATTCCCGTAATGACTATTTACGTAGTTCAGTTATGAACTTGACAATAACACCTAAGCATATGCATAATTTTTTATGAGATATGGATTATGCACCAATTGCTAACTTTTATGATGCAAGTGACTGGCCTTTCTGATTTGTTGATGTGAAACCACTGTGCAGAATATCAAGTTTTTTGAGATTCTTTAACTGCAGTGTAGAAAAGTACCTGGAATCTCATTGAAGATCTTGATGCTTGTTTCCCCTGACACATGACTCTCCTTGGATCTCTTTTCCCCTTCCTTTACCCCATCTTTTCTGAAGGCATGGCACCCATGGTTGGCTTTATGGACATTGTGATTTTTTTTCCCACTCACCCTATCCAAGTGGACATTATGGTGCTGAATGTTGGCAGGCTATTTGTGTATGGTGTGACAAAGCCAAACCCAATAAGTCCTTTCTCAATATGCCCTAGGCTTGATCACGCTTAAGTGTATTGTGAACAGTTCTGGGCTCCATATTAGGAAAGGATATAAAAACACGGGAGAAAGTGCAAGAAAGATTTACAAGGATGATACTAGAACTAAAAGATACAACCAACAGGAAAGACTGAACAGGCTGGGACTCTTTTTCTTTTTAAAAAAAGGGAGCACTAAGAGGAGATCTAATTAGAGATTTTTAAAATTACAGTGAAATCACGATGAGTCAAACTCAGATGGCACAAAGTTCCGGTTATGTTGAAGTTGTTGACTATTACTGCGAGCAGAGTAGCAAATCCCATTGAACAATGTCCATGAGAAGCCAAAATTCCACACTGGTAACTCCAGATTAGCTGAACTTGTCTAAGCTTGCCATATGTGTGCGCCAGAAGTTAGAAGTGTTATTGATTGGAGGGATTGTGAAAATCCACTAACCACAGCAGCTCATCTCTCAGGTTATCAAGGCTATAGAGATGCTCCGGTATTTCACAGTGCGGCACAAAAACACCAAAAACATGTTTGACTGCATTGGAAGACACGGCAGACTGTATCTCACACATCGGAAAAGCAGCACACTAAGCAGATAAAGATGAATTTTTCTGGAGCTAACTTTTGGCCTTTCTCAAAAAAGCCCAAGCCTTTTGCAAGGTCAGGTCATTGTAAGGTGTGAACAAATTGAATAAAGACTTTTTCACACACTTACTGCTTTACTGTGTTTTCATTTGCCATTTGAGTCTGTTGTTTTAGACGTGGACCGCATTTATGGGTTTATTGGGTTACACAGAATCACACCGTGCAGAAGAAGCCCTTCGGCCCATCGAGTCTGCACCGACATGTGAGAAACTCCTGACCTACCTATCAAATCCCATTTACTAGCACTTGGCCCATAGCCTTGAATGTTATGACTTGCCAAGTGCTCATCCAGATATTTTTTAAAGGATGTGAGGCAACCCGCCTCCACCACCCTCCCAGGCAGTGGGACCCTCCCAAACAGTCACCACCCTCTGGGTAAAATGTTTTTCCTCACATCCCCCCCTAAACCTCCTGCCCCTCACCTTGAACTTACGTCCCCTTGTGACCGACCCTTCAACTAAGGGGAACAGCTGCTTCCTATCCACCCTGTCCATGCCCCTCATAATCTTGTACACCTCGATCAGGTCGCCCCTCAGACTTCTCTGCTCCAATGAAAACAACCTAAGTCTATCCAACCTCTCTTCGTAACTTAAATGTTTCATCCCAGGCAACATCCTGGTGAATCTCCTCTGCACCCCCTCGGGTGTAATCACATCCTTCCTATAATGTGGCGACCAGAACTGCACACAGTACTCCAGCTGTGGATTCACATGGGGATGGTGTCTCTACTACGAAGCTCCGCTTAACACGAATTTGGAAGCAGACCCTCTGGGATTTGACTCTTCGAGATTTTACTGTATAAAGAAGTTCTATGTGATAGACCAATAGAGAATTTACGCACTTGTAGGGGAGTCCAAAACTAGGGGCTATAAATACAAGATAATCAATGTCATGCCCGGTACAGAGATGTCATATTACAGTCAATACTTTTTAAAACTGGGCACAAACAAGCTATTAAAATGGCTGCTGCAACTCGTGTGACATTTGGCAATTTACACACTGTACCAAATCTTGAGTGAATACCCAATTAAATATGAACGTTCACAGCCATCCGGAGAATTTTTGTTTTTGTTCATGGGATGTGGATGTCGCTTGGCTAGGCCAGAATTTTTTGCCTATCCATAATTACCCTTTAGAAAGTGGTGGTGAGCCACCTTCTTGAACTGCTGCAGTCCATGTGGTGTAGGTACACCCGCAGTGCCACAGCACTGTTAGGAAGGGGGTTCTAGGATTTTGGCCCAGGGACATCAAAGGAATGGTGACATAGTTCCAAGTCAGGATGGTTTGTGGCTTGGAGAGGAGCTTGCAGGTGGTGGCGTTTCAAAGCATCTGCTACCATTGTCCTTCTAGGGGTAGAGGTTCTGAATTTGGAAGGTGCTGTCTAAGGGCCATTGTTGAGTTGCTGCTGTGCATCTTCTATGTGGTACACACTGCTGACACTGCATTGGAGGAGTATGGGATGTGAATCAAGCGAGCTGCTTTGTCCTGGATGATGTCAAGATTTCTGTGTGGTTGGGACTGCACTAACCTGGGCAAGTAGAGAGTATTGCATCTCGTAGATGGTGGACAGGCTTTAGAAAGAGGTAAGCTACTCACCACAGAATTCCTAGCCACTGACCTGCTGTTGTAGCCACAGTGTTTATATGGCTGGTCCAGTTCAGTTTTTTTTTCATTCATTCACGGGACATGGGCTTCACTGGCTGGGCCAGCATTTATTACCCATCTCTAGTTGCCCTTGAGAAGGTGGTGGTGAGCTGTCTTCTTGAACTGCTGCAGTCCATGTGGTGTAGGTACACCCACAGTGCTGTTAGGAAGGGAGTTCCAGGATTTTGACCCAGTGAGGAAGGGCGATATATTTCCAAGTCAGGATGGTGAGTGGCTTGGAGAACTTCCAGATGGTGGTGTTCCCATCTATCTGCTGCCGTTGTCCTTCTAGATGATAGTGGTCGTGGGTTTGGAAGATGTTTTCTAAGGAGCCTTGGTGAATCTCTGCAGTGCATCTTGTAGATGGTAGACACTGCTGCTTATGTGTGTCAGTGGTGGAAGGATTGAATGTTTGTGGATGTGGAGCCAATCAAACGGGCTGTTTTGTCCTGGATGATGTCATGCTTCTTGAGTGTTGTGGGAGCTGCACTCATCCAGGCAAGTGGGGAGTATTCCATCACACTCCTGACTTGTGCCTTGTAGGTGGTGGACAGGCTTTGGGGTGTCAAGAGGTGAGTTACTTGTTGCACGATTCCTAGCCTCTGACCTGCTTTTGTAGCCACAGTATTTATGTGGCTAGTCCAGTTTCTGGTCAAGATGTTGATAGCGGGGGATTCAGTGATGGCAATGCCATTGAATGTCAAGGGGCGACTGTTAGATTTTCTCTTGTTGGAGATGGTCATTGCCCGGCACTTGTGTGGCGTGAATGTTACTTGTTACTTGCCACCTGTCAGCCCAAGCCTGGATATTGTCCAGGTCTTGCTGCATTTGGACATGGACTGCTCTAGTATCTGAGGAGCCACAAATGGTGCTGAACATTGTGTAATCATCAGTGAACTTCTGACCTTTATGATGGAAGGAAGTTCATTGATGAAGCAGCTGAAAATGGTTGGGCCCAGGACATCACTGCAGGAGTTCCTCGGGGTAATGTCCTGGATCTGGGATGACTGACCTCCAACAACCACAACCAACTTCCTCTGTGCTTGGTGTGACTCCAACCAGCAGAGAGTTTTCCCCCTGATTTCCATTGACTCCAGTTTTGCTAGGGCTCCTTGATGCCGCAATCGATCACTTGTGGCCTTCATGTCAAGGGCAGTCACCTCTCACCTCACCTCAGGAGTTCAGCTCTTTTGTTCCTTTTTTGAACCAAGGCTGTAATGAGGTCAGGAGCTGAGTGGCCCTGGCGGAACACAAACTGGGCATCAGTGAGCAGGTTGTTGCTGAGCATGTGCCACCTGATAGCACTATTCTGGTCAATGGTAACTCCCAGAGTGTAAATAGTGGGGGATTCAGCAATAGTAATGCCATTAAGGTCAAGGGGCGATGTTTAGATTCTTCCTTGTTGAAGCTGGTCATTGCCTGGTACATAAATGTTCCTTGTCACTTATCAGCTCAAGCCTGAAAATTGTCCGGATCTTGCTGCATATGGACATGGACTGCTTCGGTATCTGAGTTGTGAATGGTGCTGAACAATGTGCAATCATCAGCAAACTTCCCCACTTCTGACCTTATGACGGAGAAAAGGTCATTTTTGAAGTAGCTGAAGAAGGTTGGGAATTCACACACCTTTGTTTAAAGGTGAGCCAATACAAAAGGACGTTAGAATTGACCAACTGCCTACCTCCTTGCTTCATGCTGGACAAAAGGGAAGGTGGAATCTCAATTTGTCAGACGGAAGTGAATGGACTCTATCAACCTTCTATTTGGAAAAGACCTTGAACTTGTGAAAAGTCACATGGTGAGACAGCCATGTTTTCTTGGTCCACTTAGCAGCTGTTTTTAGTTAGAACCATTGGAACTATAGGTTCAGGTAGTCTGTGAATCACACTAGGAGAAAAACTGCAAAACCTCAGGCAAAGTATATAACCTATTCTAGCTAAAGTTCACTTGAGAACCAACCTTCTAGAAATTCGACGACAAGAAACCTCACAACCTGCTGTGGATACTTGCTTTGAAAAACCCTCACTTCACATTTAAAGCACCAAAACAATCTACGAAACTACAGGCCTGCCACATGGGAGACCGGGGATCAAGCCAGAGACTTGAGATTGCTAATATCTGTAATAGTGTATTATCTTATCTGTATCTAACCTTTGGGTGTGAGAGAGAATGAGTGAATGAGATATTGCGTTTAATTTGAGGGTAAGTGTGTCAGAATGAATAACTAGTTTTACTTTTAAACTCTCAAAAACTTACTACTGAATTATTTGATTGAGATAGACACTCAGTGGGATAAGGAAAGGCATACCTTCCTGTAGAAAACGTACTGATCATGGGTAATAAGGGAACACACACATTCTATCCCTGACAATCACTTGTAAATCCAATAAGGAATTCAGATGATACTATTTTACTTAAGTAGTGAGAATGTTGTATTTACCAGTGTGTGAAGCAGTTGAGGCAAGTTATATAAAAGAGGAAGCTAAATATGTACATTAGGGGGAAAGGAATAGAAGGATATGTTGATAGGATGAGATGGAGTAAAGTGGGAAGAGTCTCTTGTGAAGCATGAATCAGTTGGGCAGAATGGCCTCTTTCTATTTTGTACAGTCTTGAATTCAATGTAAGCCTGATGTCATCACAGATATTTTAAACTAAACATCATTGGATAGCATTTAAAATGGCAAACCTTGTAGATTTTTTCCTCTGTAGCTCAGAATTTGTTATGCCAGTTGTAGTATTGACTCGTCAGGCCGAATAGCCTGTTTTTGCACTACAAAATTCCAGTTAATGTCCACATAGAGACGCTTTCCTTTGGAGGTCAACTAACTAATGATTAGGTGCTGGAGTCTGGTGAGGTTTTGCTCTTCCTAATCCATAGCAATGCAGCTGATTACAGAAGCCCATTTATACTATCATTGCAGATGATGTCACCAAACTCATCATAGATCAGGGTCTGGAACATAGGAACAGGAATAGGCTGTATAGCCTCTCAAGCTTGTTCCACACACTGAAATTAGGCGTTCTCTGACCTTCATGGCTTAGCACAAGAACATGCATATGGGTTTGGGTACACTTTCCTGTATATGAAATAATTATGCTCTCAATTTTACAATGAAACCAAGCTTTTTTGTTCAGATTGCACATTTTTGCCCATTTGAGTTTGAAAAAGTTCCAGCTAGTGTTTGTTTCAGTAATTTTCCACTGGGGCAAGAATGTAGGTTTTTACTGCCTTTCTTCAATTATCAATCAGTGTGTCATGGGAGTTATTTTTCTTCTATGTTTCTGCATGGGCTTGAGCAGAGTTCTGATGTCACGAATTATAAAAGCAATGATCCAAGCTATTAGTCTGATGCACGCCATTTGACAATTGATTTTAAAGAGCAAAGTGATTGGCAAAGGTCTTTTGAATGCAAAGTACTTAACTCTGGTTACACTCCAAAGAGTTATTGATTGACCAGAGAGACTGCTATCTGAAATTTCTTACCAGGACTTCTCTTTCTCTCATACCAATGCCATGCTGTTACATTTACCCTAAGGACCTTTGTTATTCCTTCACTTTTGGCATTCAACCCATTGTATTTGCCGCTGGTCCTCCACATCCTTCCAGGCTTTGCTTAATCCCTGGGATAAGCATCAAATTATGGTCTGGCTCTCCCAGGGCCTGCATGAGAGTTCCTCCCCTCTCTAATACCAAGGCATAACTATGTACTCTGGCTGAGCTCCCTTCCTTAAGAAGACTGTCAGAGAAGTCTTTGTGCCTTGAGCTCGCTTTTGCACATCTTGGATCACCCAAGGTAAAGCAGATTTGGTAATATTTCTTTCTGTTCTGACACCCTAACGCAACTGCACTTTCCCCTTATAATCGGAACACCTTGAATTTTATGGGTCACCTGTGGGTGGGAAAACAGGTGGGCAGACCCAGAATTAGGGTGCCAATCCATCGGTGGCGGGCTGCCTACCTGTGGCTCAATTGAGGCCCTTAAGTGTGCAATTAGTGCCCCTGCCCCTCCACAGTTTTGCCTTCCCACATCCGTCCAGCCCCTCGCCAAGGCTCGCCAAGGCCTGCCAATCTGATCCCAGCAAAATTCTGGGCTTACTGGTATTTGGGGGGTATCCTTGGATCCTCTTCCTTCTGGGCCTGCTGCAATACTGGCAGTGGCCACTGATCCAAGTGTGGCACAGGGCTGCTGATCTCCGACTGGCCAGCAGTTTTATGAGGTGAGGCTTCCTGCTGAAGACAGAAAGACATCTGGCCTCGTACAATCAGAAAACTAATGTCCCTCAACCAGCTCCCTCAGCTAAACACCCCCGATCAATAAAGAAGGAAAATGTGGATCATTTGCCATACCTTGGGACCAACCTCTCACCGAAGGCAGCCATAGACACTGAAATTTATCATAGTCTCCAAAGCTTGGCCTTTGGCCGACCTGAGGAAAGAGTATTTGAGGACTAGGATCTCAAATCTGAGACTAAAGTCATGGTTTGCTGGACAACAGTGATCCCCACACTCCCATATGTTTCAGAGGCTTGATCAACCTACAGCAGGCATCTCAAAGCACCGGAGAAGTACCACCAGTGGTGCCTTTGCAAGATCCTCCAAATCCGGTCACAGGAAAGACGGTCCAACAGCAAAGTCCTCTTCCAACCCAGCTTGCCCAGGATTGAGGTGTTAATCACTCAAAACCAGCTCGGCTACACAGGACATGCTGCTCTTATGCCTGATGCCCAAAGCAACTGCTCTACTGGAACTTGGTTGCAGCCAGCTGGATAGCTGAAACGCTTTAGGGGATGCCCTTAAAGCGTCCCTGAAGAGGTCAAATGTGCCTGTCGATTTGTGGGGAGACCCTGGTTTGTGACCGATCAAAATGAAAAAGGTTCATTTGGGAAGGCTTCGTCAGGAATTGAGACTTCGTCAGGAATGTGCAAAGCTGAAGTCAAGGCATTGGAGGGAGTGCACATACCTCCCAACAGCTTACCTACCCAACCTTTCAAGCACCATCTGCCCCATATGTGGCAGAGTCTGCAGATTGCAGTTGGACTTTTCAGCCATCTCAGAACCCCTCGAACTGGAGTGGAAGCAAGTCATCTTTGATTCAGAGGAACTCCCTAAGAAGGAGAGAAAGGGCCGTTGCTCTAAAAGTTAAAGTGGGGCAAGCCGGCCAAATGGTGGCGGGCTTGCCCTGAGATTTATGCTGGGGTACGTTGAGCCTACCCCTGTATAATCCAGTCCCTCCAGTTCAAATCTTGATTGGCCAAAGGCAAGGTTTTGTGGGTAGACATGTTTGAGGGAAATGTTAATGTTTTGGGAGGGAAAATTATTTATTAGAGAAAGGAGTGACTTGTGTATTTATATAGTGTCTTTCATGACGACAGGACGTTCCAATGTGCTTTACAGCCAGTGAAGTACTTTAAGTGTGATCACTGTTGTAATGTAGGAACTATTCCAGCCAATTTACAGCAAGCTCCCACAAACAGCATTGTGATAATGACCAGAAACTCTGTTTTGTGATGTTGAGTTGGGGATAACTGTTGGCCAGGACACCAGGGATAATAGCTCCCCTGCTCTTCTTTATAACAGTGCTATGGGATCATTTAAAGTACGTCTGAAAGGGCAGATAGGTAGGGCCTCAATTTAACATCTCATCCAAAAGACGACACCTGCAAAAGTGCAGCACTCCCTCAGTACTGCATTTGATTGTCAGCCTTGTTTTTTGTGCTCAAGTCTTAGGGACTTGAACCCACAACCTTCTGATTCAGAGGCAAGAGTCCTAGCAACTGAGCCACAGCTGACATGTTTTTAGTCTAATTGCATTTTGAGTTTTCTGGGCTTTGGGGGTGGGTGGGGGAGTGGTGGCTGACAAGCCCCTCTAACAACCATACAGTGATACGCATTCAGTTAGCTTTGAAATAATCAGCTAGATTGTGCCATTTTGTGTTTATTTGTCTATAATACAGGTCGTACAACGAGGAGGCATATTGATTACGGATAGAAAGAAAAGTGAGTTTACAAATAAAGACATTGTACAGGATCTGAACCGACTTCTGAAAGCTAAAAAAGGGGAGCAAGTGTCAAGTGCTGCTTTACCAGAGATGGAAAAACAGGTGAGTAAAGTGACCTTCGTGAGAGAGTTCTGCAAAACAAGACTTACTGTGTTCTGTAAAAACAAAATACTTGGATGCTTGAAATAGAAACAGAAAATACTGGAAATACTTAGTGATCTGGTGGCATTTTTGAAGAGAGAAATAGCATTAGTGTTTCACTACAACAGGCCTGTGTATTTCCAGCATTTTCTGGTTTTATTTCAGTTATATTTAATGTACCGCAATCTTTTGTCTTATAGTTAAACAGAACATTTCCACCTGTACTCCTTTAAAATTTTCGGACTTCAAGTACACTTATTGAGGAAGATAAGTCATTTTCCACTCGATGATAACTCTGTTTCTCTCTCCACAGATGCTGCCAGACCTGCTGAGTATTTACAGAATTTTCTGTTTTTACTTCAGATTTCCAGCACCTGCAGTATTTTGCTTTAATTACTGATTTCATTTTTCTGTTCATCACAAGCAACTTTGCTGGGAAATGGTATACTTTTCACTTAGCAAGTGGATAAAACTCTTTCCACAGTTATTTTCTATGCTGTCCCTACTTCATGCAAAGTCTGAAACCAACCGGGTAGATGGATGGCTAATCTGATTCCAAGCTTCTGCAGTTGCTATCCTAAAAAAGTACCCTAATGAAGTGTGGCAAGTGAAATATTGACTTTCCTGGCCCTTTTGGAGAGGAATTCGATTCATAAACCCTCCCATAGTTAAAAGAGTAGGAGCAGTCCCTTGTGAGTCATGCATGTGAATGCACATGCCACCATCCTGTGCTACTTTTGCTGGTACTGTATCCATGCTAACATTTACAGTTCTCTGAAGATTTATGCATTGAGAAAGCTTGATGCCTAGGAAATATTTATTTGATGTTGTAAACTCTGAAATATTTGTGTTTATTTGCTCATTTACCTGTCCCTCCATGCACTGGAAATGCTCCCTGGCCTGGAATGCCATCCTGCAATTTGGCCTCCCTCACTTAAATTTTTTTTTAAAAGGCTGAGGTGGGTTGCTGGGTCACTGGTTAAATATTCTGACTGGTGAACCAGATAGATATCAAATTTGATTCTGTGGGTTTAAATTATATGGAACCAAATTGACTGGGGCAGACTCAGTAATCCAGAGGAAGACATTAACAATACTCTAGTGTATGGTTAATCATGAAGCAGTCAGCTTGATTCACTAATAGAAACATTTGAGATGTAGGACCTGCCACTGGAGGATAAGATTCATCCCACTTTATTTAAGAAACTAGGAAAGCCAGTGCCCCAGCCTTAAGGCTATGCTGCCTAAGTGGGTTATGGGAAGGTTACCAGTTTGGTGATGGTAAGCTAAGGTTCCAGTTGATTAAACTCAGCTTGTTTGGGGCTCCTTAAGCCTTAGCTCAAGTTTCACCCAGATGGGGTGAGTATTAATGCAGAGTGGACTCCCTGTATCAAGCAGACAGAAACTTGGTGTGTAGACTTTTCATGAGCTTGGAGACTCTTGCATGACAATGGTATGTGTGTCAGATATCTGACTGGCTTAAAAAAGTAAACAATTAATTAGCATTGAGACTAATGTTACAACTAGGATACAGAAGAATAAGCTTGTGAAATGGGATGCAACTAATTTTCCCTCCAAGCCGCGCGATAATGCACTTAAACAAATCACCCTCTATTTTTTGTTGTCTGTGGCTATTTTAACTGCAACCTACATGTTACTGTTTAGTTGCTTAGGATAGTAACTGCAAATGCAGAACAAATCTGCAAGGACCGATCTGTTATGTAGTTGATAAGTGCATCATTTTTACTGTGGTTAGTGCAGCTTTACTGTATTGGGGACTACATGGCTAATGCAGATTTTCTTTCAATTTCTAAAGGTCGCCATGTCTTCTGTTTCTGCTGTGATCAAATATTTGGAGCTCCTGTCTGACAAAACTAACTTCGGCCAATATGAGTTGATGACCTTTGACCTGAGCCAGTATATGAGACTGGACAATGCAGCTGTCAGTGCACTCAATCTTTTTCAGGTGAGAGCCCTGGGCCTGATTCTTGTATCTGTCAGTCTGAAGACAACTGTCCTTAAAGGAAGGGAAGAAGATTCCAGCACATTAACCCGTAGCTGCTATGGAGCATGTCACACAGCTACAAGAGCTCAATAATTCAGACCACATTGTATGACAGTAGTTCATATTTCCAGTGGTTTAGCAAAGGGGAACTTTAGTATTCGGGTAAGTACAGTGAATTAATGTATAATACTTTGCACAATGTGCTAAAAGTTATTCAGCAGGATAGAAAATCCCAGATTAGTGTAGATACTATAAACATTACAGAAACAATCACCAGTGTAATACACTGGATAATTGTGCACAAGGCTCTTTGTGGAGTTCTGTAAATACAGTTGGACTAACCATTAAGAGGGGAAGGAGGACAGTTATTGACGCATGATTCAGTAAGGTAAGTATATGTGCTAAAGTTCCATATTAAATTACCACGTTCCTGCAAAATGCTACAGATTGAAGTACAGCTGGTGTGCATTGTCATATGAAAGAGGTGGAAGAGTTAAATTCCCTTTTCTATTCTCAAGACATTTTCTCACCTTCCTCTTTCTCGATCTCTCTCTATGCACTTCCTGTGGGTGAGTACATGGTCTAATGCCAGGACAGCTAAACCCTCAAAAGTCTGCATTGTGCTTGAACACAAGAAATAGAAACAGGAGTAGACCATGTGGCCTCTGCCATTCAGTTCGATCATGGCTGTTCTTGGGCTTCAACTCCACTTCCCTCAATTCTGTTGTCTGGACCTGCTGTAGACTAATTGGTGAGAGATTGATTGATTATTTGCTAGGATTAGTCAACAACGCCAATATTGTATTGTGCAAATGCTAGAATTGTAGAAGACAAATTACCTATTCAAAAATTCTGCGTCATTCGACAGGTGGTTGGCTGCATAAAGGGGAAGGGAGTGGGACGTTTCAATGGAATGATGTCCTAGATGGCCCAGATTTCCTCCCTTATCTGTTTGTATTGTGGTAAACAATGGAGGGTTACCATAGAGAAGGACCCAGCTTTGCACATAAAATTCCAATATATTCTGTGCCACTCACAGCTCAATTTCCCATATCCCTTAATTTCCTGAGACACCAAAAATCTGTTCATCTCAGTCTTAAATGTATTCAATGATGGAGCATCCACAATCCTTGGGTTGAGAATTACAACGATTCACAACCTTTGAGTGACGTAATTTCCCCTCATCTCAGTCCTAAATGATCAGTCCCTTACCCTGAGACTGTGTCCCTGTGTTTTAGATTTCCTGACCAGTAGAAACAATCTTCTACCCATCAAGCCCCTTCAGAATCTTGTATGTTTCAATGATAATTGCCTCTTACTTTTCTAAACTCCAGAGAAAATAGACCCAGTTTGCTGAGCCTCCCAGGGACCAATTTAGTGAACCTTTGCTGTACCGCCTCCAATGCAAGTGTATTTTCTTAAATATGGAGACCAAAACTGCACATAGTACTCCAGATGTGGTCTCACCAAAACCTTCTACAACTCTAGCGAGGATTCTTTATTCCTGTATTCAATCCCCTCTGCAATAAAGGCCAACATGCCATTTGCCTTCCTAATTGCTTGCTGTACCTGTGTGTTAGCGAATTGCACTCCTTGTATGAGCACACTCGGGTCTTTTAGTAGGGTAACATCAGGATAATTTATTTTTTGTTTCTGTTTCTTCCCCCTTCTCTTCCTCTATTTGGGGAAACACTGCTTATATATTACACTTTGTAGTACAGCTGTGAGTGGCACAGAATATATGGGAATTTTATGTGCAAAGCTGGGTCCTTCTCTATGGTAACCCTCCATTGTTTACCACAATACAAGCAGATAAGGGAGGAAATTTGGGCCATCCAGGTCATCATTCCATTGAAACGTCCCACTCCCCCTTTATGCAGCCAACCGCCTGTCGAATGACGCAGAATTTTTGAAGAGGTAATTTGTCTTCTAAAATTCTAGCATTTGCACAATACAATACTGTTGTTGACTAATCATAGCAAATAATCAATCTCTCATCAATTAGTCTACAGCAGGTTCAGACTACAACAGGCCCAGCCATGAGGTGAAGTAAACCTGCAACTGTGGAAAACCGTAAGCCAAAGATGACCTGTTCCTCCCATGCATGCTACACTTGCCACATGTCATGATCAAATAACTCACTTGTTCTTTTCCTCTTTTTCCTAATCCTTCATTTTTCCAACCCCTCTCTGGAAATACAAAATCTTTAGCAAGTTATTATATTTGAATATTTTCAAAGTTGATGTTCCATTACTGTTGGGATTAATTGCCCCCTGTTCTGTGTGTTTAATGTGTTGCAGAGGGGCCAGGTTAAAGGAATGATGTTTACTATAGAGTATCAGGGAGGAAGGAAGGAAAATCATACTGAACTCTGTCTTTAATAGGGTTTTGAAAGGTTGATAGATTCCCTTTACTCCTCTCGTGTTGCTAGGATATCCTGTTACCAATGGGTCTTCCATCTCCTGGCTTGGCTGAGATACAGCAAAACTCAGATTTCACATTGAGTTCAGGCATTCTAGTTTTTGCTAGAACTTTGCACTCTGTATTTTCTGTAATTAATCAATACTTAAATGCTTTTTATTGTGACAGAACTGAAAAGGTGTAAAAACAAATGGTTATCGTATTGTCACTGGTATCCACAAAATGGTGCCTCCTCCTTTTAGACAAGTTTTGCTGCAGCAAGTTAATTTAGGAGGTTTAGTTTTGACACATTGGGCCTTAAAAGTTTCCACATTTTTGTTGTTGTGGAACTTGGGTAAATGGCCCTAAAGCAAGATCAGGGGGAAGAGAAAAGACTATACAATGTAATATTGACAAAATTGAAATTTTAACGTAATTTACTTAGGCCCGTAACTTCCGCACTCCCCACAGTCAGATTTGGCGGGTACTCCAAATGGGGAACCCCTCTGGCAAATTCCAAAGCAAGGGTTTGCATGTCAATTGCCCAGAAGTGCCAACTTCCTCTGGATAATTGCGCTGCGCTGGGAACCATCCGAAAATGTGATTTAAATCGTAAACTTTGGATGGTTCTGCCAGGGTTATATTAATAGTTACCCGAAAAAGTTAGAAGAATTATAACTTCTACTTCTGAGTAACTATTGTAAAGACCTAAACTGATTCCACAAGACTTCCACCACCACCCCCCACAAAAACAAAACACAACCCCCCAACCCCTGGCCACCCCTGACCTCCGGACACCCCCAAATCCTATTCACTTACCTTAGACACTTACCTTCTCTCTGGCCTGTCAATTTCCCTGGACCTTTAAATTTACCTGCTTTACAGCAGCAAGTGCTGTTAAAAAATAAGAGTAGGGGGGCCATGGCCTCCTTGGATACACTAGATCTACACTTCTCTGGGGTCTGCAAGGACTCATTCGATGCAGGCCCCAAGCAGCTCTGGTGATTGGAAGTGGCAACTCAATTTCCAAGACCAGGTAAGTGTGCATTTATTTCTTCTAATTTCTGTGGGCCAGCTCTTTCAGGCGCCAGTCGGAAATTACGGCCCTTATTGTTAAGAAATGAGCGTGTGCCATCAGTGAATGACACACACACAATGTTCATGACCCTCTTAAGTTCTTTTCATTTCATTTATTGAACAGAATATTGTGATAGAAGAACTGGGACAAAAACATTGAGAGGGTGAAGGATATAACCTGCCATATTCTTTTATCATAGGGATCATCAGAAGATTCCAGCAATACACAGTCTTTGGCTGGTTTGCTGAACAAGTGTAAAACTCCTCAGGGACAGCGTCTCGTCAACCAGTGGATCAAACAACCGCTGATGGATAAAAATAGGATTGAGGAGAGGTAGGCCGTTATATTTAAAAAATGTCTCTAGTTCTACAAGTAGCAACTGTCGTATGGTGCTATGCCCAAATGGGCATTCTTTGCCACACCCCGGAGGTGATGGTCATTAGAGTATTCAACAGGGATGTAAAGGGGTTGGGCACCTTACCCAAGCTTAACCCTCTCTTGTCTCCCAACATTCAATACTTTTCAGTAGGCGGATCATTGACCAAGGGTGAGAAGCAAGATCTCAGACTAACTCTTTCCCTCAGCTTGTGCATTGAGGCCAATTGCATTGATCCTATTTCTGACTACAACAGATAATGGAAGGAGTCTGTTTATGTTAGAGCCCATCCCCCTCTAGATCAAGGAATGAGAAACACAGGAAGTCACTAACAAGTTCCTTGTGACAAACCCCATCTGTCGAATGGCAGGCTTTGAACTATCATGGCAAGAGTAGTTCTTGATAAATAGGTTCAGGACCCCTGTGCAGTCAACGTCTCCTGCTGGGGCCTCAGTACAAACCCCATATACACTTGTAGGAAGAAACAAACAATGCTGCACATTACCGAGGAGTGCCCCCTCTGCAGACTAAGCCATGGACTAATTGCCTTAAACTCAGCAAATGAAGAGGCTATTGCTTGGCTTTAGGGATTTGCCTTCGCTACATAAACAAAGAGGCCCTCGAAATCAGGAGCTCCTGTGCCCCAGCTGCTCAAGAGCCTGCAGATTAGTCACAAATGATCACGCCAACAGCCGCAGAGACAAGTCTTCCCATGATCTTTGGTTGCAAAATATCTGCCATCGTCATCATGACCACAGCAGCTAAGCTGTGCTAACTTACGCCTGTGACCTTCCTGGTCTTTATGGTTTAGTTCAATCATGCCTTCTTTCTGTCTAGATTTAACAATTCCAATGCATTCCTGACTGGTATCCCACATTCTACCCTCCCTAAACTTGACACCATCCAAAACACCGGAGCTTGTGACCCTTGTACCAAGTCCTGCTCACCTGTCACCCCTGTGCTCACTGACCTACATTGGCTCCCGTTCGAGCAACATATTTTAACATTCTCATCCTTGCTTTCAAATCCCTCCATGGTCCCGCCCCTCCCTTTTTCTGTAATCTCCTTCAGCCCCACAATCCTCTTGTGATAAGCGTGCTGCTCTAATTCTGCCTTGTTGTTTGTCCCCGATTTGATTTGATCTGCCATTGGTGGCTGTGCCGTCAGCTACATAAGTCCTAAACTATGGAATACTCTTCACCTCTCTACCTCATTTCCTCCTTTAAGACACTCCTTAAAACTTACCTTATTAACCAAGTTTTTGGTCATCTGACTTAATAAGCTCCTTGGAAAAACTCAGTAGGTCTGGCGGCATCGGCGGAGAAGAAGAGTTGACGTTTCGAAACCTCATGACCCTTCCAACAGAACTGAGTGAATCTAAGGAGAGGGGTGAAATATAAGCTGGTTTAAGGTTGGAGGGGGTGGGAGGAGAGAAGTGGGGGGTGGTGGTGTGGTTGTAGGGACAAGCAAGCAGTGTTAGGAGCAGATAATCAAAAGATGTCACAGACAAAAGAACACAGGCGTTGAAGGTGGTGATATTATCTAAATGAATGTGCTGTGTGCATGGGGTCATGAGGACTCGAAACGTCAACTCTTTTCTTCTCCACTGATGCTGCCAGACCTGAGTTTTTCCAGGTAATTCTGTTTTTGTTTTGGATTTCCAGCATCTGCAGTTTTTTGTTTTTAATAACCTCCTCATTTGGCTTTGTGTCATATATTACTTTATAATGCTCCTGTGAAAAGCAATGGCTCTCTTATATAGCGTCTTTAATGTAAAAAATATGTTACTGTTGTAGTTATATTAAGGGATGTACATTTAACCATCATGACCCTCTGGGGGAGTATGATCTACCTTATTTCGTTGATTTGCAACAGTGACTAAGAGCTGAAAATTGAAAAATAATCTAGCTATATAATAAAGTGGAAGCAAACAATGAACTTGTCACTATGTTTCAGTGTGGACTCTGAATCTAGGATTACCATATAGTGTAGTCATTACAATTGCAGTGCAAAGTGGGTTCAGGCTGCTATCAATAAAATCCCAAAGTCAGTGTTGGGGAATGATTGAGCAACAAAAATTAATCCCATTCAGTGCAGTTTTCTATCAATGGCATTTAATGATGCAGAGGTAAATTAAGCTGAATAATGTAACATTGTACCATCCTCCTCTTAACTTCTAACCAATGTTAGACCTAACAGTTCAAATCTTGCATGGTTTAGGCTAATTGACACCTTTGTGCCAGTGTTTAATCCTCTGTGCTACCAAAGTGTTCACTGTTCACAGGAGGACCTGATTGAGCTGGATGGGCAAGTGGTGCTACTGCTGTTTCCTTTTACAAGCGTAACATGCATTCATATTGGATATCAAAGATATTTTAAAAATGGGATAATGTGAATGAATTGAAGCAAGCAATCTAGTGAAAGAACATTATCTGTGAGAATAACAAGATCGTGTAAGACCGTATATTTGGAGATTAGAAGAAATGAGAATAGTTCAGAGGTTGACTGACTGTGTGGTTACAGATACAACACAACCTTGAACTGCTGGGTGCTTCTAAACCAATCTTGTAATCTTTTTCCTGAAATCAACCAAATCAAGTAATCCCCCACTTACAACTGAAATTTATAACCTTAAAGGAACGTTGCTCTATTTTTAGCAGAATTGTGGGTTTAATGCTATAACATTCTTGCTCATATAAAACAGGCATATAATCTGACTTGAGTAACACCAGGGATGGCCACAGTTACGTGATTAGTGTCTTGTAGATAAGCAGCAAAACAGCTTGCATTTATTCAGTGCCTTTATGGTAAATTATCCACAGGTGCTTCACAGCCGGCATTGCCCTTAAAACATGTTTACATTGCAAAGAATTTGACAGACACTCTTCTGGTTGAGTTGAGTAGCAGCAACCAGTAAGTTCATCCTGGCCAGACTTCCATTGTTCCAAGTTCACTCTGAACCTCACCTAGGCCTAGTCTGCCACTTCTGTCCATTTGTGCCATCCCTCCTTTCCAGCAACCGTACCCAGCCCATACAAAACAGCACATGAGGATTTATTTTGGGCTAAGTTTAATTGTTTTACGTGTGCATGTTAGTTATGTACAAAATTGGGCAGCAATGTGTGTCTTATATGTGTATGTAGTCATCTTTGTTTTCCTACCGTTTTCCCCTTCCTCTAACACTGGAGTGGGGTGAGAAAGCTTGGCAGATGATGCCAAACCCAATCCAGTCCATTTAAATCCTGTCCATTAATCAGTGGCTGCGCATGCAGCTCCAGCAGGGGCAGTTGCTAGATAATCAGTAACAGGGTCAGGAATCTTGTCTAATTCTGCCTGCCTCCTCCTGCCACCACCTCAAAGTGCTTAGGCCAATTAGAGGGCTCCTACTATTGCCCCATCTGGGATCACTAATTTCACACAGACTGGGATTTTGTTTTTTGTTAATCCATGTTGCTCAGCCACGAATTGCTTCAATCTCCACTCTGGATCATGTGCAGGCCCGCCTTTGCTTTCTGTGCATCTGTTTCCGAGTACTCTGTTGTTGTTCTACCAAAGGGGAAGGAATAATAATTATTTAAAACACTTCAAAAGGAAACAAATGAATAGGCACACAGGATCCTGAGAAGCTGTAGCAGTCTTGTTTTTCTAGGTGGAGAGGCTGTAAATGGTTATTAGTGTGTGATCAATAGAAAGCATACTAACTTTATCTTTGTGTTTTGACTGGAAAGCATTTCTGAGTTTTTTTAATCAACAGTGATGAGAGAGTTCCTGTAACCTAGGAGGAACATTGCCTTAGGGGTGTATGAGTATACCTTAAATAGGCACTCCCATTCTAACCAGTTCAAGCAGGTTTCAGGTGCTGCAATTTCTGCAGAGAATAGGTGGGCAGTTTCGGTGGATTGGGATACCTGCAGTGGTGGGATAAGAATTAGTCAGTGAGCTATCAAGTTTCAGCAAATACTTTTAAAATTTTCCCTTGACTCCAAATATCCTCTCTTCGGTTCAACTAAACACTGGAGTTTTGACGTTGTTGACATTTTGAAAACAACCTGAGATTCTGAAGGAATTATACAGTGACAGACAAGCTCTGTCTTTTACTTCTGTGTATGAAAACCAATAACGGCAAAGGCTTGGGTCACTTTAAATTGTGACTTTGCCCCGACTACAGTAAGGAAACCAACTTTGGCTGTTAGATGCTGGCACTGAGCTTGACCAAACACTTGTATTGGCTTAGCACCTTTATATTAGTGAAACATTTTAAAGCACTTCACAGAAGCATAATCTGACAAAAACCAAGCAAAAAGTAGATTTTATAATAGGTGACTAAAATCTTAGTCAAGGAGCATCTTAAAGAAGGAGATAGAGGTTTGGAGAGGAAATTCCAAAGCTTAGGGACTAAACAGTTGAACACATAGCTGTTAATGGTCGGGCAAAGGAGTGGAGGCAAGCACAAAAGACCTGAATTGGAGGAATGCTGAGATCTGTGGACAGTTTGACTGGAGGATGTTGGAGGTAGGGAAGAGCAAGGCCATGGTGATATTTGAACCTGAGGGTGAGAATCTTAAAATTGCAGTGTTGCCAGATTGGTAACCAGTGTAGGTCAGCGAGCAAAGGGGTAACAAAAAATAAAAAAAACCTGGAAAAACTCAGCAGGTCTGGCAGCATCTGCTGAGTTTTTCCAGGTATTTTTTATTTTTTGTTTTGGATTTCCAACATCCGCAGTTTTTTGTTTTTATAGCGAGCAAAGGGGTGATGGTTGAATGGGACTTAGTACAAATTAGGACACGGGCAGCAGGGTTTTGGATGAACTGAAGTTTATGGGAGGTGGAAGATGGGAGCCTGTCAGGAGTGTGGTGGAATAGTTGAGTCTGTAGGTAACAAGCATGGATGAAGGTTTCAACAACAGGTGGATGGAGATGGAAGTAGGTTGTCTTTAGTGATAGAATATGGGGTTGAAAATTGAGTCAAATAGGACGTCAAGAGTTGTTAACACTCTGGTTCAGTCTCAGACAGTGGCCAGAGAGGGGGTTGGGAATGGAGTTTTGGCGAAGGTTGGAGGGATTGACCTTTGTTTTCTCAATATTTAATTGGAGGATATTTTGGTTTGTCCAGGACTAGATGCTGGGCAAGCAGTCTGACAACATGGGCAGTGAAGGGATCAGATGGGGATGAATGTGTGAAGCAGAACCAGGAAATATGTGCCTTCTTGAGAGGAGTATTATGCTGGAGTGGCAGAACGGAGCTTGTTGAACAAAATTGTGAATTTGATTTTACGTAATATTAGGGATGTGTCCTTGCCTCCTACTTTGCTGTGTGAACTCAGTAACAACATTCTCATACTATGTTAAAGGAAAGATGTGCTGCCCTTACTGATGTAAACAAAGATTTATAGGTGAAAAATGTCACTTCATACTGCAGCCTGAGATTACTGATTGAAATTAGAGCTGACTTTGCAGAAGCATTTGTGAATAAGCTTAGTTTCTATAGGAGCAGTCGGCAGAGCAGAGATATCTATTCTTCTGCCGGCTTCCCAGCTAATCAAGTGTGTGTGAATAAATTAGTTTTAAATATTAATACTTGGTATGAGAGAAAAAAGGCTGCAGACTTTGGAAAAAAATGAAAATTCCTGAAATATGCAGCGGGTCTTTCAGCCTCTCTGAAGGTCAGTTAACATTTTAATGGTTTGATGGAAGATTACACCAGGAATAATCAACTATCCGTTTTTTAGTGACTGACAGCAGCTGTATATTTCCAATATTTTCCATACTTGCCAGCCTTACAATGAACAATACTACCTTTTGAAATAGATGCTCTTAGTTGCGCTAAAACCTGATCCATGAACTCCCTCAGACCCATTTTTCTGTTCGGTGTTGTGTTTTTTGAGGAATGAAATGTACCTATATTGTAGCTTTGATGTCATAAAAAATGGATCATGAAAACATGGGGAATAGGCTGGAATGATGGTAGTGGGGAAGCTCAGGCCTATACAAAAAGAGATGCTCTGACGTAGTGGTTTTGTCACTGGTCTAGGCTAATGCTCTTGGGAGATCTGGGTTCAAATCCCACCAGAACAGATGGTGAAATTTGAATTCAATAAAAATCTGGAATTAAAAGTCTGATGATAACCACGAAACCACTGCCGAACCCATCTGGTTCACTAATGAACTTTAGGGAAGGAAATCTGCCATCCTTACCTGGTCTGGCCCACCTGTGACTCCAGATCCACAGCAATGCAGTTGACTCTTAAAATGCCCTCTGAACAAGGGCAATTAGGAATGGGCGATAAATGCTGTCCAAGCCAGCGACTCCCACATCCCAATCTCTGGTCAGCAATTCTAAAGCATAAGGAGAATACAATTCTCAATTGAGCATGCCAAAATTGGCAACTGGACCACATGACCAATTCAAAGAGTGCATTGTGTGACCAGTTACCGAAACTGAGGAGCAGCAGCATCTCTGATGGGCTGTCAGTTCAAAAGTTGTTACTGTTGAGCTTACAGAGCATTTTGGTACTTGCAAGTGGAGATACAGGAAGTGATCAGCTCGTCAAGCCTGTTCTTCCATTCTGTTAAATCATTGCTGATGTTGTACCTCAGCTCCATCTATACGCCTTGGTTACATAACACTTAATGCCCAAGCCTAATTGATATTTTTAATTGACCTGGTCTGAACTGCACATTTCCACTACTCTGGAAATGTAGTATGCTCAATGAAATGCAAAAATGTGTAATTTAAATGTGATGCTTTTGATTCATCATCTCAGCTTGCTCCTGCCTTTCCCATCACCAATACCAGTGACATGCTTGTAAGTACCAGTACCACACTCAGTTACACAGCTCAAAACACTCTAATCCATACACAAGCCCAGAAGGTCAGAACTGCAAATACCCTATTGGGTGAACAAATACAGAAACATATTTTCCTTGATAGTCTGAAATTGATATGCAGAATTACTTTAAGCATGTTAATTCCTGTGTTTTAAAAACATTGATTTCTCTTTTTGCCCCTCCTATCTTTCTAAAGGTCACTGATGTCCATAGATACTCATTGCTTCCTTTATTGTCAGTTTTGCCCTCACTAGCCTTGGAGGGCAGAAACAAATTTTAGTATCTCCATGTGCCTTTCTGGCTCATATTGGTAATTTTACACTGACCAGGGATTAAGTGCCACCACTTTTCAAGCAGGAAAGCCAGGAACCTTCCTAACTTTAGGTAGAACCTAAAATAGAGCTACCAGACCTGGATTTTTACTACATGGCACAGGCCAATGAGACCTTAATGTGTTGAAGCTTTTCTTCTGTATTGCCAGTCCTGT
The DNA here is from genome assembly GCF_017639515.1 of Carcharodon carcharias. Lineage (NCBI taxonomy): Eukaryota > Metazoa > Chordata > Chondrichthyes > Lamniformes > Lamnidae > Carcharodon > Carcharodon carcharias. The sequence continues at coordinate 206,462,109 of NC_054468.1, forward strand.
GGTTAAACAGTAACTACTGTGCCCTTCAAAGCTGCTGCTGCTCCTCAGTTTCAGCAAATGGTCATGTAGTCCACTCTTTGAATTGGTCATGTGGTCCAGTTGCCAATTTGGGCATGTTCACTTGAGAATTGCATTCTCTTTGTTTTAGAATTGCTGATCAGAAGTAGCCTGAGAGCATCTGTTTTATATAGGCCTGGCCCTTCCCACTACTGCCACTCCAAACTATTCCCCATGTTCCGTGTTTTGTGACATCAAACTTTCAATACTGCCCTTCTAAAAGCTCCATGAGGTTAATACAATTTTTTCATACTAAGATGCTGTTTATTTATTATTATGTAGACTTACTGTTCTGAGATTCATTCCATTTAGATCTGTTTTGACTTGTCATTGTGAGTGCCCGCTTGTGTTGGAGCGGTTTCATTCAGCTTTGTTTTTATTGTAGCTTCAAGAGTTCATATTCACATTTTTGTGAAGGTTTTATCTTTGCACCTGGCTTTTGCATTTTGGGAGGTTGTTTGGATATTCTTTGTTTGGGGTGAGTGGTATTGTGCGATTATGATTGGGGGAAGGTGAGGTGGTAGGAGGCAGTGATGCCAAGTGAACCCCCAAAAATGGGCCCCAGGATTTGATGTCTCCCATTGCTTCTGGAAGCCTTGAGACACACATTAGGAATTGGATATGCCCTACTGGTATTTCATCTACATGCTTGTTCAATGGAGATCTACACTTTGCCACAATGGAGGGAGGTCTCTTATCAGAAGCCAGAGAGGGCAGGGTCCTCTTAAGAGATGTGGACCTTGTGGTTTCCTGGACCTTTGCTTTGAAAATGAATGAAGGAACATAACCAGAACATGGGAAGATGAGTGCCTTGTTTATAGTCCTTCTGGGAGTCACTCGTATCTGGGGATGGAGCAGATGCTGTATGTACACAGTATGATTTGATATTTTTTCTCTTCTGCTCTCTCTCTCTTCCCCCCCACCCTCCATCCCCTCCTCACTTTTTTATTATCCTACCACATTCAAAAATTATAGCCAGGAGATATTTTCTTGGGAATGGAACCATTCTGATGTATTTTGTGGGTATGCTGAACAAGGGAAAGCTTTTATTTTAAGGGAAGAAGACCGGTAAAGAAGCTTTTCCCTACTGCCTTGGACTCACTTCCCTATACAAATAGTCAAGAGTTTTGCAAATCACTTGATATTGCTCCATGCCATGTTAAACATTAACTATTTGGCTTATTGTATTCTTCCACCTTGAGACAAGTGGCACTTTCAGCTACAGATGGCTTCTCCGTGACGCTTGGACATTGTACAGAGAATATGTCTGTAAAATGATGATGCTTTTCTGTGCTTGGTGGCACACTGAAGCTTGAATGTATGGTAATGCAAAAGCTGTTGGAGTTTCCTGTTTAGTGCATAACCTGATGAGTGTCTCAATGCAGACAAATAGGGTCACAAACATGTGATTTTTCTGACCTTTTTGTCGCTGTATTACTTTGCCGGGAACATCTATTCATGGAGTCAGCCCTTGTAGGGACCAAGCTTATTCCTTGTGTTAAGTAACACATGTCTTTTTTAAAAAAAAATGCTTTGTAGCTTATTTTTGGGGTTGGTGGGATGGGGGCAGGGAAGTTGGGGCAGAGGAGAATGAAGTTTTTAATTGTTCCAAAGATGGGCTGGATCCAAGCCAACCTCTTTACCTCAGAAGACAAAGAACCAGTGGTGACTTGTGTTTGCAGGCTTTGCTTTAACCTTTAGAATAAGGGTGCAGTTATAACGTTGCATGTAAGCAAACTACTTTTTAAAGGTATCAATCCAAAGAAAGCAATTCTTAACCAGACAATGCCGCATGTATGGCGAATGCCACCAGGCTACTCCCAGTCATGCACTGAAATGCTGTTCCCCTCTTACCCCCGACTCCCCCATGCAAACAGGAGTGTCCTGACTTAAATATTCAATGAAGCTGCCTTGTTCAAAACTGTACGAAAATGCATTCTTTGTCATCTAATGTGTATTTCTATGTAGTTGCTCCTGTGCATCCATCTTGCACATTGCACTCCCTGACTTTCTTACACTCACGTTTTTCTTTTTGTGATCTGTATTACATCAAGTTTAAGTTTATAGTTTGGTAGTGTTACCTGTTGTAGCCAGTAAGATGGGTGTGTGTTTGGCTGTACAAGTCTTGCCATTATGTTGATGGAAACAATACATATTTATCATCACCTTTCCTCACATCTTCCTCCTTGGGGCACATCCATTTTTCCTCCTTATGACTGTATAAAGCACCTTGAGCCATTTTTCTTCAGTAAAGGCATATTTGTTATCTAAATGCAACTTGTTGTTGATGTCTGGATTCTTTCAAAATGGAGGGTAGTAACATTTGAAAAATAAAGGCCCTGCTGCCCTCTGCTGGCCACACCTGAAAATTGTTGAGTTACAGTGTTTAAATCCTAGCATCTGCTTAAAGAATTTGTTGTCCATCTGGCTTAGAACACACCTGAGTTTATCCAGAAAAGGCAAAGCCCCTGGGGTGTAGTAGATCAGAGAGCAGCCCATTGCTTGGATGAGGTCATTGAAATTCTTTTTCAGGAAATATGGAGAAGAAATATTGGCACAATTGCTGCCAAGGTTTCTGAACATTGCGAGTGAGAGGAAGAAAAGAGGGATGAATGGCCTGAACATTTTTGCAAACAATTGACTTTTTAAATTAACTTCTGCATCAGGCTCAGTCACAAGAAATCCTGATGCTTATATTATATGGATGACTGAAGTGTAGTTTGCGCAAGAATGTCGGGAAAATGTGTGATGTTTAGATGGCGTGATTTCCCAGCAAGATATAACTCTTAATACCCAAATCAGAACGATGAGATTAATTTAGGGGCATCACTGTGCAAGATGTGATACGGTTAATGGGGAAGGGAGGAGAAAAAAATGACAAATTTTGTGTGGGGTGGGGGGGGTCTTCATAGATTTGCCTGTACCATACTATCATGGCCACAGGGTGGCAGAGTAATACTCAGGGTTCTGATTTATTTGCGAGTTTGCAATGCAGCAGAATATAGAAGGGTTCAAAACAGAATGCAACATGTTAAAAATGTTAGAGCAGTAGGCTTTTTCGTAACCTTCAAATTATAGTTGTTTCATATGCATAGTGGTCCCCTTCATTGTGATGGTGACTACACTACAAAAGAACATGATTGGCTGAGAATGATTTGGGGTCTTGAGGTTATGAAAAGTGCTCAACAGATGCAAGTTCTTCATTGTAGGCCTGGCATTTCTGTTTAGGTTGACAACTTCTAGAAGCAAGGAGGGAAGAGAGGGCTATTCTTTGTGTCAGTTTTATTCCTTCCTGTGACATTCTCCTCAGTCCTCCCTGATTTGCTAGGCCAGGGATCAGAATCACAAGTTGAGATAGTGCCCTGCCAACATGATTAAAGAGTGCGGAGAGAGAGAGAGACTAGAGTCCATTAAAGAACGCAAGAGGGAAAAGAGTGCGGAGAGCAGCTGATAGGCGAGTAAGATTGATGGGTATTTCTAGTCTTTAAAGTAAAAGTAAGGTCTTTAGTTTGTGTTTGGGTCCCTAGTCTTTTTCTTAACAAGCTATTTTTAAGTATAAGATCGATACTGGTGTTTTAAAAAAAAATTACAAAGTGTAAAGAGCAGGCGATTCTTCAAGTGTAAAGTATAGGGATACTAGAGTAATTAATTAAATACGATAGCAATGGGTGATGTGTTGCTGCTGCAGCATGTGGGAGCTGCTGGACACCAAGGTGATCCGGAGCGAACACATCTATAGTAAGTGTTTGCAGATTGAGGAACTTCAGATCTGAGTTAAGGAGCTGGAGTCTGAGCTACAGACATTGTGCCACATCAGGAAGTTACCTAGACACTTGCTCCAGGAGGCAGTCACACCCCTCAGATTCAAATTTGCTCTGTGTTCAGGGATATGAGGGTGTGATTGCAGGTGAAGCAGGTATGGGGACCTAGGGGGTAGAGTTTGAGGAACCTCGGCCCCTGCAACTGTCTAATAGTTATGAGATTCTTGCAAACTGTGGACGAGAGTGGGGACTGTGGGGAGGATGAGCGAACTGAGCATGGCACCGTCGTACAGGGAGCCACACAATTTGGGGGAGGAAATAGGAAAGTAGTAGCAGGAGGGGACAGTATAATTAGGGGGATAGATACTGTTTTCTGCAGCCATGAGCATGAGTCCCGAAGGCCGTGTTGCCTGTCTGGTGACAGGGTTAAGGACATCTCCTCAGGACTGGAGGGGACGGATCCAGCTGTCGTCACCCACTTTGGTACCAACGAAATTTATTAGGACTTGAAAGGAGGTTCTGCTGAAAGAATTTGAACAGTTGGGAGCTAAACTTAAAAAGCAAAACTTCCAAGGTAATATTCTCGGGATTACTACCTGAGCCACGGGCAAACTGGCATAGGTCGAGGAGTTAAATGTGTGGCTCAAAGATTGGTGTAGGAGGAATGGGTTTCAGTTCTTGGGGCACTGGCACCAGTACTGGGGTAGAAGGGAGCTATTCTAGCGGGACGGGCTTCACTTGAACCATGCTGGGACCAGTGACCTGGCGAATTGAATAACTAGGGCTGTAAAGAGGGCTTTAAACTAAATAGAGTGGGCGGGACTGGTGGTGGTTCTGGAGAAGGGATATGTAGGCTGACAAAGTAAAAATAGCAGCATTGCAGGGCATCTATTTAGGTAATGATACCCAGAATGTGACAGGAAGGGACAGAGTGTACAAACATAAAAATACAGCAGCAAATAGGGTCAAAGGGGGAAGAAAAATGGTAAAAAGGCAAAATTAATGGCTCTTTACTTGAATGCACATAGAATGCGGAACAAAATAAATGAATTAACGACACAAATAGAGGTTAATGGGTATGATCCTATAGCCATTACGGAGACATGGTTACAAGGAGATCAAAGGTGGGAACTAAATATTCGGGAAATGACTTTTCGAAAGGACAGGCAGGAAGGAAAGAGTGGTGGGGTAGCTTTGTTAGTATGAAATGGAATAAGTACGATAGCAAGAAAGGATCTTGGATTGGAAGATGTAGAATCCATATGGGTGGAGGTAAGAAATAACAAGGGGAAGAAGACACTGGTGGATGTAGTCTATATTGCCTCCTAACAGTAGCTATACTGTAGGACAGAAAATAAATCAGGAGTTAATGAGGGCATGTAAAAAAGGCAGTACAAATCATTGATGACTTTAATCTTCTTGTAGATTGGGAAGATCAAATTGGCAGAGGTAGCCACAAGCAAGAATTCATAGTGTATTTACGACACCTTCCTAAAACAATGTGTTGTGGATCCAATCAGGAATCAAGCTATTTTGGATCTGGTAATGTGTAATGAGGCAGGTTTAATAACATGGTAGAATTTAGCATTCAGTTTGAGAGTGGGTAACTTCGGTCCCAAACAACTGTGCTAAATTTAAATACGGGTAATTACAATGGAATGAGGGCAGGGTTGGCTGGAGTGGACTGGGAATGGAGTTTAGCAGAAAAGACAGTCGATGAACAATGGCAGATGTTTAAGAAAATGGTTCAGACTCGCAACAAAAATATGTCCTAGTGAGGAAGAAGGATTCTAGGAAGGGGATAAACCAACCGTGGTTAACCAAGTAAGTTAAGGATAATATCAAATTGAAAGAAAAAACATACAATGTGGCAAAGATTAATGGTAAGCTAGAGGATGGAGAGAGTTTTTAAAAACTTTCTTAAAAAGATGACCAAAAAAAAATAAAGAGGGAAGAAATAGACTTTGAGAGTAAATTAGCAAGTAATATAAAAACAGACAGTAAGAGCGTCTTTAAATATATAAAAAGAAAGAGAAAGGCCAAAGTGAACATAGGCCCCTTAGAGATTGAGGCCGGGGAAATAATAATGGGGAACCAGGAAATGGCAGAGGAGTTGAATATATCCTTTGTATCAGTCTTCACGGTAAAGACACTAATGGCAATTTTCCACATGGCCTGGTAGATGCCAGTGTTGTAGCTGTACTGGGACAGCTTGGCTAGGGGGCACGACAAGTTCTGGAGCACAAGTCTTCAGTACCATTGCTGGAATATTGACCAGGATTTTCCCTTTGGCAATTTGGGGGCGAGGCCCGCTCGTTGAGGGGAAAATCACGCGGGATGATGTCAGGAGGAACCCCCGACGTCATCCCGGTCCCCTTAAATATTGATGAAGGTGAAAGGACAGCGAAATCAGCTGTCCGCCTGCCAATCTGTCAATGGCCAATTAAGGCCCTTGACAGGCTAATTAACCTTATTAAACACCCTGCCTGGCCAACCTTAAGGCTGGCAGGCAGACCAGGAGCCCCAGCGGGCTGCAGATTATTAATGAAATTTCATCCACTAGTCAGTTCTGTCGAAGGGTCATGAGGACTCGAAACGTCAACTCTTTTCTTCTCCACCGATGCTGCCAGACCTGCTGAGTTTTTCCAGGTAATTCTGTTTTTGTTTTGAAGTTTCATGTCAGTTTTTTAAAACTTTAATAAATTTTGTGTGTTTATTATTAACATGTCCCATCTCGTGTGATGTTGTCACATGAGGATATGTTAATAATTTTAATATTTATCTATTTTTAGAGTTTACTTACTTCTCACGAATCTCCCTGAGACAGGACTTTGCCTCAGGGAGAAGTGCGCTCGCACGAAAGAGCACACTTTGACAAATGGGGATTCCCTCCACCACCCGCACAAGAAGCGCATAATGCTTCCTGTTGGGCAGGCCGCCGAGGCCCGCCCACTCAAAATGGTGGCAGGCCCCGTTTTGGTGGCAGGGTTTGGCTGCCCACCCGCCCATCGAGGTAAGAATTCTGCCCATTGTTAGGGCCCGTAGCCTTTGCAGTATCCAGTGCCTTCAGCAGTTTCCTGATATCACGTGGAGTGAATCGAATTGGCTGAAGACTGGCATCTATGATGCTGGGGACCTCCGGAGGAGACCGAGATGGATCATCCATTCGGCACTTCTGGCTGAAGGTTGTTGCAAATGCTTCAGCTTTATCTTTTGCACTGTTGGCTGGGCTCCTCCGTCTTTGAGGATGGGGATGTTTGTGGAGCCTCCCCCTCCAGTGAGTTGTTTAATTGTCCATCACCATTCACGACTGGATGTGGCAGGACTGCAGAGCTTAGATCTAATCTGTTGGTTGTGGGATCGCTTAGCTCTGTCAATCACTTGCTGCTTATGCTGTTTGGCAAGCAAGCCGTCCTGCTTTATAGTTTCACCAGGTTGACATCTCATTGTTAGGTATGCCTGGTGCTGCTCCTGGCATGCCCTCCTGCACTCTTCATTGAACCAGGGTTGATCCCCTGGCTTGGCGGTAATAGTAGAGTGTGGGATACACCAGGCCATGAGGTTGCACGTTGTGTTCGAGTACAATTCTGCTGCTGCTGATGGCCCACAGCGCTTCATGGATGCCCAGTCTTGAGTTGCTAAATCCATTCGAAATCTATCCCATTTAGCATGGTGGTAGTGCTACACAACACGATGAAGAGTATCCTCAATGCCAAGGCGGGACTTGGTCTCCATAATGACTCTGCAGTGGTCACTCCTACCAATACTGTCATAGACAGATGCATCTGCGGCAGGCAGGTTGGTGAGGATGAGGTCAAGTATGTTTTTCCCTCTTGTTGGCTCCCTCACCACCTGCTGCAGACCCGGTCTAGCAGCAACGTCATTTCGGGCTCGGCCAGCTGGGTCCATAGTGGTGCTACTTAGCCACTGTTGGTGATGGACATTGAAGTTCCCACCCAGAGTACATTCTGCACCCTTGCCACCCTCAGTGCTCCCTCCAAGTGATGTTCAACATCACTTATTACATACATACATATTGTAAAGAATGTAATAGCAGAGCATTTAGAAATACATAATATAACCAAGCAGACTTAGCATGACTTCACGAAAGGGAAATCATGCCAGACAAATTTATTAGAATTCTTTGAGGAAGTAACAAGCAGGATAGATAAAGGGGAACTAATAGATGTAATATATTTGGATTTCCAAAAGGCGTTCGATAAGGTACAACACATAAGGCTGCTTAATATATTAAGAGCCCATGGTGTTGGGGATAGCATATTAGCACGGATAGAGAATTGGCTAACTATTAGAAGACAGAGAGTTGGGATAAGTGGGGCATTTTCAGGATGGCAATCTGTACCTAGTGGAGTGCCACAGGGATCAGTTCTGGGGCCAAAATTATTTACAATATATATTAATAAGGGAAGTGAATGTACTATTGTAGATGACACAAAAATAGGTGGGAAGGCAAATGGTGAAGATGACACAGAGTTGACAGAGATATAGATAGGTTAAGTGAGTGGGCAAAAACTTGGCAAATGGAATATAACGTGGGAAAATGTGAGGTTATGCACTTTGTAAGGAAGAATAGAGGAGCTGATTATTATTTAATTGGAGAAAGACTGCAGAAAGCTGCAGCACAGAGGGATTTGGGAGTCCTTGTGCATGATTCCCAAAAAGCTAACATAAGTTCAGCAGGTAGCAGGGAAGGCAAATGGAATGTTCAAAGGGAATGGAGTATAGAAATAGGGAAGCCATGCTGAAACTGTTCAAGGCACTAGTTACACTACACCTAGAATACTGTGAACAGTTTTGGTCCCCTTAACTAAGGAAAGATATACTGGCATTGGAGGTAGTCCAGAGAAGGTTCACTAGGTTGATTCAGGGTGTGGAGGGATTTTCTTATGAGGAGAGGTTGAGTAGGTTGGGTTTGACCTTATTGAAACATAGAAGATTCTTGGGGGACATGACAGGGTAGATGCTGAGAGGTTGTTTCCCCTTGAGGGAGTGTCTAGGACCAGAGGGCATAATCTCAGAATAAGGGGTAGCCCATTTAAGATGGGAATGAGGAGGAATTTCTTCTGAGGGTAGTCAGTCTGTGGAATTCTTTACCACAGAGGGCTTAATGGCTGGGTCATTAAATATATTCAAGGCTGAGATAGATTTTTAATCAGTAAGGGAATCAAGGGTTATGGAGAAAAGGCATGAAAGTGGAGTTGAGGATCATCAGATCAGCCATGATCTCATTGAATGGCGGAGCAGACTCGATGGGCTGAATGGCCTACTTTTGCTCTTTCGTCTTATGCTCCCAGGCTCTTGCCAATGTTACTGCAATCAAATAAATCAAAGTGTGATTTTGTGGAATTGAAGCAATGGAGCTGCATGACAGGAGCCAAGAAAGTCTTTCTCTTCCAAACACTGCCTGCCCATGCAGATCTGGTATCTGGCCTTTGACTTCTTTCCACAAAGATGCAATTAAAATAAGGAATTGGACAGACTGAGGCAGTGAAGCTCCATGTTGACTCTTGTGTGTTCTATACCACAACTTCATGGGCTGTTTTCCCCTCCATTCTGAATTTCTGAGACCAACATGTTAATAAGCAGTTCAGAGCTGTATTGCATTAAAACAAATGTCTAATGAGTTCTTGTCAATTGCCTTGAAAAGGCTTAACCTGGTGGAGGCTTTTGTGGACGACACTGAGCTAAGGCAGAATTTACAGGAGGATCTGCTTCGGCGATTTCCTGACCTCAACCGCCTGGCAAAGAAGTTCCAGCGTCAGGTGGCAACCCTACAGGATTGTTATCGGATTTACCAGGCTGTCAATCATCTCCCAAATGTGGTGCAGGTGTTGGATAGATATGAAGGTAAGAAATAACACTTCAGGACATTGTCATGTTCATCATACATTGTTCTTACTGCTGCATCCTGCAGTTTTGGGAGACCATGAAACATTTTCATTTCTGTGATCTGCAGCAAAATTAAATCTAAACTGGCTTCTTTAATTTCAAATCCTGTAGATAACTAAGCCCCACTTGGCTACCCGTGTTATCAGCCATCCCACCAGCTTTGTCTTTTTCATAGTGAGAAACCTCCATCGCGTTTTGAGTTTCCAATTATTTTTTGTGAATTTTTCTTTAAGCAATTTTGTTTACTGCCAAGGTCTTTTTAAAACAAAAAAACAGACCAGGGTTGGGATATAATCTCCAAAACACTTGTAAAACCCTGGAATCCCAGAAAATCACATTTGATTTATTCAGTTATGGATTAGCGATGAAAGCTTTGCATATTAATTGCAATGTTACTAATTTCACAGAGAAACCTGCAGAATCATTGTGTGATTGCCTCTCCCAAAAAGCAGAGTAAAACTTGCAGTGTCATGTGTATAAAAATAGTTTTTGACTTACTAGTAGTTCAGGATGTTTAGATACATCAGAAACCTTCCTTTGCTCTGCCCAGTCCCCGCTACACCATCTCCCATGCCATAATTCTTGCGGCCTTTCTTGGTGTATTTTGCCAAGAGGGGCATTTTTATGCTCTGCTTCATGTCGATGGGGAACATTGTGGAAACTTTGAAAACCTATTTTGTTTAGGATAGTTGCAGCCAACAGTCAGGATTTGAACCGATGTCACAAAGGGAAAGAGCCATGTGCAACCTACTTCATTTAGCTGGTGCCTACAAGTTTTGATTTCCCACCACTTGTGGCTGCTAGGGTATTGATGATAGCAGGGATGCTAGTATGTTGTCCATTTTGACTTGGTAATCTATAAACCTGAATGATAAAGAACTTGCATTTATAGAGCCCTTTCAGGGCATTCCAAAATGGCTTCATAGACAACGACACCAATGTTTACGGAGAGGGTAGCGTAGGGAAAAACTGGCAAGGCTGGGGGATGTAGATCTCATGCTGAATTTAATGGCATAATTACACAATTACAAATTGTTTCTTCTGTTTCTAGTCTGGCAGCCAACCGAATTGACACTGGGTGGGTAAGATACTGGCATGAGTCCACCGCATGGTTCTTGGGTATGGGTTGGGGAGTCAGGCAGGGGTAGAGAGAGACGCCATCAAGGGAGGGAGAGATTGGGGCTTAAGGAAGAGGGTGGTAGCAGTGGGGAGAGGGGTAGAGATGAGGCCAAAATGTTCTTTAAGGGGCCAAGAGTAACAATCCTGCTCCTCCTGACCCACCAGAAGTTCTGTAAAAGGCACTTAACTTGAGCCAGCAGCTCCTGCCTCCCTTTCACTGCCAGGTTTCCCTAACTCTTGGCCTCACCTGTACTTGCAGGGGCAGATGGGGCCGTTGATTAATATTGAGGCTTATGAATTATGTTTGCATTGTGATCACCCATGTTCTGTAGGTTAATGTGACAGTTGATTGAAGCACAACAAGGTCCCACAAACAACGGTAAGGCAATGACTGGCTAATTTGTTTTCGTATAGATAATGAAACAGATACTGATCAGGACACCCAGGAAACTTTTTTACTCTTCAGGTAGTTCCTTTGAAGTTTCTAACCTTACCTGATCAGGCACACAGGGCCTCAGTTTAACTGAATATAGGCCCTAAACTCTTATCAAATAATAATCATACGTTTCTGCTTATGCTCAGTACTGCATTGAAGTGTCAGCCTAGATTACGTGTTATAAAGCTGATTAACAGAAGTATCGAACAGCTGGAAATCCAGCCAGTACCACTTGCTAGGAATTATGGTTATTGACCCATTATTTGCTGTGCCAGGGCATCTAACATTGTCCATCTTTAGAACTGTCCTTGCAAGCTTAGGGTTGTAAATTTTTTTATGTGGCAAGTTGTTGACACTGAACTAATTCAAGGCAACAAGTGAAAGTGGGCTTCTAGGACCTGAGTGAACAGGGCAATTAACTGCATACCTCATCAGTTTGAAGGATTGTGAAATTAACAATACAAGGACTGAAAAGGAATTTAAATCAGAATGGGTGAATTAAATGTCCTGTCAGGTATGGAAAGAGAAATGGGGAAAGAAAGGTTGGATTAGGAAAAAGCTGAAAAAAAATTACATTTTTAATCTCGAACAATAATCAAAACCTGAAGGAATGAGACTCCACATTTGTAGTTAATTTTTAGTGGCAATGAGCCTTATTAGCAGTTGTTAAAGGGTATTTAGACTGAAATGGGCAAGAGCTTTTTGTAGTGAGTTTAGTTTGTATTTATCTAGTGAATACAGCAGTTTCATGTCATTGTATATGTTTCAATGGTGAACCAGAAAATAGATTGCTGCTTTTGTGAAGTTAGCAGTGAGGTGACGCATCTGGACAGCAAATTTTGCATTTTCTGAAAGTTGCGGTACCATATGTGAGAGTGCTATCGGCTTCACTGTTATTTTAATAACATGTTATGGCTCATTTTGTTTTACTTTCAGTGGAGTATTAATATTTTAGAGCTGGAATATTCATTAAGTAAACCTCCCTTATTCTGATTGCCATAGCTTGTCTAATGTGATTAATACTAATTGTTTTCACAGGACTACACCAGATATTATTGAAAGCTGTGTTTATCTCCCCACTGACGGACCTTATCTCTGATTTCGCCAAGTTTCAGGAATTGATTGAGACCACATTAGACCTGAATCAGGTAAGTGGCTAAATTGAGAGAGTTAATGTGTGCGGTTCTTTCAGGTTTGAATCAGGTTTGTGCGAATCAGAACCATAGAATCTCAGAATTGTTGCATTGCAGGAGGTGGCCATTCGGCCCATCATGTCTGCACCAGCTCTCCGAATGAGCAGTTCACTTAATGACATTCTCCTGCCTTCTCCCCACAACCTGCACTTTCTTCCTGTTCAAATAACTCCCTGATTCCCTTCTGAATGTCTCGATTGAACCTGCCTCCACCAGACTCAGGCAGTGCATTACAGATCTTAACTTTTTCACGCAGCAAATGTTTTTTTCTCTCATCGCTTTTGCTTCTTTTGCAAATTACTTTAAATCTATGCCCTCTCTTTCTTAATTCTTTCACGAGTGGGAACAGTTTCTCCCTATTCACTCTGTCCAGATCCCTCATGATTTTGAATACCTCTATCAAGTCTCCTCTCAGCCTTCTCTTCTCCAAGGAAAACAGTCCTAATTTTTCCAGTCTTTCTTCATACCCGAAGTTCTTCAAAACTGGAACTATTCTCATGAATCTTTTATGCATTCTCTCCAATGCTTCACCTCCTGCCCAAAGGGTGGTGCCCAGAACTGGACGCAATACCCCAGCTGAGACCAAACTAGTGCCCTATAGAAGTTCAACATAACCTCTTTGCTCTTGTACTCAATTACCTTACATATAAAGCATAGGACACTATGCTTTATTTACCGTGCTTTCAATCTGTCCTGCCACCTTCAATGACTCAGGTCCCTCTGCTCTTGCACACCCTTTAGAGTTGTACCCTTTATATTGTATTGTCTCTCCATGTTCTTCATACCAAAATGAATTACTTTACGTTGCTCTGCATTGAACTTCACCTGCCACTTGTCTGCCTATTTCATCAGTTTGTCAATGAAGATGAGAGTGAGAGACTTTGTGGGCTGAAGAAATAGAATTGTATATGTAACATCCTTTATTAATCCCCGAATCTAGCCACAGCTGACAGTGAAAAAGGAATTTGGTTCATTTTGCAGCATTTTCAGAACATACTACTTGACAATCTAATTAATTTCTTGGAAGTCATAAGGATTGAAATTTGCATGGGCTGTTTAAATTCGTTATAAAATTATAATTATCAGTTCATGGCTGTAATTCCTAGTTTTGCATTATATGAGACGAAATGAGGGAAGAGTTTTTCATGCTGAAAGTGGTTAAGATCTGGAATGCCTGAGTGTGGTGGAGGCACGTTCAACCGAGACATTCAAGAGGGAATTTGATTATTATCTGAAATGCAAGAATGTGCAGAGCCGCGAGGAGTGGCAGTAGGTGAGTTGCTCCTTTGGAGAGCTGGTGTAGAAGCGATGGGTTGAATGGCCTCCTGAGCTGCCACCTTTCTGTGATATCTGGTAAAACATAAATTTAAGAGATTTCTATCATCCGATTTGTGCTTTTGGTGTAGTGTTGACAGCTATATCCAGGTGCCAGCAAAGGAGCTGTCTGCGATGTATCAAAAGGAGCTCTAACTGTTCCTAGTATCTCACTAGGATCTGGTTTTGAGTTAACCCAACTCCCCAGGGCCATTTCCAGGTTGCTATTAAGGACAAAAGAGTATCTTGGTCAAGGAAATAAATCGGTCTGGAAACTGCTTGCCCCAAGTAGACTGAGTGGGGAGGTAGGGGTGTGATGTGGAATGCAGTCCCTTTGACTTAACTTGAGTCCAGGTTGCTGGTGAATTCAACACCATTTGTAACGTTGGTGCAGTAGGATAAAGAAAAATTCTCTGATAATCTTTTATGGACCAATACATGGTCATGTTTGAGAGCTGAGCAGGCTCTTTTCAGTTGGAGATGAGAAAAAGGAGTTTCATTGGTGATGGTGAGGCTGTAAACAATTATTGCTAGAGAAAAATATATGTCAAGGCATCTAAAATTTGTCCTTAGTAAAATTAGTTGATCAGCTTTGTGACTGGTGGTGCCTTCTTCATTTGGTCTGGAAAGGAGTGCTTAACAATAGATCCACAAAAAAGTAGAAAAATGAAAGAACTGCCAACTGACTTGTAGAAACGAATGATTTTGTGTCTACTTCTGGAGTGATAAAACTTCAATAGCGCTCGACTGGCTATAAAGCACTTTTGGATGTTTTGAGGTCACGGAAGGCATTATATAAATTAAATGCTATCTTTGTGTTATAGATAATTACTTCAGTCCCTGACAGTATTCTTATCCAGTTCAATTTCTATGCATTTGCTTATTCTTTATTTTACTTTATTTTTATGACTTCCTTCTCCTGTAGTCCATGTAAAATGGAAATAGAAACTGGAATAGCTACTGATGAGCGCTAATATGCTGAGTGGCCTTGCTTTGCAATAATAAAGGAATTAATTAGAGATGTTAAAAGCATTCACTTGACTTAACAGGTGGAAAACCATGAGTTCCTGGTGAAGCCATCCTTTGACCCAAATCTAACTGAACTGAGGGAGAAGATGGATGGCCTGGAGAAAAGTATGCAGTCAACACTCAACCAAGCTGCCAGGGAGCTAGGTATGAAATAGATCTGAAATAAATCTCTGCATTTTTACACTTGCATTTGATCAGCGTAATTCTCGGTTTTGTGTTCATGAATCAAGATTAACATCTTGTGCTTATATAGCATGTTTATCCAAAGGTGCTTCACAGGAGTGTTAGCAGTCAAAGTTGATTGATATCAGTGCACTTTCCATTTTGGGCATTCAGTATCAGCATCGAGTGTGGTTAAATGCAGGGTAAAACTCCTGCTTTGCTACAACAATAATTATTACTTGACATCAAAGTTGTTGATATAAATCTTGCTGTAAAGTGTAGAACATATAGATATTTCATTCATATAAGGAAGTTTGGTAAAGGTGTTTGAAATCATGAGTCTGGACAGAAAAAATAGGGAGAAACTGTTTCCATTGTAGGAAGGATCAAGAACCAGAGGACACTAATTTACGGTGATTAGCAAAAGAAGCAACAGTGACATGAAGAAAAGCATTTTACTCAGCAAATGTTCGGATTTGGAATGCACTTCCTGAGAGTGCAGTGAAGGCAGATTCACTAAGCCAAGACCTTCAAAGGAGAACTGGATAATTATCTGAAGAGAAAAAAATTGTAGGGCTACAGGGGAAGGGTGGGGTAGTGGGGCCAGGTGAGTTGCCCTTGAGCTTGCACGGAAGTGATGGGCTGAAAGGCACCTAGCCTCCAATTAGCACCTGCTCATGTGATTCAATTTGGGCATCCACTATGTAGAGAATTGCATCAGACCTTGTAACCTTTCAGCCCATTGTGGGGCTTCTTTGAATAACCCTCTAGTGAGAACCTGCTTGGATTGTGACTAAGTGAAATGTTACTGAGTAGCAGTTTGCTGTTACCATTAGCTGAGCTGTAAGCACCAGTACCAGCGTGTGGCGTTTTGCATCGAGTTTGTATATAGGTTATGGAGAGTGGCTCTAAACACAAGTTAAATGTGGAAAACTTCTTTTTACTCATTTGAGATAGATCTCTGTCTTGCTGCAAATATTGATATTTGAAAAATAAGGTTCCTTGGGAGCATGCTTGGCCTAGTGCTTACACGCAGTCCGCAGCACCAACCTGAATACTGGATAAACCCTTTTTCAATACGTAGTTTTTTTCAACTTTTTTCACCTTATTAGCCATGAGCCTGCTTCTGACTAGGGGTGGTGTAGCTGGCTTCTTCGACAACTCAACTTCTAGTGGGTGTTATAACCACTAGACTTTGCGATGATTATGTTTTAAACTGTCTTTTAATGAAAGGTAAAACAGAATGCCCTAGAATGGAGGGATGGTCTGAAGTTGGGCTGAACTGCCTGATGATAAGCCCATGTGACCTGGTTCCCATGGGGATGGAGGCTGAAGTCAAAACTTATTCAAAGTCAGGTGTGAGCTTTAACACCTGGACACAAAGGAAAAGGCAGCTGGCTTTACTGCTGCCGATTCACAGAGTCTTAGAGCCAGTCAGACTGAAAGCAGGTGCTGCGATGTCAGGTTCATCACCAAGTGAAGTGCTGGTGAGGACAGAACCCCTTTTCAAAGGAATGAAGCTTGTTGAGGAGAGTTGGAAACCAAAAGATCACCAGAGTGAGTGGGTGGGTGCCTTGCTGCTGAAAGTCCATTCAACTATGCTCAGAAGATTGAGTGAAGGATACTTTGATTAAAAGGACACTGGAGGCTTCACTGGGATGGAGCAGGGAGAAAAGAGCCCTTTGAATTGTCGGGAGACATTCAGAACTTCAAATATAAGACTGCATAACTGCTGAGAGTGTGCCATAATGTATAAATGTGGCATGGGGTTTTTTGTTGTGTTAGGAAGTTACTGGGGGACACCTTTTTTGTAGTTTAGTGCATTAGCTGCTTACTAAGTAATGTTTAGTAGATTTTTGTTTTAGTTGGCTTGTTAAGTAAAAGTCTTGAAACATGAAATGTTGTGCGATTCTTATCTCTTTCTAAAGGTTATTGGCCTATAGAGAACATAACATGGGGGTTAAGATGGTGAAGTAATGTTTTTTTGTCCTGCACACTCTATCCTACAAACAATCTGCGAGACACCTTTCTCAGTATCATAATAGATCTTTTTAACTCACTTTACGGATGTTGGGATAGATTCCGGCTGATATTCCTTTATTTTCTCTGACTGGACAGTATTAAATCCAAGATATGCTGACACCCTCTTCCAAATCACATTGCCACTGTGAATGGCAGGTCAAGGACAAGCTAGCTGCAAGTTATCACTAGACTATACTAGGAGTATCATTAGTATCAAAGTGAGTTGATAAGTGTGCATTGTTGAGGAAGATGTTATTGGGAGGGGTCAGGAGTGGTAAGAAAAAGGGATGAATGCTTTGTAACTGAATATCAGTGGGATAATTTTATCAAATTACTATCTGTTCGATTTATATGCAGGTCTTGAAGCTGGCAAGACTGTGAAGCTAGAGTCAAATGCTCAATTGGGTTATTATTTCCGTGTCACCTGCAAGGAGGAGAAGGCCCTTCGTAACAATAAGAAATTTAACACCATAGATATCCAGAAGAATGGAGTTCGATTCACTAACAGGTTAGAATTCTGTTTCTTCCCATTTATTGTCATAGTCAGTAGCTTGGAGGGTTATCATTAAAGCCAGTTGTACTGGATGGATATCCAAAACTTCATTTTCCATCTCTGTTCTGGGAATGTTGACATTGATTTGAAGGTTACATTGTGTCAAGTTCAATACTGTGGCATATGTTACAGATATTTGTAAACATGTATTTCTTTGTGGTGTTTTTAAAAACTTTTTATGGAAGCTGGCCGGGAACTTTATACATGGAAGTCAAGATTCTTTCAAAGGATTTATGTACATTTCCTGGGTTTTATTTCTGCTTAGACCCAATTGGAGTATGCAAGGACCTTGCACTAAGAATACTAGCTTTTAATAAAGAATGTCAGCCTGTTGTTGCACAAATAAAAACAGTTGCTCAAATACATTTCCATTAAGGAACTGAGCCATCCAGACCAGGTTTGATCTGTCATCTTGTGCTGCATTAACTGATCTTAACCACAGTTGCAGCCTGCATATTGTGGTTGTCCTTGCTGCTCCTGGGTTATGAGAAGAAAGGGTGTGTGGGGAGAGAAAAAAGGGTGTGTGGGAAGAGGAAGAGCAGATCATCCAAACAAGGGCTCCTGCTCCTGATTGTTGCTGGAAATCATGGGGTCATTGGTTTAGCTGTGTTTCACAAATGCATTCTCCATGGCTGTCCTCCATTTCTCCATATCCTTCAGTAAGGTTGACAATTATCATGACACCATGGTCCAATTGTAGCTAACTCTAAACAGCACATGCTCCACTGACTTCTGTCCACACAGTGACTTGGCACGCTCCAAGGCACGACATGATCCTTGACATCCTTTTTCCTCTTGGTAGTGTTATCTGTAAGCATGGCATGAACCTCCATCTCTCTCTTTTCATTCATCCTAGGTTGCATGGTTACAGCCTACTTGACATAATGGAATGGGTCAGTTCCCTGCTGTTAAGTATTGATAAGGCTTAGCTTGTCATCACAAGGGACATTTACCAGTGTCCTCTTGGGTGACCTCTTGGACTCACATTGTGCAAACTCCAACTCTTCCAGAAACCCACTGGCTGCATCCTAGCTTGCATAAAACTTGCTCACCTTTATCACTGTGGACATCAAATGGTGCATCCTTCCCCGCCTTGAACTTTGATTTCAAAATCTTTCCTGTTTGTGGCCTTGTCCACTCTACCTCTGCAGCCTCTTGCAGCCCTATATTCCAGTTCACATCTCTGCTTTTGAGTTTGGAGTAGAATGAAACACTCCCTCCCTCCAGGCTTTATTAGTGCCATACTGTCTGCGTTTGTACTCCTGCGTTCAGGAATTCTATGTCTAAATTAGTTTGTGTTACTGCATCTTTCCCTGTGTCCTCTGGGGCTTGGTTGGGGGATGGTGCAGGGGTTCTGTGTACCATACTTTGAGCTTCAGCAAGTGAATGTATAATTTCCTGTGTGTAATTTTGGAGCAGAACAGGTCAAAAATTAAAATTAATCTGTAGTCAATCTTGCTGCTGTAGGAACTGCTATTGCAGTTGGGACTGGAAACTTAGAATTGGGGCACAATTTCACGGATTGCTGCTTCAATATTAATGTACTATTAGTCTACAGAATGTAATATTTAATTAGATAATAGTTTGGGAAATCGAATGCAGAGCATTAGGATGAATTAAGTAAACTGTGTTGGAGCAGGGCCAGAATATACCTCACAAAATAGGCATGTGCAAGATCAAAAGGACCATTGAGGCCTGTTTAGCAGCTCCCAGTGTCCAGAAAATATCCTTTCCCTTGATACATTTAAATCCCTGTCGAGCTTTTCTCTAGATACTCTTCCACTGAACGAATTTGCTGATTCAGCCAGTTTCCCTGCATCCTCTTGACGGTCTGTTCAGTTCAATCAATGCTGTGCATGTTGTTTTCCATCCTGTCTTTATTAAGTTTGAGATTCTTGTTGTACAATTTGACTGTTGAATTGTGACCTTGTACAAAAGATTACTTAACCTTACTGCACACACATTTGGAAGGGCTGTGTCCTAAACGTACTATCCCCCATGCCTAATATCTTGGTGTGCAATCACGAACACTGCACCAAGCTGGGAGAACAAAATTGGAATATTGCCCCTACTTCCTCTCCCTGCAGTGATGCAGTGCATGACACATAACCATTTTGAGCTCTGCTTGCCAAGTGCAAAGCTGCAACATTGATATAAGCGATGCATTTTAACAGAAACGTAAGGCTGCTTGGCTCCTGGTACTGAATTTGCAAAAATGAACACACATCTTCCTTCTTTGCAGTAAGCTGACTTCCTACAATGAGGACTACATGAAGAGTAGGGAGGAATACGAAGAAGCTCAGAATGCGATTGTTAAAGAAATCATTAATATCTCTGCAGGTAAGATGTTATGGAATAAATTGCTCTGCATGTTAGTAACTTCAGATGAGGCATTGAACAGAGAGCCTGCTGATCTGTTCATTTGAATGTTGTAATGATATCATTCCATAATTTGGAAGAAGTGTGCACAGTTCTTATCCTCCTGGTGTCTTGACCAGCATTCCACCTTTAAAGAACACCATCAAAAAAATACCCGACTCTGTCCTTCTGGTTATTGGCAGTTGCCTCCAAAGCAGTTACTGCACTGGTTCATCATATGCAGCACCTTTGAGATATTTTAATCTGATGAGACATTCTGTAAATAAATATTATTTGCAAGTGTGGTTAGAGTAGGTTAGAATAGGCCAATGATGGAGTTTGGACTCACCCTCCGGGAGCGGAGACAGCCAGACCTGCGAGAGACACCTCTACTTGGGCAGTGGACTGAATTTGGAAAAAAAAATCCAGGAATGACATCACAGGAAAACTAAGTTCATTGGTTGGTGAGAATCTGCTGTTAGGGAGTGTTTAAATAGCTTAAAACAAGAAAAAACGTATTATTTATAAAAAAAGTAGCTACTTGGTTTTCAGTAAGGAACACTAGCAATAGGGAAGTAAAGTTAAATAAAGTAAACCAAAGTAAGAAAAAGTTAGTGTAAGTGTAGTAAAGTTAAGTTACTAGTAATTTATTCCAGTCATTCTACTTAAGTGTAATAAATAGTCTTTAGAGTTACGGGATGTCAGGTCAGCTCGGCCAAGTGGACCATATGTGGTATATGTCCCTGACAAACACATCTGTGGAAAGTGTCACCAGCTGCACAAGCTTGAGCTCCGGGTTTTGGAACTTGAGTGGCAGCTGGATTCACTGTTGTGCATCCATGAGGCAGAGGACTAAATGGATAGTGCGTTTAGGGAGGCGGTCAGACTGCAGGTCAGAAGCGTACAGCCAGAGGGGTAATGGGTGACCGCCAGGCAGGCTAAGAGAACCAGGTATGTAGTGAAGGAGCCCCATGAGTCTCTTCTGCTTGCTAATCAGTTTTCCATTTTGGATGCTGATGAGGGCCATGTTTCCTCTGGGGAGTGCAGCCAGAGCCAAGCTTTTGGCACCATGAGCGGCTTAGCTGTACAGAGGGGGAGGAAGAAGAATGGAAGGGTAGTATTGATAGGGGACTCCATAGTCAGGGGGAGATCAGACAGGCATTTCTGCAGCAGTAAACGTGACTCCAGGATGGTGTGTTGCCTCTCTGGTGCCAGAGTCAAGGATGTCATGGAGTGGCGGCAGGACATCCTTCGAAGCAGGGGGATCAGCTAGAAGTTATGGCCCACATTGGTACCAATGACATAGGTAGGAAGAGGGATGAAGTCCTGAAAGCAGATTTCAGGGAGTTAAGGGAATGAAAAAGCAGGACCTCGAGCAGTAATCTCAGGATTACTCCCAGTGCAATGTGCTAGTGAGCAGAGGAATAGGAGAATTGATCGATTAAATACATGGCTGGAAAAACTGGTGCAGGAGGGAGGCCATCAGATTTCTGAGGCATTGGGACTGGTTCTGGGGCAGGTGGTACCTGTACAAGCTGGACGGGTTACATCTTACCAGGACTGGGACTGATATACTCAGGGAGATTTTCTAGTGCTATTGGGTTGGGTTTAACCTAGCTTCTCAGGTGGATGGCAATCTGAGGGATGACCCAAATTGGAAGAAAGTAAAGTTGGTAATAGGAAGTAGTAGTGAGGCTGGAAGGCAGGAGAAACAAAACAGAGCATTTGAGTTTGCTTCGAATGTGGAATGATGTCAAAAAGCCAAAGTTAAGGGCACTCTACCCGAATGCGCACAGCATTTGCCATAAGGTAGATGATCTAAAGGCACAAATAGAGGCAAATGGGTATGATATAATTGCCATTACGGAAACACGGCTGCACGGTGACCAGGACTGGGAACTGAATATTTAAGGATATTTAACGTTTAGGAGGGACAAACAAGAAGGGAAAAGAAGTGGAGTTGTGCTGATAAGGGATGGGATCAGTGAATTAGTAAGATTGAAGTTGAAGTTGAAAAAAGGAAATTATGACGGTATGAGGGACAAATTGGCTGAGGTGGATTGGGAAAATACATTAAAAGGTAGGATTTGTACATAGGCAATGGATAGTCTTCAAAGAACCATTATGTAGCTTAGACACCTATACATTCCTTCAAGGTGCAAAAACCCCCCAAAAAAGTCAGTTAACCGTGGCTGACAAAGGAAGTTAAGGATTGTATAAGATTAAAAGAAAAGGCTTATGAAGTTGCCAGAAGTAGTAGTAAACCTGAGGATTGGGAGGTTTTTAGAATACAGCATTTTAGACTACAGCAAAGGAAGACCAAGAAACTGGTAAAGAAAGGGGGAATAGAATACGAATGCAATCTAGCAAGAAACATAAAAACGGACTGTAAAAGCTTTTATAGCTATGTAAAAAGGAAGCGTTTGGCTAATACAAATGAGTGTCCATTACAGGCAGAGTCAGGAGAATTCATAATGGGGAATACAGAAATGACAGAGAAACTAAATGATTACTTTGTGTCTGTTTTCACTGGGGAAGATGCAGGAAATGTCCCAGTTTTAGAGATCCAAGGGACTAGGGAGAATGAGGAGTTGAAGGAACTTAGTATAAATAAGGTTGCATTGGAGAAATTAACGGGACTGAAAGTTGACCTGATATCCTTCACGAGTGTTGAAAGCGGTTGGTATAGAGATAGTGGATGCATTGTGATCACTTTCCAAAATTCTACAGATTCTGGAATGGCTCCTGAAGATTGGAAGGTAGTAAATGTCATCCCACTATTTAAGAAGGGAGGGAGAGAGAAAACAGGGAACTACGGACCTGTTAGCCTTACATCATTAGTAGGGAAAATGCTAGAATCTATTATAAAGGATCTGATAAATGGATACTTGGATAATCATGATCTGATTGGGCATTGTCAGCATGGATTTGTGAATGGAAAATCATGTTTGATACACTTGGAGTTTTTGAAGATGTTACTAACAAAATTGACCAAGGAGAATCGATGGACGTATTATACTTGGATTTTCAGAAGGCTTTTGATAAAGTACCCCATAGGAGGTTGATTAGCAAAATAAAAGCACATGGGATAAGAGGCAGTATACTGGCATGGATTAAGGATTGACTAACAGGCAGAAATCAGAGAGTAGGAATAAACA
This sequence comes from Carcharodon carcharias, assembly GCF_017639515.1. Classification (NCBI taxonomy): domain Eukaryota; kingdom Metazoa; phylum Chordata; class Chondrichthyes; order Lamniformes; family Lamnidae; genus Carcharodon; species Carcharodon carcharias. The sequence goes on from NC_054468.1 coordinate 206,485,181, forward strand.
GATCATTCTTGGGTTGGCAGGCTGTGACTAGTGGGGTACCGCAAGGATCATTACTTGGTCCCCAGCTCTTCTCAATATATCTCAATGATTTGGATGTGGGGACCAAATGTAATATGTCCAAGTTTGCGGATAATGTAAAGCTGGGCAGGAATGTGTGTTGTGAGGAGGATGTAAAGTGGCTACAGGAGAATTTGGGCAGACTTGGTGAGTGGACAAGAACATGGCAGATGGAATATAATGTGGAAAAATGTGAGGTTATCCACTTTGGTAGAAGGAACAGACGTGCAGAGTATTTCCTAAATGGTAAGAGACTAGAAAGTGTAAATGCACAAAGGGATCTGGGTGTCCTTGTCCATAAGTCACTGAAAGCTAACACGTGGGTACAGCAGGCAATTAGGAAGGTAAATGGAATGTTAGTCTTTATCGCAAGAGGATTTGAGCACAGGAGTAGTGAAGTCTTGTCAATTGTACAGAAGCTTGGTTAGACTGCACCTGGAGTAGTGTGTGCAGTTTTGGTCCCCTTACCTCAGGATATTATAGCCATAGAAGGAGTGCAACAAAGGTTGACAAGACTTGTTCCAGGGATGGCGGGACTGTCTTATGAAAAGGGATTATGGAAACTGGGCCTGTATTCTCTAGAGTTTTGAAGAATGAGGTGATCTCATTGAAACCTACAAAATACTAAGGAATAGACAGAGTAGATGCAAGTAGGATGTTTCCCCTTGTTGGGGAGTCGAGAACCAAGGGACACAATTTCAAAATAAGGGGGAAGCCACTGAGGACTGAGATGAGGAGAAGTTTCTTTACTCAATTCTGAATCTTTTGGATTCTCTACCTCAGAGGACAATGAAAGCTCAATCATTGAATATGTTTAAGGTAGAGATTGATAGATTTCTGATTAACAATAACGTAAAGGATTATGGAGATAGTGTGGGTAAAAGGCATTGAAATGTTCAATCAGCCATCGTTGTATTGAATGGCAGAGCAGGCTCGATGGGCTGAATGGCCTTCTGTTCTTATTGTCAGTCTTGGTGACTGGAGACCCGCATTTGATATTCTGTATGATGTCAACAGGCATGGATCTATTGTGGTAGGAACCTTTGGCCACTTGCCATGTTAGTAAAGTTACTGTTAAACAGATTACATTTAGGTTGGGTAAGAAGTGAAACTTTAGTAATGCCCAAGAGGCATATCATTAGCTTTTAAGCAGGTTTTATTTTTAAAGGATAAAAGCTTGAATTATATTGTGCCCTAACTATACTAATGTTTGGTGGTCCTGGGCAGAAATCTCAATATCGTTGGAGCTGGTATAAGGGTTGATGTCCACGACTAAAATAAGCTTTTTAAGCTGCATCGCTGATGGCAGTACCCTCTTGGGCATCAATGTAAACCCTGCGTCAGAAGCAAAGGCAACCAGAAAAAAAATTGAAGCAACTGGGATGTATGGAGCTTCTCCAGCCTTGTGGGAAAATACTGGCAATGCACAAAATAAATTGTATGTGCAGCTTGTGTTTCCTTTTTACTGTTGTGCTGCAGTGAGGGACATTCATGCTGGTAAATGGAACATTTTCTGTTTCAAACTCTTGAGGCTCAATCTTGCAGACTCTGAAAGCTTTCAGGCGGCAACCATTTCTGGGTCCTGACCCCATTGGCTGCAGCAGCGGGACTTCAAGTGCAACCTTATGGGAGACAACCAAATAAGAACCAGTTCTGGAATAGCCATTCACTTAGGGGTAGCAGGTCAGCAGAAGAATTAGGAAAGCCATTCAGCACTCTCAACATGAGCAGCCTTCACTTTGCCTTTAATGGGAGTGCAGCTGCAGTAACTTGGACACGCGAGGGAGCAATGCAGAGAAAGGCTGAAGGTGCCCCAAGGCTTTTCTTTAACCCAAGCAGACACTGTGACAACAGAGAGATTTTTGGAATGTCAGACCTGAGCCCATGGATAACTGTAGACTTTCTGTTTTTGGCAAGTAAAGGTCAGATTGTATGCAACTGTCAAGCCATTGGAGGTGTTACATTGCTATTTTCCAATCCATTGGGACCATTCTAGAATCTATAATCACAACAAGTGTACTCATCACCTCTGCTTCCATCTCTTTGCTGCCATCTCTTTTAGAAAGCTAAGATGCAGGCCATCAGGCACAAGAGATTTGTAGGTTTTTAATCCCATTAGTTTCTCTAGTGATAAAATGCCCACCTGGTACAAATATGCAGTGCTGTGCTGAAGCTGGGGCTGAGGTACATTGTACCTCCAGAAAGGAGAGAGGGCAAGAGAAAACAAGAAACAACAGTCCAGTTAGCCTGATATTAGTCCAGGAAGATGCTAGAATCTATTATAAACTAAGCCTTAACAATGCAATTAGAAAATCATAGTATGATCAGACAGAATCAGCATGGTTTTACAAAAGGAAATTCATGTCTAACATTTTTTTGAGGATTGTCTAGTAGGATAGATAAAGAGGACCCAGTAGATGTATTTTTAGATTTCTAGAAGACATGCAACAAGTAAAGCTTATTATGCAAGCAAGGGCTCATGGAATTGGGGTAATAAATTAGCATCATTAGAGGAATTTTTGCGGATAGAAAGCAGAGAATAGGAGTAAATGGGGCATTTTCAAGTTGGCACAGTAGCCGCTGGTGCTGCAAGGATCAGTGCTTGGGCCTCTACTGCGATGAAATCGCGATGAGTCACACTTGGATGACACAGTTCCAGAAATGTTGAAGTTGTCAACTATTCCCACCGGCAGAGTAGCAAATCCCTTAGAATGATGCCCACAATAAGCTGAAATTTCACTTTGGTAACTCTGGATTAACCAAACTTGCCTAAGCTTGTCATATGACCGCGCTGACCAGTCAGTGTGGAGTTAGACCACACGAGCATGAAATCGAGTGCTGGGCAAGCTATCATTCGACATCAAGGCCTCCCTGTGAACTTCAAAACCTGCGAATATGGCTAAATCTGTGAGAAAGTTAAGAGTTGTTGATTGGTGCGAAGGTGAAGGCATTTGAACCTGTTGTTTCTGACAGACCGCATTTGTAGACATATCGGGTTACTTGAGATGCATTCATGTGGGATTGGGACCACCCCAGCTATTACAAAGCTCTGTTTAACACAGATTTGGGGGTGGAGCTCCTGGGATATAACTCATTGAGATTTTACCTTATTTACACCCTATGTTAATGACTTGGATGATGATGCTGGGAGTAACGTTATCGAAGACTGATAACAATACAAAACAATGTGGAACAGTGAGCTGTGACATGGACATGAGACTGCAGAGGGATATAATCAGATTAAGTCATTGGGCAATAACATGGCAGGTGGAGTGTACTGTGGGAAAATTTGAAGTTATTTACTTTGGTAATAAATATGAAGACAGGACATTATTTCAAAAGGTGAGAACCATTTAAATGTTGATGTTCTGCAAGATTTAAGTGTCCTTGTACACACAAAGTTAGCATGCAAGTCTAGCAAGCAATTAGGAAGGGATGGCATGCTGGCTGTCCTTTATTTCAGGAGGATTGAAATACAGTAGTAGGAAGCCTTGCTACAATTTGTACAGGGCTTTGGTGAGAATACATCTGGAGTACTATGCACAGTTTAGGTCTCCTTATCCGAAGAAAGATATACTTGCCTTTGAGGTGGTGCAACAATGATTCACTAGATTGATTTCTTTGATGGAAGGATTGTCCTTTGATGAGAGGTTGAGTAGATTGGGTTTATCCTCTCTGGAGTTTAGAAGAATAAGATGTGACCTCATGAAATGTATAGATGCTGAGAATCTTGACAGGATAGATGTTGAGAGGTTGTTTCCCCAGGCTGAAGAGTCTGGAATTAAGGTGCATAGTCTGAGGGTAAGTATTCAATCATTTAAAATTGAGACGAGAAATTTCTTCACTCGGGGTATGAATGTTTGAAGCTCTCTGCCCTGGATGGTTGTTGGATGCTCCGTTGCTGAGCACCTTCAAGGCTGAGATAGGTCGATAGATCTTTGGACTTAGGGAAACCAACAATTATAGAGATCAAGCTAGATTTGATCCCAGAGATTGCTGCACCACACAATTCCTTGCAATTTGTTTGGAAGCACTGCAGTAGCGAGGCTGGGACCTGGCAAGAGGAAGCCCCTTCAGGAATTGGTTTTCCATTTATAACCAGAACATTAATCTATAGAATTTGATCAACTTTAATTAGATAACGGGAGACTCCAGCTAGTAATTGACCTTAAGGATTTTTACATCTGAATGATTTGTATCTAGTAAATAAATCTTCCTACTGAAAGTACAAATGAGATGCTGTAAATGACATCTCTAGTACCACTATGTAATCAGAGCAGCCCATAGTGTTTTGATATGCTATAACCTTTTACTGTAGCTTTGTAGGTTGTTGCAAGAATTTGTTATTGCCCTATATTCTAAATTGTTTGAACATCAGAACTATATTGCAGAAAATACCCAGTTTTATGCCATCTTCAATTTTGTTGGTAGTTAGTATGGTCCTAAAATTAAAAAAAAACTCATTCATTATGGTTAATTGCACAATGTTGTTGGAGATCGAGGGAGGCTGTTGTGATGTTGTCAGAGTAGATTAATGTTGAGTTATTCACCAAGGGTATAGTAAAGCAATTGCATTTTCAAACAGAATTATGAAAGTTTTAAGTGCCCACACAATTTAATATCCAATTGCTTATGAACTAATCTCTGAGCTTGCTAACAGTGGGCATGCACATGTGATGATAACTTGAGCAAGACCTCATCATAATATGATGATATAAATTCAGCACAGCAGAACAAGTGGGTGGCTTCAGTCAGACTTCCAGACTGAGAGTAAGTTTTCCAGGCTGTCTTGGTTCAGTTGCATTGAGATTAATTTATTTGAAAATGCCTTTTTTTATTTGTACTTAATTTTTTTTTAATGGGAAATTTTATTCTTTTCAGAGAAATCTTTACTGTGTTTATGTTCTAAAATTAAGATGTCATTGTTATAGCATTCTTAACTAAAATAATGGGAATGGATTGATGATATTATTGAGAAACCTGAATTTATCATTTTTATTTTTGATTTCAGTCTTTACTTGTTTCCTGTCAGTCTTTACTTGTAGAATAGTTGGGGACTCATAAATTTCACTATGATGATGACAGATGGAGTGTCTGCTAAAAGACATGGATCCTGGAATGAATATTGAGTATTGCACTTTTTTTAAGTGAGGTTTTGCGATTAAGGCATGGTTAGAACAGCTTGTTCAGCTACAATACAGTGGTTTTCTGATCTGTCTTTGAGAGAGAGAGATACATTTTAATTTCTAGTTTAAAAGATGCTTTAAAAATGTTAGTGATCTACAGCTGTGCTACTTTACTGTTTCGCAGCTTAGTGGTGATGATTCCTGGTTGTTAAATTCAGCCTCTGTTTACTTCCCTTTTTGGAGGGGAAATAAATTGTCAGCATGCCATTATCAGCATTAAGTGCTCCAAGTCAGGTACAACATTAATTATAGAGCAAGGTTCCTTCTACTCTGCCACACAATAATATGCTGTACCAGCAACCTCTATTAGAGTTCTCCTATTGGGTAATTGGACAGTTTCCCTTCTTACATCAGCCTTCCTTATGGCCTTTCTGAGTAAGAATGCCAGTTGGTGCTGGATTGGGAACATTGCCTATTGAGAGCACAATTGAATCTGCTACGGCTTAATTTCACTGACAACCCTGACAGCTGTCAGAGGGAGGAGACTTTCATTTCCTCAGTATGGGCTGAATTCACATCCAGGTACTAGAGGTGAAAGGGGTGTGCCAGCTAGTCCTCTATTCAGTTTCCCAAAACAATGCAAAAGATTATAAGATAATAAATTGATAGCTGTAGAATTTAAAACTACTACAGGCAGTTCCTTTTCTCCTTGAGCTGTGGTATTTAACTTTTGGAATAACTCTAGCCAATTTGTTTTATCCATTGCCTACCTGTTCATTTTAAACTATTGTAATGGAGTGGGCATTTGGGGAGGTGCGTGAAATTACATTTAAGTTAGGCCTATTTTTACGTGACACCCTTAGTCCATCATCTTTGCTTACCCCCAACATCTACCAACAATATCTCATCTGACAATATATACCAAAATTCTCACTTCAGCTGCAACCCAACTTTGGAATGGCAGTAACTAACTGTGCTACTGGTTGTTCTTCTGAAGGTCAAGTGAACATAGATGCAAGTGAAATGCTCATACTTTTATGCTCTGTTGAAAACTTCAGAGCCCCCATCTGGGCAAAATCAGACAAGGGAGGCAGTATAAAGAGTCTCCATTTACCTCCCCAACCCTGGTCTGCTACCTCACCGACCCTTGCTTCTTCCTTATCGTGTTCTCATCATAAACCTGCTCTTGTGAACAGGCAGGCACCCTCGAGGGAGATGAGATTCTGTTTAAAACATGCAGATGGAGTTTGATGTTATCATGACCTGATCTGCATTATCAGTCAGAGACCTGAGTAGAGGGTGGGGGCCAGTGTCAGTTTACCCATCAGGCAAAATTGGCTGGGAATCGGGTCCTAGGCCAGAAGGTAAGTTGCAAATTTATTGCTCAGATTATCTTGAGGCATGAGTGCTATTCCACCTCACCGCCAGCACCCCTCCCACCCTGTTCACCATACCACCTGCGCAACCACCCCCCCTCCATCTCCCTGAAGGCTGTCAATCTGACAGGAGACTGTAACATTTTATTTAATTGAGGCCTTGTTATTAATATCAGCAGGGCCCCCATGTCCTTTGACTTGCCAGGTTTTTGACATGCTTCCCCCACACCCTTGCCACCTCCGCATTTAATATCGGAGCCCACATAACTACAGTTCCTTTGCTCTGAAACCTTAGTGACAATGCTGACCTGTATCAGGTATCTTTTTCCTGCACTTACAGGATACGTGGAACCTCAACAGACTCTAAATGATGTGATTGCTCAACTGGATGCAGTAGTGAGTTTTGCCCATGTAGCTAATGGGGCGCCTGTGCCATATGTGCGGCCTATGATCCTTGAGAAGGGCAACGGTCGGATTATCCTGAAAGCTTCTAGGCATCCTTGCATCGAGGTCCAAGATGACATGGCCTTCATACCCAATGATGTTACTTTTGAGAGAGATAAACAAATGTTCCACATAATAACAGGTAAGTGTTGGTGTTTTTACTAGAGAAATTACTAATTAAAGGATAAGATAGAAGGAAATTAATTATTATCTAACATATTTGAGGATTTTGATGAATATTACCCTACTTTGACCATCTCTTAATCTTTGAAGATTTGCTTGGGATCATTTAATGGTAGCTGTCCTAAAAAAGTAGGTCATTAACGTTGTTTGCAAAAACTTTAATATCTTGGTGTTCAACCAGGTTTAAAAATGATTGAAACTCCTTCAGAATACTACGTACCTTAGAGAGTCCCAAGCTTGGAGGGTGAGACAAAGAGGTTATCTGGGCTGGTGACATGAACAGAATGCACTGGCTTAAATGAACAAGTATGAGAGCTATTGATAACTGCCTTGTATACCCAGAGGTGATGCATATGTGTTGATCCTGGTTTAATTTGGCATTTTTGATTTTTTATTGATTTCTAGTAGAGGGCGCCCAACCTATCACAGCTGAGCATTTGTATAATGCTGGCTTTATACCTCATGCTTTGTTAAAATAGTATGCTGGAAACAAAATTTGGCTTTACTTCATAGGACACTAGCTTACCGTAGATGTGAGATTCAACTCAATGTCATTTGCACTCATTAATGTAAGGCAGTACAAACCACAGGGAACAGATGCTGACAGCGACCTGGGAAAAATGCTAATCTGTAAATCTGTTATCTGGTTAAAGGCTACTGTTTCTGTCATGTAACCGTAAAGGAAATAATCCAATGCACTGTAGGCCAGCATCCAATGCACTGTAGGCCAGCATCCAATGCTAAAAACATACCATAAAGGGAGAGCGCTACAGGGAGCTTGTGACCCACAGTCAAGAGGATTGCCCGGTTATCTATAAACATCCATGTGTCTGGTTTAATTCAAAGATCATTGAATTATCACATGCTCTACCTGAGCAAGCTGTTGACCTAGATCACTGAACGTTGTTTCCCACTATTCTTGATGGTACTCATTCTCCTTGGGAAGACAAAATCCTGCCTCCCCTGATTTTTGCTATCGTGCACCAGTTGTGGCTCAGTGGTAGCACTTTTGTCTCTTGATTCACAAGGTTCCGGGCTCACGTCCCACTCCAGGGCTTGAGCGCAAAGATCAAGGCTGATAGTCCAATGCAGCACTGAGGGAGTGCTGCACTGGCAGAGGTGCCGTCTTTCGATGAGATGTTAAACTGAGTCCCGAATATTTGTTTGATTAGATGTAAAAGATCCTGTGGCGCTATTTCAAAGGAGAACAGCAGAGTTATCCTCACTGTCCTGGCCAATATTTATCCCTCAATCAAAATCAGAAAAAAAAAATTCTGTTTGTTGGAGTTTGCTGTGCACTTCTTAGATTACAACTATGATTACGTTTGGGAAAGAAAGTACTTCATTGACGGTAAAGCATTTGATACATACAGTGATTGTAAAAAGCATTATATAAATGAAGGTCTTTCTTTATGTGCACAACGAGTTGCCATTTTTAGGTCTCGGTTTTGAATTCATACCCCCTCCCCACTTGTGGAGAGGCTGAACGAGCTTGAATGGCTCTGCTGAGAATGGTCAAAGATTGTCTCAAACTACGTCTTGCCTGAAAGATTGCTTGCCCATCCTTTCTGATGCATTATAAGGGCTATGTGACTTGTACTGGAAATGTGCGATTGGAGAAAGACTGTTGTTGCAGGGAGTTTTAGTGGTTGTGTAGTAGTTGAAGGTTTCAGATAAACAACTCAAAATATAGTTGTTTACTGTATGCAAACACTATTATGGAACAGAAATGCTGTAACAACCACCAGCAGTGAGCTTTGAAGAGAAAATCTCTGAAGGGAGGCTTACGGAAAAAAATGCTCTATCTGAAAATGTTCCTCAGAAAGAAAGGGAGTGTAGATGGAACGCCAACCTCCACTGGAGGTTCAGCCCACCAAACAAAGCCTGGAAACCTCTTCCTTAATGAAAATATTTACTGATTGAGGATGTCTATTATAGACTTCAATTCTCCTTTTTTCTGTTTGGATGAGGAAGGAGGGCTCCCCACATCAGTACAGCTAATATCGAGAAACCATTTAAACAATTGCAACAACAGGTTTCTACCTTCTTAGAATTCTGAGCGGTGCTGATTGCAGTCAAATGTGATTCACTGTGCTGATGTTGTAAACTCCTTTTAATGATGCTAATGTAGTTTCTACTTCTCTCAACCTGCATTTTATAGGTCCAAACATGGGTGGTAAATCAACATATATCCGGCAGACTGGCGTGGTGGTTCTGATGGCCCAGATTGGTTGTTTTGTACCCTGTGACTCTGCAGAAATCAGTATTGTAGACTGCATTCTTGCTCGAGTTGGTGCTGGTGACAGTCAGCTCAAAGGTGTTTCAACCTTCATGGCAGAAATGTTGGAGACTGCAGCTATTTTGAGGTAGTGTTCCTAACACCGTCTCACCTCCTGAAAATGGAGTATTCCATAGGTGAAGCTTTGCATTCTCTATTTTACTGCCTGCAGTAAAAATTGTTTTATGTCAAGAGCACCTCTAAAGCTGATGGAGAGATTGTGGAAACAAAGATGCATCTGTATCTGTTGGCTTTAAAAGTGCTTATCCCCAGGCCTTAACCCTCCTTTCAGTGTAATCTAGCTCATATCACTTTTGGAGCTGTGCTTTACCTAAATCCTTTTGTCCTGTAGAAAGTGTGCTAGATTAAGGTACTACTGAACAAGGTATTGTATCTCCATTCAGTCCATCAGCAAAGTGGCCTAGAGGGATAGGTGTTTGACTAATAGGAACTTTAAGCATGTGCTAAGTCAATAGGTCATTTACGTGAATTTAATTGTAATTTATAATGGAGAATATTTGCACATAAACCCCAAATCATTGAACGAAATGAATCTTTTACACTTCACTGTCCCAAATAGAAGTTATATAGCTTCTACTAGGGGCTGTGAAAAGAATATTGAACATATATAATTTTCACTGGACTTTTTGTTAATTAAGTATGGGTGTGTTCGAATTTTGGGAAGAAGCATGCATGTTACAGGAAGTTGTGCACCATTAAAAATTTATTACATTGGAAGCACTAATTACTGACTTTTTGGTGCATTTGGATGACTTCCATGTGACTGTTAATCCACTATAACAAATTAGATTTTTGTAGTGTTTTTCTTTCATGAAACGTCACAAGACATCTAAAGATATCAAAAGCAAAGTATTGTAGATTCTGGAAATCTGAAATTAAAACAGAACATTGGAAATAGTCAACAAGTCAGGCAGCATCTGTGGAGCTAACATTTCAGATTAGTGATCTTTTGTCAAAACTGGAAAAAGTCAGAAATGTAACAGGTTTTAAGCAAGTACAAAAGTAAGGAAAAGGGGTGGGGGAGGGAAGGCAAGGACAAAAGGGAAGATCTGTGATTGGGTGGAAGGCAAGACAGATTAAATGACAGAATGGGTGATGGTGCAAAGCAAAGGAAATGATAACAGAATGAGTAAAGAAACAAAAGATGGGTATAAATGAGCTGTGAATGGGAATATCAGAATCACCACCAGTTGTTGTTAGAAAAAAGGGGGCAAAGGTTATGATCTGAAATTGTTGAACTCAATGTTGAGTACAGAAGGCTGTATAGTCCATAATCAAAAGATGAGATGCTGTAACTTGAGGTTACATTGAGGTTCCTTGGAACAGTGTAGGAGGTCAAGGACAGTTGGAGCAAGGTGGAGAATTAAAAGGACAGGTGACCAGAAGACATGCTTGTAACTGAATGACAACTTTGCAAAAAAATCTCCATTCAGTTGCATTTGGTCTCCCAATGTAGAGATAATTACATTTTTGACTTGAAGATATCAGTTTTGTCAATTTTATTAGGGAACTGTGTTGTGCAGTATTTCACCTTTAGAACCTGAGTTAAAGTCAGCTTAGATTGATGAATGAAAGCCCTCTACCTTTAGGCTGTAGAGATCTTATGTCACAAATTTGGATTTGTTCCTAGTGGATGTGGACTTCCAGCTTAATTTGGATATTAATTGGCCATCTTTTGAGAGGTTGCAGGTTGGCTGTTGTGTGGGGAACGACTGGTTGTGTGCGGGAGCACTTTTGACTGAGCTTGGCGAATTTGTTGGCAATAACGAGCCACTCCCTGACTTGCAAACAAATTGGAAATGTATCATACATTTCTTGTTTGGTAGAACAAGGAACAGTTTGGTATATTCACAGTAATTGTCCAGTTGGATGATTATTTTCTGACAGAGTTGCTGCTACAACCCATGCCAGCTCCCTATTGCTGTAATCTTTTCAGCTGGTGCGCACTGCCCCCTTCACCTGGGTGCGCACCGGTCCCCTCGGCAGTCCCCTGACTTTTGTCAGCATTGAGAAAGAAGTTATTCATTTGAATCCTTTGTCAGTAAATACTTAGGTTCTTGTGGTGAAATGGCAGATTATTTTTCTATATTTGTAGACATAACACTATGAAATAGATCTGAACAAGCAAATTATATAACCCTTAAAAATGTTACTTATTTGGATAAAATTTCATTGCTAAATGCCCATGATTAGTGCCACAATTCACTCTTGTATATAGCTGCATTGGGGCCTGCAGCAGCCTCTGAATTTATTATTTTGTAGATGTTCAAAGAGATTTTGTAGACTTTGGACCCCCTGGAAAGATTCAGTTTGTGTTTGGGCTCAAAGAAAGGGGAGTAAGAGTATTGCAACATCCTGCACTGATTGTTCTGTATTTACAACTTCCTTCAAAGTAAAAATTTACTTTATACACAAGAACTGTACCCATGTACATTAATGGGTGAAGGTGCAGGTATGCTTGTTTACTTGGTAAACAGTTCTTTTAACTAGTCCTAGTACCACCTGTCGTCCTCCCTGTGTGATAATTTAAGTACTCTCATTGTGTCTGCATCTAACATATAAGTGTAGCTGATATGGACAGATACTACAGGGATTTGATAATAAGATTTTCATTTTTGACATCTAATTTGACCTATGAATCTTATTTTGTGTAGGATGTCTCACATTTGAATCCCCATGCTGTGAAAGGGAGGACTTCTTAAGAACATAAGAAATAGGGGCAGGAGTAGACTACATGGCCCCTCGAGCCTCCTCTACCATTCAGCATGATTACAGCTGATCTTCTGCCTCAACCGCACTTTCCTGTCTGCTCCCCAAATCCCTTGGTTTCCTGAGAGACCAAAAATCTATCTATCTCAGCCTTGAATATAATCAACCCTCTGAGGTAGAGAATTCCAAAAATTCACAACCCTTTGAGTGAGGAAATTTCTCTTCACCTTAGCCCTAAACTCTTATATTGAGACTGTGCTCCCATATTCTAGATTCCCCAGCCAGGGGAAACAATCCCTCAGCATCAACCCTGTCAAACCCCTTCAGAATCTTGTATGTTTCAATGAGATCGCCTCTCATTCTTCTTAACTCCACAGAATATAGGCCCAATTTACTCAGCCTCTCTTTGTAGCCTCAGCCTCTCTTATCCCAGAAACTAATTTAGTTAACCTTCACTCGACTGCCTCCAATGCAAATAAATCCTTCTTTAACTATGGAGCCCTAAACTGTATGCAGTACTCCAGGCAGGTCTCTTCAAAGTCCTGTATAATTGTAGCAAGACTTCCTTATTCTTGTACTCCAATCCCTTGCAATAAGGCCAACATGCCATTTATGACCACATGAATTAGGAGCAGGAGTAGGCCATTCGGCCCTTCGAGTCTGCTCAATCATTCAATAAGATCATGGCTGATTTGATTGTGGGAACAACTCCATTTTCCGCCCACTCCCGATAACCTTAAATTATTGACTAACAAGGGAGTCGGTCTACCTCTGCCTTAAAAATATTCAATGACCCTGCCTCTTCCACTCTCCAGGGAAGAGAGTTCCAAAGATTCACGACTCTGAGAGAAAAAAATCCTTCCTTCCTCCGTCTTAAATAGGAGACCCCTTATTTTTAAGCTGTGTCCCCTAGTTCTAGTCTCTCCCACAAGGGGAAACATCCTTTCGGCACCCACTGTCAGGTCCCCTCAGAATCTTATGTTTCAATAAGATCACCTCTGAATCTTCTAAACTCCAATGGATACAGGCCCATCCTTTCCTCATGAGGTAATACCCTCATCCCAGACATCAGCCAAGTGAACCTTCTCCGAACTGCTTCTACTGTATTTATATCCTTTAAGGAGACCAAAATTGTGTACGCTACTCCAGATGTGGTCTCACCAACATCCTGTATAACTAGCTAAACATCCCTACTTTTATAATCCATTCCCCTTGCAATAAAGGACAACATTCCATTTCCCTTCCTAATCACCTGTTGTAACTGCATTCTAACTTTTTGTGATTCATGTAACAGGACACTTAGATTCCTCTGTACTACAGAATTCTGCAATCGCTCTCCATTTAAACTTTGTGCTTTTCTATTCACCTTGCCAAATTGGACAAGTTCATACTTTCCCGCATTATTATCCCATCTGCCAAATTTTTGCCTGCTCACTTAACTTATCTCTGTCCCTTAGCAGACTCCTCATGTCCTCTTGGTAACTTAACTTTCCTACCTATCTTTGTGTCATCAGCAAGTTTAGCATGCATTGCTTACTGTACCTACATGCTAACTTTGTGTTCTTTGTATGAGTACACCCAAAACCCTCTGTCTTTTTTTTAAAAAATTGTTTTTCTAATCTTACCATTAAAGTGAATAACCTCACACTTTCCCACATCATACTCCATCTGCCACCTTGTTGGCCTCTCAAGTAGCCAGTCTATATCTCTTTGCAGCTTCTCTTGTGTCCTCCTTACAGCTTACATTCCCACTTAGCTTTGTACCATGAGCAAACTTTGGATACATTGCTCGCTGTCACTTTGTTTAAGTCATTCATTTGGATTCTAAATAGCTTCAGGTCCCAGCACAGATTCCTGTGGCATTCCACTCGTTACAGACTGCCAACTTTAATGTCCTGCTTATCCCTACTCTCTGCTTCCTATCTGTTCACAAGTTTTCCATTCAAGCCACATATTAGCCACAAATCCATAAGTCTTTATCTTGTGCATTGATCTTTTTCATTGCACCTTATCAGATACCTTTTGCAAATCTGGCATACTACATCTACAGGCCCTACTCGATACATCCTCAAAAAAACTCCTCAAATATTTCAGCCACCCCTTTCCCTTCTGTAAAACCATATTGATCCTGTCTGATCATACTATGATTTTCTAAACTGTTCACTTATTTAGCTAACATTATTGTTCAATTGATTATTTTAGTTCTATAAATGATTTAACTGATCGTTTGCTAATTTTAATAAATTAATGGTAAGCTACAGATTGTTAGCTTTGACACACTTCCATTGTTTAAAGAGCAAGAAAAACTCATCAAACACCTACCTGCTGTTCCGTGACTTCGCTCCTTGATTTTTTTTATTGTTGCTTTTGAAGCTCCAGCTCCCGATTCACTGCTTCTCCTGTTCTTACCACACTTCTTATAGCAAAGATGTCCCAACAGTAATGAAAATATTCCAATTATCCTGAAATACTTTGGAATACCTCTGCTAGCTTAAAAACTCTTACATTTCTATTTTTCTTAGTTCTGATGATAGGTCACCTTAAGCGGAAACACTAGCTCTTTCTCTCCACAGATACTATCTGGCCCACTGAATATTTCCAGCATTTTTTGTTTTCATTTCAGGTTTCTAGCATTCACAGTATTTTGTTTTTGTACTTTTGAGTTTTTTTCCCCCCATTCTATACTTTTATATTAAGTGTATTTGTAGCTTCTGTTAGTACAAGATGAGAATAGGAGCTAATCTTATCAGCATTTCCTCACATCGATCTGATCTGCGCTTTGAGTCAGAAGTTCTGCAAATGGTTTCCATAGAACAAAGTCAAAAGGAATACAGTGAAGCTTCAATTATCTGCTATAACAAAGGACACCCTACCCTGACAGATAATTGAAAATCTCCCAGGCTGATCCTCTATTTTTAGCTTTTAATTGATTTTGGATTGCCTAATCAAATTCACGGAATCACAGAATTGTTAGTGTAGAAGGAGGCTATTTGACCCATCATGTCCACACTAACTCTGAGCATTTTAATTTTGTGCCAATCTCCTGCCTTTTCCTCATAACTCTGCATATTGTTTCTATTTAAATAACAGTCCAATTCCCTCTTGAGTGCCTTAATTGAACCTGCCTCCACTGCACTTCCAGGCAGTGCATTCCAAACCCTAACTACTCACTGTAGGAAAGTTTTTTTCTCACCTCGCATTGGCTTCTTTTGCAAAACACTTTAAAACTGCACCCTCTGATTGTTGATCCACTTACAAGTGGGAACAGTTTCTCCCTATCTACTCTGTCCAGACCCTTTAATTTTGAAAACTTCTATCAAGTCTCCTCTTAGCCTTCTCCTCTCTAAGGAGAACAGTCCCAATTTCTCCGGTCTTTCCTCATAACTGAAGTGTCTCATCCCTGGGACCATTCTCGTAAACCTCATCTGCAGCCTCTCCAATGTGTTCACATCATTCCTATTGTGTGGCGCCCAGGACTGTACACAAGCCTCCAGCTGAGGCCCAACAAGTGTCTTATATAAATTCATCATAACCTCACTGCTCTTGTACTCTGCCCCTAATAATGAAGCCTAGAATACTGTATGTTTTAGAACAGCTCTCTCTACCTGTCCTGCCACCTTTAATGACTTATGTATATGTACACCCAGGTCTCTCTCCTCCTGCACACCCTTTAGAATAGTATCCTTTATTTTATACTGAGTCTCCATGTTCTTTGTACCAAAGTGTATCACCTCACACTTCTCCGCATTGAACTTCATCTGGCAGCTATCTGCCCACTCCACCAATGTATCAGTGTCCTTTTGAAGTTCTGCACTGTCCTCACAATTTACAATTCTTACAAGTTTTGTGTTATCCGCAAACTTTGAAAGGCAAGGATCTCAATACCAACCCCTGGGGAACTCCACTACGAACCTTGCAGCCCGAAAAATGCCATTACTCTGTTTCCTATCCCTCAGCCATTTTTGTATCCACGTTGCTACTGTCCCTTTTATTCCATCAACTATAACTTCACAAGTCTGTTGTGTGGCACTGTATTGAATACCTTTTGGAAGTCTATGTATACCACATCAATGGCCTTGCCCTCATCAATTATCTCTGTTAGCTCTTCAAAAAATTCCAGCAAATTAGTTAGACACGATTTTCCTTTTACAAATCCATGCTGACTCTTCCGAATCAATCCACATTTTTCCAACGACTATTAATTCTATCCCAAATAATTGTTTCTAGAAGTTTTCCCATCACTGACTGGTCTGTAATTGCAGGGCAGATCTTTTCAACCTTTTTTGAACAAGGGCGTAATGTTTGCAATTCTCCAATCTTCCGCCACCTCCCCCAAATCCAGGGAGCATTGAAAGATTATTGCCATTGCCTCTGCAATTTCCACCCTCACTTCCTTCAATATTCTTGGATGCATCTCATCTGGTCCCAGTGCCTTATCAATTTTAAATACCCACAGCTTATTCAATACCTCCTACTTATCAATTTTAAACCCTTCTAGTGACCAAGTTTCCTCCTATGTCACCATGGCCTGGGCAGCATCTACCTCGTTGGTAAAGACAGGTGCAAAGTATTCATTTAACACCTCAGTCATGCCTCTTGCCTCTATGTGTAAATCCCCTTTTTGGTCCCTAATCGGCCCTACTCCTCCTTTTAGCACCCTTTTACTGTTGATGTGCTTATAGAATACTTTGGGATTTTCTTTTATGTTAGCTGCCAGTCTTTTTTCATAATCCCTCTTTGCTTTTCGTATTTGCTTTTTCACATCCCTTCTGAACCATCTGTATTTAGCTTGGTTTTCAGTTGTATTTGCTACCTGACACCTGTTGTAAGCAAACATTTTCTTCTTTAACTTAATTTCTATCTTTTTTGTCATCTAGGGAGATCTGGATTTGTTTGTCCTACCCTTCCATTTTGAGGGAACACACCTTGACTGTGCCAAAACCATCTCCTCTTGAAGGTCGCTCATTATTCAGCTACTGTTTTTCCCGCCAACCTTTGGTTACACTCTATCCAGCTGAGCTCCATTCTTGCCCCGTTGAAGTTCATTCTCTGCCAGTTGATTATTCTTACTCTGGATTGACCAGTGTCATTTTCCACCGTTATCTTAAACCTTATGATATAATGATCACTGTCCCCTAAATGTTCCCCCACTATCACTTGATCTACTTAGCCCACCTCATTCCCAAGAACCAGGTGTGGTAGTGCCTCCTTTCTTGTTGGACTGCACACATACTGCTGTAGGAAATTCTCCTGAATACAATCTAGGAACGCTTGTCCCTCAGTGTCACTTACGCTACCACTATCCCAGTCTATATACAGATAATTAAAGTCCCCCATTATAACTACTCTATGACCTCTACACCTCTCTATAATTTCCTTGCAGATTTGTTCCTCTATATCCTTCCCACTAGCTGGTGGACTATTTATTACAACGAGCAATGGAATTGCACCCTTCTTGTTCCTTAGCTCTAACCAAATTGATTCTGTCCTTGAATCCTCTGACACATCCTCTTTCTCCCATACTGCAAACTCTCCTTAACCAAAAACGCCACCCCTCTTCCTGTTCTCCCTTTCCTATCTTTTCTGAGCACCTTGTAACCAGGAATGTTTAACACCCAGATCTGCCCTTCCTTAAACCAAGTCTCCAATATTGTCACAGCATCATAATCCCAGAAGGCAATCTGTGCCTGTAACTCCCAAATTTTATTAACATTCACAAACATGAGTGTAACCCTGATATAGACTTCGTTACTTGCTCCCTTCTTCTGACTTCATCTATTAATTTACTATTCTCTATTTCAGTACTATCTGTCTCTCCCAGCATTCAAGGCACCCTGGTATCAATTTCAAACATTCTCTCCTGGTTCCCACACCTCTGTTGTGTTAGTTTAAACCCTCCCCAACAGCACCAGCAAAACAACCCGCAAGGAACTCAGCCCCGGTTCTGTTTAGATGCAACCCGCCCATCTTGTACAGTTGCCAACACCCCCGGAGCCAGTCCCAGTGTCCCTGGAACCTAAAGCCTTCCCTTCTGCACCATCTTTCCAGCCATGCAATTCCTAGCATGTTCAGATAAGATCCAGGTTTTTCCTTTCTCAAAAAAGATTGTTCGTAGCCCAATTCTTGCTAAAGAAACTCTCCTGGACCTAGAGGTCTGAGTCATAAGCGCATTAGAAATAGAAGTAGGCCATACTCCCTGGAGCCTGCTCTGCCATTCAATAAGATCATGACTGAAGTTCTACATCAACTTCAAGTTCCTGCCTTATCCCCATATCCCTTGATTGCTTTAACATTAAAAAAAATTAGTCATATTCTTGAATTTACTCAAAAACAGCACATCCAGCCCTACAGGGTAGAGAGTTGCTCCTATGTATTATGATCTTAGTTCCAAAGATTCACAACTCTGAAGAAATTTCCCCTAATCTCAGTCCTAACTGGCTATCCTTCTATCCTGAGACTATGACCCTTAGTCCTAGATTCCCACTGCTCTCATGGACTGAAGCTAACATACGGAACTGCCCAGATAGTAAATTCTACCAGGTTTTTTGGGAATGCAGCAAACTCTTAAATCAAGGAGCAATCAAGTTCAATTAAAAACACTTTCAATTAAAAGCATTTTAGCTAATTTATGTAAAACTTGCTCATAAAGAGTTGCAAGTAATGGGAATGTGGGAAAGATTCCATTGTACAATTTGGAAAGTTATATCCTTTGCAAATTCATTATGGTTTGTTCATTTTTTAACATTTTGCTTCTCACCCAAATTTACTCCACTTCCCAATCATTTGCACATTTTTTTCTATTGCAGTAATTTTCTAAAAATTAAATCCCCAGGTGAAAGGCAGCAAACTGATCAGTTGAAAAAGAGTTAGTGAGAAAAGATAAATCTGGGGAATGGTGATCAGTTATTGCCAAGCTTGGGTTTTAAAAGACTGTAGATTATAGGGAGCAAAGGAGAGGGGTAGAGTTCCAGCTCAGACCCTGGGAATGTATCAGTTAAAAGGAGTCAACGTGTTGAGTCTTGGGCCTGAATCTTCTTGTCGGCATGCGGGGGCAGGCTCCACTCGCCTGCACTGTAAAATGACACGCAGTGACATTGGGTGTGTCCTGACATCACCGCATGTCATTCCCATCTTCAGTTTGGCGGCGCACATCGGAGTCGGCTGTGCGCCTGCCGAACTGTCAAAGGTCTATTAAGGCCGTTAATCTAATTAAGCTGGTTGTCTGGGCTGCCCACCCGACCTTAAGGTTGGAGGGCAGGCGAAGAGCCCAGGCGGCCTTTACGTTTATCACGGCGGGACAAGGTTTCATGAAGGCTTTATAAATTGAATAAAATTTTTTATTAAGATTCATTGACATGTCCCAGCTCATGTGACACTGTCACATGAGGGGACATGTGTGAATAATTTTTTTTCCTTTATTTCAATTCATAATCAAACTAATCCCCCTGAGCAGCTCTGTGCCTTAGGGAGATTTCTGCACTGTTTCGCAAGCATGCGCAAAAGATCACAGGCCCCAACTCTCCATCCTCCCCCTGCCCACACAGGGAGTGCTCAGGGCTTCCGTTTGCTGGGCGGGTCTTAATTGGCCTGCCCACTTAAAATGGGGGCACACAGCTGATTGCAGGGGGCAATCAGCTGTATGCCTGTCCAGCCCTCCAATGGGAAGAAAATTCTCTCCTTGATTTCAGGACAGTGAAGTTGCAGGAAAAAGTGTGTGTTAGATAGTCCACGTAATATTCAGCACTAACAGGATGAAAATTCAGATTACTATGAAGAGAGAGGTTGGAGGCTAAATATATAGTAAGGGTCTTATTTTTTCTTGTAACCTGCCAAGGAAAATGTAGGTGTTTACCAAGGAGAGAAAACTTTTACCAACAAGATAAATGTAACTTTGGATGGCTGAATATTAAAATGCACCTTGCAGGTTTGTGACTCACCATTTGGCCCCAGAATAGCAGGCATTAACTTTAATATTATTATTGTTTCCCAGATCAGCGACAGAACACTCCCTGATTATCATTGATGAATTGGGAAGAGGCACCTCTACGTATGATGGCTTTGGCCTGGCCTGGGCCATATCAGAATACATTTCCACCAAGATTTGCACATTTTGTATGTTTGCCACTCATTTCCATGAGTTGACTGCCCTGGCTGACCATGTACCAACAGTCAACAACTTGCATGTGACTGCATTAACCACAGATGAAACACTAACAATGCTATACCGTGTAAAGAAAGGTAAAGCACAACTGCTGTTTGAAATGTTATCTACTCTATTCACTGAATGGTATTGCATAGAACAGATTAATGGTAATAGTGCATATTCCAGAGATTCCAGTTGCTGTACAAGAGTGCAACAGATTGCTGGTTACTTTGGAATAATTGTGCAACATAAACAGCTTTCTGTATTGATGAGTGAGATTTCCTTTTATGTATTTTAACTGGTAACTATAATATCTAAACCAAAAGTAAAGATTCTATACATTAATTACTGAGGTATCCTTAATGGGGAATTCTTGGATTCCAAACAATAGTGATTGAGTATATTGAACATTCCTCTTACATTTAAAAATGTATCCCTACAGACAAGGCAATATCTTTACATATTGTCTGTTCTCTTAGAATTATACTGGGTTTATCAAGCATTGTCTTTACAAATAGAGGAAGTACTTGCAGAAACATTCTCTCAATTAAAAATGTTCTATTCAGACTCATCCACAAAACGTACCTTTGGATGGAACATTATTCCACAATACATGAAGCTAACTAGAAAACAGTGACTTTGTAACATTCCCATTCCTGGCTTAATTGAGCTAGATTGTCTCCCAAAACTTGATCAAATCCACACTTGATTCCAATTCCCTCCAATTTATCCCCTAGTGTCTTCAAAGAGTTCAAGACGACCCTGTGGCAAACACATTTGATTGCCTTTCATAGAAATAGATGGGCCTTGGGTATGAAAGTCTGTGGTGGAGCATGCAATTTTTAAACCAGATTATAGTTTTGGAAATATTTCAATAATGTCATTTTTCCATATATGTTCAGGCTCTGCATCTTACTACCTGTTCCGAGGGTTCTACTTGTGCTGCTTATTGGTCTGTGGTTGATTTATTCATGTTATATCTGTCCTCGTCTTCTCTTTGAAGCACTACCTTGTACCCACTTCTGGTACAGTGACTGACATGTTTTAACAATAGCCCAACCTGGACTTGAAGGGAAACATAACCTATAAATGTGTACTATTGTTGAATCTAACAAATTTAAATGTCAGGCTCCTGAATTTACAGAGCCCTATGGAGGAGTAATGTTTTGATATTTAAAATTATTCTCAAGTAAGAACATGGGAGGAGAAAGCAGTACAAATTTCTTGACATCAATATAATCATTGTTTTTTAGTCAATTGGGCATTTGTCATAAAAGTTATGGGAGTGACTTTTATGTCAAATAACTTGTAGACCTAACTCCTTTAAGATGTGCAATTCAGTTTACAGCAGTTCTGATGGAAAGTCCTGAACTGGTTTGAAAAAACAATTAAGTCTAACAGTGTACTGAGTGGATGATTGGGGGTTTCTGGTGATGCTGATCAGCTGCTTCACACATACGGGCTCAGGAACAGTTTCAAGTCACTGCCTCAGTTGAAATTAGCAATCAGTGGTTAAATGTGATATAAAAAATGAGAGGGAGAAAAAAATTGGATAAAAAAGTTAACCTTAATTCTTTTAAAAATGGCGCTATTGGCATTGTGTCTTATAAATAGATTTGACAAGGCAATTACTGTTGACTAATAAAAGCAGGATGAGTAACACACAGCTAGTGTAGGTGGATTGGAGACCTGGGGTTCAGCTCATTTTCAGCATTTGTAAGAGTGTCACCATTTCAGGAAAGCAATTGGTGCTGGATAATTTGAAGCCCAGCAAGTCTGTGCAGGCCCCTCATTTTAAAGCATATAATTAACGTGGGAAGGAAGCATTTGTAACTAAGAACAATATATTGAGTTCAGAGTGCCTTGAAAGCTGCATCTGCAGCAAAAAGGCCAAATCCATCTTGTGCTTGTTAATACATTTAGCCTTCACAAGACCTTGCTGTTGATATTCACCCTCCTCTGCTCCTTTCTGAAGTTGCTTTAGCTTCAAGATGCTTTCTTTCCCTCGTGCCCCCCTTTTTTATTGTAGTTTTCTACCCCTTGGTTCACAAGTGTCAGCTATCCACCTGTATTTTGCTTATGTGGTTATTCATCATATGTGAAAACTAGAGATGAGGAAGAACTTTTGGACATTGTAACTTATTCTTCCAGAAGAGCTTCTGATCTCTCCTCCCTGTTCCTGGCCATCACCGCCTCTAACTGCCTCATGAATGTGTTGAGTTTTAGTCTCCACTACCCAAAAGAAGAATCCAGTTATTGATGATCTACATAAAGAAATAGTTGTTGTCATCATTTCTGACCTTGCATTTTACCAGTTTGTGCCAAGTTTTCTTTTCCTGGGTTAATTGAAATAGTAATCATGATTAACCTTTTCTATCTTATAATCTTGTATTCCTCTGTAAAATGTCCGCTTATTTGCTTCCCTTCAAATTTCAGAAGCCCTTTTATAATCCTTGTGCGTAACTCAGTCCTCTAATATCAAGGACAAGCTTTGTAGCTTTTCTGTACTGTTTCCGGGGCTCAGAGCTTAACCTTGTATGTTGTTGACTACTACTGAATGCAGCATTCAAGGTGCAGTCTGACAAGAGCACTATAGTTTCAGAACTTGGCTTCAGACTATGTCAACTCATTTAACAATGTAATTCAGCATTCTGCTTACATTGTTTATTGTTGTACTGTAATGTGTGCTTTGTGGTGAGTTTGAATTTTAATTTCGATGTACTGATTTTGCTGCTTTATATGGGCTGAACAGGAGATGAATACGATAGGTTTTATTCAAATCATTTAATGTGGTTCCCCAGGAATTTTTATCATCAATTGGGGCTCTAGAAATCAAAACAAACGTGGAATGTTATTTATTCTACAAGTGAAGAATTTTAAATCTTATTGTCATAACAATTCACCCAGAATTGGTGTTCAATTTGAGGGAGTTTTAATCTGGTCAAAATAAAAAGAATTAAGAAATACCAAAATGCTATTATATTCAGAAATCATGCAGTAAGATGGGAAAGAGGACTGTGCACCCTTGTGGTGGGTGCTCATTTTCCCATTTTTCTTCAGGACTGCTCAATTTCATTGCTTCCAGTCTGAGCCAGGGGAGAGCCAGTGGCACTCTTGTACTATTACTAGAGTCAGTTACTGAGAAACTAAACCAGTGATGCATAAGCTTTAGCTATAAACTGATTCTTTCTAAAAGTGGATAGGATACTTTCAGTAAGGGTGTGGCAGACCACTACATACTGGGTGCAGCAGGCGATGCTAGAGCTTAAAATGAACACCTGCTCGAGCCCCCACTTTAAGAGGTGCCAGCTGAGCCACAAGTAACTTGTATGGCACAGCACCACAACTGCAGAGCGATTGTATTAGCTTTTGTTTTGTGTTTTACATCTCAATTGGATTTCGGAAATCAGTTTATTGGGCAAAGGTGGAAGTCTGTGTTTTCCTTTTTCAACCCAACCCCCAATATTCTTACAACTTGTAAACACTCACGGTAATAATATCCTTCCTCAGATCTGAATCATTAAGAACTTTTCTAGCCAGGAGACCAATTAATACTTGTAGAAGTCCACCAATTTGAGTTTTTAAACATTTCATCAGCTTCGGTAACATTTAAAAGTTAATACTGATACATTATGTTAATGCTAACTTTGTAAGCTCTACTGGTGCCTGATGAATTCCTGATGAATGAACAAGGGAGATGAGATAGTCATGCCAAGGGTTTTAACTAGTCATTTGCTGTAAAGATAGAAAGCTTTCCAACTCCTGGTTTCAGCTGCTTGAGTGTCTGACATCCCAGTAATGCAGTATGTTTACAGGTCATGATTTCCCACAGCCTGGAGCTCCACTTCCCAGTGAAGCGCTAATTGAACTTAAACAAATCTATTCTCGTTAGAAATGAGCTGATTGAAAGGAGATTTGATAGAAGCGTTTAAAATCATGACGGTTTTAGACAAAATAGAAAGGGAGAAACTTGCCCTTGATGGAAAGGTCGAGAACCAGAGGAGAGCAAAAGGCAAAGTTGACAGGACATATTCCATTTATGCAGCAAGTTGTTAAGATCTGCAATGCACTGCGTGAGAGTGTGGTGGAGGCAGATTCAGTCGTGTCTTTCAAAAGAGATAAGCACATGAAGAGAAATAAAACTGCTGGGCTGTGGGGAAGAGGCTGGACAATTGCAATGGGCTGAGTGGCCTCCTTCAGTGCTGTAACCATTCTGAGATTCTGTGTGTAATACTGAGATTCAGTGGTTGCTACATCCTGAGGTCTCATTGAATTCTTGTAAATTGAAATTATACTATAATTCAGTTCATCTGGTCACTATGCTGTTGTCAACTACTGAAATTCATTAACAGCATTGATGTCCTGCAAACACTTTAATTCTTGCTAAGCTGTTTATAAGAACATTCCATAATCTGAATTCCAGAAGACTGGAAATTAAACTTTTCATTATTGTAACTTTTCTTCTCTGTCCACACTCTAAACCTCTTGGCATCCAGTAATTGTATGATATTGAAAGCTTTTAAAATTTTTAAAATTTAATTTGTAGGTGTTTGTGACCAGAGTTTTGGGATTCATGTAGCTGAGCTTGCTCAGTTTCCCAAACATGTTATTCAAAGTGCCAAGGACAAAGCCGTGGAGCTTGAGGAGTTCCAGAATACAGGGAATTCTGAAAATTTTGATGAGGGACCAACAGCTAAGAAATCTCGCCAAGAAAAGCAGGTTTGTGACTGAACAAAGGGAGCTTAGACTTGTTTGAATTATTTAAAATTATCTTGCATTTCACAAGTGAGGAGTGTCAGTGCTGAGGAGTAGAGCATTCCTACGGTGGACTCAGCATTGTTATTAAGTATTCGAAGATCATGTACAGAACAGGGTGGATCCTACTCTGTCTCAGTACTTTGAACCTAACCAGAAGAGTACCTTGTAGCATGAACAGTATGATATGGCCTTTATCTCCACTTTGTGGGCCATCTCAGTCTAATTAATCCTCAATTATGCTGAGTTTTATCTTATGGTTCAATCTCCATGAAACCTATTTAAATGAAGAACCAGAAGTCAGAAGGAAAAGGGAGATGTACTTCATATTAGTGACATGTTGGATTTAAACTGCCAAATTCTCTTGTTTCATCAAAAGCTACTTAGAGAGGAGTATTTATCTCCCGTAGGCCTGAGCCAGGACTGCAATTTTTGTACATGGCGCCCAGCACTTTTTTTAGGGTTTCAATCCAGGTGGCCATTTAGTGACACAATAGACTGAAATCATTTATCGTGACTTCCTCAATCAACAAGATTACTTGTACATGAACTCCTCGCCCTGGTGGAAAGTTCGAGCTAGGAACCCCACAGCTGAGAAACCACCTGCCAATAAATTATTTAAACAAATAATTTCAACCAAAAATTGTCAAGTAAAAAGTGTTAATTATGTTTAATTGAAATAATTTTATCTTGGAAATTGGTACTAATGACAAAACTTCAGGCTTCTCCCCCTCTCTTAAAATCGCAGGTTTCTTCAGCATTAGTAATTACAATATTAAGATGGTTGCTTGTACACAATGAGAATGTTAATCAGCCTTTTCTGTAGGCGTCAGACCATTGAATATGCTCCTGGCATAGAGAAGGATCAGGTGGCGGGCAATTTCTGTAGGTTTTCTAGTATTATGAGGCTGTCATAAATGTATCTTATTAAGTTTGATGCAACAGTAGACTCACTGGGAAAATAATTTGCCTGGAATGCTTAGTATCTATGTGGTCATAGCTGAGGCACCAAAATAGTACATAATTAAAGAGTAATAGAGCATTGTGGCCAGAGATGCCTGCTGTAAGCCAACAACATGAATAATATTTTCCATTCTGTTTTGTAGGATGGTGAAAGGATCATTGCAGAATTTCTGTCAAACATCAAAGCTTTACCTATTACTGATATGTCTGAGGAGGAAGTAAAGCAGAAGCTGATGAAGTTGAAGTCTGAAGTGCTAGCACAGAATAACGGTTTTATCAATGAAATGATCTCAAGATCCAGAGTGTTGGCATAAGCTCATGGTTTTAAAGTAAAGTTAATTTCATTGGATATACTGAGGTGTATAGTTTTAAATGTGATGGGGAGGGAGTGGGTGGGGGGAAGATTTGGGGAGAGCAAAAGTATCTATAACTTGGACCCCACCAAAACAGTATGGCCAGTCATGGAGAAGAAGGAGATGAAGGTGTAGTTCCTTCCTTCACAGTCAACACTGTATAATATTGCCTCTCTAACATGTAAAATGTCTAGTTCATAAATTGTAATAGAGGGGTTAATATTTTGAGAGCAAGAAAAGCATAGTTTTTGGCAATGGCAAAGCCAGTCATTTTTCAAGAGCTCAGCAGCCATATATGTGTTAACAATTCCCATGTGGAATTCAGGTGTAAAATGGGACACAGTTTGGAGGAGCCCTGTTCTTGCCAAACTCTGCTTTATGTCATTTATGCTGCATACTGTAGCTGCAATGTGAATCCACATTGCATTTAATTTTTGTTATTAATTTTCTTCTGAAAGATGAGATTTTCAATAAAATTAATAAAATCTCCTATTGTTTGTTTCTTCTGTGACTGGAACAAGTTGGGTGGTCAAGTGGAAAGAACCCCCACCTGTGATGCTCAGTAAAATAAAAAGGAAAAACTGCAAATGCTGGAAGTCATTGCACCTTTACCATGGAAGAAGATGCCAAGATGTTTCATGGAAACTTAATCAAAAGAAATGAGCAAAAGGAGGCCAGATTAGGAGGGGCTAAAAGAGAAGAGGGTTAGAGATGGGCTTTTGAAGAGGATCTTTATAAGAGAGAAGTTCAGGGGTTTAGATACAGAATTCCTGAGGATGTGCACCTATGCATGGCTGCCAATAGTAGCATGAAGGGAAAAACAAATGCACAAAATATCAGAATCTGGAGTTGAGGGCTGGAAGGGAGTACAGAGATAGGAAGAAGTGAGGCAATATAACAGGAATTAAACATGAGAATTTTAAATTGGAGATCTCAGCTGACTGGAAGCTCATACAGGTCAGCAAAGGTGGGTGACAATCAAGTGGGAGCTTGATGTGGGATAATATGGGCAGAACTTTGCATGAGCTGAAGTTAGTGAAGCATGGGATGCTGGCCAGAAGGGTCTGGAGTCTAGTTTCAATAGCAAATGGGTGGAGGCAGGTGATGCTATAGGCATGGAGATATGCTGTCTTTGTGGAAAAGGCTACAGGATTGGGAGCTCAGCTGAGCCACATAGGACACAGGTTGAGAGCAGTCTTGTTCATTCTGAAACATTGGCTAGAGAAGGGAGTGTCTTGTTTGGCATGGAGGAAATTGCAGCTCATCCAAGATTGGATGACTACAGCCACCTGACAGCAATGAAGGGAGAAAAAAGGAAATGCACAAGTCAGCATCTGTAAAGAGAAAAAACAGGTCATGATATTTCAAGAGTGTATCAGTCATCAGAATTGTTTTGCCAGGTTTAACTTGGAGGTTCATACTGAATTAACTGATATTGTGCATTACAATTGGCTTCAATGTACCTGTGAGGGAGGAAAATCAGCCACGGAATTCTTATTATTAACGCCATTGTCCAAATGGCAGACTGGCAATATGATATCACTGCACTTACATAATCTAGTAACATGCACTAGTCACGCGAACAGAAATGTCTTGGGCAAAGCACCTGAGAATGCATTAATGAAAGCTGAACTTTACAAGATGATTATGTTTTAAAATGTAGCTTAAACTTAAAAGAATCCTGGAAAGGAACACTTAATTTGCATTCTTGATAAACACCAATTTGGAGCAATGCCCTTGTAATCCAGTTGCTCAGCGGAGAGAAACTCAAATGGAAACTCATTGAGGTGGAGTGGCAATTTTAACACCTTTCACAGTATCTTTCAGAAAAAGGGCAGCTGTGGCTGGGACACGAATGGAGAAGCTACTGCTGTGGAAAAGCAAGGAGAAATGTTTTTAAAACAAAAACAGAATTACCTGGAAAAACTCAGCAGGTCTGGCAGCATCGGCGGAGAAGAAAAGAGTTGACGTTTCGAGTCCTCATGACCCTTCGACAGAACTCATGAGGACTCGAAACGTCAACTCTTCTCCGCCGATACTGCCAGACCTGCTGAGTTTTTCCAGGTAATTCTGTTTTTGTTTTGGATTTCCAGCATCCACAGTTTTTTTGTTTTTATCTCTATAGAAATGTTTTTAAGCAAGCAAGATGTTTTTAAGAGTTTAGTTTCTGTTCAAAAAGAAGAGAACAAATGGGGCTTTTGAAAATTTAAGGAACAGAGTTGTCGAGAAGTGCTTTGCTGGTGATAATTGCATCAGGGACGACTTGGCTGGAGTAGAACGATTGTCGAAGGACACAAGTTTTGCCCTAGCATGGTGGAGAGAAGTGACGTTGACTGGAGAGCTGGGAGTACCTTCCAAACTGTCCCTTTACTGCCACATATCTCCTAGAAGCATGGCGTAGCATGAAAGAATTTTATAAGGCATATTTTGGTGGTGTTGATGTGAAAAGGACCTTTAATAAAAGCAAAATGCTGGAAATACTCAGTGGGTCTTGCAATATCTGTAGAGAGCAAAACAGAGTTAATGTTTCAAGTCAAATATGACTTCAGAATACCTTTAGTTTGTATTAATTAATGTTTGACCTATGTTGATTTTAGTTAGAGTAAAAGTCTTTAAAAAAAATCTTGTCCACCAGTTCATTCCTATTGGTTGTTTGGAAAATTTGTCTCTTTTTAAAAGGTATTTGTTTCTATGGGGATTATAACAAAGCCTAAGAACCTTGCCCCACTGAAAAACTGGAACTGGGATTGTATACCAGCTGCTCATTATAGAAACAGCCTGATGTTTATTTCCATCAACTTTAATAGAAATAAAAATCAGGTCCTTTTCACAGCAGATAACCCCACTTCCTCTTTGTCACACAGACTTCCCACGTCATAGGTTATTTACACCTGGGTGTTGCAGGGTGGGTTTTCGGAATGCCCAATGCTGACTTCACATAGACCTATTCCAGCTGTGAGAGCAAATCTCTCCTTATGCGTCTCAGGTCTATCTTCCAATTCCATCAGATAAACAGATCAGACATAGTAACACTTTAATCTTAATAATTAGACATTTTAAAATCCACATTTATTTAATCTAAACATATATTCAATCTACATTTTGTGAACACATTTAATTGAAAATTGATCTTGTTGGTTAGTATTTAGTTAATTGTTTTATAGCATATTGTTTGCTTTAAAAAAAAAGTATCAAATAGGTTTTTGATCAGTTGCTAAACATCTGATTCTCACCCCAGTGTTTTGGCCAATTCAAGGATGTCGTTTTCACTTTAAAAAAAATTCATTTTGGGGTAAAAATTGAGTTTAATAATGGAATTCTGCAATCCATACTAGAGATATCAAATGGCACTGATGTGAAACTACAATAGCCCTTGGTATGGAGACCTGACAGACAAGATCTCTTCCATCCCTACCTCAATAACTTGCTGACGTCTCAGACTATTTGCTTCCACTTGTTCTGCAAGTTTAAATGATTCAGCTAGTTCATGTTAAGCGATGCCAACAAAGAAATCAAATTTAGGATTATGAGTGAAGGATCATAACACAGCAGTCTGACTCAAGAGGGAGCAAGCCAGCAGGGATGTTAGTGGTTGGGAGCACAGTATGCTATCTGGGAGTGACAGGAACAAAATCCAAGCTACCCTGCATTTGTCCAGACCCTCTTCGCCCCACTCTCCACCCCACCCTGCCCCCCACAAAATTAGGAATTGATGAGTTAAAAAACATATATGTCAACAAAGAAATGTGTGAGAGACCATTCAAAGCTGGAAGCCTTACGTGCCTTTTTCACATTTCTCATGCCAGAATGTCCCAAAAAAGAGAAACTGAAAAGAGAGGGAGGGTTGCGCCTAGGTTCAGCGAACAAGACCTGCAGATCCTGGTGGAGGAGTTAGAGAGATGGAGCTCCATTTTATACCCCCTTGGCCAACACAACCCACTAAGACCAAGAGGGCATGGCAGGAGATAGCCAACACTGTGAGCACAGCAGGGACTCATGAACATTCATGGTACAGTGAAGGAAGAGGTTCCATGACCTGCTGTGCTCAGGCAAGGTGAGTTGTTTGGCACGAGCAGACATAGATCCAAGTGATTGTTCACACCTCTCCCATATTATGCAGGCTTATATGTCCAGAGTGCTCCAGTAGGCATGAGGGTAAATGTCGCATTGCCAGAATCAAGATATTTGTCCCTGGTGGCACTATATTAGGCTAACAGCACTCTTTTATCTGTAGATCAAGAGGGCACATAATGTCAGGGTGATGGCCCGGCTGGTGTGGGTCCACAAGGATACGAGTGATCCGTAATGTAGAGGAGACCACAAGGGTGCCCACCTGGCTGATTGTTGGTGAATCATTCCTAGCAGATGCTATAAAGACAGTGGTAAAGGCACTTTGAAACAGTGGTAATTGTGGAAGTGATGCTATTATGCCACTAAGCACAACGGGATGTTGGTTTGAGGGTGTGCAAAGGTTGGGTTGTTTGATAAGGGCACAGCAATTATAGATAAAGGCAAAGGCATGTATCAGAGAGTGCTCTCACAATGTAAAGGGCTATATCTCATTAATCTTTGTGTCTCACACAGGTCCCGGCGTCACTTGCTCACCACAGCCAACCCCCTCCACCCCAGGCCAGATCATTTCTTGAACATCAGGAGGAGGAAGAGATGTCGGAGGAGGAAGCATCACATCTGACTAGACCAAACTCTCAATGCACTAACACATCGGAAGGATGTAGCCCGTGTGTAAAGTCAGTAGCACAAGGTGAAGGGCACCGCATCAGAATGCAGGAGAAGGTATCTGAATCAGAGACATCTGTACATAATCCCCCTCAGAGGAGCAAGGAAAATCACCTTGATGCTCCAGTGGGCAAGGATGTGGGGCCTCAGGAATCACTATTTAGGGCACAGTATTTGGAGCATCAGCAGCAGATGTGTGGACATCTGGCAGAATTCCATGAGATATTACGAGCTCATGCACTTCGAGTGGAAGAGTCCATCATGGTGACGACCTCCACCTTGTCTCAGAGGCTCGACCACATGAGCCCCAACCATGAGAGAATGGCCAATCTCATGGAAATATACATGCAGCTGCACTCAGAGTGGATGTAAGAGCAGTGTCACTGCCTGCAAAGGGTATAAGGCTCACTCAGTAACCTGGAGCAGTCCACTCAGAATATAAGCGCCGACATCCATGGAATACATGAGGAGCCCCGTTCCCTTAACAAGATGGTCGCACTGGTGGCACAGTGGCTGCTGGAATGGACGACTGCTGCACACTAGCAGCCAGCCCCACCTAACCCTCCTGTAGGCCAATCTAGGAGATTAGTGAGGAGAGTGAAGGTCCTGAGAGCATTTCAGCACCCTCTTCTTCCTAGCCCCTCTGCCAGAGCCCTCATCTGCCCTACATGTGCTAGTAACAACAGCTACCCTTGCAAAAGTGCAGTGGCCGCAGTCTGAAGGAGGTCCCCAGTGAGTCCCAGCATGATGAGGCCAGCCACCATTCTCCTCATTGCCATAAAGGACAAAAGGTGAGCAACCTGCCTCAGCCTCCTCCAAGGCAACACAGGGGGATTTCATAAGAGTGTTTGTGAGCTCAGGGCGCTGTCTCGCCTCGATCACTAATGGGTTCACCGTGGTGACACTATTGTACATATCAAAATTACACACCTTTTAAAATACATGTCACTACAACGAAAACTGTTTCTGTCTGCTTTCGTACACTAAAACTTTCAATGAGAATATTTACAGAATGAAGACGATTTTTACCATTGGCACTGAAGACTGCATACTTAAGTCCATGTCACCTTGATGCCAGCAGCAGCAAGGGTGTGTCCATGCATGAATGGCAGTGGGAGGCATTTTCCTTCTCCAGACCTTCGGGTAAGGTAGTAGTGCACCAAGGATTGTGGATTGAGAAGCTCTTTGCAGAATCTCTTGTCCATCAATGATTGTCTTTAAGGGAGGATCAATGTTCATACTCAAAGATCAGATGGAGTTTATCAGGTGTACTTCAAGCATGAGTGCTGTGTTGAAGGCAGTCATCCACATGTGAGTTTTACACAGTCACATAAGTGGAAGCTCCATATGTCAAGATGTCATGTGTACACCAGGAAATCCTGCTTGTGTGGTCTCCCCACAACATTGGAAGCCTTTCTCTTCCAGGTGGTAGAGGCTGTGAATTCTAATGGAGCCGGGGTTTCTGGAAGAATTGCATGTTGCAGATGTGGCACACTCCTGGAACTGGATGCAGGCGGTGGATGGATAATGTGGAAGACAGTTGCAGGCTCACCCTGCAGAATATGCATTAGCTGTAGTACTGTTAGCACATACAATCATATCTCTAGGTATTGGGTGCAAAGTCCTGCTCCCTACTGGCACTCTCAACATGGTGGTCATGGTTTGAGTATGCACATGGTGGCATCCTTGCCAGCTCATGTGCAGCCTCTAACAGATATGTGTAGGTTCCAAGTTGTGAAGGACTTCTCAAGGTGTAGTTGTGCACCAAGTTGAGGCCAAGGGTTATGATGGTCATAGTTTAGCCATGTTTATGGCACTGACTTTTTTACATGCTGTTTGTTTTCTCTCTCATTGGGGAGGAGCATTTCCCTGAGGATGTATGGCTTCCATGTGAAAGATTTATTATATGGAAGCTGCTCACCAGAGACTGACCGATGTGAATTGTGAGCTTTCAAGAGCTTAGGTATATCTATTCTGGATTAGCACGCTTCTGGTGATGACCCTCTCCTGCAAAGAATCAGCCATGGCTACATGGGCCTGTGCCTCAGTTGCTCTGCCATTGCCGTCCTCTTCCTTCTCCTGCACTTTTAAATGTGCAGCTGCCTCCATGAACCATACATGTCCAAAATACAACTCACCTCTGATCCCTCCTCCACTGGCGAAAATGGTGAGCACCAGGATTCGGGGGTGGGATTTGCAGAAACATGGCTCCAGCACCGTCTTGTCGAAGGCACAGAGTATTTCCGTCTTTACCAAAAATTCAGGCCTATGTCAGCATTTAAACTTAAATCAGATGGGTGAATGAAGAAAAAGGATATGAGAGCAGGGTAATGAAGATTAATCATCCACTCTGCAGTTCTGGCTGAGGATTGTAGCAAATGCTTCAGCCTTATCTTTTGCTCTGATGTGTTGGGCTCCTCCATCATTGAGGATGGGAATATTTGTGGAGCTTCTTCCTCCAGTGAGCTGTTTAATTATCCACCACCATTCACGACTGGATGTGATAGGACTGCAGAGCTTAGATCTGATCCGTTGGTTGCGGGATTGCATAGCTCTGTCTATCACTTGCTGCTTCTGCTATTTGGCATGCAAGTAGTCCTGTGTTATAGCTTCACCAGGCTGTCACCTTATTTTTAGGTATGCCTGGTGCTGCTCTTGGCACGCCTTCTTGCACTCTTCAATGAACCAGGGTTGATTCCCTGGCTTGATGGTATTGGTAGAGTGGAGGATATGCCAGGCCATGAGGCTACAGATTATGTTCGAGTACAATTCTGCTGCTGCTGACGGACCGCAGCACCTCATGGATGACCAGTCTTGAATTGCTACATCGGTTCGAAACCTTTCCCATTTAGCACGGTGGTAGTGCCATACAACATGATGGAGGGTATCCTCAATGTGAAGGTGGGATTTCATCTCCACAGCAACTGTGTGGTGGTCACTCCTACCGATACTGTCATGGACAAATGTGGCAGGCAGGTTGGTGAGGATGAGGTCAAGTATATTTTTCCTCTTATTGGTTCCCTCATCACCTGCTGCAGACCCACTCTAGCAGCTATGTCATTTAGGACTCAGCCATCTTGGTTAGTAGTGGTACCACCATGCCACTCTTGGTGATGGACATTGAAGTCCCCCACCCAGAGTACATTCTGAGCCTTTGCCACCCTCAGTACTTCCTCCAAGTGGTGTTCAACATGGAGGAGCACTGATTCATCATCTGAGCAACCATGGTCATGGTAATCAACAGGTTTCCTTGTCCATGTTTGACCTGATACCATGAAACTTCATGGGGCCCAGAGTCAATGTTGAGGACTCTCAGGGCAACTCCCTCCCAACTGTATACCACTGTGCGACCACCTCTGCTGGATCTGTCTTGCCGGTGGGACAGGACATACCCAGGGTGGTGATAGTGGTGTCTGGGACATTATTTGTAAGATATGAGTCCGTGAAAATGACTGTCAGACTGTTGCTTGACTAGTCTGTGAGACAGCTCTCCCAATTTTGGCACTAGCCCCAGATGTTAGTAAGGAGGACTTTGCAGGGTTGACAGGGCTGAGATTGCCATTATCATTTCTGGTGCCTAGGTTGATGCTGGGTGGTCTGTCTGGTTTAATTCCTTTTTTGAGATTTTGTAGCATTTTGATACAACTGAGGGGCTTGCTAGGCCATTTCAGGGGGCAGTTAAGAGTTAGCCATATTGCTGTGGGTCTGGAGTCACATGTAGGCCAGACCAGGTAAGGATGGCAGATTTCCTTCCCTAAAGGACATTAGTGAACCAGATGGGTTTTTACAACAATCGGACAATGGTTTCATGGTCGTCATTAGATTTTTAATTCCAGGCTTTTATTGGATTCAAATTCCACCATCTTCCATGGTGGGATTTGCTGCACTAGTAATCCGGGTCCCCAGAGTCTCTGGATTACTAGTCCGGTGAGAATGCCACTGCACCATTGTCTCCCCACAAGTTCCCCGCCAACGAAAGTTTAGAACGTTCACTTTTATGACTGTGTATAAGTGGCATGCACCTAGTGAGCTTCACTTCTTCCACCACTTTGAGGTCAGTAGATTCTGCTTTCATCTTCTTGGGAACCTCGCATAACTTCACTCATGTCGAGTGCCAGTAGTGAAAACTGCACCAAGGCTGGACAGAGGAGGCCGGTGAAAGCTGGAAGGGAGAGTAGGATGGTGCGGGGGCTGAATAGGTGAAGCAGGCTAAGCAGGGAAGGGAGGGAAAGAGTTTATTAGAGGATGGGGTCTGTAGCGTCAATGGTGAGGTCCTGGTGGGGTTGTGAGCTCAGGATACTGGTAACAGGAGGGAACAGTCACAAGATGTGATAGGGTGGCAGGTCCACGGTGGTAATTTGATAGGTGAAGGGCTCAAGGGGGGTTAGTCATGGAGGGGGACTAGACAGATGGCTCGGAAAATGGGAGGGGGCAGGGTCAGGGTGGATATGGGGATGGTAACTGATGTTTGCTCTGAGGGGAGGGAAGGTATGTGGAGGTGGATTGTTATAGGGACCAACGTAACACGGGGAGGTTCAAGAGTGACAGGGGGAGGAGGAAAGGTGATATTGGGTGGGTCAAGGGCGATGGGGGATGTTGGTGGGTGATGGGGGGAGGGTAGAAAGTGGATCGAGTCTAGAAGGTGACGTGCGCCATTTCTCAAATCTGACGACGTGGTTAGTTAGTAACTGAGATCCCTTGAAGTGGGAGGAGGGGCTTTTCGGTTGGGCGGAGTTCAAGGTCAGCACAAGTGGCTGCCTAAAGGGACAGCCTAATAATTATCAGGCAACTGGATGTCAACCATGCTCAGTTGTGTTCTCCTTTCTATGCAGCAGGTTTGTTCCCGACTCATGGGTCTCACAACAACGAGATGCCAGCAAGGTGCGGAGCTACCATACATTCCATGGCATTTGTCATCTGCCA
This sequence comes from Carcharodon carcharias, assembly GCF_017639515.1. Lineage (NCBI taxonomy): Eukaryota > Metazoa > Chordata > Chondrichthyes > Lamniformes > Lamnidae > Carcharodon > Carcharodon carcharias. The sequence goes on from NC_054468.1 coordinate 206,521,249, forward strand.
TTGCCGGAGGCAGGGATGAAGGGAGGGACGGAGGTGAATGCCACCAAGGGGTATGGCTGGTAGACAGCAGCCAATTTGCGACTCCAAACCTCCAACCTCCAGGGTGAATGGTCATGGCTGACAAGGGCTGAAATGGTTAGTCTTTTTATGCTGCCAAGGCAGTGGTCTCTCTATAGAGTCTGAAGGGTAGTGGAGGCAAGTGGAGTAGTGTCAGAGGGAGGCTTCTCGTACATGGCTCTTATCACCCTGGTCAAAGAGCAATGTCTCAATGCACAGTCATGTATGAACAGGAGGAACAGCCATCTCTGGTTGTCCAGGATGTCCTTCACCTGGAAGAGGTGGGGTGGGGACTCCATGTCTAGACAGAGGCCAGGCAATGATCTTAACTCTGGCCTGCTGACTTTGAGATGGAAACCTGTAAGGGACATGCTCATTAAAAGTATCACTTCAGTTTGTTCACAGATCCACTGAGGCATCGATGATGCAGGCTGCAGACAACCCTGCCTTAGAACTGGCCCTCATCCAGATGAGGAGAAGGAAGGCCCATCACAAGTTGGCACAGGGCCAGGAGTAGCAAGAGGCCTCAAGGAGTTCAAGATGCTGGCGAACAGGGTCCGCTGCAATGGCGCGCATTAGCCCGACCGTGGGTGTATCACAGGCAGTGCTCTTATCTAGAAATGTACAAAAGGCAATGCTGGAGGTGTTTTTGCATGTCCCTCAATGCTCACATCTCCCAGCTTCTCCAAGGTGAGCTTTGGCAACATGGACTCTACAGGAGTAATGCAGAGCTCCTGGCCTGCATTGAGTGAATGGCTGTCCGGGTGCCCTTTAAATATGGCGCCAGGTCAGTGGACCCCATGAGGTAATGGCAGGACGGGTGACTTCCTGCCTGTCCCGTCATGAGATTCGCTGAGCTGCTCACGGTTGCATAATGAACTGAAAAATGCAAGATCATACATGTTCAGCTACCCCACCAGCCAGCGGGAATCAGTCCAACTTCCCTGCCCACCATCAGACTTAGTCTGTGGGACAGAGGTTCCACCCCATATTTCCAAGTGTGTATTTCTAAGTGTGACGTTGTTGAGTTGGAAATGAATTGGGCTGGTTGCGGTGCAGCACATGATTGAATACTCTAATGACATTCATTGTCCAGTTTAACACAGACACATCTACTTAGGCGAGGTACTGGAGAATGTCCAGCACCCTCAGAGAACTATACAGAAGATTTAGGGACCCTCATCAGCAGGAGAAGTAAACTGCTTGAAAAATTAACAAGTAAGTTTGATTCTTGAGGTATGAGTCTTGATGGTCTAATAATATTGTTTTTTTACTATAAACTTTACAACTCATTTAGGACTGATAAATAGTGAAATGCAGATTTTTTAAATAAGCTCCTTGCCATAAAAAAGAATATAAATCAGGAATTGTGCATCTACAACGCAGTAATTACTGTTCTTATGGGACCACCATGAGTCTTACCCATTGGTCAATGTGGTATCCCTACCTACAGAAGTGGAGTCATTATTTATTATAGAGACTATGGCTGTTTAAATCATAATCATTAAAGTTTTAGCTTAGAGCAGGCTGGCATTCAGCAGTGCATGAATTCATGAGCACATTTGACAGTCAATGAAATAGGAAAGCAATGGGTGAAAATCAATGTCAGATTTGCTTTTTGTTCACATCAACAAAGCACTTCAAAATAAATTTGAAAGGTACTTGAGTTAGCCGTATTTTGCACTGCTATTTACAAACGATGGTAGAAGTGAGAATGAGTGTGTTGGAGGAGAATATGTAACACTTGTTCAAGAAAACTGTAGAATAAAAAGAGTTTGTGCTAAAAAAAAAATAGCAGCATGGATAAGTTACTGGGTCCTGGAGGCATTCTTGGTTGTTAAAATGAATCAGAGGAGAATAAGCAAAGGCTTTGGCCTCAATTCTTTAATTTTCCATAAACATATAAATTGTGCTATGGGGCTAAAAAATCAGCCAGGTAATACCTTACATTCAAGAAAGCAGAAGAGGATAAACAATGTAACTATAGACAGTTTAATGTCAGATGTGGCCAAATTCACATTCCACAAATCAAGCTGAAATTAGTGAGCATTTGGAAATGTGTGGGCCAATTGATGAGAACCAACATGGATTTGTTAAAAACAATTCATGTTTGATTGTTTTGAAGAAATGACCAATTTCATAGACAAAAGGAATGCAGTAGATGTACTAAGTATAGATTTTGATAAAGAATTTGATAAGGTATCTTACAAGAAGCTTGTTAAGCTAGTTCATGTATGTTGTGTGGGGAAATGTAGCAGTATAGATAGAAAGTTGAATGTTGGATTGAAAATGGCTGTTATTCAGTTGGAGAATGGTTGTAAATGATGTACCTCAGGAGTCAAAGTAGGGCCATTTTTCTCTCTCTTTGTCACTCTCATAGATGGATGGATGGACAGATGGATGGACCCTGAATACGGTATATTCAATTTTCACAGGGTGGGACTGGAGTCAGACCGGTGTTCACACATAATCAGTTTGGGAAGGCAGCTGGCTATTTAAATCAGCAGCTACATCCACTGAAGTGGGATTTTGGTAGCCCAGGAGTGTGAAACTTGGAGTGTGCAGATTAGGCCAGGTTAGAGGAGGTTGGAACTTGGTGGATTTGTTTGGATAGACAGGGTACCCCTTTGGAGAAGTAAGGTATCCCTTTGGAGCTGGTCCTAGGACACCTTTGAGACATGTAAGGCACCCTTTGGGAGAGGCAAGGCACCCTTTGGTATTGTTAAAAGTAAACATGATTGTGTGTAAAAAATGAACAAAATTATTAGAACTATCAAGCTGTCAAAGAACTGTCAAGTTGTCCAGGAATCTCAAGCCATAAAAGAACTGTCAAAGCTGTCAAGCTGACAAAGAACTGTCAAGCTGTCCAAGAACTGTTAAGCTGTCAAGGAACTGGCAAGCTAACAAGGAACTCTCAAGGTGTCAAAGAACTGTCAAGTTGTTAAGGAACTGTCAAAGCTGTCAAGGAACTGTCAAGCTGTCAAAGAAGTGTCAAAGGATACTAGGTAAGTTGGCATGGAGGGGCTAAGAACAAAAGGTGATGGGTGGGGAGGCATGGGTTAGCATGAGTTGACATTAAATTAGAATAGGGGCTACAAAGGGCCATGGGGGTAGCTGGGGAGCATGAAGTTGCATAGGTTGGCATGGATGGGGCATGGGGAGTGTGTGGGGGTGAGGGCTGGAGGGCTGTTTTTCATTTCATTCTTTTTTTCAATTTAATTCAACAGTGTGCAGAGCACAGAGGCAGGTCTTCTGCTCAGCCTGCCATTGCACCCAGCAGCCTCTGCTCTCATTCTTGGGGCGGTGGCCTGACTTCCAATCCAGCCCTCATCCCCGGATCGAAAATTCGACCTGCAGGCGGCCATCTTTAAAGGTCGGGTTCACAGAGCTGGAAATCCCTCCCGTCTCTGCGCAGCCGACACCCGGACATAAACCTGGGCCTCACCCTGCAGCTTATAATGATTATGGGCAAACCTTCACAGAAGGTAAGAAGTATTAAATGGTATGGATTAGGCAAAGTTAGACTATAACTGCTCAGTCAGGACAATAAAACAAAAGGATACAAATTCAAATTATCGATAAGTAAATATAAAACAAAGGTAACAAAGATAGCACAGTCAAAGGGACTGGGAAGTTGAGTCATTAGAGAGATGAACTTCTTTAAGCAAATGGTCTTCTAAATTTTACTTTCTTATCCTAAAATAGATTGTTGTATTTATTAAAGAATGGAAACAGTTTGATTATAAATAGATGCTGAAGTATTTTTCAAAGTTGCCATTTACTAAAGTATTAATTTACTTCTGTTAAAATGAAGAACTTTTATGGGTTATTTAAACAGCTAACCATAATTTTTTAACTTAACTGAACAATACTTCCTGTACACCAATTTATTCACTATAAAATACATACTTTTGAATGGCGCAGTGAAACTATATGTGAAGGAATAAACAACCACTACGGATATCCCATAACTAAACCTGTAGAGGTGCAATCCAGCGTTTTCAGACATAAAGGTCTAGTCCCGACCTCTCTCGGTAAGATCTCAGTGGCTTAATTTATATGGAAACTACATAACCACCTAATGATGCTTTTGTTTTGAACACTGAAGGATGATGCAGCATCCAATTTCATTCCAACCATAACCGTACCAGTTGACTCAATGGTTCTGTAGACATCTCACTCTATGGTACTTGACCAACAAGTAATCAGTTTTACTTGTGTGTGATAAAAGGTCGACTGACTCGAATGTGACAGAGAATAATACCTTAAAAGCTAAGTCCTCTCGTCTGCTTCTGGAATGATAATTGCACCTTCTAATCAGTTAGTATGATGAATATAGTGCAATCTCACAAAGGTCTGAAGAACTGAGAAACAATTTAATATCAGAGGGTTGCACAATGTCCATTGGTATATAAAATTATTGGCACCATTTCTAAATGTTAGGAGCTTTTCTTTAAAAACGATAATGTATTCTGTATCACAACACTACAGCATAGCCTATTGTCTCTCTGGCCCAAAGGATAGGTAGGCTTTTAATGCCTTTTATTTGATTTCACAAAGATGGTATAATGAGAGCATTTCTATTCTCCCCACAACCCATCAAACACAGATTTGAATTCCCAATACTGAATACAATTCAAATCTGTCTCTTGTGCTTACTTGGAGAGACTGCAGGTTAGTGATTTGAAAATTGTTACTTTTTCTGCTTCATGAAGTAATGAAACACAGCTATTTGTTACCAAATCATTAAGCTACAAAAACATAAAACAACTTGTATTAATGTAGCACTTTTAATTAAAACAAAATGTGATGCTGAGCCACATAAGGAGATATAAGGGTAAATGATCAAAAACTTGGGAAAAGAGGTAGGTTTCAAGGAGTGTCTTAAAGGAGGAAAGAGAGATAGAGAGGTGGAGAAGTTTATCAGGAGGGAATTCTAGAGCTTGGACCCAAGAAACTGAAGGCACGGCCATCAACTCCATCCCTCTCCCCAATGTGGAGTGGTTAAAATTTAAGATGCTCAAGAATTAGATGAGTGCAGATACCTTGGGAGATCTGTGGGACTGGGGGAGATTACAGGGATAGTGAGGAGCAAGGCCATGGAAGGGTTTGGAAACAAGGATGAGAATTTTCAAATTGAGGTGTTGCTTATCCATGAGCTACAGTAGGCAAGTTAGCACAGGGGTAATGGTGTAAGGACACAGGAGCAGAATTTTGGACGATCTCAAATTTACAGAGGGTAGAATGTGGGAGGCCAACCAGGAATATGTTAGAAAAATCAAGCTTAGTGTTAACATTTTTTTACTCTTTCATGGGATGTGGGCATCACTGGCGAGGCCAACATTTGTTGCCTATCCCTAATTGCCCTTGGATTCCTAGGTCATTTGCAGGGGGCAATTAAGAGTCAACCACATGCTGTGAGCCTGGAGTCACATGTAGGCAAGAACAGCAGATTTCCTTTCCTAAAGGACATTTGTCAATCAGATGGGTTTTTACAACAATCGATGATAATTTCATAGTCACCATTACTGAGGCTAACTTTGTATTCCAGATTTTCTTTTTTTAATTGAATTTAAATTCCACCAGCTACCATGGTGGGATTTGAACCCATGTCCCCAGATCATTAGCCTGGGCCTCTTTATTAATAGTCCAGTGACATTACCATCTCTCTCAAAAGGGGCAGACAAGGAATTTTATTATTATTCATTCATGGGTATCACCAATCCCTAATTGCCCCTTTTGTTCAGAGGACATTTTAAGAGTCAACCACCTGGAGATCCAGCAGATTTCCTTCCCTAAAGAGCATTAGTGAACCAGATGGGTTTTTACAACAATCACTTCATGGCCATTGTCAGGCTTTTAGTTTCAATTTTTTAAATTTATTATGGATTTCAAATTTCATCATCTGCTGTGGTGAGATTCAAACCCAGGTCCCCAGAACATTACTGTAGGTCTCTGGAAAACCAGTCCAACAACAATGCCACCACCTCCCCACAACAGTGGATAAGCTGAGGCAGGACCAGAATTTGAGACATTATGGAGGTGGGAATAGGCAGTCTTAATGATGCTGCAGTTATTTGGTTGGAAGCTCATCTTGAAGTCAAATATGGTATAGCCTTGGGGAGAGGGATGCAGTCAGTGGCTAGTTAACATAGAAATGTTAAAGTGACTGTGCAAAGTGCTGATGTGCTGATAGGATCACAAAGTGGTAGAGTGGTTGAGAGCATGTTATCACAATTTCTACTAAGTAAGTCCTGGACCCCAGAATCATCTGAAGGAATCATGAATGAAAGTCTGGTGCACATCCGTAGGTCCAATGAGGGAAAATTAGAACAAAGATGGAATCCCTCCTGCTCATACACTTTTCAGCAGGCCATTATAGACATCAAGGAGTAAGAAAGACTTGCACATATATAGTTCCTTTTACAACCTCAGGATGTCCCAAAGCATCATCCAGCCAATTATGTACTTTGGAAGTGTTGTCACTACTGTACTGTAAAAAATGCCACAGCCACTTTGTACACAATGAAGTCCCAGAAACAGCAGTGTGATACCGAGCAAAGAATCTGTTTTTGAACTATTGATTGACCAGGCAGGAGGGATAACTCCACAGTTATCCACAGAATCTGTTATGTCCATCTGAGAGAGAGAGAGCAGGCAGGACCTTGATTTAATATCTCACCTGAAGAGCAACATCTATGACAGTGGAGTACTCACTCAGTACTGAGCTGTAGTCTCTGCCTAGGTTTATTGTACTCTCAAGTGGGACTTGTACCCAGAACCTTATGACTCAGATACCAACTGAGCCACAGCTCAGACAAATAATAATAGATACGAGTGGAGAGTAAGAGTTCACTACTGAAATGGAAGGACCAACTTATTTCCCAGTTCATAGCAATAGTATTTTGGATCTTCAAAGAATAACCTAACTTTTTGGCTGGGCTCATAGTTTCTTCTGGCAAACAAGTCATAGAAGCAACAATCAAATTTCAGACAGTTACAGAGGTCACCAATATGTTTTCTTTTCTTTGTGGTTAGGATGTCAATGGCAGATCAGAGGGTATGCACACCCTGCACTTAATTCTACCCTTAATGAAATGGACTCAATCATCTGATATGGGGCTTTGGATGAAATGTTTTTCCCAATCAGCATAGACATTCGTACAATATCCATTATAGATTGCAAACCAGTAAATGATGACTAAAACATGATATTAGTAAAATAAATATAGCTCAAGGACAAACTCTAGAATTGCTTGACATTAAAAATATTTAGTGTCACACCATGTTTACAGAACCAGTGATTTTCATACCATGATGAATTATTTATAATAAACATGCGATCCTTATCTAACTGGTAGCCTGCACATTGGTGGCTTATTTCATCAATATGGAATATGAGCGATAAAAGGCTCAACACTATCAATTATTAACTTTGGCAGTTTGCTAAATGCACAAGTTTTATGTTTTAGAACAACTCTAGCAACTTTAGCACAGAAGTCAATTGTATTATAACCTTGTATTAAAGCAGGAACGGACAACGGCCATGTGGAAGAGGAATTTTCAGCACTCCTTTTAAATTCACATTAGTGAGCCCTGATCTCCAGTGATTGATGGCTGGGTTTGTTGTAATGAAAAGACCCCTCCCACTACTACAGATCACAGATTTCTTCAACTGGGTGAAAGCTGCCTATTTTTAGAAATTATTTCAAAACTATTAAACCAATAGATGACTAAAGTTTTCAGCCTGTAACTTGTGAATGATTTCCCCTTAGGTTACCCAAATTGCTTAAACTTTATAAGTAATATTTCCATCAAAACCTGCACATAATTGATTACTGCATTAGACTTCAACTCTAGTCAATATTCTGTAGAGTGCAATATTTTTTATGTTCCTTGTGACAAAGTTTTATGACATCTAGAACCAGCTGACAGGTGTATGTGAACCAGGACATGAACATTTAATTGGAGCTAGGCAAAATAAGTAGGATCAGACAAAGTCAAGCCAAGGTGCATTGGGTTGATCTGTCTGCATGATATCCCACAGTAACTATAACATTGATTCATGTCTGCAATTCTCCTCTCACTCTGTGGACTGGAGATGATGAATTTTTCCTTTGTATTCCCTTTAATTTAAGGTTGAGGGGCAATCCAATTAAAGTCTTCAAAATGATAAAGGGCTTCAATAGGGTAGTTAGTTACAAAGAAACAATTTCCTCTAGTGAAGGAATTGAGAACAAGGGAGTACAATTTTAAAAATAGAGTCAAGCTATTTAGAAGGGACATCAAGAAGTATTTTTTCACACAATGAAAATCTGGAACTCTGTCCCATGTAGGGCTGTGGAGACTGGGACAATTAATATTTTTATTACAGGTATCAACAGATTTTTGTTAAGTAAGGATATCAATAATATGGATCAATTATGGAAATTGAAGCTGAGTACAGATCAGTTATGATCTAAACAAACAGTGTCACAGGCTTGAGGGCTTGAATTGCCTACTCTTTCTCTTTTCTTCTTACATTCCAATGCACCTATCACAGTACCTGGTTAATTGGAATAATTATATGGCTGACTGTGTACTCCTGATTATTTGCTTGTAGATGAGGTAAAATTATTGGAGCCTGGTTTTTAAATGAAAATATATTTGGTTTTAGCTTAAACATTTCGACTCAAACTGATCAGTAGGCAGTTATAGCTTTCACTTGGAAGGAATTTCAGGCATCAATGCTTTTCATATATCAGATGTAAAACCATTGTTATTTGCCTTTTGGGACGATACTTTTACAATTCCCACCCTCCAGTACCTCACCTGAGTGACCATTTTCATGTCTGAACCAAGAGAGAACAGTCTGTGATTTGTATTCTCCCTAACGCAGGGTGATTAAATCCAACTGTAGACCCTACCGCCCCATCTGAGTTCAATTAGTTCAGCATAGACTAGGGCTGTTTAATTTTGGGATCAGAAAATGCAATAATGTTCCTCAAAATTTGGAGAATTCAAGCTATTTTTGCATTGTTTTTAACTTGTGCATTTTCACAGAAATATCTGCTCCAGCACTATTTACAATGATGTCAAGTGCATTTCACAGATTATTATTTGACATTGGGAAGCAGTATAATTGAGATTATTGAACCAGTAATGAGATTGGAGTGGGAGGACAGTAATTAACTGAAATGACTGGGATTTCAGTAGGTGGATAACATGCCTTGACGTAGTTCTCAGGAATGTATCAAAACCCCACCAATCCCTTTATAATTCAAAGGCTGAAGAACATAATCAACTATTGACTAGCCCTCAGCTAATCAATTATTCACTCAGCTTCTAAATAGGATTTCAAGTTCCTATGAGGTAAACAATCCTGTTTCAAACAACCCATAACATTGCGGAGCATCAGAAATGTTGCAAAATTATATTTTCTGATTTACAAGTAGAAATTAGCAATGTTAATATCTATAAACCATGTTTTATCTATCAAGATTACTTTGGTTCAAAATGAGGTCTGTTAGTGTAAGACATTGTGACTTTTTTCATTTTTTTTTAAGGTCCACACTTTCATCAGTTTGGAGTCAGAAAATGGGGATGACAATCATTGCAGGTATTGTATATTGCAATGGGTAAGGAGGAGGGAGTGGGTTGGCGATCACAGAGGGCATAAAAAGTGTGCTTCTTACAGTGGCTCTCTCAGCTGCACATGGTGGAGGAGCAATGTAATAATTGTAAGTTAAACAATTTCACTCTGTTATGGGGATCATGTGACTGTATAGACGAATCAGCCCTAAGCGCAGGGAATCTTAGGGATGGAGCTTTTTAGCCTTGGTTTTGGAACATACATGTAGCCTCGTCTGGAGTCTGTAAATAAAGTTTACTATTTCTAACAAGAAACTAGTCCTGCTTTCCGAGTTTATTACAATTGGCAACGAGAATAAATAGAGCTGACGCAGCACCTCACCTTGCGACTGTGAGCATTACGATATTTTAAGGGAAGAAAGAAAAGAAGTATACTCACCAGCAGTGCCTCTCTTTGGTAGGATTGACCCGTATAACTCATCCATCGAGGACTACAGCCAATACCTTGAGCGATTAGGTTTCTACTTTGTAGCTACCGAAATAACGGAAGAGAAACAGAAGGCAATTCTCCTAAGCGTCTGCAGGAGCAAAACCTATAACCTAATCCATAGCTTGACTGCTCTGATCGCACCAAATTCCAGATCCTTCACTGAGCTAGTCAATCTTGTGAAAGGACATTTTCAGCCTAAACCCTCAGTGATCATGCAAAGATTCAAGTTTGATGCTCGAGCAAGGGCCCCTGGTGAGTCGATCGCAATGGACACCAGGCAATTAAAACAGTTAACGGAGCACTGTGACTTTGGTTATACTTTAAGTGACATGTTGCGAGATCATTTGGTTTGCAGCATTAACAGTGATGCCATACAGTGCTGTTTGCTTGCAGAAGTTGAGATAGACCTGAAGTGCGCCATGGAGATAGCGCTAGCAATGGAGAGTGCTGAGAGGGACTCTCAGGTTTTGCAGGTTATACAACATGGCGCCGTTCTGCAGCTAGGGCGGGAGCCTACTGCCAGGCATGGCGCAAAGACCAGGGAAGCTGCTGCGAAGCAGGACACAGTCCCTACTGCTAGGAAAATAAAAAGAAATACTGGAAGCCGCTCAGAAGTTAAATTGTTACCACTGTGGAGGAAATCATGCACGCAAAATCTGCAAATTTAAAGAGGCAGATTGCCACTACTGCCACAAAAAAGGATATGTTATTAAGCAGTGCAGGACTAGATTGAGACAGCCACTCGGACAGCAGGTCAAGTTAAATGATGTGCACAGTATAGATGAGCCAGAAGTTACTGAGGCTGACATTTATTCTCTACACAATCTAAAGGCCAGGAAAACTGAACCAATCACTGTTATACTTCAAGTAAATGGAAAGCCTCTGCTCACGGAGGTGGACACAGGAGCATCGACCACAGCGTTGGGAGAACACATCTTTAAATACCTCAGAGAAGGTACCCAGTCATTGAGCTTGGAGAAAACTGCCGCTTGGTTAAAAAACATATACAGAAGAAGCAATACAGGTGAAAGGCATCACCTCGCTACCTGTATCGTACAGGCGACAGGCTGCTCAGCTGCCAATAATTGTTGTAACAGGAGAAGGACCTAGCCTTCTGGGCCCTGACTGGTTGAAAGAAATTAAACTAAACTGGTCAGAAAATTTTCAGGTCAGGATAGGAGGAATTCCAGAGTTGCTGAAAAAGTATGACTAGGTATTTTGGGATGAGTTGGAGAAAATCAGAGGTCTACAAGCTAAAATGTACATGGACTCTAAAACAACATCCTGTTTTTCAAGGCAAGACCTGTGCCTTACACTCTAAAAGAAAAGGTAGGTGCGGAATCATGTCATTTGGAGTAGTTAGGAATAATACAGCCAGTCCAATTTTCAGGATGGGCAGCACCCATAATCCCTGTGCTGAAACCAGATCAAACCGTTCCCATCTGCGGAGATTATAAATGAACTGTAAACAAGGTTGCGAAATTAGGCAAAAACCCAAACCCAAGGATTGAAGATCCGTATGCTAAACTCTCAGGAGGAAGATCCTACACTAAAAAGGGACATGGGTCATGCGTATCAACAGCTCGAGCTGAACAGCACATCAAGAAGTTATGTCACCATAAACATGCAAAAGGGCCTTAACAATATACACATCTACCCTTCAGTGTGTCACCTACCTGTGCGATTTTCCAAAGAATCATGGAAAGTTTACTACAAGGACTTCCTCAAGTATCAATGCTGTTACAGGAGAAAGTCAGGGCAATCACGGAAGCGCCCTCTCCTACCGACGTCATAGAGCTCAAGCACTTTTTGGGCATGGTAAACTATTCCTGTCGACACTTTCCTAATCTATCTACAACGTTAGCCTCTTTACACTAACTATTGAAGAAGAGCCACAGGTGGTACTGGAAGGCGTAACAAGAGGAAGCCTTCACAAGATTTAAAGATCTTTAACACTTGTCATGTCTGTTACTGCACTATGACCCCTCTAAGGAATTGATAATCACTTGTGATGCATCTCCTTATGGAGTGGGAGCAGTATTGTCGCACAAAATGGAGGATGGATCTGAAAGACCAATAGGATATGTATCCAGAACCCCTTCTGCAGCCAAGAAAGGTTACGTGCAAATTGGATAAGAGGGCTTATTTATTGTGTTTGGAGTAAAAAAGTTCCATCAATATTTGCGCAGTCAACACTTCATCATAGTGTCAGATCACAAACCATTGTTAGGATTGTTTAGTAAAGATAACCAATCCCATCGACAGCCTCAGCTAGAATTCAAGGATGGGCTTTATTTTTGTTGGCATTCGAATACACTTTTATGCACTGTCCAGGTGATTATATAGCAGAAGCAGGTCCCTTGGATTGTCTCCCTTTGCATGATAGTAATAGACATGTTCCAGTACCTTAAGAGATTGTACTTGTGTTGAATTTCCTGGACTCCTCACCAGTCTGTGCAAGACAGATAAAGATTTGGACAAACTGGGATCCAATTTTTGCAAGAGTCCATGGATAAGTATTACAAGGATGGTCAAATGCACAAGTCCCTGAAGAATTAAAACCATTCTTTGTATGTAGATCTGAACTGAGTTGTCAAGATGGTATCTTGTTATGGGGAGTAAGAGTCATTATCCCTGTGCAGGGAAGAGAACCATTATTGGAAGAACTCCATTGTGCGCATCCTGATATTTCAAAAATGAAGATGCTCACACAAAGTTATATCTGGTGGTCAGGTATAGACTGATATAGAAAAAAATAGTGAAACACTGCCTCCAGTACCAGCAACAGCAGAAATTTCCCGTTTCAGCTCCACTGCATCCATGGGAGTGGCCTGGCCAACCCGGGGTTAAACTACATATCAACTATGTAGGTGCATTTCTAGGTACCATGAGTGTAATTTTCACAGATTTGCGGTGCAGTAAGTGCGGTAGTGAGTGGGTAAAATGGAGTCCTACCTGCCGACGAAAATGGTTGGTTTTCACGTTGTATCGTCCCGAGCCCACCTCATTATTTATTAATTCCCAGGAAACACGCCGTTTCCATGGTGGGCAGGCTATCATTCACCCGCCCAGCATCATCCCTCTGTTGCATCACATCGACTGCCATGTTAAAAGGCAGACGCCAGCAAAGCGCTCATCACTACCAGCTCACCACCGCAGCATGGGAGACATGGCCAACAAAGGAGAAAAGATTCCAGTCTCCAGCTTCAATGACGGGTCCCTCGAGTGACTGCTGGATGCTGTGGAGGCCCATCGGGATTTGCAATACCCAAACTCTGGCTGCAGGATGGGCAACAAAGTCACCAACCCAGCTTGGGAGGTGGTCAGCGCAAACACCCTGTAGAGGAGGACAGCCACTCAGTGCTGCAAAAGGATGAATGGTCTCCTCTGTTCCACCAGGGTGAGTCACTCTTTTCATCACTGCCAACTCGCACACTCACAAACCCATCACATCACATACCCTCAGGGCCCTCACTCAGTGCCAGTGCAAGGGACATCACCATTCACTCTCTCACACACACCATCATTGTCCTCATCCCGTTCATGGGACCACATGGGCCAGGCATACTTATCATCTGGCCCGGCAGGTGTCCTGCACTGCTGCGCGGGCTTAACTCCATTGCTGATGCCATAGTTGACCTCTAATGGTGTGTATGCGAGAGGGATGCTGGGCAGCTTGATCTCACTCCAGCTGCCCCTTCTGCTTACTAAGTCAACCAGGGGCCCTCGAGCACCCATAGGGAGGAGGATCAGCAGGTGCACACTCCGAGGCCATCCGTCCAGGTGACTCTGGGAGTGACTGGCCCATCCGAATCCTATCTCTCTGTGTCCTCAGCAGCTCTAGCTCCACAGGCCGGGGAGGGTGCCACACAGCAGGACCCCGAAAGCATGCCGGGACCCTCCAAGTCACGGCCCTCCAGAGGACACCTGCCAAAGTCATCACAGACTAGGCATTGCAGCCAGCAGACTGCCTCCAGCTCCCTTGGAGATGTCTATGGAGCACCAAGATGTAGCGGCAGAGTTAGTAAAGTTAAGGAAAAGTAGTTGCATAGCCTGGGCACGGGTGTTGGTCACTTGTACATAATGTTCACTATTGTCAATAAACTCCTAAGAATGTCTCCCTGCCAGAGGCTCCTTGTTCTGATGAGCAGTGTTCTTGTCACTCAGATGTGAAATCTTTCTGCACAAGATAAAAGGCAGGTGTTTCAGTCCAGGGCCTCTTCCCTGTGCTCTGTGCGGCCTTCAGACCAAAGTGATGGTCCAGCCTCACACTCCCTGGAAACATTACTGATTCCAGCACCTCAGCCGTGCTGATCATTGCTGCCAGAATATAGCGGGCAGGCGCCAGAGTTCTCTCATACTCTCTATGTGCTCTCAGCACTTTTAAGGTGGGTCTGACCCCCATCACACCAGCATCTGCGACCAGTGATGTTGTGCACCAGCTCCTGAAGGGCTGAAATGCTGAAGGTGGACACAGCATCAGATGCGTCTAAAGTTTCATCGAGTGACTTTTAGGGCCTCCGCTGCATCTCCATGACAGGAGCATTCTCACAGAGGGTATTGGCGCTGTGATAAGCCAGACTGGAGTCAAACATTCACAACAGCGATGTGAGGATCCATGGAGACATCTCACTGCATGGCGTGAACATCCTCCACAAATCTGGCAGCTATGAGGGCCTCCCTAGTGTGCCTGCCTCGTCTGGCCAGTGCAAGAGCCTCAACCCCGTCATTGTCACCACTGAGGATCCCCTCACCCTCATTACCATCGGCATCCTCCTCATCCGAGGAGACCTCCAGCTCCTCCATCTCCTCCTCAGCCAGATCCTCACTCCATTGCATTCCCAGGTTGTAAAGGGCACAGCAGACGACAACGATGCGTGACACCCTCTTTGGACTGTATTGCAGGGCTGCACCAGACTGGTCCAGGCACCGGAACTTCATTTCAGTATCCCGATGGTCTGCTCCACCAAGTTGCAGGTTGCAGCATGAGCCTCATTATAGCATCGCTCTGCTGCAGTCTGAGGCCGCCACACGGGTGTCATCAACCACATCCTCTGCGGGTAGCCCTTATCCCCAAGGAGCCAACCCTGCAGCGTCTGTGGACCCTGGAAGACTGCAGGGATAAGCAAGTGACTCAGGCATCTTGTGCACTCCCTGGAAACCATGCGCACACCTGCAGGATGCATTTCGGGTGGTTGCATACCAGCTGCATGTTCAGTGAGTGGAAGCCCTTGCAGTTGATGAAGTCCACTGAGTGTAGCGATGGAGACCTGAGCGCCACATGAGTGCAGTCAGTCGCACCCTGCACCTGTGGGAATCCTGAGATCAGGGCGAACACAATGGCTCTTGCATCCTGGCTGTCCCGGTCCCGGGCAAAATGCACAAAGTTGTGTGCCATGGAGAAGATGGCATCTGTGACCTTATGGATGTATTTGTGGGTGGCGGATTGTGAATCCCACAGAGGTCACCTGTGGAGCCCTGAAAGGAGCCACTGGCATAGAAATTGAGCACCGCGGTCCCTTTCACAGCCACTGGCAGTGGATGCCCTCCATGTCCCCTTGGCGCCAAGTCCTGCCCTAAGTAGCAGTTGTGAGCCATCAGGTTCCTATACATACGCAGTCATCAGCGACACTGGTTCTCAGTGATCTGCAGGAATGGCAGGCGGCGTCTATAGACCTGGGTGTCGACTAGCCACAACTCATAATCGCTTCTGGGTAGCATGTGCGGGAGCTCCTGCCTTTGTGTAGCCAGGAGCCTTAATCACTCTCTCCTCAGTCTTCTACAGTCTCTGTAGGCCATCAGGCATACAGCTAGGTCACCAGGATCCATGATCCTGACGTGGTACCCCTGCAGCATGAAAGAGAGAGAGGCATGGTTATCATGGCTGTACTTAGCACCTTTCCTGGCCCTGTGTGACCGCCCCTTAATGCTTCCCGGACAGTGCTGTTCACCCCTCGGATGGCCAGCGATGAGTGCGCTGCATGGCTGCCCTGTCAACCTGTGGCTTGGGGGACACTGGTCCAAACCGGGATGCTGAGATTGCCAGGGGCTGTGAGAGCCACCAGCAGTGACTGCTACATGGCCAGCATTAGCGAGGAGATTGTACAACGTGTGCAGTCCAACTTCTCTGAGTTCCAATAACGTAGTGGTGGACTCGAAGTCTGTGCCCGGGGTGTGGGGGGGGCGGAGGGAGTGGTGTAAGACATGGAGCGCTTGGTGGCCCTTTTGTGCCTCCGTGTTGCTTGCGTGGGTGGGCAGGTTAGGAGCCTGACCCTAATCATATCACTGTGGCTGTGCCTGATCTGTCTCAGTTGCAGAGGCATGGTCAGTTTATACAGGTGTCCCTAAATGCGTGGTCACTCCCCTTGCTTACTCTGCCCCCACCTCGATTGCCTGCGCGCAGGATGCAGCACCAGGGCAGCACTTGACCACCCCCACCACCCCTCAGCAGTCGCCTCCAGGGCCAGGCATCAGTTGCTCCCACCCCCTGGCACTCCTGAGGCCTGTAACCAACAGGCGAGCTGTGGAGAACGCTGCTGTTCACTCACCTCAGTTCCCCCAAAGTGAAGGCTGCCAAGTGCACGTCACCTGTGTGCTGTTGTGAAACACGTTGGCGTGCTTTTCCACCGAGGTGGATGGACAATACAGCGGGGTTCCAAGAGCCAGGCAGGATGGCCTTTTAATTATACGCTGATGTATTACAATTAGCTCCCCGCTGACCGATGGTGGGAAATGCGGCCCTCCATTGGCGGGCTGAGCAGATGATCGCGACCTGCCTTCATGCTGTCATGAAGCAGGTCAGACCATATTTTCCACACACGCTGCCTATCACGCTCGCTACCAGCAGACTCGGGAAATTCCGCCCCATGTTTCTTGTGATTATTAAGGTACATTCCAAATAGATGGACATGTTTGAAGTGAGATCACCTACTTCGTCTGCAATCATCGAATCCCAGCACTGACTTCCAAAGATTCGTGAACATAAATGGGATTAAACACGTCAGAACAGCACCACATCATCCCTCATCCCATGGGTTAGCAGAAAGAGCAGTGCAAACCTTTAAAACAGGTATGAAGAAACTATCAGGAGGATCATCGGAAACAGGAATTTCAAGGTTCCTGTTCAGCTATCGCACAACTCATGCGACCACTGGTTTAACACCTTTCAGAATTGCTAATGAAGTGCCGACTTCATACAAGATTGAGTCTAGTATTCCCTACTTTAGAGGGGAAGGTGGAGAGAAACCAGGGGAGTCAGAAAGTGAATCATGATGGTCACAGTAAAGGTCGAGAGTTTACTGTGGGAGAAACAGTTTTTGTACGAAATTTTGCAACTGGGCTGAGATGGGGTCGCTGGTACAAACATCTCTGAAACCGGATCTTTATCTTATCATTAGAAATGGAAAACAGGATTTGTTAGGAAACACGTGGATCATCTCAGGTGTCGAAAAGTTCTCCAACAACCAATTACTCCACCCAAAATCAAATGGGAAACTTTGACCCCTGAGATGCCAGATCGACAAAGAATAGACATCCCGGATGTCTCTGCTGAAGTAAATAATTCTGAACTGCCATTGTCTAAGGATGTCCCTGATACCGCAGTTCCTGATCAAGTCGATCCAATGGAAGAACCTCCAGTTGTAGAGTTGCGTCGCTCTAGCCAAATCCGAAAACCTCAAAGGCTATATTTATAATGGCATGAACTATATATAATTGTATGTAATATGGGTTAAGATGTTTTTGTGAATAAGAGGGTAAAACAAAATTAAAGGGGGAGGAATGTAATAATTATAAGTTGAACCATTTCTTACTGTTATGGGGATCATGTGATTATATAGATGAATCTGCCCTAAGCACAGGGAATCTTAGGGGTGGAGCTTTTTAGCTTTGTCTTGGAACAAGCATGTAACCTCATCTGGAGTCTGTAAATAAAGTTTACAGTTTCTTACACGAAACTAGTCCTGCATTCCAAGTTTATTACAAGCAATGTACAAGGAGGTTATGACTGAAATGTGCCACCTGCTCTCAATGCTCTGCATTGTAGTACAGCAGCGAACATCATCAGTTCCTTCAACTTAATACTGAATAGAGTGTCATTCCAGGTACCTGCAAGATAGTTAACTATATAATATTTTGCACCATGAACGAATTAGAGACTGCATAACAAAGTCAATGTGAATTCATTTCATTCGGTTGTTCCGTGAAATTGGTGTACATGTTTAATGTGTTTGCCAGCATATTTGCCTCTTGCATGTTATAAAATTCTCTGTGCTAGTTGTAGATGTGCATTGTTACTAACTGCGCCCATATTTGAAGGGTGGTGGTAGACTCCTCATTATTTGAGAATGCCCAAGCTGTACATGAATTCATTGTTTTAAGGTGGGTCCTCTCATGATAGGTGACTGCAAAGCCTACTATAGAACTAGAAGGAATGCAGAAACAATGCCATTATGGAGGGTCAGATGAACTCGAAACCTTTACTCTGTTTCTCTCTCCACAGATGCTTCTAGACCTGCTGAGATTTTCCAGCGTTTTTTGTTTTTGTTTCAGATTTCCGGCATCCACAGTATTTTGCTTTTAACTTTGCCACTATAACTGATGTACTTGCAGCAGTGCCCAGAGTCTCCTCTGTTGGAATCGCTGAGATCTCATTGTTTTCAGAAGTGGTGCCTTCTGCTTTGTCACTTATGCACAGGCTTAACTCCCTTTGTGGCATTATCCTTCCCTGTCTCTGTAACCTCCTCCAACTCTGCACCTTCCAAGGACTCTGCGAACTTCCAACTGTAGTCTCTGATGTATCCCCCACTTCCTTTGCCCCAGCATTGGTGACCTTGCTTTCCATTGCCTGGGCTTTATGATTTAAACCTCACAATCTCTCGACCACAATCTCCCCCTTTAAGACCCTCTTAAAACCCATCTTTTTGAACAATAAAATTTTAGTCACCTCTCCTAAATTCTCTTTTGGTTTGGCACCATTTTGGTCGTTTTCTTTGTTAAAATGTCATGTTGTTAAGTGGTTACTATTTTGTCATTCCTGTTAATGAAATAACACCCGCAGGGGCCAGAATTTTACATCCCGTGGGCGGGCAGGTGGGATGTGCAGCTGCCAAATAGCGCGAGATGATGTTGGGCGAGTGTCCCAACATCGTCACGCGCTCGTGCAACATCTCGCTCCGTGGACGCACGCAGCAATCGGAAGCGCGCCCACCGACAATTAAGCAGGCAATCGGGGCCCATTAAGGAGGCAACTGAAAGCGATTTCTCGTGGCCCGTCCACTTTTACAGTTGGCGGACAGGCCATGAAAAATGCAGGCCAGTAGGAGGGTCAGCAGCTCCTCGGTCTCAGCAGCACCACTGGGATTGGTGACCACTGCTGGCAGAACAAGCAGTGATGGATATTGCCCCTGCAGCAAGGTGAGTGTGGTCGAGGGTTGCCAGGGCAAATCCTGGCAAGGGAGTGGGGTGGTTGATGAAGGCAAGGATGGGGCCGTTGCAAGTGCAGCAGGAGCAGCCATTGCCTTGGGGGGGGACCCTCCATGGGCCACGGGCTGCCCGATCAGAAGGCTCCCCAACCTAGCCACAGGGAGGCCTTTAGAGATTACCAGGTGGTCTCCCCATGTGGCAGAAGGCCCACCCCTCACTGGTAAACTGCCAGGAGGCCTTTAATTGGCCTGATAACTGGCACAATTGGCCTTAGGCAGGAGGGCCATCCTCCACCTTCTCCACTGCTGGTAAAATGGCATCACAGTGGGAAGACAAAATGTACTCCACACCCCTCACCTTCCCTCACCATTTTACTGCTCTCCCCAACCCCAGCCTCTAGCCCATCCCTATGGGCTGATAAATCCAGGCAGGATGATCCTCATACCATATTGGACACCTGGGCGTCCATTTTACATTGGTACAATGGGTGCAAAATTAACAAATTTGTATGTCCATATGTCAAGTGAGGGCAGTCAAACACCCTTTTGTCAAATGGACCCACAATTAAATAATAGCCACTTGAGTGAGTACTGGAGACTGGTACTTCCTGTGGAATTATATATCCGATTGAATCACTGCCTTCAGAAGAATGTAAAAAAACAGAGAAATCATTGTGTGCCCATAGTGAGTAAAATTCAGTTAGAATGGATTGCCTTCCTGCTATTATGATGAGATGTCTTTATTCTATTCCAGTGTTACATTTCTGCAATTGTAATTAAATGCTTTCTTGTTATCATAATGGCAACTTTTTGCAGTTCCTGTTATTTATGGTCAGATCTGTTCACAGTAACAATGAGTTGTCACTGCCATGAAATAGGTTTGCTGTTAACCACAGGAGGGAGGCATCATTGATCATCAATCTCAGTATACAGTACAGACATTTTTGTGAGGAGATTGTAGAGTTGACAGAATGCTTTCTTTAACCTAAACGTGATGAATGATGGGCAACAATTCGCATCAACTGTTTTCACAGTCCACAGTCCAGTTACCTTCTTTGACTTATTATCAGTAATACTTTACAACTAAATTCTGCAACAACAGCTAGATTTGAGACCATCATCTTTCACTTGCCTGAGTAATGAATAACATGTCTTTTCACATTACTTTACCAATAGATAGTCAAGCTTGATTTAAATGCACATCTGAACAAATCCAGTTTTTAACCAAACATGTTTGAAAAGTAGCATTTCCCTTCTTCAAAAAAAAAATTACCATTTTCAGAACCATTTCATACCACAAACCCATTTTCAGCACACGCAGCTTCACACACGCGGCCCAGGGTTTTACACTGGTTGGGTGGGCTCGGCGGGAGTGGGTGGGGGGGTGGTCAGGAACCCGACTGCCACCATTTTATGCGGGTGGGCCGATTAAGACCGGCCCAGCACAATACGCGACTCCGGCATCAGCGAGAAGGGACGGGCGGGGTTGGGGGCAGGAGCTCAATGTCCACCGTGTCCATTGGCGGTCGATTCAAAAGCGACTGCAGCAGCCATGCGAAGTCTGCTACTGACTGGGAGGACCCTTGGCATGGAGAACGTCAGTGCTGACCACAGCAGGCCGGAGGGAAAGTGGGCGGGACAGTCGGCCCCATGTTTTTCCGATGAGTGGCAGCCACGCCGGGATATACTCACCCCCAGGGATGGATAGGGGGAGGCCCACTCACCTCACCTAACATGCTTGGGAGAAGGTGGTATCCAGGGTCAGCAGCCATGACGTGGTGCGGCGCACATGGGTGCAGTGCCGTAAGCGCTTCAACGATCGCCTGCGATTGGGAAGGGTGAGCACCGTGTTGGCGTGGGTCACTTAGCACAGCTGTTAGGAGTGGCCCCCTCCCCCCACCCCACCCAAACCTCAGGGTTCTTAGAGTGCGAGTGGTAAATGTCAATGAGGCAGCATCTGGGCAAGGGGGTGAGCCCTGGCTGCTTGGACTGAGTGCCTTGCGGCTCCAGGGTCACAAATCAGCTGAGCCCTGCAAGGTGTTCCTCAGGTGGGGTTGGCCAGGCATCAATGGCAATGCAGGTACAGGGTGAATTAATCAATGTTCCTCTGTCCTTTCAGGAGAAGACACCCCATAACAATGCTGAAAGGCTGCTGACTAAGTGAGGAGCGCCCCACCTTCTAACCTTGACCAGATAAGAGCAGGAGGCACTGGAGCTGGAGAGGCGCCTTGCGCCTTAATCAACCGGTTGCGGTGAGGTTGGGGTGCCACAGGGAGGTAAGGGTGCCGTGCACTGAGGTCAGGATGTCTGTAATAGCAACCATTCCACTATTGTCTCTATATTGATGACAGCCTCCAACATGGAATCCCCATTGATAATGGAAAGACGAGGGCACGCTGATCCGGGTGTCAGGCATGCACAGTAACAGTGTAACTACTTCAACTAATGACTTGTCCTTCCTTTCAGGCTCACCACAAGTCTGTTGGGTTGAGAAGCCTGAAGGCCCGCCGCTCACCCCAGAGGACACAGGCAATAGAAACGCTACAGCGTCACACTCTCCCAGCCAGGCAGGCACCAGCACAAATACCAGCACCTCGGTGGGCATTAGATCGTCAGATAGTATCTCGGAGCACAGTAGTGAGGCCACTTCACACTCACTTGAGGTACAGGCGGAGACAGAGAGTGCCCAGTGCGCCGGCAGTCAGAGAAGTCTGTGGACCAAGAACATGCTCAGTCGGTGGCTGATGATGAGCCTCTGGAGTCGTCCTTGAAGTAGCAGATGCTGGAAGTCCAGCAGGGTCTGCGGGAGGATCTGCCGGAGATACATGAGGGAATGCGTGCCATATTCTCCGTGATGGAGGAGTCCATGCAGAGCATGAACAATGCAATGACCCTCATGGCTGAGCACACTGCCTGCTCCATGGAGAGAGTGGCGACTCTCACGGAGAGGCAGCTCCAGGAGCTGAATCTAGGCTTCCTGCGGATGCGCTTGGACCTGCAGCCCTCACACTGGCAATGACCTCAGTGTGGGAGATGGATTGGGCACCCAGTACCCCAGCTAGGTGCCCATACATCAATGGTGAGCAGGGAAGTCCAAAGCGACCTCGCGTTGGCACATGAGCTGCTTGTTGTCTCTGCGGGCTCCTCTCAGGACCCTCAAATACAAACTTAAAGCACTTTAAGCATAACATGGGCTTATCACTGGTGAAATATTTTCCCCACTTTTATATTAATGATTAGTAGGTGTGATGGAGAACACCTTTCCATTTAATTTGTTTTATGTATGCCAGGCACCACACCATTAAATGTGTTTGTGTTCAACAAGCCTCTGGGTGCTTCATTAGTTCTGGAGATGAAGGTTAACCCATGATGTATGAGTGACTTGTTTGTCATTGAACTTTATTGAAATGACACATAATGCACGTTGTTCACCAAGCAAATGTTCCTGTCAGTTATTGAGTATGGAGCCTGTAGCCTTGGCATGTGGTGGTGGTTCATCTGTGGTAGGCTAGCTGAAGGAGCATTGGATCAAAGCCTCCCTGGTATCCCTGCCTCCCTGGAGGTTGCCCAGGTCGGCGTCTATCCCCTCAGTGTTCTCCTGACCGTGCTTGTCCTTAGACTCACCACTGGACTCATAACGTGCAGCCAGAGCAGCTGTGTCAACATCTTCTTCCTCCACTGCATCCCCCCTTTCCAGCGCCAAATTGTGGAGAGTGCAGCATGCAACCACTCTCAGTGACACACGATCTGGGGGGTACTGGAGTGCGCCCCCTGAACAGTCCAGGCATTGGAAGTGCATCTTGAGAATTCTGATGGTTCTCTCCACCACAGCCCTTGTGGAGGCGTGTCTCCTATTGTAGTGCTGCTCAGCTTCTGTTCTTGGATGGTGGAGAGGCATCATGAGCCACCTTCTGAGGGGATAGTCCTTGTCACCCAGCAGCCATCCAACCAGCCTGGCTGGAGCACTGAAGAGCCCCGGCACCTGGGAGTGTCTGAGGATGTAGGCATTGTGGGAGCTGCCTGGGTACCTTGCACAGACTTGTAGAATCAGCATCCTGTGATCACACACTATCTGCATGTTCATGGAGTGGAAGCCCTTCCTGTTGGCGAAGGCACCGGGCTCACCTGCTGGCGCCTTGATGGCCACATGTGTGCAGTCTATTGTACCCTGGACATGGGGGAAGACAGCAATGGCCGAAAAGCCTCTGGCTTGTTGTGTCTGGCTGGCCTCATCCATGCAGTAGTGAATGAAAGTCAATGCACACCTGAACAGAGCATCTGTCACCAGCTTGACACAACTCTGGACAGCTGATTGGGAGGCTCCACAAAGGGCACCCACCAACCCCTGGAAAGAGCTGGAGGCAAAGAAGTTGAGGGCCACTGTGACCTTCAGCGCCATTGGCGTGGGGTGTCCACCCACACAGTCGGAACTGATCTCAGGGCCATCTGACAAACGGAGGTCACAGTTTGCCTTGACAGGCGGAGCCTCCTTCGGCATTGCACCTCAGACATATTGAGGTAACTGCATCTCTGCCTCTAAACCCTGGACAGTGGCATCTTCTGCGGCCCATTCCACCTTGCACTTCCTGTTGGCTCTGCACCCCTTGTGCCTGCACCTGTCCTCCCACAGGTTGCTCCACTGGAGGCTGAACATGGACCAGCTGGCCTCCTCCCCCTTCAGGCCCTCTCTTCCTCCTCAGAGGAGGTACCTCCAGTGGAGAGCACAACCCCCATTCCCAGGGTAAGGGGAGGCTGTCTGATACCTGGAAGGCCCCAAGTGTTATGACTCCTCCGGAATCCTGAACGGAAGCCTCTTATTTCTGTCAAAGCAGCTCTGAAGTGAAATGAAGTTGTCCTGTTCACACAAGCAAGCAGGAGTAAGTTATAATCTAAAGTAGTAACAACTCGCATTAGCGAGCCCACTCACCCCTCTCATCCTACCCGTGGATGAGATTTTTGAAAATGTGGCCTATGTGCCTGCCCGTTGTACCTGTGTGAAGCCCTGAAAATCGCACGGGCTACGTAAAATCAGACAATTCGTGCCTCAAGGGCCTTAACTGGCCCGTTGATTAATGGGAAGCGCGTCTCCGCCATCATCGTGCGTCTGCCTAATGAATTATCGCGACAATGCGCAGTGAAGTCCGGCCACACGCCCAACTTCATCACCCGACATTTTATGTTCCGGCGTGTCGGGCCCGTGCCCAGACACCAAATATAAAACCCTGTCCATGAAGGTGTCTTTAGGGAACCACTCGAGGTGACTAAGCTATACAATGTCCAAAACAATATTAGGGGATAACCACTAATGGATTGGCTCAATACTATAACATTAGGGAATCACACTGGGTCACGCAAACTGGGAAGCAGGGTCTAGGTCACGGAAGACCTGAATGAAAGAGTTTTTTTTAAGTTGAAAAATTAGCAATGTTTCCTAAGTGGGTGAATATTCTATGGAGTGGAAATGGCCCACCTAGATCAAGAAGACCACAGATTTGATCAGAGTCTACTTTGGGTTTGCTGACCTCAGCCATGATGCTGGTAGTGTTCGCTACAATTGGCATTAGTGCCCATGGCAAGGGAAGAAAATTGCCTGGGATTCTCACTTTTGACAACTATCCAGTCACCCACACAGATGAGTGATCATGGGCAGACATCAGGCAGGGATAGGACTGGACTCAGCCCCCAACTCCTGCTGACACTTACCATACAGGCTTGCACAGGTAGAATGATGAGATACTGGAAGATCATGAAAAGGCACCAAAGTAGGAATTAGAGGCACAGATCACCCATGATTTAACTGAGTGGTGGGCCAGGCTGAAGGATCTGAATGGCCTACTCTTGTTCCTACCTTTCTCCAGCCTGCAGAGGAGGAGGCAGAAAATAGGGAAGGAAAGTAAAGAAAAAGAAATACAAAAAAAAAACGGGGAACAGAGCCAAGTTGCAATGATGTGGCACTTATTTGTGCTTGTGTACATAAATGCCATTGACAATTGATGACTCAGTGGGATCTGTTTGAGAAGTCTTTGAACAATTCAATAACAAATTTTCAATTTAAACTTTATTGAATATAAAAGTACAATCATTGGTATAAATGTGCAACTTGCAACCGTATTCATTTTGCATACATTGGTGAAGCAGGATGCAAGTACTACATTACTCATGAGAAAAATACACACAGGAATCTCCTGGGTCCGCCTCTGCTTTGCATGTACTAAAACTGTTGCATCTTTCAGTGTTATTGGAGAAGGATGTGCACATTGCTTATTCTGATCCATTGTAATTAATGGGCATATATTTTGCCAATGCAAAGACAACTGAAATGTGGTCAGCTGGGAAAGTTTGCTTCCTATTAGGATTGCTACCTTTTGCCAAGACAAAAGCTGGACGGAGGTTTGTAGCCTCGCCATGGTTTGGGCTCTAATGCTTTCTCTGCTGCTGATGAATGTTTTTTTTGGAAGTATTAAACTTAACAACTGGCATCTTCACTGATAAAGTAGAAAACAGTGCACTCGTATATTAAAAATACACGACTTCTGGTGTGAATTTGACCAATTTACAGGTCGAGTCCAAAATGAGAGAGGTGGCATCCCTAACCCTGCTTATTAAATAGATTCTAATTTAAAAGGAATAGAGTTAATGCATTTAAAATAATTGTCATTTTCAAAGTTACAAAGCCAGACATGCATCATTGTACAGATGGCAAAATCTTCCTAAAGTACATATAGTTGCAAATTTCAAAAGTAGTAAGGATCTTTTTGTTTTTCCTCCATTTGGGGGTATCCCAGGGATCTTTTTCCTCCTTTACATGCGCACATGCATCAACTTGAATTTGTGCCTTTAGGAAGCATCAATTACAATCCAACAAAGACAGATATGGGGGTGAGATCCATTAAAACTGGCCTGATAGACTTTGTTGACTACATTTGGCACACTGATTCAATGTAGGTTTTTTTTCATATTTGGAGACAAATATGAGTGATTGTAAAGAGGATTACTAGTCGTCTATGAATACCTTTGTTGTTCCACATTTCTTTCCCTTTGGACTATGAACTGTGTGCTATCAGTTTTGTTCAGCTGAAGCATAGTGATCTACAAGATTTGTTTGCTTAGTCAGATGCATTGAACCAGGTTGTTTAACTTGAAAGACCAAAATGAGGGACAGATGGGATCATTAAAATGAATGAAGTGCGTTCCCTGATGGTATGAAACAGCAATACCGCAGAATTATCAGTGCTATAAATCCATATTTATATAACCATATGTGGGTGGAATTCAACAGTTAGTGATAGAAGGACATTACACAGAGAAAAGGGATTTGGGGGATTGGAAATAAATGAGAAAAATCACACAATAAAATTATGATTAACCATCTTGATTTAACACTGCAGAGCCTGCTTTAATGAAAATAAAAATAAAGTGTGTACTAGTGTTGGAAATGTTAAAATACCTGCACCTTTGTTAGTATTTAGGCTGGTAAATTATGCAGTGCCACTGCACAGCTGTCTTCACAGGGGGTGCAGCCCACCTCTGACCTTTTCTCCCTTGATTGTAGTTTTCTTGCTGACATGCAGAATTTACTTGTGTAAATACACGAGGCGATGGAAGAGTAGAATTTCCTCTACAATATATGCTAACAGCTTTTTTACTGACTTCTACATTCACTGTATAATTATGCAATATATACTGTTCATTGCTAGTAATCAATTCCTAATCATCACTTAGTTAATTTGCACTGATCCTATCTCAGTTTTTAATCCTTCATTATAGATATCATCACCCACCAGTAACGTGGTACTCATGGCCATTTTGAACCTCATCACGAGAAAGGAAAAAAATCAAATTTGATGAAAGCTGTAACAAACTTAACAGTGTTCAATATGGTAGAGGAATTCCATGGTGTTGTTCATGGTCAGCGGGAATGTATGCTGTTTTCTGTTGTGTATCACACAACATACTGTCAGGGCCATTGATTTATACTGATTGAATAAGTGGAAAAATATCTATTATAATGCAGCTGAACATATACAACTTTTCTGGTGCACTCACACTGTAACCTCAATATACCTGGGTGCAGGTGGAGGCAGAAGCTATTCCACTGTATTTTCTACAGTGAGACTGACATTACAGGGAGTTGGGCCATGGGGAATACCTGTCAAGGAGTTCCTTTGCCCCAGCCCCAGGTTGGAACCCAACAGGTATGAACAGCTAAAAGTCCCAAAGGTGAGGGACAATTAAAAAAAATGTTATGATTTGGGAGGGTGGCAGGAGTAGTGACCCAACATCTTCTCCTCACCCAGGGAGCTTTGTCTGCCATTTCTGCCAAAGGCCCATTAACCATGTGTCATGCCCAGTAAAGGCATGTCATCTTCACAACGTCACACACGGACAGAGCTCGTATGGAAGATTTGGGAACTATCTTATGGGCAGAATTTTCCACCTGTCGGGGGGGTTGTGCAGGCACGTTTATGGGCAGGCGGGTTCCCAATCAGAGACCCTGGTTGGGTGGCGTGCCGTCATTTTACATGGGCGGGCCAGTTGACGTCCACCCTGAAGCGCTGTGCACTCCCTGTGCAGGGCTGGGTTGGGGGGGGAGGCGGAATTCCCTGAGCAGGTCTGTGTGCTCTTTCATGCATGCGTGAAAAATCACACTGATCTCCCTGAGGTAATGTGCTTCTTCAAGGAGATCGCTTCAACTTTAAAAACTGTGCTGAACAAGAGAAAAAATATTATTGACATGTCCCCTCATGTGGCACTGTCAGATGAGCTGGGACATGTCAATGACTTGAATGTTAAAACTTAACAAGCATTTTTAAAACCCTCATGAAACCTCATCCCGTCCGTGGATGAGGTTTCAGGTTTTTTCGGAAGCCCGCCTGGTTGGATGGGCAGCCCTGACAACAACCGCAATTAGGTAATTAACAGGCCTTAATAGGCCTTTGACAGTTTGGGGGTCCCACCCCCACATGCCAACCGTGAAATTCTGCCCTATATTTGTTCAAAATGGACATTGATGAACTGTTAACTAACCCTGTCTTTGCTTATTCAATACAGACTATCAAGCTTCCAGAAAGTTTTGAATTTAATAACCATGGGTTATTAACTCCCCCTGGAATAGGCATACCAAGACAATGTTGTCTGTGGAATTTACACATGAAGTTCAGTAGGCTCCTAGATTCTATGTCTCTAGGTTTTCAATTCAACAGAGAAAAGTTGGAAAGAAAAGTTATCCACAAGTGTGAAAAATCAATCAAGACCATTTATCTCCTTTGCATATCAGTGGCCTTTTAGTTTTAAGCCATTCTGGGTGGACGATGGCTGTTGACCATGTGACTGAAATTGGCTTCTGATACTGAGATTCTTTATTATCCCAACACCCAGAAGAGACCTTGGCAGACTGCAGAGGAACACCAACAAGACAACAGCTGCAGAGAAAAGGCTGTGCCATCTTTGCCTTTTAAGAACCATCAGTCAACAGCCAGTGTGAGAACCAGACTCTGAAACTAGCTGCAAGTCATCAAGCAGCCAAAGCACTTACACTGTTCCAGTTTCAAAGTTCATCTGAGAACCAAACTCTTAGATATATGACTACAAGAAAACTTGCAACCTGCTATGAACCCTTCCTAGGGTTTATGAGACCCTCACTTCAACTTTAAATAATCAAGTCCAGTCAAGAAACCACAGGCCTACTACGTGGAAAACTGGTAATCATAAATCAGCAACTGAATTAGCTGTAATCTGTAAAAGTACACGATCTTTATCT
This sequence comes from Carcharodon carcharias, assembly GCF_017639515.1. Classification (NCBI taxonomy): domain Eukaryota; kingdom Metazoa; phylum Chordata; class Chondrichthyes; order Lamniformes; family Lamnidae; genus Carcharodon; species Carcharodon carcharias. The sequence goes on from NC_054468.1 coordinate 206,550,548, forward strand.
GTATCCAATCTTTGTGTGTATGTGTATGTGCTTGAGACTGAGTGTGTGATGTAGCGTTAATTTGGGGTAAGTGTATGGAAATAAATAACTATTTTAAACTCACAAAAGCTTGTTACTGCATTATTTAATTGGGTAAGAAAAGACGCACCTCTTTCCAAAACATACCGAATATGGGATGTGAGAAAACAAATAGATTCTGTCCGTGACACCGTGGCCACTCCTGTACCTGATGAGCTTGGGTGACTAAGCAGTGGGGCTGCACTCAGGCATATCTAGGAACTTGCTGTGATGTCACTCTTCTATGGGTAGAATTGTCCCCCACTGGGGGGGAAGTGCAGGAGCGGGCGCGGCCAGGCGCACCTCCGATCGGGCACGCCGTCATTTTAAGTGGGCAGACCAATTAAGGCCCACCCAGCGTGACGTCCACCAGGAAGCGCTATGCGCTCCCTGTGCGGGCAGGGGCGATTCCCTCAGCCGGGAGTGCCCTCCTTCGCTCATGCGGGCGGAAGAGCGCATTGATCTCCCTGAGGGTAAGTACTGCTTCAGGGAGATCGGCTCAGAATTAAAACTTTTAAGCTAAATGTTTAAAAGGTTTCCCTGACACGTCCCCTCGTGTGACACTGTCACATGAGTTGGGATACGTCCATCACTTTAACTTAAACCTTCATTAAATATTTAAAATCACTCATGAAATTTCATCCCGCCTGTGAATGAGATTTCATGCTTTTTCTGAAGCCCGCCAAGGTTCCCAGCCTGCCCGCCAACCCTAAGGTTGGACGGGCAGCCCTGTCAATTACCTAAATTGTTTTATTAATGGCCTCAATAGGCCGTTAACAGGTCGGCGGGTGCACAGCTGACTCGACTGCGCCCCTCCGCTGACCTGAAATGGAAATGACGCTGGGTGACGTCGGGAGTTCCGCCCAACATCATTCTGCGTCAATTTATGCGTCGGCAAGCGGGCCCCGCCCCCCGCTCACCGACCTAAAGACCCTGCCCCATGTGTTTTCTAGGCCAAAATATTTGTTTTTAAAGGGTTTTGCAGGTTTTATTTTTAAGGAAAAGAAACCTCTGGGGAACAAAGGGGCCTCAAAAAAACCCATCAAAATTGGAGAAATCAATAAAAAGCAGTTTTTACTTTGAGTATAACTAGAACTCAAGATAATGAGCAAGGGACTTAAGTAGGTTATACCAAACTAAATGTCATCCTGCAATTATTTATACAGGTCATGAGCACCACTTTAATGGGAGTCATCATAAAATTTTCACTTAAATAGTATACTTGTAATTAAAAGTAACATAGAAAATCTGACTCTAAAAATCACAGTCTCCTGCTGTAAAATGATGGGAAATGAGGAGAATGCCAAGCGAAATGAAATTGCTGTTTCCGAGTATGGTCAGCTGATGAGGATAAATTTCTCTTACATGAAAATGGCGACAGAGATTTTAGAAACTCACTTCGCAGAGCCACCTGGTGATTTCAAGGGTGTAACAATGTCAGATGATGGTTATAAATCACCGGATCTTCAGTCTTCAGTTGTTCATCAAAGTGTGGAATGCCGGAATTTGAGGGGTGTGGTGGTGGTGGTGGGGGAATGGTGGAAATCGGGGGAGCAAACTTGTACCATTTCTATCACCCAGTCCTAGCACCAAAACCCACTAGGCCAGTTATAGCACCAATATTTGCAGAAAAAGGTAGCTGCAACAATTCACTTTGACCCCACACTCAGAAGAGCAATTTTAATGCATCAGTGCAATTTCTTCTTCATTTTCCTGCACAATGAATCTTTATTAACCTTTTTGAGGGAGATGGGTGATTTAATGCCAAATTGTAGGCAGCTTTGAAGTGTATGCTCTCCACCACTTGAAACTGAACTAAAATCCTCAAGCTCATTTCAAAAGCAAGCCTTACAGTCATTAAAGTGGTCCCCAAAGTGCGCGCAATATTGGCAGAGTGGTGCCTGCTTGTTGGTGTCAGTGTCAGTTTGGAGGTACTTTGTGGTCTGGTGCCAAGTGGGGACCCTGCTGCATCTCATCCCTGCTGGGTGGGTGGGAAATTGGCCAGGCCCCATGCTGAGCAGGCCAAAAAGGTTGACCCTGGGTTTAGGAAGGCTAGGTCAAATGGGCTGGTGACAGGTTGGAGTCTTTTGGGGTCCAGGAGTAGCAGGAGCGCCTGGTGAATTGTACAGCGCAAGAGTCAACATTTTCAGGGGAAAAATGGGGGGAAAATTAGCAAAAAGAAAACTCAGCTATTATCCATTCACTATACTGGTGCCAGGGTGAGGGACATCTCTGACTGGCTTGAAAGGATATTGGAGAGGGAGGGGGAGGATCCAGTTGTTGTGGTCCCCGTCGGGACAAATAACATAGGTAAAACTAGGAAAGAGGACCTGTTTGGGGATTATCAGGAACTAAGAACTAAATTAAAGAACAGGTCCTCAAGGGTTATAATCTCCGGATTACTACCCGAGCCATGTGCAAATTGGCATAGGGATGCGAGAATAAAAGAAGTAAACACGTGGCTAAAGGAGTGGTGCGGGAAAGAGCGGTTCCATTTTGTGGGGCACTGGCATCAGTATTGGAACAGGAGGGATCTGTACCGTTGGGATGGTCTCCACCTGAACCGATCTGGGACCAATGTTCTAGCGAAAAGGGTAAATAGGATGGTCAACAGGACTTTAAATTAGAAAGTGAGGGGGGAGGGAAGGGTAAAACTCCAAGAAGTATGACTAATGGGAAACAAAGCAGCAGGTTAGCATGTGGGGGGGGTGGATTCAACTTCATGGAAAATTATGAAAAAACTGAAAAGAAAGGAGAGTCCAGGAGAGGCTATTAAAGTCTCCAGAACACAAAATAGGACAGAGTGTTTGGAAAGGGCTAGGAATCCAACTTCAAGCACATCATATAAAGGGACGACAATGAGAAAGGGGATGGGAAATACAGGACTGAAGGTGTTGTATCTGATTGCATGCAGCATATGAAATAAGGTAAATGAGTTGGTGGCACAGATTGAAATTGGCAGGTATGATGTGGTGGGCATCACGGAGACATAGCTGCAAGGGGATCAGGACTGGGAGCTAAATATCCAAGGATATACATCCTATCGAAAAGATAGGCAGGTTGGCAGAGGGGGTGGGGTTGCTTTGTTAATAAGAAATTAAATTAAATCAGTAGCAAGAAATGACGTAGGGTCAGATGATGTAGAATCTGTGTGGGTAGAGTTGAGGAACCGCAAAGATAAAAAAACCATAATGGGAGTTATGTACAGGCCTCCGAACAGTAGTCAGAATGTGGGGCACAAGATACACCAGGAGATAGAAAAGGTGTGTAAGAAAGCCAAGGTTACAGTGATCAGGGGGGATTTCAATATACAGGTAGACTAGGAAAATCAGGTTGGTAGTGGATCCCAAGAAAGGGAATTTGTGGAATGTCTACGAGATGGCTTTTTGGAGCAGCTTGTGGTGGATCCCACTAGGGAACAGGCAATTCTGGATTTAGTGATGTGTAATGAGGCAGATTTGATAAGGGAGCTTAAGGTGAAGGAACCCTTAGGAGGAAGTGACCATAATATGATAGAATTTACCCTCCAATTTGAGAGGAAAAAGCTGGAATCAGATGTAACGGTATTACAACTGAATAAAGGTCACTACAGAGGCATGAGGGAGGGGCTGGCCAGAATTGACTGGGAGATGAGCCTAGCCGGAAAGACAGTGGAACAGCAATGGCAGGAGTTTCTGGGAGTAATTTGGGAGACAAAGCAAAAATTCATCCCTAGGAAGAAGAAGCATACTAAAGGGAGGACGAGGCAACCATGGCTGACAAGGGAAGTCAGGGACAGCATAAAAGCTAAAGAGAAAGCATACAATGCGGAGAAGAGCAGTGGGAAACCAGGGGATTGGGAAGCGTACAAAGACCAACAGAGGACAACTAAAAAAGAAGTAAGGAGGGAGAAGATTAAATATGAGGGTAAACTAGCCAGTAATATAAAAGAAGATTGCAAGAGTTTTTTTGGATATAAAAAGGGTAAGAGAGAGGCAAAAGTAGACATTGGGCCACTGGAGAAGTAGTAGTGGGGAACAAAGAAATGACGGAGGAACTGAATAGGTACTTTGCGTTAGTCTTCATGGTGGAAGACACGAGTAACATCCCCAAAGTTTAAGAGAGTCGGGGGGCAGAGGTGAGTATGGTGGTCATTAACAAGGAGAAGGTGCTAGGAAAACTGAAAGGTCTGAAGGTGGATAAATCACCTGGACCAGATGGATTACACCCCAGAGTTCTGAAGGAGATAGCTGAAGAGATAGTGGAGGCCTTAGTGGTGATCTTTCAAGAATCACTTGAGCCAGGGACAGCCCCAGAGGACTGGAAAATTGCTAATGTAACCCCCCTATTTAAGAAGGGAGTGAGGTAAAAGACGGGAAATTACAGGCCGATTAGCCTGACCTTGGTCGTTGGTAAGATTTTAGAGTCCATTATTAAGGATGGGATTTCAGAATACTTGGAAGTGCATGGTAAAAGAGGGCAAAGTCAGCTTGGTTTCATCAAGGGGAGGTCATGCCTGACAAATCTGTTAGAATTCTTTGAGGAGGTAATGAGTAGGTTGGTCAAAGGAGAGCCAATGGATGTTATCTACATAGACTTCCAGAAGGCCTTTGACAAGGTGCCGCACAGGAGGCTGCTCAGTAAGATAAGAGCCCATGGTGTTAGAGGCAAGGTACTAGCATGGATAGAAGATTGGCTGTCTGGCAGGAGGCAGAGAGTGGGGATAAGGGGGTCCTTCTCAGGGTGGCAGCCGGTGACTAGTGGAGTTCCGCAGGGGTCAGTGTTGGGACCACCAACTTTTCACTTTATACATTAATGATCTAGATGAAGGAACTGAGGGCATCCTGGCTAAGTCTGCAGATGATACAAAGATAGGTGGAGGGACAGGTAGTATTGAGGAGGCAATATGGTTAAACTGCTTATTTTTTTGGCTAGTATCACTGTATTCTTGGTATTTCTGCATTGCACTGTGCTGAAATGTTGAATATTAAATGCACTGAATACATTTCTTTCAGTACATGAACTATTCTTGATTCACTTGGAATCCTCAGTCATACTAGTGCTAGCCACAGGTTTTGTCATTTAATTGCTTTAATTTTCTGTTTGTTCAGGTTAAAGGTCATTCCTTCACCATAAATTGCATAAGCTTGTCATTTATTTCAAACTGTTCCCAAATATTTAACAATCCTCATTATTTTACAGTTGTTATCCCGATCTTGTTTAAGTGGTTAAGGAATGGATGGTCGAGTGCATTTGGAATTTCGTTACAATTACATGTCGCTATGACCTTGTGGCCTACTCGCCACAATCTGAATGTTGGCTGGGGGAAGGACAAGTGTTAGGTTTTGGTTCTGCTGAGGATTTCTTGTCCTGCGCTACTTGAACATTTTATAAAAATGCACTGCCATGAATTTTCATACCTGTTAACTTGAAACAGAAACAGAGCCTAGAGTGGAGGAACATTAAAATGTCCTTTTTCACTCTCTATCATAACTTTTTTCTGAAAATGGCAAAAGCCAAATAAACAAAATGGAATGTAAGTAAGAGCCAAACTGTGCACCCGGTGAACCTGGGCCAGGGTTTTACATTGGTTGGGTGGGCTCGGCAGGAGTGGGTGGGGGCAGTCGGGAACCCGACCACCGCCCTTTTACATGGGTGGGCCGATTAATACACGACTCCAGCAACAGCGAGTAAGGGCGGGTGGGGGCCGGAGCTCAATGTCCACTGGGTCCATTGGCGACCAGGCGGCCGATTCAAAAGCAGCTGCAGCAGCCGTGCGAAGGCAGCCATTGACTGGGAGGACCCTCGGTATGGAGAACGTCAGTGCTGAACATGGCTGGAGGGCAGGTCACGGTTTTCTGATGAGTATCTCCTGGAGGAGGTGGCAGCCACGCTGGGATATACTTGTCCCCAGGGATGGGAGGAGGAGGCTCCCTCCCCCCACGTCACCAAAAATTCTGGGAGGAAGTGACATCCAGGGTCAGCTCCCATGATGTGGTGCGGCGCACATGGGTGCAGTGCCATAAGCGCTTCAGTGACCTCCCGCGATTGGGAAGGGTGAGCACCAAGTTGGTGTGATTCACTTAGCATAGCAGTTAGGAGTGGCCTCCTCCCCACCCTGGACCTCAGAGTCCTCAGAGTGTGAGTGAGTGGCAAATGTCAATGAGGCAGCATCTGGGCAAGAGGGTGAGCCCTGGCTGCTTGGACTGAGTGCCTTGCGGCTCCAGGGTCATGAATCGGCTGAGCCCTGCCAGGTATTCCTCAGGTGGGGATGGCCAGGCTGCAATGGTAATGCAGGTACAGGGTGGACTAATCAATGTTTCTCTGTCCTTTCAGGAGAAGACATCCCACAACAATGCTGAGAGGTTGCGGACTGACGGAGGAGCGCCCCACCTTCTAACCTTGACCAGATACGAGCAGGAGGCACTGGAGTGGAGAGGCGCCATGCGCCTTGGTCAGCTAGCCGCAGTGAGGTTGGGGTGCCACAGGGAAGTAAGGGTGCCGTACACTGAGGCCAGAATGTCTGTAATAGCAACCATTCCACTGTTGTCTCTATAATGATGTAAGCCTCAAACATGGAAACCCCATTGATAATGGAAAGAAGAGGGCACCCTGATCCGGGTGCCAGGCATGCACAGTTCAACTAATGATATGTCCTTGTTCTTCCTTTCAGGCTCACCTGAATCCTATTGGGGTCAAGACCCTAAAGACCCGCCGCTCACCCCAGAGGACACAGATGATAGAAACACACCAGCGTCACACCCTTACAGGGTGCTCTGGATGATGACAGCAGTTCCTCCGCCCCTCTGCCAGTGACAGTGGCATCCGATGAGGCTGCAGCAATTGGGGAGGTTCCAGCCGTGGCACTGGCCACTCCTTCCCAGGCGGGTCCAGCGCAGGCTCCAAGGGCCAGAGGTCACCTGCCAACGTCATCAGGGCCAACAGGACAGCAGAGTGAGCAGGCTGTTTCCAATGCCAGTGCCAGCAAGGGGGGAACACCTAGATGTAGCACCCTCAAACACAAACTTAAAGCACTTTAAGCACAACTCGGGCTTATCACTGGTGATATTTTTCCCTACTTTTATATTAATTATTAGTAGGTGTGATGGAGAACACCTTTCTATTTAATTTGTTTTATGTATGCTAGGCACCACACCATTAAATGTGTTTATGTTCAACAAGCCACTGGGTGCTTCATTAGTTCTGCAGGTGCAGAGTAACCCATGATGTTATGAGTGACTTGTTTGTCATTGAACCTTATTGAAATGGCATAGTGCATGTTGCTCACCAAGCAAATGTTCCTGTCAGGTATTCAGTATGGAGTCTGCAGCCCTGGCATGTGGTGGTGGTTCTTATTTGGTAGGCTAACTGAAGGAGCATTGGATCAAAGCCTCCTGGGTGTCCCTGCCTCCCTGGAGGTTGCCCAGGTCGGCGTCTATCCCCTCAGTGTTCTCCTGACTGTGCTCGTCCTCGGACTCACTTCTGGACTCATCATCTGCTGCCAGAGCACCTGCGTCTACATCTTCTTCCTCCACTGCGTTCCCCCCTTTCCAGCGTCAGATTGTGGAGAGCGCAGCATGCAACCACTATCGGTGGCACACGACCCGGGGTTATTGCAGTGTGCCCCCTGAGCAGTCCAGGAATCGGAAGTGCATCTTGAGAAGACCGATGGTTCTCTCCACCACAGCCCTTGTGGAGGAGTGGCTCCTATTGTAACGCTGCTTGGCCTCTGTTCTTGGATGGCGGAGAAACGTCATGAGCCACCTTCTGAGGGGATAGCCCTTGTCACCCAGCAGCCATCCATCCAGCCAGGCTGGAGCACTGAAGAGCCCCGGCACCTGTGAGGTTTTGAGGATGTAGGCGTTGTGGGAGCTGCCTGGGTACCTTGCACATACCTGTAGAATCAGCATCCTGTGATCACACACTATCTGCACGTTCATAGAGTGGAAGCCCTTCCTGTTGACAAGGCTCACCTGCCGGCGCCTTGATGGCCACATGTGTGCAGTCTGTTGTACACTGGACATGGGGGAAGCCAGCAATGGCCGCAAAGCCTCTGGCTCTCTGTGTCGGGCTGGCCTTGTCCGTGCGGTAGTGTATGAAAGTCAATACACAACTGAACAGAGCGTCTGTCACCAGCTGGACACAACTGTGGACAGCTGATTGGGAGACTCCACAAAGATCACCCACCGACCCCTGGAAAGAGCCGGAGGCATAGAAATTGAGGGCCACTGTGTCCAACCACACAGCTAGAGCTGATTCTAGGGCCGATCATCTGACAGATGGAGGTCACGGTTTCCCTTGAGAGGCGGAGCCTCCTTTGGCATTACACCTCAGACATAATGAGGTAGCTGCATCATCGCCAGTAAACCCTGGTAGCAGGACAGTGGCGTCTTCTGCGGCTCCTTTTGCCTTTGACTTCCTGTCGGCTCTGTGCCCCTTGTGCCTGCACCTGTCCTCCCACAAGTCACTCCCCTGGGGGCTGAATAGGGACCACATGACCTCCTCCCTCTTCTGACCCTCTCTTTCTCCTTAGAGGAGATGCCTCCAGTGGAGAGCACAACCCCTATTCCCAGGGTAAGGGAAGGCTGTCTGATACCTGGAAGGCCTCGTGTTATGACTTCTCCAGAATCCTGAACTGAAGCCTGTTAATTCTGTCAAAGCAACTCTGAAGCGAAATGAAGTTGTCCTGTTCACTCAAGCAAACAGGAGTAAGTTATAATCTAAAGTACTAACAACTCGCATTAGCGAGCCCACTCACCCCTCTTATCCCACCCGTGGATGAGGTTTTTGAAAATGTGGCCCACGCGCCTGCCCATTGCGCCTGTGTGACGCCCTGAAAATCGCACAAACTGCTTAAAATCAAAGACAATTAGTGCCTCAAAGGCCTTAACTGGCCCGTTAATTAATGGTGGGTGCGCCTCCGTCATAGCGCACCCACCTACTGAAATATTGTGACGGTGCGCAGTGACATCAGGACTCATGCCCGATATCATCGTGCGTCATTTTACGTTCCAGTGTGTCAGGCCCACGACCATTCGCCGAATGTAAAATTCTGCCCCTGGTGTTTTACAGCATGTCAATAAAGTGTTAATAAAAGCAGATATATTGACACAGGACATAACAGACTGGAATATTATATTGGTGTTTGTTACATTTGGAAGGAACAGAAAAATTGAAGTGGAAAATAATAAAAGGAACAATGTTAAGGGTTAACGGGTTGTATTTTACTTCTGTAGTAAAAAAGCTCTTAAAGTTTACACATTTCTGTAAATAAATGACTATGGATCCACAAAACTGGCAGGTAGACCTGAATTGGCCTCACTTAGATTAAGCTTCTTGTGACTTTTAGAATCTAGAGTGCCCACACTGATGCATGTTTTCACATTTGTCAAGCAGCCTAATCACTGGTAATATAGCTCTGCTGTGAGAAAAGCAGAATGTGTAGACAATGGTGCAATCCCCATTTTTCTGACTGAGATCTCAACAGACTTTTTTAATAGACTGCATGACCTTTTTAGAATCAGAGGGTGTACCAACCAAATCAAGGTCTAAACTACCTGGGAGTTGCTAATGAAGCACATCAAAGATGGCTCACAAACTCAAAGGCATGAAGGATGTCAGGAACCGAGGATAGCCACCAATGTAGTGCAGAAATCAAACAGCAAATGCTGCAGCATGGATTGGATATTGTATTTACATTTCTCATCTGGCAATTTAAAACTATTGGAAATTTCTTCTTATGAATACTCAACTAACCCAGGGTGGGTTTTCTGAGGACCGTGTCAGCTTTCATGTAATGTGATAATGACATATGCTGATATCTTGGAAAGCCTTGCCATGATGTAGCAGATGGAGCATTGACAAAGAGTATACACCAGGGATATTTAAACACGACCTTTCCTCAGTATATTCCAATCTATCACAAATGTACACTTTTCACTGGTGATATTAGATCCTGTCTCATTTCTAAAGAAAAATAATTACTGTCACGAGTTGCAGATTTATCATCTGCAGTGGTCGACAGCTGGTTGTGTTGGATACAGGAGGATGGGTTGTGCAAGTCATGACTATCACTTGTGTAGTTAAGGAACCGTGGTCAACAAGTGAGGTAAGAGACAGTATCATGCTAAAAGGCTTACACAAATACAAAGAAATGTGAGAAGCCAGTAGACTGGAGAGCAATAAAAAGCAACCAAGGGACACAAATAATGTATTAAGCAGTGGAAAAAAATATAAAAGTGCTTGCAAGAGGCATTGGAGCTAACTAAACATTTTCTTTATAAATATATTTTTAAAAATATTGTGGTAAATGAGAATGTGGGCCTAATGACTGATGCAGATGAGATTATAATGGACAATAAGGATTTGGAAGACTTGTTACATGAGTACCTTGTATCTATTTTCATAGCGGAGGGAGAGGATAAATTACCAGCAGTACAAGGGAATTTAGAAATAAATCAAGGGCAATAACTTGGTGGATTTAATCTAACTTAAATAAAATAATGAAACTTTAGGCAGATTTCCAGGGCCTGGTGGTTTCCAGCCATGTTCCCATGGGAAACAAACTCTTGAAATTAGTTGATTGAAAACATTGCTTGTTACAGATTTTTAAATCCTTGTGAATGGACAACTTTGGGAACCCAGCAAAATTACTCGATTTGACAGGAGGGTGGGATTGAAAAGAAAACTGAATTTTCAATTCACTTCAGGCCAGTTAGTTATAATGAAAAAAACAGGAGATTTCAAAATACAAGCACAATTAGTACTTAAGTTCTAAAAGTAATCTAAATATATATAGTCATATTGCTAGATGACTACACAAAAAAATGAATTACAACAAAGAGGCTGTTGAACGTATTGGATAATTAGTATAAAAATACATTGACTGTGTGGAAGTAAAAACCTCTTGTATATAAGATAAAACCAGATGACATGCAAAGATATTTCCAACAAATTCACTGGATTGTAACATAGAACTAGCAGCACTTTTCTAAGATTCAAGTATTTGATAATTTTTATTCGATTCCTGGAGAATTAACTTTCTACTAGATATATTTGCAATCAAAAAATCCCTGGCTCCTGGTTATTTTTAGCTAAGAGCTGCATATTGTTCATTTTGTTCTACTTTTTTAAAAATCCTTTGGGTTTCTGAGTTTGTGTTTTAGTGTAAAATGGCTGTTAATGACTCAACAGTCATTTTTACATCTCTTCAAAATTTTATTTCGACTGCATGCAATGGAAATAGAAACTGGAGAGAGAGGTAAACCGGGCTGTCAAATTGCGTTCAACCATTTTACTCTATTGGCCAAAGTCAAAATTTGCCCCATTTTCTTTTTGGCATAACAAACGAATCATCAATTACAAGATACATTCACATTGGCAAATTTTATTATTGACTGAATGCATGTGGTGTTTGAGTACATGAAATATTTGAAAACTTGTGGTAATTGAGTTCTTGTGGTATTTGAGGCCTTGTGTTGTTGATAGTTTGTGGCTTAAGGGCCTAAGAAGTTTTTCTAGGATGTTTTAAATTGCCCCTTGTGATTCATGTACTTCTACATGTTGTTTCTGCTCTATTCATAAGCGCTCCCCCACTGTGGTAAAGCAGTGATGCTTGGCTGCTGAATCATTGACAGGCTGGCTCAGATTCAGAAGGCCTGTTACTTGCATCTGAGACTAATGCTGATGTATGTGCAATAATGCTATATATTTGGTATTCCAGTTGCTGGGATTGCAATGCTTTCTTAAACAGTGTCTGTAGTCAATTTCACAGGACAACTTGATGGCCCAGAAATGTCGCTGCTCCTTTATCTACATCACCAGAGAGCATTTCCTCATGAGCCACATATTTGTCTGAGGTTAGAATACTGAATCTCTATGATATGCTGAAGAACCCTATAATGTCTCATCCTCGTTGTCAGATAATAGATGCAAAATGTCTGATGCAAGTGCAGTTGCTGATGCTTCATATGCATTATAACCTGATGACCAATAGGTTTTCTAACCTCTATGAAGACAGCAGATGGGGCCATTATTAGCACCCAAGCATATTTCTCCATTTGGATACTGTACTTCCATTCATTCAACTATGAAGTACTTGTACCAAATGAGTAAAGCACACAGTATATAGCGTGAAATATATAATTAACATAGTACGTACCATCCCTCCTCCCTCCGAGAGCTCCCATTCCTTCGAACTGCACCACATGCTAATCATGTTTTGATTAAGGTTTCTTCCAGACAATCCTGCTTCATGCATTGCCTAGTATTCAGGACAAGTTAGCCTTCAATCATAAGAACAATGTGAATTAACAATGGCACTGCATTCATTCATTTCACTGTGTGAGGGTTACATTTCCTTCACTCAGTTCATTAACAAAGTATATAATCTCGAATTGCACATTAGCACTCATGTGGCTTATGGTATTATATTCATTTATCTGACTGTGTCAATATTTATTTAATTTTTAACAAAATACACTAAAAAGAATCCTTAATATATGTTCTTCAATACATATTGAGATATGGTAATACTCTTGCATCACCTTGTGCTCTTATCATGTTGTAGAAACCTTGCTGACTTCTGTCCAAACCCTGGTGTGATCCAATGTAACTTTCTGGATGTCCCACTTCTCCCTTGGGCACACTCAGCCTCAGATTAAAACGTTCAGCACTTTGTTTCCAGAACATTACCAATCATGATCTCAATGTCCTGGTCCATGCAATAATTTGCTCGTTTCTATTGTGCTGTAGTCATACATTTGGTAGCTGGATGGATTGAATACTCACCGTCGGTACAAGTACACTGGCCATGCAGATGCATGAAAAGTGTGAATCCAGTCTCGATTGCTCCCTTTTCCTTTCATTTCATATTTGCATCCAGAAGACAGGGAAATACGGAGAAAAGAATGGCGAACTGCCTCAAATTCATCACTAATTGGCACTAAATTGGCAATCTCAGTGTTACAGCATGCAAGTCAGATGGTGTAGGAATTTGAAATGATACTCATGAAGTGGAGGTGCCCTTTTGAGGTTGAGGCTAAGACACATTGTGAGGCAAAGATTTGTTCTGCATCTAACCTCCTAAGGGCAAGTTCAGAAAAATACACAACATTCATTTCAGCCACATGTTCTCCACTCTTCACTCCTAACTGGCTGCCCTTTTTTGGTTCATAGTCTCAGCAACCGCCATATTGCACACAGTGTTAGATCATCTTTCTGTACCTCAGCCCTGTTGGAACTCAGAAATTTGATTGGATCTTTTTAATTCCAAAACTGCTAATTGGCTTTGGAAGCCTCTTTCAACTACGAATTCTGAAGGTGGTCAAATCATGAATAATAATAGTTTGCTTTTAATTTTAGTGCTTGTTTTCTGCAGCATCCAGCTGCCTCCTTGTTTACCTATTAAACATTCCTATGTAACAGTACTTAGTCAAAGCTTTGCTTAATGTGAGGAAAAGCAAAATACTGTGGGTTCTGGAAATCTGGGGCAACATTTTGCCGTAGGCCAACGGGGGGGCGGGGCCCGCTCACCAATGCGTAAAATGATGTGTGGTGACATTGGGCGTGTGTCCTGATGTCACCGTGTGTCATCGCACTGTCAAAGGCCTATTATGGCCTGTTAAAAACTAATTAACTCAACTTAATGAGCTGCCCGTCCAACTTTAATGCTGGTGGGCAGGCAAAGAGCCCAGGCAGCCTTCGCATTTTTCATGAAACCTCATCCACGGGCGGGATGAGGTTTCATGAAGTGTTTTAAAATCTAATTAAAAATGTATACATTTATTCTTTGACATGTCCCAGCTCATGTGATAGTGTCACATGAGGGGACATGCTTTAAAAGTTTAAAAATCCTTTATTTTAAAGTTTAAGACTGAAACAAATCTCCCTGAGGAACCTCCGTGCCTCAGGGAGATCTCTGCGCTCTTTGGGAACCACTCAGGGAATCCCCCACCCCCACCTCCCGCACAGTGAGCACACAGCCTTAATTGGCCAGCCCATGTAAAATGGCGGCACGGCCCCAATTGGGGGTGCCAATCGAGTTCGCACCCGCCCCGCCCCAGCACAACCCCCCCAATGGGGGGAAATTTCTGGCCCTGAAATCAAGACAGAAAATGCTGGAAATACACAGCAAGTTTGGCAGTGTCCGGGGAAGAGTGAGCTGTCCACTGTCACCTCCACCCCCCCCACCCCCTACCCCCCATAACATGCAGCCCACAGGCTAAAGCAGGATGGTGTGTGCCCTGGAGGGGAACTTCCAGGCGGTGGTGTTCCCATGAATCTGCTGCCCTGTGCTTCTCGGTGGTAGAGGTTGTGGGTTTGGAAGGTGCTGTCCAAGGAGCCATGGTGAGTTTGTATTCTGAATGCAGACTGGCCAATTAATCATAATTTACTTGTGGACTTTATGTATGGATTAGATTGGATTTCGCATGGGTTTTGCTGACCCCTATGGAGATATGATGAAGATCCTCAAAAAACTTTAATTTGGACGTAATGATATGAGATTTGTTTTAGCAAGAAGGGATCTGGTGAGGAATTTAAATTTTGTTACAATATTGGAACAGTGTAAACAGTTGGCCAGAACCATTTAATCTACTCCATTCACCTCTTTGCAAATCTGATTGTGATTCATTAACCTGTTCATTATACAGTTGTTCACACAATCGCTCTTATATTGCTTTTCAGGGTACTGAGCATAGCAATATTTTCCGTGGCATTTTTCGGATTTCCTGATCATTGGTATAATTAGAATAGGAATAACATATCATTCCCAATACTACCAAAGCTTCACAAATGTGACCAATGTTAATTTGTAAATAAAACAAGTGCAACAGCTTCTTTGTATCTGGGTAGCAGAGACTGCAGGAACTCGCAATGTGTTCCACCTTATTTAAAATATGAAGAAGAGTTTTCTCAGCAGGCACATTTCTGTCATCAGGGAAAAGCCAGATGACAAAGGTTTGGAGAAGTTTTGAACAATATGGTGCAATCATTGATCTTGCTCTGAATCCCCACTTTTTGGAAAGAACCATATAAACCTATCAGGAAATACAGCAAAAAACAAAAGTAAATGTGAAGAGGGAAGTACCCTTTCAAAACTCTAGTAATAATTGACACTTCTTCAGGAAAGTGTATGTTGTAAGTGGAGTCCTGTAGACATTGGGATTATATGTGGAGTGAGATGCAATAAATTACTCTGAGTATAATGGAGATGTGTTGTAAAAGACACCAGGATGTGTATTCAGCCTTGGAACTCTTTGTACATTTTCTGAATAAAAATCTGACTGGCCTGATTGCCACTAAAGCTTTTTATTTATTACCTACTTTCGCTGGTTTCTGCTAACCTGTTATTCATAATGGCTAAAGCACCCACCCCACCTGAGAAGCCATTCTGCCTCGTGTTGACGCACACTGTCCGAGGATAGCCATTGGCAGTTTCTGACAGCTGCTTCTGCAGGATGGCAAGTGACACCTTGTTGGAGGCAGTGAGGTCCCTCATGGAGATCATTTCCCCAGAGAGCCTCCTTCCCTCTCCATCACTGTCACATGGCCCCTCTGCATCTGCCAAGACATGGTTCCTGCGGATACGAGATAGTCCCGGGGTGATAGCATTCCGCCGCCCAGTGCGCATCTTCCCTCTCCGGCACCTTGGGCAGCATCTACATTCCAGTTTCCTCAGTAGCCAGTTGACGAACTGCTTGATCACAATGGAGATGACATTGAAGAGTGAATAGATACAGCACACCCCCAAGAGTATGAATACAAAATTACCAAATCTGTACAATCCCTGATTTGTATAGGCTGCATTCTGACTGCTGACCAGATCCCCAAAGCCAATAGTACTGAAGGTGACAAAGCAGAAATACAGTGAGTCGGTGTAATTCCATCCTTCCACTGGAGTGTACATTGCAGAAGCACAGCAGGAGATTATGATCGCTGTGACCCCAAGGATCAGCATGATGTAGTACACAGATGGCTTCCATCCAGTCAAGTTGGCTGTGTCGATGGCTGATTGCCGCCGAATGATGGGAGGCAGTAGGCCTTTACTCCGCAGCCGCCTCTGGTAGCACGCCTTCATGATGAAGGCCAGCAGGGTAATGATGCGCTCCAGGAAGAGGTTGAAAAACAGAATGGTCCCTGCACATCCTAGTAGGCCATAAAATATCAGAAACACTTTTCCTGCCACAGTTGCTGGAGTTGTCATGCCAAAACCTAAAACAAAACAAAGAGAAAGAGAAGGTTTTATGGTTTTGTCATGCACATTTTACAATCCTCTAAACATATAGTGCAGAGTCATTTACCAGGTAGCCCCACTGACAAATTATAAGGACCTTCCAGCACACCCTGTCTGGCGGACTGTCCTGCTGACTAACAGCTGCAATGTTGAATCAATATAACTTAAGACAATTCAACACTTAAACTAATATATGTAAGTTCTATAAATTTATTCATTGAAAGAAACAGGGCTGTTTCCCAAATTGAGAACAAATTGTATTCCATCAGACATTGTTTTCAGTATTAACTGCCAAACAGGTTTATTAAACATTAATGAATGAAATATAATATTAACTCAACATTTTTTTCACAGAAATAGGCTTATTTGACTCTACATTGAAGAGAATAATTAATAACTTGCACCTTCTAAGCTAAGCCAAATTTGAATTACTTTTTATGCATTGTTTTTCTCTTGATCTTCTCACTAACTACAGAAAGGTCTGGCTAGCTAATGATCTTTGGAAATTTCTGACAGATCTGCTTCAAAGATCAGGGGCAGGATCTTTGGGTTGTCGGGCGGGCACGGCAAGCGGGCCCAGGAGCAGCTGGGGAACAGTACGCCGCCCGCGATCGGCTCCCGACCACGATCTCACACTGGCAGGCCAGCATGGAACGTGCGCTGAGAAGCTCAGCGCTGCCCGGGGTGGGGGGGCGGAGGGCAGGAGGAGTGTGAGCGCAAAAGTCTGTGCGTGTGCAGGGGCGCACGCACTGAAAGCTCCCTGAAGGCAGGAAGCTGAAGGCTTGTAAGAACAAAAGTAAAGAACCTGGACATGTGAAAAACATGTCCCCACATAGGACCCACTCACATGAACAAAACATTATAAAAAATTATGTCAAAAATCTTTCATTTTCTTTTAAATTAATGTTGGAAGCCTCATCCCGCCCATGGATGAGGTTTCCTAAAAAGCCCAAAGGCCGATTTGCCCGCCCACCAACCATAAGGCTGGATGGGCAGCGCAAAATAGCATTAAATTAATTGATTAATGGCCTTAATAGGCCTCTTAATTGCTGTCGGGCACCCTGCCCACTCTCGTGTGTCCCCACCAGCTGAAAGATCACGCAAGTGCACGATGATGTCGGGACGCTTGCCCAATGTCATTGCACGCTATTTTACGCCCGATCGGGTTGGGCGCGTGCCCGCCCGTGGGACATAAAATCCTGACCCAGGTGTCAGCTGCAGTTCAGTGGGTGGCCTACCTGCCTCTGAGTCAGAAGGTTGTGAATTTGAGTCCCACTCCAGACTTAAGCACAGACTTCAAGGCTGATATTTCAGCACAGTATTGAGGGAGTGCTGTGCTGTTAGAGGTACCATCTTCAGATGAGATGTTAAATTGAGGCCCTGGCTGCCCTCTTAGGTGGACATAAAAAAAAACCCTTGGTGCTATTTCAAAGAAGAGTAGGGGAGTTATCCCCTGTGCCCTGGCCAATGCATCGCAAAAAGATTATCTGGTCATTATCACAGTGCTACTTGTGGGAGCTTTCTGTGTGCAATTTGGCTGCTGCTTTTCCTACATTATAACAGTAACTACACTTCAAAAGCACTTCCTTGGTTGTAAAGCACTTTGGGAAGACTGGTGGTCATGAAAGGTGCTATATAAATGCAAGTCTTTCTATTTTTTATTTTGGATAGCCTCTTGCCTTTTTGAAAGTCTCTAAGATTTGTTAACAAAACAAAAACAGAATTACCTGGAAAAACTCAGCAGGTCTGGCAGCATTGGCGGAGAAGAAAAGAGTTGACGTTTCGAGTCCACATGACCCTTCGACAGAACTTGAGCTCGAGTCTCTTTCTTGGACTCGAACTCAAGTTCTGTCGAAGGGTCATGAGGACTCGAAATGTCAACTCTTTTCTTCTCCGCCGATGCTGCCAGACCTGCTGAGTTTTTCCAGGTAATTCTGTTTTTGTTTTGGATTTCCAGCATCCGCAGTTTTTTTGTTTTTATCAAAGATTTGTTAATTTGAAAGGATCAGACTGATTTATCCCTTTAAAAACAGTAACTACAGCCAAGTGGAATTTAAAATAGCTATTTATTACATTCAAAAAGCTGATGATCAGACACTTATTTGAACAAATAACATAACATGTTTATATTTGAATTGAATAGCTCATCTCCACCGTCAATCAAACTGCCCATCAACAGCCTAATTGACACAATAATATGTTGAATTAAATTGGAACATGATTTCTGTGAGTGAAGTTGATTTTAAATTTTTTGTGTGCTTTGATAGAATTGAAGATAATATAAATTGAATTTTAGACATAAATGTTTCATTTTCCTCAAAGATTCTTGACATGGAAACTAAAGCACAGAAGCAGGACATTTGGCCTAAATGGTCTGTTTATATTCTGCTCAAGTCCTCCTCAACTTTAATTCTCTTTTCACACCTCACCCCCTTACCCCTCTTTCTATTCTCCCGATTAATGCATGCCTCCCCTTAAACAGATCAATTCTTTGACCATTCCATGTTTTCACCACTCTCCAATTAAAAAAAAATTTCTATCATTAATTTTCATGGTTAAGTGTTAATATTACAGAAATATTCTTTTATCTCTACGCCCCCACCCCAAACCCCCAGATCATCGTTACAGGTTTTATGCGCTCATGATGCGAATAAGTGTTTCGTGACATCGTTTTCATGCTCCTCTTTTACAAATTTGTATCTGTCCCCTTGTCCTGCAATTGTGGTTTGAGTAGAAATTGTTCTGAGAAATAATGCTTTAAGAGTAGATTTATTACTGGAATGTTGTTGTTTGCTTCTCACTCTGAGTGAGCTGAAAACGTACAAAACCGATTAGGCCAGGGAGATTTGAATTTCCCTCGACCTCTCAACAGTCTAAGATTGATTGTATAATTTGCACAAAAACAATTCTCTGTTGCATGATGGCCAATATCACAACAATTATTAAAGAGTATTTTCATTCTTGTTCAAGAATCCATGGGGTTTAATTGAAGCTCAGGACTCGTGGTCATTGGTAAATGACAATAACTAGGCTGAAGCATACAGGCAAGCCCAAAGAGGAACCACTGCCATGATATTCCACAAGTCACTGGCCTGGATTTTGCGGGGGCCTTTAATGGTGAACTGTGAGTATTATCCCTCTGAAACCAACTGCAACCTCTGGATTTAACGCAAGTGCAGGTGAACGTGGAAAATTGTGGCCTGTCATTCGCTACTCTGCAACATGCTGTGCTGTATAACACCCCTTGCCCCCACACCCACCAACCACCCAGAACCAGCAAATCAGTGAAATCAGTGGATGGGCCAAGAGCTTCACTTTTCCGGCTTTCATATCCCTGTTGTTAAATGTCTAGATATTCTGAATTTTTCTTTAATAGTAACTTTTTACTGTTTTTTCATGATATTTCAGCTTCTACATTCACTCAGTGTCCCAATCTTTACTTTGCTGTATGTAATTTTTTTATTTAAAAAGTGATTTCATTTTAGTGCTTTCCGTTTCCTGATTGGCTGTCTGTGAGAATTCTTTAACTGATTGGCTGCTTGGACAGTTTGATGATATCACTGCAGCTGCATGCTGGGGATCCTAATTAAAGACTGCTACAATCAATTACACACAGAGATGATGCAAAATTCTCGCTGCAGAGATTGTTAGATCTCTCAGTGAAGCTTTTGGTCCTGACTGTAAGATCCAGGCCATTATGCTTTAATGAGATTAATAGTTTACTGTGTAATATTTTTGTAGGAGGTGATGGATGTGAGAAAGCAGCAGTATGATGACAAGGAGTTTGGCTTGAACTGGAGCTCAGCACTGAAGTGTAGTTGACTTTCAGTTATTTGATTGTTGGAATTGTCAATTTATCATACCAAGACAATGAAAACAAGTGCTGTGAGAAATGTACATGATATGGCATTTCCTAGAAACTATGTGTGTTCACGAAACACATAAAGTGTAAGAAATGTTTCCAGGTGGATTTCTCAAACTCCAAATGACTTAGAAAATCACTAGCATTGTGGAACAACACAGAATCTTCTGGAATGAGTGGTAATTCTACTGCACTGGATTGAGCATTGGCTACAAGCCAGTAGGCAGGAAATGGTTGTCAATCAATTTGGATCTGCTTGGAGACCAATCATCAGTGATGTCCCACAGTGCTAGGACTTTTTCTATTTACTATTTTCATTAACAATAGGGATGTTGTGTTGGGTGAATTATCTGCAAGTTTGCTGATGATAGCAAGAGAAGTGAGAGAGTTTGGACTGTAGAGGATCCTTGACTTCTACAAGCGGATCCAGATGTGCAAGGGTATTGGGCTGATGACTAGCAAATGACATTTAACTTAGAAAAGAGGATGTGGACAGGTCAAGCTGAACATGCATACTCCCTTCAGGGGAAAGAATTAAAGCCAGTGGGGACATCTGGGCATTCTAGTGCGTCAATCTCTAATGGTTCAGGAGCAATGCTGTGAAATAATAGCTACAGCAAATGTGAGTGTGTGCTTACAGGAAAATTAACTATTAAAAAATACCATTTTGTCCTTGTACAAGACTTTGACTAGGCCTCAGTCCACATATTGTGTTCAGTTTTAGTCTTTGAGGCTTTGGAAAGGGTGCAGATGAGGATCACAGATTACTTCCCAGTTGCATCTTTAGTCACCAAGATAGGCTCAAGAGAGCTGGTTCTCTATATATTAGAGAAGTTCCGATTCAGAGGCAATTTAGATTTACATGAAGTGCTGGATTGTGTTGGTGAAGCACAATTGTATCGAATGAATAGGTTAGAGAAGACCAGGAATCACTCTTATTACTTAAGAAAAGGCAGGACTGGGTTAGATATTTGGAGTAAATAAAAACAGAAAATGCTGGAAAAGCTCAGCAGGTCTGGCAGCCTTTTTGGAGAGAGAAACAGAGTTAATGTTTTGAGCCCATAAGATTCTTCTTTGGTTCTGCCAGACCTGCTGAACTTTTCCAGCACTTTCTGTTTTTATCTCAGGTCTCCAGCATTCTCAGTACTTTGCTTTTATTTTAGATGTTCAGAGGTTCTTTCCTCAGAGAATAGTGAGCATGTGGAACAGGTTGCTGGCTCATGTGGTGCAAACACTGATTTACTGAATTCTTCAAGCAAGGGATGGAGCAGCTTCTGGCTGGGGAGGAGATGTTAACGGGGTGGTGAGCCATAGTTCAAGAGGCACCATGGGCACTTGTCTCTGTCAGAGAGAGACAAGTGGGTTATATAGCTTGAAGGGCGCCACTACTCATCAAGCATGGAGTAAGGCAAGGAGGCAAGTCTCCATGAACTACCACTGCTGATACAGGGATTGAACCCGCGCAGTTAGGGTCATTCTGTAGCCTTCTGAGCTAACTGACTCCCATCGTGATAAGCCTACAGAAATAAAACAGAAAGTGTTAGCAATACTTACCAGGTCTGGCAACAGCTGTGATGGGAAAAGCAGAGTTAATTGCTGAATTTCCTTCCATGGACCTCAATCCTGCTGTTGGGAGGAAAAGTGCACCCGGAACCTGCAAGTACTGGCACTGGGACACAGAGGGTGATTTTTGAGGAAGTGGAAAATTGTGGCCATCTCAGGGAGCCCTGTCCAAATAAAGATGGAGGGCGGGCTCCCAGAGGCTGCAGGACAATTGGAGGCCCTCCATGGCTGAGAGATCGGCAGCCGATATGGACTGGGGAACGGGAGGGCGCCTCAAGATTTCCACTGAAGAAACTTTCAAAGGATATAAATGAAAAGTGGTCACAGTTGCCAGGTTGTCAGCAGGACAGCGTCTGGAAATCGTGGTTGGGGGAATTATCTTTCATGATGGAGTGCTGGAGCCCTGTTCTGCCCTGGGGAGGCTGCCTCTATTCATTGGCTGGGTTATGGCCTCAATGAGGTTGTGTGTGTGTGTGTGTGTGGGGGTTGGTGGTGGTGGTGGTGGTGGTGGTGGTGGTGGTGGTGGTGTGGGGTGGTCTGCAAACTGACTAGAAAATTCAGGTTTGTATTGGCAGGGTGGCCTTATTGGCCCTTTAATTGGCTTAAAAGGCTTCCTGTCACTTGTACCTCCTGCCCGCCTCTGGTCCCGCCTCCACAGCCAAACAAAAATTCAGCCCAGCATTTCAAGTCGCGAATACTTCCTCCAAACTGATACGTCTACTGACCTCAGTTCAGGCCGTTAGTGCCTTGCCGATGCCGATTTGGCTGTTAAAATCAGCCCCTATGATTCTTAATTTAACCCCCCCACCCCCACCAAACTTCCTCTGCTCAGTGACAGACCTGTGATTAAATAGGAATAACCACCAACAAAATGGTGGGACACCATGGGCGGACTTTTCCAAGCCCGCTGGTAGCGAGTGTGATAGGCAGAGTGCGGGGAAAATATGGCGGGACCCACTTCACGACAGCGTGAAGGCAGGTCGCGATCTTCCACTCAGCCCGCTGAAGGAGGGCCACATTTCCCGCCATCGGTCAGTGGGGAGGTAATTGTAATATACTAGCATATAATTAAAATGTCATCCCGCCAGGCTCTTGGAACCCCCACTGTATCGCCCGTCCACGTGGGTGGGAAAACACCCTGACATGTTTCACAACAGAGCACAGGCGACATGCATTTGGTGGCCTTCACTTTGTGGGAATTGAGGTGAGCGAGCAGCAGCGCTTCCTACTGCTCACCCATTGTTTACAGGCCTCAGGGGTGCTAGGGGGTAGGAGGGCAACTGATGCCTGGCCTTGGAGGTGACTGCTGAGGGGTGGGGGGCAATGGTGTCCGGGGGCTGAGTGCTGGCCAGCCTCAGAGGTGACTGCTGAGTTTGGGGGTGGAGTGGGGGGTGGTGTTGGTGGGTGTCTGGGAGCAAGTGCTGATTAGCCTCGGAGGCGAGTGCTGAGGGGTGGTGGGGGGGGTCAAGTGCTGCCCTGGTGCTGCATCCTGCGCACAGGCAATCGAGATGGGGGCAGAGTAAGCAAGGGGAGTGACCATGCATTAGGGACACCTGTATAAACTGACCATGCCTCTGCAACAGAGGCACAGCCACAGTGATATGATTGAGGTCAGGCTCCTAACCTGCCCACCCACACAAGCAACACAGAGGCACCAAAGGGCCACCAAGCGCTCCATTTCTTACACCAGCCCCTCTGCACCACCACCACCACCACCACCACCACACCCCCTCCCCCCCCCCCACCCCCCCCCCACCCACCACCCACCGGCACAGACTTCGAGTCCACCACCACTTTATTGGAACTCAGAGAAGTTGGACTGCACACGTTGTACAATCTCCTCGCAAACACTGGCCATTTAGCAGTCACTGCTGGAGGCGCTCACAGCCCCTGGCAATCTCAGCATCCCGGTTTGGACCAGTGTCCCCCAAGCCACAGTGATCGCTGGCCATCCGAGGGGTGACCAGCACTCTCCGGGAAGTGTTAAGGGTCACACAGGGCCAGGAAAGGTGCTAAGTACAGCCATGATAACCACGTATCTCTCTTTCATGCTGCAGGAGGACCACGTCAGGGTCATGGATCCTGGTGACCTAGCTGTATCCCTGATGGCCTACAGAGACTGTAGAAGACAGAGGAGAGAGTGACTGAGGCACCTGGCTACACAAAGGCAGGAGCAACAACCTCATGAAGAAGGGGCAGCAGGGACTCACACACACGCTGCCCAGGAGCGACAGCGAGCCGTGGCTAGTCAGCACCTGGCGACACCCAGGTCTATAGATGCCACCTGCCATTCCTGCAGATCACTGAAAACCAGTGTCACCGATGACTGCGCATGTCTAGGAACCTGGTGGCTCACATCTGCCACTTACTGCAGGACTTGGCGCCAAGGGGACATGGAGGGCATCCACTACCACTGGCTGTGAAAGTGACAGCGGTGCTCAATTTCTATGCCAGTGGCTCCTTTCAGGGCTCCACAGGTGACCTCAGTGAGATTTCTCAAGCCTCCACCCACAAATACATCCATGAGGTCACGGATGCCATCTTCTCCATGGCACACAACTTTGTGCATTTCGCCCGGGACCAGGACAGCCAGGATGCAAGAGCGATTGGGTTCGCCCTGATCTCAGGATTCCCACAGGTGCAGGGTGCGATTGACTTCACTCATGTGGTGCACAGGTCTCCATCGTTACACTCAGTGGACTTCATCAACTGAACGTGTAGTTGGTGAGCGACCACTACAAACTCATCTTGCAGGTGTGCGCACGGTTTCCAGGGAGTCTGCATGACGCCTACATCCTCAGTCACTTGCAGATCCCTGCAGTCTTCCAGGGTCCACAGAAACTGCAAGGATGGCTTCTTGGGGACAAGGGCTACCCACAGAGGCTGTGTCTGATGACACCCATGCGGCAGCCTCAGACTGCAGCAGAGCGATGCTATAATGAGGCTCATGCAGCAGCTCGCAACTTGGTGGAGCAGACCATCAGGATACTGAAGATGAGGTTCTGGTGCCTGGACCGGTCTGGTGCAGCACTGCAATACAGCCCACAGAGGGTGTCACACATCATCGTCGTCGCCTGCTGAGCCCTTTACAACCTGGCGCTGCAATGGGGTGAGGAGCTGGCTGAGGAGGAGATGGAGGAGCTGCATGTTTCCTCGGATCAGGAGGCGCTGATGGGGTGAGGGTGAGGGGGTCCTTGGTAGTGACAATGATGGGGTTGAAGCTATCGCACTGGCAAGATGAGGCAGGTGTACTTGGGAGGCCGTCATAGCTGCCAGACTTGTGGAGGATGATGACGATAATTCAGTGAGTTTCCCCTTAGATCCTCACTTTGCAGTTGTGAACATTTGACTCCAGTCCGGCTTATCACAGCATCAGTACCCTCTGTGAGATTGCTCCTGTCATGGAGATGCAGGGGAGGCCCTAATAGTCACTCAATCGTAGGAGGATGATGACAACATGCAGTGTGGACACTCCATAGATCTTCACTTAGTCTCTGGGATGGTCTAACTCCTGTCTGGCTGAGGGCAGCTTGCTTGCGCTCCATGATCAGGGCCATCTCAGAGATGCAGCCATGAAACTTTAGACACATTTGATGCTGTGTCCGCCTTCAGCACTTCAGCCCTTCAGGAGCTGGTCACAGATGCTGGTGTGATGGGGGTCGGACCCACATTAAAGGTGCTGAGAGCACATAAGGAGAATGAGAGAACATTCTGGCAGCAATGACCAGCACCATCGAGGTGCAGGCATCAGTAATGTGCACAGGGAGTGTGAGGCCAGACCATCACTTTGGTCTGAAGGTTGCACAAAGCACAGGCAAGAGGCCCTGGACTGAGACACCTGCCTTTATCTTGTGTAGAAAGGTTTCACATCTGAGTAACAAGAACACTGCTCATCAGAACAAGGAACAATAGGCAGGGAGACATTCTTAGAAGTTTATTGACAATAATGAACAGTATTTACAGGTGATTAACACTTGTGCCCAGGCTATGCAACTACTATTACCTAACGCTTCTAACCCTGCCGCTACATCTTGGTGCTCACCGGACATCCACAGCAGAGGTGGAGGCAGCCTGCTGACTGCGATGCCCTTCAGGAGCTGGTACACAGCATCACTGGTCGCAGATGCTGGTGTGATGGGGGTCAGCCCCACCTTAAAGGTGCTGAGAGCACATAAGGAGAATGAGAGAACTCTGTGGCGCCTGCCCACTACAGAAGTCAGGCGCCTTCTGGAGGGCCGAGACTTGGAGGGCCGCTGCCTGCTTTTGGGGTCCTGCTGTGTGGCAGTGGCACCCTCCTCGGCCTGTGGAGCTGGATCTGCGGAGGTCACAGGAAGAGGGGATACAGATGGGCCGGTCACTCCCAGAGTCACCTGGGTGGATGGCCCCGGGGCATGCACCTGCTGATCCTCCTCCCTCTGGGTGCCGGAGGGCCCCTGACTGACTCTGTGAGCGGAACGGGTAGCTGGAGTGAGATCGAGCTGCCCAGCATCCCTCTTGCATACACACTGTTGGAGGCCAACCATGGCAACAGTGATGGAGTTAAGCCCGCGCAGCAGTGCAGGAGTGATGTCCTGAACCAAGGTCTCCATGGCGGCTGCTATCCTACCAGTATTGACCTTGGTGTGTTGCAATGCTGGCGCTATCACCTCAGCCTGAAGGCAGATGGACTCCTCCATCGTGCCTTGCAACCTGAGGAGTGCAGCGGACATCCCTTCCTGTTGTTCCGGAACTTGCCTTTGCAGCTCCAACAAATGTGACAGACGCTTGTCATCTGACTCGGACTCAGCAATGCTCTGGCCTCCAGCAGTTCTCTGAGTGCCGGACACCTGGGAAGTCCCTGCCTCTGCCTGCTGTGGATCAGAAAGTGCAATGTGCTCAACAGATTGTGATCCCGAGGCTACTCTAAAGCTGGGTCCCACTGAGGTGTGTATCTCTGTGCTTATGGAGGGTGTGGGTGAGCGCTGTGAAGGGACTTCAGGGAGGGTGCCTTCAGATTCCTCTTCAGAGGTTTCTTTGGGGATTGATTGGAGGCCTTGGGTCATGGGCTCTGTCAGCTGTTTGGCAGATGTGCCTGCGGAAGAAAGGAGAGATAATTAGTACATGGCAGTGGCCTATGAAAGAGGACACATCACTCATGGCATAGTTGTCTGATGGATGTTGCACTGCTGGATCCTCACTTGGTAGGTCAGTGTCGACCTCACCATCAGCACAGGACCAGTCCTGGTCATCACCGGCCAGCTGGATGGCTCTGTTTTCAAATTCTGAGAGAACTTTGAATTCTGGCATCCCTCCACCTGTCTGCGACCTTTCCTTCCTGTTGTGAGCCTGTTTGTCCTGCATGGATAGAGATGGGGAGAGTGCATCAGGATGCCTGCCAGGCCAGATGATACATGTGCCTGGCCTGTGTGGGTGGTGAGTGGTCCCATGGACAGGATAAGGGCAATGGCGGTGTGTGTGTGAAAGAGTGAATGGTGATGTCCCTTGCACTGGCAATGAGTGAGGGCCCTGTGGCTGTGTGATGGGTTTGTGAATGTGTGAGTTGGGAGTGATGAAAAGAGTGACTTACTCAGGCGGAATGGAGGAGACCATTCATCCTTTTGCGGTGCTAGGTGGCTGTCCTCTCCTGAAGGGCATTGGCGCTAACCACCACTGCCACCACCTCCCAAGCAAGGTTAGTGACATTGCTGCCCATTCTGCGGCCAGAGTGGGGGTAGGGCGTATCCTAGTGGGCCTCTACAGCATCCAGCAGTCGCTCGAAGGACCGGTCGTTGAAGTAGGCGGGGCAGTCCTTTTTCCTTTGCTGGCCATGTCTCCCAGGCAGCGGTGGTGAGCTGGTGGTGATGAGCACTTTGCTGGCGGCTGCCTTTTAAAGATGGTGGCCGGCGTGATGCAACAGCAGGGTGATGGCTAGCGGGCAAATGAGAGCCCGCTCGCCATGGAAACGGTGTGTTTCCTGGGAATGCATAAATAATGAGGCGGGCTCAGGAAGATATGGCGTGAAAACCCATCATTGTCGTCAGTGGGAAGGTCTCCATTTTACCCGCCCGCTACCGCACTTAGTGCAATTCTGGGAAAATTCCGCCCTATGTGTTTAATTTAGTGGCGTCAGTAAATCGGATATTTTGATTCACTTCTTTCACTAAATAGTCTGATGAAGGCTTTACACTTTAAAAAGTGAACTCAATGCAGGATAATCATGTTTATACAGTTGAAGCATTTCACACAAAGCAGAGTATCTTTACTTCCCTTTCTGCTTGAACAGCACCAATAGATTTCTGTACTTTGAGATAAGGGAGTCAATAACCCCCAACAGCAATAACGCCCTACACCTAACCACATTATTCCTAACATTTCTAGTAATTGCGGTCTTCACAACGAGGCAGTTCCTCTGTTTCACCCACATGTCAGTGTAGCCTGTGGCCCTTTGAGGCACTTCAACCACACAGGCAAGTCAGACTAATTGATGCCTCATTGGTGTTTGCTGGAATTACTCGGGCCCAATAGCTAAGATATAAGGACAAACATAAAAAAGAGAGACTTGTATTTATATTGTGGGGAAGATGTTCTCCCCATTGGGCGGGTGGGCTCGGGAGTGGCCACGCAATGGTCCACCACCCATGATCGCCCCAGCCGTGGTTTCAGGCTGGCCAATCAACGGGCAGCCAACGTGAATCATGCGCTGAAACGCTCAGTGCTGCCTGGGTGGGGGAGGGGAGGAGGGCGAGCGCGGAAGTCAGCGCAGGCGCTGGGGATCGCGCAGTGAAAGCTCCCTGAAGTCAGAGAGCCGCCTCAGGGAGCTGAAGCTTTCCAACATTCTAAATAAAGATTTCAAAATTAAGGTAAGCGTGCCCCCTCACGTGACCCTGCCACACGAGCAGGGACGTGTTAAAAAGGAGATTTAATCGTTTTTTAATTTCATTTTTAATGGACATCGGAAACCTCATCCCGCCCGTGGATGAGGTTTCCTCAAAAATCCCAAGGCCGCTTGGCCTTTTCGCCCGCCCGCCTGCCAGTCTGCCAACCAAAAGGCTGGTTGGGCAGGGAAAAATCCAGTTTAATTTAGTTGTGATTGGGCTTCACAGCCCCCTTAATCGTTGGCGGGCTCGCTGCCGACTCCCGCACGCGTCCACCGTCCAAAATATCGCACGAGTGCGCGATGACATCAGGACGCTTGCCCGATGTCATCGCGCATCATTTCACACTCGTGTGTGCGTCAGGCGTGCGCCTGCTTGCCGAGCTGAAAATCCAGCCCCATGACTTCAGGACATCTTAAAATGCTTTACAGCCAATGAAATGCCATTTTGGAACGTATTCACTGTTGTGATGTGCACAGCAGTCAATTTGCGCACAGCAAGCTCCCGCAAACAGCAATGTGATAATGGCCAGGGTATCTGTTTTCAGAGACGTTGTTTGAAGGATAAATATCGGCCAGGGTACCAGGGGTAACTCCCCTGCTCTCCTTCCAACAGCGCCCTAGGGTCCCTTAAGGTTTAATGCCTCATCCGAATAATAAAGGCAAAATCCGAGCTGTGCCTAAAGCTTAAAGAGTGAATCTCGCCATCAGGAGATCCTGTTAAGGAGAGATTCCCCATCAGAAACTTTTTTTAATCGCTGAGGGGGCAATTTTAATTTATCCTTTCTGGTGGCAGTGCAGTTGAAAATCATCTTGGAAAAACTTGTCGGCTCCATTCCCACCCATAGCCTCTTTAACTGGACCGTTTTATTAGGCTAATTAACACAGCAAAACATTAATACATGTGAAACTGTGATGGGGGAGAAAGTGGAAGCTATAACAGTGCTTCTGAAGGAAAGTCCGGGTCTCTGATGCCCTTGAATTTGCTGTCCACCCCAAAGACCTACTGTAACTCCAACATCCGCCAGCAACTTACCCTGAAAGATGTAAGTGATGCCAGGCAGTTAAAATAGTCCTACCTCAAACAGGAGATACTGGTTGATGGCTGTCCCTGCCCGCCTGAAATCCGCTCCCAGTAAAAAATTCCCCATGTGCTCATTAGAAATGATTAGGAAATAGTTCTGCTAAATTTGACATCTGTTTCTCCTGCATAATCCGGCAGCTTTTTAAAATCATTTTTTTTTCAAAATTTGTGCTGTTGACATCCTTGGGGAATTGGTTTTTTAAAAAAAATCATCATATCAGTTGGGTTAAACAGCTAAATTAATGTTAATTGCTATAGCAGCCCCTGCTTGGAATTTTCCTCATTTTCCGTAAGTTGGTGACAATGTTTAATCAATGGAAAATTATTTTTTGGGGGGGATGTGAGGGGAGTGAATCTAATATAAACATCATGGAGTAGAGCTTCTGCTTTAGCATAATTGGAAAATGGTGCCCAAAATGCACTCAGAATTGTGCTCTTTAGGTTACGTTTAAAGTTTCTGATAAAATTAACTTGCATTGTCATAAATGTAAAATTTTCCATGAATCAGCACAATCGGGCAGTGCGATAGAACACAATAGTTTATTTCTTTCCTTCCATTGTGAAGTATTCCTTGATTATTTAAGAGTGGTAACTGTTAATGGTATGATAATTGTATTATTAAAGTTAAGGATATGTAGGTGGAGGGCATTGATTGATTAAGTACCTTGAGCATATATAAAGAGGGACTTTAAGTTTCCTTTGAAGTTTTGTTTTAGTTACAGTGCCCCATTGGGGGCTGTTTACCTCCCTTCCCCTTTTTTGTTAGTTTGATTTATTAATCATTTTTTTTAATTCAAAGAAGTCTATAAAGAAGGACTGCATGTTGGGCAGCTGCTGATGTCCAGCCCGTGTCCAAAGCCATCCAGAGCCTTAAAAACATGGTGCCCAGCCCCGAACGCACCCATGGTGTTGAGGCGGCTCAGGCATATGGTGGAATCCCATCTGAGCTGACTCCTGTTCACACAGAATTTCACATTGGCCCCAAGCCCCAAAACATCCTTTGGGAGCTGCAGCCCCACAATTTGAGCTGTCTTGCGGAAGTTCCCTCTGTGCCTTTTCGTTCGGCACGGAGGGGTTTCCTGTATGAGCTGCTGCCGCACACCTTCACCTCCTCACCTTCGTCTGGTGCCCAAATACGCCTTGGCATACTCGTTTACCATCTGGTGGCAGTGGAGGTCCCCAGTGGGTGGCTGTCTCCGTGGGAGTCCTTCCCCTTACCACCGGGGACCTGGGGTGGAGGGTGTTGCACACAGCAGTCCCATACAACCATAGGCCACAATGGTTCATGGGCTTCCAAGCTGATTGTGTTTTCTGCAGCCTAGAGGAGTCCGTAGACCACGTGTACATAGGCTGTAGGTGTTTAGGCCCCCGTTTTTAGTTTCCTTACAAATCTGTTTCTTGAGTTTTGGTTGCACTTCAGCCCCACTCTCCTGATCTTTGGGCATCTGGTATGGAGGGGGATGGAAAGGGGGAAGGACCTCCTTGTATGCCAGTTCCTGGCCTGGTCAACCTGGCCATTAACAGATCCAGGCAGTGGGTGGTCGAGAGAGTCTTCCAGCCTGACTTGTCTGCCCCTCTTCCACAGCTATTTTTGTGGCCGGGTGTCCTTGGAGAGGGAGCATGCAGAGTCTACCAGCACACTTGAAGCCTTTTGTGAACAGTGGGCACCATGGCGACTGGGCTGCATTATCGACCCACAGAACAACATTTTACTTTGAGTTGGTAAGTTTCCTTTAAGATTTTGTCTTTAGTTTCAGTATCCCTTCAAGGGACTGTCCCCTTTGTTTAAATTAGTCTAATTTGTCCAATTTGGTTTAATTTGATTTGAGTACTCCAAAGCGTATAAAGAGGGACTGCATGTTGGGTGTCTGCTGATGTCCAGTCCATGGCCAAAGCCATCCAGATCTTTAAGAATGTGGTGCTCAGCCCCAACGGCACCTGTGATGTTAAGGCGGCTCAAGCGTGCGGTAGGCTCCTGTCCGAGCTGACCCCAGTTTGGACGCAATTTCACGTCGGCCCCAAGCCCCGAAACCTCCTTCGGGAGCTGCAGCCCCACAATTTGAGCCATCTTGCGGAAATTCCCTCTGTGCCTTCCACTCAGCACGGAAGGATTTCCTGTTTGGGCTGCTGCTGCACACCTTTCACTTCCTTGTCTTCATCTACCATCCGGACATGCCGTGACACTCTGTTCTGCTGTCTGGTGGCGGGGGAGGTCCCCGGTGGAGGGCTCTGTACATGGCAGTCCTCCCGTATACCATCAGGCACCTGGCCTGGGGGTGCTGCTTGCAGCTGTGCCATGCAATCATAGGTTAAGATGCTTCACGGACTGTAAGGCCTCGGGGAATCCGTGTTCCATGTTTATGTCAAATGCCCAAAGCCGCAGGCCCTTTTTCGTCATTTGAAGGGGCTGCTCCTCAAGTTGTGGTTGCACTACAGCCCCACGCTCCTGATCTTTGGTCACCCAGTGTAGTGCGGGGTGAGGAGAGAGGATGATCTTCTTGTAAGCCTGCTCCTGGGCCTGGCCAAGGTAGCCATCAACAGGTTCAGGCAGCGGGCAGTCGAGGGGGTCACCTGATTGGGGTGGGGGTGGTGTTGGGGGGGAGGAGGGGCACATGTGGCCTGACTGTCTTCTGCAGCTATGTTTGTATCCGTGTGTCCTTGGAAAGGGAGCATCTGGTGTCCACCTGTATCCTTGAGGCCGGTGAACAACACAGGGGCTGGAGTGCATTATCTCCCCCGCAAAATGTTATTTTAGTTTAATTTTGATCTGTTTCCTTTAAAGTTTAGTATTTGTTACTGGTGCACCTTTAAGGGGTTGATCATTAATTAGTTTATTAGTTCATTTGTCTAACTGTTGTACTCAAAAAAATATAAAGAGACACCTCTGGAATGCATCATCTCCCCCCATAATATTATTTTAATTTCAATTACTTACGTTCCCTTCAAATATTTGATTTTGGTTAATTAGCTAACAACTGCCTGGAATAGGGAGTCCATGCAAAGGATTCACTTCAGGTGGTTGGGGAGTATAATCCTTAACAATTGGTCTATGGGACGAATCCCAAATTACTCTCTGATGTGTGATAGCCCCCTGCAACAAGAGGTTATTCAATTAGTTCCATTTTTCCCCCATACATTTGAATGCTTTACACACAGAGAGAAGGGCATTCATCAAGGCTGAAGACTTGGAGAAAGTTTGCAGAGCTCTAATGCATCTTATCAGACCATTCAAGAAAAATTTTAATGCTGGGGATTTAGTATACTATAAGAGAGATAGGTATAAAGAGGGGAAAGGCTCAGGTAAGGTGATAGGGTGTGATAGTAAGACAGTGGCTCTCCAACATTGCAGTCAAACTATTAAGGTCCATTCATCGCAGTTAATTGGGATTGGTTACAAACTTTCAGAATCTGTGCAGTTGATAGAAGGCAATGAGACACCCTCATTTTTGACAGTTATGAGGAACAAAACACAGGTCAGGGGCCAGATAGCGATAGGCAGAATGATACTGACACACAGGAAAGGGCTATTTTAACCAAAGGACAAATGCCTAGAGTGAGCGTTCAGGTGACAAACATGCCAGAAGAGCCCAGTGATTGAGGGGCTATGATTATTGTCTTGAAAGTGGGGAAAGCGACTGGCCTGTTCAAGTATTGGCTAAATGTCCAAGGTGATGAACAAGTAAGCTCCATGGATTGGCAAAATGGGGTGAAAGATTGGAAAACAAGAAAATGCAGTGCGAGTTCTCATAGTGGATCTGGGAGTGAATCTTGTGCTAGAAAACGATATATATTGGCAATGGAACCTCTGACCATGGGAGGGAGAGGTTCTGTAGAAGTAGTCCAAAAAGAAATGGGAGGGCAAGTAGAGGCTATCGCTTGACTAGATTATGCAATGGAACAATTTGGAAACACTACTAAAAGTAGGAGCCCTTATGAGCAGGAAGTTTTGGTGGCTGCCAACAAATTGGAAGATAAGTTAATAAGAGAGACAAAACAAAAAGCATTAGATAGTTGGAAGGAATTTGGTGTTTAGTCTGAAATGCCAGATAGGGAACAGCCAGCCTTAGCACGCAGATAGATATGTACGGATGGGACATATAAGATTGAAGAGAAACTAATGGCTCAAGGTTTTGAAGAGTGACTTGTGGATCAGGATGTTAGAATGTAAAATCCTGAAAAATAATCCTGAAAATTTTTCTTTGTTCTGTAAGCCACATATTTGTTGGAATGTAGGTCGATTGATATAAAAAATGTATTTTCGCAGGGTGAACTTTTTCAGAAGTGTTTTTGAAACTGTCCAAAGAGGCATGTGATTCAGAAGGGAAGCTGTGGGAATTAAGCTATGGAAATTTATGGATTGAATGATGCATCAAGCGTATGGTATTTCTCAGTTAGATATGTCTTGCAGAAAGAAGGCTGTACTCATTTGAAACAGATCCAACAATATTCTACTGGTACCACAAAGGGAAATTCTTAGGCACCTTTATGATGCATATTGATGATTTTATATATGGAGGTCCTGTGGAATTTGAGCAATTTGTTATAAATAAGATTTAAAGGGAATTTAAGGTTGAAAGTCAGGCTTTTCGGTGCCTTTAAATATACAGGTTTAAACATTAAGCAAAATAGGTCTGGAGTAACCTTGAATCAATAATCACATCTAGAAAGTGTTACTGATAAATCATGCTCTGTTTTCTCAGAAAGATGATGTTACATCTAAAAAAGAAACAAACCAGTTAAGAAGCTTGTTTGGACAGGTGAATTGGCTATGCACTCAGACAAGAGCAGATGCTAGCTTTGATGTATTGGAACTCAGTGCAATGATGAAACTCTACAGTGAGGATGCTTAAGGGCAAATAAAGCATTAAAAAAAATTAAAAATTGAGAAATTCATACTCAAGTTTCCAATCGTGGGGGACCTGAAGGACATGAAATTAGAAATTTTTAGTGATGCTTCTCATGCCAATCTTCCAGATGGGTATTAGAGTACACATGGACCGTGGTGGCTCAAGCAGGCAGCTCACCACCACCTTCTCAAGGGCAACCATGGATGGGCAATAAATGCTGGTCCAGCCAGCGAAGCCCACATCCCGTGAATGAATTTAATAAGAGCTGGTTTAATAGTGGGCATGGGGTGGTGGGGACCTACAGGATGTGGCATTGATACATTTAGATGTTCAATTTGCAGTCATTTCCTACAGGTTGTTTGCAATTACACTATAACTCACCACATTAAACTTACACTTTCTGCAACACAGGATATGACTATTTGTGTTATGTTTCTCCTTTTCAAATTTCAGTTAAATTACGAACCAAGTCTGTCCCAGTTACTCAATACTAAACGTATTATGGCCCAACGTCTTGTTTGCCTGGAACACATTGTAGCAGAATTAGATCCTGTGTGTAACCAAGATATTAACTGACTGAGCAGAGTGACGTCCGCTCAGACTAGTGCACAGGCGCACACGGCCATTTTGCATTGGCAGAGACTGTGATTAATTAAACTGCACCAGGTTATTGTTAAATCAATCAGAAGCCGGTTGGTGAAGAAGGGGATCAGACACCAATCTTTTACTTCACACTAGACCTGTTTACAGAATGCAACATTACAGATATCTGCCCCCCCCCCTGCCTCACCCAGTGTCCCAAAAGTCTGTTTTTATATTTGATTTAAATCACTGAAAATGACTTTAAAATCTATACTGAAGCATTTACTAGTTTAATTGGTGCACACTAGGTCAGTTTCTTAGAGTAAAATATCTTTGAGAAGAAAAGCTTTTAAAGTGTGCCTCCTGGTGCCCGTGTATCGAAGAAAATGAATGCAATTCGAAGTGCCTTTTTGAACCAGTGTAACCGGTGGAATCTCACATTATCGAACCTGAGGCAGGATTTCCCTGCGAGCTTCATCAGGCCCAAATGGGGGTGAGAAGCCCACACTCTGTGGGAAATGGTCACCTAGTAATGGAGGCGCACTCTCTACAACTTTATCAAGTATAAAATAGAAAGTAGATTCGGCAGCTAGTCCACCACCATGGGTGGGGGTTGGGAGAGGGGGGTAGATCACCGCAGCCCCCCCAACCCCCCCCAACCCACCCCACACAGGGTGGCCTGTGGTTGCTGTTGTACCCAGGCCCGACTGCATGGAGATCTATCCCCCCCACCCCACACCTTTGCCCCAGTCCGTGGCTAGGGGCTGCCTCCAAGCACCTAAACTGTCCCCTGCCACCTGCGGGAACCTGGAGGCTAACTGGAAAATCCCAGTTGGCCTTGTAGATCCTTAGTTCAACCGGTTGTCCACCGCTTGCAGGCGGGGTGCCTTTACCACTCCCTCCATCCTGCCTCCGGGGGAAACAGCCCAGGCCAGGGTGAGAACCCACAGTATTTTTGACACTCGTTCGCCTCCTTCCCTGAACCTGGCGGGGCTGAAAAATCCTGTCCGTGGGGACGTGGCCAGTTTTGTGAATTGAATCTTAAGCCAGCGTAAAAGATCACAGAAAATGTGAAGGTTACTGTTTGTTGGCGAACTCACATTTCAAATCTCATGTGCTGGTTCAGCCAATTAAGCTGTAACCTGGGCACAGTGGAAGCAAACAGAATCTCTCCTCCCATGCCTTCATTTACATCTTGCGTTGTTAAATAGAATTATACATCGCACAACTGTGTAGAAAATTGCCAATACATTCTACTCATCATTTGAAGTTGCTTAATCAGATTGTCTTATGTTTTCTTGCATTGCAGCCAGGATCTGGGGGCATTTTGTTTTCCCCGCTCTCCTGGTTTTGCTAATTCATCTTCACAACTATTGTCCATGATGGGAGTTGTGGAGCAGGGTGGAGAGGATTCCCCCCTGCTGCTTACATTGCCAATGAAAATTCGACTGGTGCATTTGGGGTCCTTGGCCTAAATAAGTCTGCCTGTTCTTGCACACTATCACTGTCTGCTATTCATTATTGAAAAAAGCTACTCCTTTAGAAGGGGTTGCAGGCTGCCTTTACATAGCAGCCGCAACATCCTATTTCCCACTTTCCTGATCAGTGAGCTATCCACAGGGAGTGCATTTGGTACATGCTGTTCGAGATGAGGCCCCGCCAGAAAAATGGCTTAGGCCTCATATATATATATATATATATATTGAGGGACACACCACACCCAAGGCCTGATTAACACTGGAACCGAAAATCATTGCCACACACTCATAAAATGTGTAAATCTAAGGTACCAACCCAATCTCCGAATTAGAAGGAAATTACACTACTTGGATTCACCTTTCTGTGATGAGTGTCATCTGAACTCCACAACTGGATTAATAGCCTGCAGCTCCCAGGGATGAAACCATTATGCCCTCGGCACTTACATTAGGAACCAGCCCTGCAAACTGCGAAGAGCAAGAAACTCAAGAGCATCAAAGCTCAGGCCAATGAAGCAATAATTCGAGGTAGGCAGAGGAATTCAGAAGAAAGCTTTTGAATGCTGACGCTTACATTACTTTGCCTTTTCACAGCGTGACTTAGATAGTTCATGCTTCCTGATCACCCAGAACTGCTGCCATTTATCTCCCGCTTGCAGCACGGCATTGGGATTAAATAGACTATATAACACGTGAAGAGCTAGGGTTTTGCTTTTGGGTGTTATTTATCTGTAGGAGCCATTGCTATGTTTTTCTTTCCTTGGAGATTCCAGTAGGAAGTTGGGAACGGAGGTTAGGAAAATATATGAAATTTAATAACATGATGAAGGAATTATCACCAGCTAAACTGCAATACATCGGCGGAAAACGCTGCCTTGTAATTACTTTAAGTCAGTCCTTTAACTGGTCAGAAGCAAACAGCTTAGTGAATGTACTGTGGCAGTGGGGATTCTCTCTAAATACGAAGTAGCAGGATGCATCTTACTCCATCCTCATGTGGTAGCAATGACCTGAGAATGCATGCTGTAGTCAGAGGTTTGGGGTTGGCATCCAACCAGTGAATGGACACTGAGCTCTTAGCATTGGCATCTTGGGAACTGCTGGCATAACGCAATGAGCCAATTGGTTTAGATTTTAAAAAATCAACACTTTAAAAATAAAGTCAGATAATTATTTTGAACCTACATTTTTTTCAATATAAGTAATTTGAATCAAATTGCCTTCACACTTGTCTTCTCCTTTATTGTTCACATGTCACATATTATGCCTGGGATTTTTCTCTTCGGACCAGGGCTCTGGCAGAATGATTGATACGTGGCCAGTGAGGCACTGCGGACTGAATTTTTTTGACCTCCCTCTGCGTTGCACCCCCTGAAAACGGTGGACAATCCCCTCGCCTCCATCACTTGTAGCAGTGGCAATATTCCTCTGGGTCTAGTACTGGGTAACCAGGGCAGCCTGTGAGTCAGGAGGTAGGCCCATTTTTTGGGAGGGGTGATGGTGGTGGTGGTGGGGGTGGGGGTGGGGTGGTGGCCTTATGGCATATACAGGGCCCCCATTTCCATTTTTGATCTGAACTTGATGGAATATGTACAGTCCGCACTCTGACCAGTATCTGCTGGTGGGCCTGTCAAAGAGGATCCCTCTTCATCTTCGTGGGATTGTAGGAGAATGATTGGATCGCTCTGGCTCAGCACCACACTCTCCCTCCCGCACTCCCACCCCCTGCCTCCAGAGATCTGGGCCCATCCCTCTACTTACCTTTTGTGGCCAGAGGCTGTCTGGGTTATCCAACATTATCTGGATCCCCAGCAGGCAAGCATTTGCGTCCTATTAAGAACTCCTGCACTTGCTTGGGCAAACGCGTTCTATGAACCAACTCACTTCTGACTGAAGGTTCTGGAATTGGTACATGGTGGTGAGGGGCTGGTGGAAAGGCTCCTTCATACCGTGGGCAGCTGAATGCTCTGAAATCTCACCATTTTCTTCAGCCTGTCAGAGTTTTGGACACCAGGAGTGGCAGGAGTGCAGCTCAGATTCCCATTTCCTTGGAGGAGTGGGCCCCTCCATCCCTGATACGGGCTCATATCTTACCTCAAACATTTGAATAATCCCATCGCTGGGATTTGGGATTGGGTAAGGGGCAGGAAAAAGGGGTGGGCAGAAGCTCCCTGCCCCCACTGCTCTTTTGCCCAGTCAAGAGTGTCCATGAAATTTCTACTCCTTATTCGTCATCATGTTACAAGACGTCAGGTTACAGATAAGGTGCAATTTTCTTTGGCTTAAGGTCAGAAAACTGAAAAGATTGTTTTTAATTCCAACAGCAGGGCAATTTGTGCTGGTTCATCAACAGCCCTGGCAACCTGTTAAATTGAGCCAGATGGTGTCGAACCTCAGCACTCTGCTTAACCTTCAGCTATCCTTCTTACCTCATGTTTTGGTGATCTGCTATATTTGGTCATCTGCATTTTCCACACCTACTTCCTATCACCTCGAGCCTAGATTTTGCTAATCCTCTTCTCATTAGCCCTCACGATCAAACTAGCTTTCAATTTTAGTTTTCTATTAATTGAGTTTAAATTCCATCAACTGCCATAGTGGAAGTTGAACACATGACCCCAAAGCATCAGCGTAGGCCTTTAGATTACCTTAGAACTACAGAAAAGTTACGTGCAGAAAGAGGCCATTCAGCCCATCATGTCTGCGCTGGCCATAAAGAGAAAAAAGAAACTAGCCGCTCAGTGACATTCCCACTCCGCCATCACCTCCCCCATTGTCTTGTTAAACTCAAATGGAAGAAAAACAGAAAATGCTGGAAAAGCTTAGAGGGTCTGGAAGCTTCTGTGGAGCGAGAAACAGACTTAATGGGTAGAATTCTGCCCTTGTCGGGTGGGCTTGGCAGGGGTGAGTGGGAGCAGTCGGGAAGCTGGTGGCCGCCCGCGATCAGGCCGTGATTGCAATTTCACGCTGGCGGGCCAGTTAAACCCCACCTCGCATGAAATGTGCACTGCCAGTGTGGGAGGGGAGGAGGGCGAGTGGGGAACTTCAAGCATGCGTGTGAGTGCGCGCAATGAAAGCTCCACGAGGCAGCTGAAAATTTAAAAAATTAAAAATAAATAGTTTTGAAATATTAAAATCCATGTCCCCTCATGTCACATGAGCAGGGACATATTATGGATGAAATTTAAACATTTTAATTTTATTTTTATTTGCTGTTGGAAACCTCATCCTGCCCGTGGATGAGGTTTCCTAAAAAGTCCAAAGGCCGCTTGGCCTTTTTGCCTGCCCGCCAACCATAAGGTTGGAGGGGTAGCGAAAAATTGAACTTAATTATTACTTTAATGGCCTTAACAAGCCCTTTAATTGTCGATGGGCGCACTGCCGACTCTCGCGTGAACCCACCGACCGAAATATCGCACGAGTGCGTGATGACATTGGGATGATTGCCTGATGCCATTGCACGTCATTTTACGCTCGTTCAGGTTGGGTGCACACCTGCCCAACGAGCAAAAAATTCTGGCCAATGATTCGAGTCCAATTTCTCTGGAGTTCCAAAGAAGAGCCAAATTGGACTCAAAACGTTTTCTGCTTTTATTTCAGATTTTCAGCACCCGCAGTATTTTGCTTTTATTATGTAAAATATGATTTTCTGTCCTCATCTCACCTGAGCTCCAGGTAATTTTCCCTAAGGATAGCTTCCTCCTGCCTGGATTCCCACTCCCCCCTGCTGACCAAGCAGTGAACCCTGCTGGGTTCAGGTGGGAGTTGGAGCCTGAATACTAAATGGAGGCTCGGGAGTTAAAATCTCTCCAAGCCATGACATGTGAACATTTTGCTCACCCAGGCCAATGGCACAGAATGATCCCACCATGTGATACAATCGAGACCATAAAGGCTTCTCAAAACAGCTCACGATCCACTAGCCAACTAGAACACAGTTGTCCAATACACTTGCCAATCACTAGCCACATGTGATGAATCAGCTACAGACAAGTGGCGAATTGTTACTGTTCCTTTTTCTAGCCACATAATACTGAGTTGTGTTAAAGTTGCAGCTGTAGGTAAGAGTGCAGGTGTCATTCTTGAGACCACTATTTTTTGTCTCTCACAAGAACACATGACCATAAGAAATAGGAGCAGGTGTAGACCATATGGCCCGTCAAGCCTGCTCCGCCATTGGCTGATCATGGCTGATCTCCATTTTCCTGCCTGCTCCCCATATCCCTTAATTCCACAAGAGACCAAAAATCTGTCTATCCCAGCCTTAAATGTATTCAACAATGAAGCATCAACAACCCCCTGGGATAGAGAATTCCAAAGATTCACAACCCTTTGAATGAAGTAATTTCCCATCCTCTCAGTCCTAAAAGATTGGCCTCTTATCCTGAGGCTGTGCCCCCATGTTTTAGGTGGTCCAACCAGTGGAATCAATCTCTCAGCATCCACCTTATCAAGCCCCTTCGGAATTTTGTTAGTTTCAATGAGATCGTCTCTCATTCTACTCAGCTTCTCATCAGAGGACAGCCCCCTCATCCCAGGGACCAATTTAATGAACCGTCACTGTACCACCTCCAATGCAAGTATATCTTTTCTTAAATATGGCAACCCAAATTGCCAAAAAGCTCAGTTTGTGCCCACTCTCTGCTTTCAACCTGTTAACCAATCCTCTATCTATGCCAATATATAACCCTCAACTCCATGAGCCCTTATCTTGCCTATTAACCTTTAGGTGGCACCTTATCATTTGCCTTTCGGAAATATAGGTATGCTACATTTATTGGTATGAAGGGTACTGACAGGGTGGAGGCGGAGAGTATGTTTCCTCTTGTGGGAGAATCTAGAACTATGGATTATTGTTTGAAAATAAAGGGTCGCCCATTTAAGCCAGAGATGAGTAGAAATTTTTCCTGTGAGGATAGTGAGTCTTTGGAACTCCCTTCCTCAAAAGGCATGGAAACAGAGAGAAAATATTTTAGCTCGGCTGGCAGGCGCACACCCAATCTCTTCGAGTGTAAAATGATGCACGTTGATGTTGGGCAAGCGTCCCGATGTCAACGTGCAGTCGCGCGATATTTCGGTTGGCGGGCGCGTGCCAGAGTCAGCAGCGCACCGTCCGACAAGTAAAAGACCTTTTAAGGACATTAACAAGGTTATTAAATTAAATTTTTCGCTGCCCGTCCAACCTTACGATTGACGGGCAGATGAAAAGGCCAAGCGGCCTTTACGCTTTTTAGGAAACCTCATCCATGGGCAGGATGAGGTTTCCTAAAGCAAATAAAAATAAAATAAAAGTTTTAAAATTTAATTAATGAATTGTCCCTGTTCACGTGACAGAATCACAGGAGGGGCCATGTTTTATTACATTTTTCAATTCTTTATTTTTTTTTGAAAATTCTCCTTCTACCTGAGGCGGCTCCTGTGCCTCAGGGAGATTTGAAAGCGTGCAGTTTGCACTCATCTTGCTCGCATTCCCCCCCAACCCCGCCTGCACAGGCAGCGCTAAGCGCTGAGCCTTAATTGACCCGCCAGCGTGACAAGGGCTAAATTCTGTTCAGAGTCTTTGAATATTTTTAAGGCAGAGGTGGACAGATTCTTGATAAACAAGAGGGTGAAAGGTTATTGGGGGTAGGCAGGAGTTTACAACCAGATCAGCCATTGAATGGTGGAGCAGGCTCAGGAAGCCAAATGGCCCACTCCTGCTCCTAATTCGTATGTTCGTATGTATGTTTCCCTATTAGCTACCCTACTAGTTACACCCTCAAAAAGTTTAAATAAGTTTGTCTTTAGTAAAACTATGTTAACTTGTTCTAATCATACTAGGCTTTCCTAAGTGCATTGTTAAACCTTCCTTAATAATACATTCCAGCATTTTCCTAACAATGGATGTTCGGCTAACTGGCCTGTAGTTCACTGTTTTCTCTCCCCCTCCTTTCTTGAAAAGCAGTGTAAAATTTGCCAACGTCAATCTAATGGGATCATTCCCCAATCAAATGAATTTTGGAAAATCATAGCGAGCACATCCACCATCTCTGGAGCTATCTCTTATAGAACCCTAGGGTGTTGCCCATCAGGTCCTGGGGATTTGTCAGATTTTAGTCCCTTAAGTTTCTCCAATACTTTTTCTCTGATGATATTAATTTCCTTAATTTCCTCACTCTTTTTAACCCATGGGTTACCATCGAATTCTGGTATGAAACTTGTGCCTTCTACAGTGAAGACAGCCGCAACATATTTGTTCAATGCCTCTGCCATTTCCCCATTCTTCATGAGGAAGGAAGAATTGAAAATGTTACTGTTAGGCAGGAGTCACATTTTGGTCAGATTGTTTAACAGGATTTAGTTCAGTTGTTGGATTTCTAGTGACCTGGAAACTGAAGAGTTTGAGGTTTTCAAATGTTGGCAATCAAGACTGATATACTCGCTGCTGGAGACAAGAGAACAGGTTTTCAAACCCTTTTGCAAACAAATGAAAAACAGTCCTCTGTTTGTCACTTTCTCTCTTCCAGTTCTCTATAAGTGCCTCTAAATGACAATACATTTATATCTGTGGGTCTGCTTTGTGAAACACAGGAAAAGCAGAGCCTGCCTTTAGAACAGCTATCCAATTTCTCTTAAAATTTTCTTAAGACATCTAGTGACACTAGGATGCTAACTGAAGAATTTGGTTTTGTTTAGTTGGTAGTTCTTTGAAGAAGTCACATGTGATGTGGATAAAGGGGAACCAGAGGATGTGATGTACTGAGATTTCTAGAAGGCATTTGATAAAGTGCCACATCAAAGGTTATTGCAGAAAATAAAAGTTCATGGTGTAGGGGGTAAGATATTAGGATGGATAGAAGATTAGCAAGCTAACAGAAAGCAGAGAGGAGACATAAGTGAGTCTTTTTCTGGTTGGCAAGATGAGACGAATGGTGTGCCACAGGGATCAGTGCTGGGACCTCAAATTTTTACAATTTATATAAATGACTTAGATGAAGGGACTGAAGGAATGGTTGCTAAATTTGTTGGTGACACAAAGATAGGTGGAAAGGTAAATTGTGAAGGGGATGTAAGGAGGCGAAAAAGTGACATAGATAGGTTAAGTGAGTGGGCAAAGATCTGGCAAATGGAGCAAAATGTGGGCAAATGTGGAATTGTTGATTTTGGTAAGAAGAATAAAAAGGAAGTTTATTGTCTAAATGGTGAGAGATTGCAAAGCTCTGAGATTCAGAGGGGTCTGGGTGTCCTAGTGAATGAATTACAAAAGGTTATTATGCAGGTACAGCAGGTAATTAGGAAAGCTAATGGAATATTTATTATGAGGGAAATTGATTACAAAAGTAGGGAGGTTATGCTTCATAAAAACAAAAAACTGCGGATGCTGGAAATCCAAAACAAAAACAGAATTACCTGGAAAAACTCAGCAGGTCTGGCAGCAATGGCAGAGAAGAAAAGAGTTGACGTTTCGAGTCTTCATGACCCTTCGACAGAACTAGGTGAATCCAAGGAAGGGGTGAAATATAAGCTGGTTTAAGGTGTGGGGGGTGGGTGGGTTGGGTGGGGGGAGAGAAGTGGAGGGGGGTGGTGTGGTTGTAGGGACAAACAAGCAGTGATAGAAGCAGATCATCAAAAGATGTCACAGACAACAGAACAAAATAACACATAGGTGTTGAAGTTGGTGATATTATCTAAACGAATGTGCTAATTAAGAATGGATGTTAGTGCACTCAAGGTATAGCTCTAGTGGGGATGGGGGAGCATAAAAGATTTTAAAAAATTTAAAATAATGGAAATAGGTGGGAAAAAGAAAAATCTATATAATTTATTGGAAAAAAACAAAAGGAAGGGGGAAGAAACAGAAAGGGGGTGGGGATGGAGGAG
The DNA here is from genome assembly GCF_017639515.1 of Carcharodon carcharias. Taxonomy (NCBI): domain Eukaryota; kingdom Metazoa; phylum Chordata; class Chondrichthyes; order Lamniformes; family Lamnidae; genus Carcharodon; species Carcharodon carcharias. The sequence goes on from NC_054468.1 coordinate 206,594,947, forward strand.
GGAGGTCAAGACCTAAAGTTGTTGAATTCAGTATTCAGTCCGGAAGGCTGTAAAGTGCCTAGTTGGAAGATGAGGTGTTGTTCCTCCAGTTTGCGTTGGGCTTCACTGGAACAATGCAGCAAGCCAAGGACAGACATGTGGGCAAGAGAGCAGGGTGGAGTGTTGAAATGGCAAGCGACAGGGAGGTTTGGGTCATTCTTGCGGACAGACCACAGGTGTTCTGCAAAGCGGTCGCCCAGTTTACGTTTGGTTTCTCCAATGTAGAGGAGACCACATTGGGAGCAACGAATGCAGTAGACTAAGTTGGGGGAAATGCAAGTGAAATGTTGCTTCACTTGAAAGGAGTGTTTGGGCCCTTGGATGGTGAGGAGAGAGGAAGTGAAGGGGCAGGTGTTACATCTTTTGCGTGGGCATGGGGTGGTGCCATAGGTGGGGGTTGAGGAGTAGGGAGTGATGGAGGAGTGGACCAGGGTGTCCCGGAGGGAACGATCCCTACGGAATGCCGACAGTGGGGGTGAAGGGAAGATGTGTTTGGTAGTGGCATCATGCTGGAGTTGGCGGAAATGGCGGAGGATGATCCTTTGAATGCGGAGGCTGGTGGGGTGATAAGTGAGGACAAGGGGGACCCTATCATGTTTCTGGGAGGGAGGAGAAGGCGTGAGGGCAGATGCGCAGGAGATGGGCCGGACACGGTTGAGGGCCCTGTCAACGACCATGGGTGGAAAACCTCGGTTAAGGAAGAAGGAGAACATGTCAGAGGAACTGTTTTTGAAGGTAGCATCATTGGAACAGATGCGATGGAGGCGAAGGAACTGAGAGAATGGGATGGAGTCCTTACAGGAAACGGGGTGTGAGGAGCTATAGTCAAGGTAGCTGTGGGAGTCGGTAGGCTTGTAATGGATATTGGTGGACAGTCTATCACCAGAGATTGAGACAGCGAGGTCAAGGTAGGGAAGGGAAGTGTCAGAGATGGACCATGTGAAAATGATGGAGGGGTGGAGATGGAAGCAAAATTAATAAATTTTTCCAAGTCCTGACGAGAGCATGAAGCAGCACCGAAGTAATCATCGATGTACCGGAGAAAGAGTTGTGGAAGGGGGCCGGAGTAGGACTGGAACAAGGAATGTTCCACATACCCCATAAAGAGATAGGCATAGCTGGGGCCCATGCGGGTACCCATAGCCACACCTTTTATTTGGAGGAAGTGAGAGGAGTTGAAGGAGAAATTGTTCAGTGTGAGAACAAGTTCAGCCAGACGGAGGAGAGTAGTGGTGGATGGGGATTGTTCGGGCCTCTGTTCGAGGAAGAAACTAAGGCCCCTCAGACCATCCTGGTGGGGGATGGAGGTGTAGAGGGATTGGACGTCCATGGTGAAGAGGAAGCAGTTGGGGCCAGGGAACTGGAAATTGTTGATGTGACGTAAGGTGTCAGAGGAATCACGGATGTAGGTGGGAAGGGACTGGACAAGGGGAGAGAGAAGGGAGTCAAGATAATGAGAAATGAGTTCTGTGGGGCAGGAGCAAGCTGACATGATCGGTCTACCGGGACAGTTCTGTTTGTGGATTTTGGGTAGGAGGTAGAAGCGGGCCGTCCGAGGTTGGGCGACTATCAGGCTTGTTCTCACACTGAACAATTTCTCCTTCAACTCCTCTCACTTCCTCCAAATAAAAGGTGTGGCTATGGGTACCTGCATGGGCCCCAGCCAAGCCTGTCTCTTTATGGGGTATGTGGAACATTCCTTGTTCCAGTCCTACTCTGGCCCCCTTCCACAACTCTTTCTCCGGTACATCGATGATTACTTCAGTGCTGCTTCGTGCTCTCGTCGGGACTTGGAAAAATTTATTAATTTTGCTTCCAATCTCCACCCCTCCATCATTTTCACGTGGTCCATCTCTGACACTTCCCTTCCCATCCTTGACCTCGCTGTCTCAATCTCTGGTGATAGACTGTCCACCAATATCCAATACAAGCCTACCGACTCCCACGGCTACCTTGACTACAGCTCCTCACACCCCGCTTCCTGTAAGGACTCCATCCCATTCTCTCAGTTCCTTCACCTCCGTCGCATCTATTCTGATGATGCTACCTTCAAAAACAGTTCCTCTGACATGTCCTCCTTCTTCCTTAACCGAGGTTTTCCACCCATGGTCGTTGACAGGGCCCTCAACCGTGTCCGGCCCATCTACTGCGCATCCGCCCTCACGCCTTCTCCTCCCTCCCAGAAACATGATAGGGTCCCCCTTGTCCTCACTTATCACCCCACCAGCCTCCGCATTCAAAGGATCATCCTCCGCCATTTCCGCCAACTCCAGCATGATGCCACTACCAAACACATCTTCCCTTCACCCCCACTGTCGGCATTCCGTAGGGATCGTTCCCTCCGGGACACCCTGGTCCACTCCTCCATCACTCCCTACTCCTCAACCCCCACCTATGGCACCACCCCATGCCCACGCAAAAGATGTAACACCTGCCCCTTCACTTCCTCTCTCCTCACCGTCCAAGGGCCCAAACACTCCTTTCAAGTGAAGCAACATTTCACTTGCATTTCCCCCAACTTAGTCTACTGCATTCGATGCTCCCAATGTGGTCTCCTCTACATTGGAGAGACCAAATGTAAACTGGGCGACCGCTTTGCAGAACACCTGTGGTCTGTCCGCAAGAATGACCCAAACCTCCCTGTCGCTTGCCATTTCAACACTCCACCCTGCTCTCTTGCCCACATGTCTGTCCTTGGCTTGCTGCATTGTTCCAGTGAAGCCCAACGCAAACTGGAGGAACAACACCTCATCTTCCAACTAGGCACTTTACAGCCTTCCGGACTGAATATTGAATTCAACAACTTTAGGTCTTGACCTCCCTCCTCCATCCCCACCCCCTTTCTGTTTCTTCCCCCTTCCTTTTGTTTTTTTCCAATAAATTATATAGATTTTTCTTTTTCCCACCTCTTTCCATTATTTTAAATTTTTTAAAATCTTTTATGCTCCCCCACCCCCACTAGAGCTATACCTTGAGTGCACTAACATCCATTCTTAATTAGCACATTCATTTAGATAATATCACCAACTTCAACACCTATGTGTTATTTTGTTCTGCTGTCTGTGACATCTTTTGATGATCTGCTTCTATCACTGCTTGTTTGTCCCTACAACCACACCACCCCCCTCCACTTCTCTCCCCCCACCCAACCCACCCACCCCCCACACCTTAAACCAGCTTATATTTCACCCCTTCCTTGGATTCACCTAGTTCTGTCGAAGGGTCATGAAGACTCGAAACGTCAACTCTTTTCTTCTCCGCCGATGCTGCCAGACCTGCTGAGTTTTTCGAGGTTATGCTTCAGTTGTACGGGGCATTGGTGAGACCACATCTGGAGTATTGTGTACAGTACTGGTCTCCTTATTTAAAGAAAGATGTAAATGCATTAGAAGCAGTTCAGAGAAGGTTTACTAATCTAATACCAGGAATGGGCAGGTTGTCTTTTGGGGAAAGACTGGGCAGATTAGGCTTATTTCCACTGGAGTTTAGGAGAGTAGGAGGGACTTGATTGAAACCTTTAAGATCCTGAGGGGTCTTGACAGGGTGGATGTAGAGAGGATGTTTCCTCCTGTGGGAGAATCTAGAAATAAGGGTCACTGATTAAAAATAAGGGGTTGCTGATTTAAGACCGAAAACTAGGGTTGTAGATAGGGCTTTAAACTAAATAGTTGGGGTGTGGGGGGGGGGGTTCAGTTGCATGGAAATATAAAAAATCAAAGTTTAAGGAGAGGGTAAGAGTGCAGGTTAATGATGAGGCCGATTGCTACCAAAAAGTGAAAGGAAGGGACAGAGTGTGTGAATGCCATATTGCACCAAAGAATCATATAAGAGTAGGGAAAATTGACAATAGGGCAAACGTAAAGGCTTTGTATCAGAATGCACGTAGCATTCGGAATAAAACTAATGAGTTAACAGCAGAAATAGAGATAAATAGGTATGATTTGGTGACAATTACTGAGACATGGTTACAGGGAGAATAGGTTTGGGAGTTGAATATCCAAGGGTACTCAGTGTTTTAGAAGGTTAGGCAGGAAAGAAAAGGAGGTGGTGTAGCTTTGTTAGTAAAGGAAGAGATTAAAGGAAGGGACAATACTGGACCTGGTATTAGGGAATGAACCCGGCCGGGTGGTCGAAGTTTCAGTATGGGAGCATTTCAGGAAAAGTGACCACGATTTAGTAATTTTCAAGGTACCGGTGGATAAGGATAACAGGAGTCCTCGGGTTAAGGTGCTTAATTGGGGGAAGGCTAATTATAACAATATTAGGCAGGAACTGAGGAATCTAGACTGGAAGTGGATGTTTGAGGGCAAATCAACAACTGACATGTAGGGGGCTTTCAAACGTCAGTTGATAAGAATTCAGGACCGGCATGTTTCTGCTAGGATGAAGGATAAGTATGGCAAGTTTCAGGAACCTTGGATAACGAAGGATATTGTGAGATTAGTCAAAAAGAAAAGGGAAGCATTCGGAAGGGCTAGAAGGCTGGGAACAGATGAAGCCCGTGGAGAATTTAAAGAAAGTAGGAAGAAACTTAAGCAAGGAGTCAGGAGGGCTAAAAGGGGTCATGAAAAGTCATTGGCAACCAGGATTAAGGAAAACCCAAAGGCCTTTTATACATATGTAAAAAGCAAGAGGGTAGCCAGGGAAAGGGTAGGCCCACTCAGGGATAGAGGTGGGAATCTGTGTGTAGAGCCTGAAGAAATGGGAGAGATACTAAATGAGTACTTCTCATCAGTATTCACCAAAGAGAAGGACTTAGTGGTCGATTTGTCTAGGGAAGAATGTGTAGATAGCCTGGATCATGTTGAGATCAAAAAAGAGGTGTTAGGCGTCTTGAAGAATATTAAGGTGAATAAGTCCCTAGGGCCAGATGGGATCTACCCCAGAGTACTGAGGGAGGCATGGGAGGAGACTGCTGGGGCCTTGACAAAAATCTTTGTATCCTCACTGGCTATGGGTGAGGTCCCAGAGGACTGGAGCATGGCCAATGTTGTTCCATTGTTTAAGAAGGGTAGCAGGGATAATCCAGGAAATTACAGGCTGGTGAGCCTTACGTCAGTGATAGGGAAATTATTGGAGAAGATTCTTCATGACAGGATTTACTACCATTTGGAAGCAAATGGGCGTATTAGTGAGAGGCAGCATGGTTTTGTGAAGGGGAAGTCGTGTCTCACTAACTTGATCGAGTTTTTCGAGGAAGTGACAAAGATGATCGATGATGGAAGGGCAGTGGATGTTATCTACATGGATTTCAGTAAGGCCTTTGACGAGGTCCCTCATGGCAGACTGGTACAGAAGGTAAAGTCGCATGGGATCAGAGGTGAGCTGGCAAGATGGATACAGAATTGGCTTGGTCATAGAAGACAGAGGGTAGCAGTGGAAGGGTGCTTTTCCGAATGGAGAGCTGTGACTAGTGGAGTTCCGCAGGAATCAGTGCTGGAACCTTTGCTGTTTGTGGTATACATAAATGATTTGGAGGAAATGTAACTGGCTAATTAATAAGTTTGCAGACGACACTAAGGTTGGAGGTGTTGGAGATAGTGAAGAGGATTGTCAAAGGATACAACGGGATATAGATCGGTTGGAGACTTCGGGGGAGAAATGGCAGATGGAGTTTAATCTGGACAAATGCGAGGTAATGCATTTTGGAAGGTCTAATACAGGTAGGAATTATACAGTAAATGGCAGAACCCTTAAGTGTATCGACGGGCAGAAGGATCTGGATGTACAGGCCTACAGGTCACTGAAAGTGGCAACGCAGGTGGATGAGGTAGTCAGGAAGGCATATGGCATGCTTGCCTTCATTGGCAGGGGTATTGAGTATAAAAGCTGGGAAGTCATGCTGCAGCTGCATAGAACCTTGGTTATGCCACACTTGGAATATTGCAAGCAATTCTGGTCGCCACATTACCAGAAGGATATGGAGGTGTTGGAGAGGGTGCAGAGGAGGTTTACCAGGGTGCTTCTGGAGGTTATTAGCTATGAGGAGAGGTTGGAGAAACTCAAATTGTTTTCACTAGAGCGACGGAGATTGAGGGAAGACATGATTAAAGTTTACAAAATTATGAGTGACATGGACAGAGTAGATAGTCAGAAGCTTTTTCCCAGGGTGTAAGAGTCAATTACTAGGGGACATAGAATTAAAGTGAGAGGAGAAAACTTTAGAGCAGATGTGTGAGGCAAGTTTTTTACGCAGAGGGTAGTGAGTGTCTGGAATTCACTGCCAGAGGAGGCATGATAGTGGAGTTTAAGAGGCAGCTTGACAAATACATGAATAGGATGGTAACAGAAGTATACGGACCCCAGAAGTGCAAAATGTTTTAGTTTGGCAGGCAATAATGATCGGCGCAGGCTTGGAGGGCTGAAGGGCCAGTTCATGTGCTGTACTTTTCTTTGTTCTTTGTTCTAGTGCTATAGTGAGGAATGATATAGGCACTGGAGAGCAAGACATAGAGTCAGTCTGGGTAGACATAAGAAATAGCAAGGGAAGGAAGTCCCTGGTGGGAGTAATCTATAGGTCCCCAAACAGTAGTTTAGCACTGGGCACAGTATAAATCAGGAAATACTGGGAGCATGTAAGAAAGGCACGGCAATAATCATGAGTGATTTTAATATGCATATGGACTGGACTAATCAAATTGGCAAGGGAAGCCTTGAGGGAGACTTCATAGAGTGTATTAGAGATTGTTTCTTGGAACAATATGTTGTGGAACCAACCAGGGAGCAGGCTATTCTGGATTTGGTTTTGTGTAATGGGATGGGATTAATTAATGATCTCATAGTAAAGGATTCACTAGGGAAGAGTGATCGTAGCATGCTAGAATTTCAATTTCAGTTTGAGAGCGAGAAACTCAAGTCCCACACTTGTGTCCTGGAGTTAAACAGAGGTAACTACATAGGCATGAGGGCAGATATGGCCCTAGTGAACTGGGCAGGAAGACTAAAAGGTAGGACAGTTGATGAACAGTGGTAGATATTTAAGGGGATATTCAATTCCTCCCAAGTAAAATATATCCCAATGAGGAACAAAGATGGTAAGAGGGGGAAAAAGCATCCATGGCTAAGCAAGGAAGTTAAAGATAACTTAAAGGCAAAAACTAAGGCACAGCAAATTGCAAAGGTCAGTGGCAGGCTGGAAGATTGGGAACCTTTTAAAGATCAGCAAAGGGTTACTAAAAAATTAATAAAATGAGCAAAGGTAAATTATGAAAGAAAACTAGTGCAAAATGTAAAAACCGATAGCACAACTTCTACAAGTATATAAAAGGAAAGAGAGTAGCTAAAGTGAATGTTGGCCCTTTGGAGGATGAGACTGGGGAGTTAATAGTGGGGAACGGAGAAATGGCAGAGATCCTTAATCAATATTTTGCCTCAGTTTTCACAGTGGAGGACACTAGTACCAACCCAATAGTAACAGGTAGTGCTGAGGATATAGAGGAGGAATTTAGAACAATCACCATCACTAGAAAAAAAGTATTGAGCAACTATTGGGATTAAAGGGTGACAAGTCCCCAGGACCTGATGGCCTACATCCCGGGGTCTTAAAGGAAGTGGCAGTGGAGGTATTGGATGCATTGGCTATAATATTCCAAAATTCCCTGGATTCTGGAAAGGTTCCAGTGGATTGGAAAAATGGTAACATAATGTCCTTATTCAAAAATTGGGGGGTGTGGGGGGAGGGGGGAGGTTTGCGGGGCGGTGGGTGGCAGAATGTAGGGAACTATAGACCAGTTAGTTTAATGTCTGTCGTTGGGAAATTGTTGGAATCCATTATTAAGGAAGTAGTAATGGGACATTTGGAAAGTCAAAATTCAATCCATCAGAGTCAGTATGGTTTTATGAAGAGTAAATTGTGTTTGACTAATTTGCTAGAGTTCTTTGAAGATGTGACAAGCAAAGTGGATAATGGGGATCCTGTTGATGTAGTATATATGGACTTCCAGAAGGCCTTTGATAAGATGCTGCACAAAAGATTAATACACAAGATAAGATCACACAGAGTTAGGGGTAATATATTAGCTTGGATAGAGGATTGGCTAACCAACAGAAGCAGAGAGTTAGGATAAATGGGTCATTTTCTGAATAGCAAGCCGTAACTAGTGGGGTGCCACAGGGTTCAGTCCTTGGGCCTCAACTATTTACAATCTATATTAATGACTTGGATTCAGGGAAAGAAGGTACCATAGCTAAATTTCAGATGTCACCAAAATAGGTGGGAAAGTAAATTGCAATGAAGAAATAAGAAATTTACAAATGGATATGGACAGGTTAGGTGAATGGGCCAAAATTTGGCAGATGGAGTTTAACGTGGATAAGTGTGAGGTTATCCATTTTGGCTGGAAGAATAAAAAGGCGACTTATTACTTAAGTGGAGAGAAACTTCAGAATACTTCAGTGCATAGGGATCTGGGTGTCCTCATGCATGAATCGCTGAAAGCTAGTATGCAGGTACAGCAGGTAATAAGGAAGGCAAATGGAATTTTGGCATTTATTGCTGAAGGAATAGAGTATAAAAATAGGAAAGTGTTGTTGCAACTGTACAAGGCATTGGTGAGACCACACCTGGAGTACTGTGCACAGTTTTGGTCCCCTTACTTGAGGAAGGATGTAGTTGCACTGGAGGCAGTTCAGAGGAGGTTCACTAGATTGATTCCAGAGATGCAGGGCTTGTCTTATGAAGAGAGATTGAGCAGCTTAGTCGCTACAGTTTAGGAGGATGAGAGGAGATATAATTGAGGTATATAAGATGCGAAAAGGTATAGACAAAGTAGACATGGAGCGGATGTTTCCCCTTGTGGGGCATTCTAGAATGAGAGGACATAGTTTTAGGCTAAGGGGTGGTAGATTTAAATCAGAGATGAGGAAGAATTACTTTTCTCAAGGGTCGTGAATCTGTGAGATTCACTACCTCAGAGTGCAGTGGATGCCGGGACGTTGATTAAATTTGAGGAGATAGACAGATTTTGAACTAGTAATGGGTTGAAAGGTTATGGAGAGAGGGCGGGAAATTGGAGTTGAGGCCAAAATGAGATCAGCCATGATCATAATGTATGGCGGGGCAGGCCCAAGGGGCTGAATTGCCTACTCCTGCTCCTAGTTTTTATGTTCTTATGAAAAGGGGAGACATTTTTTCTCTGAGGGTCTTGAATTTTAGGAACTCTCTTCCTCAAAAGACAGTGGAAGCAGAGTCTTTCAAGGCAGAGCTCGATAGATTCTTGATTAATAAAGGGTGAAGGGTTATCGGGGGTAGGCAGGAATGTAGGAGTGAGGTTACATTCAGATCAGCCATGATCTTATTGAAATATGGAGCAGGCTTGAGGGGCTGAATGGCCTTCTCCTGCTCCTAATTCATATGTTTGTACGTACGTACGTTCATATGTAGTTAGCGTTTCTCACAAGGCAGGTGGATGTGTGAGCCATAAATCTCGCCAGTGAGGATTGAAACGTGCAATGTTGGCAACCTGGAGTCTTGCAGCAACATCCAAATGTGTTCAGCTTTCATCTTAATAACTCTGTTGAAATGAGCAATTGAAAGGAACAGGGCACTACTGGTGTAAAAGGAGAGATCATAGGAGGTTGGCCATGAATCAAAGGTTAATTAAATGTTCAGACGGTGTGTTCAAAAATGACAAGCAACAGAGCATAACAAGGCAAGAGTCAGACTACGGAAGCCAGTAAGTCAAGATTTGTCGATTCTCTTCCCTCCCTAAAGCTCTTAATATATCAACTTTTATAAAGTACACACAGTTTACTCTGAAAGTGATTTGTTTTGTTTCAAATAAACTGGAGCACGATCAGAAACAGAACACTTCCGCTAACAGATTGTCACCGCCCTTTGAGAGGGTATACAGCAAGCTTTTGAAGCTGTTCTCCTGACTGTGGCAGTGAGTGTATCAGTCTTGATTGCTGACAGTTTGAAACCTCAAATCTATTTTCAAAAGATTGCACATTTATTTTTTTAATACTACATATATATTGCATGTATGATAAATGTGGTGTACTGATCGCCAAAAGTTTGGCAAGCATTGGAACCCTATTGGACAATGCTGATCTAGAAGTGTCCCGAAGTTCTTTAATTTAACTCTGGAGTGTGTAATTTTGCTAGTAAATGTCACAGTGAAAAAGCTAAGAAAATCTACAATTTACCAACAAGGTCATAATGATCTGGGACCATAATGCCAGTTCTGAGCTTCAGCTTTGAATTCATGATTTGAATTACAATAAGCCATTGCTACATTATGAGAGTTAGCCCAAGGACACCATGGGATATATTTTGCTGGACTGAACTGGCAGTGAAATAGCTTGCCTGCTGCTAGCTATATTGGAAAATCGTGACTTGTACACAGAGCTCATCAATCCCACAACCAACAGATCAGAACAAAGCTCTGTACTACAATCAGTTGAGAATAATAAAGCCTGGGAACTTCTCTGGCATGGTCTTTTGATGTTGCATGAGAGGTGGAGGCAGGTGGATGAACCAACAGAACTCCACTTACTGAAGTTTCTAGGACCTGTTCGAAATGAGGCAGAATCATAGTGCTAATGGTACTATTGGCAGCATATTGGCTCTGAGGGGCAAAGCTGCCATGAAAATTTTCAATGAAATATATGCCCCTGTCCTGAATTTAATATGTAACTAATGTTCTCTCATGCGATTGCACACAGTAAGTGGCATAATATGGTCACTGTCTTATCTGTCTCGTAGGTTTTTTGTGTACCTGTTCACTGTCCTGCTTCTTCTTTCTCTTTCTCTGCTCCTTTTTTCTGTCCTCTTCTGCTTCTCTCTGCCTTTGTCCTTTCATTCTGGGTGGGAGGAGGTTGGGTTGGCAGGGGAGGGGTTTGTGGGGTGACATGGGAAGGAGCCACCGATGACTGCACGCTGCATTTGACATGGAGGTAAATGTGGCCCTCAGTGGGTCCCTTTCTATTCATTCAAATTTCTCCCCTGTCATGAAATGATTAATTCTAATGTTATTAGAAATTATTTTTTAAAATAAAGTTTAGCACTGTCTGTGTCTATGTGTGTATACGTGTGTGTGTCTTAATTGGATTAAAGCCAGCTGGTCTAGAGGCTTTGGTATATAAAAGAGGTAGGTTTGAAACATTAATTGGATAAACATGGGGCAGTTTAGAAACATAGGTGTCAAGGGGCAATTTTCATTTTTAAATTAACCATTCAAAAGAATGGGTGAAATCTTGCACCTAGCTAGAAGACTCCAAGCAATGTCTTTATTTTTTCAGCTTACTAATAAAATTGGTGGAATCAAAGGATGTTATTATTAGAAAAGGTAAAATTAAAAGCCTAGTGATACAATGGAAAATATACATTCAAAGAGAAAGATATGTATAAAGGAAAAAGGAGATTGTGTGTAAGGCAGAGTCATTTTATGATGCAACAACAAGTCTAGCCTGTTAAGCCTCAAGTCTGTCTGCAAGGACCCAGAGCTGTAAGAAACTCATTTTGAATGTGACTGTCCAGGGTGTGCTAGGTGTCCCTTTAAATCTATGAGTTTTACTATTGCCTTGATGGGGCTGTAGCTGATAGTCAGATTAATTAGGGGATTTCTGTAGTTATTATAGTAGTAATTTTGTAGACATATGTATGTGTTTATAATTTTTCTTGTATTAATAAATGTTTATTTTTATAAAACCCTCTTGAGACTCGATGGTCTTATTACTACTGAATTCAAAGCCTGCATCGCAAAACATACAAATTGCAAAAGTGGGTTATGACAGTTGCTTCTGGGATTTGAACAACTCAGCCGTTACTATCGGCTGCATCATAATACTCCACCTACTGATATCAGTGTAGTACAGCAAAAGAGACCATTTGGCCCACCAAGTGTGCGCCAGCTCTTTGGAAGGGCAACCAAGTTTGTCTCACTCCCTTGTTCTTTTCGCTTAACCCTGAAATTTTTTCCAATCAAGTATTTATCACATTGCTTTCTGAGAGCTATGATTGAATTTTAAATTATATTTATTATAAATTTTAGCTCTGGAAATTTTTCTTCTTGTTTTTCAAACTTATTTTAAAGAAAGACTACTGGGCAGAAATTGCTAGGAGGTAAAGAAAAATATTCCATCAGTAAAGTGGACTGAACAGTACTGATGCATCTTGTGAAATTAGGTATGTGTTGCACATTTTTTGTGGGCCTCGCTGGCTGGGCCAGCATTTATTGCCCATCCCTACTTGCCCTTGAGAAGGCAGTGGTGAGCAGCCTTCTTGAACCGCTGCAGTCCTTGAGGTGTAGGGACAGCCACAGTACTGTGAGGAAGGGAGTTCCAGGATTTTGACCCAGCGACAGTGAAGGAACTATGATATAGTTCCAAGTCAGGATGGTGAGTGACTTGGAGGGGAACTTGCAGGTGGTGGTGTTCCCATGTGTCTGCTGCCCTTGTCCTTCTAGACAGTAGCGGTCATGTATTTGGAAGATGCTGTCTAAGGAGGCCTGATGAGTTCCTGAAGTACATCTTGTAGATGGTATACACTGATGCCACTAGGCATCGGTGGCGGAAGGAGTGAATGTTTGTGGATGGGATGCTAATCAAGCAGGCTGCTTTGTCCTGGATGGTGTTGAGCTTCTTGAGTGTTGTTGGAGCTGCACTCATCCAGGCAAGTGGAGAGTATTCCTTCACACTCCTGACTTGTGTCTTGTAGATGGTGGACAGGCTTTGGGAAGTCAGGAGGTGAATTACTCACCACAGGATTCCTAGCCACTGACCTGCTCCTGTAGCCAGAGTATTTATATGGCTAGTCCAGTTCAGTTTCTGGTCAATGGAAACAACCAACATGTTGGTAGTGGGGGATTCAGCGATGATAATGCCATTGAATGTCAAGGGGCAATGGTTAGATTTTCTCTTGTTGGAGATGGTCATTGCTTGGCACTTTTGAGGCACAAATGTTACTTGCCACTTGTCAGCCCAAACCCGAACATTGTCCAGATCTTGCTGTATTTGGACATGGAGATCTTCCATATCTGAGGAGTCGTGAAAGGTACTGAACATTGTGCAAACATCTACGAACATCCCCACTTCTGACCTTATGATGGAAGGAGGGTCATTGCTGAAGCAGCTGAAGATGGTTGGGCCTAGGACACTACCCTGGGGAACTCCTGCAGTGTTCTCCTGGAACTGAGATGATTGACATTCAAACACTGCAACCATCTTCTTTTCTGCTAGGTATGACTCCAACCAGCAGAGAGTTTTCCCCCTAATTCCCATTGACTCCAGTTTTGCTAGGGGTCCTTGATGCCATATTTGATCAAATGCTCCCTTGATGTCAAGGGTATTCATTCTCACCTTACCTCTGGAGTTCAGCTCTTTTGTCCATGTTTGAACCAAGGTTGTAATGAGATCAGGAGCTGAGTTGCCCTGAGGGAACCCAAACTGAGCGCCAGTGAGCAGATATTGCTAAGCAATTGCTTCTTGATAGTACTGTAGATGACCCCCTCTATCACTTTGTTGATGATTGAGAGTAGACTAAGAGTAGAAGGTAATTGGCGGGTCGGATTTGTCCTGTCCTTTGTGAACATGGCATACCTGGGCAATTTTACACATAGCCGGTAGATGCCAGTGTTGTAGCTGTACTGGAACTGCTTGGTTAGGGGCGCAGCAAGTTCTGGAGCACAATTCTTCAGTACTGTTGCCAGAATGTTGTCAGGGCCCACAGCCTTTGCAGTATCCAGTGCCTTCAGCCATTTCTTGATATCACATGGAGTGAACCGAATTAGCTGAAGACAGGCATCTGTGGTGCTGGGGTCCTCCAGAGGAGGCCAAGATGCATCATCCACTCGGCAGTTCTGGCTGGAGATTGTAGCAAATGCTTCAGCCTTATCTTTTGCACTGATGTGCTGGGTTCCTCCATCATTGAGCATGGGGATATTTGTGGAGTTGTTTAATTGTCCACCACCATTCATGACTGGATGTGGCAGGACTGCAGAGCTTAGATCTGATCCGTTGGTTATAGGATCACTTAGCTCTGTCTATCACTTGCTGGTTATATTGTTTGGCATGCAAGCAGTCCTGTGTTATAGCTTTAGCAGGTTTACACCTCATTTTTAGATATGCCTGGTGCTGCTCATGGCATGGCCTCCTGCACTCTTAGTTGAACCAGGGTTGATCCTCTGGCTTGGTGGTAATGGTAGAGTGGGGGATATGCCAAGCAATGAGGTTACAGATTGTGTTTGAGTACAATTCTGCTGCTGCTGATGGCCCACAGTGCCTCATGGATGCCCAGTCTTGAATTGCTAGATCTGTTCAAAATCTATCCCATTTAGCACGATAATAGTGCCACACAACACGATGGAGGGTATCCTCAATGTGAAGACGGGACTTTGTCTTGTCATGACCATGGATCCTATCCCCGAATTACTTATGGAATATTGAACTTTTAAGTAAGGAGTGTTTTTTTTAAAAAGGGCATACAAGCAAAAGCTGGCTGAGACTGTAAGGTAAATACTTGCTGGAAAATTCCTATATGGATTACTTGACCAACTAGTTCAGAGAGAACAGGATGTTGCACCTAAAAGGTGTGATATGGCCAACTTCAGACAGAGACACTTCAAAGTAAAAGATACAATGCAAACTGAGCTGTAATCTCCTGTGGTTGCAGAGATAATGGAACATGATTACTATATCAGCTGAAACCACCTCCTGTTGAGTTATATCCCAGGCTGTGAACATGACCTGAATTGAAAAGAAAACAAATCTGGGAGAAAGACGTGTTTGTTTTTCCATTCCAGAATACACAAGGAAAGGGGTTTAAAAAAGTCAATTGCAACCCTAGTTGTGTGTGTGCTGGTCTGACATTCTACTCTGGTGTGTGTGTGCCATGAAGGTCACACCATGACTATGTGCTGTAGAACACCAACTGAGCATCCATGCGCTTGCAGGTAAAAAATCTCTCCCTCTGATTGCTGGAAGTAAATCACAAGTCAGAAAAGCCACAGTCAAAAAGGAAACAGGACAACTCCTTTCAGCTACCCTGCAGGACCAAGAATCTCTTTGGCTCAACTGCCAAAGTCAGCACTACTTGAATCACTACAACTTAACGGCCACAGCGTTTCACCATCTACTTCTCACGGACAAAGGACTGATTTGTATATCTTTTTAACTTTTATTTTTGGACTCTATTTCTCATTTCTATTCTGTGTGTATGTGTGTTGCGTTTTTATTATTTTTTTACGTGTTTAGTGACTAATAAAGTCACTCTTTCTTTGACTCAAGACAGCCTGGTTAAATTGGCTCCTTTAAAAACATAAATACATTTGGGCTGGGAAGAGGTATCCACGAGGGAAGGGATCCTTTTTAAATTAGCCTTGTTGTGACCAACCGAGGGGGTTGAATAAAGAAACTGAGGCAGTTCATCCCTTTTCATCCAGGAGCATAACAATTTGGGGTACCTCATCTGGGATCATAACAAATTGAGGGAACTTTACCCAGTGGTTGTATGTGGTAGTCAGCAGGCGTTTCCTTGCCCATGTTTGGATTGATGCTGCGTCATGAGACCCAGAGTCGATGTTGAGAACTCCCAGGACAACTTTCCGCTGACTGTACACCACCATGTCATCATCTTTGCTGGGATGGTGATGGTGGTGCCTGGGACATTGTCTGTAAGGTATGTTTCCATGACTATGTCAGGCTGTTGCTTGACTAGTCTGTGAGACAGCTCTCACAATTTTGGCACAAACCCCCAGATGTTGCAGGGTCAGGTTTGCCATTGTCATTTCTGGTGCCTAGTTTGATGCCAGGTGCTCCATCCAGTTTCCGTTCCTTTAGGCTTTTTAGCAGATTGATACAACGGAATGACTTGCTAGGCAATTTGAGAGGCAACGACCAGAACAGGCAAGGATGGCAGAGTTCCTTCCCCCAAAGGGCATTAGTGAATCAGATGGGGTTTTCCCCGACAATCAACAATGGACTTTTAATTCCAGATTTTTTATTGAATTCAAATCTGCCATGGTGGGATTCGAGCATTACCCTGGGTCGCTGGAAGACTAGTCCAGCAACAATACTACTACGCCAATGCCTCCCCATGCTCTGACTGCAAATTCCAAAATTTAGCTCAAGAGCCTCAATATTAGGAAAAAATATTGTCCTAGAATTTCCCGTAAAATGCACCACATGGTGCAAATCAGGCAGTTGTGGAGTCCAAACTTGAATTATACTTTATGTCGCAATTTCCTTAAAAGTTGATTTGACTTCAGTGCAGTGAGTTGAAGGCACAGTCAATGGCTTAACCCATTTATCTACCATATGGCACTTTCAAAAAACAGACACCATGGGCAAATTTAATGCCACTCCAGGAGGCGAGTTCCGAGGTGGGGTGGGCCATTTGATTGGACAGGTGTTTGCACTGTGGAGACCTCGCTACCTCCCCGTCTCTCCCCGATTAAGTCTGGGGCGGGAAAGATTGCAGGCGACCTTCCTGCCGGGATGCCAATTGAGGCCTTTAAGTGGGCATATAATGCCCACTTAAGGGCCTGATCCCACTGCCTCTGGTATTGAACCAGAGGAAGATGGGGGTCTCGCCATTCAGGGAGACTGACAAGCAAGCCGGACAGGTTTCTGGGAGAGGTCCCTCATTCAAAGGCACTCAGTTCCTGATCAAGAGATCAGGCATTGGGAAGTTGGGGCGGGGTGGGGTGGGGGGGGGGGTTGTCCACAAAAAAAATCACTCTCCATCCTTTTCTTAGACCCCCCTCTCCCCTCTCGCCAGCGGCCCCACCCTGAGACCTCCATCCTGCCCTCACCTCTTTTCTCCAGGGATCTAACAATGATCCCTGGTGAAGACCCAAGTGTATTACCAGCAGCAGCCACTATGCATGGTGACGCTGCTGGTAAAGGAGAGCCTCTGGCTGACAGCTTACGGGGTGGGGTTTCCACACTACTGGGGAAAGTGCAACAATTAAATGCCCCCCTCCTAGAGTCAGGAACCTCTCTGCCAATTAGGGACATAATTCCCTCTGGGCTTCCGGAGATCAGGTTGGCACCAATTGCACCCCATAATTCAGAGTCAGGCTTGGCATCCAGTGATAAGTGGGTTGTCTGTTAAACTCATCTTGAATCAGTTTTAAAAGTTACATTTAGTTAAAAATTGTTCCAA
Organism: Carcharodon carcharias; assembly: GCF_017639515.1. NCBI lineage: Eukaryota > Metazoa > Chordata > Chondrichthyes > Lamniformes > Lamnidae > Carcharodon > Carcharodon carcharias. Next base: position 206,612,090 of record NC_054468.1, read on the forward strand.
AGTAATTAAAAGTAATTTAGAATTATGCACGACAAAAGGGGCCATTCAGCCCATTGTGCCCATGCCAGCTCTTTGAAAGAGCTGTCTAATTAGACCAATTCCCTTGCTTGTTCCCTACAGCCCTCCAATTGTTTTTCCAATGTGTGCACATCCCCTTTCCCACAGATCTGATACTGTCTTGAAGAAACACAGGGCCACAAACTTCAGTAATGATGACCTGTGGGCCCTCCTCCATGAGTTTGAGCAGAGGTGAGGCCAGATGTATTTAAAAAGTCAGATGCCCTGTGGAAGAGGACATTTGGCAGCCATTGAATGCAGTGTCAGGTAGCTCCAAGGCTGATGTTACAGATTTCCAGTGCCTGACTGCAAGGAGCCAGAGCCCTAATCCTGTAATCTTCATTCCCACTGACAAGACCTGACAGGATGTAGACCCTGGTGTCAGGCTTCCCTGCTGCATTTTGGATAATGGTGCTCTTGGAGAAGCACAGCCCGACTATACACAAGCTCCTCCATCAGTGACCTGAGTGACATATGATCCTTGAACATTCTCTAGAATGCGGAGATGCCCAATGCAAATCCTTCCATCTTCTTAAGGCATAGAGAGGGACAGGGGAGGCATTGTTTTAAGGCTCCGCATGGCAAGACTGCCAACCTGAGAGAATCAACAAAGACAATCTGAGAACAATTTCCAGAATGTGGGTGTGAGGGCCTACAGATTTACCAGCTCCTTTGTTGCTCTTGTAGGATGAGAGCCTATGAAGGCCACAAATTATGGCAATAATAGGTCACCTGCACTATTCCTTTTCAGCCAAAGTAGTTATCCAAGTGGGCAAGTAGGGAAGTGGGGAAATGGAGATAAAGCTGGGAAATTTGCAATTACCGTTCACAGCAATTGTGGGCGGAAGATTAACTTTTCTCAGTCTCATCAGAGTTATCAGCAGAATGGTAAAAACAAACCTGGAAATTATGGCCAAGTGCAAATAATAGCCTAATTCAGACACACTATTGTTTTCTGGAGCGTCTCCTCTGGAATAGTGCATGCTGTTGACGGAGCATTACTATGATGCAGGTTTCAAGGAAATTCTGGGCTTGCCCAGGATTTTGGGAGAGACTGAAGTGTACACATAAAAAGCCCAATAAAATTGGTACATTTAACGTTTATTTAACGTTATTATTGTGAAATATGCATCTTAATCACATTTAAATACAGCGGAATAGACTTGTAGTGGGATCATAAAAGAAATGACCTTTCAATTGGGAGGATAATTTCTTTAAGGGTGCCACTTCTCCATATCTCACTGAACAGGCAGTAATTCAGGGGAGAATCCAGGCCATTCTCACAATTATATTGCCAAGACAAACAAGCATAATCCTACTGGATTTGCAGGAAAAGAGACATGTTGTTTGGTTTGGCTACCATGTGAAGATTGTGCACAGGTTATAGTGAACTATTTATATCCCATTCAATTCCCAGATCCAAATTTAATTCCAATCTGTGGTGTATTCATTGATTTTACCTACAGCAAAAGATGTCATGGCCTCAGTACTATTGGTCATGAGGGCGGGGGGGGGGGTGGGGGGGCGTTGTTGATGTTCCTGATTGCCACCTGGTGACCACTGTTGGAAAAATGTATATGTGTGAACTTTAGGTTGTAAACTTTAGGATGTGAGAACAGGATTGGGTTTAACTATAATATTCCCATAATAAAATGGCATTCCAACATTCATCTAAACAAATATTTGACCAACAGTTATTTTAAGTGAGGAACTTGAGTGTGGCTGAGGTTGTGGGGCTGTTGGTGGCCCTGGAAGTGTATCCAGGAAAAGGGGAAAAGGAAAATAAATGAGAACAGGCCATTCATACCTGTCAGTTAACTTAATTATTCAGGTCTTGTTTCAGGATTCAACTTGATTATCTTAAACAATCTTTTTTTTGCCTTTTTACATCATCATTAAGCACTCCACGCAACATCTTCTGCATTCAGTTTATGTCATAAATCTGTGAGATTAACCAAATAGAAGTTATTGATTCAGGTTAGCTCAAAACTGTTCTGTTGCACTTTGATAAAGGATATTTTTGGTGTAGTTTTATAATGGAGAACTACTATTGTCATAACAATGAATACCCCGCTATCAACATCCAGGGGGTTACCATTGACCAGAAACTGACTGGACTAGCCATATAAATACTATGGCTACAACAGCAGGTCAGAGGCTAGGAATCCTGTGATGAGTAACTCACCTCCTGACTCCCCAAGGCCTGTCCACCATCTACAAGGCACAAGTCAGGGGTGTAATGGAATACTCTCCACATGCCTAGATGAGTGCAGCCCCCACAACACTCAAGAAGCTTGACACATCCAGGACAAAGCAGCCCGTTTGATTAGCACCACATCCACAAACATACATTCCCTCCACCAACAATGCACAGGAGCAGATGTACAAGATGCACTACAGGAATTCACAAAGGCTCCTTAGACAGCACCTTCCAAACCCAAGACCACTACGATCTAGAAGGACAAGGGCAGCAGATAGATGGGAACACCACCACCTAGAAGTTCCCCTCCAAGTAACTCATCATCCTGACTTGAAAATATATCACCGTTCCCTCACTGTCGCAGGGTCAAAATCCTGGAACTCCCATCCTAACAGCACTGTGGGTGAACCTATACCAAAAGTACTGCAGCGGTTCAAGAAGGAAGCTCACCACCACCTTCTCAAGGGCAGCTAGGGATGGGCAATAAATGCTGGCCCAGCCAGTGAAGCCCACATCCTGTGAATGAATAAAAAAAAAATTTAAATCACTATATTAAAGATTATTATGATCCAATGGCAGGCACTGAATGTTAAATGATTAATGTTTGTGGAACAACACTCTGAGAATATCGCATGCTTGTGAAATTTTGCCATCCCTGTTAATGTGTGTTTTCAGTTCAATCATTTTTTTTTGTAATGTAATTTTCACATACGTGCTCAGGAGCTAAATGCTGAACTTGAGACATCTTCATCATCACAACAGCAGTTGATCAAATATGGCACCAGTTAGTCCTCACTAAACTGGAGGTCAGCAGGTCAAAGAATAAAGTCCCTCTCCTGCTCTGCAGCAGCTGCTCAGGAACAATTGGCTGAAGGGTCAGGCCATGCAAATAAGCTGAGCCCAAAAATTCAGCCAGGTGATGCAATGCAGCTGCACTGATACTGGGAAATCAGCCCTGTAGTTATGCTGAAAGTGCAGTGGGAGCGTGTCCTAACTTAATTTGCCATTACACCAGCATTCCATCACTTGCACACAGACAGCGATGGCAAAAAATGACAGGAGTTTCCTTTGCTTTTTGTGGAGGCTGTGGTGGAGATGCAATGGTTTTCTGTTTTGCTAAATCTGGTTGTTAAATTATTTATACAGTTATTACAGTGAAGCAGAAACACAATTTATTCCTAACTCAGTTCACCTGGCAATCCTATCCTTCCGGTCCATCATCCCATCTACAATTCAGGCTGACGCTATCCATCTTCCAACACCCTAATTGATGCTGGTACTGTTCTGCGTGGCCCTTCTCCAGTTTATATGTGCTCATCCATCACTCTTTAGGTCCCGTTGGCACTTTTCTTCCCTTCTTGCCAGTTCATGTTGGTGATGTCTACCTGCCTAGTTCATGCTGACAGTCTTCTCCCCCAATTAATATTACGACTACTCTCCTCCCCCTGCTCAAGGTGAAACTAGGACCAGGTGAGGAGAGGAGCTGGGATCAGTGTTGAGGAAGAGTTCAGGATCGGTGGTGAGGGTGCGTATGGGATCAGTGTTGAGGGAGGATTTCAGATCAGTGACGAGGGGAGGAGCTGGGATCACTGATGAGGAATGGAGCTGGGATCAGAAGTGGGAGAAGGAACTGGGATTAGTGGTGGGAGGAGGAGCTGGGATCAGTGGTGAGGGGAGGAGCTGGGATCAGAGATGAGGGGAGGAGCTGGGATCAGTGATGAGGGGAGGAGCTGGGATCAGTGATGAGGGGAGGAGCTGGGATTAGTGATGAGGGGAGGGGCTAGGATCAGTGATGAGGGGAGAAGCTGGGATCAGTGATGAGGGGAGGAGCTGGGATTAGTGGCGAGGGGAGGAGCTGGGATTAGTGGTGAGGGGAGGAGCTGGGATTAGTGATGAGGGGAGGAGCTGGGATTAGTGATGAGGGGAGGAGCTGGGATCAGTGATGAGGGGAGGGGCTGGGATCAGTGATGAGGGGAGGAGCTGGGATCAGTGATGAGGGGAGGAGCTGGGAGCAGTGATGAGGGGAGGAGCTGGGATTAGTGGCGAGGGGTGGAGCTGGGATCAGTGATGAGAGGAGGAGCTGGGATTAGTGGCGAGGGGAGGAGCTGGGATTAGTGATGAGGGGAGGAGCTGGGATCAGTGATGAGAGGAGGGGCTGGGATCAGTGATGAGGGGAGGAGCTGGGATCAGTGATGAGGGGAGGAGCTGGGATCAGTGATGAGGGGAGGAGCTGGGAGCAGTGATGAGGGGAGGAGCTGGGATTAGTGGTGAGGGGTGGAGCTGGGATCAGTGATGAGGGGAGGAGCTGGGATTAGTGGCGAGGGGAGAAGCTGGGATCAGTGATGAGGGGAGGAGCTGGGATCAGTGATGAGGATAGGAGCTGGGATTATTGGCGAGGGGAAGAGCTGAGATCAGTGATGAGGGGAGGGGCTGGGATTATTGGCGAGGGGAGGAGCTGGGATTAGTGGCGAGGGGAGGAGCTGGGATTAGTGGCGAGGGGAGGAGCTGGGATTATTGGCGAGGGGAAGAGCTGAGATCAGTGATGAGGGGAGGAGCTGGGATCAGTGATGAGGGGTGGAGCTGGGATCAGTGATGAGGGGAGAAGCTGGGATTATTGGCGGGGGGAGAAGCTGGGATCAGTGATGAGGGGAGGGTCTGGGATCATTGATGAGGGGAGGAGCTGGGATTAGTGGCGAGGGGAGGAGCTGGGATTAGTGGCGAAGGGAGGAGCTGGGATTATTGGCGAGGGGAGGAGCTGGGATCAGTGATGAGCGGAGGAGCTGGGATTAGTGGCGAGGGGAGAAGTTGGGATCAGTGATGAGGGGAGGAGCTGGGATCAGTGATGAGGGGAGGAGCTGGGATTAGTGGTGAGGGGAGGGGCTGGGATCAGTGATGAGGGGAGGAGCTGGGATCAGTGATGAGGGGAGGAGCTGGGATCAGTGATGAGAGGAGGAGCTGGGATCAGTGATGAGGGGAGGAGCTGGGATTAGTGGCGAGGGGAGGGGCTGGGATCAGTGATGAGGGGAGGAGCTGGGATCAGTGATGAGGGGAGGAGCTGGGATCAGTGATGAGGGGAGGAGCTGGGATCAGTGATGAGAGGAGGAGCTGGGAGCAGTGATGAGGGGAGGAGCTGGGATTAGTGGCGAGGGGAGGAGCTGGGATTAGTGGCGAGGGGAGAAGCTGGGATCAGTGATGAGAGGAGGAGCTGGGATCAGTGATGAGGGGAGGAGCTGGGATCAGTGATGAGGGGAGGAGCTGGGATTAGTGGCGAGGGGAGAAGCTGGGATCAGTGATGAGGGGAGGAGCTGGGATCAGTGATGAGGGGAGGAGCTGGGAGCAGTGATGAGGGGAGGAGCTGGGATTAGTGGCGAGGGGAGAAGCTGGGATCAGTGATGAGGGGAGGGGCTGGGATCAGTGATGAGGGGAGGAGCTGGGATCAGTGGTGAGAGGAGGAGCTGGGAGCAGTGGTGTCTGGTGGTGTTGGGGCAGGGTTTAGGCCACTAGAGGGGGAAATGTTGGTGGGTACTACTGATTTTCATTGACTGACTCCAAAGTGACTGAATGAAGCCTGGATAACTGGCAAAGGGAGTTTATTTGGACAGGATTGGATGGCTCAGTATTTGTAGACTCCGTATTGGGAAAGATTTCCTGGGGCTGGGGCAGGGGGAGGGGCTGGTGCAGAGGATCCGTGATGGGAGTGAATTTATTTCCCGTCATTGGCTGCTCTGTCTCCTGTTCAAATTTTCTTTGTTCGCAGGGTGACATCAGCACTTTGGGAAGCAGCCAAGGGTAATATTAACAAACTGACTCAGAGCAGCCAAAACTGTTTGGCAGAGACACGTCTTGCATATACTTCAACTCCTAAGTCCACTCTCCTGCAAACACACATATCAATTAAAAGGCACAGTTGTTTTATTTCTCATACCCAACAATCTCGCTATTTATGAGACACAAAAAGTTGCAACTGTTTGAGATGTTTGGATTCCCTAAATAAGGGTTCAAAAGGAAATGATAAAGGTGTAAAATTTTACTGACTAAAACATTGCTCCTTTACATTGGCCATTAGGAATATTGGTGGTCAGCTGACTGAAAAGCCACTCATAGGCTAATTGGACAGTTATGAGTTAGACCTCCAAAGCTGTATTGAGGTAGAAATGTAAATTATGTAAGAAATGTTAAATAGATACAGGATAGTCAAAAGAAGTTATATCAGAAAAAAGAAATAAAAATAGGAGGGAGATCTGCAATGGCAGAGTGAAGGAACTGAGGAAATCAGAATCACAGAATCACACAGTGCAGAAGAGGCCCTTCAGTCCATCGAGTCTGCACCAACACTTGAGAAACACCTGACCTTCCTACCTAATCCCATTTACCAGCACTTGGCCCATAGCCTTGAATGTTGTGACGTGCCAAGTACTCATCCAGGTACGTTACATACAATAAAAGACAAGTGAAAATGCTGAAATTGTTTTTGCAGCAGATGTTTCAGGATCAATTTGTAAAATGAAGCAGTTTTAAAAACTGGCCAGTCTGAAATTCTCTCCAGCTCCTGACAGTCCAAAGTTTCACTTTGTAGAAATAACAGTTTAGCATTCTTGATTGCCCTTTAAGCATCAACTTAAATTTATACTGTGTCTGATAATAATAATGATCCAAGGTGCTTCACAAACAGGAAACAATGGGAAATAGGCTCTGATTCATAGGTAAGAGATTAGGACGTTTGAAAGTCTAGTCAGCACAATCTCTATTTGAAAAGGGATGACAGAGAAGTGGATAGATGAAGTGGAAAAAATTAGCTCATTTCCTCACTCGAAAATGGCATCTGAGGTGTGCACGCCTACTTCCAGTGGGAACTGCTCTTGATGCCATGTTGGTTAAAGGAGTGTGCACACACTTAACAACCACCGACAGCACGTGGAGCAGATTACGATGCCAGTCAGTGTGCAATGCCACCCTCCGGCCGTCTCTTAACGTTGCACGGCTGAATATCACGTTGAGCGACAATGCTGCTTTAAGAGATCATGAATTACTTACAGGTTAATTGCTGGACTATTCCTCTGGCTGTTGATGCAATTCTAGCCATTTTCAAATGAAGCTTCCATACACTTGACTGAAGTTTGAATAGTTAATAGGGAGTAATGTGACTGACGCTGAAGTAATTTTTGGTAGTTTTAAAAGCTTGTATTGAAAGAAGCTGCTTCCAGAATGAGTGGCCTAGTAGACCTTCCTCTTGGAATTGAATATGACAGGGAGAATAAAGAGGGGCCATATAGAAGAGTAAGAGAAGGAGGGGGAGGGGGAGTGGGAGAAGGGTTTCAGCAGAAGGCTGTATCCACTGAGGGTCTTCAGAGAGAAATTCGCTTATCCAATTTCAGTGTTGACCAATGCTTGCGATGTCTTTGTTTCATTAAAGAGGTTGTGATTTAAATCTGTCAGTTGGTGCAGCCAGAGCAGTAACCTTAAAGCAGGGCAGAAATCACACTGACTGTGGTTGTCAAGGTGACTGTAGCTCTGAACTTTATGCGTCCAGTTGCTTCCAAGCTGCTACTAGAGCCCTACGCAACATCAGAGCCTAAAAATTAGTTACCAGCTGAGGAGACCAAACTTAGACACAGTTTTCCAAGTGAGACCAAGCTGTTGAATAAGGAGGAAATAGTATGCCGATCTTAAAATCACGTATCCCATGAATGCATCTCAATGCCCTAATTGCTCTAGCCATCCCCTCATGGAATTGCTCATGTACCTTTAGAGGTGAATGTACTAAAGTGTCCAGATCTCTGTCCCCACCTTCTTTAGTGCTTTGCCCTGAAGGGTGTATGCGTGTTCAGCATTCACCCTGCCCATATGCAGAACATTGCGCTTTTGCAAATTGAACATCATTTGCCAGTCAGACTCCAATCTCTCAACATGTCACAATCCCCCTGGACACATTGAGCATATTCTCTAATCCTCACATAGAGCTTAGTATCATCTGCAAATATGAAGATTGTTTTCCTAACACCTACACCTAGATTGTTAATAGGAACAGTAAAGAGCAGCATAAATAATAATAATGACTCTCTGGGCCATGTGCTCGTTAGTTGGGAACAGACTGGTTAGTCTGAAAGGTGAGGCTGCAGTTTTTAGCTAACCTCCATTCCCAGTGGCAGCACAGAGGAGTTCCAGTACCAGTTAATCATATTTCTGCTACTTCTTGAGTTGCTGAATTTGACTGTCTGCTATCATTTTGAAGATCACTACTCTGGGCCATGGAGGTGAAGTGTGTACGGCCACAATGTAAAGAAGATGTCGACTCATGTATATGACATTGCGATTGACATTAGACATGATTTTGGCTGAATGATCGGGAGGTTCTCTTTGGCTGAGGCCACAGTGAAGAAATATGGGAAAGGCGCCAGGAATTTAGGCCTAGGCAATGGTGTGCGTACTTGAATGTTTAGATGGAAGGAACGAAAGAAGAGGAATTAAACCAAAGATACAGCGTTACTGATCTCAAAATCAAACAGTAGCAGCATTGTCTCTATGCTGCTCTCAGGAATCAATTTGCACTGAAGGAGGCAAATGACTGAGACCTGGGGCAGGATTTCCCTTTTTGCATCAGCATTCTGACTTCAGGGTCAAACGCAGAACCGGCCCTGCACCATGTTGGAGCCAGTCCTCCAACAGTGATTTTGACTGGACTGGCCAATTGGTGGCCAGAGGCTAGACCTGTCATCCAATTAAGGACAGCAGCTGAGCTCTCAAAGCTGGACAGCAAATAGAAGACCCTCCAGGTGAGACGGAGATGCAGCTGCCATTGCAGGTAAGAGAGAGAGGGCACCTCCGTCCTGAGAGACCCTCTTGGCAACTTTAAAAAGTTTGAAATAAAGACTGGCCACAGTTGTCAGGCCAACATTATGAAGGGGAAACCCCTCCACAGGGCAGCCTGTGGCCACAGCTGTGGCCAGATAGGTGGGGGAAAGCCCTAATGCCTATTTAGCTAACTGGCTGACTTAATTGGCCTTTTAATGGCTTAACCAGCCACCACCACTTGTGGCAGATAGTCATTCTGCCATGACCCAGCCTTTCCCAAATGGCCTAGGGCCAGGATGGTGCCAGTAAACTGGCATGTCAGCGGGCAACATGAAATTAAACACCCACCTGCCTCCATGCCTGCCCCCATATTAGGGTGAAATTCCTGCCCTTGGTTACAGGTCAGAACATCTGAGGGTGCCCTCAGTCCCGAACATTCCCTGTCAAGTTGGGTCAGTTGTGATCAAAGCTAAAGAATTCTTGGAATAAGCAAAGAATATTGCAATCATGTTACACTTTGCTTTTGCTGCTGCCAGTCCACCAAGGGAAATCCTAGAGGAGTTCTCCCCTGATCAAATGTACAATGTTACAAAAGGGTGGGCAGGTGGGTGGGTTTCATGCCGGGGCATGTTCCTCACTCACTACCCTAAGGTTGTGAGTGGAAAGAGACTCCTTTGGCCTTGTCAGCCTGTTTATAGTGACATTCATCAGTGAAGGACAGGAGGGGCCTAAGAGCAGCCTGAAACCAACTTATCCTGAGAAAAACCCAAATGCTTTATTATTTTCCATTTTCTTGTAAGTGTTTATTTCTGCAAGTTTCCTTTTTTTAAAGTCACTTCAAGTTTTTATACAGATTCTCTAAGTATATTAAATGTATTTGTAGGAATTTTGACAGTATCTCTTTTTTTTAACTAAAATCTTGTGGGATTTCTACCCTGCTTGAGCAGGGAGGCCAGGAGGAAGACTGCAGTGGTGTCAAGCAGAGGCATGGGAAACAGATTCTCAGCCACTGCCTGTTACTCGTGCCTCCCTGTGCAGATGTAGTGGGCCTGATTCCTTGTAACCCTCCAGCAATGCTTGAGGAGACTGTGCATTCCCTAGGAAACAACTGCTGAATGTAGCCACTGTCAGACAGTGGTTGGCACAGCTCAAAAGGAGGACCTTCTTCTAACTGAGATCTAAAGTCACTGCCGAATTAGTCCATGACTATCAAGGTCCTCCTTTGATAACTGACTGCTGACATTGAACTCTCCCTTACAACTTCCACGGACAATTATCTTCCATTTGGAGATCATTCTGCTGCTCTTTCACATGACATCCCTCCACCTTGCCCCAAATCATTCTACACCAATCTCATCAGCAACCAAAACATCTTGCAGGCAACAAACTTCTTACTGTTTAAGGCCGTGACAGCTTCCCTTGGTGTCTGTTGTTCTGTGCCCTTTTATGTCAGCCTAACCACTTCTCCTGCAGTGAGAGATTTGTATGGTCTTTTGGTTGTATGGACAGGAGGATCTGAAGTGACTCATTATTTACAACAGGAACCTTGCAGGGGGGATTGAAGTGACACCTCTTTGTCTCCAGTTTTGATATAAAAAACAATGGCTGTAAGCAGCTGAATTCCTGCACAGCTTTTAAAAAATCAGTTGAGCTGACGCACTTCAGCAGGATGGGGACAACTAGTTAAGAGACGAACAGTGGGTGGATCCTTCAACTTCATCCTTAAATAACTTCACTGCATTTCTTAGCAAAATGTCTATTATGCTTATACAGCATGGTGTCCACTCAAGAGCAGCACCTCTACCAGGAGGGCAGCAGTACCAGGCCGAAATGGAAATGAAAACTGGGAAAATATCATGAGTGGCTGATTCAATATTGCCTGTTTTACAATATTGCCCTGTTAAAATGATCCACCTAGTGTTTAAACTCTCCAGATTCTTCAAGCTCACAGATGCCTCCCTCCCACTTTGATCTATTGATACTGAAGGCTGTGTTGCCCCAGTTTAACTTACCTGGGCTGCACCAGCAATGCACACCTAAGAAACTCAAAGCTACTATCTCCCTGGTTCTCACTCAGAGATATGCTAATGAAGCTGCTGGGGTCTCTATGGGCGGATTATGGGAAAGCTCCTCAAGAGAGAACAAGAGAGTCAACTTCCTCACTCAGAACATTTCAAATGCATCCCATCCATGGGAGATGGTGAGGAAATTCACCCGCTGTACCTTGGACATGCATGAGATACAATTGCTGCTATAAAAATTCTTTATATATATTGACATTGACTTAGAATACATATAGAACGACAAGTCACTTGAAAGTGTCTCACCAGTGCCTGACTCAACAAAGGTGCATCAGCGAGGTCTTACACATTTTGAAATGCACCTGACCTCCAAGATTAACTTTTAGTTTACTACCCATTTTTAATTGTTGTCATTTGGTAGTACAGAACTTGAGTATTGATGAAAAAAGAGACATGTCTAAACTTTTCGTCTTGCACTCATCAGGACATTTGCAAGAATAGAATTATAAAGGGAAAACAACAATTTATACTGTATGTGAAGAGAGTGCTGATTGGTTGGCAAGTGGCATTGCCATAGGGAATGTGCTAGTGATGGTGACAGTTAACTGCCAAGCATTGTTGGAAATTTAAACCAGGCAGCTTGGCCTGATTGATCAAGGCATTGCCCTGAGGAATGAGTCAGCGAATGCCTGTCACTTATTTTGTTAAGCTGAAACAGGCACAATGTATGTACATGTTCTTTCTGTCTGCAAAGAACAGGGCTCTATGTATTAATATATGTAGCTTCCAGTACACGCAAATGTGCCACACTATGAGCCAGACTGACATTCTTAAATTGGTTGTCAGCGTAATAGATGGTGTTGCCATGGGATCCCCTTTTGGGTTCCATGAGAAACGTGTCTTTGATGGAAAGACACCTAACCTTCTACCCCTTGAGTAGTTCCAATATGTGGATGATGGGTTTGCTATATTTAAGTCCACAGCTGCATGTAATAATTTCCTTACATGTCTTAATGGGCTCCATCCTGCGCTCAAATTCACCTTTGAAATAGAGCAGTCAAATGAACTCCCTTTCCTTGATGCACTGATTGAGAAATCTGCCCACGGGTTCTCTACCACTGTCTACCGCAAGCATACGTTCGCTGGTCGACATATGCATTGGGATTCTTACAGTTCCACACACTCTAAGATTAGTCTTATCGGCAACCTTGTAAATAGGGTCTGAGCCATTTGCTCACCATGCAAGCTTGATGCTGAAATAGGGCACATCAAAGGCATCCTGCAGGATAATGGCTACCCCAATCACGTTATTTCATGCTGTGTATCACGCAAACCCATGAACAGGCCTAAGGTCGTCACCTTTGGCCCTGAGAAGTGCCCAATCTACATTGGATTACCCTGGAAGAGCAAGGTATCTCAAAAATTTGAGCAACAAGCAAAGCTAACTGTTTAAACTGCTAATCTGCAGTAACAACACAAGTGATATTCACCACTAACAGGATGCTGCTGTCAAGCCAAAATGACATTCTGCCTATCACACAAGTGAATAATGTGGTATATGAATTTCAGTGCCAGCATGATGTTAGGTATGTAAGACATACATCCCAATGTTGTTGATAAGACCAATCTTATAGCGTATAGAACTGTCAAAATCCCAACACATATATTGATCAGTGAAGGTACGTTTGGAGTAGACCGCGGTAGAGATTCCCTGCAGTTTCTCAACTAGTGCATCAAGGAAGGGGAGTTCATTTGACTGCTTCATTTCAAAGAAGATTTGAGTGCAGGATGGAGCCCATTAAGACATGTAAGGAATTTATTATATGCAGCTGCGGATTTAAATATAGCAAATGTATCATTCACATATCAGAAATTTGCAAGTGGTAGGAGGTTAGGTAGGTTTCATTCCATCAAAGACATGTTTCTCATGGAACCCAACAAAAATGTCTGCGAGAGTTGGACCTAGAGGGGAACCCATGGCAACACCATCTATTACGCTGACAACCAATTTAAGATTGTCACTGTGTACTGGAGGTTACATATATGAAAACACAGGGCCCTGCTCTTTGCAGACAGAAAGAACATGTACACACATTGCACCTGTTTCAGATAAACAAAAATTAAGAGAGAGTCATTCGCTGACTCATTCCTCAGAACAATGCTTTGATCAATCAGAGTCAAGCTGCCTGGTATGAATTTCCAACAATGCTAGGCAGTGAACTGTCTATCTCCACCACTAGTTCATTCTCCATGTCAACGCCACTTGCAAACCAATCAGCACTCTCTTCACATACAGTATAAATTGTTGTTTTCCCCTTTTATTGGTATTCTTGCAAAGTGTCCTGATGAATTCAAGACGAAAAGCTTAGATGTGTCTCTTTCTTCAGCAATAATTTTTATTGTCTTCTATTGAATCAATGTATTGTATTTCTGGCAGGGCCCTCCTGCTCCTGGTTAATCACTATGTGGTGAACACTACTCGAAAACCATGAGATAGATTTTCCCCATCAGTAGATTTACTGCTCCAAGTGTACTGGAATATTCTTTTTAAATGTGAAAGTTGTCATATAAAATGCCCACTTTTGATAATGAGGCTGCGCTGTGCCTCCCTCTCACCCTCTGGCAAGAATCCTGCAAAACCTGGGGTCAGATTGGCCATTCCATGCTCTTGTCCTGTTACTACATCAGTGAGAACACCATTTATGCCAAAGTTGGCATGGACCTTCTGCTGGTTACAGCAAACGATTGTCTCGACCCATGGGAAAATGCAAGCCGTTTCATTTCTTTTGTATGATAAAAATCTTCCATCTGCACAAACTTCCTGCTGGTACCACTTCCCTGTTGTTATATTTTTGTCTCACTTTTTGGGCTGGGTAACACAGGAGGGCAGGCGGCACCTCCCCCCGCCCCCTGGAAAAACATCGGCATGGAGACGGCGTGCTCCATGCCGACCCGCCTCGCAGCCATAAAATGCTGCAGGGTGGACTAACAAGGCCTGAGTGGCACTTCCACCCCTCACTGGGCTATTGGCCGATCCGGTTGGCTGGCAACTCCATCAGTCCTGGCAGCACCAGGAAGGTGTCAATGGCCACTGCCAGGACTGCAAGAGAAGAAGTTCAAGGCCTATGGATCCCCGAAGCAGGTAAGCCTGGGGTCTTGGGCCAGGATGGTCTGGGTAGGTTAGGGGAAGGACCTGGGGTGGAAAGGGGTGGGTTTAAGGGAGGAACAAGAAGGAAGGGGAGGCTTCCACCTAAGGGGTCCGCCCCACGATTGGCAAAGGACAGCTCCTGAAGAGCGATGCACCCCCTTCTTTCCCACCCTTTAAGCATTTGAGTGAAAAAGCATTTTTCTGGGTGGTCCATCCTGCTCCTGCCCAGCTGCCCATGCCAAACATGTTATGGCATCGGCAACATATTATCAGAGGAGGCAATGGCATAGTGGTATTGTCACTGGACTAGTGATCCAGGGACCCAGGGTAATGCGCTGGGGATCTGGGTTCAAATCCTACCACGGCAGATGGTGGAATTTGAATTCAATGAAAATCTGGAATTAAAAGTCTTATGATGACACTGAAGCCATTGCCGACTGTTGTAAAAACCCATCTGGTTCACTAATGCCCTTTAGGGAAGGAAATCTGATGTCCTTACCTGGTCTGGCCTACATGTGACTCCAGACCCACAGCAATGCGGTTGATTCTTAAATGCCCTCTGAAATGGCACAAACTGCTACAAAATCACAAAAAAGGAATGAAACTGGATGGACCACCCAGCATCAACCTAGGCACCAGAAACAACAAGGGGAATCTCAACTCTGCAAAGTCCTGGGGGCTTGTGCCAAAATTGGGAAAGCTGTCCCACAGACTAGTCAAGCAACAGCCTGACATAGTCATCCTCACGGAATCATATCTTACAGATCATGTCCCAGACACTACCAACACCATCAGCATCTCTGGGTATGTCCTGTCCCACAGGCAGGACAGAGTTGGCGGCACAGTGGTATACAGTCAAGTGGGAGTCCTCAACATCGACTCCGGACCCCATGAAGTCTCATGGGAGGCCAAACATGGGCAAGGAAACCTCCTGCTGATTACCATGCACCGCCTTCCCTCAGCTGATGAATCAGTGCTCCTCCATGTTGAACACCACTTAGAGGAAGCACAGAGGGTGGCAAGGGCACAGAATGTACTCTGGGTGGGAGACTTCAATGACCTTCACCAAGAGTGGCACCACTACTGACCAAGCTGGCCGAGTCCTAAAGGACATAGCTGCTAGACTCAGTCTGCAGCAGGCGGTGAAGCAAGAGGGAAAAACATACTTATCCTCACCAACCTGCCTGCCGCAGATGCATCTGTCCATGACAGTATTGGTAGGAGTGACAACTGCACAGCCCTTGTGGAGACGAAGGCACTGCCACCATGCTAAATGGGATAGACTTTGAACAGGTTTAGCAACTCAAGACTGGGCATCCATGAGGTGCTGTGGGCCATCAGCAGCAGCAGAATTGTACTCAACCACAATCTGTAACCTCATGGCCCAGCATATCCACCACTCTACCATTACCATCCAGCCAGGGGATCAAACCTGGTTTAATGAAGAGTGCAGGAGGGCATGTCAGGAGCAGCACCAGGCATACCTAAAAATGAGGCGTCAACCTGATGAAGCTATAAAACAGGACTACTTGCGTGCCAAACAGCATAAGCAGCAAGTGACAGACAGAGCTAAGCGATCCCACAACCAATGGATCAGATTTAAGCTCTGCAGTCCTGCCGCATCCAGTCATGAATAGTGGTGGACAATTAAACAATTCACTGGAGGAGGAAGCTCCATAAGTATCCCCATCCTCAATGATGGAGGAACCCAGCACAAAGGATAAGGGATTTGCTACAATCTTCAGCCGGAGGTGCCAAGTGGATGATCCATCTCGGCCTCCTCTGGAGGCCCCCAGCATCACGGATGCCAGCTTTCAACCAATTCGATTCACTCCATGTGATATCAAGAAACGGCTGAAGGCACTGGATACTGCAAAAGCTATGGGCCCTGACAATATTCCAACAATAGCAGCAAAGACTTGTGTTCCAGAACTTGCCGCACCCTTAGCCAAGCTGTTACAGTACAGCTGCAACACTGGCATCTACCCGGCTATGGGAAAATTGCCCAGGTATGTCCTGTACACAAAAAGCAGGATAAATCCAATTACCACCCCATCAGTCTACTCTCGATTACCAGTAAAGTAATGGAAGGGGCCATCAACAGTGCTATCAAAAGGTGCTTGCTTAGCAATAACTTGCTCACTGATGTCCAGTTTGGGTTCTGACAGGGCCACTCAGCTCCTGATCTCATTACAGCCTTGGTTCAAACATTGACAAAAGAGCTGAACTACCGAGGTGAGGTGAGAGTGACGGTCCTTGACATCAAGGCAGTATTTGATCAAGGAGACCTAGCAACACTGGAGTCAATGGGAGTCAGGGGGAAAACTCTCCGCTGGTTGGAGTCATACCCAGCACAAAGGAAGATGGTTGTGGTTGTTGGAGGTCAGTCATCTCAGCTCCAGGGCATCACTGCAAGAGTTCCTCAGGGTAGTGTCCTCGGCCCAACCATTTTCAGCTGCTTCATCAATGACCTTCCTTCCATCATAAGGTCAGAAGTGGGGATGTTCACTGATGATTGCACAATGTTCAACATTGTTCACGACTCCTCAGATACTGAAGCAGTCCATGTCCAAATGCAGCAAGACTTGGACAATATCCAGGTTTGGGCCGACAAGTGTCAGGCAATGACCATCTTCAACAAGAGAGAATCCAACCATTGCCCTTTGATGTTCAATGATATTACCATCACTGAATTCCCCCATTATCAACATCCTGGGGGGGGGTTACCATTGACCAGACACTGAACTGGACTAGCCATATAAATACTGTGGCTACAAGAGCAGGTCAGAGGCTAGGAATCGTGTGATGAGTAACGCACCTCCTGACTCCCCAAAGCCTGTTTACCATCTGCAAGGCACAAGTCAGGAGCCTGATGGAATACTCCCCACATGCCTGGATGAGTGCAGCTCTTACAATACTCAAGAAGCTTGACACCGTCTAGGATAAAGCAGCCGCTTAATTGGCATCAGGTCCACAAACATTCACTTCCTCCACCACTGATGCATAGTAGCAGCAGTGTGTACCATCTACAAGATGCACTGCAGGAATTCACAAAGGTTCCTTAGACAGCACCTTCCGAACCCATGACCACTACCATCTAGAAGGACAAGGGTGGCAGATAGGTGGGAGCACCACCACCTAGAAGTTCCCCTCCAAGTCACTCACCATTCTGACTTGGAAATATATTGCTGTTCCTTCACTGTCGCTGGGTCAAAATCCTGGAACTCCCTTCCTAACAGCTCTGTGGGTTTACCTACACCACATGGACTGCAGCGGTTCAAGGAGGCAGCTCAACACCACCTTCTCAAGGGCAATGGGCAATAAATGCGATGGACAATAAATGCTGGCCCAGCCAGCGAAGGCTACATTCCATGAATGAATTTTAAAAAAATGACTTGATAACGCACTTCAGCTGAAGACTACACGTGTATGCAGTATCATGCATAATCAAAAAGCAATGTATTCAAATCTCACGTCTATACACATTCCATTATTGATTCCTATGTTCCCATTATAATTACACCCTCCTGCCCTTAGTGATGCCATAGCTTTGCAGTTGACATTTCCCATCTCCTCAGCCTATTATAGTGGAACTCCAAAGCTCTCATCAAATCCACTTCTCTTAGCAATAGCCACACACTTTGCTATTTAAACATAAGTAAGGATATAATATCAAAGTATTACATAAAAATAAATACACAGTACATGAAGGTCAAATGGTGACTGAATTACGTTGAATATACCCCATCCTTTAGCTCCATTTCTAGATCTGAAGTTGCATGGGAGATCAACTAGTAGCAACTTAAAATGTTGATGCAACTAGTGGATCAGCTGAATTGTCATCTGCAGAATTGAATCTTCAGCACACTGAAATTTGGAACCTGAAAGTATGCTGCTTAGACATGTCTTAGTTTGCAATACTTCCCTGTTCCACTTGGCGACCTCTTTCCAGATTAGTACCATGCATAGACATTATAGCTACACATAAGCATGGAATTAAGCATCACCTCAAAGTATAGGGCAACATGGAATTGCTGCTGGGTAATCTTAGACAGACTGTGTCTTTATTATTGCATTTTCAAACAAATCAAAATGTCCTTCGAGGTCAGTCTGTCTCAGGCATTTTTTTTACTGAAGGCACCAAACCTTATGACAGTCCACATATAGAATCATTGGAGATAAAAACCATTATCTCTTGATACAGACAAGGCATCATTAGTAGGAGAAAATGCTGAAATCACTCACTGCCTATATATTGTTGTTTATTTTCAAACGTAAGCAGATTCTAATCTCTCAGATGGAGCTTAACAATTTCTGGTTCTGAACAATTCTCAATAATTCCAGAGTTCTGAAGAAGTCATATTGGACTCAAAATGTTAACTCTGTTTCTCTTTCCAGATGCTGCCAGACCTGCTGAGCTTTTCAGCACTTTCTGTTTTTATTAATGATTTCTCATTTTTTTAAGAAGCATTTTTTAAATTATTTTTAATGGGAGGTGGGTATTGCTGGCTCAGCCAGCACTTTATTTATTGTCCATCCCTAATCGCCCTTTAGAAGGTGGTGGTGAACTGCCTTCTTGAATTGCTGCAGTCCGTGTGGTCTAGGTACACCCACAGAGTTGTTAGGAAGGGAGTTCCAGGATTTTGACCCAGTGACAGGGACAGAACAGTGATATAGTTCCAAGTCAGGATGGTGTGGCTTAGAGGGGAACTTGTAAGTTGTGATGTTCCCATGCATCTGCTGCTCCTGTCCTTCTAGGTGGTAGAGTTTGCAGGCTTAGAAGGTATTGTCAAAGGAGCCTTGGTGAGTTGCTGCTGTGCATCATGTAGATGGTACACACTGCTGCCACTGTGCATTGGAGTGAACGTTGAAGTTGGTGGATGGGGTGCCAATCAAGCAGGCTGCTTTGTCCTGGATAGTGTCAAGCTTCATGAGTGTTGTTGGAGCTGCACTCACCAAGGCATAAAATTGACACATCCAGCATAAAAAAAAACCATGCCAGAAGGAGGCTGTTTACCCCATCATGCTTATGCTTTCTCCACATTAGAATTATCTACATTAATCCCATTACCCTGCTCATTCCCCATTGCAGTAGATATATTTTTTCTTCTTCAAATTCTCTTTTTATGTCACGTTTGATTCTGCTTCAGGAGCCACTTGTGTTGATGCATTCTCTGACCTAGTAAATGTTTATGAGAATTAAATCTATCACTCCCTATTGCTCCTCGAACTTTATGCAGATTTTATGTTTCCTGTTACTGCAATAAATATTTTACCTTTAGATAAATACCTAATTTTATGAAGGAGCAATGGTCAATATATAAAAGTTTTTTTTACATAAACTGGTTTAAATTCACAGAATTCTGCCCTTGATGCCAATGGTTTGCAGCTCAGCCTGAAAGTACCACCATTCATGTGATGATGCATTTATTGTTGACCATTATTGATTGCAACTACACCAAGAAAGTAGAACCAAAGGACATCAAAGGAAATTAAGTTTCGAATAAGTTTAAAAGATTTTTTATCAAAGGGTGACAAATGTTTGGAACATTCTGCCAAGTGAGGCAAGCTTTAATGGGCCAGATGGTCTTCTCTCATCTCTGAATTTCTTAATATTTTCTTATGGAATTTAAAAAAAAAACACTTGGCTCATTAACCCTGCTCCTCCCAATAACTAGATAGAATATGCACTGTTATACACTCAGCCCAGTTTATCTAATTTACTGGGAGGTGAACAACAGAAAAGAATCATGTCAAAACCGTTAGGAACAGGGACAGATCATCAGTCCAATCCACTTTGATAGATTAATTCCTCTACCGCTTTTGCATGTTTCTGGACTATTGGTACCAAGAACGCCATTCTTTATGTTAAATAGTGGAGCTGTAGCAGTCACCATTAGCTTCTAGAATTGTTATTGAGCTTGCAAACTTACAAACAAATTAATTAAAGCTTCATTCATTTCTGTTACTATCCTTTTTAAGTGTCACAGATGGAAGTTGTCTAGATCCAGTAGTTGTCTATTCTAAAAGAATCCAACCCTTTCATAATAATATCCATCAGTATTTGGGTATTAAACAAACCACAGATAAAAAGCAGGCTATTGAGTTGGATGATCAGCCATGATCGTAATGAATGGCGCAGCAGGCTCGTAGGGCCGAATGGCCTACTCCTGCTCCTAGTTTCTATAACAAAATGTTTCTATAACAAAACTTTCAAGACAAAACTGATCTTTTTTCCACCAAATTTGCTTAGTGAATGCTCCAGGGTTTCAGTCCAAAAGTTTAATTTGATTGTGAGTTCTTCCTTTCACATATAATATTCCTATTACAGCATCAACAACAACACCTTGTCTTTATAAAGTGCTTTAATGTTGTAAAATGCCCTAAGATGCTTCACATGTAGACAAACAGACAATAATGGCAATAACAGAGCAAACATAGAGCAGATGACCAAAAGCTTTGTCAATGAGATAGGATGTTCAAATCAAGGTATCTCTGGACTGGGAGTCAACATAGGTCAGCAAGTCCAGTTATAATAGGTGATTGGGGCTTGTTGCAAGTTATAACGCAGCAACAGAGTTTTGGATGAGCTTAAGTTTATGGAAGGTAGAAAGTGAGAGGCCAGCTAGGAGTGGTTTGGAATACCTGAGTGAGGTGCTAACAAAAGGCATCGGAAGGGGTTTTGGTAGCAGATGGACTGAGGCACTAGCAGAAAAAGGGGATATTACACAGGGTGGAAATAAATGGTCTTTCTGGGGTTGAACATTCAGTCCAGGGTCACATAGGATAGCAAGCTGAGAACAGTCTGCTTCAGGTTAAGACAGTGGCCAGGGAGGAGAATGGAACTGGTGGTTAGGGAATAGAGTTGTAGAAACCAAAGACAATGGCTTCAGTCTTCCCAATACTTAACTAAAGGAAAATTTGGTTCATCTACTATATAGCCTGACAACACAGGGACTGTGGAGGAGTTGAATGAGGTGGCAATGCAATAGAACTGGGCATCATCAGTATATATTTGCAACTTAATGTTGCGTTTTCTGATGACATCACCAAGAAGTAGAAGTGAGCTAAGGAGGCTTAGGCAATTCTAGAGGTCATGCGACGCCATTCCAGGTGATTCTCTGGCAATAACTAGATGGGTGCATGTCCCACCAACAAAGGACACCAACAAAGCATTCCTTTGGCTCAATGTCAGTTTTTTTGATTATGTCACCATGAAGTGCCTTGGCATTTTTTTTTATGTAAAGTCTGTCATATAAATGGGAGCTGTTTTGCTGCTGTCTCCATCTTTGTTCATCCCTACAACTTTGAAACTAGTTCCTAATCAGATAACTATCCAATTCCTTTATAAAGAGGTTAATTGACAACATGGGCAGAATTTTATGTCCCATGGGTGGGAGCCCGTCTGACCTGATCAGGCAAAAAATAGTGCGTGATGACATCGGGTGAGCATCCCGACGTCATTGCGCACTCGCGCAATATTTCGGTCAGCAGGTGCACGCAAGAGTCAGCAGCGCACCCGCCGACAATTACGAGGCCTATCAAGGTCCTTAATCGATTAATTTAAACCTATTTTTCACTACCCATCCAGCCTTACGGATGCTGCGTGGGCCAATCAGCCAGACGGTCTTTGGATTTTTTTTGGGAAACCTCATTTCACATGCAGGATGAGTTTTCTAACATTAATTTTAAAAAATTAAAATTTTTTCACTTAATTTTTGTAACTTTTAGGTTCATGTCAGCGAGTCCTATGTGGGATTATGTTTTGCACATTTTCATAAACTTCAGCTCCCTGATGCAGCTCCCTGCCTTCAGGGAGCTTTCTGTGCGCGCTCCCCCGCCCTCGCGCTCCTCCCGCCCTCACCCCAGCAATGCTGAGCTTCTCGGTGGGACTTTCGCACTGGCTGCCCATTAATTGGCCAACCAGTGTGAAATCGCGGTCAGGGGGCTGATCACGACCGCTTGCCGGTCGCTCCCGGGCACGCCTGTCACGCCCGCCCAATGACCCAAAAACCCTGCCCCATGTCGATTAGTGAGGATCTGATCTACAAGTAAACAGCTTCTGCAGGGATATAACATTTCTTCTCATTTCTAACCATGCCTCAAGTTTGTCAATCCTGCACTTGGCTTCTAGTTCTGTGATTGCTTGTTTAAGTTCAACATTCATATCATCCATTCCTCTCAGTATTTTAAAGACCTTTTCTAATTCTTCTTACCTCTTGGGATCAAGTCCAACATCCAAAATCATCCCTGCCATTCCTTTCTGAAACCCTTCCATGGCACCAATATTCATTCAAAGGAAAAATATCTTTTGTGCATTTGGCAAATAAATGGTCAAAATTGGAAACCAACGCTACAAAAAATTGTTTGCATCCTGAGCTTGAATTGGAATTATATAATGAAGTATGTCTCCTGTGTGACAGTATAAAACCTGAACAGCAATGTAGCTTTTGGTGTTATAGACAACCAAATGTAAACAAAAAATCTGGTGCAATGTTTTCACTATTTAAGGGCACATATCCTAAAGACAGTCTCTTTATCTGAATCACTTTTAAAGACAAATGTCACATGAATTATGCTCAGCATTGTAAATCCTTCATTTTGGCCTATCCAATTATGCCCTCTCATCGTAACCCTCAATCCTTTCTCCAGAATGGTGTCTAATCGTTTCTTGAGCCCAGTTATATCGGTTTAAATCTTGCCAGACAGATAAGAGTGAGTCGCGATGCATGCTGCTATTAATGTGCAAGTCGGCTAGCAAGTTCAGGTGATTTACACCGCCCTGCAATTTACCTCAAATGAATGGCAGGTTACCCTCAACTTCAAATAAATTTAAGAATTTGCTGAATTTGCATATTAATTGTCCTATAACCTCAGTGTGGAAAGTTAGAGCTGGTACTTAAAAGCGTAACAAGGTGATAATGTGATAATTGTTCGTGCAATACAGTACCAAGGGCCTCTCCAGGCTTGAAAGGGAAACATTGAAACTGTTAGACCGTAAGACCATAAGACATAGGAGAAGAAGTAGGCCATTTGGCCCATTGAGTCTGCTCTGTCATTCAATGGGATCATAGCTGATCTGATAATGCTCAATTCCACTTTCCTGCCTTTTTCCCATAACCCTTGATTCCCTTATTGATTAAAAATCTGTCCAGTTTTCCAGTCCTCTGAGGCTTTTCCAGAATCTAAGGATTCTTGGAAGTTTACTACCAGCACATCCACCATCTCTGTAAATACTTCCTTTAATATCCTAGCGTGCAACCCATCAAATCCAGGAGCCTTATCGGCCTTTAGCCCCATTAGTTTTCCGAGTACTTTTTCTCTAGTGATAGTTATTGTATTTATTTCCTCCCCCCTTTTGCCCCTTGATTATTTAGTATTTTTGATATGCTATTAGTATCTTCTACCATGAAGACTGATGCAATGCATTTATTCAACTCCTCTGACATTTCCTGGTTCCCCATTATTATTTCCCCAGCCTCATTCTCTAAGGGCCTATGTTCACTCTCTCTTCTGTTTTACATTTTTAAAGAAGCCCTTACTGTCTGCTTTTATTTAATTGTTAGTTCACCCTGATTGTATGTTTTTTCTTTCAATTTGATACTATCCTTAACTTCCTTGGTTAACCATGGTTGGTTTACCCCCCTTCCTAGAATCCTTCTTCCTCACTGGGACACATTCCTCACTGTGAGTCATGAGCAACTTTCTTAAATATCTGTCATTATTCATCAACCGTCTTTTCTGCTAAACTCCTTTCCCTGTCCACTCCAGCGAACTCTGCCCTCATTCCATTTTAACTACCTTTAATTTAAATTTAGCACAGTTGCTTCTGGCCCAAGTTTCTCACTGTCAAACTGAATGCTAAATTCTACCATGTTATGGTCACTGTTTCCTAGGGGATCTTTTACTCTGAAATCATTTACTAAACCTACCTCATTACACATTACCATTTTCAAAATATCCTGATTCCTGGTTGGATCCACAACATATTGTTCCAGGAAACTGTCCCGAGTACACACTACGGGCAGACTTTTTCCCTCGGGCACATGACTGACCCGAACTAGAGTAAAATAAGGTACGATGATGTCAGGCAAGCATCCTGATGTCAGCGCACACTCTAGTGATATTTCACTTGGCAGGCGTGCGCGAGAGACAGCAGTGCATCTGGCGACAATTAAGAGGCCTATTAAAACCCTTAATCAATTAATTAAATTGAATTTTTCACACCCCACGCAACCGTTCGGTTAGCAGGCAGGCGAATGGGCCAAGTGGCCTTTGCATTTTTTGCAAAACCTCATCCACGTGTGGGATGAGGTTTCGACCAGTAATTTAAAAAAATAATAACTTTAAAAAATAATTTTTAACATGTACCTGCTCATGTGACAGAGTCACAGGAGAGTACATGTTTTCCTGATTTTTCAATTCTTTATTTTTAAAGTTTAATATCTTAAGCTCCCTGGGGCAGCTCTGTGACTTCAGGAAGCTTTCACTGCGCACAGTCCCCCCTCCCCCTGCCCCGGCATATGCACACTTCAGCGCTTGTGATCCTCCCGCCCTCACCCTGGCAATGCTGAGGCTGCCAGTGCGTGTTTCATGCTGGCGGGCCGTTAATTGGCCAGCCAGCGTGAAATCGCGGTTGGGGACAGATCGCTGGCAGTGGCCAGTTTCGCTGCCGCTCCAGGGCCTGCCCACCCCACGAGGTAAAAATCCTGCCCTATGAATTCTTGCTCGTGGCAAGCGGGAACTTTGCACATGTATGTGGGTGCGTGCTTGATAATCTCCCTGAGGCACAGAGCTGTCTCAGGGAGGTGAAGAGCTTTTTAAAAAAAGAGATGAAAAACGTTATGCAACATGCCCCCTCGTGTAAATCTGTCACATGAGCAGGGACACATTATTAATTAAATTTTAAAATTTTAATTTTATTTTTATTTGCTTTAGGAAACCTCATCCCACCTGTGGATGAGGCTCCCTAAAAAAGTGCAAAGGCCGCTTGGCCTTTTCGCCTGCCCACCGACCTTAAGGTTGGACGGACAGCGAAAAATTTATTTTAATAACCTGGTTAATGACCTTAATAGGCCTTCTAATTGTCAGCGGGTGCACGCTGGAGTTGGCAGTGCACCCACCGACCGAAATATCATGCACATCGGGATGCTCGCCGGGGTTCAACACAGGTCTTTTTACGCTCAAGCGAGTCGGGCGCACACCCGCCCGCTGAGGTGAAAATTTTGCCCTCTGGGTATCATTACCTAAATGTTGCGCTGCAATGCTGCCATATCCTTTTGCTTTGCAAGCCTACGTATCCCCTCTCCAGAACCCTCCCCGCCTCGATTTAAATTAAAGCCCTCTCCTGTTGTGTCCCATTCCTGTATTATTCTCATTATAAATTATACTCAGAGGTTTAAAAATTGTTAAATTTCAATTTTTTAAATCTTTCCTTGCTTCTTGTTTCTGTCTCTTTTTCTCTCTTCACTTAACCTTTCTTTCCCCCCATTTCTCCTTCTCTATTTGGTTTGACTGTAATTCATCATCTTCCGCTGTTCTTTCCCTGTTTCTTTCTCAATTCTTAAATCTCATTGGTTAAGGAGTTATGCTTTTGGTCACACCATAAGCTAAGTTCCCTGATGGCCCATTATCAGCCTACGTTTCAAACTGAAGGGGGCAGCGAAATGTTCAATACTGCATGCTGCAAAATGCCCCGCTCCAACAAGCTGTGGACCATTATATCTGTTTGAGCAGCCTTCACTGGCACAGTTCACTGGGAGAAAACGTTCCTGTCAACATAAATTCTTGCTCCTAACTTTGTCATTTTTAATTTGATATTTAAATAGTTGTGATTTTACTTGTGATGGCAATGGGTTTAATTTATTTCAGTTTTCTTAGGGATAGCGCTATCTATATTTTAAAGCATTGCTTTATGATTTTTCTGTATTAATTTTACAGCATGCTTTGCACATTCTGTGTATGTAAATTATTAACCCCTAAGTGAACATGATACAGTCAGTATGGCTCTACAAATATGACAGGAAAATAGTGTTCCTTATTGTAGAAAAGTAAGTTATCAGATTCAAATATTTTATTATTTTATAAAAAAAATTATTATAAATAATTTATATTATAAATATTATTCCTGCTGAAACTGAAGTAAATTCCTCATGTAATGTTAGCTATTTTGTAGTTAGGAACCAATGCACAAAACAGTAACCACAAAATAAATCTGGATACAAACATGTAAATTATCTATACAAATGAAAAGGGCAAGAAAGAACCAATTAAACCCACCCCATTGAGACACAATGTAGCCTGGTACACTGCTGCAGCTACTTACCTCACCATACTTCTGCCCTGCTGCTTTGTTGTATTGGCATGACCAAGTAATCAGATTCGGCCAACACTGAACGTAAGGAATACCTTTATACATCAGGCATCCAGGATTGTTTATGTGGTACATTCCTTTAAAAATTACAAGTCCCACCCAGTCAATTACGGGAAGATCATGCCCCTGGTGGTGCTTTGTGTTGATCCAGCAAAATTCAGATACTTCTCTCTAGCCTTGAAAAGATTGTCCCCTTTAAAGCTGTAGTAGGAACCTGACATCCTGTGGCAGCAGGGATTGTTTAGTTCCAAGCCAGGATGGTGTGCAGCTTGGATGGGTATTAACAGATGGTGGTGTTCCCATGTATCTGCTCCTTTGTCTCTCTGGGTGGTGGAGGTCAGGTATTTGAAAGGTGCCTTCGGAGGAACCTTGATAAGTTGCTGCAATGCACCCTGTATGTGGTACTCACTGCTGCCATTGTGAGCTGGTGGTGGAGGGACTGAATGTTTAAGATGGTGGATGGATTGCTGATTAAGCAGGCTGCTTTGTCCAGGATGCTATTGAGATGCCGTAGCGACAGTTCCTCAATAATCAAATCATTATTTTCTATATATAGGACTCTTGCAATAAATATATGTGAGAACAAAGTTGAGTGGTCATTTTTCACCTCTGTGAGCAGCTCATATAATGTCATACCAGTAAGCCAGAGATTAAGAAAATATTTCCATGGCAACTCCTACCAGCAACGTGGCTAAAAAACAGCAAGGAATCAAAACCTCATCCCTATCCCCATGGCACCAGTCATTAATATTCCAATGTGTTGTACCACTGCACTCTATGGGAAAGATCATTTAAAATTTTTAAAAAGGCGTACCACAGGGATCTGTGCTGGGTCCCCTTTATTCAGCATTTATATAAACGACATAGATGACTATGTGGGGGGGAGGATTAATAAGTTTGCGTATGACACAAAGATTGGCTGGGTGGTTAACAATGAGGTTGAGTGTCTTGGGCTATAGGAAGATATAGACAAGGGGGTCAAATGGGCAGATAAGTGGCAGATGGAATTTAGCCCTGAAAAGTGTAAGGTGATACACATTGGAAGAAGTAATTTGACAAGGAAGTATTCAATGAACGGCATGGCACTAGGAAGTTCTGAGGAACATAGAGACCTTGGCATGTGTGTCCATAGATCTCTGAAGGCGGAGGGGCATGTTAGTGGGGTGGTGAAAAAGGCATATGGGACACTTGTCTTTATCAATTGAGGCATAGATTACAAAAACAGAGAGATCATGTTGAAGTTGTATAGAACCTTGTTGAGGCCACAGCTGGAGTACTGTGTACAGATGTCACCACATACTGAAGGGAGTGCAGAGGAGATTCACCAGGTTGTTGCCTGGGTTGAAACATTTAAGTTATGAAGGGAGGTTGGATAGACTTGGGTTGTTTTCATTGGAGCAGAGAAGACTGAGGGGCGACCTGATCGGGGTGTACAAGATTATGAGGGGCATGGACAGGGTGGATAGGGAGCAGCTGTTCCTCTTAGTTGAAGGGTCAGTCACGAGGGGACATAAGTTCAAGGTGAGGGGCAGGAGGTTTAGGGGGGATGTGAGGAAAAACTTATTTACCCAGAGGGTGGTGACGGTCTGGAATGCACTGCCTGGGCAGGTGGTGGAGGTGGGTTGCCTCACATCCTTTAAAAAGTACCTGGATGAGCACTTGGCACGTCATAACATTCAAGGCTATAGGCCAAGTGCTGGTAAATGGGATTAGGTAGGTAGGTCAGGTGTTTCTCATGTGTCGGTGCAGCCTCGATGGGCTGAAGGGCCTCTTCTTCACTGTGTGATTCTGTGACTCTGGCTTCATTCCTGAAAGTGAAAAGAGATAATCCCTGCAAAATGCTTCCCTCTGTTCCTGACCACGCAAAAGAAAGAGGCCCCAGACTGAAACTCATGCAAGATAAAAGCAAAATACTGTGGATGCTAGAAACCTGAAACAAAAACAAAAATTGCTGGAAAAACTCAGCAGGTCTGACAGCATCTGTGGACAGAAAGACAGGGTTAACGTTTTGAGTCCATATGACTCTTCTTCAGTTCTGAAATTCATACATGCTCTTTATCAATGATATAACTATTCCCAAACAGTTACACAGATGTTGTGCTGCTGTGATCCCAGAAATACCTGACTAATTTTTCCCTTCAATATTTATCCTTCTCACCTAAAGCTGGCAACTTGTTGTGGGTGACTGGCCAGCCTGGATTTCCAGCATCCGCAGTTTTTTGCTTTTATCCAAGTAACTGTTTGTCATGCATACCCTGAAATGGTGCACATATATGAACATACGAATTAGGGGCAGGAGTAGGCCATTCGGCCCCTTGAGCCAGTTCTGCCATTCAATAAGATCATGGCTGAACACTCTTCCATCTGAAGTGGACCTCAATTTCCAGCTGGACTGGACTGTCCAGCTCTGGGTCAGTATCTCTGTTCACCTCAGTAGCAATTATTGGAGATCTTCATCATGCTCTATATTTGGAAGGTAATTTTATATCCTTCGGTAAGATTTTTAAAACACTGATTTTTGACAATCTTCTTTTTGTAACTATTGTATGAATAGTTGTGATTCACACATATGATGTTTTGTACGTTTAGGTTGTTATCTTTCTTTTATCAAAGCAAACTTACATACATTTTATGAAGCTGCAATATATATTAATTGCAGCGAGTGGTTCGAGTCTGGAATGCCCTGCCTGGAAGTGTAGTGGAGGCAGGCTCAATCAGGAGGGCATTAGATGATTTTTTCAATAGAAACAATGTGCGAGGTTATGGGGAAAAGGCAGGAGAATGGCACTAAGTCATAATGCTTATTTGGAGAGCCGGTGCAGATACAATGGGCCAAATGGCCTCCTCCTGCGCCAATAAAAATTCTGTGATCTGATGCAACCTCAACCCCACATTCTTGCCTACCCCGATAACCTTTCACCCCCTTGTTAATCAAGAATCTATCTAGCCCTACCTTAAAAATATTCAAAGACTCTGCTTCCACCGCCTTTCGAGGAAGAGAGTTCCAAAGACTTACAACCCTCTGAGAGAAAAAATTTCTCCTCGTCTCTGTCTTAAATGAGCGACCCCTTATTTTTAAACAGTGACTCCTAGTTCTAGATTCTCCCACAAGATGCAATATCCTCTCCACATCCACCGTCAAAATCCCTCAGTTTTCGATCAAATTGCCTCTTACTTTTCTAAACTCCAGTGGATACAAGCCTAACCTGTCCAACCTTTCCTCATAAGACAACCCACCCATTCCTGGTATTAATCTTGTAAGCCTTCTCTGAACTGCTTCTAATGCATTTACATCTTCCCTTAAATAAGGAGACCAGTACTATACACAGTACTCTAAATGTGGCCTCACCAGTGCCCTGTAGAACTGAAGCATAACCTCCCTAATTTTGTAATCAATTCCCCTCACAAAAAGCATTAACATTCTATTAGCTTTCCTAATTACTTGCTATACCTACATACTAACCTTTTGTGATTCATGCACAAGGACACCCAGATACCCCTGAAACTCAGAGCTCTGCATCACTCCCCATTTAGATAATAAGTTTCTTTTCTGTTTGCCAACATTATACTCCATTTGCCAGATTTTTGCCCATTCACTTAACCTATTTATGTCCCTTTGTAGTTTCCTTATGTTCTTTTCACAATTTATTTTCCTACCTATCTTTGTGTCATCATCAAATTTAGCAACCATATCTTTGGGCCCTTCATCCAAGTCATTTGTATAAATTGTAAAAAGTTGAGGCTCCAGCACTGATCCCTGTGGCACACCACTTGTCGCACCCTGCCAACCAGAAAAAGACCCATATATGCCAACTCTCTGCTTCCTGTTAGCTAGCCAATCTTCTATCCAAGGTGCCGCACAGGAGGCTGTTCAGTAAGATAAGAGCCCATGGTGTTAGAGGCAAGGTACTAGCATGGATAGAAGATTGGCTGTCTGGCAGGAGGCAGAGAGTGGGGATAAAGGGGTCCTTCTCAGGATGGCAGCCGGTGACTAGTGGAGTTCCGCAGGGGTCAGTGTTGGGACCACAACTTTTCAATTTATACATTAATGATCTAGATGAAGAAACTGAGGGCATCCTGGCTAAGTTTGCAGATGATACAAAGATAGGTGGAGGGACAGGTAGTATTGAGGAGGCAGGGAGGCTGCAGAAGGATTTGGACAGGTTAGGAGAATGGCAAAGAAGTGGCAGATGGAATACAACATGGGGAAGTGTAAGGTCATGCATTTTGGTAGGAAGAATAGAGGCATAGACTATTTTCTAAATGGCGAGAGAATTCAGAAATCTGGAATGCAAAGGGATTTGGGAGTCCTAGTCCAGGATTCTCTTAAGGTTAACTTGCAGGTTGAGTCGGTAGTTAGGAAGGCAAATGCAATGTTGGCATTTATTTTGAGAGGACTAGAATATAACAGCAGGGATGTGCTGCTGAGGCTTTAAAAGGCTCTAGTCAGACCACATTTAGAATATTGTGAGCAATTTTGGGCCCCGTATCTCAGGAAGGATGTTCTGGCCCTGGAGAGGGTCCACAGGAGGTTCACAAGAACGATCCCAGGAATGAAAGGCTTAACATATGAGGAACATTTGAGGACTCTGGGTCTATACTCGATGGAGTTTAGAAGGGTGAGGGGGGATCTGATTGAAATTTACAGAATACTGAAAGGCCTGGATAGAGTGGACATGGGGAAGATGTTTCCATTAGCAGGAGAGACTAGGACCCGAGGGCACAGCCTCAGAGTAAAGGGAAGACCTTTTAGAACACAGATGAGGAGAAGTTTCTTTAGCCAGAGTGGTGAATCTATGGAATTCATTGCGACAGAAGGCTGTGGAGGCCAGGTCATTGAGTGTATTTAAGACCGAGATAGATAGGTTCTTGATTGGTAAGGGGATCAAAGGTTACAGGAAGAAGGCGGTAGATTGGAGTTGAAAAACTTATCAGCCATGATTGAAAGGTGGAGCAGACTCAATGGGCCGAATGGCCTAATTTCTTCTCCTATGTCTTATGGTCTTATAATATGTTATCCCCTACACAATGAGCTTTTATTTTCCATGATAACCTTTGATGTGGCACAAATGCCTTCTGGAAATCTCAGTACAGTACATCCACCAGTCCCCTTTATCCACAGCACATGTGACTCATTCAAAGAACTCCATTAAATTGATTAAACATGATTTCCCTTTCACAAAACCATGTTGATTCTACCTGATTGCCTTGATTTTTTTTAAGTGCCCTGTTATAACGTCCTTAATCATAGTTTTTAACATTTTCCCTATGACTAGGCTAACTGGCCTGTAGTTTCCTGCTTTCTGTCCCCCTTCCTTTTTGAATAAAGGAGTCCCATTTGCTATTTTCCAATCTAATGTAACCATCCCCGAATCTAAAGAGTTTTGGAAAATTAAAACCAATGCATCAACTATCTCACTAACCACTTCTTTCAAGACCTTAGGGTGAAGTGCATCTAGATTTGGACATTTGTCAGCCCGCAGCCCCAACATTTTGTTCAATACCATTTCCCTGGTGATTGTAATTTTCCAAGTTCCTCTCTTCCTTCCATTTCCTGCTTTACAACTATTTCAGGGATGTTACTTGCGTCCTCTGCATTGAAGACCGATGCAAAATACCTGTTTAATTCATCCGCCATCTCCCTACTTTCCATTTTCAATTCGCTAGATGCACTTTCTATAGGACCAATGTTCACTTTGTTAACTCTTATTTAAATATCTATAGAAACTCTTACTATCCAATTTTATATTACTAGCTAGCTTTCTCTTGTACCAGAATTTTTCCCTCCTTATTAATCTTTTTGTCACTCTTTGCTGTTCTTTATATTCTTTCCAATCTTCTGACTTGCCACCTATCTTTGTGCAATTATATGCTTTTTGTTTATGTTTGATTCTGTCTTTAACCTTCCCTTAGAATTTTTCTTTCTCATTGGAATGCATCTATTCTGTGTATTCTGAAATATCCCTTTAAATGTCTGCCACTGAGCCTCTGTTGACCCATCTCTTAACCTCATTTGTCAGTTCACTTTAGCTAGCTTGGTTTTCATGCTCTCATAATTGCCCTTATTTAAGTTTAAAATACTAGTCTTGGACCCACTCATTTCTCCCCCAAAATGAATGTAAAATTCAGTCACATAATGATTGCTGTTATCTAGAGGTGCCTTCACTATGAGGTTACCAATTAATCGTATCTAATTGTGCAATACCAGGTCTTGTATAGCCTGCCTGGATCCAGAATGTGCTGTTCTAAAAAACTATCCCGAAAAGTTTCTATGAATTCCTCACCTACGCTACCTTTGCCC
Source organism: Carcharodon carcharias (assembly GCF_017639515.1). NCBI lineage: Eukaryota > Metazoa > Chordata > Chondrichthyes > Lamniformes > Lamnidae > Carcharodon > Carcharodon carcharias. The sequence goes on from NC_054468.1 coordinate 206,644,982, forward strand.
ATCTGATTTTTCCAGTCTACATGTAGATTAAAATCCCCCATGATTATCGCTGTACCTTTCTGATAAGTTGCCATTATCTCTTCTTTTATACTCTGTCCTACCATGTGGTTAAATTAGGGGGCCTGTACACCACTCCCACAAGTGACTCCTTGTCTTTATCATTTCTCATCTCAACCCAAACTGCTTCTACATCCTGGTTTCCTGAACTTAGGTCATCCCTCTCTAATGTGCTAAAACCATCATTAATTAACAGAGCCATTCCTCCACCTTTTCCTAACTTCCTGTCCTTCCTAGGTTTTTGTAGCATCTAGCCTTATCTGCTGATTTACTCTTAGATTTATACTCTCTGTCCCTTCCTGTTCAGTCTGTTTATTATTTCCCATATTAGTACCTTTCTCTCTTGCTTTGTCTCCGTTCTTTGGTTTACCGCATCTTCCCAAATTTGATCCCTGCCCCCATTATTCAGTTTAGAACCCTCTCTACTTCCCTAGTTATGCAGTTTGCGAGGACACCAGCCCCAGCACGGTTCAGGTGTAGACTGTCCCAGCAGTGCAGATCCCACTTTCCCCAATACTGGTGCCAGTGCTCCATGAACCGAAACCCACTTCTTCCACACCAGCCTTTGAGTCACGCATTCTTTTCTCTAATCTTACTGGTCCAATGCCAGTTTGCACATGTCTCAGGTAATAATCCAGAAATTATTACCTTTGAGGGTCTGCTTCTTAATTTGGTGCCTAGCAGCTCATACTGACTATACAGAGCCTCCTTCCTCATCCTGCCTATGTCATTGGTACCTACATGGACCACGACCACTGGATCCCCCTGCTCCAATTGCAAATTCCTCTCCAGGCCTGAGTGAATATTCCGAATCCTGACACCAGTTAGGCAACATAGCTATCTGGACTCTTGCTCCTTGCTACAGAGAACAATGTCAATCCCCCTTGCTATACTGTCCCCTACTACCACTACATTCCTTTGTGCTCTCCCACTTGAATGGCTTCCTAAACCACAGTGCCATGTTCAGTCAGCTCATCCACCCCGCAGCCCCCACTCTCATCCAAACAAGCCGAAAGAACCTCAAACCCATTGGACATTTGCAGAGGTTCATGCTCCTTACCTCTGGGTCCCCTTACCTGCCTCAGCTACAGTCACACCTACAAGAGTCCCTGACCATCTTCCAAATCAGAAGATCCTATTCTAACCGGTGCAACCACCTCTTGATACAAAACATCCAGGTAACTTTCCCCCTCCATGATGTGTCGCAGTGTCTGCAGCTCAGCCTCCAGCTCAATGACTCTGAGCCAAAGCTCCTCAAGCCACAGACACTTACTGCAGATGTGCTAGCTCTGGATAACACTAGTATCCAGGAGCTCCCATATGCTGCAGCCATGACAAATCACCTGTCCTGCCATACTTATGTGCTTTGATTAATTACTTAATTATTTTATCCAATTATTATTTTCTTTTATGTATTTATTAATCATATCAGAAATTCCTGTACTATTTTAAAACTTAAGAATAGAATAGACCCTGACTACTTACCAGATACTCACCAAACAGTAGCTTCTTTCTCTGTAGCAGAACAAGAACCAGTTCCTACAGGGGGAAAGAGTTAGAAAAAACAAAGGAGAACCTCCCTCCTCACCAAACTCCCTCATCACACCAAACTCTCACACTCAATTAATGTTGCACACTCAGTGTTAGTTGCACTGAGAATGTCTGAATTTACATGTTCTAAACAAAAGGATTAGCTGAGCTCAGGTACAGCATGACCAGTTCAAGCTAGTCCTTATTTAACTATTTCAGCTGCTGCCAGTGGATAGCTTCTATCTTCCTGCTTAGGCCCCTGGATGAGACTTAGAATTTAAATAGTTCTTACAGTCAAACAGTACTTGCAGTTACATGGCAATATTAGATTTTTAGAAAGATATTTCCTCTCAGCTCATCAATCTCTCACACTCGGTTGAGGTCACATACTCAGTGGTATATGGTACACTTTCCAAGAGGAGTCACTGGATAGTGTTTGGAAGTGTAAATCCCACATGATTTTTTTCCCTTTGTTAACCTAGGTACACCAATGCCAATTGTGATGGTCCCTAGCACTAACGTGCCTGAGATCAGTTAACTTAGCAGAAGAAATCAAATATGGGCCTTTCTTGCCTGCCAAAAATGACACTGTGGATCACTATAATGTTAAAGTGCCATATAAATCATCAAATTCTTACAATGCTGAACTACATAGAGATAATGGTCACTAAACTGCCTGGTGTTAATATTCAAAGTGTTAAATTTACAAAGACGGAAAGGAATGCATGATGGCACCTGGTATCTACACTCGTGGCACAAATTTCCCTGAGGTTGAAACACAACTACAAAGACCAAGGCCGTTTGGATATAATCAAATCAGAAGCAAAGGTCAAGATTCTCAAATCCCCTACACCATCAGCACTCGAGCTGTACTGGTTCAAGGAGAAGGTTCAGCAGCAAGCACTTTTGCAGGACAATCAGAAAAGGGCAATAATGCAGATTTGTCAAATCCCAAGAACAAATCAGAAAAAGGGCACTGACTTGTGGTTTTGATAGAAAATTGGTGACGTCACAGACATTAATGCCAAAGCTCCAGTAAAATTCCTGGAAAATCTTGAAATTCTGTGCATTAGAAACTGAACATAAGTTAGTAATATCAAGGAATCATGGACACACTTTTGCACCAACACAAATTGAGTGCACCATGGGAGGAACGGGTCTGCATTTTTGAATAAACAATCCTTAACATTCCAATAAAACTATCTAGCCCATGGAATTTACTCAGTGTCCTGCTTAACTTTCATCCCTCAACCAATCTCACCAAAAACAGATTAACTGGTCATTATTTGTTGTGGGTTGCTGCTAATGTAAAATGTTTTGCTCTTTCACCCATAGAATCGCAGCATCCGTACTTCAATTTAATTCACTGTACAAAAAATCCTTCCTGGGAGAGGCGCTAAGATGTTAAATGATGGTAAATCTGACCTGCTAGTGTAATTAATAGGAGAAATAAAATATGATGTATTTCCATAATTTGCATCTCATTGTAGTTTGGCTGGTGAAAAAAATTCCGCCACATTCTACGTGAGTTGTACCAGGAAACTGTTTCAGTCTGAGTGGAAAATCCCGCTCACATTTTCTTAGAGGCACTTTTGACCTCACATTCTCTCGCATCCTTGCTTTTCTCTCATACACATGAACATAGTCGACAATTGTCAGTGCGTGAGCGGATGACGGCTTTACCCTCAGTTCAAACATTTATCTTGGAAATGTCCGGTGTGATTTTAACAGTGAAGTTCTTCTGTCTCACACTTTTTGCTATAATTACACTTTGACAAAACAAACGACAGCAAAATCTCCACGATCCAACGGCAAATATAATACTTCACAGCTAAATCTTTTTTTAAAAACCTTTTTTTTTCATTTCATACAATTCATCATATTTGATAGAGCAGTCCAAAACAGTGCAATCAACAGTGAGCTTTGCCATTGCCATATCTGCATACACTCAAAGACTTCTTTCTCACGCTTAGACCCATTCACACACTAATTGCTATTGCCAAAAGCACAAGCAGATTCAAATCAACTCACACAACAAATATTTGCTGTACAGGTACACACTAAACTCACATGCACAAACCACGCATAAATTTATTCTTTCTCTAACCTCAGATGTTTGCATGTTACAAATACGCCAACTCACCGCAGGTCATCCAAATGCACACTGAACTTTACGCTCAGAGATTAACACTGATAGGAAAATAGGAGTAGGAGTAGGCCATTCAGCCCCTCGAGCCTGCTCCCCCATTCAGCTAGCTCATGGCTGATCGTCTACTTCAATTTTCCCCGCACTATCCCTTGATGCCATTAGTATATGGAAATGTATCGACCTCTGTCTGGAACACACTCATTGACTGAGCCTCCACAGATTCACACACTCAGACTCCATATGGGGACTTGCACTCGGTCATGCATCCACGCATTAAGAGATGCTCTTGGATAAGTGCACATTCCCAGGTAAAACACCCGCTTATTGAAACTCTCCCACTGATATTCTGACACTTTCATTCGCACATCCTTTCGCATTCATCGACGGTTGAGGCTGGACTGGCAGCCACAGACTCAGGTGACCCAGTCAGATAAGGCTGACAACCCTCCTCCAACACTCACTCCCCTCACCTCCTAGCCTCCCGCTCAGCCTCTCCCGGGCTGCTGAGGGAGCTCCTTACCGATAGTGGACACCACAGTTCCCACGAAGTAGAAAGCTCCGGTGAAGTCCCACCTGGGTCTCAGGGTGTCGGCGTGGATGCCGGCGGCGATGGCTGCCTCGTAGTCCCGCAGGAAGGCGCTCAGCTCGCCGGCGGCGATGTCGAACTTGTCGGCGAAGTTGCGCACGGTCCGGTTCCACCTGGCCCGAGCCTCCAGCTCGGTGGGCCGCTCGATGGCCGAGAAGACGGCGGCGCCGCACAGCAGGTAAGCCACGATGAGGAGGGCCAGCAGCACGAAGCGCCCGTTGTCCTCGTTGAGATGCAGGAGAGCGCAGCCCCGGGCGCTGGCACTGCCCATCATCCGCCGATCAGCAGCAGCGCCAGCAGATACCCTCTGCCAGGGGCACCCAGCGCCCGAGCACTCATCAACCAAACTTTCAGTGGGGGGGGGGGGGGGGGGGGTGGGGGGGAGAGAGGAGGGAGGGGGGGGTGGTTGTGGGGGGGGGGGGGGTGGTGTTTACAAACTTCGGCGGGCAAATATTACCCTGTTTCCTTCCCCCCCCCACCACCCCCACTCCCAACCTTTCAGCAGGACCCGAATTCCCAGCCGACTTGACCCCGAAGCTCCTGCGCCCCCACCCCCGATATTGGAACAAGACGTTCAGTCTGAAGTCATCAGCACTCTGGGAATGGGAGGAATATCAACTGCGGCTCTACACGTTTTCCCCTCCGACATCTCTTCCCAAAACCCCGAGCTGGGAGGTGCAGTCACCCCCCCCCCCCCCTCCCCTCCCCCCTGTGATGGTTTAGTCTCCAACATTCGCGCTCACAAAGCCCAGTCGGTCTGCAGCATTGCCATCTGAGCTCCGAAAGGCAACATCTTTGGTCCCTCCAATGCTGTCAGTCAGATCGATTTTTAATCTTATCCTCCGCCCCCCCCCCCCCCAATAGTCAGCCAATAACTCGATCAGCTTTAGCAAGCCTCGAACCCCAGTTTGCAACCAGTTGTTAACGAGCTGTCATACCTCCAGTGTCCAAATCAGGCTGGCCTGAAGGCTGTGGGGTGGCACGGAGAGGCGGTACCCGGCACACATTGGCAGAGAGTGGATGGCACTGCCTGCTGCCCTTCTCCGAGAACATGTCAAGTCCATTCCTATGTGAGAGTCTCCTTTGGAGATGTGGCCAGCCTGAAACAGAGAGAGAGAGAGAGAGACAGCGAGAGGTGAAGGAAACTGAGAGGCGGATCCCTCCTCTGCACAACCAGCCCCAACATCCATTTCAGCACCATGGACAGGGCTGCGGCTCAGCAATTTTGTTTCCCCGCCCCCACTCCCACCTCTGGCCTTTTACAACACTTGCCCCCCCACCCCCCCACCCCCCCCCCATACACCACCCCCAGTCCCAACTCCAGAAGTGAATAAAGTGCCCACGCTGTCGAGGGCGAGAGCTTCATGCTGCCAATGTCCGAACTTGCCCAGCTACTCGCCACCCGGCTCTCCCAGCAGCGTCTGGGCATCTCTCTGGGAGCCGCTTTCTCCAGCCCGGGTTTACCACGGGGTCGTCAAAGGCAGGAACTTTCATTTCTTGTGTCGAGCGGCTTTTCTTATGAGCCTGCAGGAAACTCTCATCTGCCCCGCCACCCCCTCCTGTTTATAAATGAAGTTCCTCAGGCGGTACCGAGCTGTCCGAGGTACAAGTTCACATCGAGTGAGCATTCCCCCGGCCAGGCTGAGTATAACATAGGGTATGAAAGCCACAGCTAAACTGGGCTCACTTTCTCTATTAGCTACAGATACTTTTCAATGTTATTTTTGTGAGATCATGAAAAATATGGCGTTTCCAGGGCCCCCCTCTCCCCACTTGCTATATATATATAACCAGAAACAAAAGTAAATCACACGTGTTGCTCCCCACCCCCTCTATTATCAAACTACGAGGTGTGAGATAATCCTAAATGGCCCCATTAAACATTAACCCGGGGGAGGAAAGCGGTTCCACTGAGCAGCGTTGCCCGGGAGATGTGTTGATGAAAGATTGTGAACTGTCGGCCGGATTTCACACACCAAGAAGGAGCTGCTGGGGCTGTAACATCGGGGCTCAGTTATCTGGGACTAAGCCGACAAATCACAAACGAAATATTTTTTTTAAAAAAACACACAGAAAGACAGTGGACATTGCGATCTAAGCGGGCCGTGTTCTGAGACTGACAGTTCAACGTTAGGTTGACATTAAAACCATTAAAAAAAACCCAGAAAGATCAAAGGGGCGCAAATCGCAGAGCGGGTGAAAGGTTATTTAACCTGCTTTGGGATCCTGGATCCCAAGAGCCACTCTTACCAAGGATTCTCCGGGTAAAAAGGGAATCGCTTTATACTGGGATAGCCGGCACTGGGTAACAAGATAGTTTTGCAACGAGATCAAATTCATGTCATACGGTTCATCATTTTTACCGCGATTTATTTCTCCCCTCCCCCCCACCCCCCATTTTCAATGGGGAGGAAAATCACTTCTTGTTCATTGACTCTCCCGACAGCAGCGAAGAGCAGGTTGGCACAGGGCACACTCCAATCCCAGACCGACCTACCTGGAATATTATCGCCTTCCAAACGGGCCAACAGAGGATCAGGTCAACACTCCCGGCGCAAGGAGTTTGCCAGTTGACATTGTTCTGGCCGCTTTAGCCGGCCTCTCCCTGCAATCATTTCACAAGAAAACCCTCCGGGGGGTGGGGGGGGGGGGGTCTCCACGCTGCCTACAGTTGTAGCGAGGCACGTGGTTATTTCCAATTCATACTTCAAAACAAATTTCAAAAAGGAATGCCCAGCCCTGTGAAAACAGAAATCTCCCTGACATAGTTTCTGTAAATGTTCCAATCGGCGAGATTTCCCTCTCAAGGGTTGATGTTGTCATTTGCCAGGCAATTGCTTCATTTTGCTGGGTAGTTAAGGTCTGAATTGCACCCATTGCTGTATTTAACTCTGCAGTGTGGGGGCTCCCCAGGGTTACTTATATTCATCGAGCCCCCCCCCCCCCACCCACTGGTTAAGCAGAACACCAGCAGTTCAACACCTAAATGTTTCCAGGGTTCGAGCGGCCGTGGCTCAGCATTTACTGCCTGCGCTTCAACAGTCTCGGGGTGGGGGGGGGGAGGTTGGTGGGGCGGCGGGGGGGTGATTAAGGGATGTCAGGGGTGTTTAACGCCAGGCTTGACAGCCCCGTGGTGGAGTTAGGCTCCATCCGATACCCAACCGGAGCGGATCCACATCAGAGCGACTCCTGGATCTGGCGCGCACGGCAGATTCCGGCTCCGCGGGAGCTACAGCCGCAGCGTGCCGCCTGCGAGGTTTTCCTCGCCACTGGCTGACACGAGATGAAACCATTTCCCTCCTTCCTGTTGCTAATACCCGAAATGGGGCGGGAAAGCCACCCACCCAAGCAGAGACTCAGTTGGTGCCCTGTGTGCGCGACCGAAGGCAGCTCCTCAGCTGTGGGCTGACATTTAGCACAAGCTGGTGCCCCTGCACTGGTATCCCCGAGTTCAGTTTCCTGGGTTTCCATTGTTCGATATTGTTACCAGCCTGTTTGGGGCCATCAACATTTAAAGCAGAAATCCAAACACCCAGCCATTAAGGGACAGAACTACGTCACAAGATTTCACGATTTTAAACAAATTTTCTTGTATGTAAAGAGAAATCAGACAAACCCTAAGCACCCCTAACTTAACACTAGTTTGTAAAGACACACAAGAAATAGGAACAGGAGTAGGCCACACTACCCCTCGATCCTGCTCCACCATTCAATAGCATCACGGCTGACCATTTTCCTACCCGCACCCCTTATCCCTTAATTCCCTGAGACACTAAAAATCTGTTGATTCCAGCCTTAAATGTATCCAACAATGGGGCATCCACAACCCTCTGGGATAGCAAATGCCCAAAGATTCACAACCCTTTGAATGAAGTAATTTCTCCTCAACTCAGTTCTAAATGATCACCGTTATCCTGAGACCATGCCCATGTTTCAGATTCCCAGACTAATGGAAACAATCTCTCTCTGTACACCCTTTCAGAATTTTGTAGGTTTCAATGAGATCACCTCTCATTCTTCTAACTGCCAGAGAATATAAGCTGAATTTACTCAGCCAGTCATCATAGGACAACCCCCTTATCACAGGGACCAATTTAGTGAACCTTCATTGCACCGTCTCCAATGCAAGTATATCCTTTCTTAAATGTGGAAACCAAAACTGCATGCAGGATTCTAGATGTGGTCTCACCAAAACCCTTTACAATTGTAGTAAGACATCTTTATTTTTGCACTCCAACCCCCTTGCAATAAAGAACAACATGTTATTTGCCTTCCTAATTGCTTGTTGCACCTGCACACTAACTTTCTGCATTCCTTTGATGAGGATACTGAAGTCTCTTTGAACATCAACACCTTTTTCACACCTTTTAAAAAATAATCTGTTTTTCTATTTTTACAACGAAAGTGAATAACTTCACACTTCCTTACATCATACTCCTTCTGCCACCTTGTTGCTCACTCACTTTACCTGGTTATATCTCTTTGCAGCCTCTCTGTGTACTCCCCGCAGATTACCTTTCCACCTAGTTTGGTATCATCAGCAAACTTTGATATATTACACTCTGTATATTCATCTAGGTCATTAATATAGATCAGTATGGGATGACATTGACTCAGAATGGTGCTGAAGAAGTTCATTGGAGAACCAGACATGGCTCAGTGCAGAGCATCCCAGGCTCAGTGTGACATTGGAAGAATTCATTTCAGCACTGAACAAATAAGGCAAAGTTTCAAAAGATTCAAAAGTTTGAAATGTAATTTATATTTTTCCAAAACATTAGTAGAAAGCTGATTTGCATTGGCCAGAGTGTGACATGTAGTCAGCAGTATAACTTGGGTCTGTTAGCCCCACATTGCTGTCAGCTATTTGAAACCAAATGTTATCAGAAAATTTTTTTAAAAAGCAAAACTTTTCTGATGAAGGGTTGCAGGTCTGAAACGTTAACTTTGATTCTCTGTCTACAGATGTTGCTAGACCTGTTGAGTGTTTCCAGCATTTTCTGTTATTTTGTTATATTATATGTTATAACAGTATCCCTGTTTCACAATGTGAGATCAGGAAGTAAGGTTTTAGTTTGTGTTATAGGACTCATGGTGATGTTGTCTTGGTGAATCTATCAGGATTTCCCTTTGTATTTCTAATGGACTGGCAGGGTTCAGAAAGTGCCATAAGTGTGGCATGCAAATTTCATCATCTGAATCCTGAAACTGTTGTCTGGTCACATAATGCACTGTATATAGAATATTATTTATCTGATAATGTGTTACAAGGCTGTAATACAGTCAAAGAGGGTTGTTGCATCATGAGAGTAAAATTCAAGTCAGATACAGTCATCTGACTCCCCAGATTACTTGGTAGCTTTGCAAAACACCATCTGTATTCCCTGGACAAGCTTCTGACCATATATCCGTGCTATCACTAGTGCCACCCATTTCTGCCTCTGTAACATTGCCTGGCTCCACCTTAGCTCTTCTGCCTTTGTTACCTCGAGATATGACTACTTTAATGCACTTCTGGCTAGTTTCCCACATTCTACTCTCTGTAAACTTGAGGTCATCAAAAACTCTGCTGCTTGTATTCTTACTCGTACTAAGTCCCATTCGTCCATCACTCCAGTGCTGACTGAACTACCTTAGCTCCCAGTTAAACAACCCCTTAATTTTAAAATTTGCATCCTTGTTTTCAAATCATTCCATGGCAATGTCCCTCATTATCTCTTATCCAGCACTACAACCCCCCGAGATTGACACTTCTTTACTTCAGACCTCTTGAGCATCTCTGATTTTAGTTGTTCTATCATTGGTGGCCATGCCTTCAGCTGACAAACCCTATGCTCTGAAATTCCCTTCCTAAACCCTCCTGCCTCTCTACCTACCCTTCCTCCTTTAAGATACTCCTTAAAGCCTACGCCTATGAACAAGCAAGCTATTGGTTATCGGTCCTAGTATTGGCTTAGGTGGTGTGGTATCAGTTGCTAGGAAGCACCATGAGATGTTTCATTATGCTTCTGCACTGGCTCTCTGCAAGGAGGAAATCAGTCCTACTCCCAATCCTTTTCCCACAGTCCTCCAAATGTTCTCCCTTTAGACGCTTATCCAATTCTTCTTTGAGAGCCACTTTTGAACCTACCTCCAACACACTTCCAGGCAGTGCATTCCAGATCCTAACTACTTGCTGTGTATTCAAGTTTTTCTTCATATCATCATTGGTTCTTTTGCCAATCGCCTCAAATTGATGACCCCTGGTTCCTGACCCTGCTGCCAATGGGAACAGTTTCTCCCTATCTACTCTGTCTAGACCCCTCATGATTTCAAATATCTCTATCAAATTTCCTCTCAACCTTCCTGTTTCTAAGGAGAATAAATGCAACTTCTCCAATCTATCCATGCATCTGAAGCCCCTCATCACTTGTACCATTCATGTAAATCTTTACTGCATCCTCTCCAGTGCTTTCACATTCTTCCTAAAATGTGGTGCCCAGAATTGGACACAGTTCTCTAGCTGAGGCTGAACCAATGTTTTATAAAAGTGCATCATAACTTCCTTGCTTTTGTATTTTATGCCTCTATTTATAAAGCCTACAAGCCTGTATGTTTTTTTAACAATTTTCTCAACCTGCCCTGACACCTTCAACAGTTTGTGCACATATACCCCCAGGTTCCTCTGCTCCTGCACCTCTTTAGAATTGTACCCTATATTTTATATTGCCTCTCCTAATTTTTACTACCAAAATGAATCACTTCACACTTCTCTGCATTAAATTTCACCTGCCACTGTCCGTCCTTTCCACCAACCTGTCCGTGTCCTCTTGAAGTCTATCAATATCCTTCTCGCAGTTCACAATATATCCAAGCTTTGTGTCATCTGCAAACTTTGAATTTGTGTCCTGTACACCCAAGTCTGGGTCATTAATATAGATCAAGAGAAGCAGTGGCCCTAATGCTGACCCCTAGGGAACTCACTTTGCACCTTTCTCCAGTCTGGAAAACAAACATTTACCACTACTCTGTGTTTCCTGTCACTCAGTCAGCTTCATATACATGCTGCCACCATTCCTTTTAACATATCAAACCAAAATTCTGTACTCTGTGGCTCCTGTAGTGTTGTGGATTGCGATTTGTGTCTCTCAGCTTTTTCCACCTTATATATTGTGTTTCTAAATTACTGACCGGAACCTTGTCCATCTGTAAGGTTATTGTGACAATTTTTTACTTGTTTGAATTCCCTGTTACTTTGTGAGCTGTACTTTGCACGTTATTCCATTTGAATCCTACAGTACCAGGTTGAATAGTGAAATCTTAAATACATCCAATAAAGTCCATCTAACTATGGCAGGGATTGAAAGACAGGCTCAGATTTCCTTGACAAATCCAGGTGTCTTTGCTTTAAGCAACCTGGATCTGCTAAGGGAAGGTTTGAAGTGAATCAAGGTTGTATTTGTATTGATATCTCTGTCACAGCAATTTCGATGGCTTCGTGCTAGTTCAGGTCAAAACAGGCAGCATATCTGAAAATGAGGGTAAAATGCTTAAAGCTTAAAGCCCAGTTATGTACGTTTCATGACAAGACCCCAGGGTGGCTGCAACTAATTAACTTTCCAGTAATTTGCAAAGCAAGTATCACAGAGTCACACACCTACTGGAATCTGGGTTGATACCGAAAGGAGTATTGTTTGCCCCTCAGTTCAAAAGCAGCTGTGTTTCTGCAGCAGCCAGTAACCTTCTGTCTTTCAAGGCCACCATTTGCTAATGCCCGAGCACATGACTCCACGCACATGGAACCTTCATCCATCGCTCACATCTACTGCCCTGAGCATTTTCAGTGCTGCCTGCTGGGGCTCTCTTTCAGTTGTTTATCTGAGCTGACCTGCATCTCCACTCACCCAATGATCGCACTCACATGCAGCACCTGTGCCCACCCAACATGAGGATCTGCTCACTTTTGATTTCGACAATCATGGTTGTTGTCAAGTAACTTGTCAGTTCCCCCATCCTTTCCCCTACCCAGTCACCCATGCCCTTTTCTCTATCACTGTGTGGTCCCCAGCATCACCTTCCACCTCCCCAACATCATCTTCTAATCCAAACCCTTGTCATTCCAGGATGCCTGGGTAAACATGCATCTTCCCTACCTTCCTGAGAATCCGACCCCCATCCACACTGACCTCCCCACCCTCCTTCTACCAACCCCCAACGTCTGAGTCTGCCTCCGAGTCCCCAGCAATCACCCTCGCCGTCCCTTCTACCATTACCGATGCACCCTCACCCTCCGACACTACCAGCTCCCCCTGCCCCATCTTACATTCATCATTCCCTCCTACCACGCCCAGCCTCGGTTTGCACCCCAGAAGATAGTCATTGACTCCACAGACCCCTTCTGTGCAAGCTAACTTTTACATCCCCCCCCCCATTCCCTCCTACACCCTTAATCCCTCCTCCCCCAAACACCTTCCTTTCCCCGCGCTACCTCCTCACCTCCTCCCCCTGAGCACCTTCCCCTTTCCGCGCTCCCTCTTCCCCCCAAGACACCTTCCCCTATCCGAACTCCCTCTGTTATGCTTTCCTTTCTCTTTACACCTACCTCCCCAGTAGCAGCATTCTCCCCCATTACATCCTCCTCCCTCCATACTCTGGCCTCCCCCCTCCCATCCTCAGACTCCGAAACCTCGTCCCCTGCCCTCCTGGCACCTTAATTCCCCCTCCTCCCAAATTCACCTCCCCCCCATACACCTTTCTCTCCCACTCACACTTGGACCTTCCTCCCTCCCCGCACCCCCCCCTCCCCCCACTTCATGGTGGAGTTCAGTCCAGATGAGTTTCTAGTTGGAGACAATAACATGAAAATCCTTGAAACAAGTGAACGTGTAGCATGGTGAGTTTTCTATGCTTAGGCTGCTGGACAGATGATGATTAGAGGCTTTTAAAATCAAACAGGCTTCAAGGAGTTGAAAGACGGTGGCCAGCTGCTTGGTCATCGGGAGCCACTGGAGTTCTTTCTGGTTGGTGTTAAAGCAGCAAACTGAGCCGTGAGGCTAAAAATGTAATATTAAAATGATTTAAAACCATTAAATGAGTTAATTGCAGCTTCGCAAGCAGTTTCTGTGCTCCTGGCCAAAATCCATTGCTCCCCTTAGGAGTCAAATGGTGGCTGTTAACACTTCTTCAGGTATAGCGAGTTTCAATGTCTCTGTCTTTGTTATCTCCCTGGCTGGGGGTGTCAGTTTGTCTGTTAGTCATCTAGTTTTATGACTATTATGTAGCATTGCAATCGGCGTGAGATTCCATAAGAATGGGAATGGAACCCTCTTGTTCTTGTCGTCTTTGTTGGAACCTTCCAGAACAGATGGCCAATCTTGCGAGTCGCAGGACCTGTAGCAGCTATTCTGTGGTTCAGCAGAAGTTCATTTTAAAATAGCAAAAAAGAATAAAGTTTTGATACACACAGTTTTGATTTCTTTTCTTGTCTTCTTGACATAACAGACCCATCATGTTTCTGCTGGCCCCCTGAAGGAGTACTTCACTTAGTGCCATTCCCCTGCCTTTTCCCAAAACCCTGCAATTATTTCCTTTTCAGATAACAACCCTTTCTCTTTTGACAGCCTCCATTGACCTTGCCTCCACCACACTCCCAGGCTGTGCATTCCAGATCCTAACCACTTGCTGCTTGAAAAAGATTTCCCTCATGTCACCACTGCTTCTTTTGTCAATTACCTTAAATCTGTGTACTCTCATTCTCAATCCTTCTACCAATGGGAACAGTTTCTCTCTATCTACTCTGTCCAGACCCCATGTGATCTTGGATACCTCTGTCAAACCTCCTCTCAATCTTCCCTTCTCCAAGGAGAACAATTCTCCTATCTATCTACGTAACTGAAGCTTCTCATCACTAGGATCATCCTGGTTAACCTTTCCTGTAGCCTTTCTTATGCCTTCACATCATTCCTAAAGTGTGGTGCCCAGAACTGGATGCAATATTCCAGTTGAGGCTGAACTAATGTTTTATACAGGTTTAACATAACTTCCTTGCTATTGAACTCTGTCTTTATTGATAAAGTCCAAGATGTTGTATGCTTCATTAACCCTGCTCTCAACCTGTCCTGCCACTTTCAATGATTTATGCACATATATGTCCAGGTTCCTCTGCTCCTGCAATCCCTTTGGAATTGTACCCTTTATTTTATATTGCCTCTCCATGTTCTTCGTACCAAAATGAATCACTTTATACTTCTCTGCATTAAATTTAATTTGCTAGTCATCCACCCATTCCATAAACTTGTTTATGTCTTTTTGCAGTTCTACACTATCCTCCTCTTAATTCGCAATAGTTCCAAGTTTTGTATCACCTGCAAATTTTGAAATTGTGCCCTGTACACCAAGGTCTAAGTCGTTAATATATATCAGGAAGAGAATGGGTCCTGACACTGAATCCACGGGGACTCCACTATGAACTTTTCACCAGACTGAAAAACAATTGGTCACCACTAGTCTTTGTTTCATAGGATGAATCTCAGGATGGTTAGCGCACAGGAGGTCATTTGACCTGCTTTTCCATGCTAACGTTCTGCAAGGGCTACTTAGCAAGTCCCACTCCCCGACCTATTCCCTGTAGTCCTGCAAATTTTTCTTTACCGGTTATTGTCCAATTTCCTTTTGAAAGCTACAATTGAATCTGCCTCCACCACACACTCTAACAGTGCATTCCAGGTCCTAAGCACCAACTGTGTAAAAAAAACTTTCCTTCATGTTGCCTCATGTTCTTTGCTATTCAGTGTCCTCTAATTTGACAGAAAAAGCTTCGATATATTTTTGGAAACTTTTGTTGCTTATGTTTGATTTAAATTATTGCTTCCCTCTTTCCTATCTGAAAGGTGAATGGCTGGAAGGGTAAAATCAGGTGAGTACCTTATTTGAGCTAACTCCTTGCTAGAACAACCCCAAACTAATCTAACTGATCTACTTAATCCCCATAGGCCTGTAACATCCTCTGTTTCACATTTTTATTGACTCTGCTCTATTCCATGTGGACACATTTACTGCAGTGCTAGTAAATTTCCCAAATGTTGACATCCAGAAAGTGCAAAGTCGTCAACATTAGAACCAACCCAACCACTGCTCCCCTAGCTGTACCAATGCTAAACAAAGTCTTCAGGGAATACCTACACAATCTTGGTAAGAAATAAATTGTTGACTTAATAAAGCTAACACATATGGAACATATCTCAAACATGCACCACAATACAATGAACAATACCGTGAGAGAGCAACTGTGTTCAGACCTGAAACATTTCAATTTAGTCTTCCAAAGTCATATCATGTGAAATTATTTAAGAGAATCACACCTTAAAGTGCCACATGTCCTTGGGCAAAAGGCGGTAATAGACTTAACCACTTCCTTATTAAATTACTAATGAAAACTCCAATTGACTTAAATGAACGAATCAAATGTAACAAAGGGTGCTAATGAGGAACAAGCAAAGTTCTTAATAGTCAGATAACATTAAATAGAACACCAAGCAATCAGATACTTTTTTCAAAGCTTTCCTTTCTATATACATAGCCGACCAATCAAACAGTCAGCCAGTTCCTTCAACTTGCTTTCAGCCTCTCTTTCCTTTTCCAGTCATACAGTTTGAAATAAAATCTTATGACACAATAAACACATGAAGGATTATGTAATCCTTTTAACCATGACTAAATGCAACAATAATTTAATGTTAGAAATATCTGCAAGAAGTTTCCCTCTCACTGACCTGTGCTTTTTCCTGAGGTACCGAAGCTGGACTTGGAAATTTGAACTGAGCCTGGGATGTTGGGGATTTCCAACTTCCGTGACAAATTCTGAATACACGGGAGAAAGGGATACATCAGAGGAGTTTTTACTTTGATCCTATGATACTTCAGTTGTGGAAACTAGATAGAACATCTACAGGTACCAACTGGGTGATAATGGTGGAATGATCAAAACTTGTAAACAAGGTATTTTTTTCAGTTCCTGAGTGAACCATGTTTCATAGGATAGTTCTTTTTTATTTGTATTACTGAGGGGGAAAAGGCATCTCTGCTGGGGTTAGTGGGGAATGCTTATGAGGTGCTTTACTGATCTCAAACACTGCAGTCAGAGTTGGTCAGTCAAGCAGGCCTGAATACAAATAATGGTCATTCTAGAGAGGATGGTGGGAAAGAAACCTTACTGAGTGGGGTTAAACCAGAATCCACTAGTAAAAGTAGAGCAGAGAAAACAATGCATCTGAGATCTGTGTTCTTCTGCATCAGTGAGATATGTAATATCTTTGCCTTGGTTCAAACATGTGACACATTACTTGAGCATATTTGCTGCATTACACTAATGGTTAAATCATTGCCATATGTAGGCCACAGGGACCACAGTAAGCATGAAAAAAGTCCACTTCAGGCCTGGATTATCTCTGTGCAACACTTCAAGAAGTCAATGAATATAAATAACAATTAGTAGAAGGTGCTATTTTCATGGTTCATGACTATTTTCATTCTATCCAACCACTTACACGCGCAAGGTGTGAATCAATAATGAGGAACTCAGTCGGTGAGGTTAGCTGTTTATATCTGGGATTCTACTTTCCTCCGGTAATTAAAAGGGAAGCAACATAGATGTAATTGACAGCGATATTGTCATGTGGCAATTAATGCAAAATCTAATTTTAGATTTGTCCCCATGCAGAGAAGGCAGCCTCATAATACAATTAGAAATTGTGTGCAGAGCTTTGAACTTCAGCAAAGTTGAAACGAGTCAAATGGAAAATTGGGTAGCTGATCTACTACCATACATTTTACTCCTGACTGGTTGCACCCTATGCCAGATATCAAAAGACATTCTTTGTCCATCATGTTGGTGACATGCTGCTCTATCAAAAATTGTGACAAACAGAACATGAAAGAAAATATGTAAACAGAAAATGAGCAAACTTCCATTTTGTTTCTTTTTCTTAAGATGTGTGCAGAGTAGGTTAGGGATTTGAGTGACACACTGGGTCCTTTAACCTGTGAGACATGAGACTTCAATTCAGTTCAAACCAATGAGCTGAAAGTCTCTTCATTCTACTTAGTATAAAATTTATCAATATAATGAGCTTTTATAGGCAAGTTCTTATACAGCAAAAATGCATTCACATTTCAGCACAGAATTGATACTGTTGTGAACAATGTACATTTTTTAAAGTTGAATATGTATATATTATGTATATATATATATTTGTGTGTTAAGAAAGGTAAAAATAGTTTCAGTTTCACTTAGGTTGTTTGTGAGCCTTGGTGTCTGGGAGTCTGGATAGACTCCTGACTAAAGGTCAGGTCTTCTGGGTTTGTTTGTACATATATACATTTAATGAGGTTTTACAGCCCCTGAAGTTAAAGAGATGGGTTAAAAGGGGTTAAAAGTTTAGTGACCCTGGGGAGAAAAACACAAAATAGATCAAATTTACAGTTGCCACTGACAGTGGTCAAGTGACACAGACACAGAGAAAAGACAGGGAGAAAAAGGAGAGTTCAGTCAGTGTCAGAGAGGACAGGAATTTTAAGCTCTCTGACAAGAGAAACTACAAGGCTATTGGGGACAGCAGTTGGCTGAAGAGTCAATTATAGAAATCAGTAAAGTGATCAGTTTAGCAGAGATGCTACCGAAGGCTGAGCTTAGGGAATTTATTTGTTTACACTGTAGTTAAGAAACAGTGAGTTTGGTGTGCGGTTTGGGTATCTCAGGGAGAGATAGGAGTTTGGTGAAAAGCATTGAGTGAATGCTCAGGAATTCACCAGAAAACAAAGTTTGCCACTGTGCCAGTCCCAAGTGAGAAGCCTTTGCGTCAAGCTAGTGGTAACTCGTCTGTGGTAACTGATTTATGTGTCTGTAAAGATATTGCTGGGGTAAAGGAATAGTGTGAATTTGAATCATCTTCTTGTGTTTGTATTGAGATCTTTTCAACCTTTTTGACTGGTGTAATATAGTTTATTTTTCCTGTTTAATAAGTATTTTATTCGTTGTGTTAAAAGTTCATCAACAGACTCCTGTGAATTTGTTCAGTAACTTTCTTCCATGGTTCTTAAAAAAAGCATTAGGATCTATCAGGCCAGGTTTCACTCTGGGATCTAACTTGTCCAGTATTAGCAGCTAGGATCATAACAATAATCACATTAATATATTTCTTACTAAAACAAATCTTCAAGGCTGCCTGCTGGCGCAGTGAGTCATGGTAATGTCCGTTGAGAACATAAGAAATAGGAACAGGAGTAGACCATTCGGCCCCTCGAGCATGCTCTGCCATTCAATAAGATCATGGCTGATCTTCTTGTGTTTCAAATTCCACATTCCCATCTAACCCCGATAACTTTTGATTCCCTTTGCCTAACAAGAACCTATCTACCTCTGCCTTAAAAATATTCAATGACCCTGTTTCCACCACCTTCTGAGGCAGAGTTCCAAAGTCGCACGACCCTCTGAGAGAAATTTTTTTTTCCTCATCTCTGTCCTAAAAGGGCGACCCCTAATTTTAAAACAGTGCCCCCTAGTTCTGGACTCACCCACAAGAGGAAACATCCTTTCGACATCCACTTTGTCAAGACCAATCAGGATCTTGTATACTTCAATGAGATCACCCCTCACTCTTCTAAACTCCAGTGGAAACAAGCCCAGTCAGTCCAACATTTCCTCATAAGACAACCCATTCATTCCAGGTATCAATTTAGTCAACTTCCTTTGTGCTGCCTCCAATGCATTTACATCCTTCCTTAAATAAGGAGACCAAACCTGCACACAGTATTTGAGGTGCGGTCTCACCAATGCCCTGTATAACTGAAGCATAACATCCTTACTTTTATGTTCAATCCCTCTCATAATAAAGGATAGCATTCCATTAGCCTTCTTAACAGTAACAGAGTAACAGAACATCGGTATGATTCACTGAACAGAGAACCATCAGAGGAAAGTGACCGATGGGAATTATTTAGACAGGCCATATGACCATTGAACAAAGAAAAGCATTGGAGAAAAAGGCCCTTTGGATTAGATCCCTTGCCTGTTGTGTTAGTCAAGACATGACAGAGGTGGAAAATCCCAGAAAATTAGAACAAAGATAATTTTAACATGCATGTGGGATAATCTAATTAAATGAAAATAAATAAGGATTATATTACAGTTTTTGTAATAAATTCTGAATGAGTTGAAACATTGTATAACACCAGAGAAACAAAGAAGAGGCTGAAGTTGCAGTATTATAATGGAATCAGGCTATGTCATATAATCAAACTACATTTTGGCACTTGGTTGACTATACATCACAGTAAAAGGATCAAAACATGGCATAGAACTAGGTTGATATATAAAAAAGCTGATTATACATACTGAAATGAATCAGGTGCTCATCTCTAATCACATCATAAATAAGAGGCTGACTGTACATTGTTATAAAGTGAACAGGTGTGTTGTAAAAACAGACTTCTATATAATTGTAATGACTGTAATTATTAAGGGTGTCAGTCATGAGATATAAAGTCATACAGAATCCTGGGCTGTATAAATAGAGGTGCAAAGTACAAAAGCAAGCAAGTTACAGTGGACATTTACAAAGCATTAGTTTGGCCTCAATTGGAGTATTGCGTCCAATTCTGGACACTTTAGGAGGGATGTGAAGGTTTTAGACAGGGTACAGAAAAGGTTATGAGATTTATGAAGGAGGAGAGACTTCAGTTACGTGAATAGATTGGAAAAGGTGAGGTTGTTTTTCTTAGAGAAGAGAAAGTTGAAAGGAGATTCAATAGAGGTGCTCGAAATCATGAGGGGTCTGGACAGCATAGTTGGAAAGAAATTGTTCCCATTGGTGGGAGGGCATCAATTTAAGGTGATTGCAAAAGAACTAATGGCAAAATGAAGAAGAATGTTTTTATACAATTAGTTATTGGAATGGTCAAGGCAGATTCAAACATGACTTTCCAAAGGGAATTGCATAAGCACTTGAAGAGAAAAGATTTGTAGGACTCTGGGGAAAAGGCAGCAGGGGGGGGGGGGGGTAGAGTTAAGGGGTCAGGACAGAAATAAATCTAACAGATAACAAACACCCGCACACAAAATAAAGAAGATACGTTGACTGTAGAATTGTTTTTTGTAACTAATATACTGTTATTAATAGTAATGCATGAGAAGTCCCAAGTGTCATAAGCTTACTTCAGTCTCCATTCAAATTACTAAGCAGTTCTTCCCTAATTGCCTGATCTCTGTGTGTTGTCTGTTTCAGCTGGATAAAGATGAATAGAATGATATTAGTTGGGACGCACTGCTCCGATCAAGCAATCCATTAGCTGGTGCAATTGCAGGTACCTCTTTTTTTAATTTCCTACCTTGCCCTTGGCCTTAGTTAGTCTTCTATGTACTGTGTATCTAAATGTACCATCTCACAGTTTGGTTATTCATGTTTAATGATGTTTCCTGACAATTATTATAGTATTACTTCAGCAGTGAAAGGAAATGATGGTGAATATTAACATGTTACAAATACCTTCCAATTAAAAACAAAGCCATCAGTGTTACACTGAGTTAATTGCATCAGTGGGATGACACAGTTAGTCTTAGTGCCTTTGGATTAGAGAAGAAACATAGTAAACATTTGGCAGCTGAAAATCTGAGGGAGTCAATCCCGGCAGTTATGGAAGGGATGGGCATGGAGGGAGGGTCACATCTGCACATGCCCTTGGGGTTTGCAGGAGTTCACTGGAGGGCATCTCATTTGTAAAAGGCTGGCAGATGCCAGCCTGCCCCATATCACCAGAAATCCTAGTGCTTGTTAGCTTTTGGGTTGGGGGAAGAGGTGCCCAGTTTCCCCCCTTCTCCAGATGCACCATTCATAGTCCCTATCAGCCCTTATTAAAAGGGTTGATGCCAAAAGTTTAAAACAAATGTTGCCACCTTTGTGGTCAGGCGGCTCCCCTAGCCTATATTCTTCCCCTACCCCTGTGGGACCCACTTGTGTTTTTCTGGAAGCTGCCATACCTCCGCTGACTTTGTGTGTCAGCCTCCAGCTTTATACTGCTTCCCTTATGGGCCAGGGTAGGAGAAACTTCCAAAATAAAGATCCCTTGTCCCTATCCCTGCTGTTCCATTTCAGTAGCCTTGTAAGATTCAGGCAGAGGTTGCCTGACACTCGTTAGAGTTACAGCGGAGGTCTGGCAGAGTGGCCAAGTTAATTTATCCACTTGACTCCTGGTCACTATTCAATGGCCCTTACAGGGGAGCGTGCCGGTATGGATGGTGGATGAATGCATTATTGGGCTCAGCAGTGATGTTCTTCCTTAGACCAACAGCCTTAATGCTGAAGTTTATACACTAAGGCTGGGATCTTCTACCCAAATTCAATGGGCATTTGGCTGACTCTGAATTTTCCAACCCACCTGTGACAGGTTCCACCGTGGGCCCACTTGGATGAGATACCTGAGGGCAGAAAACCTGTGGAGGAAGAAAATCCAAAATAAAAGAATCCCTCATTATACCAATATATGTATGACATGAGATCCAATTTATAAATTGATTATGTTGTCAATTTGTGATCAAGGATATGGTTCTCGGCATCACGAATAATCTTGTAGCCTTTGTAATGCATTTCTGGAAATCTACCCTTAAACACTTTAGTGATTCATTTGTTATTGTCTGCTGTACCTCCAAAGTACTGAAAATATCTAGGACCTTACATTTCTAAGCAAATTGCCATCATATGATTTTCTAGCAAAGCTATATGTTTGGCTGTCTAAATTCCTCTCAAATTGTAATGTCTGTGTTGTAGCTGACAGCTTATCCTCTTTTACCATCAACTAAATGGTTCCCACTTTGTTACTGCTGTTTCTCTTTCATATCAATACACATCTCCATTCATCATCTAACCCTATCTACTTTTGCTGAAGGCTCCCTTCTACTTTCATCAATTTGCTTCAGACTGCATGCCCTCGGTGTGTACCATTTCCATTACTCTAATGATGCAATGGCTCAATGTAAACATTTCTGCAAAAAGATAATGAAATTCTTCACGCTCTCAATAACCCAGGCCCTAGAATGATTCAATGGAATGCTAGTATGTAAATATTTAACACGTTCACCTGAAACTCCCCTCTATTATTTTAGCATCATTGTTAAAAAGGTGTCTAAACCACCCCCAGTCAGAAACCAGCAGGGGGGGGAGATCAGATTGGTTGCCCAGTTTACATCTTGCCAAGTATAAATTTTATTAAAGTCAGGATGATTCAATCTGTCCAGTTTCCCGTTGTGCAGATTAGATTAAAATGACCCTACTTCACTTGCAATCATTTCACGGAAGGCTCAACAGTAGGAACATAGGATTGGTGGTTTTACCCCAAAGAGTCCCTTGCATAACAGCAATAACAAACTTGCACTAACATAGCTCCTTTAAAATAAAAGAGTCCCAAATTGTTTCACACGGGGGCCAGTCAACACTGATGGCAGAAGAATTGGCAAGGGTGAGCAAAAGCATACTCAAGAGGTAGGTTTTTGAGCATAGCTACAGAGCCAGTAGAGTTATTGCGACACAGAATAAGGCCGTTTGGCCCATTGAGTTCACGCTGGACTCGATGTTGCAAAGTTGTACTGAGTACTCACAAGGCAAGGGCTTTAGGATGGGACTTGCTGAGTACCTGGGCCTGATGAATGTAAGTTGTGGAATAGGTAGTGGTAGTTGGGATGGGAGAGAAGACAACAGTGGTTAGTGAGAAGCAGGAGAATGGGGATGGTAAATTTGGACATAGGTGTGGAGAAGGTTGCAGAATCAGGGAAGGGTGAAGCTATAAAGATATTTGAAGGATGAGAGTAAGGATGTTGAAGTCAACATATTGGGGGATGTGAAGACAGTGAGAACCTGACTGTTTTGTAAGTGATATTTATTACAGGAGACGATTCAGATGGCACAAATCTGATCATAATTTGGATACTTAATTGGTACTAAAACAGAGGGCACAAAATGGCTGGAATGGATAAAGGAAATACACTACCTTAACTATGTAATAGGCAATGGTCTTCTGGGTTTTGCATTGAAGGGCTCTTGAAACTTTGGGCAGAATCTTCCAGGAGTAAGAGACGAGGCGGGTGGGGGCAGGGGAGTGGGGGGAGCACTTCACTGAATGAGAGAGAAATTGTCAGCTTCCTGCTAGCAGGATGAAAGTAGCAGTGGATTGAGGGTGGATCGTGCTTCTCGACAGCAAGCAGCAGGAACTTATTAACACGTTATCACGTCATACATGCTCAATAAAATGTAACTTCACCAGATTAAATTGTATGCTTGTAATTAAGTGCTTGGCAAACGAGAAACACATGCCTTCAGATTCAGACTGGTTAAAGGTGGTGTGCAGACAGCGAGGAAGTCTTCCTAAAAAAAAAAACAGAATTACCTTGAAAAACTCAGCAGGTCTGGTCTGGCAGCATCGGTGGAGGAGAAAAGAGTTGACGTTTCGAGTCCTTGTGACCCTTCAACAGAACTGATCTTTCTTTACAAGGAGAGGGAAATATAAGCTGGTTTAAGGTGGGGGGGAGGGGAGAAGTGGAGGGGGGCGGTGTTAAGATGTCACAGGCAAAAGAACAAAAGAACATAGAGGTGTTGAAGTTGGTGATATTATCTAAACGAATGTGCTAATTAAGAATGGATAGTAGGGCACTCAAGGTATAGCTCTAGTGGGGGTGGGGGAGCATAAAAGATTTAAAAATAATGGAAATAGGTGGGGAAAGAAAAATCTATATAAATTATTGGAAAAGGAAAAAAAAACAAAAGGAAGGGGGAAGAAACAGAAAGGGGGTGGGGATGGAGGAGGGAGTTCAAGACCTAAAGTTGTTGAATTCAATATTCAGTCCGGAAGGCTGTAAAGTGCCTAGTCAGAAGATGAGGGGCTGTTCCTCCAGTTTGCGTTGGGCTTCACTGGAACAATGCAGCAGGCCAAGGACAGACATGTGGGCAAGAGAGCAGGGTGGAGCATTAAAATGGCAAGCGACAGGGAGGTTTGGGTCATTCTTGTGGACATACCGCAGGTGTTCTGCAAAGCGGTCGCCCAGTTTACGTTTGGTCTCTCCAATGTAGAGGAGACCGCATTGGGAGCAACGAATACTGTAGACTAAGTTGGGGGAAATGCAAGTGAAATGCTGCTTCACTTGAAAGGAGTGTTTGGGCCCTTGGATGGTGAGGAGAGAGGAAGTGAAGGGGCAGGTGTTACATCTTTTGCGTGGGCATGAGGAGGTGCCATAGGTGGGGGTTGAGGAGTAGGGGGTGATGGAGGAGTGGAAGTCTTCCTGGTGGACTTGGACTGAGTAGGAGCTGCTTCTCTTGTATGGGGAGCTTCGTTGAACCGGGGAGAGGCAGCACTATTGCATTGAGATTTGGCAGTGGATATGAAAGGGGAAAGAGGCATGGCTCACTGAGGGAGGGATAGGGATGACAGCCCTATGAAGGCTCATGATGGACAGAGGAAGGAAACTGACACAGGGAAGGTCAATGTCTACAGATGGTAGGTCAAGCATTTTTATGGGGCGATCAAGGGTTATACAGAGAAGGTCAAAGATGCGGTCCTGAGAGTCGAGGGTAACATGGGGCAGGTCAAGGATGATAGGGTGAGTGTTGAGGATGATGGATGACTGGTTAAGCGTAACAGGATGGGGGAGGGGAGGGTGCAGTTCCAGTGTGCACAAGTCTAACTGATGGTGATGGGGGGAAGCTCTAGGGTGAATGATAGTTGGTCAAGGATGTTGGAGGGGTAGATCGAGGGTCACCGAAGGCAGGATAAGGGCGATAGAGTGACGTGCAAGACGGGCCTGTGACACCCTCATTGCACCCAGATTCCAGTCAGAATGAGGCCTCTACAAGATCTCTTGATCTCCTCATGAAGTGTCACTATATAAATGCCAGCAAATCCGGTAATTATAAACTCCTCACAAACAGCCAGACTAATGCTGCTGAATAGAAAGGAATGGATGTCTATCCAGGTGCCATTCAAATATGACATCCAGGCCTTCGAAACCATGAGGTAATGGGGGGCTGGTGATTTCCTGCCTGCCCTGCTATACGGTTGACCTGGGCCCCTTGCCTCTGCATATCTAATTGGCTGGTGTGATTGCACATGACCAGCCATGATGCAAGAAGAAGATTTTGCCCCTTGAATCTTTCAAATTTTGAAAAACACAGGCCCAGGAATTATCCCTTCAGATATCAGTATATAAATCTCTAACATATTCATTTGAAGTTATTGGGCTCCTCAAGGGAGCTTTAACTCTTTATGACTGGTGCTATGGTTGACCTGGGAACAGACAACCATTTACAGCACCGAAGGAGGCCATTCAGCCCACTGAGTTCATGCTTGCTCACTGTGGAGCAATCCAATCAATCCCACTCCCTTGCTCGGTCTCCATGCGAGTTTCTTTCCATCAATTGCCCATATAATAATAATGATAATAATAATAATAATAACTTTAATCCAAAAAAGATAAACGTATAATTTCTCATCACCAATGTAACTCCCCTCAATGAAACTAAAATTCACCTCACCAAAAAGAAAAATAGTCAATGGGAACAAAATATATATAGCATAAAACAGACAACAGATTGCACTATAGAATGATAGTAACTATATGGATATGCAAAGGTTAACTTCTTTGTTGTGTGGCTGGTTTAGATCAATGACTCACTGGGTTGAGGATGTGCCAGTGAATTATTGCTGCTCTGAGATCTTCACAGTCTGATGTTCTCCTTTTTCTCCCACATGTCATCTATATTTGAAGAAAGTGCTCACGTGCTCTATTCAAGCTGCCTTCATTCTTGGTATGCATGAAAACTAAAACATGAAAATCTACGGTGAATGAGTAACACAAATGAAAATAAAAAAAACAAAAAAAAAATCATCTGTTTAAATCTAGTGCTGAGCTTGTGATAAGAGTTGACTTTCTTCTGGGATTTATCATTGCAAATGCAGTACTTTCCCAGAGAGTGCATTGAATGTTTGGAGAGGGAATGCAAACCTGTACTTGATAATTCAAGTATGTTGACTCAAAGAAGCATTTTATTAGTTCATTGTCAGCCTGTGAGCATCATGGACAAGACCAGCATTCTTAGTTGTCCAGTCCATGTGGTGAAGGCACTCCTACAATGGTATCAGAAGGGAGTTCCAAGATTGTAACCCAGCAGTGATGAAGGAACAGCAATATATATCCAAGTTTCTACATCTGTTGCCATTGGCCCATCTGTTTGCTTGAATAAGGATTATTTTAGAAGGATTGGACAGAAAAATAGTCACATGCAAATTGAAAATACAGGGGTGAAGTTTATCAAAATAGACATGCTGTCTATCTAGTGGTCTAGCTGGGAATTAATTGGACCTTAACCACATGAAATTTATCTCTCCTGAAATGATTCCTGATTTGTGTCAAATTCCTATAATGGAATTTTCTGTTGTTATAATATAGTGAACCTCCAGTCAGCAAAACGATAAGCAGAGCTTGGTTAGGTCAAGACTGTAGGCATAGAGAGAGAGAGCGAAGTGCAGATAACAGCACAAACAATCAATGCAGAATAGGGTAGGCTTTCCACTTAAAAATGCCTGATCAACTGAACAATAGAAATTCTCCAGTCCATTTTGGGGCACATGGGTGGGAGGCACAGGGTTCAAGGCCAGGATGGTAAGGTCTGTTGTGTCCCCAGTATTGGGCCTCAGGTCTCAGTTTCATCAAGCTGATGAAGTGGGAGGAGCTGGCTGGGGAAAAGTAAATGATGATCGAGCCTTTATGTCACTCCTTCTTTCTGTTGGAATATTCAGGTCACTGACCTCCATGAATCTACCTTTGCTTATGTCATTTTAGAAGAAGATGAGCAGAGGGACAGTGGGTTGGTCGGATCACACTACTGGAAAGACCAGGGCTTTTCAAATGGAATCTCACCAGCTACGTGAAGGTGACTTTGGGGACAGGAGGGCGGGAACTTCTGAAAGTTGCACATCGGATCGTCTAGCCGACTCTTCCACGCTTCTGAGTGATCTTATCAGAGGTGGGGTCAGACTGGCACTGGCACAGGCTACCCTCCCAGCAGCGGCAGGTAGCCATGTAAGATCAATTATGTTCCCACTTGGGGCCAATTAGGGGTGCCACCAGGGTCTTTCCAACGACAGATGCTGCCAGCCCCCAACCTTGGCTGAGGTTGAAGTCTATCGGGTGCCTGGAGGCACGCTCTCAGTGGTAGACTGAGGGGCCATCACTGCCTCCTTTAAATCCTCCCATCCTGGAGCTGTGGAGTGCCACAGCTGCAGCCGCAGGCTATCCTGTGGAAGGGTTCCCCCTCACAATAATGGCTTGGCAGCTGTGGCCACCCTTATTTTAAACTTTCAAAAGTCTTCAGAGGACTCAGATGAACTGCTATCCTTAATCGGAAGGTGAATGCTGAGGTGGCCTTTTAATTGGGAAAATGTCACAGACGAGTGAACCTCGGACACCATCGAGGGGCCCGGCCTGGAACTAGTCCTAATTCGCATTTGAAAATGATGTTGTTAAGATTCTGCCCTCTAACTCACGTCAGAGGAACAGGCACATTGAGCTAGAATTCGAGGAGCTCTGTCTGCAGATGCCCTAAGTCACCACAGACATGGTGTCATACCTTGTCATCTGCTGCAAGGAAGCCTGTAGTTTATGCATGTCACAGGCCTGGCACTGACTGCAGCTTTAATTGTCAGCTGTGTCCTCAAATTTTCTTGCCTCTGCCCCTTCCAAGTGTGCCGCATGCCTGTTTTAGAAGGAGGGTGCCTTAGAGGGGCACAAAGGGCCATCCTCCCTTGCAGCATCCTCCCTCCACTTCGACTTTGTCACTTGGCCATAGACTCAGTTGCTCCCTCCCCATGTAGCGTGCCAGTCACTGGGCATTGCCAGGCACTTGTGTTGCCCATACGACAAAAAGAAATGTTGACATTTACATTGAAATATTAAAACACTTTATACAGGGTTACCACCATTTTGTCTCCATATATATAGCCTCTGAAGATTAAGTGATCACAACCTTTTAAAGCTGAGCTGAGTACAGAATTTTTAGTCCAGATTTGTCAAATTATTTCCAGTTAAGAAAAGAATACAGGTACAAAATGATCATAATCACTGTTCACATTCTGCTTCAAACATTCTTATTCTCTAATGGAATTATCTAGGATTTGACTGCTTTCATGTTGCCACATATCTTTTTCTCATCTATTCAAAAGCACTTAACATGTGCAATAAACTCCCCAATTAACTAAATTAAGTGTCTGAAAAAAGAGCAGCTTGTTTTTTTATCTAAAGGCAGTGCGGTACAAATCCGCTTTGCAGCTGCAGTCGCTAATTTGGCACAAAATGGGATCTTCCTCTCTCCTTCCTTTACCCGTTTCCCCTTCCCCATCTGGATCTTTATGCCCAGCTTGGTGTTGGTGCCAGCTGTTAGATAAAAACAACAACATCTAGAGCTGATATCGCATCCTGAATGTAGGCAAAACATCCCAAGGCACTTCACAAAAGTGTGATTAAAAAAAAAATCGATGCCAAGCAAATTATTAAAAAGCGAGCTAAAGATTTGTCAAAATGATGGGATTTAAGAAAGCTCTTACAGGTAGGCAGCAAACTGGGGGTGGGGGGGTGGGTGGGGGGGGTGGTGGGGGGCGCGGTTTAGGGAGGAAATTCCAGACTGTGGGGCATAATCATCTGGAAACACAGCTGGCAGTAATGGGGTGAAGGGAGGAGATGCAACAAAGTCAATTGCAGAAGGTCCTGTGGTTTGGATGGGGGTATTATAGGACTAAAGATGCCTCCAAAAATATAAAGGAAGGGGCAAGGCCCTGAAGAGATTTAAACATGTAATTGAATATTTTAAGTTTGAGGCATTGTGTGCCCAGGAGCCAATGTAAGTCAACAACGACAGGTCTGATGGTCGGACTGGATTTGGTCTGCACAGAGTATAGGATGAGCTGAAATTTATGGAGGGTGGAAGATGGGAGCCAATATGGAAAGAGCATTGAGCTCATCAAGTCCAGAAATGACAGAGGATTGAAGGATTTTCCCAGCCTAAACTCCTACTTTTACTAATATGGCAGATAGCACATTTTTCCCTTGTAATGAGCATGCACATCCTGCCTGCCATTTTTGTGGTTTAGGTGCCCATTTAGTTCCTGGAAAATGGGTGTGGCCCTCTCGAATCTTTGGACTTAAATGTCTTAGGGCGCATCTTAGAAATGTCCCATGGCAAGTTTACGCGCAATGGGTAAGATTTTGACTAATCTAGCAGTGAAGGCTCTGAACTCGGCAGGCGTCCCAACACAGACTGTTGGGACTTGCTTATCAGACTAAGGGACTGAAACCTAAAGATTGAGCCATGCTGCTGCTCAAACCCAAGTTAAGTTTAAATGTATTTCCATCCATTGTTTTATCTCTACCTTTTAGCCTATTTCAATTCCTTCACCCCACCCCCACTAGGGCTAAATGTACCTTGCTTGTCCTGCTTTCTACCCTTAATTAGCACATTCCTTAGATAATATCACCACCTTCAACACCTCTTTGTCCTTTTGTCTATGACATCTTTTGGCATTCTCCACCTATCACTGGCCCTCTATCCAACTCTACTTGTCCAACCCCCCCTCCCCCATTCAACCAGTTTCTATTTCACCTCATTTCTCTATTTCCTCAGTTCTGTTGAAGAGTCATACGGACTCAAAACATTAACTGTGTTCCTCTCCGCAGATGCTGCCAGACCCGCTAAGTTTTCCCAGGTATTTTTATTTTTATTTTTGTTTTGGATTTCCAGCATCCACAGTTTTTTGCTTTTACCTAAGTTAAGTTGTTGGGGAAGAAGAATTTGCAAACATGGCGGGTGTAGGTCTCAGAGTGGAGGCAGCCCAGACTATTTTTACAAAAATAATTCAAGAATTACTTTTATGAGCCTTTTCTCTTCCATCAGCAATGGAACTGAATAGATCCTGTACGGTGCAGGTTCTGACCTGATCCGATCTAAAATGGCAGTTGAGGTCCTATGCATGTCACCGAAGCCTGATTTTCATATTGGAAGGTGTCAATTCCTTGAATGAGGTGAACGCTTTGGACACCTGGAAGGCCCCTTTTAAAATAGAGCCAACTGCAGTGCAGTAAGGCACCCGATCCCATTCTGAGGCCAATAGCATCCCATCAATACCAGGCAACGGGACTCAAAAGCAGCCCCAGTGACTCACTTTGAATTACAGGCATTGATATTTAGATAAATACAGCTTCAAATGTCAGAGTTATGGGGAGACTGATGCTGGGTTTTCCTTTCTTCCAACAGTGACTATACTTCAAACCTATTTATTTGGCTATGAAGAGTTTCAGGATGCCCTTTGGATGTGAAAGGTGCTATATAAACTCAAGTTCCTTCGTTACATTTTATGCTTAGTAAAATCTCATAAACAGCAAATAAGATGAAAGCTGTGAGGAAAATGTTATCAAGCCAATGTTATATGGGATTAGCTGAAGTTGAGTGAGTTAGGAAACAGGGAATATAGCTCGGGCCTGATGTTATTAAAACCAATCCTCAGATAAGTAGGCTAGAGAGTATTCAGCAGAAAGAAAAAAAAATAACATTCCTGAAGCTTTTCTTGACACCCGGAGTGAAAATAAGGGTTTGAATTCCTCCAGTCAGGTTCCCACTCCTGCTAGAGCACTGAAACAGCTTTCATCAAATCCACAAGTCTCATCTTATGTGACTGTGACTCTGGTAAACTATTTCTCCTTGTCCTTCTGGGCCTGTCTGCAGCCTTTCTCAAGGTTCCACCATCCTCCCCTAGTGCCTCTCCTCCGTTGCCCCCCTGAGAGGGATTATACTCTCTTGGTTCCATTTTTATCTGTCCAGTTATAGTCAGAGAATCATCTGTAGTGGCTTCTCTTCTCACTCCCACACCCTTACTTCTGGAGTCCCCTATCTACATGCTGCCCCTCAATGAAATCATCTGAAAACAGAACATTAGGTTCCACTTGAAGGCTGCTGACACCCAGCTCTAACCTGCCACTGTCTCTAAATTGTCAGACCGTTTGTCTGACATCCAATACTAGGTGAGCAGAAACTTCCTTCAATTAAATATTGAGAAGATGGAACTATGGTCTTTGGTCCCTGCAATAAATTATGTTCCCTAGCCACCATATCCCTGGTAACTGTCTGAGGCTGGAGGAGGTTGTTCACAACCATGGCATTGTATTTGACTCCGAGATGAGCTTCCCATTGCATTTGCATGCCATCACTAAGACTGCTCACTTGCACCTATGAAACATGGGCTAACTCCACCCTGCCTCAGCTCATCAGCTGTTGAAAGCCTCAGTCATGCCTATGGTATTTCTAGACTTCAGTGCACACTTGCCTCAACTTTCATCTTCCATCCTCTATAAAGTTAAGGTCATCGAAATCTCTGCTACCCACATTCTAACTCTCATCAAGTGCTACTCAAACATCACTCCTATGCTCACTGACATACACTGAATAGAAGTTGAACAATGACTCATTTCTAAAACTCTCTTTCTTGTTTTCAAATCCCTCCATGGCCTCACCCCTTCCATTCGCTGTAAACTCTTCAGCCCTTCAGTCCAGTGAGATATCTGCACTCATCCAATTCCTGCCTTCTTCACATCCCCGATTTCAATCACTCCTCCATAGCAGCGCTGCCTCAGCTGCCAAGGCTTTCAGCTCCACTAATTCCCACTCTAACCCTCCTCACCTGTCAACCTCTCTTTCCTCCTTTACAATGTAAGGTAAAAACTACCTCTTTGACCAAGCTTTTGGTCATGTGCTCTAATATCTCCTAATGTGGCTCAGTGTAAAAATTTGTTTGATAATCTTCCCGTGGGGCCAATGTCTATAACACATTCATCCTCTTTAATTTTACAAAAGAATCCAAGGTTTTCTACATTCGCAATTCACACCTCAACTGGTTTCCAAATTATAAATGATATGATGCTCAAAAGATTTAAGGAAATAAAATAATTTCATCAATCCTTCTGTCATCATAAGATGCCACATACATACTCAAACAGCTTCATTTGTACACGGTAGAGAATAAATTGATCCATTTAGGGAGATAAAATATGGGGCAGAATTTTTCTGCTGGCTTTCGGAGGCGGGCCCCACACACATGCGTGTAAAATGACGCGCGGTGACGTCAGCAGGTGTCCCGACCTCACCGGGTGCCATAGGGATATTCCGTTGGGCAGGCACACGATGCTCTCCGATGTGCGACTGTCATTAATTAACGGGCCACTTAAGGCCCTTGATGCTCCAATCAACCGCGATTTTTCAGCACCCATGCAATCTTCGGGTCATCGCACAGGCGCAACGGGCAAGCGGGTAGGACACCTTTGTATAAACCTCATTCACGGGCGGGATAGAAACATAGAAACAGAAAATAGGAGGGGGAGTAGGCCATTCGGCCCTTCGAGTCTGCTCCGCCATTCATCATGATCATGGCTGATCATCCAACTCAGTAACCTGCTCCCGTTTTCTCCCCATATCCTTCGATCCCTTTCACCCCAAGATATCTAACTCCTTCTTGAAAACATACAATGTTTTGGCCTCCACCACTTTCTTTGCTAGCAAATTCCACAGGCTCACCACTCTCTGGGTGAAGAAATTTCTCCTCATCTCAGTCCTAAAAGGCCTACCCCATATCCTCAGACTGTGACCCCTGGTTCTGGACTCCCCCACCATCGGGAACATCCTTCTTGCATCTACCCTGTCTAGTCCTGTTAGAATTTTACAGGTTTCTATGAGATCCCCCCTCATTCTTCTGAACTCCAGCAAATGTAATCCTAACCAACTCAATCTCTCCTCAAGTGTCAGTCCCGCCATTCCAGGAACATTCTGGTGACCTTTGTGCACACCTTCTATAGCAAGAACATCCTTCCTCAGATAAGGAGACCAAAACTGCACACAATATTCCAGGTGTGGTCTCACCAAGGCCCTGTATAATTGCAGCAATACATCCCTGCTCCTGTACTTGAATCCTCTCACTATGAAGGCCAACAGACCATTTGCCTTCTTTACCGCTTGCTCCACTTGCATGCTTACCTTCAGCGAGTGGTGTACGAGGACACCCAGGTCTCATTGCACATTCCCCTCTCTCAATTTATAGCCCTTCAGATAATAATCTGCCTTCCTGTTTTTGCTACCAAAGTGGATAACTTCACATTTATCCATATTATACTGCATCTGCCATGCATTTGCCCACTCACTCAGCTTGTCCAAGTCACACCGAAACATCTCTGCATCCTCCTCACAGCTCACCCTCCCACCCAGCTTTGTGTCATCTGCAAATTTGGAGATATTACATTTAGTTCCCTCATCTAAATCATTAATATATGTTGTGAAAAGCTGGGGTGCCAGCACTGATCCCTGCGGTACTCCACTAGTCACTGCCTGCCATTCAGAAAAAGACCCGTTTATTCCTACTCTTTGTTTCCTGTCTGCCAACCAGTTTTCTATCCATCTCAATAAACTACCCCCAATCCCATGTGCTTTAATTTTACACGCTAATCTCTTATGTGGGACTTTGTCGAAAGCATTCTGAAAGTCCAAATAAACCACATCCACTGGCTCCGCCTCTTCAACTCCACTAGTTATCCAGTAGATTTGTCAAGCATGATTTTCCTTTTGTAAATCCATGCTGACTCTGTCCGATTCTGCCACTGTTTTCCAAGTGCTCAGCTATTAAATCTTTTATAATGGACTCTAGAATTTTCCACACTATCGACATCAGGCTGACTGGTCTATAATTCAAATTTCTCTCTGCCTCCCTTTTTAAGTAGTGGGGTTACATCAGCTACTCTCCAATCTGTAGGAACTGTTCCAGAGTCTATAGAATCTCGGAAGATGGCCACCAATGCATCCACTATTTCTAGGGCCACTTCCTCAAGTACTTTGGGATGTAGGTTATCAGGCCCTAGGGATTTATCGGCCTTCAATCCCATCAATTTCGCCAACACCATTTCCCTACTAATACTGATTTGTTTCAGTTCCTCCATCTCACTAAACCCTGTGTTCCCCAACATTTCTGGTAAGTTATTTGTGTCCTCCTTTGTGAAGACAGAACCAAAGTATGTATTTAGTTGGTCAGCCATTTCTTTGTTCCCCAATATAAATTCCCCTGTTTCTGACTGTAAGGGACATTTGTCTTCACCAGCTTTTTTTCTCTTCACGCACCTATAGAAATCTTTACAGTCAGTTTTTAATGTTCCCCGCAAGCTTACTCTCGTATTCTATTTTCCCGTTCTTAATCAATCCCTTGATCCTCCTTTGCTGAATTCTAAACCGCTCCCAATCCTCAGGTCTGTTTTTTTTAGCCAATTTGTATTCCTCTTCCTTGGATCTAATACTATCTCTAATTTCCCTTGTAAGCCATGGTTTGGCTGCCTTTCCTGTTTTACTTTTACACCAGTCAGGAATAAACAATTGTTGCAGTTCACCCATGCGTTTTTTGAATGTTTGCCATTGCCTATCCACCGTCATCCCTTTAAATAACCTTTCCCAATCCATCATAGCCAACTCGCACCACATACCATCATAGTTACCTTTATTAAGATTCAGGACCCTAGTCTCAGAATCAGCTATGTCACTCTACATCTTGATGAAGAATTCCAACATATTATGGTTGCTCATTCCCAAGGGGCCTCGCACAACTAGATTGCCAATTATTCCCTTCTCATTACACAATACCCAATCTAAGATGGCCTGTTCTCTAGTTAGTTCCTCAATATATTGGTCCAGAAAACCATCCCTTACACACTCCAGGAATTCTTCCTCTACTGTATTGTTACTAATTTGATTTGCCCAATCTATATGCAGATTAAAGTCATCCATAATTACAGATATTCCTTTATTGCATACATCTCTAATTTCCTGTTTAATGCCATTCCCAACATTTTCACTACAGTTTGGGGGTCTATATACAACCCCCAATAACATTTTTTGCCCCTTAGTGTTTCTCAGCTCTACCCATACAGGTTACATATCATCGGAGCTAATATCTTTCCTCAATATTGGGTTAATTTGCACTCTAACCAGCAATGCAACTCAATCGCCTTTTCCTTTTTGTCTGTCCTTCCTAAATACTGAATATTCCTGGATGTGCAGTTCCCATCCCCGTTCACCCTGCAGCCATGTCTCCGTAATTCAGACTATATCATACCTGTTTATAACTATTTGCGCGGTTAATTCATCCACTTTATTGCGAATACTCCTCGCGTTAAGGCACAAAACATTAAGGCTTGTCTTTTTAACATTACTTGTCCCGTTCCCCCTATTTTTCACTGAGGCCCTGTTTGATTCTTGCCCTTGATATCTCTGCCTATCACTTTTCTTATTCCCCTTTCTGTCTCTTGTTCTTGTCCTTGATTCTCCCTTCTCTAACTCCTTGCATACGTTCCCATCCCTCTGCCATTTTAGTTTAAACCCTCCCCAACCAGTCTAGCAAATATTCCCCCTAGGACATCAGTCCCAATCCTGCCCAGGTGTAACCCATCCAGCCTGTACTGGTCCCACCTCCCCCAGAACCAGTCCCAATGTCCCAGGAATCTGAAACCCTCCCCTCAAACCAACCCTTCAGCCACGTAATCATCTGATATATCCTGCTATTTCTACTCTGACTAGCACGTGGCACTGGTAATAATCCTGAGATCACTAACTTTGAGGTCCCACTTTTCAACTTATTTCCTAACTCCCTATATTCTGCTTTTAGGACCTCATCCCTTTTTTAACCTATGTCATTTGTACCAATGTGCACCACAACCACTGGCTGTTCACCCTCCCCCTTCAGAATGTCCTGTAGCCGCTCCGAGACATCCTTGACCCTAGCACCAGGGAGGCAACATACCACCCTGGAGTCTCTTTGTGGCAACAGAAACACCTATCTATTCTCCTTACAATTGAATTCCCTATAACAATTGCATTCCCACACTTTTTACTCCTCCCCTGTGCAGTAGAGCCAACTGTGGTGCAATGAATTTGGCTGTTGCTGCTTTCCCCTGAGAGGCCATTCCCCTCAACAGTATCCAAAGTGGTATATCTGCTTTTCAGGGGAATAGCCACAGGAGATTCCTGCACTGCCTGCCTACTCCTCTTGCTCTGCCTGGTAGTCACCCATTCCCCTCCTGCCTGTGGACTCTTAGCTTGCAGTTTGACCACCTCTCTATAGGTGCTATCCACGATACTGTCCACCTTACGGATGCTCCACAGTGTCCCCAGCTGCTGCTCCAGCTCCGAAACCTGGGCTTCCAGGAGCTGCAGCTGCAGACACTTACTGCACACATGCTGGCCCCTAGCATTGGAAATGTTGCCGGCTTCCCACATAGAGCAGGAGGAGCACACCATGACTTTGAGCTCTCCTGCCATGACTTACCCCTTTAAATTAAATTGAACCTTTTGGAAGATCCTTAATATAAAATAATATCAATTACTCTAGGGCTCTTCTTCCCTGCTCCTCGTTGTTACAGAATATAGCCCTTACAAACAATGAACCACAAAATAAGACCTTAAAAGCTAAAAGTGATAAAAGTAGTAAATACTTACCCGATCATACTCACAGTTTTCAAAGGATCACTTCGTTCCCTCCTCACCAAACTCCCAAAGCAGCACTCCAGTGCAGACTGTGATGCTGACTCCAGGACACTCTTCCCAGACTGCTTCACAGCAATGCTGACTGCAGGACACTCTTCCCAGGCTGCTCCACAGCGATGCTGACTGCAGGACACTCTTCGCAGATGCCGGTATAAGAGGGCTCAGTGGGGTCGACAGTGTGCTCTGTCACATATTGATTTTTCAAAGTTACTGTTGACTGTGTGATCTGCGATACTTCAAAACACATTTCAGCTGCTTGGTCTGGACTGACAACCTTTGGGTCAGCACTCTGCAGTGAGGAATCTTTTTTGGGCCTGCAGGTTTCAGGAAGCCTTCCTTTAGACTGGGAATGTGAGCTGAACTCTCCACTGGAGGCACCTCCTCTGAGGAGGAAGGGAGGGCTAGAAGGGGGAGGAGGCCAGGAGTTCACATGCAGCCTCCATGGGAGCCACCTTTGGGAGGTCAGGTGCAGGCACAAGGGGCACAGGGCCAAAAGGTAGTCCAAGGTAGAAGGGGCTGCAGAAGATGCCACTATCCTGCTGCCAGAGTATACAGGCGCGAAGCAGCTACCTCAATATGTCTGAGGTGCAGCGCCGAAGGAGGCTTCATCTCTTAAGGGAGACAGTAAACTATATCTGTCAGATGACTGGGCCTGACATCTCTGCTAACTGTGTGGGTGGACACCCCATGCCAGTGACTCTAAAGGTCACAGCTGCCCTCAACCTCTATGCCTTTGGCTCCTTCCAGGGCTCAGTGGTTGATCTCTGTGGTGTCTCCCAATCAGCTGTCCACACTTGTGTCAAGCAGGTTACAAATGCTCTGCTCAGGAGTGCATTGACCTTCATCCACTTCCACTGGGACCAGGCAAGCCAGACATAGTGAGCCAGAGGCTTCGCGGCCATTGCTGGCTTCCCCCATGTCCAGGGAACAATAGACTGCATACATGTGGCCATGAAGGCACCAGAAGGTGAGCCCGGTGCCTTCGTCAACAGGAAGGGATTCCACTCCTTGAACGTGCAGATAGTGTGTGATCAGAGGATGCTGATCCTACAAGTCTGTGCAAGGTACCCAGGCAAGTCCCACAATGCCTACATCCTCAGACACGCCCAGGTGCCGGGGTTCTTCAGTGCTCCAGCTCGACTGGATGGATGGCTGCTGGGTGACAAGGGCTATCCCTTCAGAAGGTGGCTCATGACGCCTCTCCACCATCCAAGAACAGAAGCTGAGCAGCGCTACAATAGGAGCCATGCCTCCACAAGGGCTGTGGTGGAGAGAACCATTGGTCTTCTCAAGATGCACTTCTGATGCCTGGACCACTCAGGGGGTAAACTCCAATACCCCCCCAGATCGTGTGTCGGTGATAGTGGTTGCATGCTGTGCTCTCCACAATCTTGCGCTGGAAAGGGGGGGACGCTGTCCGATGAAGACGTAAATGTAATTGCTCCTGTTACACACAAGAATCCAGCAGTGAGTCCGAGGATGAGCATGCACAGAGAAATGCTGAGAGTTTGGATGCTGACCCAGGCATACTCCAGGGAGGCAGGGACACTCGGGAGGCTTTAATCCAAAAAATCTTCAGCTAGCACACCACAGATGGACCTTCAGCACCAGCCTAGGCTGCAGTCTTCATATTCAACACTTAAGTGCAAAATCTGCCTGGTTAGGAACACTAACTAAGGTCCTTGTTAATAAAGCTGAATGTCCCACAAAGCACTCATAACATTTTTGGAAACCATCCACCTGCAGAACAAAAGAGGCAACCTCAGCCACGGTGACATGTCTGAGTTTATTATTGCAACCAAAGAAACTTAATGAAACAAAATTAAAAAGGTGCTAAAAATCACAACAACTCATAAAAACCTCATTGCAGGCTAACACAAAAGCACCAGTGATAAACCCATGGTGTGCCTAAGGTGCCTTATGTTTATGTTTTCGGGTGCTACATCTTGGTGCTGACCCCTCGCTGGGAGTGGCATCTGAGACACCCTGCTGATTCTGCTGTCCTGTTGGCCTCGATGATCTTGACGGGTCCTCTGGCCTGTGGAGTCTGTGCTGGGCCCGCCTGGGAGTGAGCTGCCAGTTCTACAGCTGGTATCTCCCCAATCGTTGCAGCCTCACCGGATGATACAGTCACTGGCAGAGGGGTGGAGGAGCTGCTGCCCTCATCCGGAGCGCCCTGAGAGGTGTCTGCAGAGACATCTGCTGCGCTGACGTGAGATAGCTTCGGACCTCCCTGCTCACCGTGGATGGATTGGCACCGAGCTGAGAAACTTGATGCCCAGACCTTCTCCCACATTGGCAATGACCAGCTGAGATCAATGCCAATGTGAGGGCTTGCTGGTCAGAGCACATCCCCAGGAAGCCCTGATGGGTCTCCTGGAGGAGACTCTCCACCTAAGTCGCCACTCTCTCCATGGAGGGCGCATGGTGCTCAGACATGTGGCTCATTGCTTCGGCGATAGTCCACATTGACTCTTGTATCATGGACACCAAGCCAAGCATAGTCTCATATATCTCCCCCAGATGCTCCCACACACCCGGCCGCATTTCCTGCATTTGCTGCATCACAGACAACTCCAGAGGCACATCATCAGGCACCGACTGAGTATGTGCCTGGTCCCCTGCAGTCCTCCAACTGCTAGTGCCATGGGCACTCTCTGTCTGCCAGCTCCTCCAGCGACTATGAAGTGCCCTCACCGCTGTACCCTGGGACACCACCCGACGTTCTAATTCCCACCAAGGTGCTAGTATCTGCGCTGATGCCTGCCTGGCAGAGATGGTGTGACACTTGTAAGACTTCAGGCCCCTCAGGTGTGAGAGGGAGCCTCTGCTGCTCCTCTTCCTGACCCTGCTCCTGATGCTGAAAGGAAGAACAAGGACATTGGATCAGTTAACGTGGAGACAATGCCAATGTGCATCCCTGTCCCCTGGATCATTATGCGCTCATCCTTCCAGAGCAATGGTCAAGCCATGGTGCAAACTTCAATCACTGAACATTCAGCACTGCCATGGCTGCTGGGAGAACAATATTGACCTCATAGCTGGGCAAACATACCTGCCCTTGGCATCCCAGCCTCACTGACACTGGTGGACTTGGGCGCATGGTGCCTCTTCAAATCCAGGGCCTCCTGCTCAAAACGGCTGAGAATCACTAACTGTGCCGGCCCTCTGCCAGTCCTCAACCACTCAGCGGCATTATGTGCATTCTTCTCCTGAAAAGGAAAGAAGAGCATTGATTAGTGCTAATTGTACCCGGACTCTCTTCGTGGACGGCCCACCCCAACCAGAGTGGGACATATCAGGGCTCCAGTGCCTCCTCACCCCACTGCTGTTAAACACTTACACAAAGATGCCAGGCCTATCCCCACCCCACCCCACCACCTTGGCCAAATGCTGCCTACATCACATTTGGCACCACATGGTCTAAACTTCCATATCAAGGAGGCGCAAGCATGTGGAGCGCAGAGGGAAGCAGATGGATCATTGCCACTTCACCTTGAAGCTCCCCTCCCAGCATGTCATCACCCTGACTTGGACATGTCCTGTAGTTCAAGCACAGCACCAAGGTGCAACTCCTTCAGGTTGCCCCCAAAACAGTCATGTGGGTCTCAGTGTAACACATGCTGCGGGGGAAGAACCCATCTCAGCACCACCCTCTCAGGGTGACCTCGGCATGGGCAACATCTGCTGGCCCACCCAACAAAGGTCACATGTCGTCAATGATTCAATGCAGTAACTACACACAGACTTTGGGGGCGGGGGCCACCATTGGGGGGGGGGGGGGGTTAAGTGACCACTGCCAACATGGTACTCAACCTTTCTGAGTGCAACAGGTTGTTAAAGCGTTTGCAACACTGGATCCAGGTGTGCCGCACCACATTGCGGGAGCTCACCACCCCCGCCACCTCCTCCCAGGCACGTCTGGTCATGTGGGGGGGGCCTCCTCCTCCCATCCACCAGTACCAGGACCTCCCGCTGTGCTGCTACCTCCTCGAGGAGGGCAGCAAGGTAATCATCTTAAAAACGAGGGGCACAGTGTCCCCCTGCCCTACCCTCCTGCCTGGCCTGCTCACCAGCAGTGCTCTGGGGGACCCTTCCACTGGCCATGATTCGCAGCCTTCGACAGGCTGCAGCAACTGTTTAAAACAGGCCGCCGGCCCCCGCCCGTATAAAATGGCGGCGCGGACCCGATCGTGGGTGGAGATCAGGTCCGCGCCCACTCCCGCTCCATGCCCCCCGCCGCCAGCCAGAAAATTCAGTCCATGGATAGGGTTTCTAAACAGGAACACTTCTATTTTAAGAAATAACAATCCAATCAAAAAAGTTGTTTGGTGTTATAAGAATATAAACCATTTATTTTTCAAGAGTTTAGTCTTCTTGGGCCTTGACAACAGATGGCAGTTCGAGGAATCAATCAGGAAAGTGATACTTAAATGGAGTGAGAAAGTCTCAATATGTTCTGCCAATGAAACATCACCTAGCTCATTACATTTAACAAGACAGCACGAGTATCGAATGAAGATGGCACCAGTACTCCGAAAGGTGTTATTTTTTTCAGATAGATTGGTTGGCGCTTTCTCCAATCACCTGTACAAAAGGAAAATCTTATTTAGAAAAAACATGAAACAAGATGCATGCTTCAACCCGAAAATGGATAGCATGCTCGAGAGAAAGAGAATTGGAAAGGTCTAGAAATGCACAGTAGGAGCACTTGCCTTTCCTGATATCTGCCACCTGCTTCACTTTAAAATCCTCTAAGGTAGCTCTTCAATTCTGGTCTCTTGCCTCGGTTTTAACATCGATAGCCCTGCTTTCACTGCCTGTGCCTTAAGCTCAGGAATTCCCACCTTGAGCTCTGGAATTCTGTCCATAAAACTCTCTGCTTCTGTACTTCTCTCTCTCGTCCTTTAAACATTCCTAAAAACTACCCCGTTGATCAAGCTTTTGGCCACCTATGTTAATGACACCTAATGGGCAGAATTTTACACTCCCCCGCTGCCAGGTTTGTAGATGGGGCGACAATAAGTTTCTTGGAGGGTCTCCCACCAGGTTCCTGCCTGCCCCAAAATCTCCGCCATTTTACTTTTGGCGGGTGAGGCCGAGGCCGAGGCCGGCTACCTGTCCTTGCCCCAACTGAGCCCTCAAGAGGCCAATTATTCACCACTTAAGGGCCGATTCTCGCCCAGCCTCAATTTTCAGGCTGGCGGGAGGAGTTCAGGAGAAGGGGGGGAGGCCTGAAAATGAACTGTGTTCAGGGCTCGGGAGGGAGGGCAGGGACACCTCCATCATCAGCCTCCTGTAAACATCATCCGCCCCCTAGCTCCCCACAAAGATCTGGCCCCTGCTAGTGCTTGCTCCCCCACTGGCCTCTCTGTCAACACCTCCAACCCCCTCTCCCCAAACCCCTGGACCTCACCTCCCCACCCTATGCTGAGACTCCCCACACTTACATGCTCCTGGCCTCCCGGCACTTAGGCTGCGGGGATTGCTTCTGGTGCTGCAGGGACAAGAGAGCAGCCGACCAATCAGATTGGCTGGCAGCTTTCTGAGGTAGAACTTGCTCCCGAGTGAGGGGCGGAAGTCTCGCCTCCAGCCCTTGTCCTTACTTTTCACCTGGCTGGCCTCCGCATTCAAAGGACCATCCTCCGCCATTTCCACCAACTCTAGTATGATGCCATCACCAAACACATCTTTCCCTCACCCTGTCATCATTTCATAGAGGTCATTCCCTCTGTGATACCCTGGTCCACTCCTCCATCATTAGTTCACTTGAACCTGGTGGCATCATGCTGGAGTTGGCAGAAATGGCAGAGGATGATCCTTTGAATGCAGAGGCTGGTGGGGTGAAAAATAAGGTCAAGGACTGTATTGGCTGCTCCCAATGCAGTCTCCTCTACATTAGGGAGACTAAGCGCAGACTGGGTGACCGCTTTGCGGAACACCTTCGCTTAGTCTACAGTCATGACCCAGACCTCCCTGTCGCTTGCCATTTCAACACCCAACCCTGCTCTCATGCCCACATGCCCGTCCTTGGCCTGCTGCAATGTTCCAGTGAAGCTCAACGCAAACTGGAGGAACAGCACCTCATCTTCCGATTAGGCACTTTACACCCCTCTGGGCTTAACATTGAGTTCAATAACTTCAGACCATGATCTCTCTCTTCCATTTTTATCCCATTTTAAAAGTTTTTATTTATTTATATTTTAATTTTTAAAAACTTTTCTATCCCTTTTCCCGGCATTTTCTGTTTTTATTCCAGCCAATTAGCCCTTGTTGGAGTGTTAGATGGCTGCGGGGCAGGCAGTATTGGCAGAGATGTGCTCCCCACTGACTCCTTGGATGGCAGGAGGGAAAATCTCGCCACCTTAGAAATCCTGGCCAATGTGTCTCAAATTTTGTTTGGTAACAACCCTGTTTGGGATGTTTTGCTACATGAAAAGCTGTATATAAATACAAGTTATTGTTGTTAATACTTGCATATTTGGGTGGGATCCTTGATCAAAAACATTAGGGCCGGAATTCTACGACCCCGTTGCGAAGGGGGCGGGGCCATAAAATGCGGCGAGTCATTCTAAACTCCATTAACTTTGGCGGGACCGTGAAATCCTGCTGTCGTAAAATTCTCACCTAGGTTTCCCACCTCAAAGGGTGAAACAATAATTTAAAATATAATTTGGAACGATACAATAATAGAATTGGGAATTTAACTGTGCCCTCCCCAGCAGGAAAGGTGTGGACGAGGATTCGAGTGGTGGTCGGTGTGAACCCACTGCAAACCTGCAGCATTCCCACCGCCTGCGATTTTAATTCCTGGATTTTCGAGAGTCTGAAGTCAGGAGGGGCCTCAGCAATATTCAGATATGGTGAACGTTGGTGGCGATGAAGATTGTCCAGGCAAGTTTCAATTTCTAAAATATTTGTCAGGTTCCTTGTGCACCAGAGGTAGTGTGAATGTTAGCATCGTACAGTTAGGATGGCACTGAGAGGCAGCACACTGCAGGAGACATGCAACACTATAAAAATTGATTCAGTTAAGCCAGCTCATTGTTTTTGCAGTTGGGCTGATGGAGAGCTACTTGCCCATCCTGAGAAGCTCTCAGCCTTAAAAGAGTTGAGGTGCACAGCTCTCTGAGCACACTATGACGTTGGCTGTCCTCCCTGCTGATCTTGTTCTTCTCTCTGATGTTGTGCGAAACCCACCCACGAGATGATAATGAGATCCCAGGAGTTAAAATACCTTGGATAAAAA
Source organism: Carcharodon carcharias (assembly GCF_017639515.1). Classification (NCBI taxonomy): domain Eukaryota; kingdom Metazoa; phylum Chordata; class Chondrichthyes; order Lamniformes; family Lamnidae; genus Carcharodon; species Carcharodon carcharias. The sequence continues at coordinate 206,689,180 of NC_054468.1, forward strand.
CAAAAAATGCTCCACGTTGAAGCACCCTCTCAGTGACTTACCCTCTACTGCAGACTGCTGCTCCTCTCAGCTTGGAGGCCTCTGATTAGCCCTCCAGCTTCGAGAACCTGTTTGCCGCCCTTCATTGGGAAGGGAATCCATCTTCATGCCCGTTAAGGTGGAGCCCTGGTTAAAATCCCAGTTAAGGGATGTTTCCCCCCAGGGGCAGAATCGGGTCTCAGAAACTCTTCCAACTCCTGTTTCCCATCCATCAATGTTTCAGGGCTGTAATCTTTCTTCAGGATACCCTGGATCTGTGGGCAGAATATTACGCTTGGTGTGTGGGCGCATACCCAACATGCCCGAGCGTAAAATGATGCGAGATAACATCGGGCATGCATCCTGATGTCATCACACATTCTCGCGATATTTCATTCAGCAGGTGCGTGCCAGAGTCGGCTGTGCACCCGCCGCTAATTAAAAGGCCTATTAAGGTCATTAACAATCTAATTAAATTCAAATTTACACAGCCCGTCCAACCTAACGGTTGGCGGGCAGACGAAAAGGCCAATCGGCCTTTACATTTTTTAGGAAACCTCATCCAAGAGCGGGATGAGGTTTCCTAAAGCAAATAAACATTAACTAAAAACTTTATTTTTGAATTAAAAACCTGTCCCAGCTCCTGTGACAGAATCACACAAGGGGACATGTCTTATTAAATTTTTATTCTCTTCATTTTTTTTTACACAGCGCTTCAATCTCCCTGAAGCAGTTCCATGCCTCAGGGAGATTGAAGCGCTCTCTCTCGCGCATGCGCAAAGCATGCTAGGCCCGGCTCTCTCTCCTCCCCCCAAGCCGCTCAGCACTGCCGCTTGCGATCCATGTAGGGCAGGCCTTAATTGACCCGCCCGCGTGAAATCACGGTGTGGAGCCAACTGCGGGCAGCGGGCAACTTCCCAACCATACCCGTCTGCCCCGCCGAACACCCCCGCCAAGGGCAAAATCCTGCCCTGTGTTTTTCTTCAGGTGAAATTCCAACTCACATTGCAAGCTGTTAGTCAAATGTTTTCTTGCACCCTTCAGTTTGAATTTTTTTTGTGCTGTACATTGCTGGAATTGTCAATGATAAGAGTGCTGCGAGGCCAATGGGACATCTAGGACCATAGTGAAAAACAGGACCAACAAGCTATCTCCTTAACCAATGAGATTTATGGATTGGGAAAGAAACTGAGAAATGTCAGAGAAGGAAGGTGAATTAGAGTGACTGGAGTAGAGTCAAGCCAGGTGCAGAAAGAAAACTACAGAGGGGAAACAGAAGATTGAATTAAAAGAGAGAAGAGAGGTAGTAAGAAAAAATAAGAAAATATCAAAACATTTAATTTTGTACATTAATAACGTGCATTGTTAACATGCTGCTGTTTTTCCAGTGAGCTTGGCTTCAATGTAGGAATGTGTAACCAAATGGCGTAACCGGCAACAATTAAAATAAAAATGTTGTTCGACACACAAAAGGGTCTTTCCTTTTTACGCGCCAGTTAGAGCCTGTAATAAGCTGTCAGAGGTGAGGGTAGAATGTTGCAATGTTGACCCCACAAGCTTTTGCTTGACTGGGGACAGCTGTTCCAACTGGTCATACAAGATCCTCACCATGGCTATTGGCAAAGCCCTGTTTGCAGTGCATCAGTAACAATCAGCAACATAATAGTATTGCTTCCTTCTCCCTGACAGATGGCATGCAATGTAAATAAAAATGTTCAAATGAGCGATATATTTACCCAAGTGAAATAGGCAATGGAGAAAAAACGTTTCACTTAGAGGGCCATTTCAACTCTGTAGGCTTTTATTTATTTGCAATGCAATTTTTGTTTTTAACACTAAATTATTGATGATGCAACTCATGAATGATAAATACTTTAAAAGCATTGAGGATCATCCTTCTAAAAATGTAATTTCCAAAGAATTACCACTAACTTTTAGCACCCTTTTGTTAATTTTATTCTTTTTTTATTTTGGAATTTTTGCTTGAATAGTGAGTGCTGGCAACTGGCTGTCAGCATTACTGAGGCGCTAAACTTTCATCTCCAGGATTTGCAGTCAAGACCAGGCTGATGAGATGAAAGTCTTCTCTGTGTGCTGACTGTAGGTGTCCTTTTTGAAATAACTTTGGGCAGTTATCACCTGCTCCCTAACAGGCATATTTCTGTACTCTGCAGCCCATTCTCTACTCTACTTAGCTTGCTCTTGGACTGATCTCCGATCCGCTATGTGTATTTTTGTGCTCTTTAGTCTATTTTCTGCTGTTTCCTGCCTCCACAATACATGTTTTGAGTTCCTTGGCATTTCCAAGCAGGAGTGGTGAAGAATGTGATGAGAGAGCTTGAGGGAAAGGAGGGTAAGTGGGCATTGGGGAAGAGGAGAGAGGGAGAGGCAGGAGGAGGGAAGGGGAGGGGTGGATGGGAAAAGGAGTATGCATAGTCATACTGGTGTAACCCAGAACACATGCTACCTTGAGGAATTCTGTCGCTCTGTAAAGTTGCAGTGCACTGTCAATACTGGCATCATTTGTCCTCAGGGAAGTGGATGAATGGGCTTGCTGTAGCAAAAAAAAAAAGCAGCTGTTTCTTAACCATCTGCTGGTTTATTTTCACTATTAAAATCCAGTTTGAGTAATTCTGTGGAAAATCCTAGAAGTGACTGCAAACTCCAGGGAACAGGAAAATGACTCCCTAATCCATTTCCTGATCCTGAATAGCCCTGTTTCAGCTGCCAGTCTTGCCACCACCCTCCCCAAAGTGTCCAGAAGCTCTGGATGTCCGTTTAAGACAGGCAGGACCATGATTCAGTGTGACTGAGATGGCGAGGACAGGAAATTGGGGGGGTGGGGGTGTGCTGGCTTAACCCTATTGTTGTCTCATTTGAAGGCATCCGGGCTAAAGATCAGTGGGAACCTCTCTCATTTGCCAAAAGTGATAACATAAATTCGGACATGAAACTAGATGGGGTTCTGGCATAATCCATTGACCAGACCTAGGCAAACACCACTAGAGATTAGACAGTAAACAGAGGAAAACCCTGGGTTTAGAATGCTTCTTGCAACAGATTAAAACCAGGATACAAAAGAAGAGTGTTTGGAGAAAGAGCCCAAACAGCAATACCACTGGGAAAACTGGCTATGAGCTTTTACAGAACTCAATGGTATAACGGATTGAAAGAAAAGAAAATCTAAGGATGAACAAAACACTAAAAAGAAACAGAAAAGGTTGGAAAGGTACTCAAGTCAGTCAGGATTTGAGGGGAAAAAAATGGGTTAATATTTTGTTTCAGGTCTGTTTACAAGGTGCTTTGATCAAACCGGAAAGTAGGCTTTTTTCCAGTGAAAAGGTTAAATTACTTTTGAATTAACATTTATTTCAAATTGCCTCTGCTTCTTCTAGAAGATGAACAGCTAGATTCTAAGTAATAATTACATCTATTATGTATAGCGGTGTGATGGATATGAAAGTTTGAGATGATTTGCAGCACAGTGAATCCACTTGAACAGTGGTTTTATCCGGAGGAATTAATTTTATTAAGCCATAGCTTTTCCTATAGTTATCTATGGGAAAAGCAGGCCTGATTAATGGGCAATGAGCACAACTTATTAACAAGTTGAAGCTTCATTAAGCAGCGGCCGTATCAATGTTACAGATTATACAGTAGATGTGAGGGAGGTCTATTGGTGCCGTGGGTAGTGTCCCTGCCTCTGAGCCAGAAGCTCTGTGTTCAAGTCCTACTCCAGGACTTGATGGTCAAGGAAGGTGCCTTCATAATATGGCCAAACAGGTTGAGAATCAAGTTGTAAATCCTCCCAACACACACCAATGACAGGCAATAAGAGCAGGAGAGATTCCTGGTCAGTCGTGCGATGGAAAGAAAATTGGAGCCTCCACCATCACTGTTTATCACTTTGGGTTACAACATGCATGCAACTCAGACTCCTCAGAGAGCCAGTAGGTTGGCTAGCCAGTGTCGATCAGGTTGGTGCCAACAGCATGGGGTTCGATCCCCGTTCCGGCTGGGGTGGATTCGGGACCTGCCTCCTTGCCCTACACATGATGGAGGTCATAGTGCTGTGGGCTGGACCTGCCTTCATTCAGAGAGCTGAAGAAGATGGTAGATATAGTGAATTTGCAACCTGAGCTTAGAGCTTCATACGTTGGGACAGTATATTAGAGCAAAGACACTGACTGCCACACTGTCGTTAGGGAAACAATGCATAAAGGAAGAGAGTGTGGGGAGGTGGCGAACAGAAAGGGAGGAAGCAGCGAAAGGACTAAGGAGCATAACAGGTGAGTATTCATAGAGGAAAAGAGAGGGGATTATGAGACTCAGTAGGGAATCTGGATTTCTTGAATATAGTTATTAATAAATTATATATTATCAAAGCAAGGTTCTAAAATGAGAAGTCCTGCTGGTAATGGATTGAGGCTTTTCTCAAATGCTCTTTCATTTCTGCTATGGCTCCCCACCACCAACAGATCCTTTCCTTTACATTCCTAAAGCAATGCTGCCAGATCACAATAATTTATATGATGTAGAATAATTCTTTCTTTGCACTTACCATGCATTCCCAAGGGAATTCTGCTGCACTTTTATTTGCAGCTTGTCTTTAGCTCATAGTCTGACTTCCTGGCTCTGGAGGAAATGAACAAACCTCCTCCCAACCCTGGAAACTCTGTTAAGGTCACTGGTGAGTGTCCCCGTGGGACATTGTAGCATCAATGTCAACAGCACAAGCCCAAATGTTTTCCGGGCCCAAACATTTATTCCAAAATGAATGGGGCTATTATACTCAAATAAGTTAAAATTAACAGATTGTTGAGTCAGGAACTGGTGATACTGGCCTATGGAGAGACCAGTTGACACAGGGGTTTAAATTCATGACCTTTAAAATAATGAGAGTCTGATGCTCTATACCTGTGCTGCTTGTCCTTTCACTCCATTTGTATCTTTTCAGTGAACGAAATTATATTGATAAATCTCAGTACTCATTGTGTGAGTTTTCAGCCTGGGTGATTAATGAGCTGCTTTGTAACATTGCACAATATATCTGCAAGGGAAATGCATTCCTCTGCTGCTGTGTTCACCTGCCCTATACCTGCCAGTTTCTTGTCCAAGTTTTTCTTTCTGAAGTTAACTGCGCCCATTAACTTTCAGGGAATATATATATTATATACGTAGCCAGAGAGGTAGTTGTTGCAAGCTAGAAATATAGAAGATCATAAAGGCAGAGAGAGGGTGCGGGAGAAAGAGGGAGAGAGGAGGAGATCTCGACGCTGTGTGATAATGTAAAATAGATGATAGTGAACCAGCAGCTCATTATGCATCTCTCCAGGTTTTTATTTCAGTTGAAATATTCTTGACTTGGAAATATCGGCAGAAATTCTCACTCATCCGGCAGGTGCGCGCCCGACCTGCTCGAGTGTGAAAGGACGGGTGCGTAGTGACGTCAAAGCGCAGTTGAGTGATAGTTCAGCCAGCGGGCATGTACCAGAGTCAGCAGCGCGCCCGCTGACAATTAAAAGGCCTGTTAAGGCCAGTAAGTTATCGATTAACATAAATTTTTCACTGGCCGTCCAACCTAACAGTTGATGGGCAGGCGAGAAGGCCAAGCAGCCTTTGCATTTTTTTGGAAACCTCATCCATGGGCGGGATAAGGTTTCCAAAAGTAAATAAAATTAAAATAAAACTTTGATTTTTCATTAATAACATGTCCCAGCTCATGTGACAGAGTCACATGAAGGGACTTTTAAAAAAATATCTTTTCATCCCCCTGAGGCAGCTCCGTGCCGCGCTCACTTGCGCGCATGTGTGAAGTTCCTGCTTGGTTGGCTCGCACTCCTGCCACCCCACCCTACCCCCACCCCACCCTACCCCCCCACCCCCCACCCCGTAGAGGGGGTGTACCTACACCACACAGACTGCAGCGGTTCAAGAGTGCAATTCACCACCACCTTCCCAAGGGCAATTAGGGAAGGACAATAAATGCTGGCCCAGCTTTATTGAAACAATCAGCACCTGACTTGCAGATAAGATGAGCTTGAAGAGTTCTGCTATCACACAGCCTCTGGAAGTTAGGCGGAAGGTTCCTGGATTTGGCAGGGAGTGTTGCAGCATCCTCACAGGGAGGACAGAGGAGCTGATGTCCACACAAAGGCTGCAATATGAACAGGGGCTGCAGTTGCTGTGCCTCTGGGTCTGCAGCACCATAGAGAGATGGAGTAAGGACTGCGGAGAGGGCAATCTCCACGCAATGCACTCTGCCAAGTTGGTGTCAGGCTCTCTGCTGCTCCTCCACAACGACAGGTGCCTGCCTGGTAGTCCAGCCAATGTACCCAGCATCTCAGTGTGCATGCCAATCAGCGTTCTCGAGTGCATCACCCCATCAAGGCCCTGAGTACAATTGTAGTGGAACTGATTTGCAGCCTCGCCCTCTAGTGAACTGTTAAATGAACCATCCTTTACTCCTGGCTAGGCAGTAGCCCACTCATGCCCACTGACTCAACATGTGCAGGTCCCAACTCCATACTGCCTCCAAGGTGTGTGCAGTGTCAGTATCTGGGCTGAAGACTGTAAATGCCAGTTCAAATGACCGGAGCTCTTCAGCAGTGCTTTGGTGTTGCTCTCTCTCCCCTCCTGGCTGTAGCTGGCCAGGTGCAAGTTCTTGCGTGACTGAAGGCAGAAGGACAGAAGGAGGAGGTTACTCTGAGGGAAGAGGTTGGTGGGGAGGGGGGGTGGTGGTGGGGAAGCAAGTCCACGGTTGTGCCATCAGTAGCTTGTTCATCATGCCAGATAGCAGGATGAGGGGGAGCTAGGGATTGAGAAAGGGCATAAGACAGGAACAAATCATTATCCCCAATATTCTCAGTGATACCGGATGCAACAGGCTCTGCCGTGGTCTTCCCCATAATGTGGGGAACCATTTCTTCCGTAGGGGTCAGGCAATGCAGGTGTCCTTGTCCCCCATCAGTTCTGCCATGTTCCTTTCTATTGTATGCGGCTCAAGAAGGTGGCTCACCACTGTTGCCAGATCCTCAAGTCTAGATGCCACCTTGGCCACCTACTCCAAATCCCTTCAGAAGAATGTCCTTGAGAGTTTCCTGAGGCCTCCCCCCACCCCCCCCCCCACCCCCCCGCCGTTGGTAAGGACCATGGTGCCTCTCCTCCTGTCCACCTCCACCAGTAAGGTCTCCAGTGACACATCGGTGGAGCCCCCTCCCTGACCTGATGTTCTATTTTCCATGCTTAGCATTGCTGCAGCAGTATCCCACAGCAGCCTCCTATAAATCAATGCAGCTTTCTTTTAAGAGAGAATGACTGCCTTTAGGAACAGAAGACTGGCTACACCCTGTTCTATCTGCACAATGTTACTCAGCTCCCTGCTGAACACAGAGGAGTTGTGGGAGCCACTCAGGTTAAAGCTACTAACAGGTAAATGAGGTGTCAGCACTAAATTAACACGCTGACCAACCCCAACAAAGGTGGTGGGCACAGGTCACAAATTGTGACCCCTGAGCCCAAAAACAGGGTAAGCCAATTTTTAGCCCAAAGTATTTTTTTAAAAAATACTTTGTTTCTTTGTATAAAAAGAATAATGTAGACACAGTTCCTCCTTACAAGTGCTCCTGCAGGGACTGATACTGCTGTGCATATTGAGGAAGAATTATTGGATTAACTAGGTGCAGCGCCCGCCAGCAGGTTCACATTTGAATTATAGATAATAATCCCCCGTTATTTCAAAGAACTGCCCTGCTGCTGAGGTTAAGCTGTGTTGTTCATTCTTGTGTAATAAGCCACGGAGCAAACCATCTTTTGTATACATCCCACTTTTGATCAAATAAAAAATCCAGCAATATAACTGTATTAGTTTCAGACTGCAAGCCTCTGGGTTATAAATGTAAATGCAGACACCAAAAAGAGAAGATGGTTAAAGCAAAATCTGACTTTATTCTTACATCAACAATATAAATGGAGTCATTGTTTATTACCTTCGCTAGGTTTTGTAACACATCTTTCAGTGAAGGGGAATAAATTCTTTTGATGCCCTTTATTCTGATATCCCACCCCGCCCCCAACTCTTTTCAGAGCTGCTGAGCCTGCAGCACTTTGTCAGCAATTCCTATTTCAATTCCAACCCCCGAGATATAAACCTGATCCTCAGGTTTTTCTACAAAGGCATCTTCCTGCTGCAGCCGGGGGGCTGAAACGTAAACAGAAAATGCTGGAAATGCTCAGCAGGCCAGGCAGCATTTGAGGAGAAAGAAGCAGAGTTAAAGTTTCGGGCTGGTGACCTTTTTTGCCTGAACTGGAAAACAGTTAGAGATGGAACAAATCTGAAGCAAATACAGAGGCAGTGGGAGGTGCGAGGAGGAGAGAGGAAAGAACAAAAGAGAAGCTCATGTTAGGGCGGAAGGCAGTAGAACTTAAAAGACAAATTGGCAGGTAGTGCAAGGCAAAAGGAGATTGTAATGGGACATGTAGAGAAAGGTTTTCTATCTTCTCCGTCTCCTACACCTTCCTTAGGCCTCTCATTTCTCGACAATTTACAGATCCTGTTCCTTTAATGCTCTTTTTAAATTTATTCGATGCCTTTGTGTGTTACTTGCCAGAGATGATCTGTACTTCATTCCACTACACTTTCTTTCAATGTCTGTTTTTTATATTTCTTTTCACTCTCTACCTTGTTTTTTCTGAACCTGCTGACATGGTTATCAGCTCTTAAAGAAGGGATTGAAGCTGCCTATATTCTGCAAAACACAGAATAACCTAGTTGTGTGTTTGCAGCATTATCTGTTTTTGCTTTGGCAATATTTTACGCTTATTCAAATCATTATGATTTCTTCCCCATTCCTCCCTCACCCTGTAAAGGTCACACCCAGGGCAAACATGTCATAGCTTTTCAAAATTGGACACAAACAAGCTATTAAGATGGCTGCCACAAATCATGTGACTTTTGCCATTTGGACTACAGACAGTATTAAGGTCTGGTGAATATATAATAAAATATGGACATAGGTGAGGGTAACTCACAACCATTTGTGGAATTCACACATCTCATTGGGCGGGATCGTCCACGTCCGCTGGCGACGGGCATGCTTGGTAGCGTGAGCGGACAATATAGCGAAGGCCAAAAATTGGTTTCACGACGTCATGAAACCAGGTTGCGATCATCCACTCAGCCCATCAACGGTGGGCCGTGTTTCCTGCCATCGGATGTCGGGAACCTCATTGTAATACATCAGCATATCATGCTAAGGCTAACCCACCGGACTCATCCTTCCCATTGGATCATCCACCCACATCAGTGATTGCACGCCGACATGTTTCACAATAGCATACGAAAGGCATGCACTTCAAGGGGAACTCAGAGGTGAGGGCACAGTAACATTGCTGAGCACTTTTTTTTCCCATATTCATTCATAGGATGTGGGCAAAGTTGCCTAGCATTTATTGGCCATCCCTAATTGCCCTTGCTCAGAGGCATTTTTTTTTAAGAGTCAACTGCATTGTTGTGGGTCTGGAGTCACATGTAGGCCAGGCCAGGCGAAGATGGCAGATTCCCTTCCCCAAAGGGCATTAGTGAACCAGATGGGCTTTTATGACAATGAACAATGGTTTCATGATCACCATTCAACTTTAATTCCAGGTTTTTAATCAAATTCAAATTCCACCATCTGCCGCTGCAGGATTCGAACCTGGGTCCCAGGATTACTAGCCCAGCAACAACATTACTATACCACCACTTCTCCCCTACTTGTCAGGGACACCTGTTGAACTTCAAGGTTGAGGCATGTGGGGGGGTGGGGAGGTGCAAAGGCTGCCCTGGAGGCGAGGCAACTTGGGGTGGGGGGAGTGGGGCAAAGGCTGCCCTGTGGTTGAGGCGACTTTGGAAGGTTTGGTGGGGGGCGAAAGGCTATTGAAGGTAGCGCACAAGCACATGCGGGGTGGGGGTGCTGTGGGCGAGGGAAATGGCTATTCATTAGGGACACCTTGTACAAAGTGACTATTCCTCTGCAGCTGCAACAGTTCAGGCACAACCACCTGAATATGATTGGAGTCGGGCCTCTAGCTTATCTGCCCACTCAAGCAATGCAGAGATTTTCACCCCTCCGGCACAGACTGCAAAATTAATGAACATTTTAGTGGACTGCAGAACAGCTGGATGACTGCACACATTGTACAATGTCCTTGCTAAAGCTGGCCACGGTGCAGTCACTGGCGGAGGTGCTCACAGTCCCTTGCAATATCATCATCCCGGTTTGGACCAGTCTCCCCCATGGCTCAAGCTAACAGTGCAGCCTTGCAGTGTGGGTTAGGAGAATGCCTGTGCCTGAGCTGAGAGCACAGCATGCAGTCCAATGGGCAAAGCTGCTGCCAATTGGTCAGATGGAGTGGGGCGGAGGAAGGTGCGGTTTCAGGCAGCCATGCAGCGCACTAATCTCTGACCATCCAAGTGGTGGCTAGCGCTCTTTGGGATGCTTTAAGGGGTCTTCAGACTTAAGAGGGGTCCTTGGTACACCCACACTAACGCACATGTCTCCTTCTTTGCTCCTGAAGGAGGAGTATATCAAGAGCATAGAGCCTGGTGAACTAGCTGTATGCCTTGTGGCTTACAGAGAGCGAAGAAGACAGAGGAGAGAGCGACTGAGGCACCTGGCTATGCAGGGGGAGGAGCAGCACCCTCTGGAAGAAGGTGCGGCTGGGCCTCCCACACACAGTGCCAAAGAGCCACAACGACCTGTCGCTGGTCGGTGCCTAGTAACACCCAAGGCCTATTAAAGGCCGCCTTTCATTCCTGCAGATGACCGAGAACCAGTATTGCCAAAGGCTGCGTATGTCTAGGGAACTGATCGGTTACATTTGCCACTTACTGCAATTTTTGGCGCCACAGGGACATGGAGGGTATCCACTGCCAGTGGCTGTGAAGTGACAGCAGCATTCAATTTCTATGCCAGTGGCTTCTTTCAGGTGACCTCTGTGGGGTATCACAAGCCTCCACCCACAAATGCATCCATGAGGTCACGGATGTCACCTTTGCCAGGGCACACAACTTTGTACATTTCGCCGGGACCAGGACACTCAGGATGCAAGAGCGAATGGATTCGCCCAGATCTCGGGTTTCCCACAGGTGCAAGGTGCAAGTGACTGCACTTACATGGCGCTCAGATCTCCACTGCAACAAGCGGTCAACTACGTCAACCGCACGGGATTCCGTTCGCTGAATGTGCAGCTGGTGAGCGACTACCACAAATGCATCCTGCAGGTCTGTGCATGGTTTCCAGGGACTGTCCATGACTCAAATATTCTCAGATGGTCTCAGATCCCTGACATCTTCCATGGCCCACAGACGCTGCAGGGTTGGCTCCTTGGGGACCAGGGCTACCCACAGAGGATGTGGCTGATGACACCCGTGAAGTGGCCTCAGACTGCAGCAGAGTGACGCTATAATGAGGCTCATGCTGCAACCTGCAACTTGGTGGAGCAGACCTTCGGGATGTTGAAAATGAGGTTCCAGTACCTGATGGAGCCCTGCAATATAGTCCACAGAGGGTGTCACACATCATCGTTGCCTGCTGCGCCCTTTACAACCTGGTGCTGCAACGGAGAGAAGAGCTGGCTGAAGCTGAAATGCAGGAGCTGGAGGTCTCCTCCGATGAGGAGGACATTGACAGTGATGGGGGTGAGGAGGTTCTTGCACTAGCCAGACAAAGGAGGTGCACTTGGGAGACCCTCATAGCTGCTGGGTTTGTGGAGGATGATGATGACATGCAGTGAGGAGACACCATAATATCCTCACATTGCATCTGTGAATATTTGACTCCAGTCTGGTTTATGGCAGCATGAATACCCTCTGTGATAAAGCTCCTGTCATGGAGATGCGATGGAGGCCCTAATAGTTGCTCGATTGCAGGAGGATGATGATGACATGTTGACTATGCAGTGAGGACAACTCCATAGATCTTCACATAGCCTCTGAGAATGTCTGAATCCTGTCTGGACAAGGGCAGCTCACTTGGGCTCTGAGATCAAGGTCATGTCATGGAGATGCAGCCATGAAACTTTGGAAGCATCTGATCCTTTGTCAGCCTTCAACACCTGAGCCCTTCAGGAGCACAGCATCACTGGACACAGATGCTGAAGAGATCGGGGCCAGCCCCACCTTAAAGGTGCTGAGAGCACATAGAGAGAATGACGGAACTCTGTGACTCCTGCCCACAACATTCAGGCAGCAATGACAAGCACTGCCGAGGTGCAGGCATCAGTAATGTGTTCCGGGAGTGTGAGGCCAGAAAATCACTTTGGTCTGAAGGTTGCAAAAAGCACAGGGAAGAGGCCCTGGACTGAGACACCTGCCTTTATCTTATGCAGAAAGGTTTCACATCTGAGTGACACGAACACTGCTCATCAGAACAAGGAGCCACAGGCAGGGAGACATTCTTAGGAGTTTACAGACAATAGCGAACATTATACATAAGTGATTAGCACCCATGCTCAGGCTGTGCAACTACATCTTCTTAACATTCCTAACCCTTCCATTATTTCTTGGTGCTGCCCGGACATTCACAGCGGAAGTGGAGATGGACTGCTGGCTGTGATGATCTTGACAGGCATCCTCTGGAGGGCCGAGACCTGGAGGGCCCTGGTTTGCTTTTGGGGTCCTGCTGTGTGGCAGTGGCACCCTCCTTGGCCTGTGGAGCTAGAGGTGCTGGGATCACAGGAAGAAGGGATGTGGATGGGTTGCAAGCTCCCGGATTCACCTGGATGGATGGTCCCAGAGTGTGCACCTGCTAATCCTCCTCTCAATGGGTGCCCAAGGGCCCCTGGCTGACTCCTTGAGGAGAAGGGGAAACTGAGTGAGATCAAGCTGCCCCACACCCCTCTCATGTGCACACTGTTGCAGGCCAACTATGCCGTCAGCGATGGAGTTCAGCTCTCGCAGCAGTGCAGGAGCGATGTCCTGGACCAAAGTCTCCATGGTGGCTTCCATCCCACCAGCGTTGACCTCAGTGCATTGGTATGCCGACTGTATCACCTCAGCCTGAAGGCGGACAGACTCCTCCATCGTGCCTTGCAATCTGAGGAGTGCAGTGAACATCCCTTCCTGATGTTCCCTAGCTGGCCTTTGCAGCTCCAGCAACTGTGACATGATTGAGTTCAGAGTGCGTCATCTGACCCAGACTCAGCAAATTTCTGGCCTCCAGCAGCCCTCCGATTGCTGGACACCTGTGGATCAGAAAGTGTGATGTTCTCACCAGATTGTGATCCTGGGTCAGGTCCCACCGAGGTGTGTGCCTCTGCGCTGGTCAAGGGTGTGGGTGAGCACTGTGACGGGACTTCAGGGAGGGTGCCTCCAGATTCCTGTTCAGAGGTTTCTTCAGGGCTTGACTGGGGGCCCTGGGTCATAGACTCCATTGGCTGTTTGGCAGATGTGCCTGCGAAAGCAAAGAGAGATAATTAGTGCATGGCAGTGGCCTGTGAAACAGGACACATCACTCACAGTACGGTTGTCTGATGGATGTTGTACTGCTGGATCCTCACCTGGTAGAGCAGCGCCGACCTCACTGTCAGCATAGGAACAATCCAGATCCTCGCTGGCTAGCTGGATGGTTCTGTTTTCAAAGTCCGTTAGGATCTTGATTTCGGGCATTCTGCCATCGGTAAACAAATTCTCCCTCTTGTCGTGTGCCAGCTTGTCCTGCATGAATAGAGATGAGGAGAGTGTATCAGGATGCTTGCCAGGCCAGATGATAAGTATGCCTGGCATGTGTGGGTGGTGAGTGGGATGAGGACAATGAAGGTATGTGTGAGACAGTGAATGGTGATGTCTCTTGAGCTGGCAGTGAGTGAGGGCTCTCTGGATGCGTGCTGAGTTTGTGAGTGTGTGAGTTGAGAGTGATGAGAAGAGTGACTTAACCTGGCGAAACGAAAGAGATCATTCATCCTCTTGCGGCAATGGGTGGCTGTCCTCTTTTGAAGAGCATTGGCACTGACCACTGATGCCACCACCTCCCAAGCTGGATTAGTGTGGTTGTGCCCATCCTGCAGCCAGGGCAGGAGTAGAGGACATCACGATGAGCCTCCACTGCATCCAAAAGGCACTTGAAGAATGTGTCATTGAACCCGGGGGCTGCAATCTTTTTGCCTCTCAAGGCCATGTCTTCTTTGCAGCAGTTGTGGGCAGGAAGCGCTGAGAGGTGTGTGTGCATGTGGCTGGACTTTAAATATGGCACCAGGCATGATGAAGCGGTGAGGTGATGTCATGCCAGGCGAATGAGAGCCCACCCGTCATGGAAACGGCGTGTTTCCTGGGAATGCATAATTAATGCAGTGGGTTTGGGACGTTACGGCATGAAAAGCCACCATTGTGGCCAGCGGGTATAATGTCTTTTTACCCACCTGCTACCGTGCTTTGTGCAAATCTGGGCCAATTCTACCCAATGATGGGCCAACACCTAAAGACTATGGAGTTTCCAGACTGTCCGTCTCCAGGTTTCATTTTGGGGAAAAGGGAAGATCGATCACTATCAACTTCCCATTGATTACAATGGCCTCTCCCATCCAAACTATATTGCGTGGACCTCAGAAGTGTTAACCCAGCAGTCATGTGATCAAAGCTGGTTTCAGGAACTGCACCATTATTACTGAACCAGCAGATTCATCAGAACATCAGTTGTCAGCCAGTCTGAGAACCAGACTCTGAAACTAGCCGCAAGTCATCAAGCAGCCGAAGCACTTACCCTGTTCCAGTTTCAAAGTCCACCTGAGAACCAATCCCCTAGATATTTGACTAAAAGAAACCTCATAGCCTGCTGTGAACCCTTCGCTTTACAGGACCCTCACTTCAACTTTCAATCATCAAATCCATTCAAGAAACCACAGGCCTGCCACGTGGGAGAGCGGGAATCATAAATCAGAGACTGACGTAGCTGTCATCAGTAAGAGCTCACTATATTTATCTGTATCCAGTCATTGTGTGTTTGTGTGTGTGTGTTTGTGTGTGCGTATGTGTTTGTACAGGTGACTGAGCATGTGAGATTGTATTAATTCTGGGTAAGTGTGTGAGAATAAATAACCTTCTTTATTTTAAACTCATAAGAGCTTGTTGCTGAATACATTAATTGGAATATACACTCCAAGGGTAAGAAAAGACATACCTCTTTCCATATAATACATACTGATTACCAGCAGTAAGACAGCAGATACATTCTATTAACAGCTTTGTTGATTCCTGCTTTTAGTGACAATTGAACATATATGTGGTTGGCAATAGGATTGAAAGGTGAAATACGGACAGAGACAATCAACCGTTATAGTTCTTGAGCTGCTAGGAGAGGGGAATCTTCCCTCAGCCTCAGCACCAAGCAACTGCTCATCCTCAATGATTTTAAACTCCATCATAACTCACCTAGCTCTTTCTCTTCTGATTTCATAGAAGATATGCTGTTTTATAACAGGAGGGTTCTTATCAGCAAAGCATGATGGAGAAAATATTGTAAGAGGTAAGTGTGAATTCTCATCCTTGTTTCCAAATCCTTAAGGCATTGGGGAGCGGCCGAAAAAATGGAGTTGAAGCCAACGATTAGCCATGATCGTTTTGAATGGTGGAGCAGGCTCGATGTGCCATGTGGTCTACTCCTGTTCCTACTTCTTATGTTCTTCCATGACCAAAGCCTTCCCTATCTCTTTACCACCCTCCAACCCTACAAACCTCTGAGATCTGTTTTGCTCCAATTCTGACCTCTTCCACATTACTGATTTTAATGGCTCTTCCATTGACAGTCATGCTTTCAGCTGTCAAACTCTTAAGCTCTGGAATTCCCTCCCTAAACTCTCCATATCTCTACTTCTCTTCCTTTGACAGGTGTTCATTATAAACCTATCTCTTTGACCAAGCCTTTGGTCACCTGCTGTAATATACTTTAATGTGACTTAGTAACACTCTTGTGACGTGCTCTGGGATGTTTTACTACATTAAAGGTGCTATATAAATGTGAGTTGTTATTGTTGATACTGACAGGAATTGCACTATATCCATAATCAGGCTACATCAAAAGGGGATAACATCCAGCTCAGTCAGTTTGAATCGGGCCTGAGTTGCCTTACTGCATTTGTGTATATGCGTGTGTGTGTATGTATGTGCACGTGTTTGTAGCAGTGTATGAGGGCGTTTTGCTGATGACAAGATTTGACTCTCTCGAGGACTACACATGAGGATCAGACAGGGTACTGAGGTTCTGCCAGCAATTACAGCACCAGGGGAGGAGGAAGGGCTATTAATATTGATGATTTTTCTGGACACTATCACACAACATTTGGTTGAAAATTTTGGTTGATTCTGCCGCACATCTGCCATCACGGGAAATCCTTCATTAGTGAAAAAAATACAAGTGGTTAAAATATGAGTTCCAGTGAAAAATGGCAAATCAAATCAAAAGGGAGCGACAAAGTATTAACAGACATCTGCCACTTTATGGAGAAAACTAAGGTTGTTGCAAACTGAACCTGGATTATTTCTTTCCAGCTATTTTTGACAACCTCATTATTATTAATTAACTGTGATTAAATCACCTAAACAGAAGTGGCAAATTATAGCATTGGGACCAAAATATTAACAAAGACTTTCTAGAATAAAGCGTTATGGAAAATAAATTCAAAAATGGAATTACTTATTAAGCAAAAACGTAGAGAATCCTCTCATAGGACGATCAGCAGAAATCACTACAGGAAAACATTGCAACTTAATAAAATTAGGTAAATACCCGCAGCTGTATTAAAATGCTTTCAAATTAAATAATTATATGAAAAACAGCAGACCTCCTGTGGTTTTATTTATGGGGAGTCAGAGATAATAATATCGCGAGGGAGCGGGGACTGTTGATGTGTGGTAGTTGGGGAAGAGGTGCACATCTAGACTAGAAGACTTCTGGAAGAAATTTATAAAGAGATCGGTGGACATACGAACAATGATAGACAAGGAAAGACGCTCTGGTTCATCCAGGCTGTCCAACACCATTGTGATACTTTGTGAGAAAACAGATCACAACCTTGGGAAATTCCTTTCTGTTTTATGTTAAAGAAACAAATTCTGATTATTTCTGAAAATGGATTCCCTGGGCAGTTTTCACTGTCAGTATTATCCAAAAGGAAGTTGGTAAGCTTACGGACAACAAGTAATGGCATGCTCTGTGACTGGTCAGTCTAACTTTTAGTCATAAAAATTCCCAATGTCATATAAGCAGATTCATAAAGAGAACTATGGCCTCCATGCTTGAGACTCGATAACAAGCATTGATTGATCTACAAACATGCATGAATCCATTCTCATCTAGGCACAAATCTCCAAAAACAATATTGTTGGAAACATTTTTACCACAGGAACTGTTATTGTATGGGTAAGTTTGATTGTTATGCTTTTTAAAATTACTTCGTGGGATGTGGGTGTCACTGGCTAGGCCAGCATTTATTGCCCATCCCTAGTTGCCCTTGCGAAGGTGGTGGTGAGCTGCCTTCTTGAACCGCTGCAGTCCATGTAACTTACTTTTAGCATTAGATTTCACAGCTGGAGAGAGTTCAAGATTTTCTAAAATATTCTTAGTTCTTTGATTAGTTAACCATTTCTTTATTGATCCTGTTTGATATTTAAAAATTCAATATATTTCTGATCCTATTTAGTCGTTGTTGTAGGTACTTTATGAACACTGCTTGCCACTGTTTACTAAACTCGCTACCTTTGGTGGAATCTTCTGGACATAGAAAATAATAAAGGTTTGGGACCATTTCTGGGTCCTGACCTTGCTGGTGTCTGTTGTCCGCAATCTTGTGGGAGGCGGCCAATGTTCCAGTTAAGGATGGCGAGTGGATCAGGGACACAGGAGGCCCAATGGGAGCCTGCAGAACTGTTCAGCTGATGGTCCGACTGGGAAAGGCGGGTGTTGCTGAGGCACAAGATGAGTGCAAGAGTGCCTTAAA
Source organism: Carcharodon carcharias (assembly GCF_017639515.1). Taxonomy (NCBI): domain Eukaryota; kingdom Metazoa; phylum Chordata; class Chondrichthyes; order Lamniformes; family Lamnidae; genus Carcharodon; species Carcharodon carcharias. The sequence continues at coordinate 206,707,168 of NC_054468.1, forward strand.
ATGGAAACCTTTTCGAAAGGCTGCAGAAGGTTCAGTGGTAAAAAAAGGCCCAGAGCTGTTAGGGTCTTCAGTGCAGTGGACCAACCCCTCCTTGAGAATGATTTTACCCAGTGTCTGTGGCCAGTTCGGCCTTGTGGCTCTGACATATGGAGAGCGGGTTCTGCTGGCCTTCAGACCACCTGTCGGGTGGCCACCTTCAAATCATTGCTGGGTTCCAGACTCTGGACTCAATAGAAGGCCTGTGGGATTCCAGGAAAGTGCTTTCTTTAGTGGGGTCTTAATTACCTTGATTCGCTGCCCGTCTCCTTGGGGCAGGCTACTGGTTCCCTTGCCAGCCCATTCCTGGAAAACTCCGGAGGCGGGACTGCATCAGAGAGCAGTCCCAGCAGGATTTTCAGCCTCTTTCCCTGCTCCCCCACCTGAAGAGCTGCCTCCAATGTTGGGGCTGTGCTGCCTATACCCAAGTTCAAATCATCAATGTACTTTTAAAGCAATCATAGAGGTGGACGAGCACTGACCTCTGGGATACACCCCTTCCAACTTTTCTCCAACCTGAGTGGCATCTGACTATCTTAATTCTTAGTATCCAGTCCATCAGCCATCATTCTGTCTATGTTGCTGCATTTCCTCTTGCACCAAATACCTGAATTTTTCTATCCAGCCTCTTGTGAGACTCCTTATTGAATGGCCTTCTGAAAATTTAGATGCATTAAGGGGTCCCAATTTGAAGTGTGATCTAGATTTTAGTGAGTAGGTTTCGATGTCAGATCACCAATACCTGAGGTATTTTAACTTCATTCCAGGTAGGAAGTCAGTGAGAGTGGCAGACTTTGATTTATGGTGATTTGCAAAAGAGCCAGAGGCGACTTGAATGAGTGGTTAAGATCTGGAACGCACTGTCTGATAGTGTTGTGGAGGCAGATTTAATTGTGCCTTTCAATTTGGATAATTATCTGAAGACACAAGATTTGCAGGACAATGGGGAAAAGACAGGGGAGTGGGATTAGCTGGGTTGTTCTTGAAGAGAGCTGGTATGGATGTGATGGGCCAAATGGCCTCCTTCTGTGCTGCGTTCATTTTATGATTCCATGATTGTATGAGACCAGCTGGGTGGTGGGATGGGCTGCTGGACTGTTCCCCCTGGGACCCCATGATCAGGAGGCAGATAGGGGTGTGATGGGGGAGGGAAGGCATTAATGTTCCATGTGGGTCTCAGAGTAACACTCTTGCTATTCCTGGTTCCACAAAGGAAGTAAAACTTACCTTTTTGGGTCACTTTTGGAGCAACCCATTTCCTCACCTGGCTGGCATGGAAGATAACTCACCACCACTTCATTCTGAAGCCGTGAAGACTCAAATCTCTGAAGGGCAATTTGAACTCATGGCCTGAGGCAAAATTGAACCAAGGCTAGAATATGAGATAATGACAATCACAATGACAGGGCTGTGCCCTGGGATTTAGATTCAAATCCAATTCTTTGAAGCTGACTAATTAATAAGTTATAATCAATTAGCTTTTCTGCTAAAGGTTGTCAATAATCCAACCATCATTCAGTATATCAACTAATTTGCTTTTTATATGCCTGTTTATGCTTACATTTATGCTTAAATTAATTTCAGAATGTTTTTCTGTGCATGAGTTCAAATTAATGCTGTGTGCGCTAGTGTTTAAAGAAAATAACAAATCTTTACAAGTTCCACATAATCAGTCAGATTGAACTAGCTGAATTGGAGCCTGGATTGAAGAGGGAGTTTTATATCACCAGGATCACATATCACTTGACATATCATGTTGTCATTCAGCTTTATTAACAGAACAGTTTGTAATATCTTTGCGTTACGAGATTATGAAAGGAATTGAGAAAACTGGTCAAGGCTGTCTGTTCACTGTGACCATGTTGCCATGCTTGGGAACGTGAGTTGAAAATGAGGAAGTTTATAAGATTGAGGAAGAAATTTAGGAAGAATTTTTTTGAATCAAATATTAATAGATTTGTGGAATAAGTTACAGGTGCCAGATATGTCGATTGGCGGACATATTGGAAAGTCAGATTTGTACTGCTAATAATTAGGAACATGAGTAGGCCATTTAGCCTGTTGAGCCTGATTCACTGCCATTCAATGAGATCATGGCTGATCTGCAACCTAACTCCATATACCCACCTTTCCCCATTTCCCTTAATATCTTTGGTTAACAAAAATCTATCAATCTCAGATTTAAAATTAACAACTGATGTAGGTTCAATTGCTGTTTGCAGAGGAGAATTCCAAACCTCTACCGCCCTTTGTGTCTAGAAGTGCTTCCTAATTCCACTCCTAGAAGGCCTGGTTCAAATTTTTAGATCACGCCCCCTAGTCCAACATTCCCCAGCCAATGGCAAAGTTTCTCACTATACAACCTATCAGCTTTCCTTGATGACTTGAAAAGTTTGCCAGCTGATTCATATGGTCCTCCATAGCGTCTGTGCTGACATGGTCCAATTCAGCTTGGACAGCTGGAAGAATGTGCCAATTGGCCTTACTGCCCCTTGGTTCATTAGGAGAAAAGTCAATTAAGTGCTCCTAATCCCAATTGCTACCCAGCATTGCCTGCTGAACAGTGGAAGTTTGATCCAGACAGAATCTGCTTCCTTGGCAACAGTAACCCTTGATCGTATAAATCCCAGCCACAATCCCTATCAAGACCATTGCTCTAATAACATTGACTCATGCAAGATACCACAGAGCACCCAGTATCCATGAAACCAACACAGAAGTAAATCCTTCAGGAGAAGAGGGGAGGGGAGAAAATTGGTGAGAATATTTTTTTCAAAATAGAGGTGTACTTCTCAATGTTGAAGTAGTGCTGTCTAAATATTTGCCTGAATAATTTGCAGTGAATTGCAGCCTCATATTTTTCAGATAGTGAGCTGCAAGGATTGAAAATTACAGTGGAATATGCAAATCTCTATCACTATGGGAACAAGTCAGAAGGCAGCAAGCTGACCCTGAGGAATACTTATGGAAAATGCCTAACTAAAGCCATCTGTATATTGATTGCATTCAGATTCTCATCACCATTTGTCCTACATCAGGAGTAACACTATTAGGGACAAAGAACCTGTATTTCAGAATGATCGGGCTAAATTAACCCTTTGAATTCTGAATTTTCCTTTGTTGTCAAGGAACAGATTTTGTTTTTAATGGTTTAGATAAAAAAAAAGAAGCTGAAAGTGCTAGAAAATAGAACTTCAAAAAAACCAAAAAAGACATACAATTCTCAGCAGATCCAGTCAGCAGCTAAAAGAGCAAAATAAGATAACATTTCAGTCTGAACCTTTTGTCCAATCCAGTTGAGGTCTTCCATTCTGGTATTAATATTTCTCTTTCAGACACAAACTGGAATCTTCTATTCTTATTTCCTATTTTTAATGTTTTGCCATCCATAGAATTATGGACCTCACTACCTAAGTACACTGTGGGTAAAGTTCAGCACATGGAATGGGCAGTTCTAGAAGGTGGCTCTCCATCTCTTTCTCAAGGGCAGCTAGGGTTGGGGCAATGAATGTTGGCCTTGTTAGCAACACCCATACCTGAGATCATTTGAAAAAAAAACATCCTAATATTTATTGATGCTAAACATCTGAAACTGAAATTGCATAGAATTGTTGGAAAAGGTGCATCAATATGGCCGAAGTTCGATATGTTAATTTAAATGACTCATGTTAATCACTAATCTGAAATGATCTGAGTTCCTTGTGAACGTATTGGATGCCCAGCATGGAAAGCGTTCCATTCCTTAGAAATAAATAATGCTCTTTAATGGGCAAGAAAATTTATAAAAATGAATATTTAGAACCAATATTATTTGAAGGGGAGGATACGGAGAAGAATGAATGAGCCTAAGAAGACCAAAAATGTTAGGTTATGAGGTTAAGATAATGTGCCCACTCATTATCAATGGAATGGGTAGGGAATCTAGTCCTAAGTACAATCTAGCTTTTAAACAACTGAACATGAGCAAGTTTTGTTGAGGCCCAAGAAAAGCAACAGAGCTCATTATGTAGACACTAGGAGCAGATATTCACTGAAGTTAATTAATGCTGTATTGATTTATTCTTTCAAATTAAGTGGATGAATGTCTAGTTATGAAAGAAATGAATGATTTTGGCCTTGGAATGCCATCCAGGTGATCAGATATTCCATTCATGTCTGAACATTTATGGAATGTAGCAAGGTAGAAATGAGCAGTTAGATCAATACTCCAGTGTTGTAGCTGATTGTATTTAGGGATCAGGAAGGTAAGGTGGTGGGAGGGGTGCATGGATGGTAGCTAAAAATGCAAAAAGATCTCAAATCCGAACCCAACCCGCCCACTTTCACTTTTATCAGAGGTGGGACTGGAGTCAGGCGGGTAACCTATGCCCTGGAGATGGGTTGCTCATTTAAATATCAATGAGACTGCATGCCTTGAATTTATCTCTGCATTCCAGCTTTAATGCTGCTCCCCACCTGGGAAACACGGCAACTAAAGGGTGTGGAGGACTGCTGCATGTATCAGATAAGAACTTTGCCAGCAGTGTTAAGTGGGTCTGGAAGAACAGGAGTGCTTCATCCCAAGCACCTCAGTTAACCTCCTCAGTGATTGGATCCCCTCTCCCACCCATCGCCATGATCCGTGCCTTCTTAATGTCCTCCACAGCCCACAACATCCTCACAGCCCCACCATGGCCTCCATGGGCCCCATGATCTTCTTCCCTCTTCCTTGATCTCTCTGAACTCAGCCACAATCCATCTCCTCCTCTTTCTCCCGACCCCCTTCCCCAGCCTTCTCCCTCCCAACCCCTCAACACTCCACCCTCCCATTGATGCTGCCTCTAACCCCTGATTGCACTGCCCCCTTATCCCACCTTCGATGCATCCCCAATCCCTCATCTCTCTGACACTCTTATCGACGTCCCCCTGATCCCTGACATCTCTCTCTCTCCCCGGCTCCTCTCTGCTTCTGGCTTGTGATATGGGGCTAAAGGCCTACTCACCCACCGACCTTTCAATCCAGCTGGCTGTGGCAGAGAAACAAAGCGCAAATGTGGTGATCAGCTACTGCCGTTCAATTCAGCAGGTTCTGAGGAAACCTGTTCTCCCAGGTTCACAGAATCACAGAATTGTTACAGCTCAGAAGGAGGCCATTTGGCCCATCGTGTATGCACCCATTTCCTAACATCAAAACATCACACCGCACCCCACACCCAACCCCCCCATATATCCCCCAACTGGCTCCCTCCTGTCTCCTTGTTAATATCGGGGCCCAAGTCACAATTTAATTCTTACATATAGTTAAAAGGGTTGGCAAAAGTCCATGAAAGTGGAATTTGTACTGGGCTTTTAAGGAATGAATTTTTGGGAGCTGAATGGGCCATTCTTATGCTTTGGAAAGAGTTTTAACCCTAACCAGCCAGTGGAAACTGGACAGGATGCACGGTTACTTACCGCTTGCATGTCACCCAGATTCCACCTTGCCCAGTTTTAATTTGCTCATCTGAGCAGGTGTCAAGTGCACTTGCCTCATGTCAGTGGGGTCCTATTTAAATATATCGTTACACCCCAGGTGCTGTTAATATTGGACAGGGCAGATCCAGAGTGAAAGCTGGCTTAATAGATCCTAACTTGTTTTTTAGAAACCATGGAGGAAAGTTACTGAACAAATTCACAGGAGTCTGTTGATGGACTTTTAATACAAAGAATAAAATATTTATTTAAAGCAGAAAAATGAACCATATTACATCAGACAAAAAGATTGGAAAGATCTCAATACATACACAAGATGATGATTCAAATTCCTACTGTTCCTTTACCCCAGCAATATCTTTACAGACACAGTGAAGTTTCCACTATCTTGACACAAAGGCGTCTCACCTGGGGCTGGCACATTTGCAAACAGCTTTCTTCCAGTGAATTCCTGAAAATTCACTTGATGCTTCTCATCCAACTCGTATCTCTCCCAGAGACACCCAAAAACCACAATCTAAACTTACTGTTTCTCTAACTGCAGAACAAACAAATGAGCTCCCTGAACTCAGTACTCCAGTAACACCTCCGCTAACTGAGCACTTTTCTGAGCCCTATAGCTAATTATTCAATTAACTATTGTCTCACTAGCCTTGTAGATTTTCTTCTCAGAGAGCTTAAAAATTCTTGCCTTCTCTCTCTGGCATATACATACTTTGAAGTCTCTCCCTCTCAACTCCTGTCTTTTTCTGTGTCAGTGCCACTGGATCACTGTCACTAGGCAACAGTAAAGCTTTTCTATCGAGGGTTTTGTTTCCAAAATCACGACTTTTTTTAACCCTTTCAACCCATCTCTTTAACTTCAGGGGTTGTAAGACCTCATTAAAAATGTATATATACAAACAAACCCAAAAGATCTGAAATCTTCCAGGCACAATCCCAAGCACCAATGTTCATAAACAAAACCTAAATGAAACTGAAACCATTTTTACCTTTCTTAAAATACATATATATATAAATTCAACTTAAAAATTATAAATTGTTCATGACAATACTGAGATCTGATGACATCAGTCGGATCCTGATGGCATTTTAACCTGGGCTTGCACGGGGCAAGCTGCCATGGCTGAAGCTAGCAGAATCATTGAAAGATCACAGAAGGAGGCCATTTAATCCACTATGTCTGTGCCGGCACTCTGCAAGAGGAACTCACCTAGTCCCATTCCCCTGGCCAGGATTTATGGCCCATCCCGCTTGGCGGAATATTATGGTCCTGTCGAACTCAATGGAGATTTAAATGGCTTACCACATCCGCTAGGGGGCACACTGCAGAGGTGTCGTAAAATCCCAGCCCCTGCCTTTTCCCCCCTTCGCTGCAAATTCTCTTTCTTCAGATAATGATTCAATTCTCTTTTGAAACCCCAATTGAATTTGCAGATTCCAGAACATGATTGGGATTTGAGAAGCCCTGAAAGGTAAGGCTTTTACTTCCCTTTGTGGGGTAGGATGGATCTGGTGTGCTATTCCAGAACTCCCTTTTCCAATACAAAGCTACATGCTAGCAGCTGGCCAGAGGCTGCCCAAATTTCACTAGCCTGGCTGCAACAGCTGTCCACTTCCTACTGTTCTGATAATGAGACCCAATGGTTAAAATTGCCTTGGCCTTATGTTGCTGTAGGTGGACCTAGCATTCACATGTCTCACTGGGATCATTAAAAGTTAACCCCTTTAGCTTTAAGGTAACAGCAAGAAAAATGCTACTAGACGTCAGTAACTCCATGTGCAGCAACCTCTAAGATACTGCAGTCTTACAAAAGCAAAATACTGTGGAAGCTGGAAATTGGAAATGAAAAACAAGAAAATGCTGGAAGAACTCAGCAGGTCAGGCAGCATCTGTGAAGAGAGAAACAGAGGGCAGAATCTTCTGTTCAGTGTGCGGGGGTGGATCCCACACGCCAACGCGTAAAATGACGCGCAGTGACGTCGGGCGTGCAACCCGATGTCACCACGCGTCATTCCGATCTTTCGTTTGGCGGGCACGCACTGGAGTCGGCTGCACACCCACCGAACTGTCAAAGACCTGTCAAGGCCATTAATAAAACAATTAACCTATTTGTCAGGGCTGCCCATCCAACCTTAAGGTTGGCGGGCAGGCGAAGAGCCCAGGCAGCCTTCGCATTTATCATGAGGGCACATGTGTAACTGATTTTTACCTTTTTTTATTTTGAAGTTCAAAGTTGAACTAAATCTTCCTGAAGCAGCTTCATGCCTCAGGGAGATTTCTGCGCTCTTTTGCGTGCATGTGGGCCTTAATTGGCAGAAAATTCTCCCCAGAATTAACGCTTCTGGTCAAGTCACCTTTTCTCAGGACTGACGAAAGATAGAAGTGTAAGGGCAGAATTCTGTGCCTCGCAGGTGGACGTGCGCCCAACCCAAACGGATGTGAAATAGCGCGAGATGACATCGGGCGAGCATCCCAACGTTATCTCCGACGCGAGCAATCTTCAAGTTGCCGGGCATGCCCGGTGGTCGGAAGTGCGTCCGCCGACAATTAAACAGGCAATTAAGCCCATTGAAGAGGCAATTAAAAGCGATTTTTCGTGGCCTGTCCACTTTTACAGTTGGCGGACGGGTCAATCGGCCAGGCGGCCTTTAAATTTTTGCTCAAACCTCAATCCAGGGTGGGATGAAATCTCCGCTGGGAAATAAAATAAAAAGAGATACCTGGGGGTTGTTTTTTTTAATGAGGTAAGGCTTTCAGATGCTTGATTGTGCTGCATGGACATACTTTGCAGCATTTTTGTTGTTTTGTTTATTCTGTGGAGTTCTGCAGCTCCCTGAGGCTGCTCCCTGCCTTCAGGGAGCTCAGTGGAAGCGTTCACCAGCACCCGCAGTGATGCCAGCGCCCACCCTCTTCCCATCCCCCCCAGCAGTGCTGAGCCTTTCCTGGCACGTGTTTCACACTGACTAACTGTTAATTGGTCAGCCAGCATGAAATCGTGTTCAGGGGCTGATCCCGGTCGGGGGCCCGTTTCCTGTCCGCTCCCAGGCCCGACTAGCGAAAAATTCAGGCCTAGGCATTTTTAAACCAATAGAAGGGAGAGGTGGCAGGAAGAACGCAAGGGAAGCTCTGTAACAAAAAACAGAAAATGCTGGAAAAACTCAGCAGGTCTAACAGCATCTGTGGACAGAGAAACAGAGTTAACATTTCGAGTCCTGGAGGGCAGGGCAGGTTAAATAATAAAAGATTTTACCTCTTCCAATCACACCATCCAAGGCCCTAAACAATCCTTCCAAGTGAAACAACAATTTATTTGTACCTCTTTCAATTTAGTGTATAGTCACTGTGCACGATGTAGTTTCTACTGGGGAGACCAAACATAGACTGGGTGATTGACCTCTGTTCAGTCCACAAGCATGACGCTGAGCTGCTGGCTGCTTGTCATTTTAATTCTCCACCTCGTTCCCATGCTGAGCTTCCTGTCCAGGGGCCTGTTACATTGAAGCTCAATGCAAGATCACGGAACAGCACCTTATCGATTTGGGATTCCAGTCTTCTGGACTCAACATCGAGTTAAACAACTTTAGATCATAACCTCTGCTTTCATCTTGGTCTTTGTGCTTTCTTCTTCTCTCTTTTTTTGCTGAGTTTTGTTTCGTTCTTTAACCTTTCATGTTGCATTCAGGTGGTTTTTATGTAGCTATTCAAGCCTCATTTGGACATAACATTTGTTTCTTTACTCAGTGCCACTTTCTTTGGCGTTACATTGTGCAATCTTTTTTAAAAATTTAATCTCCCCTGCCCCCTCCCCCCTTCCACTGGCTTAAAAACTCCTTACATTCCTATTGTTCTTCAGTCCTGATGAAATGTCACTCAACGTGAAATGTTAACTCTGTTTCTCTCCACAGGTGCTGCCTGACCTGCTGGGTTTTCCAGCATTTCCTTTTGTGTTTTATATTGCTATTTTAGTCGATTCCAACACTTAGCAGGAATCAAAACTGGGATCCGTCCACTCCACACTTCAGATCCACTCCAGGCAGTGCATTTATTTGTCCACTAAAACACTCATTCAGACTAAACACATGAGATCCTGAAATTTCAGCTTCCCTTTGGGAACTGAAATTCAAGGAGACTCCCCTGATCATTCCTACCCTCAGTGCTGCAGGGCACCATTCCCATTTTCCGGGGTGATATCAAGTTGGACATCTTTGGCCTAGCAGGCACCAAGTAGGTGGTGCGTTCCATCGAAATGGGAATTACCCCACCTCCAGGATTTGGGCGTGCACTGAGCCTATCAGACCAGGTGGACTTAGGGTCCACTCTGCCATCCTGCCTATGGTGGACGATCCCTGCAGGAATTTCAGGCCCATGTTGTATACATTACTGAGGAGTGTAAAGAGAGAGTTTTCAGACAGGCTGGTAGGCACAAACAGTGAAAGGATTTAACTTGAGCTACTTTGCATTGCACTGATGATGATTGAGGATCAATAAATTGAGAAATGTGCAGAGGATTTGAAATATTCAACAGATTAAGGAGATTTCATCTCTGTAACCTATGCAACATGGAGAATGAAAATGTTATCCCTTAGGAAGAAAAGGGATTGCAAAATAAAAATCAATTAGCATATAATACTGAGCCTTGGCCATTTAGTTTGTTCTTTGTGATTCTGTAGCCAGAAATGATAGTTGTGATATCAGGGTGATGAAACACAAGAGAAAGAGAATTTACTTTAGTTTTGGATCAGCAGTTGGAGGTTGGAAACTTTAGTTCCCAGGAAATAGCTGCACGTGCACAGTTCATTCATTTTCACATCTTTAGGCCGGGAACCAGTCCTGCACACGTACTCAGAAGGGAAAGAAGAAAAGGAGTGGAACGGTGCCAAAAAAGAAAAGGTCCAATGGCCTGAATCGGAGTGTCTTTGGGAAGTAGGTGTCTAAGGGAGCAGGAGACAGGGAGCGGGACAGGGAGAAGGCCCCAAACCAAAGAGCAAGACATCTCCGAAGAAAGTCCCAGGCTGGGACAAAGACAGGGATCAGGGGTAGATCCTATTGAGTCAAGATAACCCACAGGAGCAGGAAAAGGACTCCAAGTTAAAGAAGAAGCTGTGGGAATCAGACTTGAAACAAAAAGGGCTCAAGAGAAGTCCAGGAGATCCAAGAGAGTAGCCGAAGGTTGGTAACTTCATGCTGCGGGCCTTAGGGGCAAAGGCAACCCTTTGGAGCAGTGGTGCTCTGCTTCCACATCTGAAGATCTGAAAGTGTGCTTGGAAGGTGAAGCTTGAGTGTATGCAGAGATCCAGAGGAAAGGAGTCTTAGAAGGTGAGATTGAAACACTGGGTGGATCCCTGTTGAAGCCGTCCGAGTGGGAATGATGGTTGGAGAGAATTCTAAGATGAGTTCTTCAACTAATGAGATTGGAAACCCTCATGAGAAAGACAAAGTTTCAGTGAGACTGCATGGCTCACAATGTGACAAACATCTGGATGGGTTGGTGAGAAATCCATGGAATCTGCTTTGGTCACATCTGTCATTTAGCTTTGGGTGTGGGGTGTCTGACCACAGTTCACCAGTTGGATCACATGTACTGCAATAAGACATGTACCGAGAATAAGACAGATGTTGTAAATTATCTTTCTGAATTTGCATGTGCCTGTAGGGATATTGCTGGGGTAAAGGAATATTGGGAATTGTAATCATCTTCTTGTGTTTGTATTGGGATCTTTCCAACCTTTTTGCCTGGTGTATTGTAGCTCATTTTTCCTGTTTAAATAAATACCTTATTCTTTGTGTTACAAGTTCATCAGCAGACTCCTGTGAATTTGTTCAGTAACTTCCCTCCACAGTTTCAAGAAAAAAGTTAGGATCTGTCAAGCCAGGTTCTCTCTGGGATCTGACTTATCAGGCCAGCATTTGTTGCGCATCCCTAATTGCCCTTGAGAAGATAATGGTGAGCCGCCTTCTTGAACCGCTGCAGTCCATGTGGTGTAAGTACACCCACAGTGCTGTTATTAAAGGAGTTCCAGGATTTTGATCCAAAGTCAAAATCAGAGTATTTCCTAAATGTTGAGAAGCTGGGTACAGTGGAGAATGAACAGATTTAGCATTCGTAAGATCATAAGAAATAGGAGCAGGAGTAGGCCACTCAGCCCATTGAGCCTGCTCCACCATTCAATAAAATCATGGCTGATTTTGTGGCCTTAACTCCACTTTTCTGCTTGGCCCCATAACTCTTAACACCCTTCTCAATCAAAAATCTGTCTCACTCAGACCTTGAATATATTCCACCACCCACCCTCCACCCCTCAATGTGGAAGAGAATTCCAAAGATTAATGGTGCTCTGAGAAGAAATTCCTCCTCATCTCCATCTTAAATGAGAGACCTATTATTGTTAAACAGTGCCCCCGGTTCTAGATTCTCCCATGAGAGGAAACATTCTCTCAGCACCTATCATGTCAAGCCCCCTCAGAGTCTTATATATTTCAGGAAGTTCACCTCTCATTCTTTTAAACTCCAATAAGTATAGGCCTAACCTGCTCAACCTTTCCTCATAAAACAACCCCTTCACCCCAGGAATCAGCCTATTGAACCTTCTCTGAACTACTTCCAATGCAAGAAAATCCTTCTTTATGTAAGGAAACTAACTATACACAGTACTCCAGGTGCTGTCTCACCAATACCCTGTACAGCTGTAGCAAGGCTTCACTACTTTTATATTCAATCCCCCTTGCCTTCTTAATTACTTGCTGCATTGGCATTCTAACAAGATGGAGGTAGGTTCAGGCAGCAAGGTCATAAGGAAATATTCCTGAAAGAGAGGCCAGTTTTTGGAACAATTTACAAAGGAAGGTTGTAGCAGCAAGTAGCCTAGATGTCTTCAACTTCAAGTATCTTTTTTAAGAAAAGGTATTGCTTTCATGTCAGTAAAAATGCAAACTAGATGGAGATGGACTTTGAAGCATAAATTCTGTCAGGTGCTGTCTGAGCACAGAGCCTTGCCAACGAGAGCATAGACTGGACAGTCAGACATAGGGATCAGTGCACCTACTTACCTCATTCCCAATCTTCTGGCAATTACTCCAACAAGCATTCCCATTGAGAGAGATTTTGTGCTGGAAACTTCAGAGTTTTCCCTTTGCTGTTCAGTTTGCATTTTCTAAATTTCTAGACAGTTCAGCTAAACCTGCAATGCCCATTTCTAACACAAGGAAGAGTCAAGGGAGAGAAAGGTCTGGTAAATTATGACAAACTTTCAGCAAAGATCATTTCTAAAATTTGTTGTAAACTTCCTTTTCAACAAATTAATGCACAACTTGTAGCCTGACTCTTTAAGTTAAATCAGGTTTCACCTTAAATGCATTTCATCTTGAGTTCAAAGTCCAGATGAGGTATCTTTAGGGTTTGCCTGTTATCTTAAGAATGCTACCACAGACAGTCGTAAAAACCACTCTTGTTTATTTACAGATCTATATACATCTCAGCACTCTACACACGGTTGTACTTCAGCTTCCCACCAGGTCTCAGTCTCTTGGTTAAGTGACATTGCACCATAGTTACATCAGTATCAGGTGCTCCTGATGTTAACACTTTACACTACATCTCCCCACCCCCCCACCGAGTCTTTATCCCAACTATGTACAAAATGTACTTTGCATATCTCAGTAAGATTCCCCGTCAGGCAGAAAAGCTTAAGTTTCTCTAAACATTCCTCATTGACAGATGTGATCATTCTTTTTGCTCTGCACCTTCTACAGTGTGTACGTGCTTCAAAATCGGCTGAGCAAATCTGCATGCTGTATAACCCGTTAGATCTTACCAGGGCATTCAAAAGCCTCAGCACAACTTCCATGTCCTATGTTCCTATGTATATTTCAACATTAACTTTTTTATTGATTCTGCACATTGTAAGCACTGAGTCTGCTGCCATTCCCAAATCTCATTCAAAGACCCCCCTAAGCTAATTCTAATGTCATTACATGCCCGTGTTACAATTTTCCTCCCAGCTCTGTCAATATTACATTTATTGGCCATTTATCTGCCAGATTGCTCAACAGATCTAATTCCTTTTGCAAACATGAAGTGTATTCTCTCTCCTTACTCTGCTTCCTATAATAGTGTCATAAACAAGTTTACAATGGTCTCTGCCTTCTTGAGACTTACCTAGATTACAGTAACAAGGTTTCAACCCTAGCGACCCCTGCAGTACTTTGACATCAACCTACCCGTCTAACAATTGGATCTTGATTATTCTGTTCTTATTTTTTTCTTATATATATATAATCTCACAAACTATTCTGAATTCCCATGGCTTTAAGGTTAATTAGCAGTCTCTCTTATAGAAATCTGTCTAAATCTTTCTGGAAGTCAATACCATCAGAACATACACTACCCTCTTTCTTTGCAGCATTCTCAAAGTCAAAATTTGTCAGACAGCACCTTTCCTTCCTAGCTCCATGAGGACTGTTACTTATTATTATGTAAAACTAACTAGAATTTACAGCACAGAAACAGGCCATTTGGCACAATGGGTCTGTGCCAGTTTTCCTGCTCCACACGAGCCTCCTCCCAGTTTTCCAGCCAACGTGTTAACCTAGCCTTCTATTTCTTTCTTCCTCCTGTGCTTATTTGGTTTTACCTTAAATGCATCTATGCTATTCACCTCAACTATTCTATGCTTGCAAGTTCCATATTCTAACCTTTCTCTGGATAAAGAAGTATCTCCTGAATTCCTTGTTGGACTATTAATATAGGTACTCATACGAGCTACTCCTTATTACATAGGGAAATGTATAGGAGACTTGACGGCATTGCTTGGTTGTCATGCTGGGTTACCAAGAAACCAGTTGAAACAATATGTTCCCCTGTTGCCGCCATGTAGATTGTATGTTGTGCACTGGCCTCAAAAAATATTCATCTATTCTGCTCCGAATTTAAGTAGAGGCATTAATTTTGTCTTCTTACCATTTTTTCCACTTTTGACCCTATTTGCTGCTTTTTTTTAATGTTTGTACACTCTGTCCTTTCCTATCACACTCTGGGTATCATTACCTAAATAGCTGCCCTACGAGGCTGCCATATCCTTTTGCTTCGTAAACCTACATATCCCCTTTCCAGAACCCTCCTCCCCCCTCTCAACAGCCCTAGTTATTCAATTCACCAGGACACTGGCGCCAGCATGGTTCAAGTAAAACCTGTCCCAACGGAACAGCTCCCTTCTGCCCCAGTACTGATGCCAGTGCCCCATGAACTGAAACCTGTTCCTCCAACACCAATCTCTGAGCCACGCATTTAACTCCTTGACTTTATTTACTGTGCCAGTTTGCCCATGGCTCAGATAGCAATCCTGAGATTATTAACTTGAAGGCTCTGCTTTTTAATTTAGGTCCTAACTGTTCAAATTCTTTCCGCAGACCCTCTTTTCTAGTCCTATCAATGTCACTGGTACCAGCGTGGACGGCAGCAACTGGATCCCTCCCCTCCCACTCCGAGTTCCTCTCCAGCCCTGAGGAGATGTCCTTAACACCGGCGCCGGGCAGGCCACACAGCTTTTGGGACTCACGCTCATGGCTGCAGAGAACAGCATCTAACCCCCTAATTATACTGTCCCTACCACTACCACATTCCTATTTTGTCTCCCCACTTGAATAGCTCCCTGTGCCACAGTGCCGTGGTCAGTTCGCTCAACCTTCCTGCAGTCCCTGCTCTCACCCACACAGCTTGCAAGAACTTCGTAACTGTTGGACAGTTGTAGGGGCCGAGGCTCTTCGAACGCTACCCTCTTGGCCCCCATACCTGCTTCACCTGCAGTCACGCACTCCTGTCCCTGATCACAGACAAAATTTGAATAACCTAATATGAGGGGTCGTGAGGGTAGTCAGGGGTTTCAGAGGTGGTTGGCTGGCCAGAGAGATAGTTTGATGGTCAGGGGAGGTCAGTCGATTCGGGGGTGGGGGGGGGGGGGTCGCAGCAAGTGATTGTTGCGTCAGTTGTGTAGTTATCCAGATCTTATATTAGGTTTGAATCTGTCTAACATTTCCTGAGTAACTATCCAGGTAAGTACTGGAACTGTCCAAAGTCTCCGGCTCCAACTCAGAGTCGGAGATATTAATGCAGGATCCCAGGCAGCAGGGTAATTGCCCATCGGGAGTTGAAACTTCCCGGGCAGTTCTCACGTAGGTCAGCAAGTAAGACTTCCACAGGGTTCTAACGTGCACCTCAGTCATATGACCTGGTTACAGGATGATTTGGGCCATGGTTTCTGTTCCTGTTGCAGTAGTTCTTGTCTTGTACAGAAGGATAAACATCCTGAGGAAAAGCTTTAACCACCTTCAAATACAACTGACTTTGCATCAATTGTCTTTAATATGTAACATTTGTCCAATAATTGACGTTTGTCTGGATTCATGTTCCTTTAATAAAGGATGAAAATTGATTTAGATAAATTTAAAAGAATGAAATGTACAAAAAAAACTAACCTCTTGGTGTATGTTTACTCATGTGTTTACGTTGAAGTCCATTGTTTCTATTTGGTGTGGGAGACTGAGAGACATCTATTCTTCTCCCATGCATGAGCAGATAGATTTTGCTGATGTGTTAATGGCCCTTGTCTATCCCTTACTAAAACTGTTATGGGACATGCATCTAAATTCACATTGAGAAAACTTGAACAGGGAATGATGGATGGGAAAGTAACAGCAAGAGTTGCCTTTGCTTCAGAAGCAATGAAGGCTTTTGCAGATTAAGGGAGCATAGTTTTGGCAGATCCTTCAAGTGACAGTTTTCATCAGATGCTACCACAAGCATGATGCTGATCTTGGAGCAATTGTTTGGAATTATCAAACTCTATGGCCTGAATTTTTTGGTCGTTAGGCGCGCGCGCGGTCAGCGGGCCCAGGAATGGCCGGGAAACTGACTGCTGACCGCATCGGCCCCTGATGGTGATTTCACGCTGGCTGACCAATTAACGGGCAGCCAGTGTAAAGCACGCGCTGAAAAGATCAGCACTGCCAGAGTGGGCGCGGGTGAGCGGTTCGAGAGAGCTCCCTGAAGGCAGGCAGCTACCTCAGGGAGCTGCAGACCTGCAAATAATACGATAAAGCTGTAAAAAAATGTCCATGTAGCACAATCAAGCACCTGAAAGCATACCTCATAAAAATGCTGTCCTGGGATATTTATTTTTATTTTATTTCCGAACGGAGATTTCATCCCACCCTTGGATGAGGTTTGACAAAAAAATGCAAAGGCCCCCTGGCCAATTCGCCCGTCCGCCAACCGTATGGTTGGACGGGCCATGAAAAATTGCAGGCAAATGTGCCATTAATGGACTTAATCTCCATCTTAATTGTTGACACCCCCACACCCACCCCCCCACACCCACCCCCACTCCAGAAGCCTGCATGAAAACATGGTAGGGTTTTCTTGTTGTGCTTCCCACATGGTGAGCACCCACCGACTGCAGCTGAGTTAATACCAGTGGGCCTCGGACTTAATTGGAGCAGAGGCAGGAAAGCAGCAGGTTTCCCCCACCCCCCACCATCGCTATCCCACCGGATTAAATGTCCCACCCACCACCAAACTCACCATGGGAGAGGGTGCAAGATCCTGCCCTTGGTGTGAGTTAGGACATGGGCAGCATGTTTTGGATGACCTCAAGTTTATGGATGGTGGGCATGGGAAGCCAGCCAGAAGTGTGTAGGAGTAGTGAAGTCTAGAGGTAGCAAAGGCATGGATAAAGATTTCAGCAGCAGACGAGATGAAATGGGGTAGATTTAGGCGCTTTAGGAGGTGGAATTATGCAGTAATAGTGCAGATATGTGGTTGGAAGCTAATCTTGACAGCTACTATGACAGCAAGGTTTCAAACAGCCTATTTCAGCCTTAGACAATTGCCAGAGAGAGGAATGAAGCTGATGGGTAAGGAACAAGTTTGTGGTGGAGATTGATCCAAATGACTTTAATCTTCTCAATAATTAATTGGAGGGAATTTCTACTCATCTAATACTGAATGTCGGACAACAGTGTGGCAATTTAGAGACAGCTGTGTCAAGAGAAGTGCTGGTGAGGTGGAGCTGGGTGTCATCAGTGTATATGTAGAAACTGATATGTTTTTGAATGATCTTATTGAGGGCTGCATGTAGTTGAGAAAAAGAAAGGAACCAAGGATTGATCAAGATATGTCAAAGTGCAATACAGACTCAGAAAGGTCTCTCTCTTTCTCTTTTCCCACCTTGCCCCTCAACTGGGCTCTGAGGGTTTCACTTGATCTCACCTGTTTCTCCTACAGGAGACACCATGGGGAATGGCACAGGAATAAAAAATGGGAGTGACTTGAGAAGAGTCCCCACTTCCATTTGTCCATTCCCCATCTTCCCTCTCATGGCTCACCTACACTTCCCTGTTAGCCAAGAGTTGGAGAGCACTTTGCTGCACTTCAGTGAGGACTGAACTGCCAAGTTGAGGCTTTCCTCTGTTCTATTTAAAATGACAGGCTGGGTGTGTAGACCATTGTTTTGAGCCAGCATGCAGTTTTTTGCCTGTCATGTCCATGAAGGTAACTACTCTTTCCATGGAGGTGAACATCGGCGCAAATGCCTGAGACATGATGGCACTCATGCTTGAGATGGACCCTTCCATTCTCTCTGCAAGGGTGTGTACTGCTTCTGGAAACGCTGACAGAAACGTACAATTTCACGTGGCTGCTCCAGAGTTGTCCTCTTGGTAGATGATCCCCAAAGCATCCAGCTGAGCAGAACTTGGAGCGTCCTGCACCTTCTGATGGGGGCTGTCCACTGCTATCCCTGTCTCCAGCACCTGCTCCTGCTCACTTGTGACGTGCACCTCACCATGTGACAACCTAGTTATCTCTACTGAGGTTTTCACTAAGGTGTGTTTTTCTGTGCTGCGCATGAGTTCTGTGACAGCATTCCCTCAGAATGTGTTCCCTCCTCTGAGGGCTCCTCAGTCTCCTCCCTCTCCAGCTCCTCAGCCACCTTCAAAGGACCTGTGGGAGATGAAAGACATGAATTAGAACTGATATGTGGAAAGGATTCAAAATCCTGACATTTTGGTTAGTGGTGACAACAAACCATCATGAGTGACTGTTTGTGCCAACTCACAGTGTGATATCTAATTCTGTCATCAGGTTTCTGGGAGGCCCCTATCTCTCCATTGTCAATTGCCATATACTCTGACACCCTGCCAATCTCTGAGACCTCAGCCTCTGCAGCCTGGGCAGCTATGACTGGTGGCCCACCCCTCCCCACTTTCCCCACACCCTCCCCCCACTAGTTCTCTGTCTCGCCCTGGAGTTGTGTGCTCTCTTCTGCAAAGGCAGAATGCAGAGTTATGAGTTTGAGAAATGGAATACGTGGAGAGGATGGAAAGGACAACAGTGGTGGAGGGCAACTGCGAGGAATGGGTACGAGATGGTACAAAGATGAGATGAGTGTTGGGTGTGTCCAGATGAGGATGTGAGGCAGTGCCTCAGTGGAGAGAGGAATGAGTGAAGCTGCAAGCTGTGTTGTCCTGAGGAGTGATGTGCAGGAGGAGGCTGGAAAAACCAGGGGGGTTGGCACCTGAAAGTGGGATATCATTCACCTTTCCTGCCCCTGTGGCAGCACCGAATCTAAGTTCTGGGGGCCATGCTCCTGCTGCTGATTGTTTCTAAGGCTTCCAGCCACCTCTGTTTGGTTTGTTTGGGTGGCCTCTGTCTCCTGTTTGCAGGGAACAGCACTTCTCTTTGGAACCTCACTGCCTCCAGCGTCACCTCCAGGGACGAGTCAGGGAACCTGATGTGTGGGGAGTTGGCGGGGGTGGAAGGTAGCCTTCCCATGGCTTCCTTCCATTACTTTGCAATACTAAGTGCAGCCACTCTGACCCCTGCTGGGTCTCTTTAAATAGAAATCTTTCCATTGCAAGTGTGGGTTGTAATCAGGCTTGCCCTCTGCAAATGGTCAAAACCTGGAGGCTGAGTTAGGCAGCCACAGTGAAGCACACTGCTGCTATGATTGGGATCCTGACACACTGCTGAGCAACCCCCACTGTGACCAGACTGATTCCATTTAAATTCCACCCTACCGTTTTGCCCTGACTCACAGACTGAGGCCTGAATCTTCTCAACTTGCCAGCCTCAGTTTCCAAGAGAGCTTTGATGATGAAATTAGTTTGGGGGTTATAAAGCATCCTGCTCTTCTAATCAGGCCCCAAGCAAGAAATTGAAAAAGCATCATTCTTTATATTACCAGAAAGCCATTTCTTACAGTTATGGTTGGTAAGGGAATTCTCTATGTAGCTTCTATATTGAAAACAATGAATGTGTTGTTGTATAAATCTGTTTCTGAGAATTGGCTATATCATATATTGCTGTACTAATTATTTCGGAAAGAGAGACATGTCAACAGTGCAAATATACACACAAACCCAAAGAAGATAGGGGATACAGCTGATAAATTTACATGTAGCAATTAATTTCTGAGAAGATTCTCTGCAGAAGTTAACCAGGAATTGAAACCAAGAATCTACAAAAATAAAAATAAACTGTATGTGCTGGGTCTTCCACGTTTATTTGGTGCATCATAACTACATGATAATTAATGTATTATCAATCACATTGTTAACATGGATCAATTATCCAAATATAGTCTGGGATCGGAAGAGTGCAAAATGACAAGAGGGGCAAGAGTTGCTGGAATGTGTTCAAGATAATTTTCTGCAGCAGTATGTTTCCAGTCCAATGAAAGGGGAGGTACTGCTGGACTGGTTCTGGTGAATGAGTTGGCTCAAGTGGATCAATATCAGTGGGAGGGCATTAAGGGGATAGTAAGCATTGTATCATAAGGTTTAAGTTGGCCATGGAAAAAGGACAAGGAACAATCCAGAGCAGGGATAATTAATTGGCGGAAAGCCAAATTCAATGGGATGGGAATGCATCTGAGTCACGTGATTCGGAATCAAATGTTGGCAGAAAAGACAGTGGCTGAACAATGGGGCCACCTTCAAAGTAAAAGTATTGCAGGCTATGTCAAGGTATATTTCCTTGAAGGGAGAGAGATGAAGGTGAAGATGAAAAGGAAGAAATGGATGTATAACAGATGTCAGGTAGAAAATACAATGGAGAATCAGGCTGAACATAGAAGGACCAGAGGGGAAGTGAGAAAACTAATAACCAAAGCCAGGAGAGAACATGAATAGAGACTAGCAGCTAATATAAAAGGGAATCCCAATGTCTTCTATAAGCATATAAATAATAAAAGAGTGGTAAATGAAAGAGTAGGGCCAATTAGGATAAAAAAAAGGGGACTTGACCATGAAGGCAGGAGAAATAACAGAGATATTAAATGAGAACTTTGCATCTGTCTTTACAAAGGAAGAAAATGCTACCCAGGGCGAGGTGAGAGAGGAGGTAACTGGTATACTCAAAGAATTTACAAGAGAAGGATGAGGTTTTAGAAAGGCTACCTTTAATTAAAATTGATAAGATACCAAGACCAGAGGATATGCATCCAAGGTTACTGAGGGAAGTGAGAGTGGAAATTGCAGAGACACTATTGATAATCTTCCAGTTTTCCTTAGACACAGGGTAGGTGCCAGAGGACTGGAGAATTGTGAATGTTACACCCTTGTTCAAAAAGGGGTGCAAGAATAAAGCCGGCAACTACAGACCAATCAGTTTGACTTGAGTGGTAGGGAAATTTCTGGAAAATATGGGAAAAATCTTTATCTTGGCAGGCGGGTGCCGGTTGATGTCGGGCAAGTGTCAACGCACAGTGACCTGATATTTCAATTGGCAGGTGCGCGGGGGAATTGGCAGCAAGTGGGGTAAGTGATTGACAGACACATGGGGGGGAGCCAAGGGGCAGGATAGCATTGTAAGAGGGTAGAGGCGTTGGTGGACACACAGTGGGGGGCAAGGGTGGGGGCAACGATGACAAGTACAGTGGAAGCCAAGGGGTGGGAAAATAAGCCCAAGTGACACACAAGGGGGTGTATGTGATATTACATGTATAAATGGGAAGGAATACACACAGACTCCAGAACAGGAATGGGGGGGGGGTGTGTTTTAATGTGGCACAAGAAGGATGGGCTGCACAGAGACTCATGAGGGCGGAGTGGGGTGGAGATGGGGGTGTGCTGGGAAAGGAGAAAGTGTAGTGATCAGTCAGGAGGGCAAGGGGAACTCATTGAAAGTCCAAGTCCTTGGTCTGGGGCTCACAGTCAGGAATGAGAGAGTAGAGACAGTTCTGGCATGCAGTGGACCGTGCTACAGGGGCATGCAGGGAGTGCACATTGTACAGTGTTCCAGGGAAGGGCAAGGGCTGTGTGCTCCTATGGGATAATGCACAACTTGGTGTGCAGGGTGTTTTCATTCTCGGTGTCCATAGTGACTCATTCATCTCCGCTTGATGTTTTGCTGCTTTTCGTTGTATCTCCAGCACTGAGCTGCTCATAGAAGCTCATCATCTGACTCGGGCTTAGCGGGTGCCTGACCTCTAGCACTCCTCCGAGTTCCAGAGACCTCGCCTGTCCACTGTGGAGAGGTGTCAGTGAGATGTTCTCTACAGAGTGACCCTGAGCCTAATCTAGAGCTATGACCCACCAAGGTGTTTGTCTCTAAGCTGGTGGAGGGTACGTGTGAACGCAGTGATGGCTCTTCTTCAGTGGCTTCCTCCGCTTGGTCCTCAATGGCAGTCTGGGGGCTGGGGCTTATGTAATCCCTCCACCGGTGCCTAGAGCTACTGATGCCTATAGGACAGAAAGATAGTTTTATTTCATGAGCAGGCATAAGGCAAGATTGCATGTCACTCACTGTGAATGCCAGTGTGTGATGAACTCATGGAGGTGTCATCCATACTAGGCTGCTGGGATAAGCCAATCTCCCCTTTCATACAGGAGTATCCCCTATCCTTCCCAGCCTGCTCGGTGGCACCCTCCTCGAATTTGGTGAGGGGTGCGATGCTGGCCAGCCCTCCTCCAGTCTGGGATGTTTCCCTCCTGTCGTGGGCCACCTTGGATTGCATGAAGACAAGTGAAAGGAATGTGATGAAAGGGATGGAGCAGAGGTTGGGAAAGATACATTCCCCCAGGGTGTGGTAAGCCCTCCCCAGAAGGGCCTGAGGATGAAATGTGAGCAACATGATAGATGAGGTGTTGGTGATGTGAAAGTATCGTGAGACCGTGGTGATATGTACCTGCCGTGAACATTGTGTGAGATCCCTGAAGAGGGTAGCCCTTTGAGTCCACGATGCCATGATGCGAGTTTTGATATTAGAGGGGTTGAAGGTTGACTTACCCTAGTGGAGCAGATGAGATCATTCATCCTCTTCCTGCAATGGATCGCGTTCCGGGTGGGGGTGCCAGCCGCACTGACCTGCTCTGCTATGGCTCCCAGGCTGGAGAGGTGAAGCTGATGTGCTTCTTCGAGCCATCCCTGGGGTACAGAATACCCCTAGGCTGTTGCACCCTCTTATCAAGGCCTGGAGGGCATTGTGGCAGGGGTGGAGTGCAGCCTTCTTCTGCATGGCAACCATCTCTGTGGGTCTCCTGGAGACAGCTGGGCTGGAGAAAGTGAGAAGTGTGCGCTTTTAAATATGGCGCCTGGACCTTCAACCCCGTGATGTAACAGTGGGGCAGATGGATCAGTTCCAGACCCACCATGTGATTTGGAGACGTACTTGCCTGTGCATAATTAATCAGGTTCCAACCTGAATTCCTGCCATTCCAACCAGCGGGAAGCGTGCTGGGGGGTTCACCCACCACCACACTGAGCATCAAAAATGGAAAATTCCACCCCTGGACTTGAGCTTGAATCTATAACTTTCTGATTCACAGAGCGAGTTGTACCAGTGAATTATACAGTGTCCAGGCAATAAGTTAGTACATTGACCTCAGCACCTGTGTATATTTTACAGTGAATCCTGTGTATATTATACCTGTTTATTACAGTTTACATCTGCACATAGTACATCACGCACATGTTATATTTGCATTTTGGACTCAGCATCCATGAATATTGTATATATTACGTCTGTATATTCCACATAGTATTTGTGCCATTTGCACAATATATTGTTATATACTGGTTTTAGCATCTACATGTATTTTCCTTTGTACTTACTTTTTTTGTCAGCCTATATCCGGCACACATGTGAAGTGTCTCTAAACCAAATGACTGAAAATTCACAGAGGCAGTGCTTCTATCCAATATGGAATGCATATACTCTCACTCTCGGATACAGCCTGCAGTGGGACTAAGTTGTCATTGAAGAAAGAAGAAAAAGACAATTCTTTGCCCCTTTCAAAGAAAGAATTATGTACAAGCTAAAGTTGGCACTGACGAAAAGACCTAGGATGGAATTGTCCCAAATTTACGCGGTGGTGGGCAGGGGAGAAAGTCGTTTTACCCGCCATCTGCAATGGCGGGTTTTCGTGCTGTACGCCCGCCATTCCCGCCTCATTAATTATGCAGCCACGGGAAGCACACCGTCTCACTGGCAGGCGGCCTCCGATTTGTCCGCCAGGCAGTTACCTCACCGCTTCCTCATGCAGGGCACCATATTTAAACTGCAGCTGCTCACACACGCTTCAATGCTTGCAGCCCAGGACTGCCCCTGTGAAGATATGGCGCCAAAAGCCAAGAAGAGTGCAGCTCTCAATTCAGTGACGCATCCCTGGGATGCTTTCTGGACACCATGGAGACCCGCTGCGATGCCCTCTACCCCCACTCTGGCCACGGGAGGTCCATCAGTTTCACCACTCCAGCTTGGGAGGTGGTGACAGAGGTGGTCAGTGCCAAGGCTGCACACAAGAGGTCGGCCTCCAGTGCAGAAAATGGATAAATGATCTGATCTGTGCCACCAGGGTATGGCAACCATCTCATCAATCTCAACTCACCCACTCACAAGTCCATCACACATTCACTGGCATCTCACACGCTGCCAGCTCAAGGGACATCACCACTCACTCTCTCACACACACCCTCACATCTCCATCTGGCCTCATCTCCTCTGGGCACTGCCTCGCCAGCTCTTGAGGCCACTTGCACAGATCAACATTGTCCCCACACACACCCTGGGATACCCTCCTTACCCAGCACAGCCCTCACATTGTAGACTCTTCCCTTGCCTAAGGCCACTTCTCCCCCTTCCCCAAGTAAGCTTAGCTCTGTAGCCATTGAAAACCCACCCCTACCTTACGACAATGGTCTGGTAGGTAGAGACCTGCCCGTGAGCCCACCTAAAAGTGATGTGGTGCTGCCAGCGAAGCCTGGCGCTGATGACCGTGAGGGCTGCCCAAAGTCAGGTAGGCAAATAAACCCCAAATTCCCGAGTGAAGTGCAGCTCACCAGGTGCACATCGCTTATGTACAGGTTTGATGTGCTTGGATGATCCAGCATGGAGGGGGATGATTCCAGTGAGCAGGAATTTTATAATTAGATGCAAATATATTAAAATACTGTTCCCGATGTCCGGCAGCAGGAAAGGCCATTGACAGGTGGAGCAGACAATCACAAATTGGTTTAATGACAGCATGAAACCGATTTTTGGCCATCTCGCCATATTGTCCGCTCATACCCGCCATGACGCCCGACGCCAACGGGGACGGAAAATTCCAGCCTAAGTCCATTCAGGGCTAACTGTAACAGTCTGTGATGTCATGGAAGGAAGTGACATACACTCATGATCTGGGACTTGAGGAGAGTAAACATGGTCAGAAGCTAGTTTAGGATGTTCTCTTTTTATTTGTGAGCATTGATGGTTCGGCCAGCATTTATTGTCCATCCCTTCTAGATGATAGTGGTCGTGGGTTTGGAAGGTGCTGTTTAGGGAGGCTTGGTATACTATAACTATGGTATAACTTGGTATAACTATATATATGCTACAAAAAAGTTAGAGTGTTTTGCAGCCAGCAGTCGTTGAGAATTTATTGAAAGCCCAATAACACGATAACATAGTTATGGTACCTTGCTGTTTGCAAACTGGCTGCAGCAATTTTCTATAAGACAACAGTGACTACTCTTCAAAAGTAATTAATTGGCTGTGAGGCATTTTGGGACTTCCTGGAGGCAGGAAAGGTGCTATATAAATGCAATTTAATTCTTCCTATTTCATGCAATGCCATATCCAAGACATACTGATGTAGATATCTATCAGGATACCTCACTGCTCTTTTGAGAGGAATAGGTTCAGTGAATCTGTCATCCACCCTTATGCCGAAAGCTGGTGTACAATCCTGGATGGGATTCAACTTTTGATTATGTACTGCCATAGTTAACAGCTTCTTCATGCTGTGCACAAATTGGCTGACACGTTTGTCTATAGAGGAACGGTGACTACATAGCAGAAGTAATTTATTGGCTGTGAAAGGTACTCTATAAATGCGAGATTCTTTTTTTATGCTATTTGTATGAAGCACTAACTCAAAAGCCTTATGAAAGTCAACTAACCTGATTGATCACAGACTGAGGAGTATTACTCGCTTCCCAAGTACATGCTGCTCTCGTTTATTTTGTCATAGATTAGTCATCGGTGAGGTTGAGCTTCATTCCTCATCAGGGCTGTGCAACATTGTGTGTGAAAGTCTTGAGATGTAGCATTTCAGTGTAGTCATGTGACCAGCAGCAAGCCAAATTTAATAGCAGTAACGCTGTAAGGTGAATGCAGGATGACTACTGCTCCAGCTGTCGAATTTTTGAGTGGTCAGTACCAGATGGAGGAGGTTATTTCGAAAAAAAAGAGCACCTGCATATGCAAGACCAGCCTGTTTGCACACGAGCAACCCTCCAATGGGTCCACTCGCATGAACACACTGAAACAGGTCAACCAAGAGTGCTGAGCTATCAGCTCAACGCCTGTACAGGAACCCACCTGATTTTCTGTCCATCAGTTTAAATGGATGAAAAGCTGGGCATGATCTGTTACATCTGTGTGATCCTCACCGCCTCATTTCCCCCTGGCACCATGCCCAGGTGATTATTTATACCCCAGTAGAAGAAAAATATAACCTTCAATCTGCAGTGTCCAAGTGCAATACTCAAGTGTGAAAATGAGCTATTCACACCAGGATGGTCCCAAGCTCAATATCCTGCTCATTCTTAGTCAGCTGATTTTACCTCTGGTGAGAGTAGGGATGTTGTAATTGGCCTCATTTCCCCCCAGCTGAGAAGATAAAAATCCAAGGTTCTTGACTAGCCATATTGTCAGAGCTATACATAATCTGCTAGTAAGAGAAAAACCTGCAAGAGATACAACTGTTGCTGTAGAACACCACATTATTGAAGAGTCATCAATAAATGACTAACATGGTCACTTAAAAGCAAAACACAGGAAAGGTAAAATGTCACTTCTGATTCTCTTTGCACTGGATCAGACAGTGTATACACTCTCCTGATGTGAGCAAGTACTGCTTATAGTGCACCCACTAATATGCCTCAATGGTAAATGCTCAGTCTCATCAAGACTGATTTTGAATGAACTGTCATGACAATTCAGGCCTGCTAAATTGCATCCACCTCAATGATGAATTGGAGCTGCTGCTTTCTCAATTGGAAACAATTATGAACAGGATTAGGATTTGTGGCTTTAGATATAATTATAGGCTGAGGTGATCAGATAATCCATAGAGCGGAATCGTCTCAGATTTGCACTAAGTGTGGTAGGGACGGGCGGGGAAAAAGATGTTTTACCCAACACCCAACAGGCTTTTTGTGCCATATCATCACATTCCCGGCCCATCCTGCCTCATTAATTATGCATTCCTGGGAAACACACTGGGTTGCTGGCGGGGCAGCCTCTGACTCGCTTGCCCCACCGTCACCTCAGGCCTTCAGTAAACTGGGTGCCATATTTAAAGGCGGCCCCTGCACAGAGCTAGCACTCTTCAAGGGATAGGAAGCTGCTGGGAACTGATGGCTGCCAAAGGGAGGGAACATGCATCCCCCAAATTTAGCAATGCCTCCCTCGAGTGCCTACTGGATGCAGTGGAGGCACGCTGCGATGTTCTCTACCCCGCTCTGGGCAAAGACCAACAAGTAAGGTCACCAATCCAGCATGGGAGGCAGTGGCAGCGGTGGTCAGCTCAAACTCCCTGCTAAAGAGGACAGCCATCCAGTGCAGGAAGAGGATGAATGCTGTCACCTGTTCCCCCAGGGTAAGTCACACTTCTCATTACTCTCAACTCACACACTCACAAACCCATCACACATCCACAGAGGTCTCACACCTCAAGGGACAACCCCACTAACTCTCACACACACCCTCGCATCTCTAACAGGCTCATATCCTCTGGATCTCATGTCCTCATCCCGTCCATGGCTCCGCTCCCCACACAAACATTCCACCCAGTGCCATGTGTCCTGCTCACACTCTCTCCAACTGTTTTCATGTAGGAGAAGCCTGCTCACATCAGCAGGGAGAGGTCCCAAATTGGTGTGGGGGGGGGGGGGGGGGTGGAGTGGGGGGGGGGTGGGGTGTGGATGGATGGAGTGGCCCATACTAGGCCCCTCACTCACTTTGAGGAGCGTGTCATTGTACTGACTCGTGAAGATGTGGACTGTGCCTGTGGTGACAGAGGTCAGCAGCGAACACCCACATGAGGATTCTTCACCACATCATCCCTCTCAATGCAACTGCAAGCGCTCTCTCTCTTGCTTTTGACTCTGCTGCCATGCACTAATTATCTCTACTTTGGTTCACAGGGAGCTCTGCCAAGTGACTGACACCCTGAGCGAGGAATTCCCT
Source organism: Carcharodon carcharias (assembly GCF_017639515.1). Taxonomy (NCBI): domain Eukaryota; kingdom Metazoa; phylum Chordata; class Chondrichthyes; order Lamniformes; family Lamnidae; genus Carcharodon; species Carcharodon carcharias. Next base: position 206,735,386 of record NC_054468.1, read on the forward strand.
CAGATCCATCTATGTCCTCATCCCCAGCCAACAGGACACTTCCTCCATTGAAGAGCTGGAAATAAGCTGTCTGGAAGACCCGTCACAGCGCTTACCCACAACCTCCACCAGCACAGAGACACACACCTCGGTGGGACCTAAATCTAGAGCAGGCTCAGGTTCACAATCTGGTGGTCACCACACAGACACGCATCTGCAGTAGGAGGAAGCAGGTTCAGCCGAGTATGCTGGTACTCGGAGGACTGCTGGGGAAGAGGCATTTGTGAGGTTCAAGTCAGACGACAAGCCTCTGGATTCGGCCTTCCAACTCAATGTGGAGAATCTGCAAAAGGCAGGGGAACATCACACAGAGCTGTTGGAGCCTCATGCAAGCATTCTCCCATGCATGTGAAGCCTTCATCCATCTCACTCATCTCAATGTCCTAAGCATTTTCAATGCTGCCTGCTGGAGTTCTCTTTCAGTTGTCTATCTGAGCTGACCTGCATCTCCGCCCTCCCAATGATCACACTCCCATGCAGCACCTGTGCCCATTCAACAGGAGGCTCCGCTCACTTTCAATTTGAAAACAATAGTTGTCATGAGGCTTCTTCTCAGCTCCCCTGTCCTTTCCCCTCCCCCAGTCACCCATGTCCTTTCCCCCATCACTGTCAACCCCCCAGCATCATCTTCCGCCTCCCCACCATCGCCTACCAACCAGAACCTTTGTTCTTCCAGGATGTCCAGGTGAACGTGCATGTTCCCTACCTTCCCGAAAATCCCCTCCCCCCCCCATCCACACTGGCCTCCCTGACCTCCTCCTTCCTACCTCTAGGATCCTGTCTGCCTCCGAGTCCCCACCAAACACCCTCACCATCCCTTCTACTGCTACCAATGCAACCTCACCCTCCCAGCTCCGTCTGCCCCCTCCCATATTCACTATTCACCCCTACCATGCCCACCCTCAGTTCAGTCCCCAGGAGACGGTCATTGACTCCACAGATCCCTGCCTTGTACCTTCACCTGGATATTTCCTCCACCTTACTTCCTCCTCCACCCTTACTCCCTCCTCCCCACCCCAGACTCCTGCCCCCCTCTGAACTCCATCCCTCCTCCAAACTCCTTCCCTTACAATTTCCTCCCCCCTTACACCTAGCTACCCAGTTGCTGCATCCTCCCGTTACACCCTCCTCCACTGTATTCCTATCCCCACCTCCCAAACTCATCCCTGACACCTTCATTCCCCCCTCCCATCCTTACCCCCCAACATGTTCAATCTGCCCCTCCCAACCTCACCTCCCATTTGTAGACGTTTCTCTCCCAGTCAAACCTGGATGTTCCTCACCCACTCCATCCCCCAACCTTCTGCCCGGTACACCTTCCTCTACCACTCACAGCTGGACCTTCCTCCACCACCCACTTGACTATCATCCGTTGCAGACCATGATGTCCTGAAGCAGACCCCAGACATCAACCGTGACCTTCCACCTTCCGTGAACTGCTTTGCAGCAGAGCCATGTCCGTGAGAATCCACCCAGCATGTGATGCATGTATTCCCCCAGGGTCTGGTTACTGTCGGGCTCCAGCATCTTCTGCTCCTCAGATGCCCGTGATCTGAGCAGGGCCCCAATGGTAAAAGGCCCCGACTTCTGTACATCACGCCTGTTCTGGGCCAGTGGGTTTTCCTGGACATGGGCAGTAAATTTGACATGGGGGGATGGTTCCGGCAAGCAGGGCTTATAATTAGATGCAAATATGTTAAAATGGTGTCCCCATCGTGCAGTGGCAGGGAACGCAGCCCGCCATTGACGGGTGGAGTGGACGATCACAAACTGGTGTCACAACAGCGTGCAATCGAGTTTTGGCCTTCTCGTCATGTTGCCCACTCATAGCCATGACGCCTGACGCTAATGAGGCTGGAAAACTCCGGCCACAGTTTCAGTGCTGCTGGGGAAGTCACAGAGTAATGTTTTCTGCAGGGCTGCCGGCTGAATTTGAATAGTGGAGATGTGAGGATGGATGAAGTCATTTTGTTTTAGTATGTCTGGGAGCAGGGAGTATTTAGGCACAGTAATTCCCAGAGTGAGGTGGCGTTCACAATGGCGAACATTACACATGCTCTCTAGAAGACTAGACCTAATTGGGTAGATTCTGACTTTGTAAAATGGTTGACAGCAGCCTGTTAAACTTATCTCTCTTGAATTTTATTTCCACATCTCAGGGAGATGTAAAATGGGCTGCTGACTCATTTTTCCTTCTTTTACATTCAAGATGGACTGAATGGACCTTTCTTGTTCCAGAACTTCATGTTTTCTTAAGTAATTGAAAACATTTATACAGAATGTCAGCAGTGAAATTTCTCACACCACTTCTGTCTATTGCTATTAGCTCCCAGAAGTGGTAATACCTGAATCTCTGTTATTCGTGGCAGATGTTGAAATGGTTGTTGGAGCCTACTTTACTTTAGTACCGTCGTGTGACCTGCTCATTGGCACATCAGTGCGTTGTCCCTGACACTTCCTGTGCTTCCACCAAGCATAAGCATCAAGTTCATCCTGTTTATCTGTCCTTCTCATAGTGTTGTCAACATCAGGGACATATTCAGAGCGAGGGTTACACTCAGAGCATGCCAGATTGTACACCCATTAAACATATGGAGCTGTGTTTATTTTTCAGAGTTAGTCAACTCAAAATACATGACATTTTTAAAGCAATGTTTCACTCCCAGTAACTGAGCTTTGAAAGGTCTGTTTTTGGTGACATGCTGTTTTGCCACCTGATATACAAACACAAAAAGAACAAAACCTAGATATTATTCACATCAAGCTGTTCCTCAAGATCCCAGATAACATAAATCTCTTCTTCATCAACACTCCTGTGGGAAGAAGCAGTGACAGAATGATGCTGGGAAATGTCATATTTTCAGCATGTTTGTAAAAAATAGAAATGACCCTTTCATTAAATATTTATCAAAGAATATGAGTACAGTAACAGTGCAAAGATAACAATTTGGGACTTTTATTTAGGCCCTATCAGCTCTCTTTACATCACTAGGAAAGCTCTAGTTCTATTGTCATGGGTGCTAAGTAAGCCTGTAAAAGAGAACAATCACACTGCACAAATTGATGCCTGACATCTTTTCATAGTAAAAGCAGAATAGTATAGCAGGTAGGGATGGACATATGTATAGTTTCACACAACATGACTGAGCAAGGGGTTCAAAGGAGAAACTTTGAAGAAAGTCAATCATGGAATATACGACGCATGTTGGGGTAGATTGTCACTTACTTGTGCAATAGTCTAAAGCAGGCGATAGTGAGGTTGGCAGCCTGCTTTACATCTCTCCCCATTTTGATTCCTATTGACTTCAATGGAAGTCATTGCATAATTTAGGCTGCGCCACATCAGGCCCAAGCCTATCAGGCCTGGACTATGAGGTGAAGGTGACTATCAACAAAGCAGTGAGTTATGAGAGGAGAAAAAAAAGACTTTGTCTATAGCAGTTCATCCAGAACTTTACACAGCAAAACTGCTTGTTTATATTATGACCAAAATGCTGGAAATACTGAGAAATTCAGGCAGCCTCTGTCAAGAGAGAAATAGGCTGGGATTTTCTTTGCCTGCTGGCGTCGGGCGTGTTTGGTGGCGTAAGCAGACAAAATGACGAGAAGGCCAAAAATCGGTTTTGCAATGTCGTGAAACTTGTTTGTGATTGTCTGTTCAGCCCATCAATGATATGCCGCATTCCCCGCCAACGGATGTCAGGACCCTCACTGCAATACATCAGCATATCATTATAAGGCCAGCTGGATGGACTCAACCCCACCTACCCCCGACCCCTACCCGCTGGATTGTCCGCCCATGTTTGCAGGAAAACACAAGCCCGTGTTTCACAACAGCATATATAAGGTGTGCTCTTGGCAGGCTGCACTTCGCTCGGCACTTCAAGGTTTGTTTATCTATCTTGCTTCGGTCAGCACTTGTAGTCATCAGCGCCAGGCTTCACAGACAGCACTGTCACTTTTAGGGGGGCTCACGGGCAGGTCTCTAGCTATCAGATCAGCCATGCGTTGGTGGCTTTTCAATGGCTGCAGGGCTAGGGCTTGCTTGAGGAAGGAGAAAAGTGGCCTCAGGCAAGTGAAGAGGCTGCAGGACAAGGGCTGTACTGTGGAAAGAAAGTACCCCAGGGGTGTGTGGGGGGCACATGCTGATTTGTGCAAGTGGCCTCAAGATGGTGAGGGCTGAGGAGATAGTCTCCAGAGGAGATGAGGCCAGATGGACATGTGAAGATATGGGTGTGAGAAAGGGTGGCGATGTCCCTTGAGCTGGCCGTGAGTGAGATGCCAGTGAATGTATGATGAGCTAGAGTATGTGAGTTTAGAGTGATGAGATGGTTGCCCTACCCTGGTGGCAAGTATGACATCATTCACCCTCTATCTGCATTGGATGGCCAACCTCTTCTGTGCAGCATTGGCACTGATCACCACTGCCCATCGCCTACCAAACTGGAGTGGCAACGCAGCTGCCTCTTCTGCGGCCAGAGCAAGGGTAGAGGACGTCACAACAGGTTTCCATGGCGTCCTCGAGCACCAAAGGGTGCTCGAGGGCTGCAGTCTTCTTGCCTTTCGGGGCCATGTCTTCTTTGCTACAGTTCTGGGCTGGAAGCACTGAGCGCAGTTGTACTTTAAATATGGTGCCTGGCATGATGAAGCGGTAAGGTGATGGCATGGCAGATGAATCGGAGCCCGCCCACCATGGAAAAGGCGTGTATCCTGAGATTGCATAATTAATGTGGCCGGTTTGGGACGATACGCTATGAAAAGCCGCCATTGCGGTCGGCGAGTAAAGTGTAATTTTTCCTGCCCGCTACAGCACTTGATGCAAATCTGGGACAATTCTGCCCATAGATTTAACATTTCAGTCTGGTCAGATGATAAAGCATTGACCTGAAACATTAACTCTATTTCTGTCTCCATGGATACTGCCTGGCTTGCTGAGTATTTCCAGCTTTTTCTGTTAATATTTTAAACTTTGCTTTTGATTGTTTATCTTTATTTCTTCATCAGCAGATTAAAAAGGATCAAAATGAATTAAAAAGATTTTGTGGTAATTTAGGATTGGTGCTGTTCTTGTATTTCTGAATTATATTTCTGATGTGTTTTTGTAAATTGTAAGTAAACCTGATAATTTATTAAGCCTCTAAAAATTATAAATTCTGTTTGGTATTCCATCATACCAAGCTAATTAAAACATAGCAAGAGTTTATCTAATGTACACTACACAATGATTGTAACTGTGGTAATTGTAATCGTACACCATCTGCAAGACTAAATCATGTAACACATACCTTTCACATAACGGAAGGTGAAGTGCATTCATAGGATAGGCTATGCAAAGAATCCCCAAAAATTCAATTGCGGCAACCAGGCGCCTCAATACAACATTCACCACAAACTGCTCTCTCACATGTTAGACAAATAAATCTTATAGAATCAGGACAAGGAGATTTAGAAAGGTGCCTCTGCATCTTTGTAGATTGGCGCAGGAGCAGAGGCACATGGGGGTGTGTGTGTGTACAAATCATTGAAGGTGGCAGGACTGGTTGAGAGAACCATTAATAAAGCATAAGGCATCCTGGACTTTATCAATGGCATAGTGTACAAAATCAAGGAGTTATGATAAATCTGTGTAAAATACTGGTTCGTCCTCAGATGGAGTATTGCGTCCAGTTCTGGGCTGCACACTTTAGGAAGGATGTGAAGGTATTAGAGAAAGTGCAGAAAAGATTCAAAAGATTCCAGGGATGAGGAACTTCAGCTACGTAGATAGATTGGAGAAGCCTGGACTTTTGTTCTTGGGGAAGAGGACGTTGAGAGGAGAATAGATCAAGGGGTTCAAAATCATGAGGGGTCTGGACAGAGTAGTTAGAGAGAAAATGTTCGCATTGGTGCAAGTGTTGAGAACCAGAGAATGCAGGTTTAAGGTAAATGGCAAATAAAGCAATGGCAATATTAGGTAAAACTTTTTTATGTTTAGGATCTGGAATATACTGTCTGAGAGTGTGGTGGAGGCAGATTCAATTGTTTCTTTCAAAAGAAAATTGGATCATTTCCTGAGAAGTAAAAAGGTGCAGGGCTATGATGAAAAGGCGGGGGAGTGGCATCTAGGTGAATTTGTTTTAATTCTTTCACTGTACGTGGGCATTGCTGGCCAGGCCAGCATTTTTATTACCCATCCCTAATCGCCCTTGCAGAGAGCCAGCACAGACATGACAGGCTAAATGTCTTCTATTGTGCTGTAACCATTCTACGGTTATTAATTGTCCTCTGAAATGAGCTAAAATTGTATCAACGTATCAAAACTACTGCAAAAAAAAACTGCAACAAGTATAAAACTGGACAGACCACCTGGCATTGAACTCGGATGCAACAAAGGCATATTCAGCTCATCAATATCTTAGACTTGTGTTAAAATTACAAGGGCTGTCCCATAAACTTTTCAAGCAACATTCTGATGTCGTCATATTCACTGAATCATATTTTTCAACCAATGTCTTGGGCTCCTCCACCACCTTAACTCTGTTTCTTTCTCCACAGATGCTGCCAAATCTGCTGAGTACTTCCTGCATTTTCTGGTTTGATTTCAGATTTCTGGCATCTGAGATATTTTGCTTTCATCCCCCATTACCATCCCTGGACATGTCCTGTCCACCAGAGATGGTGGCGGCACAGTGGTATACAGTCTGGAGGGAGGGCATACTCAACATTGACTCAGGAGCTCCTGATGTCTCATGGTGGCAGGTCAAATATGAGCACAGAAACCACCTGCTGATCACCACCCACCGCCCTCCCTCAACTAATGAATCAGTACACGTCCACTTGGAAGAAACAACCAGGATAGCAAATGCAGAATAAGTGCCCTGGGTGGGGTATATCAATGTCCATCGCCAGGAGTGGCTCAGTAGCACCACTACAGACTGAGCTGGCCGAGTCCTGAAGGATATGGCTTTCAGAGCAGACCTGTGGAAGGGGGTGAGAGAACCAGCACAATGGAGAAACTTACTTGACCTTGTCTTCACCAATCTACATGTCACAGGTGTATCTGTCCATGACAGTAGGGGTCACCATCTCATATTCCTTGTGGAGACAAAGGCTTTTCTGGCCCTGTTGTGGGTGGGACCCATTGCGGGCAAGGCGGCGCCCCAGCCAGGAGTCCATTGACTTGAGGCGGGACCAGAAGATCCCGGCGGCGGCCGAGTGCAGAAAATCTCACCCAAAGTCCCATGTTCGCACTGAAGACATTCTCCAACATGTTGTGTGGCTCTACCACTGTGCTAAATGGGATGGATTCAGAACAGATCTAGAAACTCAAAACTGGGCATCCATATAGTGCTGTGGGCCTTTATCAGCAGCATATACTCCAGCATATTCCTCACTCTACCATTACCATTAAGCTAGAAGACTAACCGTGGTTCAATGGGAAGTTAGAAAAACATGCCAGGAGCAACACCTCGAAGTGAGGTGCCAACCTGGTGAAACTATAAACACAGAAGTACATGCATACTAAACAGCATGTGATAGGCAGAGCTAAGTGATCCCACAGCTAATGTATCAAATCTAAGCTCTGCATTCCTGCCACATCCAGTCATGAATGGTGGTGGACATTTAAACAACTAATGGGAGGAGGAGGAGACTCCATGGACATCCCCATCCTCACTGATGACAGAGCTCAACCTGTGAGTGCAAAAAACAAGGCTGAAGTGTTTTCATCCATCTTCAGTCAGAAGTACCAAGTGAGTGATCCAATCCAACAAATCCAACAGTCTCCTCTTGATCATCAGCAAAGTCATGGAAGGTTTCCCCAACAGTGCTATCAAGTGGCACTTACTGAGCCACTTTTACTCAGTTTACATTCTGTTAGGACCACTTACCTCTAGCCGTGGTCCAAACATGAACAAGTGAGCTGAATTCATAAGAAGAGGTGAGAGTGACTGCTCTTGACAACATTTAATTGAGTGTGACACCGAGCCCAATCATTTTACCTCCAGGGCTTTGCTCCAGAAGTTCCTCAGGGTAGTGTCCTAAACCAAACCATTGTCAGCTGCTTCATCAATGACCTTCTCTCCATCATAAGGTCAGAAGTGCGGATATTTGTGGATGAGTGCTCAGTGTTCAGTACCATTCATACATCCTCAGATAATGAAGCAGTCTGTGCCCACAAGCAGACAGACATGGACAACATTCAGACTTGGGCTTATAAGTGACTGGCATAACTGCCACAAAAGTGCCAGGCAATGACCATCTCTTTTTGATATTCAATCACATTAACATCAGCAGTTCCTCACCATCAAAGCCTGGCGGGTCACTATTGACCAGAAGTATAACTAGGCCAGCTATATAAATACAGTGGCTACATGAGCAGGTCAGAGGCTGGGAATTCTGCAGCAAGTAACTCAATTCCTGACTCCTCAAAGTCTGTCCACCATCTACAAGGCACAAGTCAGGAGCGTGATGAATTACATTCCATTTGCCTGGACGAGTGCAGCTCCAACAACACTTAAGAAGCTTCACACCATCCAGAACAAAGCAGCCCACTTGATTGGCACCACATCCACCATTCACTCCCTCCACCCTCAACTCACAGTGGCAGCAGTGTGTACCATCTAAAAGGTGCACTGCAGCAACTCACCAAGATTCCTCCAACAGCATCTCCCAAAACTGCGACCTCAAAACTAGAAGGACAAGTGCAGCAGACACATGGGAACACCACCACTTGCAAGTTCCCTTCCAAGCCACTCACCGCTCTAACTTGGAATTATATCACCATTCCCCATCACTGTCACTGGATCAAGATCCTGGAACTCTCTCTCTAACAGCACTGTTACTACGCCACATGGGCTGCAATGGCTCAAGAAGGTGGCTCACCACCACCTTGACAAGGGCAAGTAAGTGTGGGCCATAAATATTGGCCTAGCCAGTGATGCTGACATCCTGTGAAAGAATTAAAAAAGCAGAAAATGGGTGCTGGCGAGTCATCATTTCTTTTTATTGCACCCAATTGTGTTTCACAGAAACTCGGATGTGGTGTAAAACAAGCTGCAAATTCTATATTGACTGATTTGCATTCCTGCCAAGGTTGAATTTTGCACCTGTTCCAAAGTCTTTTCTTGGAATACATTAGTCAACTGCATATGGAATTTGTTGCGTCCAATATCCAACATGTATTGGTGTTGAGCTGAACTACTTGTCACTGAAATCTTTCGTAATTTAAGGATAATTTGCCCCTGGAAATTCAAAGCAATTTTTCTGAAGATTATAAAGAAAACAAAATCTTCAAAGTCTAACATCTTAGTTCACAGTGGGATGATGCCTTGGCTTAGTCATATCCGCTACCTACAGTTTTCATGCATCTTAATCAAACCTTTTAATACATGACAATTGCAGACTTTCATAAAGATATGCTGCCATTTAATATGTAATAGTATATGGACTAAACATTGACCCTTTTATGATAAAATAACACAATTTCCAGTAGAGCTATCAAAATCCCTGACGCCAGACAAATTCTTCTTCATATTTTAAACGTAGTAAACACATTAAAGAGCAGGACGATCGTTTGTTTGCACTTTGCAATCGTTGTAATAAAATAGACTGTTCATTGACATGGCAATTTGTTATTCATGGAGGTTACAGTCTGACAGAAAAGGAAGCTTTCTTTTAGTGCTGACTTATTCAACCTGGTGATGGCAACCAGCACGGTCTATTGGGGCAAAGAGAGCTAATGTATTGTGTGCTGTGTCCTAATTTACTGGTGCCTGACCCTGAGTAACCAAACAGACTTAAGAGCTGCTATCTCAACAGATGTCTAGACTAAATACATAAAGGCAATAGGAAGTGTTTACACTTGGTAATCATGCTAGCCTTTCAATAGTGTGAAATGTACTCTACTTTTTTATCCATTAGATTAACTTTTTTAAGTAATCTGAAAACATTTCTACATTTACAATCTTGATCTTTCATTTGATAATGAGAACTGAAGTGGGACCTCTGGCCAGCCTGTTCGGTGGCCATTTTTTTTTGGTTGCACCTACTGGGCCTGATTGCAACCATGAAAATCCAGCACCAAATACATAGAAACATAGAAAATGGAAGCAGGAGTAGGTTATTCAGCCCCTCAAGCCTGCTCCACCGTTCAATGTGATCATGGCTGATCCTCTATCTCAACACCGTACTCCCACTCTCTCCTCATACCCCTTGACACCTTTAGAGTCTAGAAATCTATCTATTTCCTTCTTAAATATATTCAGTGACTTGGCCACCACAGCCCTCTGTGGCAGAGAGTTTCACAGGTTCACCACCATCTGAGTGAAGAGGTTTCTCCTTATCTCAATCCTAAATGGTCTAAACCCTATCCTGAGACTGTGACCCTTTGTTCTAGAACCCCCCAGCCAGAGGAAACGTCATCCCTGCATCCTGTCTATCCAGCCCTGTCAGAATTGTATCCGTTCCAATAAGATCCCCTCTCATTCTTCTAAACTCCAATGAATACAGGCCTAGTCGACCGAATCTCTCCTCATACGACAATCCTGCCATCTTAGGAATCAGTCTGGTGAACCTTGGTTGCACTTCCTCTATGGCAAAAATGTCCTTTCTTAGATAAGGAGACCAAAACTGTACACAAAGCTCCAGGTGTGATCTCAAAAAGGCCCTGTACAGCTGCAGTAAGACATCCTTGCTCCTGTACTTAAGTTCTCTCGCAATGAAGGCCAACATACCATCTGCAAATATCAATGGTTTATAGTTCTTTGGACAAAAGCAAGAAAACTGAGGCTGATCTAATATCCATCCTATATCTGTGGAATTGTGTTTTCCAGGAAGAATCATTGGAATAGAGAGACCAGGATGATTCTTCCTCTCCTTGTCCCAGAGATGCTGCAGCTCATAGATCAAAACTAGGATTTTCCTGTATATCTCAATATGACTTCACTAAGCCATCAGTGGGGCCCTGAATGGGTATTATTAGGCACCAATTGAAAAAAGGTAAGCATATTATTGAACAATGTGGGGCCAAAAATCAACTCCTGATGCAGTGCGCACTTTCAGGGCCTGAATTCCTGAATGTCTGTTAGTCTCATTGTAAAGGTCATGATCTGAATCTCAGTGAGTGTAACAAAAGAGACTTTGCTTTTGATTCAATTTAAAAACAGCAAACTCCCTTTCTTCAGGTAGCTATTCAAAGTTATGGCAACAATGGAATAATGTTGTAATGTGAATAGTATTATAAATTTCTTATACTAAAAGTGAAGAGATCACCTACAGTATACAGTTGGCAACTCTCAAAGCTGTAGTTGAAGCTGATTTTATTTACTGCCACTATTACACAGTGGCATTAAAGTGTTAACTTATCATCATTTAGAGAGGATTAAGCTAATTGTTCAGTAAAACAACTCACTGTTGTAAAGATTCCAAAAATTAATTTTCTATGATTCTACATTTTAAATTCCTATTGCTAATTTATTTTGTCCCAGTGTTCAGTGCAGCGCTATTTTTAGTTTTCTGTAAGTCTGAGTTTGAATTTCAATTGTGTTTTGTATGACTGATTTATCGCTTTATTTGTTTGTTAATATTGTGTGAAACTTTATATTACTTCAGTCAGCTATTTCCATTTCCCATTTAGTTCCGTACCAGATGTAAATCTTTTGTTGTTTTGTGAATTTTTGTGCTTATAAAAATCAGAGGGATCACAAGGTGGATTATTTCCTCTCCTTTTTGTACAGTGTATAAAGCATTCTTACTGTAACCATGATCAAACGTTCGGTATAGTATGGGCCAGAATCGTAGTAAAACTTTCTCCAGAATGCCATAATGCATTTGTAATCACAACTTCAAATAATGACCAGGCCTTACCTGCAATGTGACATTCCAGATACTGATGACATTGGCTCACCAGTCTCTGAGTGAGTTGGAAATCTGTGCTATCCTGGTTAAGCAATGTCTCAGTTTTAAAATTTGTTTCAAATTCCTCCTTGGCCTCACCCCTCGCTATCTCTAAGTTCTGTAAGCTCCTCCAGCCCCAAAAGGGTAGTGGTTTTCAAAATGGAATTGGATAAGCACCTGAAGGGGAAAGAAAATTGCAGGGCTATGGGGAAAAGGTGGATGAGTGGGACTAGCTAAATTGCTCTTGCAGAGAGCCAGCAGGGACTTGATGGGCTGAATGGCCTCCTTCTGCACTGATGCTTCTATTCTAACCCTCCTATCTGGACTCCTCTAATTCTGGTTCATTGAACACCTCATGGTGTTATTTGGGAGATATTTGTGAAGGCTAATATTTTTGACCTCCTGCCAAGCTACACACCGAAGCCAAAAGGGGTGTGAGAGGAAACCGGCATTCCATAATTCTCTAACTCTCACTTATGAATCCAAGTAGCTGATTGTGCATTCCAGTGGCCATAACCCAGAATCTCGACTCAGCAGCCATATAAAACTAAGTGGGTGCCCATCAGCTTCAGCTGGTGTGGTGTGGGGACGCCAAGCCTTTTAAGTACACAAAGACTTGGAACGGCGCAAGACGCAGATCATCCTAAAAAGTTAGTAGGGCCATGGGTCAGAAGACGAAGACCAGCATGGTGTGTGACACACCCAGGGCACAGACATGATGCTTAGTAAGGCAAGTAGCCGGTCACCTGTGGAGAGTCTAGCACCTCATAGTTAAGCCCCATAGTTAATCATGGAAAGTCAGAGTTGAAGAATAGGAGATACAGAAGAGGTTGAGCCCTCAGCAGCCAATTCTGTTGCAAACAGTGATTGGGAAGGAAGAACCCTTGCCAAATTAGGTAACCAACAGATTTCTGACAAAGTTGACTTAAGCTCACAAGGAGATTAGCTTCTCAGCCCATTACACTCAACGGAAAAGGTAGCTTCTTGAGAATTGGAACATGGAATATAAGGACTTTATATCAGACAGGAAAGCTTGAAAATTGCATACTAGTTACAGACACTATATTAACTTAATAGGACTTGCAGAAGTAAGATGGTTAGAATTTGATCAGGTGGACAAGAAGAATCTTATGCTTTACTTCCTGGAAGGTGAAAAGCCTTGGAATGGAGTAAATAAAAGATACAAGTTCAAGGTTAGTGGCTAATTTCAGAAAGATTGATCGAGATTAAGATGAAAGGAAAGCCTTTGATCAAAGGAAAGCCTTTGATCTGGTTGCCATAGGCATTTATGCCCCAACACAAGATCACAGAGAGCAGGAAATAGAGGGATTCTATGGTGGCATCCTGAAGTGTTGTGATCAAGTCAAATCAGTTAATGTGATAATTGTGATGGGTGACTTAAATGCTAAAGTCGGTGAAGGAACGTAGGAATGCATGTCAATCAATATGACCTCAGATCGAGTAATGAAAGAGGTGAGAAAGAGAGATACAATTTTGTCAAGGAAGTGATTTGATGGTGGCAAACGCCTTCTTTAAGTAACCAAAAAGACGATACACTGGAAAAGCCCAGACAATGTGTATAGAAATCAAATAGGTTATGTGATGGTGAAACAACGTTTTAGAAACAGTATAAAGAACCATTCATATGTATCCCAGTGTGGATTTAAACTCAGGCCATTGTTTCCTTGTGGCAAAAATTAAGATGAAATTGAAAATAACAAAGAAGATATGCGACCATTTAGACCTTGACAAGCTGAAGTAAAAAACAAATGTGAATGTCTCAGAGGTGAGGAAGCTGCAAAGGGGGAGCGGGCGGGTGGAATCATCCCAGATTTGCACAAAGTGCGGTAACGGTCATGAAAAACAATGTTTTACCCGCCAGTCACAGTGGCAAGTTTTGTGCTGGATCATTCACTTCCTGGCACACCCCACCTCATTAATAATACATTCACGGGAAACACGCAGGATCACTGGTGAGCGGGCTTGGGTTTGCCTGCCATGCCGTGACCTCAGAGCTTCCTCATTCCAGGCGCCATATTTAAAGTGCACCAGAACGTAGCCGGCTTCACGTTTACAGACCAGGATTGCTCCAGGCAACAGGTGGGCTCAAAAGCAAAGGCTCACAGAAGCCATCAAGTTTAGTGATGCCTCTCTGGGGTGCCTGCTGGGTGCATTGGAAGGTCACCGTGAACTCCTCTACCCCTGCTCTGACCGCAGGAGGTCCAGAGTCACCAATCTGGCCTGGGAGGCAGTCACAGCGGCAGTTAGTGCCAATGGAGCACAGAGGAGGTCAGCCATCCAGTGCAGGAAGAGGATGAATGATCTCATCCGTTCCATCAGGATGAGTCAACCACCTCATCACTCTCAACGCTCACTCCTCATCACACGTCCACAGGGATCTCACACCTCAAGGCACAACACCACTAATTCTCACACACACCCTCACATCTCCATCAGGCTCATATCCTCTCAAGCTCATGTCCTCATCCTGTCCATGGCTCTGCTCACCATGCAAACATTCCACGCATCCTTACCTTCTGCCATGGCATGTGTCCTGCTCACGCTCTCTCCATCTGTTTTTATGCAGGAGAAGCTGGCTCACAACAGCAGGGAGAGTTCCCAGACTATGGGTGGAGTGGCCCACATTAGGTCCCTCACTCACGTTGACTGGTAAGGATGTGGACCGTGCCTGCGGTGATGGAGGGATCAGTGGTGAGCACCCATGTGAAGATCCTGCACCAGATCATCCCTCTCTCAATGCAACTGTGAGTGCTCTCTCTCCTGTTTTTGATTCTGCTGCCATGCACTAATTATCTCTACTTTGGTTCACGGGGAGCTCTGCCAAGTAACCAATGCCCTTAGCTGGCTAGTCCCTCAGCTCCATCCACGTCCTCACCTCCAGCTAAGAGAATATCTCCTCTATTGAAGTGCTGGAAATAAGCAGCCCAGAAGACCCGTCACAGCGCTTACCCGCATCCTCCACCAGCGCAGAGACTCACAGCTCAGTGAGACCTGGATCTAGAGCAGGCTCAGCTTCAGAATCTGGTGCTTAGCACATGGACACATGTCTGCAGCAGGAGGCAGGTTTAGCCAAGCTCCCCAGCACTCGGAGGACTGCTGGGGAAGAGGCATCTGTGAGGTCCAAGTCAAATGACGAGCCTCTGGATTTGGCCTTCCAAATCATCACGGAGAGTCAGCAGAAGGCGGAGGAAGGTCAAGCCAAGCTGTTGGAAGCCCTCAACAGAGCGTCACGCAAGTTGGACGAGTGTTCCACCCTCTCTCTGATGAACTGGTGCCCACATGGTGCCTCCATGGGAAGGATGGAGACCCTGGTCCAGCAGAACGCGGAGATGCACGCAGACCTGCACTCCATTGTGGTAGCCAAGGCTGAGTTCCTGTAGTGGCAACGTGAGAGGGAAATGGGGCACCTCAATGACCCTCCAGGTGTTCCTTTCCCTCAAGGAGTCCAGCTGAGGCCCTCTAGCACCCAAAAGGAGAAGGAGCATCAGCTGGGCACCCCTGGGTCATCCACTCAGGAATCTTAGAGGTTGTCCTCTCTCTCCGAGATCCCTTCAACCTCATCCTCTGTCACCGCAGAGGGAGCAGCTGACCCAGAGGAGGACAGCCAAAGCAAGCTGGGGCCCTCAAGGTCTCGGCTCCCCAAGGACACACGCTGAAGTCATCAGAGGCAACAGGACCAACCATTGAACAGGCTGCCTCCACCCCTGCTGATGTCAGGGCAGCACCTAGAAGAAGTGGTAGGCCTAGAAAAGTTAAGAAATTCTAATCCCAAGCGGTTGCACGGGTGAACACATTTTGTCACGTTATAATCTGAAAATACAATCACTTTCATTGAATAATGTGTAATGTTATCTTTCAGTGTCATTTGCAGGCTTTGAGAGTGCTCCCCCTACAGAACCCGCCCCCCCCCCCCCCCCCCCCCCACCCACAAGGAGTTCATCTGCACACAACCAGACTACAAGTGATTCTGAAGGGAGAAGTGTATGTGGCAGGGTCTTTCAGAGCCTTATGCAAGCACTCTCCGACACATGCAGAGCCTTCATCCATCACATTTATCTCACTGTCCTGAGCATTTCCAATGCTGCCTGCTGGGGCTCTCTATCAGTTGTCTATCTGAGCTGACCTGCATCTCCGCCCACCCACTGATCACATTCCCATCCAGCACTTGTGCCCGTCCAACACGAGACTCCGCTCACTTTCGATTTCGAAAAGATGGGAGTGGTCAAATTCTTCACAAGCTCCTGCAACATTTCCCCTTCCCCAGTCACCCATGTCCTTTCCCCGATAACCACAGATCGCCCTGGCATAACCTTCACCCTCCCCTCCATAACCTTCTCATTCCAGAATGTCCAGGTGAATGTGCACATTCCCTACCTTCCTGAAAATCCAACCCCAATGCACATTGACTTCTCCAACCTCCTCCTTCCCACTCCCCATGTCCGTGTTTACCTCCGTGTCCCCACCAACCACCCTCACCGTCCCTCCTACTGATACCGTTGCACCCTCACCTTCCCACCCTACTGGCTCCCTCTGCCCCCTGTTTCCCTAACCGTCCCCTCCTACCATGCCCACCCTGAGTTCGCTCCCCAGGAGGCAGTCACAGACCCTTCCCCTTGCATGTTCACCTGGACATTCCGCCCTCACCCAACACCTTCCTCGCCCCCAGACACCTTCCTCTCCTGGAAACCTTCCTTCCCCCATCCAGCCTCACCCCCCCAGACACATTTGCCCTTCCCTCCTTTCCAACCTCCCCATCGCCTGACACCTTCACACCCCCCTCCCAACCTCCCCCCCTCCCCCCAGTACACCTTCCACACCCACTCACACCTGGACCTTCCTATCCACACCTCTTCGCCAATCATCAGTGATCTTTTCACTTACATTGCCGTATGCATTGAAAACTTTTATCAAAGAAAAGGTGTCCCGGTAAGAAAGCCCATGGTGAAGTCCATGAAACTCTGAAGGCTCAGTGAAGTTGAAGCTGCTGCGTGGAGACCTCCCACCTTCCGAGAGCTACTCTGCAGCAGAGCCATATGTATGAGGATCCACCCACCAAGTGAAGCACGTGTTCTTCCAGGGTCCGGTAACTGTAGGGGGCCAGCATCTTCTTTTCCTCAGATATCCATGATCTGAGCAAGGCCCTAAAGGTAAGTCCCAACTTCTGCCCTGCTGCCATGTAATGGGAAATCCCATTAGCGGGATGTAAATCAGGTTGACGTTGGCCTCCAGCAGGATTCATGGTCCATACACCATTGGATGATCCTGCTGTGATTTCATGGCAGCATGAAACCTTTGACCCTCCTGCGGAATTCTCCCCCACCACCCGCCATAACGCCCACAGCCAAGGGGAGTGGACGACTCCACCCGAGGTCTCTGAACAAGAACAAGAAATAGGAAGCACCAAGAAAACTATGAAAGAGGGTATGCAACATGCTACAAAGGGAATATTACCAAAATGGAAAAGATGAAGAAACAAGGAGTGGTGACAGATGAGATACTAGCAATGATGGTAGAAAGGGGAAAAATAAGAATAATAAATGATGAAATTGAAAAGATAATAAAGTATGCACAGGATGCTAAAGAGAAATGATATAATGAGATGTGTGATTAAGTGTTGGAGCTGGAAAGAAATCACAAAATGAGTTACACACCAGAAGGTGAAATCTTTGACAGATAGATTGAAGGGGAAAGCGAGAGAGAGAGTGGGTGTATAAGGGGAGGCGGTGGTGTAGTGGTTTTGTCACTGGACGAGTAATCCAGAGACCCAGGGTAATGCTCTGGGGGCCTGGGTTTGAATCCCACCACAGCAGATAGTGAAATTTGAGTCCAATAAAAATCTGGAATTTAAAGTCTAAAAATGATCATGAAACCATTGTCAATTGTCATAAAAACCCATCTGGTTCACTAATGCCCTTTTGACTCCAGACCCACAGCAATGTGGTTGACTCTTAAATGCCCTCTGAAACGGCCTAGCAAGCCACTCAGTTATATCAACCACGACGAAGTCTAAAAGGAATGAAACCGGATGCAACAGCCTGACATAATCGTACATTACAGATCATGTCCCAGACACCACCATCACCATCCCTGGGTATGTCCTGTCCCACTTGCAGGACAGACCCAGCAGAGGTGGCAGCACACTGATATACAGAGTTGCCCTGGGAGTCCTCAACATCAACTCCGGATCACGTGACGTCTCATGGCATCAAGTCAAACATGGGCAAGGAAACCTCCTGCTGATTGCCATGTACTGCACCCCCTTCCAGGCAATGACTTTCTCTAATAAGAGAGAATCTAACCATCGCCCCTTGACATTCAAAGGCATTACCATCTTTGAATCCCCCACTATCAACATCCTGGGTGTTACCATTGGCCAGAAACTGAACTGGACTAGCCATATAAATACTGTGGCTCCAAGAGCAGGTCAGAGGCTTGGAATCCTGCAGCAACTAACTCACCTCCTGATTCCCCAAAACCTGTTCATTATCTACAAGGCAAAAATCAGGAGTGTGATGGAATACTCCCAACTTGCCTAGATGAGTGCAGCTCCAACACACAAGCTGGACACCATCCAGGACAAAGCAGTCCGCTTGATTGGCACCCCACCCACAAACATTCACTCTCTCCACCACCGACATACAGTAGCAGCAGTGTGTACCATCTACAAGACGCACCGCAGGAACTTACCAAGGCTCCTTTGACAGCACCTTCCAAACCCACCACAGTTATCATCTAGAAGGACAAGGGCAGCAGATAGATGGGAACACCACCACCTGGAAGTTCCCCTCCAAGTCACTCACCATCCTGACTTGCAAATACATCGCTGTTCCTTCACTGTCTCTGGGTCAAAATCCTGGAACTCCCTCCCTAACAACACTGTGGGTGTACCTACACCACATGGACCGCAGCTGTTCAAGAAGGCAGCTCGCCACCACCTTCTCAAGGGCGATTACGGATGGGCAATAAATGCTGGCCCAGCCAGCGAAGCCCACATCCCATGATTGAATTTTTTTTTAAATTAAAGACACAGGGCGGAATTTTACGACTCCTTCCGCCAGTGGGATTTTCCGGTCCTTCTGAAGTCAATGGACCTTTGAACGGCTCGCCACATTCTCCAGCCCCACCCCTGCCGCGATGGGGCCATAAAATTCCACCCAAAGTACAAAACATTGTTTGAAAGGGATGCAGTAGCAAAAAGATGAACAGATGATCTAAATCACGTGGATCCCTCAAGATATACAGGCAAACGATGGACCAAAAATTATGGCCTGCATTTTTCAGTGGTCAGGCACACATGATTGTGGGCCCAGAAGCAGAAAGGAAATGGGCCATCAACCACGATCAGCCCCTGACCGCGATTTCACACTGGTTGGCCAATTAATGACCAGCCAGCGTAAAACGCCCGCTGAAATGCTCAGCGCTGCTGGGGTAGGGGCAGGGAGAGGATGGGCGCCGATGTAACCGAGTGTGCGGGTAAGAGCTTCAAGAGGGCTCCCTGAAGGCAGACAGCTGCGCTCAGGGGAGCTGCTGATCTCCGCAGGATAAAGGAAATGACACAAATGCTGCAAAATATGTCCATGCAGCACAATCAAGCACCTGAAAGCATAGCTCATAAAAAACCAGCCCCCAGATATCTCTTCTTACTTTCATCCTGCCAAGGATTGAGGTTTGAGTAAAAACGGGAATGCCGCCTGGGAGAATGGCCCGTCCGCCAACCGTAAATGTGGACGGGCCACGTAAAATCGCTGTTGATTGCATCGTTAGTGGGCTCGATTGCCCACTTAATTGTCAGCGGGTGTGCTTCCAATGGGCTGCGCACGTCCGCCAAGCGAAATATCATCGAGGCACTGGCCTGGCGTCATCTCATGCTCTTTCATGTCCGTCAGGTGCGCACCTGCCTGTGGGATGTGAAATTTTGACATCAAGAGGTAAAGAATGCTTTGAAATTGGTGAGTATAGGAAAATCTCCAGACATTGACGAAGTAACAATAAAATGTCTAAAAGCCCTTGGAGAAACAGAATTAGAAGTGGTAATAGAAATTTGTGTTCAAATATATTCCAAAGGATACATTCCAAGTGATTAGAGACATTCAATATTCATTAAGAAACCTAAAGCAATGGAGTGCAATCATTTTAGAACTACAAACTTAATGAGCCTTCTCATTCAAGTGATCTTGAAAATCACACTAGAAAGAAATAATAATGGGCCATAACTTCCAAGCTCCCCAGCATGGAATTGGGGGATTCCTCAAAGAGGAACTAGGGAATCCCTCTCGGAAGTTTTCAAGTAAACATTTGCACGGCAATTTCCCAGAAGTGTAAACTTCCTCTGGGCAATTGTCCTGCGCTGGGGACCATCTGAAAATGCAATTTAAATTGCAAACCTGGGATGGTTCCAACAGAGTTACACCAATAGTTACCCAGAAAAAGTTAGAAGAATTAAAACCTCTTCTAACTTCTGGGTAACAGTTGTAAAGACACACACCAATTCCCCACAGGACTCCCCCAACACCTCCGACCCTGCAAGGGACTCCCCAACCCCTAACTAACCCCCACGGTATTCCCCAACTCCCGAGCCCCCAGAGAATTCCCCCCACTCACACAGGACTTCTCATCCAAACCGCCCCCACCTCAGCAGACCCAACTCTTCCTCCCCCTCCCGACTCAACCTGGCACCCCACCCCTGAGGTCCAACCAGACCTCCACATCCCTGATGCCCGGCCCCTCCAAGCCCCCCCAAATTCCAAGCCCCATCCTCTCCTGATGTCTGAGCCCTCTTACGCCGCCCCGCAAGTCCGATCCCCCCACCACCCTGAAATTCCAACCCCCCAACACCCCGAACACCTGACCCCCCCCACACCCTGCCAAATGTCCAATACCCCCCACACCCCCAAATGTCCGACCCACCCCACCAACCTGAATTTCGACCCCCCATCATCTTGAATGTCCAACACTCCCCCCATCACCCTGAATATCTGACCCCTCCCGAATGTCCGATCCGCCCCACCACCCCGAATGTCTCGATTTCACCCCCCCACCACCCCGAATGTCCGGCCCCCCACCACCCCAAATGTCCGATCCCCCACCACCCCAAATGTCCGATCACCCACCACCCCAAATGTCCAACCCCCCACTCCCTTAGCGAATCCCTCAGCACGTAGACATGGACCTTTGGAATGTGCCAGTCTACAACAGTCGATCATGGACAGCTCTTTGCACTGGAAGACCAACAAATTTCAGACAAATCAAAGACATTTTTTACTGAGTTGATTGTCCTCCAGTAGGAGTTGGTGTTTGTCTCGGTGTGTATCCCTGGAAACAACCCATAGAGCACAAAGACCTATGTCACAGAGCTGCTTAAGATGAACCTTGACAAAACCCAATGCATCTCTTTCCAGACCGTCCTCCCAAAGGCACATGTCAGAAGGAAGTGGACGATAGTATCCTCCCCACCGCAGCCACTTCAAGGGCACAATGTAATGGCGTTGAGACTCCAGGTGAGCATGAAGGATCAAGGGGAAGGCCCTTCTCACTTCCTGGTGCTTGTTTGAAAGTTCTGGCAATTAGGCATTCTGCCAAATGACTTTGATGGTCTGCATTCGACAGGATCCACCATCTCCTTTTCCCACAAGAGCTCGAGGATGTTGTGAGTAGACCACTGTCTGATGGACTTGTGGTCAATGGTGTTTCTCTGCAGGAACTTTTCCACGAGGTACAACTGCTTGGAGCATTTCGCAGCAACATGGTCAGACCCATCCTTTGCAACACCAGGGACAGTTAGAGCCTCAGCACATAGTGAAACATGGCGTTTGTGTACCAAGGGTTCACATACAGCTGCACATGAAGGTGGCCATCAGATGACATTGGATATGGGTTTTTGCTCCTCTATCCAGAACTTTGTACATGGTGTCCTTGTGGACACAATCCATCTTTGACCTCCAAATAAAGTGGAAGATGGCTTGGGTGACTGCTGCAGCGCAGGATCGGGGTATGGACCAGACCTGCAATACAAACACGGAGAGTGCCTTGTACCTGATGATCAGGTTTTCACCTGCAAAGGGGAGGGAGCGGCGCTCCCACATGTCCATTTTCTGCCTCACCTTGGTTATACATACGCGCCAGTTTTTGGTACATGCCCCAGCCTCTCTGAACCATAGCCCCAGCACCTTCAGGCACTGTGACCTGATGGTGAAGGAGGCAAAGGATTGTTCAGCTCAGTTCTCAAAGAACATGGCCTCGCTCTTTCTGCAATTTACCTTAGCTCCTGAGGTCCATTTGAATGGTTACAGATGCTCTTCAGCCTGGGCACTGACAGCAAATTCAAGAAGAAGGCGGCCATGTCGTCCATGTACAGGGAGGCTTTGACCTGCACGCCTCCACTCTCTGGGATTATCATCCATCTTATGCCAACATCATTTCTGATGGACTCGGCAAAATGTTCAATGTAACACATGAATAAGACAGGAGAGAGGGCAACCTTGCCTAACTCCAGATTGGGGATTGGAAAGCTTTCCCATTCCCACCCATTGATTGAAACTGCGCCACAGATGTTTGTGTAGAGGAGTTGGATGAGGGTGGATCACCAACTCCAGTGCAAACTTGACCCGATTGGCAGTGACTTTGGACAGAATATTGTAGTCCACATTCAGCAGTGAAATGGGCTGCCAGTTTCAAACCTTCGCCTTTCCCCCTTCTGCTTGTAGCTGAGCGTGACGATGCCTTCCCCCATGGACTCTGACATGCTGACGGCACACTTCCAGCAAACCTGGCCCATCCAATCCCACCGGGCAGAATACAACTCGGCTGGTAAATTGTCGCTTCCGGAAGTTTTACTCGTCTCAAAGGACCTGATGTCCTTTGTCAGCCTCCCAAGAACTACAGCTTTGTCCAGACTCACAAGCTCTTGCTGTCATCTTAAGGCCTCTGCTATAGAGGACAGGAAGGACTGGGAGGCTGTGCTGTCTGAGGGCTTCACATTGCACAGTCTAGCATAAAAGGATTTGCTGATCCTCAATATATCAGACTGGTATGATGTTACTGAGCCATCATCTTCCTTCAGGCTGATGATCACAGTATAATTGTGGTGAAGGCAGGGGTGGGCAGGCAGGTTGCTTGCTGGATTTAACATGCACCCCCCCCCCCCACCCCCACTCCACCCCAACATACTCCGCCTTCAAACCCATTGGTGGGAAAGTATTAAATTCAGCCAGAGTTTCAAGTCTGTGACCTTAATGTTCTGATGAAAGGTCATCAACCTGAAATGTTAACTCAGTCTATCTCACCACAGATGCTGCCAGACCTGTTGAATTCTTCCAGCATTTTCTGTTTTTATTACTGGCAAAGAATTGATGTGCCAAATTGCCTGATTTCATGCATTAACATTCTATGATCCAATGGTTCAATGGCTCAGTCCAAGGAGGCGGTGCATCTGTCCACAAAGTCACCAAAGGAATGCTTAAGCTTTTCTGTCCACTCCTCTGGGCTCAGATCTTTTATACAGATTGACAACTTGAACTGGACAAAATCCAGGATTTAGCACCAAATAATTGCAGATAATTATCAGTTAAGCTAGAGGGAGAGTGAGACAGAAAATTACTACTCACAGGAGACAAGGCAAAAACTATTGGGTCCTGAATAACCTTAGCAATCTCAATTTAAGTTGAATTAGAAAATCTCTCCTTGCAGATGAGTTCATTGTGTCTAGCTGCTCTGTGCTGTTTGTTTGCCTTCTATAGTTTAGCAGTGGCAATTAACTGAGATTACTAGGACAAAGAACAAAACTGCAGCTTTATTGATCTGTCATATCTAACACTTTCCATCTCTTTTCTTTCCATTCTGGAAGCCGGGACTACCATTTTCCAAATTGATTTATTCTGTACGAATTGATTATGAGCAGGATAGAGAGCTTCTATGAATACAGCCTGAGGCAAAGTTCATGCCTTTCTGCTTCTCAGGACAGAAGACTGATGTGTTCCATAGTGAGAAGTTGTGTAGCAGAATTAATTCTGCATGGTGGCTCTCCTTTGGTGTTGTTCATGGTGAATCAGTGTTCTAGATTGTTCCACCATGAACACCCATTGTATTATTATACAAGAGAAGCAACACACAGCTTCCCCTATACACTTGGGATCTGTTAGAACTCAATAAAAATAATAAGCAGCTATACAAAAGGAAAATACAGAAATTCCCTCAGCAGATAGACATCTATTACCCTTTCACCATCTGCTTGAAAACACAGGAGGGAAAGGAGATATTCTGGTCACATTGTAACCATGTTCCTTTTTGATTTTTTCAATTCATTCTTTGGATGTTAGCACCACTGGCTAGGCCAGAATTTATTCCCATCCCTAACTGCCCTTGAAAGGTGGTGATGAGCCGCATTCTTGAACCGCTGCAGTCCATGTAGTGTAAGTAGGAAGAGCGTTTCAATGTTTTGACCCAGCCATAGTGAAGGAATGGCAATACAGTTCCAAGTCAGGATGGTGTGTGACTTGGAGGGGAACTTTCAGGTGGTGATGTTCCGATGCATCTGCTGCTCTTGCCCTTCTATGTGGTAGAGGTCATGAGTTTGAAAGGTGCTGTTGAAGAACCTTGGTGAATCAATTCACTTACAATCACCAGAACTGAGTAATGCTTCCCTAAAAAATGCTTCCTTTTTTCCCCCACTCTGGAAACATTCCTCTAGCTGCAATAAAATTATATTTAAATTGATTGTAAAAAAACTACTTGAAAAAGAAAATTGCAAGTGTTATACAAAATCCCTTTCTATCCCTGTGCATTGCATTATGTTTCCCGATTTTCCATTACAATGCATATATTGGCTATTCCTCACTAGTGAGGATGATTGTCTTTCATGAATCCGAAAATGGCTGATGACGCTGATTTGGGATCTGCAGACTTTATGGCATGTAGAGCATTTGTTGTCATGTTGGAATTTCTGGTCATGTGTTATCAGTTCGGGTCATGCGTTCTTTCTGCTTTTCCTCTTCATTTTGTCGTCATTGGGTCTCAAAATCCTGGGATCCTTCACGTAAACTGTGCCCCCATCCGGTTTGGTCCAAGGCGATGGTCAAAAAGAGCAAATTGAGCGCTGATGACACTTAACCAAGCAATCAGATCTCAACTCTCAGAAGCCATTACAGCAGCTATTCTTCCCTGTTTTCTCACTCCTTCACTTCTGACAGGCACAGTCCCACCTTTCACTGCTTGGTCCCAGCTACAGCCAATATCTCCAACCTAATCAGGCTGCTTACTTTGTCCTCCTCCCAAGCCAGATCTCCCAGTTTAAAAGCTCTGCTCAAATCTCCTCCTCACACTATCTTTAACTTCAGGCCTCTAAATATACTTGCCTCAGCATCGTTCCAGGGTTTATTTCATCTGTGGACTTTGCTGCTACACTCCGTCCCTCTTTCCTGATCTCATGAATACTATGAATTATTATTGTTGGCTTTCATCCCTCTCTTCTTTTTTTTGAAAAAAAAAACAAGGCACAGCGGACAAATTGATGGTTTTAATAAAAAACAAATTGGGGCTTTATTACAATTTATGCAGTTAAGAGGAAAGCGCAATTTAACGTGCACAAATTGAAAATAGAGAGATGGATGTAATTTTGGGCAAGGAACTATATTTTAAAGTATATGAACATGGGCTTAATACAGATTTTAATACTAGCAGCTTCCTCATGAGGGAATTTTCATTTTATTGTAAACTGTAAGGTAATAATATTCCATCAAATCACTTCAACAGATAAGCCATCAATTCAAACCATGCCACCAACAATTTCACGGGATCCTGCACATCAGAAGCAATTAGAGGCTACCTCCCATTTGGGCAAATTGTTCCAGTCACTCTGTGTAGTGGCATTAAAATCAAAGAATGGAAGATTACGGGTCAGAAGGGTGTAATTTTGTGATTAGAAGTGGAATTTCTACCCCATTATATATATATTTCAGAAGCACTTACTCTGATTCTAATGCATTTAGCAATAAGAACAGTTCTTCCTCTGAGGCTGGCTACCTTTGGGTCTTGTGGAGCTTGAGGGTCATATTCAACAAGAAAGGTATGAGCTTCACTTCATGGTCCAAGTTAAAAAGATGTTCAACATGGTAGGAAACAGTATAATTTACAAACCCTGTGGGAGAAGGACCTTGGGGTTGACCTCAAGTACTTCCAATGATTCAACCATCTTCTGGACACATTATGTTCTATCTAATTTTTTTCATTATCACCTCCATTACCTTGCAACACCTTCCATGTCCACCCAATCACAGATCTCTCCTTTTCTTATTATCTCCCCCTCTCCCTGTCTCTGCTTCAAAGCTTTTCCAATTGTAACAACTTTCAGTTCTGACCTAAATCGTTAACTCTCTAATCTGATGGTGCCTGACCTACCAAGTCTTTCCAGCATCTTGTTCTATTTTTATGTTTAGATTTCCAGCATTTACGACATTTTGCTTATTTCTGAGAATACTGGTTAGCAGTCAAGTAGCCTCCTATAGATGACCCTTGGCCTCTATTCGAGCAGTCTCAGTTATAGAACCCTCACAGGAGAATATAGTTACAGGAGTAAGCCAATGACCCTTCCAACCTGTTCTATTCAATTAGGTCATAGTTGACCTGTATCTTAACTCCATCTACTCACCTTGATTTTCTCATCCTTAATACCCTTGTCTATCAAAAATACATCCATCTCAATTTTGGAATTTTTCATTGACCTATCTTCGACAGCGTTTTGGGCGAATTCCAAATTGCCATAACCATTTGTGCGAAAAAGTGTTTTCTGGCATCATCCCTGAGTGGTGCGACTATAATTTTAAGGTTATGTCCCCTGTTCTTGGCTCTCTCACCAGAGGAAATAGTTTCTATCTACTTTATCAAATCCTTTAATAATATTATAGGTCAATTCAATTATCCCTTAATCTTCTCTATTTAAGGAAATACCAGCCCAGCCTGAGGTGATGTGACAATCGCCATGAATGGTAAAAACAGGGCCTGAGAGAGGGGGAGGTGCAGTTGGTGCCAAACACCGGGGCCCAGGAGCTGGGGGCAGGGGGGGTGGGGAGGGGTGGATGGGAGCAGGGGGGGGGTGGTCTCCGTGTTGTAAACGGAGTTTCACGTCATCCAGACTGCAGCCGGTCCAGACTGCAGACCTGACAGACTGGCTTTAAAAACAATGCGTCTGTCAGGCTGACGGTTTCGATTTTTTCAAATCTGGTCTGTCAGCGTCAGGTCAATTTCACCAGTTACTGTGCTGCTGCTTTCAACATTCGGGCAGCTTCATGGGCCCAATTTGTTTTTGAAAAGCCTGCCAGAAATCCACAAAGCAAGTCAAAGGTCAGCAGCAGCGCAGCAATTGTCAGGAGAGTGCTTCAAAACGTGGTAAGTCAAGTTCCTGTAACTTTAGAACAATAGGATGCTGTGTATGAATGTGTGTGTGGGGCAGGAGGTTGGGGGGAGATTGGAGGGGGTCTTGGAGGGAGGTTATAGGAGATGGGGGGGTTGGATGTGGGGGTTGGCGATGGGTTGGAGGGAAGGTTGGAGGGGAGGTTGGGGCTATGTTAGAGGGGGAGGCTAGAGAGGGGGTTGGAAGGAAGGTTAGAGGTTGGAAGTGGGGGTTGGCAGGGGGTTGGAGGGAAGGTTGGAGGGGGGTTGGATGGGAGTTGGATGGGGTGTTGGGGGGATGTTAGGGGGGAGGCAAGAGAGGGGATTGGAGGAAGGTTAGAGGGGGGCATTTCAGGGAGGTTAGAGGGGGCGGGAAGGTTGAAAGCGGGATTGGCGGGGTGTTTGAGGGAAGGTTGGAGGGGGTATGGGGGGATGTTAGAGGCGTGTTTGGGGAGGTTGGAGTGGGGTTTGAGGGGATGTTAGAGGAGGGTTGCAGGGGACATTGGGGGAGATTGTGGGGGCGTGGATGGGGGGAGGTTAGCTACAGAGTTGATTGGTTTTTGTAAATGTAGTGATTTCTTTGTAGCCACTTTTCTAACAGTTGGTTGCTCTGTGATTAATTATCCTTAGAGCCTCCAATTTCACCATTGCTACAGTCACTCTGCCCACTGCATGCAGGTGTAGTGAAAGAAAGACAAAGCCTACATTTATACAGCACTTTTCACAATGTCCCAAATCACTTTACAGCCAATTAAGTACTTTGGAGTTGTAGCCACCAGTACAATGTAGGCAATGTTATCAAATGGTAGAGCAGGCTTGAGGGGCCGAATGGCCTACTCCTGCTCCTAATATGTATGTTCATATGTGATTCTGGGATAGATGAGATGAACTGAGCTAGGTGGCCTTTGTCATCCATAATATCTTGGGAGTAGAGGGCGAAACCATGGCTAGAGATCTCTTTATTTTGTTGCTAATGTAAGTTTACTGTGAACAGGCTTTGTGGGGTGGAACTGCCAGGACAGGAATTTGTAATGGGCTCATAGAGAATCAGCAACCTGTTTTACACTGCACATGATTCTCAAGAATCTTTTCCATTGGCTTCAATCTTGTCCTTTTGTCTACTTACCTATTATCTCACTCTATCTCTGTGGTTTTTATGAGTTTTTTGAGGTATTGAAATGTTGCGATAAGTTATGTTGCATAGTAGATATTGAAAATATATTGTAGTGAGAAGCAGTAATCAGTAGAATCTTCAGATTTGCTGACTAAGAAAATACAGATACAATTGTGAACCATTTAGTCTGCCCTCTGGCCTCTTAAAAGTTGTATTGCACAGAGACATCTGAGGGCTCCAACACTCCTCACTGACAGTGAAGACCCATATTGTTCAATCATTCCACTTGGTTGCTGAGGAGTCATTTGATCTTTCTACCCTGTGAGATTACTGATAAAATAGAATTCAATTACACCCCTTGTATGAAATAATTATGTTGAATAATATCATGCACCTAGGCAAAAGAAAATCATATTCCACTCCCACAGCATGGAAAAGATAAGAACATGGGAAGGAATATAGGAACAGGAGTAGGCCATTCAGCCCATCAAGTCTTCCCTGCCATTCAATTTGATCATGGCTGATCAAACACCCCTATGCCACTTTTCCGCATTATCTCCATATCTCTTGGTGTCATTAGTTTCTAGAAATCTATTATTTCTGTCTTGAACATTTTCAATAATTAAGCTTCCACAGCCTTCTGGGACAGAGAATTCCAAAGATTCATCACTCTCTGAATGAAGAAATTGTTCCTCATCTGACTCAGGAGCTGGTGATTCTTTTCATCTGTGCAGTTTCTTAAGTTGCAAGTATTGAATCTTTCCCCCAAATACGAATTTACTGTCACGATGTCCATATGGTACGATGTGTAGAACACTTTAATGAGGGCTGAGGGGGCATCAAAATCAGTGTTATCACCTGCACAGTGTTATAAATAACCTACGGGATATTTTCCTGTCAAATTAACAATATTGCACGATGCTCTTAAAGGATAATTTGTACTTTCTGGCTTGTTTGATAGTCACGGAGGGATCAATCATAGGGTGCACACAAATTAACACTATTATGTTGTTGCTGCTCTTAGTATTAATGACCCATGCTGTATATATATTGGACGATATTTGTAACCAGATGCCAACAATGGATATTATCATTTTACTAGGACCTTTCTGTGATTGTTTGGTGAATTGATTAATAAATCTTGAAAGGGGAAAAAATATCATACATGAGTGAGGAGGAGGGTTAAAGTAAGGGGGAAGAATAAGGGACCCAGAAACAGGAGAAGCACCAGGGCCCATAATTTCTCTCCCTGGCCCTGGGTAAAATAAGAGTAGCAGCACAGGACATACCCTGAGAAGATCACAAAATAAATAAAGGGGAACAAATAAATGCCGCTTAATAGTACTTGTTGTGTGTTGCACTGAGAAAAAATTAATATGTGGACTCACAGCTGGCAGCCATTATTGAGCAACTTTATTTACGTCTCCTCAACAGAGAGGGCAGCAGAGAGGAAACTATAACAAACTGCTCAGATCTTATGTACGACACTCCCTGCCTACTTTCAAAAACAACCTATACATTAGAATGTAAAATAGCGCATTTATATAAGTTCCCAGATACAATATGACTAAAGCAACATTAACAGTACCTGAAATTTAACAGTTGGGTTGCTTATTTGATTTTACTGTAATCACAACCAAAGCATATATGATGGATTTCCATGTAAAAAAAAATGTTTTTCCTTAATACCAGTATGTCTTTAACAAAAATATTGGGCTGAATTTTCAGCTCGATCGGAGGGCTCGATCGGTGGGCCCAGAAGCAGCCGAGAAACAGACCACCCACCATGATCAGCCCACGACCCCGATTTCACACTGGCTGGCCAACTAAGGCCCACCCAGCATGAAACACGGCTTCCCAATGGTTGGAAAGAGCCAGGTGGGGGCGGAGGCCTGTCACTATTGGGCTGGACCCAGCGGCCAGTTTAAAAACGGCACAGACAGCTCCTTTGAGGCTGGTGAAGAAGCACACGGTCTGCATTGCGGAGATGGTACTTATGGCCTGAGCAGCTGGAAACGCCAGGGGGGAGGGCAGGCCAGGTGGGCACTTTTCGGATGAGTGCCTCACGGTCCTCCTGGAGGAGCTGGCTGCCAGAAGGGACACCCTTGTACCAAGGGACAAAAGGAAGAGGCCACCACACCTGATGAAGAAAGCCTGGGAGGAGGTGGCAGCCCAGGTCAGCAGCCATAACATTGTGCAGCGCACATGGATGCAGTGCCACAAGAGGTTCAATGACCTGCTATACTCAGGAAGGGTGAGTACCATGTTGGCATGGATCAGTGTGGTGAAGTATTAAGGGCTGGCTGCCCCCCACCACCGCCCCCCCCACCGTTGAACTCAGGAGTGTTAGAGTCTAAGTGCCAACTGTCAGTGACGCCAGAGCACCCACACACAGCACTCACAAATGTAAGTTTAAGGCACCATAAGCACAAGAGGGACGGGTCACAGGTGATCTTCTGTTCGGTTATGTTTGGTTTGTATGTCTACTGATGTGGACATCAATAACAGTAATGTCATGTCAATGTGATTTGAATGTGACAATAACATTAAATTTGCTTTTGTTGTGATGGCCTATGATGTGCTAAACCTTTTATCTTTGGTGCAGGGTATGCCAATATGTAATGCTGGATGTGTGTGGCTGTAAACTTTATTGCACTGGCACTGAGTAGACTTTGGGTTCACATGACAGGGGCATTTTGGACATCCTGGACGGAGGCAGCAGCCCTGGCATGAGGTGGGAGTGGATCTTTGGCAGCAGGGCTGAAGAAGCATTGGTCAAGGCGTCCCTGTAGCGAGTCAGAAGAGAAGCACCATGAGGAGAATGCTGAGGGCATGGAGGCAGACCTCTGTAACCTTCCGGGAGGCAGGGACACCAGGGACACCTTGATCCAACACTCCTTCAGCAGGGTCAGTGGGGGATCTGTGTGGGGTCTCCCAATCAGCTGTCCACAGTTGTGTCAAGCTGGTGACAGAAACTGTGGCCTGTGGAGCTACATCAAGATCCTCTTCCTCCAGTGATAGACTCTGGAGAGCGCAGCATGCAACCACTATCAGTGACACCTGCTCTGGGAATATTGTAGTGCTCCCCCTGATCAGTCCAGGCTTCAGAATCACATCTTCAAAAGACCTATGGTCCTCTCTATCACCGCCCTTGTGGAGGTGTGACTCCTATTATACCGCTGCTCTGCCTCTGTTCTTGGGTGGTGGAGAGGCGTCATAAATCACCTTTTCAACAGATAGCTCTTGTCACCCAGCAGCCATCCATCCAGTCAGACTGGAGCACTGAAGAGCCTCGGCACCTGGGAGTGTCTCAGGATGGAAGTGTCATGGGAGCTGCCAGGGTACCTTACACAGACTTATAGAATCAACATCCTGTGATTACACACTATGTGCACATTCATGGAGTGGAATCCCTTCCTGTTGACGAAGGCACCGGGCTCACCCGCTGGCACCTTAAAGGCCACATGTGTGCAGTCTGGATGCGGGGGGAGCCAGCAATCGCTGCAAATCCTCTGGCTCATTCAGCCTGGCTGGCCTCCTCTGTAGGGAAATGAATAAATGTCATGACCCACCTGACACAACTGTGGACAGCTGATTGGGAGACTCCACACAGATCCCCCACTGACCCCGGAAAGAGCTGGAGGCATAGAAGTTGAGGGCCATTGTGACCTTCAGAACCACAAAATTGGAGGTGATCTCAGGCCCAATTATCTGAAAAATGGAGGTCACAGTCTCCCGGGAGAGCTGGAGCCTCCTTCGGCATTGCATCTTGGATATGTTGAGGTACCTGCATCACCACCTGTAAACCCTGGCAACAGGATAGTGGCATCTTCTGCGGCCCCTTCCACCTTGGCCTACCTGCTGGCCTGAGCCCCTTGTGCCTGCACCTCTCCTCCCACAGGTCACTCCCCTGGAACTGCATTGGGACACCTGGCCCCCTCTCCCTTCTGCCCCTCTCTTCCTCCTCAGAGGAGGTGCCAGCAGAGACCAAAATCCACATTATCAGGGTAACAGAAGGCTGTGTGATACTTGGAAGTGTCCACATGGTGAAAATCCTCCGGGGGCCTTGGGGACACCAATAAGTTCTCATATGCAGCCTGGAAATGCTAACAATGAAGCCCCAAAAGAGATGAAGCTGCCAAATACCAATAAGCAACCAGCAGCAAACTATCTCCAAAACTCTTCACTATTCACAATGGCAATGCTGCACACCCTTTTTTCCCACCATTGGATGAGGTTATGCAAAATGTCAGCTGCCCGCCTGCCCATTTTGCCCGTGTGATAGGCGCGGAATTGCTTGGGCAACGTGAAATCTTGCTCAATTGCCTTTTTAATGGCTTTACGTGGCCTTTTAATTGATGGCAGATGTGGCTCCGACACCCGCGCGCACCCACCTACCGAAATATAGCGCAAGTACGGGATGACATTGGGACGCGAATTCAGGCCTGATTGGATCAGGCGTGTGTCCGCTTGATCAGTGTAAAATTCAGCCCATTGTCATTTTACAAGAAATAACAAGAACAACAAATTATTTCTTCTCCCTTCCTATATACTTTCAATTAACCTATTTCTTTCTCTTCATGTCTGGATACCTCCTTTCATTTCCATTAGCTTGACCCTGCTCTCTCAATATCTCTGACTGTGTCAAACCTGAACTTCGACTTTGACTACTGATTCCACTTAATGGTTGGAACTGTGAAATGGATTAATTTGTCTTAATCAAAGACCCCTGGTACAATCTGCTCAACCAGTGGATTCTGTAATAGCAGTAAACTTTCAGTTTCTTTTTGACTTTCACTTTCTTTCTGACCTTCACTTTGGGCAATGGGAGGAATTTAATCTATGAGAGGCCTCTACTGCCTTTGTCAGGTCTTCTCTTTGTCGGGTCTCCTCTTTCAAAAATACATGACACCAACGGAGTCTCTCTCCAATCTTCACCAGACATGTGAATACACCTAATTTATTTACAACAACTCCAATCGCACACTTCTCCTTATTACTTTGGTGCTTTTTCACCATTACTTTCTGACCAGCGCTGAACTCTAAGTTTCATGCCTCATTTATCATGACTCATTTTCAATTCGTCTTGCTTTTCTTTCATCGTTATTGACATCAAGCTTAAGCAAATTAAACCTTTTCCTTGGACTGGCTTCAAACATGAACTCATAAGGTGAGCAACATGTTGTAGGCTGTGGGGTTATTCTCAAAGAGGACAGAAAATTGTATAGCCTACGTTGAAAAGAAACATGGGAATTACTGCCTAGATTGTCACCTAGTAAATACTTCTGCAAAGACCTCTCACAATCTATACATTTTTCCTTCTGCAGCACCATTTGATGCAGGGTGACATGGTGGTATTAGAGTGTTTTGATTCCATTCTTACTCAGAAATATTTCAAACTCTTCTGACATAAACTGTGGATCATTACCTGACACTGACACCTCTGGCAATTCATAAATTGCAAAACAACTTCTCAAAACCTCAATAATTTTGGCACTTGTGGTGTTGGGGATAGACTCAATACGTATCCACTTGCCATAGCAATTTACCAAAACAAAGGACTCTTCCCCTTCCACTTCAAGGAACCCAATGTGGACTCATTCCCACAGTTTTCTTGTGTTTGGCCATGGAATGAAAGGAACCTTGGTTTGATCCTTTCTCATTTTGAGACAAACTTCATAACTTTTCACCAACTCATCAATATTTCTAACTACCTCTGGATACCCAGAAGAGCTTCCTGCTGCTGCTTTCATATGGATCATCCTTGTGTGCTTTTGATAAAGTTCCCCTAACACAATCCCACTCCAAACCTTGGCAGAGTAATGTCCATTAAACCCCACAGAAGACAGCCTTCATCTACACTCAGTTCATTTCCACGTGTGAAATACTCCTGCAATCTCTCATCATCACGCTCTTTAGGCCAGCCATTCATGATGTAATTGAGCACTTTGCTAAGCACCACAACGTTGTCAGCTTCCTCTTTAATTTCTCTGGCGGACACTGGCATGTCATTTGTGTATGTAAAATAATTCACAGGTAACTCAGTGGATACAAATGAATCAGTTTACATGATCTGAATCACAGACTTTTTATGGCGCAAAAGGAGGCCATTCAGCCCATCATATCTGCACTGGCTCTCTAAATGAACGTTATGACTTAGTGCCATTCTCCTGCCTTTTCTCCGTAATCCTGCACTTTGTTTCTACTAAAATAATCATCTCATGCCCTTTTAAATGCCTCGATTGAACTTGCCTCCACCACACTTCCAGGCAGTGCATTCCAGACTCGAACCACTTGCTTCTTTTGCAAATCACTTTAAATCTGTGCCCGTTTATCCTCGATCCTTTTACAAGTGGGAACACTTTCTCCCAATCTACTCTTGTCCAGCTCCCTCATGACTTTGAACACCTTTTTCAAATCTCCTCTTAGCCTTCTCCTCTCCAAGGAGAACAGTCCCAATCCCTCCAATCTATCTTCATAACTGAAGTTTCTCATCCCTGGAACCATTCTTGTGAACCTCTTCTACACTTCTCTTCAATGTGTTCACATCCTTCCTGTAATGTGGCACCCAGAATTGTACACAATACTCCAGCTGAGGTCTAACTAGTGTTTTATATAGGCTGAGAATAACCTCCTTGCTCTTGTACTCTATGCTCCTATTAATAAAGCCCAGGATACTGTATGCTTTATTAACCGCTCTCTCCATCTGTTCAGTCACCTTCAATGATTTATGCACATATACACCCAGGTCCCTCTACTCCTGCACCCCCTTAAGAATTATACCCCTTATTTTATATTGTCTCTCTATGTTCTTCCCACCAAAGTGTATCACCTCACACTTCTCCGCATTGAACTTTATCTGCCAGCTATCTGCCCACTCCACCAACTTGTCTAGGTTCTTTTGAAGTTCTACACTGCCCTCCTCACAGTTTACAATACTTCAAATGCCTTTTGAAAGTCCATGTACACCAGAATAACCCTCATCAACTACATAACCTCTTCAAAAAACTCCAGCAAGTTAGTTAAACATGATTTCTCCTTTAGAAATCCTTCTGGCTCTTTCTAATCAACCCACATTTTTCCAGGTGATTATTAATTCTATTCCAAATAATTGTTTGTAGAACCTTCCCCACCACTGAAGTTAAACTGACTGGTCTGTAATTTCTGGGCTTATCCTTACAACCTTTTTTGAACAAAGGTGTAATGTTTGCAATTCTCCAGTCCTCTGGCACCTTCCCTGAGCCTAGGGAAGACTGAAAGATTATGGCCCAGCATTTTCCACACTCATTTCCTTCAATATCCTTGGATGCATCTCATCTGGTCTCGGTACCCTGTCAACTTTAAGTACCGACAATTTATCCCACGCTTTTTCCTCACCAATTTTAAACCCTTCTAGTGGCAAAGATTCCTCCTCTGTCATCATGACTTCGGTAGAATCTACTTCCTTGGTAAAGACAGATGCAAAGTATTCATCCATGCCCCCTGCCTCCATGTGTAAGTCCTGTTTTTGGCTCCTAATCGGTCGTACACCTCCTTTTACTATCCTTTTACCATTTATATGCCAATAGAAGACTTTGAAATTCCCCTCTCTGTTGGCTGCCAACCTCTTCTCATAATTCCTTTTTGAATCTCTTATTTGCTTTTTCACCTCCTGTGTGAGCCTTCTATATGCTGCCATGTTCTCAACTGTATTTTCATGTATGATCATTTTTCATGTATGATCACTTGCATGATTTGCTGACTTACAATATTTATTATCGTAACTGATGCCCAATTTTATCATTTGGCATCTTTGCTCAAATACCACTTTGTGCTCTCTTAGCACTTCCTCAATGACAAACAAAATCTTATTGATCCCAGCCATAAATAACTCAGCCCAGTTTAACCGTGTCCTCTTAAGCCAATTCTTTCCCATCAGTGAAACTTTGTTTCCTCCTACTACTACTACCAATGGCAAATAATAGGATGTGTCATCATATTCCACCCTAACACTAAGTTAACCTTCATCAAAAGGGGATTTGAGTACTGGAGTAAAGATGTCTTGCAATTGTATAGAGCATTGGTGAGACCACACCTGGAGTATTGTGCACAGTTTTGGTCTCCCCATCTAAAGAAGGATATACTTGCCACAGAGGGAATGCAATGGAGGTTCACCAGACTAATCACTGGGATGGCAGGATTGTTTTAAGAGGAGAGATTGAGGAAACAGCCTGTATTCTCTTGAGTTTCAAAGAATAAGAGGTGATACCATTGAAACTTACAAAATCCTTACAGGGTGTGACAGTGTAAGCGTAGATAGGATGCTTCCCCTGGCTGGTGAGTCTAGAACCAGAGGACACAATCTCAGAATAAGCAGTAGGCCATTTAAGACTGAGATGAGAAGGAATTTCTTCACTACACAAGGATAGCACTTTGATGAATCTTTAGAATTCTCTACCCCAGAGGTCTGTGGAAGCTCACTCATTGACCATGTTCAAGTCAGAAATCAATAGAAGTCTGTATACTAATGACCTCAAGTGATAGGAGGATAGTGTGCTCCCTGGCTGTGTACAATTCTTGATCTTCCTGCTCGGTAACATCAACTTCTGTTTCCATGTCTAGCATTTGAGGATCTCCAAACTCCTGAACTAGCTTTAAATCTAGCAGGACCTTGATCTGATGCATGGCTGCAAGTTGGAGCTTTATCATGACCTGGAGCATTACAATTTCCTCTGCTCCTGCATACTGCTTGGATATGATTGACTTTCTCACAGACATAGCACTTTGACTGGAAATGGTAGTATCTAAATACTCGGTGGCTACCATGGCAACTGTAGCAACTAAGTTTCTGAATTTGATGCTGTGAACTTGGTTGCCATGGCCTGGATCCCTGTGGATTTCCTCTGCCGGCTCAAGAGAAGAACTCCCTTACAATTTACAACTATCTCTTGCCACCATTTCCAAGGCTATGTCCTCAATCTTCTAAATGAGCTTATTGACTTTGCCCAAAAGCTTGGCCTGGACTTCATTGTTCTTCAGGCCTCCTACAAACATGCCTGTAAGGTTGATTTCTAAGTTCACATCATAACGACAATGACGAGAGAGTTTCTTTAATTTGAGCATGTAATCTGCAACATGCTCACTTGGCAACTGCTTCCTTTGACAGAATGTAACTCTCAGGGCAATCTCATTCTTAGTCATGCCATAAAATGAGTCCAAAATCTCATTAATTTCAGCATATTCCATTGAATTGGAGTCCCATGGACAACATTGGGTTGATACAACCTCAAAAGCATCTGGCCCCCTCACAGTGAGGAAAATATTTACTTTACCCTCACCTCCTATTTTATTCGCTTTCAGCCTTCGATCTCTAAACTCCCCCATGGCTAGTGTTTTCTGCATGTTAATTTCACTGCCAAATACTGTATGTGCACGTCGGCCATTGTTCTCACATAAAACATCCGAACATTCAAAGGTCATTGGGAGGGTAACACACTGACTTCCTGTTATACACCTGATATTTTATCGCATTGACTGCAGTGGAACTGAATACCATGAGGGACTTCTGAGTCCTCCTTGTTAGGGTTGAATTCTCCCACTGTCCCAAATATGTCTTCAGTGTTATTTTTTCAATTATATACCATACTGACACACTGCGTACCTGAATACGATGGGCACACATGTCTTTCAAATCACTCAAGTTTCCTCAAAATCAACTCCAGAAGATACAAAAAGTGTGTCACATTGTTCTTCAGTTCTTAATTTCTCAAAGCGCAAAAAGCAGTTCCACCCCAGCCTCCTTGTCTTTCTGTTGGGCATTGCACCAAGAAAAGTTTAACATGTGGACTCACAGCCGGCAGTCATTATTGAACAACTTTATTTACACCTCCCCAACAGAGGGCAATATAACAAAATGCTCAGAGCTTGCAATTTACCACTAAGCACTAAAGCTTGCTGGGGAAAGGTCACTGTCTAAGGTCCTCCTGTCATAATATTCCGAAGATCTGCATTATCGGTATTACCTGAGAGATTAAACCAAATGTGTTGCAAGCTTGATCAGTGATGGGCGCAAAATGCCTCCAAACATGGTTGGTTGACTGCCTACTGCCCCATTCTTGCTACAAAATGGGGTGGCAAGCAGGCAATTAAAAAAAAAACACTCACTGGCTGAGGCCTGCCCATCACAATGTTTGACTGGGCCTCAAAATGGGGTGGTCAATACCCAGGTCATGGTCCTTGAAGTTTTTTGTGTTGTGATACCATGTATATATTGATATACTTCCCAGAAACCTCTGCAAATATCGAGAAATGTCTTTAGCCCTCCTTTCAGCGTTGATACATTTTCAGAAACTCCCTGAAAATAGCTCACAGCTGGGGGTCCTGTGCAAAATACTGACATACTTTCATGGATTATCTATCTTAACTCTGAAAGCTACTCAAACAAAAAATATGGACGATGAAGTGGATTTTCCTGTCCCTTTCCCAAATTTATTCAATTGCCCCCATGATAGAAAACTGGGCTCAGGATGATTGTGAGGATGTAAAGAAAACCTGGTCAATTTTTTGCTCATTCATTTTACTTTTCCATCAGGATCTCAGGATAATGATCACGAGCAGGAACCTTGGTTGATTCTCATCCTTAGTCCAGGGCAATAATGCCTGTTGATGCCTCGGCTGAGGTCAGTCGGTTCAGGGATCAATCTTATAGATTCAGTTTTACAATAGACAGGTACCAACTGAGGCATTCAGGGAATTCACTGCTGTTAATTTTACATATTAGGACAAGCAAGCCTTAGCTGAACAATGCTGACTGGAAAATTAGTAATTGACTGGCAATGCTATTTACAAGATGGCCAGCTCGATGACTGGCATTGCTAACAGGGGTCATACCATGTTCAGCACCTGCCATTATCTGCCACATTAGTTTGCTTCTGGAAGCATTGTGGATCAGCTGGAAAAAAAAATAGGATTTCATCGCATGCAAGCAAATTGTAAGTAACACAAAAGCAAAATACTGCAAATATTGAAAATCTGAAATAAAAACAGAAAATGCTGGAAATACTCAGCAGGTCAGGCAGAATCTGCAAAGGGAAACAGAATTAACAGGCAGAATTTAATGCCTCAGCCCCAGCGGTGTGTTTGGAGACAGGGGAATTTAATCAGGCTAATTGAGGGTCTTAAGTGGGAAATTAATGCCCGCTTAAGGCCCTCATCCTGCCACCACTGGTATTCAACCAGTGGCAGGCGAGGGAGCCTGAAAAGCAAAACCCTGTTGAGTTCATTTGCAGGCTTCTGGGGAGAGAGGTTGTCCCTCATTCAAAGGCACTCGATGCCTGATGGAGGAATCTGGCATCAGGGAATGGGACCTGCTTAGAGCCCTTTCATCCGACCCTCCCCACGAAGCCAATGACCCTCCCCCATCCCACCATCACTCACCCTTGCCTAACCTTGGCCTCTGATGGCTGCATTACCAGCAGCAGCTACTGCTGTTATCCAGCATATTCACACCTCATCTGGACATATCTTTTGTTTCTTTACTTAACCCATTTTAACTCCCTTTGTCTTTTGTACCATGAAAACCGTTTGTCATTTAATCTCCTCTGCCCCCCATCTTATCACAGACCTTCCTTTTGTTCTTCCCTGCCCGGCACCCCCCTCCAAGCTGTCAGACCTGCTGAGTTTTTCCAGGTATTTTTGTTTTATGTTGAGATAAAACTTGGCAAAGCTTAACACCAACATGTTTCTGCGGTGATCATCTTCAAAGGGCCTTGTGATAACACTTGAACAGTCTAGTTTAGCTCTGAGATTACGCTAATGATTTACATCTTGATTTATAAACCTGATGGAACCCATTAATCTTGACAGACTTTGAGCACCATTCCATCAATTTCGCTATCTCCCAAGTCAAGTATCCATCTATTGACCTCTGCGTATCCAACTGGGCAGTAAAAGACAATATCTGATGGTAATGTTTCCCATTCCAGCATCCTATCAACACGAGGTAATAATGGAGATGGAGGCTGAACCTTAATGCCCAAAAATGAGCGGGTTCGGGTTGTGTCAGAGTCTCCGGAGCAGAACCCGCCCGCTTCTAATTTTAACAGAGGAGAGAAGAGGAGCGGGCAATCTATCTGCTCACAGGAAGCGGATTAGTCATTTAACTATTATGATGAGGGTTTCGGCCTTCATTTTAACAATGATTCTGTTATTGATTCACATTGGCCATGTTTGCCAGGCCACATGAAACCCAACAGGTGAAAGATGGTGAGAAAATCTGGATCCATGAGGCAAATCCCTTTACAACACTGCTTGTGGGTCAGGAGGAGTGGGAGTATTTCCACAGGCCAAACAAGGCATCCAGTAAAGCCTTCCACTCAACCCTGCAATCTTTTTTTTATTCATTCCAGGAATGTTCGCTTCACTGGCTAGGCCAGCATTTATTGCCCATCCCTAATTGTCCTTGAGAAGGTGATGGTGAGCTGCCTTCTTGAACCGCTGCAGTCCATGTGGTGTAGGTATACCCACAATGCTGTTAGGAAGGTAGTTCCAGGATCTTGACTCAGCGACAATGAAGGAACAGCAATATATTTCCAAGTCAGGATGGTGAGTGATTTGGAGGGGAACTTCCAGGTGGTGGTGTTCCCATCTATCTGCTGCCCTTGTTCTTCTAGCTGGTAGTGGTCATGGGTTTGGAAGGTGCTGTCAAAGGACCTTTGGTGAATTCCTGGAGTGCATCTTGTAGATGGTACACACTGCTGCTACTGTGCGTCAGTTGTGGAGGGAGCGAATGTTTGTGAATGTGGCGCGAAATCAAATAGGCTGCTTTGTCCTGGATGGTGTCAAGCTTCTTGAGTGTTGTGGGAGCTGCACGCATCCAGGCAAGTGGGGAGTATTCCATCATGCTCTTGACTTGTGCCTTGCAGTTGATGGACAGGCTATGGGGAGTCAGGAGGTGAGTTACTCGTTGCAAGATTCCTAGCCTCTGACCTGCTCTTGTAGCCACAGTATTTATATGGCTAGTCCAGTTCAGTTTCTAATCAATGGTAACGCCCAGGATGTTGGTAGTAGGGGATTCAGTGATGGTAATGCCACTGAACATCAAGGGGCGATGGTTGGATTCTCTCTTGTTGGAGATGGTCATTGCCTGAAACTTGTGTGGTGTGAGTGTTACTTGCCACTTGTCAGCCCAAACCTGGATAATGTCCAGGTCTTGCTGCACTTGGACATGGACTGCTTCAGTATCTGAAGAGTCGCGAATGGTGCTGAACATTATGCAATTATCAGCGAACATCCCCACTTCCGACCTTATGATGGAAGGAAGGTCATTGATGAAGCAGCTGAAAATGGTTGGGCCGAGGACACTACCCTGAGGAACTCCTGCAGTGATGTCCTCGAGCTGAGATGACTGACCTCCAACAACCACAACCATCTTCCTTTGTGCTAGATATGACTTCAACCTGCAGAGAGTTTCCCCCTGATTCCCATTGACTCCAGTTTTGACTGAGAGCCACACTCAGTCAAATGCTGCCTTGATGTCAAGGGCAGTCACTCTCCTCTCACCATGGGAGTATAGCTCTTTTTCCATTTTTGCACCAAGGCTGTAATGAGGTCAGGAGCTGAGTGGCCCTAGCGCAACCCACGCTGGGCATCAGTGAGCAGGTTATTGCTAAGCAAGTGCCGCTTGATAGCATTGTTGATGACCCCTTCCATTACTTTATTGATAATGGAAAGTAGATTGATGGGGCGGTAATTGGCCAGTATGGATTTGCCCTTTTTGTGTACAGAACATACCTGGGCAATTTTCCACATAGCTGGGTAGATGCCAGTGTTGTAGCTGTACTGGAACAGCTGGGCTAGGAGCACAGCAAGTTCTGGAGCACAAGTCTTCAGTGCTATTGCCGGAATATTGTCAGGGTCCATAGCCTTTGCAGTATCCAGTGCCTTCAGCCATTTCTTCATATCACATGGAGTGAATTGAATTGGCTGAAAACTGGAATCTGTGATGCTGGGGACCTCTGAAGGAGGCCAAGATGGATCATCCACCAGGCACTTCTGGCTGAAGATTGCAGCAAATTTTGCACTGATGTGCTGGGCTCCTCCATCATTGAGGATGGGGATATTTGTGGAGCCCCCTCCTCTAGTGACTTGTTTAATTTTCGACCACCATTCACGACTGGATGTGGC
Source organism: Carcharodon carcharias (assembly GCF_017639515.1). NCBI lineage: Eukaryota > Metazoa > Chordata > Chondrichthyes > Lamniformes > Lamnidae > Carcharodon > Carcharodon carcharias. The sequence goes on from NC_054468.1 coordinate 206,777,978, forward strand.
AGGACTGCAGAGCTTAGATCTGATCCATTGGTTGTGGGATTGCTTAGCCCTGTCTATCACCTGCTGCTTATGCTGTTTGGCACACATGTAATCCTGTGTTATAGCTTTGCCAGGTTGATACCTCCTTTTTAGATATACCTGGTGCTGCTCCCGGCATTCCCTCCTACACTCTTCATTGAACCAGTGTTGATCCCCTGGCTTGATGGTAATGGTAGAGTGGTGGATATACTAGGCCACGAGGTTGCAGATTGTGTTCGAGTACAATTCTGCTGCTGCTGATGGCCCACAGTGCCTCATCGATGCCCAGTCTTGAGTTGCTAGATCTGTTCGAAATCTATCCCATTTAGCACGGTGGTAGTGCCACACTACATGATGGAGGGTTTCCTCAATGTGAAAGCGGGACTTCATCTCCACAACAACTGTGCAGTGGTCACTCCTACCAATACTGTCACGGACAAATGCATCTGAGGCAGGTAAGTTGGTGAGGATGAGATCAAGTGTGTTTATCCCTCTTGCTGGTTCCCTCACCACTTGCAGCAGACCCAATCTAGCAGCTATGTCACTTAGGATTCGGCCAGCTCAGTCAGTAGTGGTGCTACCGGGCCATTCTCGGTGACAGACATTGAAGTCCCCCACCCAGAGTACATTCTGCACCCTTGCCACACTCAGTGCTTCCTCCAAGTGCTGTTCAGGAGGAGCACAGATTCACCAGCTGAGGGAGGGTGGTGTGGTAATCAGCAGGAGGTTTCCATGCCCGTGTTTGACCTGATGTCATGAGACTTCATGGGATCCGGAGTCGATGTTGAGGACTTCCTCCCGACTGCATACCTCTGCTGATCCTGTCCTGCCGGTGGGACAGGTCATATGCCGGGAAGGTGATGGTGGTCTCAGGGACATTATCTATAAGGTATGATTCCATGAGGATGACTATGTCAGGCTGTTGCTTGGCTAGTCTATGAGACAGCTCTCCCAATTTTGGCACTGGGCCCCAGATGTTAGTAAGGAAGAATTTGCAGGGTCAACAAGGCTGAGATTGCTGTTGTCATTTCTGGTGCTTACATCGATGCCGGGTGGTCCATCTGGTTTCATTCCTTTTTTGTGTCTTTGTAGTGGTTCATTACAATAGAGATGCTTGTTAGGCCATTTCAGAGGGCATTTAAGAGTCAACCACATTGCTTTGGTCTGGAGTCACATGTAGGCCAGACCAGGTAAGGACAGCAGATTTCCTTCCCTAAAGGACATTAGTGAACCAGATGGGTTTTTACGACAATCAACAATGGCTTCATGGTCTTCATCAGACTTTCAATTCCAGGTTTTTATTGACTTCAAATTCCACCATCTGTCGTGGTGGGATTCAAACCCGGGTCCCCAACGCATTACCCTGGGCCTCTGGATTACTAGTCCACTGACCATTATACTATCATCACTGTTTGCTTCCCTCCCCAGTGAGGAACATCAGACCACCAGCATCTCCCCCGACCACCATCGGCATCCCCCCCGATCACCACCGGCGTCCCCCTACCGAACACCTCTGGCGGCGCCCCCGACCACCTCCGGTGTGTCTCCCCCCCCCAACTCCGGTGGCAACCCCCACCCATCCCCGACGTCCACCCCTCCACCCCCACCCCCCTGACCACCATCAGCGTCCCCCCCGACCACCATCTGCATTCCCCCCCCAACCCCCCGACCACCATCCCCCCCCACCCAACCGGCGTCCCCCCCGACCACCACCGGCATCCCCCCCACCGCACCCCCCCAACCACCACTGGCATCCCCCCCGACCACCACTGGAGCTCCCAGACCAGCCCTGCTGCTGCTAATATGAAAGTGCTATCCTGCAGAAAGCCCGCAAAGATGCTTTTCTTACAGAAATAGAAAACTGGCAAAGCTGCAGGAATTAAGTAGACAAGGCCAAAGTATCAGAAAATGTATGGTGAGGTCTGAAATACTCTAGGAGAATAAAACCATGCTTAACAAAATAAATCTTCTGGAAGGGTTTATTCCAGAGGACTGCATGCGCCTGCTGTCAATATTTAAAAGTGAAGCTGGCAGAAATACAACAACTTACCAGAGGATTAGTATTTGGGAGAAGTACATATTGTAGGAGCTTATAATGTCAGAAGATAAGCCACAAAGAAAACTGCGGAAAGTAAGAAAAAATTTGGATTTATATAGCAACTGATCACATCTCAGATGTTCCAAAGCACTTCGCAGCCAATAAATAACTTTGTAAATGTAATCACTGTCTGGCACATAGGCAAACACAACTGTCAATTCGCACATAGCAAGACTGCACAAACAGCAAACGAAATGGCCGATCTTCTATTTTGGTGGTTTTCACTTTGTGCCAATGGGATCTTTTACCTGAACATCCAGGCAGGGCCTGGGTTTAACACCAAATCTGAAAGATAACATCTTTGACAATATTACATCCTTCAAAACTGCAACCAACTGTCCACGTACTAAAATGCTGCACCTCAGCTCCAGTGGCTTCAGAATCAGAGGCAAGAAGTGTCTCCACCTGAGCCAAGCCAACACAAACTAAAATAATCTGCACAGCAAAAGTAATAATCAAATGCTCTTTTGACAAGAGATGGTAAAAAAAATACTCAGTATATGGGGGGCCAGTTCACCAAAGAGAAAAGGTGGAGACAAAATGCTTTCAAAATATAAACTAAACAGCATTTTGTTCTCTAACTTGGCACCGTATAACTCTGATTGACTCAGTAGTTAGCAGCGTGTGAAACCTGTTGCCTGGTAAGGATTTTGCAGCATAAATATGTGGGATAAGTGTGTAATCTCTGCCAATGTGCAAGTTATAAATGTTTTTTGGCCATGTGCCTATTGGCACAATTTGGCTTGACAGTTTGGAGCTCATTGGGAACACCGCAACAAACCCTAACTCTCTATACATGCCAACTTAGAAAACTAGCAAAAGCTGACAACAACTTCAAAACGACTGATACCGTCCCCAAAGGGCTGGCAACACAGCCCTGATTGTAAGCCTATGCCATGTGGAAAGAAATAGTTACACATGGTTTGTTAAGTAAGCTCTAGGCATTTGCTGGAATTAGACCAGGAAAATGAACAAATACACGGGGTAGAATTTTCTGCTCGTCGGGCAGGCGCGCGCCCGACCCAAAAGAGCCCGAAATGACGCACAATAACGTCAGGCGAGCGTCCCGAAGTCATTGCGCGATATTTCGGTCGGCGAGCACACGCAGGAGCCGGCAGCGCGCCCGCCAACAATTAACAGGCCTATTAAGGCCATTAAAGTACCAACTGAATTAAACTTTTCACTGCCCGTCTAACCTTACGGTTGGCAGGCAGGCGAAAAGGCCAAGTGGCCTTTGGATTTTTTTAGGAAGCCTCACCCACGGGCGAGAAGAGGTTTCTGACAGCAATAAAAATTAAAAGCAATTAAAATTTTAACATTTAATTCATGACATGCCCCTGCTCATGTGACAGAGTCACATGAAGGGGCATGTTTTTTAATATCTTACAATGCTTTATTCATCGGTTTTTAAATCTTCAGCTCCCTGAGGCAGTTCTGTGCCTCAGGGAACTTTCATTGCGCGCGCTCGTGTGCATGCACAAACTTGCAACCTCAACTTCCTCCCCCGCCCCACACACAGGCAGCGCTGAGCGCTTCAGCGTGCATTTCACTCTGGGCAGGCCTTGATTGGTCCGCCAGCAAGAAATCACAGTCACGGCCCAATCACAGGCAGCGGTCCGCTTCCCGACCGCTCCCACTCGACCCTTCCGAGCCCGCCCGACAAGGGCAAAATTCTGCCAGTGAAGACCTGAAGCGGGGGCGGGCACTGCTTGCAGGGTGTGGGGGGAGTACAAATGTTGGGTGCACAAAATTAATGACACGTTTCTGGGGGTGTCTGAGGTGTGCTACAACAGAAAAAAATGAGAATTTTACGTTACAAATTACGTACTCTAGCTCATTTAATATTTCACAATTGGCACATTAATGAATAACCGTGGCATTTGTTTTTTCAACAGACCCAACCATTTTTTTTAAAAGCAGCTAAACTAACTGCATCTCCAAACATAAAAGAGGGGCTTCATTTGATTCCTACTTTTGGACATACCTTCAAAAGATAAAGAAAACCAGGTTGGCTGTGAAGCAGCCTGCCAATTCACTATTGCCCATTCGTGCTACCACCAAATATGAATATCCCCCTGCCCAAAATATTTGCTAATGATTCTTACGTCATCTCATAAAATAAAAGGAAGACTTGCATTGCTATAGCACTTTTTATCACCTCAGTGCTTCCCTCACCAATTTACAATCAATGAGGTACCTTTGAAGCAGGGGTGTGTAGTGCGGCCAGCTTCACTGTAAGTCAGGACTCAGTTTGGGAGTTTGGAGGCCAGGTCAGGATCTATATCTCCGGAACAAAAACAGAATTACCTGGAAAAACTCAGCAGGTCCGGCAGCATCGGCGGAGAAGAAAAGAGTTGACGTTTCGAGTCCTCATGACCCTTCGACAGAACTTGTCATGAGGACTCATGAGGACTCGAAACGTCAACTCTTTTCTTCTCCGCCGATGCTGCCAGACCTGCTGAGTTTTTCCAGGTAATTCTGTTTTTGTTTTGGATTTCCAGCATCCGCAGTTTTTTTGTATTTATCTCTATCTCTCCGGCCAGTTCTCGGGACTTTCGCACCTGCGCCAGCTGGCTACTGGCCGCACATGCGCACTTAGTGACTTTTCCTTCCTCGGGCCGGGGAACGGCCCTGCGCGCCTGCGCAGAAGGAAAGGAAATTAAGAGCTGAAGCAGCGCAAAACTACAGATCAGGTGGACTTGAACAGGCGCACCGTTGGAGAGAGGGTGTCCCACAGACGCAGGTATTGGAACAAGGAAGTTCCCAGAAGTAAAGTCCCAGATAAGGGACAAAGATAGGAATCAGAGATAGATCCGGTTGAGTCAAGTTAAACAACAGGAGTAGAGAAAATGCTCCTAGTTGAAGAAAGAGTTGCAGGGAGCAGAGCTGAAGCAAAGTGGGCTTGAAAGAAGCCATGACGATTCGAGGAGGCAGCCAAAGGTTGATGACTCCTTACTAAATACATTTGGAGCAGTGATTCCTGCTTGAGATAGCTGAAGATCTGAAAGTGTGCTTGGAAGGTGAAGCTTGAGTGTGCGTGGAGATTGAGAGGAATTGCAGAAGGTGAGATTGAAATCCTGGAGGCAAACAACACTCCAAAATTCCTTTCCATTTCCGGTGCCGCCTCATTGCTTGCCAGTTGTTGCTTGTTTAGTGTCTACATATTTTGTCTTTCTTCCCCGACGCCCAGCTCTCAACACCTTGAAGTGGCAGTAACGTTTTTAAAATTTATTCGTTCAGGGGATGTGTCACTGGTTAGGCCAGTACATTTTCTCCATCCCTAATTGCCCTTATTCAGAGGGCGTTTGAGAGTCAGCCACATTGCTGAGGGTCTGAAGTCACATATAGATCAGACCAGGTAATGACAGCAGATTTCCTTCTTTAAAGGACATTAGTGAACCAGATGGGTTTTTACGACAATCAGCAATGGTTTCATGGTCATCAGCCGACTTTTAATTCCAGATTTTTATTCAATTCAAATTTTACCATCTGCTGTGGTGGGATTTGAACCTGGATCCCCAGTGCATCACCCTCATGTCTTTGGAATGCTAGTGAAAATACCGTTACGTTATGGCCTAAAGTCTACTGACCAACTCAGTACTCACTGCCAGCCTGAAGGGTGAAAGGCCTCAGTCAGAATTGCTCACAGCTGCCCACAGGAAATAGGACAATTTCTAAAATCTCCAAGCCCAAGAGCCTGCTATATGCATAACTGATAGGGGAGAAACAATCAAACCTTCAAAACCACCTGATAGCAACACAATGGCCGCAAAACAAAAATGCATAACCTCCTCCTTTCGTAGGGAAAGTGAAGAAAGTAAAGAACATTGAAGTGCTAAGATCAAAGCAAAATACTGCGGATGCTGGAAATGTAAAACAAAAACAAAAATACCTGGAAAAACTCAGCAGGTCTGACAGCATCTGTGGAGAGGAATACAGCTGATGTTTCAAGTCCGTATGACTCTTCACCAGAACTAAGGAAATAGAGAAATGGGGTGAAATATAAGCAGGTAGAGCTGGATAGGGAGCCACTGATAGGTGAAGGCAAAGAAGAGATTGCCAAAAATGTCATAGACAAAAGGACAAAGGGGTGTTGACGGTGGTGATATTATCTAAGGAATGTGCTAATTGGGACATTAAGGGTAGCAAGTGCTGTCACACTGAGAGACGATGGAAGGGAGAGCTCCAGTGCTGCAGCTGCCTCAGAGTCAGAATCAAAATTGACCACACAGTGTAAATCTGAAACTGAGCTTAATACAGTGTCAGGTCTGTACCTCAGTGCAGATGCACGGACAGAGGAAATGTGGAAGAGGAAAAAAGAGACATATCCTTGGTTAGATTGTAAGGATGAAAAACTTGGGTGTAAAGTGTGTGCAAATATTGGCAACTTATCACTTTTCACTTTCAAGGGATCGAGACTTTCGAATGAATGGCGTTTGTATATTGGACTCAACTGCAGTAGCATGTTTAAAATCTCTCAGAAAAAGAATTGTGGAAAACAAACAATCGAAAGCTCATATCACTGTGCTACGTGTTGCTGAAATAACAGAGGCAAACACACTTGGAAAAAATTGTGACAACCTGAAGGCAATCACATAGAAAGGCGACTTGTGCAGTTTTCCATTCTGCATGCAGACGGGCTCAAAACAACAGACATTAGTCTGATCGCTTTGGCTTGCTGGAACTTCAAAGTGCAAATGGTGTTGACATGGGAATTGTGTTGCATTCCTGCTACGGTGCTGCAGAAATTATTGACCACATAGCTACTCAGTTGAGGGAGAAAGTTTGTCAGCATATCAAAGTAATCGAGGGTAAAATTTCGATTCTTATTGATGAATATACAAACCTAAGTAGCAAAACTGCCCTAGTTATTTACCTGAAACATGAAGGTGATAAGAAGGATGATCCACACTTCATGTTTTTAGATCTAGTTGAACTTCCAGACCAAAAAGCTGATATGGTAGTTAAGTATCTTCTTGAATATCTTGAGAAACGTGGTCTTGATGACTCCTACCTGAAGCAGCATGTTGTAGCGTTTGCTAATGATGGAGCGAGTGTTATGCTTGGCACCGAATCAGGTGTAGCTAACAGACCTGTGGAGAAATATCCAGATATTATTATTTGGCATTGTCTGAACCATAGATTAAAACTTGCAACAGGCAATTCAGTGACAGAAGTTAGTGGAATGAACTATTTCCATTCATTTATGGACAAATTATACTCTGTGTATAGCAGGTCACCTCCCATCAGAGGTGATTGGCAGAATGCACTGCTGAATTAGAGCAACAAATTTACAAATTAGGTCACATTTTAATCACCAGATAGGTAGCAAGTTCATTTCGAACAGTGTCGGCTGTGTGGTGCAACTATGAAGCATTATGTGCTCGTTTTGAACTGGCATTGAAAGATGAAACAAATCCTACACCTGACAGGAAAATCTATGAGGGTCTGTTAAAGAGAATTTCCTTGAAATAGTTTCTCTTGTACTTAGTTCTAATGTAGGACACATTACATGAATTCAGAGAGTGCACCAACGGTTATTAAGGATGCTAAGAATAAGTTGACTGTCCTCAGTTGTGCTAATGTGATGGGCACACACAAATGTAAGTTGGCTGTAATTGGGAAGAGCAACTGTCCCAGTGGGCTCAATGGTATTCGGGCATTACGTATTCACTATTATGCCAATAAGAGATCCTGGGTAGCAAGGGACATGTTTTCTGATTGGTTTCACAACCGCTTTGTACCCCGGGGGAAGTGTGCATTGTTGGGTGGCTGGACTTGACGAAAACTGTAAGATCATGTTGCCCTTGGACAATTGTTCAGCACCTCCCCTGGCTGAACTCTTGGTGAAGCACAATGTTTTCACTGTTTACTTTCCCCGCAATGTAATGCCATTAATTTAGCTGATGGACCAAGGCAATTTTTGGTCCATGAAATGTAAATATAATGACTCCTTCTTGAATACTATGCTTGGTGCTGTGAACAGAAGCCTGGGGTGGAAGGCTTCCAAAAGAAGTTCATAGTTAAGGTCGCCATCAATGCATCTGCTAATGCCTGGTGCCTTGTTGATAAAGACACCTTGACCAATGACTGGCACAACCTTTGGTCTACAAAATGGTCATTGAAGATGATAATATTGACGAAGATTTTGAAGGTTTTCGTGTGAACAAGGGAAAAAAATCAGGTAGACCAGTTCTGCTAAAGGGTCATGAGGACTCGAAACATCAACTCTTTTCTTCTCCGCCGATGCTGCCAGACCTGATGAGTTTTTCCAGGTAATTCTGTTTTTGTTTTGGATTTCCAGCATCCGCAGCTTTTTGTTTTTATCCACAAACAACAATGTGATAATGACCAAGTGATCTAATTTTTTTACTGAGGTTGTTCAAGGGATAAATATTGCCCAAGAGACCAGAGAAAACAACTCTGAAAGAATGCCCTTGGATCTTTTACATCCACCTGAAAAGGCAGAGGGGGCTTCTGTTTAACACCTCATCCAAAAGACAGCACAGCACTCCCTCAGCTGCCTGTGGGAAGAACAACATATATCTTGTCACAAAAACAGAAAATGCTGGAAAAACTCAGCAGGCTTAACAGAATCTGTGGAGAGAAAGACAGAGTTAATGTTTCGAGTCCGTATGACTCTTCTTCAGAGCTAAAGGAATATATCTTGTGTTTAGATTTCCAAATTGGAACTATGAACCCCTCACCCCACTCAGAGACACAAGTGCTAACATTGAACCACATATATCTACCAGCAGGACAACAATTATGCCTCATTTGTTGTATTGGCAAGCTGCCAATTTGGACTCTTCTTGTGTTTTACATTGTTTCCAATGGAAAGATCAGCCATTCATGGCATTTTGATATAGGCAAAACAATGGAATAAAAATGGAAAATGTAGAAATACACAGAAGGGCAGAGAGAGCAGCGGTCAATGACTTACACAGAGACTGTTAGTAAAAACTATTCCAAACCTGTTTGGGGGTTGTGACAAGATGGCTTATTTCCTCAATAAAGGTCACAATGGAACTGTAGAAGAATTGTCAGCGCCCCCTTTTCTAGATGTCAGTGGTACAGCAAAAGAATTTTTTTCCCCAAGAAAACTGAACCTGATTTATTTTTCTAATCACTCACAAAATGAAGTGATCTGGCAGTCATTGGCTTTTCCAGCTATGGAGAAGAATCCTGAGTTGAAGAAGGAGCTGGATCTTGTCTAAGAGATATTGTACAAAAGTGAATACTCACTTTTTACAATTAATAATCATTCACCCTTGTTGGAACAAACAGTTTTGATCAAAACTTATTTGGGCAACATGATGAAAATGCAGTGTTTTTTTTCTTATTTATTTTTAAGCTAATGGACTACTGAAAAAAATAAAGGAACTCACTTCACATCAGTTTTATTTTACATCAAGAACATGCTCAAACTTCCTGAAGATCCAGTCCTACAAGATACAGTGACTGAAGTCTACAGTATTGGTTGAGATTGATTGAGATCACTAATGCGGACTCTAAGCAAATATAAAGATGACAAGACCAAACACAAAGCTAAATCTTCTCTGGTTGATGACACTAAAGGAAGTAACGGCATCACAGTTTGGGGTTCTGTCAAGTTAATCTTTACAGTGTAGTTAGAGTGAAGGAATATTAATGAAACCAAGTCAGAGTCACGGGGCTGAATTTTCCTGGCACTTTGGCAACAGACTGGAAGACGTCACGGGATGGGGGCTGGTAATATTAGCAGGGAAAGGTGTCAGGAAGAGAGGGTTGCCTCTTCCCATCACCATGGCATATTGCCAGTGGTGGGAACCTCAACAGCGCAGCTGCTCACTGCGTGGCCAATTAAGGGTCACTTCCCAACCCTGCTGCCATTTTGTCTGTGTCACATGACAAGACTGCCAGGTAAACTTGGCCTCTCAGCAGTTCCCTGGAAAGGGGAGTGGGGGGGGGGGGGATGTGATGGAGGTGTCCTTCATATCTTCCTTGTTATATAGTAAACTGTGAATTATCAACTCATATCTGGTTCCAAGTTTGGTTTAGTTAAGACCAAAGGGAAACCAGTTATTGATACATCACTTGGCTCTGCTGGGCTACTCCCAGCTGACAGTAATTTAAAGTAGAGTTGATGTAGCTTTTGCCCTATGTGCAGTGATGGATTAACTAAGAAGGCTGCTTTAGCTTGAAGAAATATGTTAAGGTAATGGGGTGGGTGGGATAGGTGTTCGAGGAGCGGGTAAGTATTTCCACTTATAATTAAGCCTTCAAGTTGGAAATATTTGTGAGGAAAATAGTTTTTTCATGGATCATTGTAAACATTTTTCCCAGAATTTCTTGGAGAACTATGCCATTGGAATAACACATTTACAACATTGGGTTAGATTTCCAGTGAAATTAGGGCATATGTGACTTATGCCATGATTCATATTGCATCATAATTTCCTGGGATTCTTGCACTGCTCTGCCAGTGAAAAAATGATAGTTGTAGCTCCACCACTAGTTCTCCCCATCAAGTCAATGAACTTCCTGGATTTAGGCTGGTTTTCTCTCCACAGCCACTTAGAATGAAAAATAATGGTGCAAGAGATGGTTCTTAAAATCATGAGTTCAAAATATTTGATTAAAGTGAAACAAAATCTCTGCTGTTACCATATTTAATTTTGAGGTAAAAAACAGCTTCCTTATCATTGTGAGGTAGGTTTAGTATATGTTGTGTGCCTGGTGTAGGACACCAAAGAGCCATTGATGAAGGTGGACGATGTGCAGGAGACCTTTGCTTAAGTCTGTAGTCAGGCCCAAAAATGGTAGGTGGCACAAGCCACAAGTCAGAAGCTCATCTGTAATTGGACCTCAAGCCTCATTTGAATAATTCCCTTGAGATGCCTTTAGACCAATTTGGGCCCTTTGGTGGGGAGTGGGGGGCAGAGATGAACTATAAATAAAGCAAATCTGTAACTTAGGGCAGAATTTTCCGGTTGGCGTGCAGGGGCGGGCCCCACACTCTGACGCATTAAATGATGCGCAGTGACGTCGGGCGTGCATCCCGGCGTCACCATGTGCGATCACGATATTTGGGAAGGCAGGTGTGCTATAAGTTCGGATGCGTGCCGGCCATCAATTAATGGGCTAGTTAAGGCCCTTGAAGCAGCAATTGAAATCAATTTTTCGCAGCCCATGCGATCTTCAGGATGTCGCACGGGTGCAATGGGCAGGTAGGTAGGAGACATTTGTATAAACCTCATCCACGGGCGGGATAAGAGGGATAAGTGGGGTCACGAATGTGACCTTTCAGCTATTTAAGTGCGAAAGTTACTTATTCTTGCCTGTGTGAGCAGGGATACTGCAAAACTCATACCAGCTTCTTTGACAGGAGTAAAAGCCTTGGTTAGGACTCTACAGTAGAGATCATTTCTGGGGCCTGCAGCTTTCAGGAAGGCTTCCCTTAGCCTGGGAATGGGAGTTGTGCTCTTCACTGTAGGCACCTCCTCTGAGGAGGAAGGGAGGGCCAGAAGGGGGAGGAGGCCAGGAGTCCACATTCAGCCTCCAGGGGAGCCACCTTTGGGAGGAAAGGCACAAGTACAAGGGGCGCAGGGCCAACAGGAAGTCCAAGGTAGAAGGGGCCACAGGAGATACCAATGTCCTGCCACTAGGGTTTACAGGTGGCGAAGCAGCTAGCTCAATATGTCTGAGGTGCAGTGCCGAAGGAGGCTCCGTCTCTCAAGGGAGACAATCACCTCCATCTATCAGATGATAGGCCCTGAGATCTCTGCAAACTTTGTGGGTGGACACCCCATGCCAGTGGCTCTAAAGGTCACAGCTGCCCTCAACTTCTATGCCTCCAGCTCTTTCCAGGGCTCAGTGGGTGATCTCTGCGGAGTCTCCCAATCAGCTGTCGACACTTGTGTCAGTGGGTGACAGACCTACTCTATTCAGGCGTGCATTGACTTTCATCCAGTACTGCTGGGGCGAGGCTAACCAGACACAGCGAGCTAGAGGCTTTACCGCGATTGCTGGCTTCCCCCATGTCCAGGGCGCAATAGACTGCATGTGGCCATCAAGGCGCCAGCAGGTGAGCCCGGTTCCTTCGTCAACAGGAAGGGCTTCCACTCCATGAATGTGCAGATAGCGTGTGATCCCAGGATGCTGATTCTACAAGTCTGTGCAAGGTACCCAGGCAGGTCCCACGACGCCTACATCCTCAGACACTCCCAGGTGCCGGGGCTCTTCAGTGCTCCAGCCAGGCTGGTTGGATGGCTGCTGGGTGACAAGGGCTATCCCCTCAGAAGGTGGCTCATGATGCCTCTCCGCCATCCAAGAACAGAAGCTGAGCAGCGCTACAATAGGAGCCACGCCTCCACAAGGGCTGTGGTGGAGAGAACCATCGGTCTTTTCACGATGCGCTTCCGATGCCTGGACCACTCAGGGGGCGCACTCCAGTACCGCCAGATCATGTGTCGGTGATAGTCGTTGCATGCTGCGCTCTTCACAATCTTGCGCTGGAAAGGGGAGACGCAGTGGATGATGAAGACATCGACGCAGTGTCTGCAGCTGCACACGATGAGTCCAGCAGTGAGTCTGAGGATGAGCATGCACAGGAGAATGCTAAGGGGGTAGACGCTGACCTGGGCATACTCCAGGGAGGCAGGGACACCCGGGAGGCTTTATTCCAAAGAATCTTCAGCTAGCACACCACAGGTGGACCTTCAACACACATCAGAGCTTCAGGCTCCACACTCGACACCTGTGTGCTAAATCTGCCTGGATAGTAGCATTAACTAAGACCCTTGTCAATAAAGCTCAATGTCAAACAACTCACTCATAACATCATGGCTTCTTGTCCACTTGCAGAAGTAAGAAATCACTCTGAGGCATGGCAACATGTCAACATTTATTGAGAGAACAAATGTAACTTCATAAAGCAAAAAAAAGTGTTGGACAACACACCAAGTCTTCCAGAAACTACTGTGGGCCAACATAAAAGCACCAGTGAGAAACCCGTGGTGTGTCTAAGGTGCCTTAAATCTATGTTTATGGGCGCTATGTCTATGTGCTGTCGCCTCGCTGGGAGTGGCATCTGAGACAGCCTGCGCACTCTGCTGTCCTGTTTGCCTCAATGACCTTGCCGGGTGTCCTCTGGCCCGTGGAGCCTGTGCAGGCCCTGCCTAGGAGGGAGTGGCCAGTTCCACAGCTGGCTTCTCCCCAATTGCCGCAGTCTCATCGGATGCCATGGTCACTGGCAGAGGGGTGGAGGAGCTGCTGCCCTCATCTGGAGCGCCCTGAGAGGAGCCCGCAGAGAGGACAGGCAGCTGCCGTGCCGACGTGAGGTCACTTTGGTCCTCCCTGTTCACCGTAGATGGATGGGCATTGAGCTGGGATACTTGGTGCCCAAACCATCTCCCACACTGGCACTGACCAGCTGAGGACAATGCCACTGTGAGGGTTTGCAGGTCCAAGCGCAACCCCAGGAGGCCCTGATGGGTCTCCTGGAGGAGCCTGTCCACAAGAGTCGCCACTCTATCCATGGAGGATGAGCCTCAGCCATGAGGCTCATTGCATCGGTGATGCTCCATGTGGACTCCTCCAGCACGGGCACCATGCCATGCATAGCCTCATGTATCTCTGCCAGATCATGCCGCATACCCTGCTGCACTTCCAGCGTTCGCTGCCTCATGGACGACCCCAGAGGCACATCATCAGCCACCGACTGAGCATGTACCTGGTCCACAGCAGTCCTCCGACTGGCAGCTCCCTGAGCACACTCTGTCTCTGCCCGCACCTCAAGCGAGTGTGAAGTGCCCTTACCACGTGCCCTGGGACACTAGCCGAATATCTAATTCCCACGGAGGTGCTATTATTTGTGCTGATGCCTGCCTCGCTGAGGTGGTGTGACGCTGGTGAGTGGATTTGCTCTGAGGCTTCAGGGGTGAGAGGTGGGCCCTCTGCCTCCTCCTCCCGGCCCTGCTCTGCTGATGCTGAAAGGAAGAAAATGGACATTTGGTTAGCTACAGTGCCGACAATGTCAACTTGCCTGTCTCTCCCCCCGATCATTATGCGCTCATCCTTCCATAATCAATGGTAAACCAATGTTGCTAACTTCAATCACTGAGCATTCAGCAGTGCCATGGCTTCTGGGACACACATGGTGACCTGAGTGCTCGCCAAACATACCTCCCTGTGGCACCCCAGCCTCACCATCGGTGGACCTGGGGGCATGGTGCCTCTCTAGATCCATGACCTGCTGCTCGAAAGCCATTAGGATGGCCAACTGGACCTGCCCTCCGTCAGTCCGCATTTGTTCAAAGGCATTGTGCGCAGTCTTCTCCTGAAAAGGAGAGAAGAGCATTGACTAGTCCAGAATGCACCTGAATTCCCATCCCATCCCTGCCACCCCAGCCAGAGTGGGACATTGCAGGGCTCCAGTTCTTCGTCACCCCGCAGCTGCCGCACACTCACCCAAACAAGCCAGGGCTGATCACCATCCCCATTGCCCAAACGCTGCCTTCGTCACATGCAGCACCATAAGGAGGCACAAGCACATGGAATGCAAAGTCTAGCAGATGGATTGGCGTCCAGCCAACTGGAAGCTCCCCTCCCAGCACCCTGACTTTGACATGCTATGCTGTACTAGCACTCTGCCTAGGTGCAGACCCTTGACTTTCAACCCCATTCTATACTCTGGGTGTCAGTGTTACATAAGCTGTGGATGCAGAACACACCCTAGCTCAGGGTGAACTGGGCTTGGGCAATCTCTGCTGTCACACCCAGCGAGAGATACATGCCATGAGGGATTCAATGCTGCTACTGTACTCAGATTTGCCCAGGGATACGGGGAGGTGGGCACTGGGGGGAAAAGGTGACGGCTGCATTAAGTGACGGTTCTGTTGAAGGGTCACGAGCACTCGAAACGTCAACTTTTTTCTTCCCCGCCGATGCTGCCAGACCTGCTGAGTTTTTCCAGGTAATTCTGTTTTTGTTTTGGATTTCCAGCATCCGCAGTTTTTTGTTTTTATCTCATGTTACTCACCCTTCCCGAGCACAGGAGATCATTGATTCTTTTGCGGCACTGGAGCCATGTGCGCCGCACCACATCATGGGAGCTAACAGTCTCGGCCACCTCCTCCCATGCACGTTTGGGCAGGTGGGGAGACCTCTGCCTCCCGTCCCTCGGAAGAAGGACCTGCTGCTGCACTGCCACCTTCTCCAGGGCAGCTAGGCACTCATCTGAAAAACAAGGGGCACACAGGCCAACCCTCCGGCCTGGCCTGCCCTGATGGCCTCCCCGCTGGCCTGGCCTGCCCCGATGGCCTCCCCGCCGGCCTGGCCTGCCCGGATGGCCTCCCCTCCGGCCTGGCCTGCCCTACCCTCCGGCCTGGCCTGCCCCGATGGCCCAGCCTCCAGACTTGCATCAGGCACATTGCCCCTCTGATGTGCTCTTATCCCAGCCATTGTGAGCAGCCTTGCAAAGGCTGCCAGGCCTTCATTTAAACAGGCCATCAGGTCATCAATGGACCCAGCGGTCTGTGCATGCCCACCGTCGCCCGCCCAATCCCGCTATCCACCGGAGTCATGAATTACACTGCTGGGCCTTAATTGGCCTGCCCGCGTAAAATAGCAGTACAGACCCAATCGTGGGCAGCAGTTGGGTCTGCTCCCGCTCCTGCACAGCCCGTCCGAAATGGGGAAAATTCTCCCTTTAGAATGTGCCTGAAAACTGAATACAGCAGCTGAGTGTGTCCATGATTCAAACAGTTCTCTGCAATCAAGTTCAGCAAGTGAAGGGATGTGGAATTCTATGACAGGATTCTGAGACTTGGGTCACGCTCAAATCAATTTGCTGAATTAGATTATTGATGCAGCTGAGGTAAGCCATTGCCTGCATTGCTTCTGAGATCTCTGTTATACTCACTGTCTTGTATTCAAATTAGTCTTCCAGGGGATTTTGGAGTAGGTGCACAATATTGGGGCCCAAAATGGCAGAGCTTCCTGTTTGTACCTTTGCAGGAAGTTCCAGGGCAATTGACTTTTTAAAACATTTGCTCTGTGTAGAAAGAGGAGAAATTCCATAATTGAACTGCTGTTACATTCCAATAACTGACTGACTGGTAAAAATACTTAATCTTATATTTACATTCAGTGGTAAATAAACCCACACCACTAGGCTCCCTCTAGTGTGTGGTTTTGAATCATAAAAGACCCTAAGGTCAGGATTTTCTACTTTCTATTCACCATGTGGGAGCACAAAAGTTGTTGTATGTTGGTTGTGCCTGGCTAAGGAATAATTACTGAGACATAAGTCTGTCTGAACAATAACTGGTTTTGTTAAACATAATTATATACAGATATAGATGACTAGGTGTTACTCAGGCTAAGCATTCTCTCACTGTCTGTCTCTCTCTCTCTCTCTCTCAATCCTTGATCCATGTGTCTCTTTTATCATCATACGGGTGGTACTGTTTGCACAGTCTCACACATTCACCCTTTCAACTCTGATCACCCAAATACTCCAGAAGTGGAAAGTTCTCCTGTTTCCTTTCTGGAAATGCATCTGTTTCATAAATCAGTCGCTAAATTGTTCTGAGTGACCAGTCCAGATGGAACGCATACATTACCTAGATGACAGGTCAGCTGGTGATGGTGAATATGAGGTCAAATTTAACCTGCTGAACAGAACAGATTGTGCAGGCTTTAAAACTAAGTAAATCATCAGGATCGAATACAAGTCATTAAAATTGACTACAGGGGAATGAAAGAATTGGACTACAAGCCAGAATCAGCAAACCTGGATTTTCCAATTCAGCGAAGATTCTGTCAAAGCTGCGTTGGGACAGAACTTCAGCTAGTCAGCATCACTCTGTGCTGGCCCTGCCTAATTTAAAGGGTTAGACTCACGTGAATGAGGACAAGTTTTCAGCAGTATTAGCCACTGGCAACTTGCCTCTGGGATAAGGGGTGGGACTTGTGGGGATGGTAGATGTAACCATGGATAAACTATAGCTCCAATATTCTATGTGGATAAGTGTAAAATAAGTAGAAACTTCAATATAGCTTCACAGCTGAATGGTGCAGGTTATGTCCCCTTGTTCTGGTCTCCCCCACCAGAGGAAATAGATTTTCTCTATCTACCCTATTGAATCCTTTAATCACCTTAAATACCTCAATTATATCACTACTTAATCTTCTATACTCAAGGGAATATAGCCTTCAATTTATATATTATAATATTCAACAACTCGCATTAATAGAATGTGCCAAATCTTCCAAGAAGTGGCAATCACTGTTGGATTGACACTCCGCTCCTATTTACTTTGCACTGGAGCTCCACATTTCCCGCTTGGACTTCCAAACTGGGCCTCCTGAGAAATGTGGAGCATGCCTGCTCTGGGGATCCTTCCTTCCTGGGGCAGAATCACTGGGGAAGCCAAGCCATGCAGCCCTAGTTGCCGTATTCGGGTAAGTTTGAGAAGATAAGGAGAGAAAGTAAGTGTGTAGTTAGGTGGGTGAGGGGGGTAGGCTGGCAGGTGGGTGTGTGAGTGGGGTAGGGTGGCAGGTGAGTGGGTGAGGAGCTAGGATAGGTCGTGTGGTTGGGAGAGTAGTTGGGGGGCTCGGGGGTTGGCATGTGATCAGGGGAGTAGTCAGGTTGAGGGCTAGTCAGGAGGTTGGGGAGCTAGTCAAGTGGTCGGGGTAGTCGGCTCAGGGGGGTATTCAGGGGAGTGGGGGGCTAGTCGAGTGGTTGAGGGGGTTAGTCAGGGGTTTCCAGTGAGGAGTCCGGGAGTCAGCACTGTAGTTACCCAGGAGTTGGAACTGGTTTTAATCCTTCTGACTTTTGCTGGGTAACTATTCTGGTAAGTGAATCAGCACCATTTGAAGTCTCTGACTCTAACTCAGGGTTTTGGAAGGTTCCAGACACAGGGGAATTGTCTGTCAGAAGTCCAAACTTCCCTGGCATTTCCTTCACAGTAAGCTCGTGGGGCCTTCCCAGTGCAGCTTGCAGGGATGGCTCTGCGGTATGACCTTCTGGAGATCAGAAATTCTGGGTCAGAGAGTATTTGCGCTGGTTTTTCCAGAACAATTTTCCAAAAATTGGTCAAACCAGCACAACAGAATTTTAACCACCAATTATGTCAGCAAATTGAGCTTCTGTGATCTTTTGCTGTCATTAAAAAAATCTTGCAAGAAACTGTTGCTGCTCCAATACTGGCCATGCTCCCAGGTTGAAATAATCATTGGGTTCCCGCTAATTCCCGATATGTTTGTGGCCCTTTGAGGAGGCTCTAAAATTAAACGAAGTCTTTAACCTTCTTAGGCAGACTCTCGAGATTGAGGATGACTTGCTTCCACTCTAATCTGATGGGTTCTGAGATGGCTGGTAAATCCAAAGCACGATCTGCAGACTCAGCCACACATGGGGCAAATGGTGTTTGAAGGGGCGGGTGGATGAGTTGTTTTGAGTTTTGTGTGATCTTTCCGATGCCTTGGTTTCGACTCTGTGGGTTCCCGACTAAGGGCAGTATTTTGCCCTTGGCATGCAGGCTCGGCGGGGCGGGTGTGGGGGTCAGGGAGCTGACCACCACCCGCGATTGGGCCAGAAAGGCAATTTCACGCTGGCGGACCAGTTAAGGCCCACCCAGCATGAAACACGAGTGGCAGCGCTGAGCCCTGCCTGTGAGAGTGGGGGGGAGTGCACGCTACATAATCTCCCTGAGGCAGAGAGCTGCCTCAGGGAGATGAACTGATTTTTTTTTTAAATTAAAGATTTTATAAATGTTATGAAACATGTCCCCTCACATGACTCTGTCACAAGAGCAGGGACACGTTATTAATGAAAAAATAAAGTTTTTATTTGATTTTTATTTGCTCTTGGAAACCTCATCCTGCCCGTGGATGAGGTTTCCAAAAAAGTACAAAGGCCGCTTGGCCTTTTTGCCTGCCCGGCAACCATAAGGTTGGATGGGCAGTGAAGATTTCTTTTAATTAACTTTTTAATGACCTTAATAGGCCTTTTAATTGTCGATGGACGCGCTGCAGACTCCAGCACGTGCCCGCCGACCGAAATATTGCGCAAGTGTACAATGACATTGGGAAGCATGCCCGATCTCATCGACGTCATTTTATGCCTGGTAGGGTAGGGCAGGCACCCCACCGCTGAGCTAAAAATTTTACCCTAACTCTCTCAATATGTCCAGTACCTTCCTGAATGAACCTTCTCTGTTTTGGTCAGTCAAAGGTCAGGGACTCTCATGAGTTGGTGAGGATATTTGACCTCTTCAGGGCTGCTCTGAGGACATTTCTAAAGCTTTTCGGCTGTCCTCCTGCCACAACCGAGTTTTGAGTAGAACAGTTGCTTCGGAGTCTGGTGTCAGGCATAAGAACGACATTCCCATCCAGTGGAGCTGATTTTGAGTGATTAGGACCTCCATTCTGGGCACATTGGCATGGGAGAGGACGTTGCTTTTGGACCATCTTTCCTCCCACCAGATTTGGAGGATCTTGTGAAGGCACCTCTTGGCACTTCTGCAGTATTTTGAGGTGCCTGCTATAATTGTCCAAGTCTCCAAAGCATTTTGGAGCACAGGGATCGTTGCTGCCTAGTAGACCATGACTTTAGACTTGGGTTTGAGCTCCTGTCCTCAAATACTCTTTTTATCAGTCAACCAAAGACAGAGCTGGCACATTGGAGGTAATGATGAATTTTATAGTCTTTGTCTGCCCTCATCAAGAGAAGGCTCCCAAGATATGGAAAATGGTTCACATTTTCCAGGATCTCGCCAATGATTTTAACTGACAGGGCAATGCGTTTTGCTGTGGGAGCTGGTTGGAGGAGCACCTTAGTTTTCCGGCTGTTTGGTGAAAGGTCCATCCCTCTTATGCTTCAGAAAAGGAGTTGACAATAACCTGGAGCTCAGTTTCTGAGTGAGCACGCACACAAGCATCATCTGCATACTATAAGCTTTTAAATAGAATATTTTTTTAATTAATAAGCTATAAAACTGACCTCTGTACCTTCATATAAAGAGCAAATGACTCAGAACACCTTTATTTAAAGTCATTTGCAATTAATTAACTAACATTAGCCGGGATTTTCCAGCCCCACTGCGGCGGGACCCGCTGCAGCGGAAGCGGCAAGGCAGCCAAAAGTCCGTTGACTACGGGATGGGAAAATCCTGCTGGCGGGAGGGGCTGGAAAATTCCAGCCATTGTGTTGCTCATAGGTGGTGGACTAGACACTCTGATTAAAAATGCCTCGTCCTTGTGATAAACCAAGTTACCACACCCAGAAGCATCAAAGAACATATACTTTTTAATTACTTTCTAAAATGCTAACCGTTTGTTCTGGTTTGTGGCAGGCTTTACATTCAGTGATATGCAAATGAGAACGCAAGAACACAAGAAATAGGTGCAGATGTAGACCATATGGCCCATTGAGCCTGCTCCACCATTCAGTATGATCATGGCTGATCTTGGCCTTCAACTTCATTTTTCTGCCCGCTCCCCATATCCTATAATTCCCTGAGAAGCCAAAACTCTGTCTATCCCAGCCTTAACTGTATTCAACAATGGAACATCCACACCTCTATGGGGTAGAGAATTTCAAAGATTCACAACATTTTGAGTGAAGCAATTTCTCCTCATCTCAGTCCTAGATGATCGGCCCCTTATCTTGAGACTGTGCCCCCATATTTTAGACTGTGCTCGTGCTCAGTCTAAAATTTTGTAGTAATAACAGTTGGGGTTCTTTTCTCTAGAAAAGGGAAGGCTAACACGTCTAATGAGAGAGGTCTTGTAAAATTTTGAAAGGATTCGATTGGGCATATGTAGCAAAGATGTTTCCACTTGTGGGGGGTGTCCAAAATTAGGGGCCATAAATATAAGATAGTCGCCAATAAATAAAATAAGAAATTCAGGAGTCGTGAGAATTGGGTGGTTGAGACAAGTAGCACAAATGAATTTAGGGGGAAATTAAATAAACACACAATGGAGAAATGAATAGAGGATATATTGATAGCTTGAGATGAAGTCAGTTGGAGAGGATGCTCAGGTGAGGCATACAAACACCAGCATAGGCCGGTTAGGGTGAATAGCCTGTTCCTGTGTAACTCTATGTAATACTATCCCTGTCACGTGAATGAAAGTTTCTTTCGCTATTATTTGTCTCTTTTCACCTCAAACACATAGGGCAGACTTCTAGCACCACTTAAAAAAATACAGTTTCTCTTTGGACCCACTCTAAAGGAATCTCTCAGCATCCATATTCTCCCACATATCCTTCTCCTTGAGAACATTTTCCTTAATTGATGCAAATGCCATTTAGAAGCCAGGACAGCTGTCAAGGTGCTAGCACAGATTTTCCTCCATTGCAGCCACTTTAAATCTGCTGTGATCATAAACAAATGAAAAACTTCCCTTTTTTGTGAAATTGGAGCTTTCTAAATTAACTACAAAAAATAAATCATGCTCACCTCTTTGTTACATTTTTTTAAGAAGTGGAATATCAGAGTTTTGAAAAATTGAAGCTGGTTAGTTTAATTTATTTAATTCCCAAATATTTGTGTTTTGAAAATTACTTTCTGACCCATTTCATTGTATTTTTGAGCAAGCTAACCTCCTTTTTCACTTGAAGTTATTAGACCCCCTCTGATCAGCCAATTACTGTAACTAAAAACAAAAACAGAATTACCTGGTAAAACTCAGCAGGTCTGGCAGCATCGGCGGAGAAGAAAAGAGTTGACGTTTCGAGTCCTCATGAGTCCTCATGACAAGTTCTGTCGAAGGGTCATGAGGACTCGAAACGTCAACTCTTTTCTTCTCCGCCGATGCTGCCGGACCTGCTGAGTGTTTCCAGGTAATTCTGTTTTTGTTTTGGATTTCCAGCATCCGCAGTTTTTTTGTTTTTATCACTGTAACTAAAAATACTGCTAAGTGCTGAAAAAGCTCGGCATGCAAGTTTGTAAGATCATGCTGATGCACGAATCTATTCATTTTTATGTGGTTTCCCCCAAATCTTTTCAAAAAGATTTCTAATGTATTTTAATGTGTATAAGTCTTGTCAGTATTTTCAAATTAGGTTAGCAAAAACTTGAGGGAAGAAAAATCACAGTTGAAAGTAATGCAATTTTTGGGCGTAATTTTGCACCAGAATCACCAATTGGGCCTAAAGTCAAAACTCTGGGTCAGTGTCTTTAATGTAACAAAATAAAGCTCTTCACGACGGTTCTTAATGGTATATTTTTTGAAATTAATCCCTACAAAAATCATGTACATTTGAAAAATGAAAATAATTGTGCCTGCTGTAACAAAAGGCTGCTAGAAAAAAATAAATCAGCTCCTGTAAGGAAATCTCCATCTGGATTTTCTTTTTTGTAATGAAATTAATCACCGTTATAAAGTATCTTCACCCAAAGGTTATTGGGCTTGTGGAGTAAGTCACCAGGAATAGCAATAAAAGCGTGCAGCATCATTGGACTCAGGAGAGGTGAACGGATAGGGTGGGTAGGAAGCATTGATCTCTGAGCAAGGGATGGGCTTGGTCTGCCTAATTCTTCTCCTAAAATTTCTTATACTTTAAAAGATATGGAAAAGTACCAAGAAAGGAACAGAGGTAATGGAAATTTAAGAGCAATAAAATAATTATGGGTGGAATTTTCCATTAATGAGACCTAGTGTGGCAGTGGGCTGTTTTGGCAGCACCCGCTCAGCTGGCCCGAATGGTGAGAACTTGCGCCCGATTCTGCGCTTGGAGAGTCATTAATTATTCAAAGGTGCCTATCGATCCAAATCACCTGGCAGGTCAGGAGCTGATTCTTCCACCCACCATCAGCTGGTAGGTTCGATGGTCCGGACGCCATATTTAAAGGCCAGTCCAACACATATAATCCCACTCTCTCCAGCCCACCAGAGATGTCTTACAGCCGGAAGAAGAAGGTTGAGAGCCTCAAGAAGAAGCCAGCACCCTGCTTCACCCACCAGGCCCTCCAGGCCTTGATCAGGGGGATGCAGGTGCACAGGCACACGCTCTATCCCATGGATGGTTACAGGAAACACAGCAGCCTCAACTCTCTGGCATGGGAGGCCATCGCAGAGTAGGTCAACGTGGCTGGCACCTGTGCCTGAAATGCCATCCAGTGCAGGGAAAGGAAGAATGATCGTATCCGCTCTACCGGGGTAAGTCATCCTGCAATTTCCTCCGATATCAAACTCTCATCGTGGCATCATGCACTCAAATGGCTACTTTCTTCAGGGATCTCACACAACCATTAGTGGGGCACACATATCAATACTCATTCTCTCTCCGAGACTTTCACACCATCACCATCCCATCTATCATGTTGCTCACACTCCATCCTCTGGCCCTTCTGGGAAGGGTCACCACAAACAGGGGACACGCATCTCACCCAACCTCTGCTCCATCCCTTCTCATCACACGCCTTTCTTTCTTCTTCATACAGGCCAAGCTGGCACACAACAGATGCAAGAGATCGCAGCCTGGGGGAGGGACGACCAAAATCATTGCCCTGGTAAGTTTGAGGAGGCTGCAGCTGAGCTGGCTGGGAAGGACAGGGATCACTCCTGTGGGGAAGGGGAGATCAGCCTTTCCCAGCAACCTAGTACAGATCACAGCTCCATCACTTCCTCAAATCCTAACATTCACAGTGAGTCACATGCAGTCTTATCTAGCTCATGCTCATTAACTGAAACTCTATTTTCTAGGCACCAGCAGAATGAGGCCTCCAAGCCAGTCCAGCACGAGTGTGAGCCCCTGGACCTCATCCGAAGAGGAAATTCCGGAAGAACTGTGATGGTGCTCATATACACCCTCCATCAGCCCAGTGACACACACGTTGGTGGGGCACAGCTGTAGATTAGGCTCGGGCTCACTTTCTGGGGAACACCTCACTGACACATCCCTACAGCAGTCAGAGCCAGGGACAGCCCAGGTCTCCGGCATTCAGCGGGCTGCTGGAGACCAGCCACCTGCTCAGATGCTGAGCCTCTGGAAGCAGCCGGAAAATCAATGCTGGAGATGCAGCAACAGACAGTGGAACATCAGGCAGAGATTTGACAGTCACTCAGCAGACTAGAGCAAACAATGGAGGAGCCCATCTGCATTCTGTCCAAGACATGCCAGCACCTCGAGGTCACAATGGGAAGGCTGGCGACCACCATGGTAACCTTGGACCAGCAGGTCTCTCCATGGCCACACACCCTGTTGGCACCATCAAGATGTAGGCGACATGGGGCCAAGGCACCTTGATCTCCCTCCAGGTGCACCATCTCCTGCAGGAGTCAGGGCTGGGCCCTCCGGCACCCACAAGGAGGATGAGTGTCAGCCGGAATCCCCAGGGGCCTCCCCTCAGGACACTCCCAGGGTGTGCAGCCGCTCACAGCCCTCTGCCAGTGACCCCATCCACTCCAGCTTCTCAGGCCGCCGAGGGCACTTCTGCCCCTGAGCAGGTGACCCTTATCAGGCCCGGGCCCTCCAGGCTTTTGGTCTCCAGAGGGCTTCTGCCAAGGTCATCATAGACATCAGGATGTAACGGTCAGCAGGCTGCCTTCACCTCTGCTGTGGATGTCGGGGCATAGTGGTAGAGCTAGGAAATGTTTGAAAAATTGATGTCACTTTTGGGGCACAGGTGTGTTATACATGTATAAATACATTGTACTTTTGCAGATACATTTGATGGTTATGTGAATGTCTTTGGCAACTGACGGCATCGTGATTTTGTTCTTTGGAATCCTCTTATTTCGAGGTTTAGCAATCCTCCCACTCAATGTTAGTGTCCCACTGTGAGATTCACATCCCTGTGATGCCAACTTCAGTTGAACTAGTCTCCACACCCTTGTGTGATGTCAGGGAGATGTGCTTAAATCTTTATTTGAAGTGTGTGATGTAAGCATTCCTAACTCTTCTTCCTCAAGAAACACCATTGAGTGAGGGCAGCTCATCAGCTTTGTCTTCTAGCAGCATTTGTGTCTCCTCAGTGGTAATGGCAGAAGAAAAGACATGCACGGGAGGAGCAGATCCCTAGGCATGTCCCCATCTCAGTCACAGCAGTGCTTGCATCATTAGATAGCGGCGAAGCCGGTGAATCTCGCAGCCTGGCTATCTTCCTCCAGAGCAAACCTGACATTATGATGGGCCTTCCTATAAAGGGCACCTGTGGCCTTCTTTATGCATCAATGTGTTGCGGACTGAGAGATGCCGCATAGGTCCCCTGCTGATCCTTGGAAAGAACCAGAAGCTAAGAAATTTAACGCTGCAATCACCTTCAAAACCACTGACAGGGGATACTCTCCAACTCCACATGACGTCAGGTCTTCATGAAGAACATGTTGTATGTGATGTACCAGAGCCCAGGACAAGCACAAATGTGCACAGCATTGCCTCTCATCTGTAAATAGGAGTCCCTCCTACGATAAACCCTAAGTCTGGTAAGTTGTTGCTGTTGTCTGGGTCTCTCCTCCTGACCCTCCTGTTCATGCTCTGGCTCTGCTTGACCACGTCCCTCCTGCTGGAGCTCCACACAGAGTTGTCTCTCCCTCCTTCACCTTTTCCATTCCATTAGGACCATGACAAAAGCAGCATTGCACCCTGGATCCATATCTGCTTTTGTCTTCTCCCTGAAAGGAAACATTGAAGACAATGATTCAAGGGGCAAGAAAGTGAAGCTTAGAGATTGACACATGTAGAAACTGTAAGGGTCCATAGTTTTTACTGCCCTACTTGCACGGTGGCTGATGCAGCCTTGTCCCTGAGACAGTAGCACACACATCGAGGTGACCAGGATGGCATCGCAGATATGTAACATCTTGAGCCCTGCATGGGATGTTAAAGTTTAATTGACATGAGTGACCCAACCTAGCTCAGTGCTCCAATCTCTGATGTGGCATATTAATGACCAATCTGTTGCTCATGGTCAATGAATGAATGTCCTTTGCCTGTTAGGAGTGTCAAATCTGGTGAACACATGGCAGGCCTTCATTGATGGAATGCCATATATGATGCAGCTGTGCTTCCTTCACAATTGCCTACATTCCCAAATTCTACATTCCTATGTGTTACCCTTGAGATGCAGTGACTGTGATGTGAAGCCACTGAGTTCTGAGCAGTTCTTTAACAATGCTAATGAAGCCATTGGTTTTCAGTGGCTTTCATCATAAGGAGATCTTCCTCCTTTCTTTCTAGCAGACTCCTCTGGTAACAAGAGGTTAGAAGGCGATCCCAGAAAAGCACACTTGAGTTCACCCTTCCTCCTCACTGCCATTCCGCAGCCTTCCCTCCCCATTGCCCCCATCGTGTTCATCAACTCCACCCTTGCCTCACAGCCCACCTCCAGTTGAAGTGCTAGTTCCTGAAAGTGGAGGCCTGCATGAGTACCACAGCACAGTGGTGTTCTTCAGGACAATGTAGGCAGGAGCTGGAGCAGACCAACTCTACAGCCCCAGCTGAATGGCGTTCATCACAACAAGACTGGCGCAGCACTATGGAAGGTAGGCTATGTATGTTCTGCTCACCTTAAAGTTACCAGTGAATTGAGGTCCAACTTGTGCACACCACCCCTTTTCAAATGGATTTGAGGCTGATGTGATTTCCAACAAGATTGGAAGGCCCGACAAGATTCCTGTGAGCAGCTGTTTAAATGAGCATTCATGACATGTTAATGAATGCAAATGGTGTTCACGCCATTGGCCAACGGGATAACCGACCCGTTAATAAACATTAATCGGAAGAATTACGAACTGTTTTTATGCCAGCGGATTTCCGACTTTTTGCCTGCCACAAAACCCCCCATGGGTGGGATAGGGAAAATTTCACCCTGTGAATGGGTGGATAATCTCCCAAAGGAATTTATTCTCCCTACATACATTATCACTAGGTTTTTATTCAGTGTTCTGGGTAACACACTGAACAATCAACAACATCAAATTATATTTATAAATCCAGGCTGGTGGAATGGGTGAATACCGGGCAGATGAAATTTAATGCAAAGAAGTGTGAACTGATACATTTTGGTAGGAAGAACAGGGAGAGGCAATATAAAACAAAGGACACAATTCTAAAGGGGGTGCAGGGGCAGAGGGACCTGGGGTTGCATGTGCACAAATCATTGAAGGTGGTAGGGTGGGGTGAGAAAGCAGTTAATACAGCCTATGGCATCCTGAGCTTTATAAATAGAGGCTTAGGGTATAAAGCGAGAAAGTTATGAGGGCCTTTATAAAACATTGGTTCAGCCTCAACTGGAGGTAACGTTCACTTCTGGACACCACACTTCAGAAAGTTTTTTGAAGGCATTAGGGAAGGTGCAGAAACAATGTACAAGAATGGTTCAGTTGCATGGTTAGATTAGAGAAGTCACTAAGTAACTGATTCTCCTTAAAGAGAAAGTTGAGAGGAGATTTGAGAGGTGTTCAAAATCATGTTGTCATCATTGCCATTCCCTCAAAACAAGGATGACATCTGCCAGGCTTCATGATTTGTGTGTCAACAGATCAATCGTGGAGCCACAGGTCTTTGAGA
Source organism: Carcharodon carcharias (assembly GCF_017639515.1). NCBI lineage: Eukaryota > Metazoa > Chordata > Chondrichthyes > Lamniformes > Lamnidae > Carcharodon > Carcharodon carcharias. Next base: position 206,805,604 of record NC_054468.1, read on the forward strand.
AGACAGGACAAGAATTGCCCTGAGGAAGGGGACGGTTCTCAAGCTGGGGTTCTGCTCTCTCTCTCTCTCTCTCCTTCCACTTACATCAATTCTCCGTGGCAGAGTTTATGCAGTCAGTTTCTGACTGTGTTGATGGATGAGGCGGCACCACGTGGCACATTTGGCGGCAAATTCCTCCCGTACACCCATGTCAATTTGTCCCCCTTTCAACGAGGCCTTCAGAGTATCCTTAAAACATTTTCTTATTCCTTTTAAAGTTGGGTGCCATCTTTAAATTGTGAAATGAGGATCTGCTTCGGCATGCAGATGCAGTATCCAGACCAGCAGGGCTGATTTCACATGAACATGGCTGCAATTTTAGGGGAATTGGCTTTGGTGGGGATGCTGGAAGTAGGAATTAAAACCAAGAGGACAGAGTAGGAAGAGAGATGCTGTTCTTATTTGCAGAAGGGTCAAGGAACCAGAGGACACTGATTTAAGGTGATTGGCAAAACAAGTCAAAGGCAACATAAGGGCAAATTTTTTTATGCAGAGAGTGATTAAGATGTGGAAGCATTGCCTGAGATTGTAATGAAGCCAGATTCGATCAAGGCTTTCGAAAGGGAATTGGATCATTATCTGAAAAGGAAAAAAAACGCAGGGCTATGGGGGAAAGGGTGGGGGACTAGACATAGCTGAATTGATCTTGCAGAGAGCTGGCACAAACAGGAAGGGCTGAATGGCCTCCTTCTGTGCTGTAATCATTTTATGATTCTATGATCCTATGTTGGATAAAGTAGGTAGAATGGTGGGCTGAGAACAGCTTCCTCAAGAAGAACCTTGCTGGAGCAGAAGAAATCCTAAGACTCACTGTTCATTAATGACGCCATTATATTCTCACTATTGCCTCTTCAGCATGTTTGTAACGGAACAATAATTGGGGACCTGCATGGTAACTAGCCACCACTTCATTCATCAAGAGAGTCTATATCCGGAGATATAGACAGGTTAAGTAAGTAGGAAATAAAATGGCAGATGGAGTTTAAGGTGGGAAAATGTGAACTTGTCCACTTTGGTGGGGAGAATAGAAAAGCAGTAAACTATTTAAATGGACAGAGATTGCAGAACTCGGTGGTACAGGTGGATTTGGGTGTCCTGGTACCTGAATCACAAAAAGTTAGTAAGCAGGTATAAAAAGTGATTAGGAAGGCAAATGGAATGTTGGCATTTATTGCAAAGGGAAGGGAATATAAAAGTGGGGAGGTTTTATTGCAACTGTACAGGGCCTTGGTGAGACCACATCTGGAATACTGTGTAAAGTTTTGGTCTCCTTATTTGAACGAAGATATAGGGGAGGATTTTCCCCTCGGCGGGTGGGCACGGCGGGCAGCCCCAGGAGCAGCCAGCCAGTGTGAAACGCACGCTGATAACCTCAACGCTGCCTGGGTGGGGAGGGAGCAGTGCCAGCTCTGAAGTGTGCGCATGTGTGGAGGTGTGCTCAGTGAAAGCTCCCTGAAGGCACAGAGCTGCCTCAGGGAGCTAAAGATTTTTAACATGAGGAATAAAGATTTTAAAAATAAGGAAAACATGTCATCGCACGTGACTCTGTCCCATGAACAGGGACATGTGAAGTACGTATTTTAAAATTTTTTATTGTTTTTTTAGTCACTTTCAAAACCTCATCCTGCCCATGGATGAGGTTTCACAAAAAATACAAAGGCCACCTGACCCATTCACCCACCCACCAACCATAAGGTTGGATGGGCAGCGAAAAATTCAATTTAATTAATTGCTTAAGGACCTTAATAGCTCTCTTAATTGTTGGCGAGTGCACTGCTGACTCTTGCACGTGCCCACTGACCGAAATATCACACGATCGCGCGATGAAGTTGGGACGCCCGCCCGATGATATCGTTCACTATTTCACACTCGTGCGTGTCAGGTGCGTGCCCACATGCCCAGCTGAAAATCCTGCCCATAATTGTGTTAAAGCAGTTCAGGGGAGGTTCACTCAACTCATCCCTGGGAAGAGGCGCTTATCTTATGAAGGAGAATTGGACAGATTAGGACTATACCCATTGGAATTCAGAAGAATGAGAGGTGACTTTACTGAAACATATAAGATCCTGAGGGGATTTGATAGGGTAGATACCAGGAGGATGTTTTCACTTGTGGGAGAGACTAGAGCCATGGGACACAGTTTAATCATAAGAGGTTTACCATTTAAGATGGAGATGAGGAAAAATTCTTTCTCTCAAAGGCTCATTAGTATGTAAAATTCTCTTCCCCAGAAAGCAGTGGAGGCTGGATCTTGAACTTATTCAAGGCAGAGTTAGACAAGGAAGGCAAGGGTTATGGGGACAGCAAAGTGGAGTTGAGACACAACCAGATCAACCACGATCTTGGAACAGTGGAGCAGGATTGGAGAGCTGAATGGTCTACTCCTGCTCCTAAGTACTATGTCCCTATGAAACTGCATAGCTATTCACCACCATCCCTAATCATGGAGGAAACCATGTGATTGCTCACCCCAAACCCCACTTACAGAGGAATTCTGCATTGACATTCACCAGCATACGCACTCACCAGGGAAACTGCACAGTTATTCAGTAACATCTCTCATTCACAAATATTCTGATCACCATTTCCAATTCACTTAAGTAGCGAGAATTAAAGTATCCCAAACTCACTAAGATTAGTTAAATCCACTGGATGAGATTTTAACCCATTCCAAATCCATCCCCTGGCACAGTTAAAATTGGGCTCAGTAAGTGCACAATTACCTTCTGTTGTTCAATCAATACTGATAATCAAGATGCGAAGCAGTCCATCCAGAGCATTTTGTAAAGGTGATGACATTTGTTAACAAGTGCTCCTGTAAGCTATATATTTTATATTAGCATGCTGGTAGTGCAGTCACCACAACACTTTTAAAGTCCACTTTTAAAAATGGACTAGCCATATAAATACTGTGGCTACAAGAGCAGGTTAGAGGTTAGGAATTGTGCAATGAGTAACTCACCTCCTGACTCCCCAAAGCCTATCCACCATCTACAAGGCACAAGCCAGAAGTGTGATGGAATAAATACTCCACACTTGCCTGGATGAGTGCAGCTCCTACAACACTGAAGGAGTTGGACACCATCCAGGACAAAGCAGCCCGCTTAATTGGCACCACATCCACAAACATTCACTCCCTCCACCACTGACGCAGAGTAGCAGCAGTGTGTACCATCTATAAGATGCATTGCAGGAATTCATCAAGGCTCCTTAGACAGCACCTTCCAAACCCACGACCACTACCATCTAGAAGGACAAAAGCAGCAGATAGATGGGAATACCACCACCTGGAGGTTCCCCTCCAAGTAACTCACCATCCTGACTTGGAAATATATCGCCGTTCCTTCACTGTCACTGGGTCAAATTCCTGGAACTCCCTCCCTAACAGTACTGTGGGTGTACCTACACCACATGGACTGCAGTGGTTCAAGAAGGCAGCTCACCACCACATTCTCAAGGGCAATTAGGGATGGACAATAAAAACTGGCCCAGCCAGCGAAGCCCACATCCCATGAATGAATTTTAAAAAGCTGCTGTCATATAGGAAATACAGGAACCGATTTGTGCACAGCAACAAACAATCTGTTTGCCTTAGCTCTTCTTCAAAATATTGGCATGGCATATTTTACTGTAACTTGAGAGGCCTCAGTTTAACATCTAAATATCCTACAGTGCAGCACTTCCTTTGTATTGCACTGGAATGTTAACCTAGGTTTTATGCTCATTTCTCTGGACTGGGACTAAGATCATCAGCCTTCTCAGATGTGAGAGTGTTGTCATGCAGCCACATCTGACACCTAATTCTTATTGGATGGAATAGGCAGGATCCTACTTTTTTGTATCTTACTTAATAAGTCAAATTTGTTTCCTAATTTATAGATTGCAGAACATTTATCGGTGTTCTGGATGTCATATGCCACCATTCTGCCCAATTGTTTATGGTGACCAAATAAGTCAAAGTTTGTTTTTGTACATGGGACAATTGGATTTTTACCAATGTTTTGGAGATTGCATCCATTTTTCCATTAAAATCAGAAATCAGTGACCTTGCTAATCATTATGTGCCTGGATAATTGACCCCATTAAGACCTTTGGAACAACTAGAAAACCAAATGGGTAAAAACATAAAACAGCTTGTGAAGCGAGCTGTGGAATGTATTATTCTTTGCAACAAGCATATTTGATGTAAAGTTTGCTTCATGAATCCTGGCTATTCTAGTGGACTGGACTGCATAATAGAAAAATGCAGAGCACATGTTACATTCACACAGTTATTGTCATGGATTTATGGAAAATGGACAGTTTGCCTTTGAAACAAACTAGAGTTGAGAGATCAGGTGATCTCTTTTCTTTTCTGCCAATATACACAGAACTACACAAGGTTGGACACTAGCCTAATTGTCTGGACTAAGCATTAAAATGCAAACAACCTTTCATAGCATACCATTAAAATGCAACAGATCTTTCAAGTTGGATAAATGGCTGCATTGTCCAAAGATTTTCAGAAGCTAGGCTTGCAGAAATCTTGGCTACAAAATAGAATTCCAGATAATGGGTGTGAGAAGAAACCCATTCTATTGCAAGGAGATGCATATGGATGAAACTCAAACACTACTGTGTGTCAATGCCCAAGTCATCAGAGACCATTTATCTGGACAATGGAAAACAAATACTATGTTCACTTGACAGATACCAGGTTTTGATAAGGAACAATTATTAAGACACATTTAGAGAGCAGCCGCAGTCAGACAAAGAGGGAGAAAGAAACAGATCCAAACCAAAGGAAGGATCCTGCCTTGGGCCAATCAGCAGACAGAGAACTGGGGCTAGCCTATACCTACCAATTTGAAGAACAAAACAAGATTTTAGCTACAGGGTGTAAGGCTCTTAACCAGGGGGTCTCACTATCCTTTAGGGTCCTCACTCCATACTTGATATCAATGACATGAAACAAACTATGGATACAATTTCCACTTTATGTGGAAAACCTTTATTAACTAAGCAATACTACACACTAACAACACTTCTTGTTTAGTAAGACCTGCATGCAGGAGCTCATTCCTGGGTGTTCGGTACACTGAGCGAGTTCCTTCACATAATTTTCCATGACTGACCAAATCACACTCGCTGGTTGCAGCAGCAATGTCCTTGGGAGCTGTGGCTTTATTCCTTTCTGATCCTAGTATCTCAGCATACAAGGTAATGTCTTAAATCAAGACATCTGAGTAGATTATCAATCCCACCCTGGCCAAGTAAAGACAACCTGTACATGGTCATTTCCTGCTCTTAGCAGGAGGTGTCCAGGTACCTGCCAGCAATGGATGTGATTTCTGTACCTTGGTAAAGCAGGAAGAAAGCCATTCACACATACCCAAGAGGCCATTGTCTGGGTCAGTCTCTATAATCAGGATGTCTGGTGGTTAGCCACCATCCCAGTAGCATGTCCTGACACATCAGTGTCTGCGTATCCTTGTCCAGTCTTTATTTTGTAAAAGCCTCAGAATTGATGTCTTCAGTCAAAAATCTTCTCCCTTCATCAGATGTCCTCCGCAGTCCATGTTCCTACCACCCGGTCCTGACCTCAGGACATTGGTCCACTTCACAACTGGTTACATTTTGACACAAGTATAAAGATAATACACATTAAAAAGAAACTAAGGGAGGCCTTACAGCTTCACAGAAATACACAAAATATCAAAATGCCTTACAAGGGATTCAACCGCACCTTAACTGGAGAGAAGCCAGAAACCTGCTACTGCAAGCAGTAAGCCACTGTGAATACATAGCTAGAAACCTCCAACCTGCACTTCTTCAGTGAACCAAAAGGGAGTCATCAGGCCTGCAACATTTCAATCTCCCATCTCGACAGTATCAAGTATAACATTGAATTTTTGGATTTTTAAAACCTAAGGACATGCTACCTCTTTTGTACTCACCTTTGCTTGTGTGTGTGTGTTTGTGCGTGTGTGAGTGGCTGATGTTGCAAGTACATTTGGATATTGAGAAATAAACGTTTATCCTTTTTTAAAAAACTTATGAGGAAACATGTCTTTTGTCTGTTCTTAAGAGTTACAGCACTCAAGTAATTAAAAAACACTTTTCCTTCACAAACACATCTGTCTCTGGTCAACTGAGAGATGAAAAAAAGGGGAACTCCCTACCATCTCTCCCTGAACATAACACACCACAACACTGTGGAGACAAGATGCATGTAACTAGGGCCAGGATTTAACTGCCTCTCCCACCCGGCGGGATATTATGGTCCCGCCTAAGTGAATGGAGGTTTAAATGGCTCTCTGCATCCACCAGGCGGAGACACGCTGCAGTGGGGCCGTAAAATCCTGGCCCTAGGTGTCAGAGCATGTGAATCTGATATCCAGGGGAAGTTCAGTAGAAGTTGTACAATTTTTAAAAGGAGGACACGTTTAAGGCAAGAATAGCACTGCAAAGGAACAGCACAGGAGAGAAAGTGAAGGAATCCATAATTAGTAGATTTATATAAAATAGATGTTACATTATTTAGAGAAACCTTTACCATGATAAAGCAGGAAAAATAGCAGAAAAGAAAATTGGAGGCTTATGAAAATTACGTGATGCTATGATAGCATAGAAGGAACTACCATGGGCCAAATCTGCTATAATCTATATTGTGCTTACATTTAAAGACAAAACTTGCACATAATAGTGATGGTGTACCCAACCAACAGAAACTCTCACCACATTTGTTAATATTTACTGTTTAATATGCAAGAAGAGGCCTTCAAATGTTCTGGACCTAAGAAAATTGGTACATGTATCAAATAATATGTACTATATTAATTGTATATTCAATGACTTGAACGACGTTTTCCATCTTGTATACAAATGCATGATGGTGCATGTAATGACAGTGTAGTGCCCCAATGGATTGGGGTTTTATGTACTCACTATATCTCATCTGCTATTTCTGAAAAGGAAGTAAAAACAAGTGATTGTAAACGCACATACAAAGAGAAAGACTCACAACTCCACCAACTATTACATCCACAGTTACATTAAGCACCTGTACAGATACGTGCCAATAATATAGGAAATATACAATGTAGAATATCGAGACTGAGGATGCATGGGGCACTACTGATGAAGGGATGAAAGTGGCAGGTTTTGATACCCAGTCAATACAGTAGATAGAGAGTGGAGGGTCAGTGTGTTTATCATCCTTTCTGAATTACCTGGGAATATAGGTCTAGTTCTTCAATATAATGTATTGCATTGTCACTTAGCTCCAAGCAATCAGCTGTGAAAGTCATTATGGCAAGGATGTGATTAAACAGAGAAATATCAACTCAAACTGCAGTGGTAATCTCTGAATCATTGCCCAATTGTCTCAAAAAGCAAGATCCTAGAGCCCATCAGCAGGGATGCAATGACAGTCAATAACACTGCAGTTTAGTAGGACCACCCGTTATGAATGCTCCCAGTAGTGCCATGGAGTTTTTGGAGTAGAATGTACTCCAGAAAGCAGTCACTTTGAGGATGGCTAAAGACAACCAGAAGAAAGGGATTCAGAGAAGTCAGAGATGCTTCAAGAGACGAATGGGCACCATTATGAGTTGGCCTCCAGCAGGAACTTGCAAGGAAAGGTGTAGGAGCATGCTGTTGGAGCATGTGTCAGTGGCAATTCTGTGTCACCATATTATCTGGCAACAACCCGGGGTTGAGCATATAACTGGCATAGCAGATTAGCTGCCTATGAAAGAGGCATTACAATTGAGCCCAATTCTGTCTCAGGAAGCAATAAGCACGAATAGATTCTTGGTATTGATGTTAGTACATCAGAGTTAGCCACAGGATGAGATATTCTACATATCATGCATTATCCTAGCAGTCACCTTTGACAAGTGAAGCATTTCAGAACCAGGCACATAAACCAAGCATATGAGTAAGATCATGGCTCACAAGGGGTAAAACACATGAGGGCTGAAACACTGAAAAAAATCAATTCACATTTAATATATCTTTCTGTCTGCATTTTTTACTGTGTAGAAAAGAAAGTGTCTTCTGAAATATTTTACCAGATTGGTAAACAGAAATCTGATGAAAGATTCAGTGACACCAGCACCCCGGTTCAATGTATGGTGTGGTGCTAAGCCAAAACTTCCTAGCTTTAAAATCTGTTTACAGTTGAGTTAATGAAAATCTGTCAGGGAAGTAATTAATTAATGTCACATAGCTAGAGAGGGGAAGAAACATCCAATAATTCAGCTTGTGAATGCTGTACTGAGATCCCAACAGGAAGGTGTGCTTGTGTGGACATTAGACAAAGAGAGAATTGGGATCAATTGTGATGTCCCTTGGAATGGAATGACCTGTTAACACTCACCATCCAGAGCCACATATGAAGAACAGCCACTGATGAAAGATACTGGAGGAAGCCGTTGTTTGCAGAACTGTACTATAGGGTGAGGCAACAGGGTAAATTTTTAACTTATCACTCAGATGGCACCGTGCGATTTCCCTCAAAATGAAAATCAGGCAGTTTGTGTAACGGACAGCCAATCTGCATCTCCAGCTGTCCACCCAGATGGAAAGTTGAAAATCTAGCCCAACAGCACAACATCGCAAACTGAGAAAGCAAAGTGGAAAAATACCGAGGGTGCAATGATGACATTGTCGGAGGACAAGGCCAGCATGAATCAAAGGCATGAACCATCTAACCTTGCTTGACCCTAACACTGATGTCAGACATATGTAGTGCTCCATTTCCTGGGACTCACTTTGGTGAGGTTGCTGGTGAACAGTTAACTCCCAAAACTTCCTTCTCATGTAAATCTCAGCATGAGTAGTACCTTCAATAAGCCTTTGAGCTGTTTCCAGTCATACTAAAATCGAAGGAAATTAATTTCTATCACCTTTCCAACCTTTATACATTGTAAAAAGATGAAGTGTAAATCACTGCAGAGAAATGAAACTTTGTTTTCTGACAAAACATATCAATAATGTAATTTTGTTTCTCATATATTTTGTATGCTTTGATGGAAAAGAAAACATATAATCGTCTCTAACTCCCTCCTCCACAGGTCATTTGCTTGCCTTGGATGCATCAACCTTAGAATTAGGAAAATTCTGTTGCAGATTCTTGATTGCCTCAGTCCTTCCTTTGTGAAAAGCTTTAAAAGTGAAAAACAGGACGAGGACAGCACAGGAAAGAAGAGGTTGATTTGCGCCATGTCAGTGTACATTTTATCCTGAATGTAAATACAATAAAGCAGCCTTTCTCTGGCTTTTCCACCTCATTGTCAATTGGAAATCAGGCCATTTAACTCGATTTAGGGGCCAAAACTCTGCTGCTTTTCTAATGCACTCCCGCTGGCCTACTCCATAAATGTTCTACCATGCCCCTGGAGGGTGGGGGTTGGGGGGGGGGGGGGGGGGGGGGGGGGGGCGGGGGTGGGGGGTGGTGGGGGGGAGGGGAGGGGTGGGGGGGGGGGGCGCTGGGGTGGGGTGGGCCTTGTGGGGTGGGAGCTCCCTTGTTTTTGACCAGGGAACCCGCTCCAGTGAGTGAAGGCAAACTTGCCAATCAGTGTGCACAAGTGGCCTGCCACGCCCCCACCCCCAAAGATATGAAAACCTATAGGCAGGACTTACTTATCTTTTTATGAAATGGGCTGGTGAGTACACTGGCAATCTCAATCTGATAGACCCCGGTACACCCTATCACCCACAAGTTGGTATTTCCAGATTCCTCTCTTTAATGGGTACCCAACATGTGCCCCGAGTGGTACAGTCACCAGCCATTAATATTAATCCTTGCTATTAATCTTTGGCAATCTTCTGCCTTCTGGCAGGTTTCCTTTAAATTCCTGCAGCAGCTCTGGTCAGTCAGTTTCTGAGGCTAATTACACTGGCATTTACTCAGCAGCTTGGCCACTTGCTAGGATTTCCATCTTTCCCAGTTAAAATCGGGGGGATCCCAATAACATCATAGTATGACAATGAGTTGAGTTCCACATTCTTATCTGGCCAACTTTTCTATTCCCACTGGCAGGATGAAAGGCCAATCCTGCTTTTCAAATCATATTGTCCTTTCTCCTGCCCTTTTTAACCTCGATAGTGTCTTACATTGTGGGCATTGGCCCTTTTCATAGGTTTCTCAAAATTATATGCAAGCTATTTTTAGCAATAGAATACACTGCATATATTTCTCAGTATTAAATGCCATCTGACTTTCATCTAACATCCAGATGCTGGATCTCTGTAGATCTCTTTGAACCATAGTTTTCGCAGAACATTTTGTTTCCCAAAAGCTGATGATTGCTAGTTTTATTTCCTTCACAGCTTTCATGTTCAATAATTTACTGTTAAAAGGGAACTGTCTTTTTCATTAAAAAGTGTTCGATAAACTTTCCTTCCTGTTTTTGTCGAACGCTGCATCATGTTGAAATCATTGTTAAAGAGTTGGAGTACCATTGTGCCATGAACAAAATTGCATGTGACACGATGTTGAAAATAACCTGCAGCTGCTACCCAGTTCTTCTTGTCAAAGGACAAAGCCACTACCTCTTTAGTTACAACTGAGGGGGAGGTTGTGGCATAGTGGTATTGTCACTTGACTGATATTCCAGAGACCCCCAAGGCAACATTTTGGGGACCTGGGTTCAAATCCCATCCATGGTGAAATTTGAATTCAATAAAAATCTGGAAGTAAAGGTCTAATGATGACCATGAAACCATTGTCAATTGTTGTAAAAACCCACCTGTTTACTAATGTCCTTTAGGGGAGGAAATCTGCTGGCTGCCATGTGACTCCAGACCCACAGCAATGTGGTTGACTCTTAAATGCCCCCTGACAAGGGCAATTAGGGATGGGCAGTAAATGCAGATCTAGCCAGTGATACCCACATCTCAGGAATGAATAAAAGAAAACTATACTTTATCCAGTTTGAGGAGAATCTACTAGCCAATCCCCTGCTCCATTATAGGGACAGGGAAGCAATAGAGGCACTAGAAAGCAAATGCTCAATACTACCTTTCCATATTTACACAATAATAATCAGCTCCCCACAGCAGAATCGTCCACCCATGTTTTTTGTGAGTACAATGCAGTCAGTGCCTGATTCGAAGTTTGTTTACACTGTGGAATGCAGTCAGCTGCGTTCTTATAGCACGTTTTCACTGTTTCTCCCAGCGCAACAGTTTTGTTTGTTTCCTGCTGTGACACGAAATAAGCATTGATTCCAGAATTAAGTTATTCTAAAACCCAAGGTAGCTTTATCACTGCAATCTTGGTGCTTTGAGCTAAAATAACCTTCGGAAAGCACAATTTTAACTGAAAATAAAACACTTGCAAATGTTAATTTAGGATATTGTTCATTTTAGGTAGGATACAGAGGTGAACCAAAAAAATCTCAAGATTCAGTAACTTAAATTTTGAAGCAAGTTTGAGATATTGGATCTTTTTGATCTTGCAGTGTCCACTGTGGCTCAGTTTGTAGCACTCTCAACTCTGACCTGGAAGGTTGTGGATTTAAATCCCACTCCCAGACTGGAGCCCAAATAATCTAGGCTAATAATCCAGTGCTGCATTGTTGAAGCCCCTGCCTTTTGGATGAGGCATTCAGTTGAAGTTCCACCTGCATTCTCAGGTGGATATAAAAATTCCAAATGCAGTGTTCAAAGAAAGACAGTGGCGTTATCCCTGGTATCCTGGTCAATATTTATCCCTCACTCAACATCACAAAAGCAGATCATTTGGTCATTATCACATTGCTGTTTGTGGGAGCTTACCATGCACAAATTGGGTGCAGTATTTCCTACATTACGGCAGTAACTACACTTCAAAAAGCGCTTGATTGGCTGCAAAAGCCTTGGAGACATGTTGTGGTTGTGAAAGGCGCTTTATAAATGCAAGTCTTGCTTTGAAATAGAAGCGACCTTGGTGATGATTTCAAGATTGTGAAGGTCATTTGCATGATTTGGTCCAGGCGACTTCTTCATTATGGTGAAGGGTTTATATGCCAGGGCACAGATTAAAAATAGAGTCATGGTGTAAGTTACTCAGAAAGCATTGAAACAGGCTGTACAATTGGGGTTGTTTGTGAATGGAAAGTACTAGGCCCTAACCCTAATCCTGATGTACAGTCTGTGCTGAATTAGCTGATCTCAGCCAGGGCAGTGGTTGGGGAACTGCCTTCTCCATTGTCCCTGAGTTAGAAATATGAAGTAAATACCCAGTGACCCCTGCTGGAAAGTGTGTTGGAACGTCTTTTGAGAATCAAGTTCAGGCATGGCGCCCTCTACTGTCAAATTGCCTCCTGACACTAACTTCCTCTTGTGGTGGAGACTAGAACGAGGGGACACCGTTTAAAAATAAGAGATCTCCCTCTTAAGATGGAGATGAGAACTTTCCTTTTCTCTCAGAGGGTCATTAGTCTGTGGAATTCTCTTCCCCAGAAAGTAGTGGAGGTTGGGTCATTGAACTTATTTAAGGCTAGGTTAGATAGATTTTTGACAGACAAGGGAATTGGGTGTAGTGTGTGTGGGGCAGTGGTGGGGATGCTGGGGGGCTGCAGGGGCAGACAGGAAAATGGAATTGAGACCACAATCAGATCAGCCATGATATTATTGAATGGTGGAGCAGGCTCGATGGGCCAAATGACCTTCACCTGCTCCTAAATCCTGTGCCCCTATAGCGATACAGAACCTGGATGAGGTACCGAAGGATTGGTAGTTCCTCTGGAAGCATACATCCCCTGTGGACCATAACCTCAGGAGGGGAGGGAGCTACAGTAACATTCATATCACAGAGCAGGAAGGTCAGATAATATCAGAAATAAAATATATGAAGAACAATGCTGCAGCAATAATCCGGTGACAGAAAATATAGAGTTACTTCCTGCTTAATGAGAAAATAATGGATCTATAAACCTTAAAAAGTGCTGCTCCCTAAATGTTGTCCCAAAGTACAAATATTTGTTGTCTGGTTATGCACTTCAGTCGAGTAAATTGTGCTGATGCTGAGATTATATTAAACAATTTGAATCCTGCTCACTAAGTGAGAAGAATCTCATTAACTACACAGCCGATTTGACAGTTTACCTGTCACAACAAGCTGTTTCGGTAGCCTGACAGGTGGCGCTCCGCTTGACTTTAATACAGAGATTTCCATGCCTGAGGGTGGGCAATCTCGCTGTGCCTGCTACATGTACCCACCGCAACAGGAGCAGACATCACACTGACAGATGGGACAAGCAAAACCATCCCCCCCACACCCACCCTCAGCAAGTTAAAGAAGAAAGAAAATAAAACACATGACCGCGTTAAAGTTGGGGGTGTTTGATTTTGTGAACTGATGTCACCGAGGCACAATTGTGGAATTGCTAATGTGCTGGCTGAAGGTGCGGTGTGTATGTTTATTGTGACTTCGATCAGTTCAGCTCTGCACTCCCATTTCTTGGCTCTCAGTCCTGTATTGGAGAGCACACAGACTGCAGTGTATCAGCAGACTTGTCGCATCCTCCACAGTTCACAGGCTCCAAATACCAAGCTCGACAGCACTGTTTCCTGATTTACCTTGTTCTCGCCCCTTTTTTGAACTGTATGTATGACCCTCTGTGCAAGCATACTTAATCCTGTGTGCTCAGTGTTATACACTGAACGCTTCGCCTGCTCCACCCACACACACACACCCCCCCACCGCCCCCCCCCCAACCCCCCACCACCACCCTTCCCAAACAGTATAAATTTAATCACATTTCCACTTCTCTTCAGCTCTGAAGAAGGGTCATATGGACTCGAAACGTTAACTCTGTCTCTCTCTCCACAGATGCTACCAGACCTGTTGAGTTCTTCCAGCATTTTCTGTTTTTGTTTCAGATTTCCAGCATCCGCAGTATTTTGCTTTTATCTCGGAAATAGTTCTTGATAAACGGACGGTGAAATATAATACTTGTGATTGTGTTGAACATGTCATTTTGGAGCAGGGGCTCTTGCAAGGCCCGGAACTGCTGGTTTCTGTTTAAACTGCTGGCATCTGAGTTTTGTTCCGTCAGTAACTCTGCACATCTGGCACCACATGGTGCTTCAAATACTTCAATTGCAGATGCAGCCCAAAAGGAGGTTTAATTAAACTTCTGAAACAATTATCAGTAATTAAAGGGGCAAGTTTCTTCTTGATGGATGGAAATGTCACAGAACAAGTCCAGGCGTATCTTTATAAGAATGATGGTTTATTATTTTCTTTAAAAGTTTCTTTTCTGCGGAATGTTGTAACTCACATCAGTTTATGGTGCCATAGGCTTCAGTAACAGCTTAAATTTACACAGCACATATCACATAAAAGAGCATCGGAAAGCATTTTACAATTTGGTGCTAAAATTCCTTGGGGGCCAGTTCTCTGCTTCTTTCCCCTCTGTTAAGAACAGCCAAACTTTTGTCACTTTTTGTCTCTTTCTTTGGCTTGACCATAAGACCATAAGACGTAGGAGCAGAAGTAGGCCATTTGGCCTATCGAGTCTGCTGTGCCATTCAATGAGATCATGGCTGATCTGATAATCCTCAACTCTACTTTCCTGCCTTTTCCCCACAACTCTCAGTTCCCTTATTGATTAAAAATCTGTCTATCTCCGCCTTGAATATACTTAACTACCCAGCCTCTACAGATCTCTGCAGTAAAGAATTCCACAGATTAACCATCCCCTGACAGAAAAAATTCCTCCTCATCTCTGTTTTAAGTGGGCGCCCCCTTACTCTCATATTATGCCCTCTGATCCTAGACTCTCCCACAAGGGGAAACAACCTCTCAGCATCTACCCTGTCAAACTCCTTAAGAATCTTATATGTTTCAATAACATTGCCTCTTATTTTTCTAAACTCCAATGAGTACAGGCCCAACCTACTCAACCTCTCCTCATAAGAAAATCCCTCCATACCCAGATCAACCTAGTGAACCTTCTCTGGACTGCCTTCAATGCCAGTATATCTTTCCTTAGATACGGGAACCAAAACTGTTCACAGTAGTCTAGGTGTGGTCTAATTAGAGTCTGGTATAGTTTTAGCAAGACTTCCCTATTTTTATATTCCATTCTCTATGAAATAAAGGCCAACATTCCATTTGCCTTCCCTATTACCTGCTGAACTTGTGTGTTAGCTTTTTGTGATTCATGCACGAGGACTCCCAAATCCCTCTGTGCTGCAGGTTTCTGCAGTCTTTCTCCAATTAAATAATAATCAGGTCCTCTATTCTTCCTGCTGAAGTGCATAACCTCACACTTTCCCACATTATATTCCATCTGCCAAGTTTTTGCCCACTCACTTAACCTGTCTATATCCCTATGAATACTCATTGTGTCAAGCTCACCACTTGCCTCTCCACCTATTTTCTGTCATCCACAAAATTGGCAATAGTACATTCACTTCCCTCATCTAAGTCATTAATATATATTGTAAATAATTGTGGCCCCAACACTGATCCCTGTGGCACTTCACTAGTTACAGGTTGCCATAGTGAAAATGCCCCCCTTATCCCAATTCTCTGCCTTCAATTAGTTAGCCAATCCTCAATCTATGCTAATAAACTACTCCCAACATCACGGGTTCTTATCTTATTAAGTAGCCTTGTGTGTGGTACCTTATCAAACCCCTTTTGGAAATCCAAATATATTACATCTACTGGTTCCCTTTTATCTATCCTGCTTGTTACCACCTCAAAGAATTCTAATAAATTTGTCAGGCATGATTTCCCCTTCATGAAGCCGTGCTGACTCTACTTGATTATATTATGCATTTCCCAACATTTTCCCAATGACTGATGTTAAGCTAGCTGGCCTGTTTTCTGTTTTTTGTCTCCTTCCCTTTCTGAATAAGGATGTTACATTGGCAGTTTTCCAATCCTCTGGGACTTTTCCAGAATCTAAGAATTCTTGGAAGGTTACTACCAGTGCATCCACTATCTCTGTAGTTACTTCCTTTAATATCTTAGGATGCAACCCATCAGGTCCAGGGGGCTTATCGGCCTTTAGCCCCATTATTTTCCCTAGCACTTTTTCTCTAGCAATAGCTATTGTATTTATTTTCTGCCCTCCTTTTGCTCCTTGATTAGTATTTTTGGAATGCTATTAGTGTTTTCTACCGTGAAGACTGATGCAAAGGATTTATTCAATCCTCTGCCATTCCCTGGTTCCTCATTATTATTTCCCCAGCCTCATTCTCTAAGGGGCCTATGTTCACTTTGTCCTCTGTCTTCCTTTTTATATATTTGAAGAAACTTTTACTGTCTGTTTTTATATTACTTGCTAGTGTACCCTTAAAGTTTATTTTCTCCCTCTTTATTTATTTCTTGGTCATCTTTTGTTGGGTTTTAAAACTTTCCCAATCCTCTGGTTTACCATTAACCTTTGCCACATTTTATGTTTTTCTTTTCACTTTGATTCTATCCTTAACTTCCTTGGTTAACCATCGTTTACTCCCTTCCTAGAATCCTTCTTCCTCACTGGGGTATATCTTTGTTGTGAGTCATGAACTAGTTTCTTAAATGTCTCCCATTGCTCATCAACTGTTTTTTTTTTTTGCTAAGCTCCTTTCCCAGTCCACTCCAGCCAATTTTGCTCTTTTGGCTTGGCGTCAGTCTTGTTTGATGACATCGCTGTGAAACAATGTCTTTCTATGTTAAAGTTGTTGTTGCATTAGTGTTCATTGTATTCAATGATATGAATTCAAATGTAGCAAACATCACTGGCACAGCGATACTCCGATCACACGGGTTTGTTAGCAATGTAATTTAGATTCTATTGATTATTGATCTGTGTCGAGTTGCTGCACAAAAAATCTGCCTCATAACTGTTTCGATTAATGTGCTAGATAAAATGATTCAAGGATTCACAAAGGATCAGCACCTGGCAGTAGTGAAGGAGCAACATCCTTTTGTCTTTTCGCCCATCCCTGGTTGTGTGAGTTTATAGGCTAAAGGATGCAGCTGCATGTGGAGTCCAGTTGCAAGTCAGTCAGACGTTTATTACTAGTGTTAGTGCAGCAACATCAGGAAAAAGGGCCTTTACATTCCATCCATTTTTGGTATTTCTATACCAGCAAATCCCCTGATTTCCATCCCAAAAGCCAATCACCTGAATTCACAATCGGCAATTCAGCTTTTCCGATAATCTGCCCACTGAATCCTCATGCACCTGGTTTTTAAATATATTTAAGTGGCTGACACTAGTGCTGAAATTTTTCTGCTTTTTATATTCAGAATGCACTCAGGGTAAGTAAAAACAGCATGTATAAGAGGTGGCTTTTGGCAGGATCAGTGGAGAGTGGCCAAAAGTTTGAGCACTACATAGAATTTACAGCAGCGCAATTGGCCTATGCTGGTGGTTATGCTTCACATGAACCTCTTCCTGCTCTACTTCATCTAACCCTATCTGCATATCCTTCTATTTGTTTCTTCCTCATGTACTTGTCTAGCTTCGCCTTAAATGCATCTATGCTATTCACCTCAACTATGTGGTAGCAAATTCTACATACTAGCTAGCCTCTGGGCAAAGAAGCTTTTTTTCCCCTGTTTTCCTAATTGGATTTATTAGTGACCAACTTATTTTTATGCCCACTAGTTTTGGAGTCCCCCACAAATAGAAATATCTTCTCCATGGCTACCCTATTGCAATTGGGAATAAGACTGCCAGAATATATTGCAGCCCTGCCTCCCCGCGCAGTGGCTGCTTCACAAGATTGTGTATGGCTGATGTTCTGAGGAGGAAAACGGGATGCACTGCTGTCATGGGAAGTGGCATCCTCAGACAGATCCATTCCAGTCATTTCATTCCACTGGGCTCTGGATCCATATCCATACAATTTAGTGGCATGGCTTGTCTAATGGCAGCTAACAAATTCTGATAGCCTTGAGGCCTGCAACCTGGACCCGAGGGTCTTAAAGCTGCCGTGCAGATTGTTGTGCAATCGCTCACCTACTGCAGCCAGAGCTGTAATCTGTGCTTCGAAGGAGGAGGAGGCAATAACTGGTCCCCAAGTCACTTCTTAGATGGAGGTCTACTGCACAAGGCATTTTAGTGCAGTACTAAGGGAGTGAGGCATTGTTAGAGGTGCCATTTTTAAGATGCGTTCTTAAACTGAGACCCCATCAGGCTACTCGAGTGGTTGCTAAAAAAAAACCCTGTAAATATCATCCTGTGAACTGCACTCTGGAATGTAGGCATTCATATCAAATATTGAAAGTAATTTCAGACATTGTGAGGGGAGATATATTTTAAGTCATGGGTATTTAGTACACTGAATTAATGGTAGGTAACTGTTCTGTTACCTTGCTTGACCTGGTAAGATCATTAAACTTCTTTCTATATTGTTTCTAGGTACATGATGGCATTCACATTGGTCATCACCTCCTGCATTCTTGTTGGGCAACTTACCTGGAGGTTTTGCTTTGCTCCTCTTGCCCTAAAGAATCCTTTCCACCCCTCCCCCACCCACCCCGCCACCTTCCTGCACATCACTTTCCAAGTCAGCATTTATTTGCACCTGCTAGAGAAAGAAGGCATTTTGTTCCCTGAAGGATTGGTTACAATCATCTTTACAAAATTAAGGGGGCTACCTTGCCAACCTTGAATACCCTTCTACCTTTAAATCTGACAGCAGCACACGATTTCTTTTTCACCCAACAACAAGATGTGCATTTTCCTTGGCAGGAGTCCCAGAAAATTATGAAAGTAACATTGAGCTATTCAATGTACACATTCAATGTAGGACCATCCCACTTCTGGTTGAGCTTACACCAGTGGTCTGATAAAGGCATGTCCTATTCATAACCTTTAAAAACATGAGCTGTACTCAGTGTGGAATCTTCTGGAACTGACCTTTCTTTGAAAATTGGTAAATAAAAAGCTGCAAAATATGACCTGCTTTGGCCTGTGGATTCAAAAATTGTCACACTATCTCAAAAGGACAAAAGAGCATGTTCCAGACTGAGAAGTGCCAATACCCATATCCTGAGACCACCCAAACTGCACTCCTGACCCAATTGGGCCGTTTGAAACTAGATGGTGATTGTCTCAAACTCCTAGGATGTATGTCTGCAAACAAGAGCCCAGGTTGCGGCTAATCAACTGAAGCTCAATGCCTTATTTGGAAAAGGGGACTGTGAGGTTTTCCTTTTTTAATCTTTTAAGCGCTGCCTGCAAGAGACACAACAGCAGCAGCAGAAAGTGCAGCAACATCTATGTCTTAAAAACTGGAGATGGTAACAGTGTACAGTCTCTAAGCATGCTCCTTTTCAACTCCACCGATACAGCAAACTGACCTCCTGGTAGCAAGGCTACAGATAACTAACTTCATTACCTGAAGAGTCCATCTCTTTGAGAGAATCCTACAAAGACTCTAGCATACCACTTCACCTAACTATGCCTCAGGAGTGAAAAACCACTTCTTCAACAGGCCTTACACTGTGTGTTTTCTGAAATGACCCAATCACATGAACTATTCTTTTGTTTATAACTTGTAAAAGTGCACTATTCTCCTTAACTGTACTTTCCTCAAGTGTGTGTTGTGTGGTTGGGTGAGTGACGAAGCATTAGATTTTCAGGCTGAATATGTGAATAAATAACCCTCTTTATTTAAATCCATGACAAGCTTGCTGCTGATTATTCAAATTGTCCACACACTCAGGGTTAAGAAACACGCACCTCTTCCTTTAAAAAAAACACTGATTATGGATGGTAAGGGAAGGGTACAAGGGTTTCAGTTCTTTCCCATTCCTGTCCGTAACACACCCAATCGTAAAATTTAGAATCTTGTGTCCATTGTTTCATGATAGGGATAAGATGCCAATGTTTGATGTATAAATCAGTGATAGTGAAGATTTAGCACAGATTGGAGCCATCAGATCCAATTCAGAAGTCCAGTCTGCTGACTATCCCTCACAAATTACCTAAGGCTGCAAATGACTTGCTTTCCAGTACAGGATTTATGCACTATGTTAAGTAAGTACATTCCTCCAGACTTATAACATTATAGGGATGGATAACTGCTAGCCTACATTGAAGTCTGATACTGAACAACAACCCCGGTGGTATTTCCCAATGTTCCTTGCTTGGACATTTCCTATCAGGTCTGAAGTCAAGGCATTCACTGAAATTGTTAACTGGTTCCATCCAGTTTCAATCTTTCTTTAAACCTTCGCCTTCATTACCATGAGAGATAATAGTTGTCAGTTTGAGAAAACTTTTTGAATAACATCTTCTTCCAATGCAATCTGTCACCCTCAATGAGATCAAAGCACAATTTATTGATTCTCTTTCCCTCATTTCAATAGGAATATGCACTGCATATTTCAAAGGCTATGAAGTCATTCGATCTGTTGTTTAATAATTCATTGTTAGACAATGAAAAAGTGAGAAATTGGCAGAATATAGTGCAGAAATGTATCCACCAATGTGAACTGTGCATTATCCTTTTTGCGAACAACATTAAATTTACTTCGGCTCATCTGACGCCTGAACAAGAAACTTTTTCTCTTTCTCTCAAGTGCTAAGGAAGGCAAGCTCCAACAACTCATCGACACCAACACCCATCTAGGACCCTCCACCCCGTCCTGTCCCTCTGTCCCCACCCCATCTTCCAATCCCAACCCCAGCCGTGTATTCACTATACCCCCTGACCTTCCCCTCTCCGATGCTGAACGTTCAGTGCTCAGCAAAGGACTTAGTTTCATACCCTTACGCCCTCACCTCAATGAATTTCGGGCTCGGCATGATGCTGAACTCTTCTTCTGCCGAGTTCGTCTCCGTGCTCACTTCTTTGGGCAGGAGTCCTCTCCCAGTTCAACGGATCCTTTTACCCATCTCCAATATTCTCCCTCCACCTGGACCCCTCCCTCTGGATTCTTACCTCCTCTTGATCTTTTCATTGAGAACTGTCGGCGTGACATTAGTCGTCTCAATTTCTCTGCTCCTCTCACCCATTCTAACATGTCTCTCTCTGAACTTACTGCACTCCATTCTCTCAGGTCCAACCCTGACATTGTCATCAAACCCACTGACAAGGGTGGTGCTGTTGTTGTCTGGCGCACTGACCTCTACCTCCCGGAGGCTGAGCGTCAACTCGCAGACACTTCCTCCTACCTCTCCCTGGACCATGACCCCACCACTGAACATCAAGCCATTGTTTCCAGGACTGTCACTGACCTCATCTCCTCTGGGGATCTCCCTCCCACAGCTTCCAACCTGATAGTCGCCCAACCTCGGACGGCCCGCTTCTATCTCCTACCCAAAATCCACAAACAGAACTGCCCCGGTAGACCGATCGTCTCAGCTTGCTCCTGCCCCACAGAACTCATTTCTCGTTATCTTGACTCCCTTCTCTCTCCCCTTGTCCAGTCCCTTCCAACCTACATCCTTGATTCCTCTGTCACATCAACAATTTCCAGTTCCCTGGCCCCAACCGCTTCCTCTTCACCATGGACGTCCAATCCCTCTACACCTCCATCCCCCACCAGGATGGTCTGAGGGCCCTTAGCTTCTTCCTCGAACAGAGGCCCGAACAATCCCCATCCGCCACTACTCTCCTCCGTCTGGCTGAACTTGTTCTCACGCTGAACAATTTCTCCTTCAACTCCTCTCACTTCCTCCAAATAAAAGGTGTGGCTATGGGTACCCGCATGGGCCCCAGCTATGCCTGTCTCTTTATGGGGTATGTGGAACATTCCTTGTTCCAGTCCTACTCCGGCCCCCTTCCACAACTCTTTCTCCGGTACATCGATGATTACTTCGGTGCCGCTTCATGCTCTCGTTGGGAATTGGAAAAATTTATTAATTTTGCTTCCAATCTCCACCCCTCCATCATTTTCACATGGTCCATCTCTGACACTTCCCTTCCCTTCCTTGACCTCTCTGTCTTAATTTCTGGTGATAGACTGTCCACCAATATCCATTACAAACCCACCAACTCCCACAGCTATCTCGACTACAGCTCCTCACACCCCGCTTCCTGTAAGGACTCCATCCCATTCTCTCAGTTTCTTCGCCTCCGTTGCATCTGTTCCAATGATGCTACCTTCAAAAACAGTTCCTCTGACATGTCCTCCTTCTTCCTTAACCGAGGTTTTCCACCCACGGTCGTTGACAGGGCCCTCAACCGTGTCCGGCCCATCTCCCGCGCATCCGCCCTCACGCCTTCTCCTCCCTCCCAGAAACATGATAGGGTCCCCCTTGTCCTCACTTATCACCCCACCAGCCTCCGCATTCAAAGGATCATCCTCCTCCATTTCCGCCAACTCCAGCATGATGCCACCACCAAACACGTCTTCCCTTCACCCCCCCTATCGGCATTCCGTAGGGATCGCTCCCTCCGGGACACCGTGGTCCACTCCTCCATCACCCCCTACTCCTCAACCCCCTCCTATGGCACCATCCCATGCCCACGCAGAAGATGCAACACCTGCCCCTTCACTTCCTCTCTCCTCACTGTCCAAGGACCCAAACACTTCTTTCAAGTGAAGCAGCATTTCACTTGCATTTCTCCCAACTTAGTCTACTGCATTCGTTGCTCCCAATGTGGTCTCCTCTACATTGGAGAGACCAAACGTAAACTGGGCAACCGCTTTGCAGAACACCTGCGGTCTGTCCGCAAGAATGACCCAAACCTCCCTGTCGCTTGCCATTTTAACACTCCACCCTGCTCTCTTGCCCACATGTTTGTCCTTGGCTTGCTGCATTGTTCCAGTGAAGCCCAACGCAAACTGGAGGAACAACACCTCATCTTCCGACTAAGGGCACTTTACAGCCATCCGGACTGAATATTGAATTCAACAACTTCAGGTCGTGAGCCTCCTCCCCCATCCCCACCCCCTTTCTGTTTCCCCCTTCCTTTTCTTTTTTTCCAATAAATTATATAGATTTTCCTTTTCCCACCTATTTCCATTATATTAAAAAAAAATTTTTTTTTTTTACATCTTTTATGCTCTCCCCACCCCCACTAGAGCTATACCTTGAGTGCCCTACCATCCATTCTTAATTAGCACATTCGTTTAGATAATATCACCAACTTTAACTTTAACACCTATGTGTTCTTTTGTACTATTGTTGTTGACATCTTTTGATGATCTGCTTCTATCACTGCTTGTTTGTCCCTACAACCACACCCCCACTCCACCTCTCTCTCTCTCTCTCTCTCTCTCTCTCCGCCCCACACACACACCTTAAACCAGCTTATATTTCAGCTCTTTCTTGGACTCGAACTCAAGTTCTGTTGAAAGGTCATGAGGACTCGAAACGTCAACTCTTTTCTTCTCCGCCGATGCTGCCAGACCTGCTGAGTTTTTCCAGGTAATTTTGTTTTTGTATTAAATTTACTTTGTTTTTAAAAGGTAAATTCTTTAATAAATGAGGGTTTCCTTCATCAAAAAAAATGTTCTCAGTCAAATAACAAAATAGCAATCTGAGAGTTTGAAAGACTGTTTAGTTAGTGATTGCTTGGCTGAATATCCAATGTAAGCTTCCTTGTCTACTTGTGAATCTCGGGGTTAATCAGAATCACATTTTGTTGGTTTCAGAACTATGTCTTCCTTAAAAAGGACCCTACTTGACACCTTTTTTCAGATTTTGGCACATGTGTTTGTGGAGACTATGCACTCAAGAGGCAATTCTTTGAAACATCAAATTGACCTTGATAAACAATAGCAGTGTAGCTTGGAAGAACACTCAATAAAATTATACAAGACAACTGGGGGGAAAAAATTGTTGTATTATTTTGAACTATACGTTCAGGACCAGACAGCAGCCTCCTCATGGACTGATGCGGACACTGGAATCCTTGATGCGATATTTTCAGGGAGGCGGGGAAGGAGCAGGCAAATGTGATAGCCGGGGAGTGGGACTAACCCAGCAAGGCCATGGCCGATTGCATCACAAATGAGGCTGAAGGAGTGCTTGTTGAGCCAGGTGTGAGCCTGGCCCACAAGGAGCGGTGTAAAAAAAGCACTAGCCTGCAGGAGCCAGCAGCTCTAACATTTGTTTTCCTGCTGAGCCCTGGGAAACCCAGTTCACTGTTGTTAAAATTCAATCATGCTACCAACTGTACTGTGGAAAGCTAATTTAAAATATTTCAATGAAGTGGCTTGCCTCCCTAAGACATAACACAAGCATGCCATCAATCTGGCATCGTAAAAATGGCAGTAGGTGCAGTGGGTTAGGGTATATTCACCATTTAAAATTTTTTTTAGCTCCGACCCTCTCCCACCCATCATGGGGGTGTTACTATTGGCACCTTTGTTTCAGGATTCCCATTGTATCCTCAATTTGTACGTTTGTAGAGGCAAATATTTTGCAAATATTGAACATATTTGTTCATCCATGGTTCTAGGATTCAGCAAGGATGTCATGGGTCCAGGAGGATTCCCTGGTCATCCAAGCTACACCCATTGAGGACAGCACTGCCTTTAAATAATGGTGAAACTGTGGGCTGGTATCAAATAAATGCGGTGTGCTAGCTTCCTGGGTACCTGGGCAAATGCCTGCATGAGGGAGTTCCGATGGTTACATAAGACCTGCACTTTGATGGAATGAAAACTCTTTCTGCTGATCCTAAATGCCGTTGTATCAGTGCAAGCAGCCTGTATCACTACATGGACACCACTGTCTGAAAGTTCACTGTTCTACTGATTTAAATGGAAGGAAAATCAGGCAGGTTCCTTTACAGGGATGACCCCCACCCAAATTTCTGATATTTGTCATGCCCGGTGCAACTGTGTCCAGTACCAGGAGATTTTTGTTTCAATTTTGAGAGTCTGCAGGTTTGGAAAAGCCTGTTTTAATTCTTGCCGATTGGTGAATAAATCCTTTTATCTGCAACTTGAGATGGATGATAATCAGTGGGAACTGTTATAAAACCATGTTTTATGTCAAAAAGGGCTGCATTTTCTGTGTGGGCTGAATCCGCAGAATAAGTTTTAAAAATACTGACAACAGTGTCACCTAAACAGCAGTGCTTAAAATGGCTGAACATTTATACAACTTCATCTTGCAAATTGCAAGCTATCATGAAGGAGTTGTGCTGTCTGGAAGTAGCAAACCAGGACAATCAGCTTAAAGGAGTGTGAATGGCCCATCTCCTGAACCACTCACTCTGTCATGCAGACATAATCTGTTTATTTAGGTGGGTGTGGACCAATCCATTAAACTCAATCACTTTGGACCATGGACCCCAGCTGAGAAAGGGGGGGCTCCATTGACCATTTAATCTAATCACTTTAAACAATGGACCTGGATTGAGGGTTCCCTGGCTTGCTATGACCATATTTTATAACTGGCTAGTTTGTGAATAGAGGTCATGCGATAGCAAGCTAACCCTTTGTGTTAAAAAGAAAACTGTTTTTCCAGGTTCAGAGACAGACAGACCATGGCCAGAATTTTTCGCTCGGCGTGCCAGTGTGCACCCAACACACTCGAGCTTAAGATGACGTGCAATAACGTCGGGCGAGTGTCATTGCGCACTCGCATGATATTTCGGGCAGCGGGTGTGCACAGGAGTCAGTAGTACGCCCGCCGACAATTAAGTAGCCTATTAAGGCCCTTAATCAACTAATTGATTGGAATTTTTCGCTGCCCATCCAACCGTTTGATGGGCGAAAAGGCCAAGCAGCCTTTGCGTTTTTGGCAAAATCTCATCCACGGGCGGATAAAAAATAAAAACTTTTTGCACTCATATTTAACTTGTCCCTGCTCATGTGACAGTCACATAAATATGAACTTTAAACAATAGATTTTCATTATTTTAAAAATCTTTATTTTTATTGATAAAAATCTTCAGCTCCCTGAAGCAGCTCTATGCCTCAGGGAGCTTCTACTGTGCGCATACGTGAACTTTAGCACTCTCACTCCCCCAGCCCCCACCCCACCCACATTTCACGCTGGCTGGCCATTAATGGCCAGCATGAAATCACAGTCGGGGCCCAATCACAGGCAGCGTTCGGTTTCCCACCTGCTCCTGGGCCCGCCTGCTGGGCCTGCCCGACAAGGGCAAAATTCTGCCCTATGAGTGGGTAACAGCAAGAAGATCAATCGTTATTCTCTCTCTCCCTCTCCAGCCATTCTGCAAGCGCGTGCCCTGCCTGCATCTGACCAGTCAAACATCGCAGGCAGCATCTTCAATGTAAACCAAACATCTGCTGACTTCAGGCAAAGACAGAGAACTTTCGTCAAGACATTAAATGATCTCAGCTTAGAATCCAGAAAAATCAGTGAACACAGCCTAAAACCATCCAACGCATCAACCTACAGGATCTGTATATGACTGACTTCCTCTGCACACTAGAACAATTTAACCTATTCTCCCTCTCTATAACGTGTGTGTGTGTAAGATGCACATGTGAGTTTGAGCGTTTTTAATATTTTTACCTAGGACAATAAACACTTTTTTCTTTTAAAGCTTACAAGAAATCCTGACTATGTGTGTCTTTAACATTCACAGCACTTTAACAGTTAAATATTCATTAAATTGGCGAGCAAATTCTTTTGAAAACACCTGTTGTGGTCAACCAAGAGGCAAAAGGAGAGGGAAGCAATTCTGCCACTTCTCACCTGGCCATAACAGGAACATTGAATTAAACTTTTTATGTGGCCCCCAAAGCCCAATTATATTCACCTTTACAGTCCATTAAGGCAAAGGCTCGGACTGCTCTGCAGTAGCAGATAGTTTATTCTGAGGTTAGAGCAACTTTGTTGGGATAAAGTAATGAGTGCTTATTCTACATCAAGCTCTGTGACACTAGGTCCAAGTGTTTAATGCTGACTCTGGGTACCAGGAGTAGAAATTGTTCTGTTCTTCAGTGCTAACATCCCTCATCTTGATGAGTACAAATTTGCCAAGAACAAAAAGCAAATGTCACTTTGTTATTCAGTTGCCAGTTGTGTATGAAAATCAATTTGAATCAAATGGTACCTTTAATTGATGCTCGAAAACAGTATAATCAAAATATAGATGTACTTTTTCCATAATGAATACACAAATATACTCTTATATAAATTATGAATGGACATCTTTGAGAATTCATTACAAAATATTCTAGCTTTAGTTTCGGATTCAGATCACTTTTTTGCCATACGAGAACTTTGCTCTCAAATAAAATCGCACATCTGCGCAATTCATCATGCTATCAGGGTTCTGAACCTTTTAGCCAAGCAAAAACATTACATAATGGGCTTTATAATTCAGTGCTTCTCAAAGTTGAGACTTCAAAAGAATATATTCAATTTTGATTTAGTTTATTTGTGATTTATTATGATTAAGATTATTTATGATTTAAATGCATCCATCTATCTTCCAATAAAGTGTTTCTCTCCTGTGGAAAACAAAGTCTTCCACATTAATAACTATGTTCCAGGCAACACGCGAATCACATAATTTAAAGAATTATTGAATCATAGACAGCAATTACATAATTAGACCAAACGCCTGTTAGACTTAAGCATGTGTAATTGGTTAATAATCTGACCAAGAAGACAAAGAAATACAATGAGCCTTTGAAGTGAAATATTTAAAACATTTGAATCTAATGTACTGATTTCAGTGCTTTCATCATTAAAACTTCAGTCATCTGCCCAGCTGCACAGTACGATAAGCATGGGATTTAGCAGCCCCACAGAACATTAATACAAAATGTCTTAAACATTGTACTCTTTATCTTTGATCATTGCTCTGCTTCCAGTGATAACTAAAATGCTGATGCAACAACATCTGAAAAAGTGCAAAATAATTTATGGATCCACCTTGACAAAGACTGCAAAATACCTGTTTACAGGATGAAGACAATTGTTCGGGTGTTGCTTAGCGATGCTTTATTCCATGGGGGTCAATACAAATCCTAGCCATCTCATTGAGTTTGGTAGGGAAGGTGCATGTGCTCACTTTGTCTTCCATACCTCTCATCAACTAGGCTGTTTTTTGAGCACTAATGCAAGCATGTGGTTGATTAACTTCATCAAATAATTAATATACTAATTAATCAGATTTTTTTTAAAGACTGTAAAGTTAAGTATACTCAGAATTGCATGAAATAAGGAAGGGGCTCTATCAAATCTGCAGGGCCCATGGTTTTCAGTATGTGCATTTCATTTTTGTTGGTCCCGCCATTTTTCTTTTCCCCACTTGCTGTTTTACATACTTCATCAATAACAGCCTATCATCATAATTTAGTGGCTCCATGGTGTATAATTCCCTACTGGGACATAAGAAGAACATAAGAACATAAGAAATAGGAACAGGAGTAGCCGTTTGGCCCCTCGAGTCTGCTCCGCCATTTAATAAGATCATGGCTGATCTTCTTGTGTTTCGATTTCCACATTCCCATCTAACCTCAATAACTTTTGAGTCCTTTGCCTAACAAGAATCTATCTACCTCTGCCTTAAAAATATTCAATGACCTCACTTCCACCACCTTCCGAGGCAGAGAATTCCAAAGTCGCACAACCTTCTGAGGGAAAAATGTTCTCCTCATCTCTGTCATAAAAGGGCGACCCCTAATTTTAAAACAGTGCCCCCTAGTTCTGGACTCACCCACAAGAGAAAACATCTTTTCAACATCCACCTTGTCAAGGCCTTTCAGGATTTTGTATACTTTAATCAAATCACCCCTCACTCTTCTAAATTTCAGTGGAAACAAGCCCAGTCTGTCCAATCTTTCCTCATAAGACAACCCAATCATTCAAGGTATCAATCTAATAAACCTTCTTTGAACCGCCTCCAATGCATTTACATCCTTCCTTAAATAAGGGGACCAAAACTGCATACAGTATTCGAGATGCGGTCTCACCAATGCCCTGTATAACTGAAGCAGAACATCCTTACTTTTATGTTCAATCCCTCTCATAATAAAGGATAGCATTCTATTAGCCTTCTTAATTACTTGCTGTACCTGCAAACTAACAATTGTGTCTTATGTACTAGAACACCTAGATCCCTCTGCACCTCAGAATTAGGCAGCCATTCTCCATTTAAGTAGTACTCTGCTTTTTTGTTCTTCCTGTCAAAGTGAACAACTTCGCATTTTCCCACATTAAACTGCATTTGCCAGATCTTTGCCCACTCACTCAACCTATCTATAGCCATCTGCAACTTCCTCATTTCCTCTTCCCAACATCCTTTCCTACCTATGTTTGTGTCATATGAAAACTTAGCTACCATGTCTTCACTCCCCCCATCCAAGTCATTGATGTAAATTGTAAAGCTGAGGCCCCAGTACAGACCCCTGTGGAATACGACTCGTCAATCAAAAAAAGATCCATTTATGCATACTCCATGTTTTCTGCTAGCCAGCCAATATTCTATCCATGTTAATAAGTTACCCACTACACCATGTGCTTTAATTTTCCGTAATAATCTTTGATGTGGCACCTTATCAAATGCCTTCTGGAAATCGAAGTACAGTATGTCTACAGGCTCCCCTTTATCCACTGCGCATGTTACTCCTTCAAAAAACTCCAATAAATTTGTTAAACATGATTTTCCTTTCACAAAACCATGCTGACTCTTCCCAATTGCCTTGAGCTCTTCTAAGTGCCCAGCTATAACCTCCTTAATGATTGATTCTAATAACAACCCCACAATGGGACCAAAGTGGGATCCTGATGGATGTCTGGAAGTGGAACGGAACCCAATTCTTCTGGGAACCTGTTCTGAGTTTTCCATCCTGGTGTTAAATGCAGAAGAACGAGAGAGAATGTTGAAGCTGCACGGTACTGCTACACCATTTTGCTAGCAGTTTAAGGCAGGTGACACTCATGCCCCATTGCAGGTGCAATGCATCCAATCAACAATGTAGACAACCCCATCCTTATTTTTTACTTTCTCATTCCGTACTGGGGTATGCAAAGCTAGAACTCCGCCGCCTCCCCCACCCCCCTCCGCCGCCTCCCCCACCCCACCACGCCCCCCCCACCCCCCCCACCCCCCACCCCCCCCCCACCCCACCCCTCCAACCAGGTGCAGGCTGTAGCTTATTCAGCAACAAGTGAGCCTGCACTACCTCCAACATGTGTGATGCCAACTCACTCATGTCTTCCAAATCCATGATTTTCAAAGCTCCCAAGCTCTTTTTGTTCTGGAATGATCGGAGGTGGCCAGATCCTTTCCAAAGCTGCCGGAGGGAACCACAATATTCTCACTTCCATCTTCATCGGTATCCACCCACTGCCTCACATCCATTGGGGGTGCTTTCATAGCATCCAACTTGTATAGGATATTTGTTGGCCATTCTCCGCATCTTTGATCATGCCAATCACAATTACATGAGACAACTCTGAAAATCTCCTCTGCTTCAGTAACAGACATTGGTTGTGACACTGTGGAAGGGACTATTTGCTGGGCCCATGATCTAGTTTTCCTGTCATTCTGGCTGCCTCCAGCTGGTGAGCCAAATCCTCCAGGTGATTGCAAGTGACCCCCACATCCTGCACCAGTATCGCCAAAACCGCCATAGCCACCATCAAATGAACCCGGGTCATTCCACACCTTCCCTTCGGTGACTGATTAACGGATGAAAAGCTGCCTCACACAGGGCAGAGTCCACCAAGCAGTCAGCCACTTACAGACCTCCATACTCAAAATCCCTGCCCTCCATTGCAGGGATGATATTTCCTCTGGCTGGGGGGTCTAGAACAAGGGGTCACAATCTCAGGCTACGGGGTAGATCGTTTAAGACTGAGATGAGGAGAAACATCTTCACTCAGAGGATGGTGACCCTATGGAATTCTCTACCACAGAAGGCTGTGGAGGCCAAGTCACTGAATATACTTAGGAAGGAAATAGATAGATTTCTGGACTCCAAAGCCATCAAGGGGTATGGGGAGAGCACAGGACAATGGCGTTGAGATAGAGGTTCGGCCATGATCATATTGAATGACAGAGCAGGCTCCAAGGGCCAAGTGACTTACTCCTGCTCCTATCCTCTATGTTTCTATGTGTTTGTAACAAGTCTTTGGCCTGGGGACAGTGGACAGTGGTGGACAGTGTTTCCACACTGACTGAGAGGAAACAAACTTTTATGTTGGTTCCTATAAATGGGACAGTCGTTTTGCTTGTGATTCCATTGTTTGAAAGTGAATAAAAGATGAATAAAGTTCACAAATCATCACACTTTGTGTGTTACTAAAAGAATCTGACTCACTCCATGCAAGAATAAACCTTGTGGACTGCAAGCATAATGACGTACGACTTTTTTTCATTTTTACTTTTTCTTTTCCCTTTTTAGTATTGTCCTTTTCCTTATTCTTTCATCTTACAAATCTTTTTTATTTAGAAATTTCGTTGTCTTTTCTCATTTATTTACTGCGACTTTTTACCTTGGTTCTTTTAGCTTGGTGTTATCCTGCACTTTGGGCTTTGGTCCCTCAGTTAGAATTCTCAATTTAAAATAAACTATACACAAACATTTTCCATTCTTTCATAATATAATTTAAAAACAAGCAAGAGTGAAAGCCAAGTACTTTCCAATCATTATGCTAAGTAATGTAATAAAGCATATTACATGCTTGATTAAATATGAGATCAGATCTGAGAAATGCAGTGTTGATCTTGTATGTACTTGCAAGAAACAATCAGAAATAGAGATGTCAAACAATAAAGAATTATACAGTGGACTATAAATAATAGGCATTACTGGATTCTGTTACAATTCTTTAAAAACTTGCCTGCTTTAGTGCAGCTCCAACAACACCAAAGAAGCTCAATAACATCCAGGATAAAGCAGCCAACTTGATCCACTTCATCCAGCACTTTAAACTTCCACTCCAACTATCACTGGCATGCAGTGGCAGCAGTGTGTACCATCTACATGATGCACTGCAGCAATTCGTCAAGGTTTCTTCAACAGCATCTTCCAAACCCAAGACCTCTACCACCTAGAAAGACAAGGACAGCGACAACAGACAGAAAAACCATCACCTGCAAGTTGCCCTCTAAGCCAAACACTATCCTGATGTGTAACTATATCGGCTGCATCTTCACTGGGTCAAAATCCTGGAACTCCTTCCCAAACACACTATGGCTGTACCCTTAAGATATGGACTGCAGTGGTACATGAAGGTGATTTACCACCGCCTTCTTAAGGGCAATTAGGGGTGGGTAATAAATGCTGGTCTTGCCAGCGATGCTCACATCCAAAGAACAATTAAAAAACGGCTGACTACAATGGCTATACAAATTATTATCTTCTTCTTAATAAGTGCAATTCTAACTAGAAACCAAGCACATAAAAAAATAAATTGGGTATTGTGAGAGGTGGCCGAGTTGGTATTATTGATAGGGTTGATCCGCAGACACTTCTTAGGTGGAAACTTTGGGCAGAATTTTCCCCCTAAAGGGGGGGAAGTTCAGAAGTGGGCGCATGCAGGCGTGCCTCCAATCAGTGCCCCCAGCGTGACATCCGCTAGGAAGCGCTTTGTGTTCCCTGTGCAGGCGGGAGGATACCCTCAGCCGAGAGTGTGCTCTTGCACTCATGCGCACAAAAGAGCGCACTCACCTCCCTGAGGCTAAGTGCTGCCTCAGGGAGATCGGCGCCAAATTCAAAATTGTTAAAAAAAGAAAAATAAAACTTCCCTGACATGTCCCCTCATGTGACACTGTCACGTGAGTTGGGACATGTCCAACACTTTTAATTACACTTTATTTATTAAATTTTTAAAAACCTACATGAAACATCATCCCGCCCATGGATGAGGTTTCATGCTTTTTCTGAAGCCCACCAGGGCTCCCAGCCTGCCTGCCAACCTTAACGTTGGACGGGCAAGTCCTTTAACTAGTGCAATTACTTTTTGAATGGCCTCAATTGGCCGTTTACAGGTCAGTGGGCGCAGAGCTGATTCAGCTGTGCCCCCGCCGACCTGAATATTGAAATGACGCGGGGTGATGTCGGGAGTTCCACCTGACATCATCCCACGCCCTTTTACATGTCGCCGTGCGGGTCCTGCCCCCGCATGCCAACCAGGAAATCCTGCCCTTTATGTTTATTTACAAGGTACTCAGCAATAACTACATATGTGCTTTCTACTCAAACTCTATCTCTGCGCTACTAACTACTGACTACTGAGGTAACCTGCGCTACTCTCCTATTGGGTACTAAAGATCATGTGATCTTCCTTAACAAGCATTATTCTTAAAGGTATATTACACACTAAATAAAACCATAATTGTCACACTGGGTGAATTTGGGGTTAGTTACAAACATTATTGAGGAAGAAACAGGCTGAATGACCAGAGCACAACAAACCTGGGCCAGGTTTTTACAGCCCCTCCCCCCCAGTGGGATATTATGGTCCCACCAAACTGAATGGAGATTTAAGTGGCTCACCGCATCTGCCAGGGGGGAGACACACCGCAGAGGGCCCGTAAAGTCCTGGCCATGGTGTCAATCTTGGCTCAGTTGTAATATTCTCATCTCTGATATAGCAGGTCATGGGTTCAAGCCCAAGTGAAAGGCATGCTGATGTAATCCAGCCTGATTCTTAAGTCACAGTACTGAGGGAGTGCTGTACTACCAGAGGTGCTATCTTTTCGATGCAATGTTAAACGGAGGTCTCATCAGCTCTTTTGGGTGAACGTAAAAAATGCCATAATTCAGTTCAAAGAAGAGTGGGTGAGTTCTCCTGATGTCCTGGCTAATAGTTACCTTTCAACCAACATCATTAAACCAGATAATCAGGTTGTCTTTCCCATGAGGCGCCAACCTTGAGAAGCTGCATCACAGGCCTGCATGCATGTTAACCAGCAGAAGCAGCAAGCCATTGGCAGAGCCAACCAACTCACAAGAAAGGAATCAGATCAAAGCCCTGCAGTCTTGCTACATTCAGACGTGAATGATGGTGGACGATTGAGGAGGCTTTACAAACATTCCCATCCTTAAATATAGCAGAGCACAGCACCTGAGTAAAAATACAAGGCTGAAGCATTTGCAACCATCTTCGGCCAGAAGTGCTGAATGGATGGTCCGTTTCGGCCGATCCTGAGGTTTACAGCATCATAGATGCTAGGTTTCAGCCAATTCCATTCACTCCAGGGAGATCAGGGAACAATTGAGCACATTGGATGCAGCAAGGGCCCTGGGCTCGGCAACAGTGGTGAAGATTTGTGCTCCAGAATTAGCTGCACCCCTAATTGAGCTACTCCAGTGTAGCCACAATACTGGCATCTACCCAACAAAATGTAAAATTTCCCAGTTATATCCTGTCGACACAAAGCACAACAAAAGCAATTACAGCCCCTTCAGTCTACTCTCAATCATCAGCAAAGAGATGGAAGGATTCTCCAACAGTGCTCCTAAATGGCACTTACCAATTACCTGATCACCAATGCCCGATTTGGATTCCACCAGGACCATCTGGCCACAGACCATTTTACAGCCTTGATCCAAACGTGGACAAAAGAACTGAATTTCAGGAGTGAGTTAAGAGTTATTGCTCTTGATAGTGGCAGATTTACAGTCAGTGGGGCCCTGTGCCCAGCTTCATTTTTGACACAACACAAAACTATGTGGCATTGGTTATTTCACTGGCTTTTTCACAGTCACATAACTACTTCTGCACACTATCATATAACCTCAGTTTCACAAGCACAGTATTCGAGTCTTCACTGATTTTACAATCCTGAACTCACCAAACACTCTCTCATGGCAAATACCTGCAATTATTTTTTTAATATATAATAAAACAACTGTCTTTATTCCTTGGAATCCTGCTTTTCTAACTGTTGAGGGAATGGTTCTTCTCTGAGTAAATTGATAATCGAGTCATGTTGTCCATATCTCACAGTCGGGAGCACCTGATTGCGATTTGCCTGTTAAAAGCAGCAACAGAAAACAGGGCCCCTCCAAGTTGGAATAAAAACATGAAGTGCTGGAAAAACTCAGCAGGTCTGACAGCATCTGTGGAGAGAGAAACAGAGTTAACGTTTCAAGTCTGCATGCCTCTTCTTCAGAGCTGGGACCACCCTGAGCTGGGACCACCCAGAGTTGGGACCATTCCGAGCTGGAACCACCCTGAGCTGGGGCCACCCCAAGTTGGGACCACTCCAAGCTGGGGCTACTCTGAACATTCCGAGCTGGGATCACTCTGAGCTGGGACTACCCTGAGCTGGGACTACTCTGAGCTGGGACCACCCCATGCTGGAGCCGCCCCAAGTTGGGACCACTCTAAGCTGGGGCTACTCCAAGTTGGGTCCACTCTGAGCTGGGACCACTCAGAGCTGGGACCATCCTGAGCTGGGACCACTCTGAGCTGGGGCTACTCCGAGCAGGGGCAGCTCTGCCGGAGGGATCACTCAGCTCCACCTGAGGTTGCTGCTGCTGATGCTGTGCTCATTGAACAAGCTGCCTGTTGCACTGGGGACACTCGGGCTCTCTTGCTCCGTGTTGGGGACGTGTTTGTGAGGCAGATCCGCACAGAGGACATTGTGCGTGTTAACACCGAGCGGCAGCTCTGTGATGGGGGCGCGCTGGCAGCCAAGTTCATCTCCCTCTATCCAAAGCGGCATCGAGGAGCGAATAAGTGCAGGGTCGGTGAAGGAACGGGTCAGCCCAGCTCACTAATGCAAAAGGCAAAATGCAGCAATTCATCCTCACCATTGTGTGCTCAGTACAGTACCAGCTCTATTTTGGAATTCAAACCTGGTTTAAAACAAAATCCTGCCGAGAATTTTGGGGATATCATTATTTGTAGACTGTTACTCAGCAATGTTAAGTTTTTTCTAAAGAAATTGCTGCGTATTATTTATTGAAGTTAGGGCTGGGGAGTTGAGTTGCTTTGTCTTTGCAGTTTTATTCACAAGGATGAAACCCCACTGCAGTTTATAGTTCTGGACATTGAAAGGAGCTTTTGCATTGAAATGGGGTCAATGTGAGAGTATTGCAGGAGCTGATCATTCTAATGCAGGGCAGCATAACACACTCAGGTCTGCTTTACACAATGAGGGCTGTGTGACACCCAGGGCTTTGAACACCCCATATCCAGCACCCATGCATATGGTGCTGATATTTTCAAGAGAATCATAGTAGACCCAGTACCAGCCTTCATTGCATAGTTGCAGCAACTCTCCGCTTGAGCACTCGCTCATTATTTTGGGCCCCCCACTGTCATTCGGGGTCCCCGTGCCATGGCACGGTGCGTTTCATTGTAAACCCACCCTGGCTCTTAACATCAAGGCAGCATTTGACCAAGCGTACAATGTTAAAGAGCACTAGGAAAATTGAAGTCAATGGAAATCAGAGGTAAAACATTCCATTGGTTGGAGTCATACTGAGTACAATGGAAGATGGTTGTGGTTTTGGAGGTCAATCATCTCAGTCCCAGGATATCACTGCAGGGGTTCCTCAGGGTAGTGTCCTAGTCCCAACCACCTTCAGGTACTTCATAAACAAACTTCCTTCTATCATAAGGTCAGAAGTGAGAATTTTGAATGACGATTTCACAGTTTTTAGTTCCATCCGCAACTCTTCAGATACTGAAGTAGTCCATGTCCATTCGCAGCAAGACCTGGATAAAATTCAGGCTTGGGGCGATAAGTGGAAAGTAATATTCACTCCACACAAGTGCCAGGTAATGACCACCTTCAACAAGGGAGAATGTAACCACCTCACTTTAACATTGAGTGGCATTACCATCACTGAATCCCGCACCATCAATATCCTGGGGGTTACTGTTGAACTGAAACTGAACTGGATCAACCATATAAATACTGTGGCTACAAGAGCAGGTCAGAGAATGGGAATTTTGTGGTGGGTAACCCATCTCCTGACTCCCCAAAGCCTGTCCACCATCTACAAGGCACAAGGCAGGAGTGTGATAAAATATCCCTCACTTGCCTGGATGAGTGCAGCTCCAACAACAACACTCAAGAAGTTCGACATCATCCAGAACAAAGTAGCCCACTTATTGGCACCCCATCCACTAAGTTAAACATTACACCCTCCATTGTCAGCCCACTGTGTACAATCTACAAGATGCAATGGTAGCAACTGACAAAGGCTTCTTTGGCATCACCTACCAAACTCATGACTCTACCACCTAGGACATGGGTAGTGGTGCAGATGCAACACTACCACCTGCAAGTTCCCCTCTAAGCCATATAGCCTCCTCAGTTAGAATTATATATCCTCACTGTTCCTTCACTGTCACTAGGTCAAAATCCTGGAACTCCCCACATTTTAACAGCGCTCCGGGTATACCTATGTCAGATGGACTGCAGCGGTTCAAGAAGGCAACTCATCATCACATTCGCAAGGACAACTGGGGATGGATAATAAATACTGGCCTAGCCACTGTCGCCCACGTAAAGAAAATTGTTGTTTGTGGGAAGTTACTATGTGCAGATTGACTGAAGGTGCAGTGAGGAGGAAGAATACTGTATGTACTTAAAGTTTGGAGGGTTAAGAAAGTGAAAGTGCAAAAGATTAATTGACCTCAGCATTGTCAAAAAACAGAGTGAGGTAAGAAATGTTCTGATGGATAGACAGTGGTTGGAGCCTAGAGAGGTGCGAACGCCAATGAGCTTTTTCTTATATCCTGTCCTCAAGTGCAAAAAGACATTAAAATAACCTCACCAAATGAAGAAGATCTTGAGATTTTTAGATTCCAGTCTTCTTGAAAGGAGCAGGGATGCTTGGCACAAAACAGGCATCAGTTTCTTGGAAGATGCTTTAGAATCAAAGGTGGTTATTATTTCTGTGCTGCTTTTGGCACTAATGTAATATTTTTGGAAGAGGAAAGTCATATTGCATTACAAAGTTAATTTTGAAACACATAAGTTGTCACAAACTGTGCTTAAAAGCTAAACAAATTGAATTAATACCTCCCAATCAACATAGGATGGATATTATTACAAGTGAAGGAGACGAAGATGGACAACAAAGATGACATCATGGTCTAGGTACTGCATAGTTGAAATTGAGACAAAGTAAAACTTCCATTTGCTCTTAACTGGAAATTCAAAGTCAAGGTCATTTTAATATATTAGGATGGATACTCACGCCATTACTGCAGAGATGCCTGCTCTGTGGAGACTGGAGGGGTATTACAGCTGCTTCATTTCTGACCTGCAGTTTGTGATTCCAAAGTGATTGCTACAAAGGCATTTATCCTCACTGAGTTTCCTGCTTCTAAACAGTTATTCATCTCTTTTGGATTGATTGCCATTTAGAAAGGGCGTTGTGGGCCCCATCTGCGGCCCCATACAGGGCACAAACATCGTACAGAAGGCAAAACTGTTAGATGCTGAGGGAAACCAGCATCTCACCACACACATCCACTCCCCCTCATCACCCCAGTTGAAATTTGTCTCCAGCACCCTAAATGAGTGGAAACCTGGTGGAAATGGGTTCTGCCCCAATTTCCTGCCTGTCTCCCCTCATTTTTACCCTGCCCCTGTGTCCACATCCCCACAACTCCATAATTTCCAGGCTTGGCTATCAGGAATTTAAGTTATAAGGAAAAGTTAAGGAGACTGGACTTATTTTCTTTTGAAAAGGGAAGTCTTTGAGGCGACCTAATAATTAATTTTTTTCAGAATTTGAAAGAAATTAATAAAGTTGTTTTTACATAGGACTGCATAGAATATACAACACAGAATTAGGCCATTGGGCCCAACCAGTCCATACCAGTGTTTATGCTCCACTTGAACCTCTTGCATCTTTTCTCATCTAAATCCCATTGTGACTGTCTATTCCATTCTCCCTCAATGCTTGTCTAACTTCCCATTAAATGCACCTATATTCACTTCAATCACTCCTGGTGGTAGCATGTTCTGTATTCCTACCACTCTTTGGGTAAAAAAACTTTCTTCTGAATTCTCAAATTGGATTTCTTGGTGATTATCTTATATTGATGGTCTCTATAGTTATGCTCTTCCCCACAAGGGGAAACATTGTCTCTGTATCCACCCTATCAAAACTTTCAAAAAATTTGAAGGCTTCTATTGGATTGCACAGCCTTCTTTTTTCAAGAGAAAAAAGGCATAAACTATCAATCATTTCCTGATATGTACGCCCACATATTTCTGATATCATCCTTGTAAATCTTCTTTTCACCTTCCCCGGTGCCTCAATTTTTTATATAAGGTGGCGACCAGAGCTGCACACAGTACTTTTAAGTGGGATCTAATCAAGGTTTGATGCAGCTTAGCACAACTTCCCTACTTTTCAATTCTATCCATCTGGAAATAAAGCCTAGCACTTGGTTTCCTGTTTTTATAGCTTTGCTAACCTGAGGAACAACTTTCAGTGATTGGTGCATTTGTACTCCCAGATCCCTTTGTTCCTCTATTCAGCCAAGCCTTGCACCTCCCAAATAATAATTAATTGACCTTCTTATTATTAAATATACCACCTCATATTTATCTGTGTTGAACTTCATTTGCCAATTGTTTGCCCATTCTGCCAGGTTATCCTCTTGTAATTTGTTGCAGTCCTCCTCAGTATTGACTATCCCCAAAACTGATATCATCAACAAATTTGTATTTTAGATTCTAATTTCCAATTTGTTAACATAAATTGTGAACAGCAGTGGTCCCTGTTGTGATCCTTGTGGCAAATTGTTCATCACAATAAAGGACTGAAACACCAAAGGGCAAGAGGGGAAAACAGAGAAGACACTTCTTTCACAGAAAGGAGAAGAGAACAGTAGGATAAAGTACGAGATTTGATGAGAATACATTTGCACTTTAATAGAAACAGTCAGTCAGGTGACCAACATTGGAGTGTTTCTTCTGGTTTGTAAGGCCCCCCTCTCTGATCTAAAGGCCTTTTCTTTCCTTTTGATAAAAATGGCACACAACAACTTGGATACTACACACGTACATACAAACAAAGAGCAAGAGTAGGCCATTCAGCCCCTCGAGCCTACTCTGCTATTTAATAAGATCATGGCTAAATGTAAAACACTTTTATTAAATCTCAAAGCAATAGTACATCCTCACAATGACAATGCTTGCTTAGGGATCC
Source organism: Carcharodon carcharias (assembly GCF_017639515.1). Lineage (NCBI taxonomy): Eukaryota > Metazoa > Chordata > Chondrichthyes > Lamniformes > Lamnidae > Carcharodon > Carcharodon carcharias. The sequence goes on from NC_054468.1 coordinate 206,845,601, forward strand.
ATCTCAGGTGCTCAATGCTTCAACAGATATCCCAACACAACTTCGAAATGGCTGACCAGGCCATTCTAACCACTGCAGTGGCAATGTCCTTCAGGGCTGTGTCTTTATACACCTTCCTGATGCTGGCCCTTGACATAGCTTGCAATACTTTAAATCAGACTATCCGATTGGATTATTAATCCCACCCTGGCCACCCAGGACCACCCCTACGTGGTCATATCCTGCCTTCAGCAGGGTGGGGAGGTGTCTCCAGGAGCATGTCAACAATAGGTGTTATTACTGTATCTTGGGGCATGAAGAAGGTCATTCACACATTCCTGAGTGGCCATTGTCTGGTTCATTTTCTATAGACAAAGTGTCTGTGGCAAACTACCACCTCAGAGACCTGCCTCACATGTCTTTGTGTGTGTTTGTGTCTGTTTAGTTGAAACTGCCAATTGTCAAAAGTTCACTATGAGCCTCAGCAATGCCTTCAGTCAAAACTCTTCTCAGTAGCTTCATCTTCTTACCACCGTGAGATAAACTCTGCCCACAGAACTCCACCACAACCAGCTTACATTCATTAATATGAAAGAAATAAAAGCACAATTACATGATTAAAAGAGATTAATACAAAACAATTTAAATGATGCATTGGTTTACACAGTCTCTTCTGTGAGACTGTTGAAAGAAGTCAAAGGCATTAAAATTTAGACAAGCCTCAGTATAATAGGTTACCTAGGAAGACCATTGAAACAGATAGAATATCTGGGCCAAGTAGCAAGAGCATTTTTGGAGAGAGAAAGGATTGAGGGAGTCAGTCAGAAGATGGGTAGATGGGCTTGAGTTCCATCAAAATGGCTGGGTCTATTGGACCTAATGGGCTCAATTTTAACTCTGTGCAACTGAGTTAGTTTTGAATGAGTTAAAATCTCACTGAAATTACTGTGATGAAAGTATAATAATTTTCAAAATATTTTTCTGGTTTATTGTGAAGTAGGTTTATGAATATGAATATAGATGGGTCTGTCTGTGTGATTTAATTACATTTGAAATAAAGTAGACTGCAAGCTTGAAATTATCAAAAGAAGCTAGGTGTAGAAATGCACTTGAAATGCTAATGAGTAAACATAGATTCTGGCTTAGCATGTGTGAAGGGCATTTGCATTTTTAGATAAATAAAGGGATTGTTCCGATTTCAAAGGGATGTTACTCTGTTTACAACTAGCCTGGTAAGAAAGCCTAAGGATTGTGTTTATTTTTCCCAAAGGTTACTGACAATATTGGCAGCATGAAAGTTTTTATATAATGAGGAAGATACAGTTTCAAAGATATATGGAACAATAGAATTTACATATTAGATAGAGAGAAACATATATAAAGGAAAATGAAAGGCTATGTGAGGAGACGGCCATGTAAAATCTAACAGAAGTGTGTGAAACAGCCTTCAAGAAGCTTCCAGCCATTTATGCATATATCTGCTATATAAAGTAAATGAAGTTGGGGAAGCCATTTTGGATTCGACTGTCAAATAGGTACTGTGTTAACTTGCTGGGCTTGTTTTAAATCTAAAATCTATTTTGGGCTGTTGCCTTAAAGGGGGTGTGTAACTGGGAGTCAGTTAATTAGAAATTTTAGGAATTATAGTAGTAAGTAATTTGTAGTCTTATGTATGTGTTTGAATCTTTTATTTTGTTAATAAATATTCTAATTTAATTTTTAAAATCTCTAAAGGTCTTGGTGGACTCATTGCTTCTGAATTTAGTGCACACATCTCATAATAAATACAAATTACAAAACTGTTGTGATAGCATGACCAAGGGAAGGATTTCTGAGTCGGTGAGGAGGGGCAGGGTCTGCTCACTGATGTATAAAATGACGCGCAGTGACGTCGGGTGGGCATCCCGACATTACCCCACATCATTTAGATTTTCAATTCGGCAGGTGCACAGCTGACTGAACTGCGTGCCCGCCGAACTGTCAAAGGCCTATTAAGGCCATTAAGAAAGTAATTAAAGCAGTTAAGAACCCCGCCTGTCCAAGCTTAAGGTTGGCAGGCAGGTGAAGAGCCCAGGCGGCCTTCACATTTTTCACGAGACCTCATCAACAGGCAGGATAAAGTTTCATGAAGGCTTTAGTAATTAAATTAAAAATTTTCAAACATTTGATAAACATGTCCCAGCTCATGTGACGCTGTCACATGAGGGGACATGTCTAAATAATTTTTCTCTGTCTTTAATAAAAACTTGCATTCTGAACTTAATCACCCTGAGGTAGCTCTGTGCCTCAGAGAGATTTCTGCGCTCTTTCACGCACATGCACGAAAGTGCACAGTCCCCGACTCAGGGAATTCCGCCCCCCCAACCCGCAAAGGGAGTGCTTAGCATTTCCAGGCACACGCCACGCTGGATGGGCCTTAATTGGCCTGCCCATGTAAAATGGTGGCGCAGCCCCAATCAAGGGCGACAATCAGGTTCACGCCTGACCCAGCCTGTCCCCGCACAGCTCCTCCAACGGGGGGATATTTCTACACCAAGTTTCCCTTGTGGATTTGGTCCACGTGGTACACCCCATCTGCCACGTCATAACATGACTTTTTCCTTTTCCAGGTTTTGTAAATGCATTTATTAGGGGTACAGAGGGGGAGGGGTGTGAGGGGCGATGGTGGTGGCATTGGCGCAACATCTTAAGGAGATGAAGCAGTTAGTTATACATGTATGTCAGACAGATGTCAATCATCCTCAAAATAAGGTGCAATTCATCAAGCAAAGTCTGGTAAGGCCCATTATTTCCTGCTGTGAAAGAATTTGGGCCTTAAGCAGTTAATGTCAGCCAAATCCGAATCATTTTTCTTTCATTTTGTTAAACTTCCCTCACCACCATTGCAATTTTAAGCTGATTATTGTTGTTTGAACAGACTAATTAAGGGCTAACACGTTCAGGTTAAGGTGATAAACATGCACATTTTGCTGCCTGATAGCGCACATCTGAGGGATAAAATCAATAAGCACTGCAACCCATTATCAGTTACAATTCTTATTAGCCAGACGCTGTAATGTGGAAGATGCAGGCAGTAGGCACAACTTTATTTCAGAAGATAGATAATGACTTCATTCCCGACTGCAAACAGGAGTCAGCCTCTCCACCATTGATCTTTTCTCATAAATAATAGGATAGATACCACAGTCAGTTTAAAGGCTAAGTAGTAAAGCCTTGTTCCGCATCTAAGCCTGACTTCTAATATTGCAACAGCAGTTTGCTTTGTGAACTTCACTGATTTCAGGCTGCACTAAATGGTGTCAAACTGGGCCACAGTTGATGTTCAAGTTCACCTGACTTCACTGGGATTAATACCAGTTGAAAGGGACGTTCTTTTCAGTTTTTGGACATTTGGGCAGTATCGTAGTATTCCATTTAAGTTCAAATGTTCAGGCACTGTAGAGCTATGCTCTCACCCAGTGCTTGGCCAAGGAGTCAAGGTTGGCAATCATAAAGATAGTCCATGTTTCTCACTGAAGCATGAAGCTTAATGGTGCAACTCAGGAACTATTAAAATGATTGAAATATGCAACATTGAAATATATTTTAGTGTCCTTGATATTTTTTCAGTTGGGAAAGGCTGCTCACAGGTCACAATGCTCTGCTGTACTTCCCTCCACTTATTATCCAAGGGTTGCTAATTATAGATGACACCAGGATATCCTATGGAGCAAGGTTGTAAGCCCCAAGAACTACCTCAGCGGGGTTAGGGATTAAACCTACGCTGTTGGCATCTAGCTAACTGATCCTCATGCTGCACTTCAGCAAGCACAAAACAACTAGCAGAATTCTTAAAGCTGTGCATGTTAGAACAGCCAGAATTCTTTCTGATAGCTACACTCTTGTCGAAAACTACAGCCCAACTACAATGTTTTTAGTGTCAGCCATGGTTCAGATGGTAGCACTCTAGTCCAAATGTTAGGTTTCTGGATTCAAGTCCCATTCAAGATAAAAACAGAAACAGAAATACCTGGAAAAACTCAGCAGGTCTGGCAGCATCGGCGGAGAAGAGCACAGTTAATGTTTCGAGTCCTCATGGCCCTTCAACAGAACTAAGTAGATACTGAACCATGGCTGACACTAAAACATTGTAGTTGGGCTGTAGTTTTCGACAAGAGTGTAGCTAGCAGATAATTGGGCCTGGATTTTCACTGAGTCAGGCTGATTTGGGAGCCCTTTAAAAAAGGTGGGTGGATCCAGATTCCAGGATTCCTGACCCCATTTCCAGTCTGTCTGATTTTCAGGGGTGCATTTTAGGGTGCAGGCTGGTTTCTGTTAAAAGCCTGCATCCAGCACTTCTTACCTGGCCAGCTCCATTGTGGAGATAGGCATCTCCTACTCTTCATGGAGTTGAGCCAGGTTTTTAAAGAGTCATGGTCCACAGCTCCTTAGAGGAGTCATGAACTCTAGTTTGCATGAGGGGACCTTGTAGAAGATGTGTTCAAAAGGTCCAGGGTCATGCCCCCTATGCCAAGCTCTACCCTCCCACCCACACTCTCATTCCCCTCATATCCCCTTTGCCAAGCTATGGCATTTCCATGCCCACTGGGTCCCTGCGCACTTTTTGGAATCAATGAACCCCATAGTGTATAGCGGGATGTGTAAGAGAATTTTTTTCACATATACCACTATACACTATGGGGTTCATTGGTTCTAGAATGCTTGCAGTGGGTCAATGGACATGGAGGTGCTGTAGCTTGGCATAGAGGGCATGAGGTGCCATGGGGGATAGGTAGAGGAACATAGGGGGCATGAGGGGCCTGAGGGTGTGGTTGAAAGGGAGGAGGTTGGCATGGGGACATGAGGGACCTGAGGGGGTGGGTGGAAAGGCAGGGCTTGGCATTGGGGACACGAGGGGACATAAGGCATGGGTGGGGGGCATGAGGTGGCAAGGATGGGGCATGGGGAGTGTGAGGGGTGAGGGCTGGAGGGCCTTTGTGTTTTTTTTCACTGGAACTAAGCCCCACAGCACTGAGGCAGGCCTTTTAAACAGCATGCCTCTGCAACCAGCAGCCCTGTGACTGCCTCCTCACTTCGTCCCGGCTGGCCTGATTCCAGCAATGAAGTTCCCGCCTTTGTGGGTACTTTCCCCTGAGGCGGACGGGCCAAGCTGGGAAATTTCCCGACTACCGCTAACTGCCTCAAAGAAGAAAATCCAGATCTTGAATACAAATAGGCTGGTAATGTACTCCAATGCAGTACTGAAAGGTAGATGTAAAAGATCCCATGTCATTATTTTAATTAGGAGCAGGGAGTTATTACTCAGTGCCCTGGCCAAAATTTATCCCTCAATCACACCGTAAAAACAGATTATCTGGGCATGATCAGATTGTTGTCTGTGGGAGCTTGCTGTGTGATTCCCACAGTTCAAATAACTACATTTCAAAAGCACTGTAAATTGTTTTGGGATATCCTGAGGTAGTAAAAGGTTCTATATAACTGCAAGTCTTTCTTCCCTCGAAAAAATTAATCATTGAGCTAACACTATGGGGAACAAACGACATAATGTGTCATCAGAATATTTTCCCCTAGGAAACTGAGTTCCAATCTAACCCAAACCAATGAAACAGTGGTCCCTCCCTTTCTGTTGGCTGAGGTGCTGTACAATAGATGCTTAGGCAGTCTCAACCCTGTCCCTAATGGGTACAATGCTACAGCATAAACCAAATGAAAGTTCAGTACAAAATATTAATCATAAAAAGAAACATTTGCATTTATATAGCACCTTACTGTTAAAATGCTTCAAAGTAATTTAGACAATGAATTCATCTTTTGGAGGGCAATGGCTGTTGTTACATAGACAGCTCCATGTGCAGCAAAGAAATGAATAACCAGTTAATGGGATTGAAATTCCTCAGTCATTCCAGTGGACTCTGGCTGTAACTCCAGTGGGAGTTTGCAGATTGGCTACAATGGTGGAATCTCCAAAGATCCCTTACAAGGCAAGTGACACCCAGCAGGTGGAGCTGGGTGACAAGTTCTCCCGAGGTTAGGAGTTAAAACCCAGACTGAGTTATGACACCTCGTCAACTGCTACATCAGGATGGAAGGCTGCTGCATTCAGCCTCATGGATGGTGGAAGTGGGGCCCACATTGGAGAACCTGAGTTTGGTCATTACCATGACCTCTGACAAGGAGGTCAATTATTTTAAGTCTTAAGAGCGGCTCACTTGGCATGAGGGCACAATCTTGCATTTCTGGGGAGGATCCTGACATCTTCCACCATCCAGCCAGCAAGGCATTCCTGGCCTGCTCAGTCAAGTAACACTTGAGATGTGCCCATGTGGCATTGGTGCCTGCCACCTCCAAGCCTCCTTGATCAGGGATCTAGCACAGCAAGTGGGATTGTCACCTGTGGAAATTTAGCTTCAATCTATTCCTCGGTTGGTGGTATTGACTGTGAAAGAGTTGCACCTCAGGACATTTTACTACATTAAAGGCATTTTATAAGGCATTGTTGTCCATGAAACAGTGAGATATTGCTGTTCCTCTTCCAATAAGGAATGCAATATGTATGTTAAGACCCTCCTGCTCAGGTTGACAAGACCTTGGTTTAATGCCTTACCTGAAGAAAGGCACCTCTGACAATGTAGCACTCCATTAACATTGTACTGCAGTGGTTATGGATGATGCCACTGTAAATAGGATACATGATCTAGACAGTCTAAAACTCTTGGTGATTATAGTCTCCAAATGGACTTGGCTGCAACTTGCATGAACTCAAGTCAGTGAACATTTAGCTTTGGCAAATGGTTTTGCTTCCACAACTATGTCTCACTATCTCACAAAATGGACACTCTGATCATTTTTTCAAATTTCAGCGTATCTCATTACAATGTAGATGCAGTTAGTGTCACATGTCATCAGGTTGCTGGGCAGCTTCTTGGGCCTGTGCAAAGGTAAAGCTCTATTAATGGTATCATGTATTTACATTGTCTCTCTCTCCCTAGCAGTCCCTCAAGGTGAGGAGGATGCCTGCCATGAAGTGCAGCCCCTGGCAAGATCTTGCATGGGCAGTCTTTTAATGTGGAGAGGCTGTTGTGTTGCAGCTACCACATGGTTCTGGCTGACCAGGAAACTCTCCTGTGCTTAGTGCCTACCACATGCACATTGGAAAGACTTTTTTAAAAAAAAGAACAGGTTGATTGACCTGTTTGGCTGCTTTATGAACACAATTCCCAGAGCTTCTGGCTCTGACGTAGGGACACTACCCACTGCACCACAAGAGCTCCATTTACACTGCAATACTGTTGATATTGCAGGTAGATTCCATGGTACTGGAATAATAGAAAAACAACCAAGTGCAGTATTCACAATTCTGTTTTAATGTTATGGGTAACATCTTCGCCTCTGGCCTCTAGGTCAGAAAGCATAAAACCATCTCATTGGTCCAGACAAGCCAAACATCTCACCCTTACCTTCAGCACTAATGGCAGGGTTTGTCTCTGGTGGCAATAGTTATGTTTCTGTTACCACCATCTCCAGTGCATCACCAAAACCCAGCTTATCAGGCGAGTCTTGGGCCCTCTGGAGCTTTCAATGCCATGTTTATCTTACAATGTTTGAACCAAAGTCAAGACTGTATCAGCAGTAATGTTGCAAGTAAATGTAGCTTTATATTAATGATGATCTTTATCTTTGCCCCATGTAAGGACAGACAGGAAAGAAGCTGTTTGATGTTCAAAGCAGCAAACTCCATCCCAGTTTGCAATGGTGGATTTTGTTTGCAGTGAGGGTATTTCCTTGTAACAGTTAATCATTATTCTTTTCCTGTAGCAATAGGCAATGTGTTTGAATGTAACATTAGAGCGATGGACTGTGAAATAAGGCAGCACAAGCACAGGAATTGTAATGCACCATTAACTCATGCCCCTTGCATCTGATGCGAGCAGAACCAAAATTCGTGCTGCCTGCCCAGTTATATGAGTGTTGAATAGGCTGTTGAGTGGCTATAGACCTGACCAAGGGGTGCATAAGTGTGGGGAAGGATTCCTGCAAGCAGTGGAGCATGTTTTATTACACAGTACTAAGTTTGTAGCTGAAAGAAAGGTGAACTATGCAGTCTAGTTTACAACTGAAGGGTATACAGTGTGACATGGAGGCTAGTATTTTAGCGTGGATTTGGGTATTGGGGCATTTATAAAGTCGTGTTGTATTTTCTATATTTCACAGGATTAGCGCATAGAATTTATTTTTTTCTGTTTGCATTTCACTTCTTCCTCCGATAAGTAGATGGCAGGAATACACCAACGAGGGGTGAATTTGCCAGAAACCATAAAAGGAAAAAGAAAGAAGGGGTGCACAATTGTGAGACACCAGCACGAGTTCACACTAGCCTGGCTTAAATGGCGGTGGGAGCGGCCCACGCCAAGTGTCTGGCTCGACAGTTTTCCCTGAACTGGGCTGGTGGCGGGCGGTGGACAGGCTGGGGCCCTCCCTGAAGCCCATTGGAGGGCCAGCCCAATTAGGGTCCCTACCCCCATGGTCTCTCAAACCCTGCACCACCCGTGGTGCACCACCTCCCTTGCTGGGGCCTGACAGCGAGGCTCTTGAAATACCCAAAAACACTTACAAAGTCTGAACCCAGCATTGAACATCCTGCCAATCAATTTTCACCCCTTTCATTGCCTGTACCATTTTCACTTCTACTAATACTTCGTCAACATTCTCTTCCTAAGTAAACACTGAATGAAAGTACTCATTAAGTATTCTAGCCTTGCCTGTGCCTCACAGCATATATCACCCCCTTTGTCCCTAATAGTCCCATTTGGGAGTTGGAAGACAATGGAAGACGGTGCAAGATGGTATCACTGGACTAATAATCCAGAGGCCCAGCCAAAACCTCTGGAGGCACAGGTTCAAATCCCACCACAACAGCTGACGCAAGTTAAATTCAATTAATAAAATACGGTATTGAAAGCTAGTTTTAGTAATGTTGATCATGAAACTATCCCAACTGGTTCACTAGTGCCCTTTAGAGAAGGAAATCTGCCATCCTTACCTTGTCTGGCCTACATGACCCAAAGCAACATGGATGACTCTTAACTGCCCTCTGAAATGGCCGAGGAAGCCACTCATTTCAAGGGCAATTAGGGATGGGCACCAAATGCTGGCTTTGCCAGCAATGCCCACATCCCATGAAAGAATAGAAAAAAAATATTGGAACCAAGTGATTTGAAAATATGGAAGTTACACAACTGAATTTAGTGGCCCTATTCTCTTACAACTATCTGCTCAAATCCTATGTAATGCAGCCTCCACCACAGAGGATGGTAAGAAAAAAAATGCTAAAATGGAATATAAATAAAATATAAAGATTAGGTTCCCTAGTGGCTCAGTTTGAATCGAGCTGTATGGGCCATGACGTCTCAGATCAGACCCTGGTCACTAAGAACAGAAAATGCAAGAAATACTCAGCAGGTCAGGCAGCGTCTGTGGAGACAGAAAGAATTAACATTTCAGGTCTGTGATGTTCCATTGGAACTGGGAAAAGTTAGAGGTGAACTAAGTTTTGAGCAAAGGGTGGGTGGTACAAGGACAAATGGAAGCCCCATGGTAGGCAGAAGACAGGAGAGATTAAGGGCTGAATTTTCATTTTTGAGGTGGGTAGCAGGAGTCAGCAAAATTCCCGACTCAGTCCTCCCACCTTGGGTGAAAGTGCCCACAAGGACAGGACTTTCATTCTGGGGAGGTGGCGAATGTGAGCTGCAATCAGGCCAGGCAACCCGGGAAAGAGTTAGCAGGCTAGCCACAGGGGCTGAAGGTGCTGAGGCAGGCTCTTTAAATGGCTCGCCTCGGTGCTGTGGGATTTTGTCCCAGTGAAAAAAAACGCAAAGGCTCTTCAGCCTTCACACATCACACCCCCTCACTCCCAAACACTCTCCATGCCCCATCCATGCCACCTCATGCTCCCCACGCCAAGATATGCCCCCCAAAATCCCTTATGGCCCCTTTAAAAGGAAGGAAACAGGGGCAGGCATCTGAAAATCAGATGACGCTGTTAAACCAGAACATTTCCGTTGGAACGACATTCCTTAACTGCGTAGCCCATTCACTAAGATCATTTTCATTAAAGTACTTTCTACTTAGAATTTCCTCCCTTAATCTTGGAAACCAATACTCCTGCTGCAGTATGAATCCACGGAGGCCCACGGTGCTATAGCACCTCTTTGAAATGGTCCTGCTTCGTTAAACCTAATTAGAAGGTTCAGCTTAGGCCTTGCTTGTAGCACTCTTGCCACACTTAGATCAAAATTGCTACAGCGAAGCAGGAGAAGCTCTGAGGGAATTCACCCCTTAGTGTTTGTCTTTGAAGTCAATGTTCCACAGTAAGAAAACCACTCTCCCCTGGACGAACATCTTCCTTCTACTTTATAAATACAAAGTGTTGCAGCTAAATCATTCATGCATATGGTTGAAACTGTTAGATAGATGGGACTAAAATTAATTACTTTTTTCAACATTATTTCATACCTTAGTAAAACGATGCCATTTTCTATGAGGAGAGGTATATTATATTGATTTTCTGATCTTAAATTTTATTAAAAAGAAAGATATCTGTACAAAATCAGAGCAGAGATTCTGGCCAAGATTTTTTTATTAATGTTACTTTAATATAAACCATAACCCAAATGGTTTAACACTAGCATTGCAATACTACAATTGCAAAATGTAACCTGTTGTGTGAATGAAAGTTAAAGGTAGCCAAGAATAATGAGAAAATTATTGGCTGGGAAAGAATCAAAATGAATTAACACAAGTTTGTTGATGACACAAAACACAGTGGGAATGTGAGTTGTGAGGAGGGTGCAAAGGGGCTTCAAGGAGATTTAAACAGACTAAATGAGTGGGCAAGAACATGGCAGATGGAATATAATGTGGAAAATGTGAAGTTATCCACTTTGGTAGGAAAAACAGAAATGCAAGGTATTTTATAAATGGGGAGAGATTAGAAAATGTTAACGACCAAAGAGACCTTGTTCATAAGTCACTGAAAGGTGACATACAGGTGCAACAAGCAATTAGGAAGACAAATGGTATGTTAGCATTTATTGCAAAGGGACTTGAGTACAGAAATAAGGAAGTCCTGCTGCAGTTGTATAGAGCCTCAGTTAGACCACATCTGGAGTATTGCGTGCAGTTTTGGTCTCCTTACCTGAGGAAGGAAGGATATACCAGCCGTAGAAGGAGTGCAGCGAAGGTTCACCAGACTGATTCAAGGGATGGCAGAATTGTCGACCTATGAGGACAGATTGAGGAGACCAGGCCTGTATTCTCTAGAGTTTAGAAGAATGAGAGGTGATCTCATTGAAGTGTACAAAATTCTTACAGGACTCAACATCATAGATGCAGGAAGGATGTTTCCCCTGGTTGGGGTATCTAGAACCAGGAGACACAGTCTCAGAATAAGTGGTAGGCCATTTAGGACCAAGATGAGGAGGAGTTTTTTCAGTGAGAGGGTGATGAATCTTTGGAATTCTCTACCCCAGAGGGTTGTGGAGGGTCAGTCATTGAGTATGTTCAAAGCAGATGATGATAGATTTCTAGATACCAATAACATTAAGGGATATGGGTGTAGTGCAGGGAGATGGTGTTGATGTAGAAGATCAGCCATGATCCAGTTAAATGGCAGAGCAGGCTCGAAGGGCCGAATGGCCTACTCCTACTTTCATGTTTTCATGCAGTAAAATGTAGCATAGATACAGGAAAATATAAAAAACCCTGAAAAGATGTCTTCTTAACAACTCACCTACTCTCTTTAAGAGGCCGATTTGAGTGAAGGCCCACTGACTGACGTCTGGTGGGCAAAGCATGTGCTGTGTGTGAAATTGTGACTGAAGCAGTAAAAATGTGGGGCCAGCACATTTAAAATGGGATTGAAGTATTAAAATGAGGCGTGGCTTCATTATTTCAGGCCAAATTACCCATTGGAAAATCAGGTACCAGGTGAATTGGGCAACCTGTGTCGGAGCTGCACAGGCTGCATATGAGTCCCCTTTGATGGTGTGGAGCTTTCTTTAATAAAGTAATTAAATTTTAATCAATAAAGCAGTTTATTGTTACATTCTAATAAAACTATTCCTAATATCTTAATAGCATTATTACAAAGATGTTGTGCAACTGCAGAGCCTCACCGTATGTGGAGTAAAACATTTTGAAAAGGCGGCCAATTCAGAAGGCTGAGAATTCCCTCCAGATACTAATAATCTATGACTTAATGTATAGAACACGGCTGGCTGAATGAGACTAGAAAATGTAGAGATACCTGCATGCAATACGTGTGGGATTACATGGCAATTTACTGGCATAACTGAAGCTGCACAGATAATTGATTTCTGTTTAGCTAGAGACATATTCATAGAGGAATGACTATTACTGTTACTCTAATGGTGTAAGACATAATAAACAATGCTTCAAATATCATTTATAATACAAAAATTCAGTGCCTATTGTTGGGAAGTAGAGATAGTTTTAGTAAGTTATATTTGTATTTGTGAATATTATGAACGAGGTTTAACTTTAAAGTTTAAGTTTGATTTGTATTCCTGTATTTGTACATTAAGAAAAGGTCAAAATGAGTTTTAGTTTCTCTTTAAAAGGCGAAATGTGGGATCTAGGGCAGAATTTTCTGCCTACCGGGTGGGTGGGCCCGACCCAATCTCCGGTGGGCAGGGAGCCGATCCCTGCCGGAGAAGCGGGCCCCGCCGCCATTTTAAGTGGGCGGGCCAATTAAGGCCTGCCCAGCGTGACATCCGCCGGAGAAGTGCTATGCGCTTCCTGTGCGGACGGGGTGGGGGATTCCCCAAAAGCGAGAGTGCGCTGTTTCACGCATGCGCACAAAAGAGCGCCCATCTCCCTGAGGCTAAGTGCAGCCTCAGGGAGAGAGATCGCTGACAGTTGTGAAAACACTAAAAATAGAAAAAAAAATCCTTAACATGTCCCCCACATGTGACAATGTCAAATGAGATGGGACATGTTCATAAATTTCACTAAAACTTTATTAAACTTTTTAAATCCCTACATGAAATCTCATCCCGCCGCTGGATGAGGTTTCATGTTTTTTCTATTCCCCGCCAGGGCTCCTGGCCTGCCCGCTAACCTTAAGGTTGGACGGGCAGGTCCTTTAATTGTTTTAATGATCCTGTCAAAGGCCTCAATTGGCCATTGACAGGTCGGAGGGCCTGCAGCTGATTTTGCTGCGCTCCCGCCTTCCTGAATGTTTAAGTGGGGCGGGATGACGTCGGGGATTCCCGCTTCATTTTACACGTCAGCGAGTGGGCCCCGCCCCCTGCTTGCTGACAGAAAAATTCAGCCCCTAGTTTCATTTATTAGGAAGACAGCAGGTCTAAAGCTGTTGGTATACCTGCATTTCTAATGAATTTTACAACTCTTGGGGAGAAATTAAAGCAAACACAAGAGTAGAAAAAACTGTGCTGTTGCCTAGCAACCGGGTTCCAAAAACTAAAGAGAAAACAGTTTGAGTTCCGTTGAAAGTAGCTACTCGAGAGTGATTGGGGCAAAGGGACAGATTGCAAGTCCTAAACTAAAGAAAAAAGTCCCCAAATCCAAGCGAGTGAAACAGGAGAAAGTCCCAAGAAGACCTTCCAAAACCACAACCACTGCTAAGAGAAGGATAAGGGCAGCAGATAGATAGGAACACCACCAGCTGGAAGTTCCCCTCCAAGCCACTCACCATTCTGACTTGGAAATATATCGCCATTCCTTCACTGTCACTGGGTCAAAATCCTGGAACTCCCTTCCTATCAGCACTGTGGGTGTACCTACACCATGTGGACTGCAACAGTTCAAGAAGGCAGCTCACCACCACCTTCTCAAAGGCAACTAGGATTGGGCAATAAATGCTGGCCCAGCCAGTGAAGCTCGCATGCCATGAATGAATAAAAAATAACCTTCTAGTCAAAGGAAGGACAGGAACCTGAAAATAGGTCCCGTTAAGTGAAGTTAAGAGTGAGGAGCAGAGGAAGGCTACAATCTTCAAGCTTAAAGGAAGTAGATTTAAAGCGAGAGGCCAGAAGGTCCAAAGAGACCGCTAACTCTTTGCTATGGGCAAGTGAGGCAGTGGTGTACTGTAGATGGTTGAGTCGGTGAGAAAGAGTGCATGGAAGACAGCTTGAGTGCATGTGGTAACCCAGGGGAGAAGAACTTTGGAAGGAGAGTTCGGAACCCTGGAGGTGGACCATTGCAGAAGGCAACTAAAAGAAAGCATCGGTTTGGGAGAAAATTCCAAAGCAAGTTCTTGGGAAGTGGAGGATGGAAACCCTCAAGTGAAAGATAGAGTTCAGTGAGACCAGTTGGCTCACAATACGACAAGCCTCTGGGGAGAGCTGATGAGAGATTCGTAGCATCTGTTTGAAGTGACATCTGTCACTTGGTTTCAGATGTCTGTGATGTGTCTGACCACAGGTCGCCCATTGGTTTAATGGACTGTGTACTTACTGTGGACATTAGAGTATAAGATAGTTTTTATAACTTATGTTATTCTTACAAATCTGTATATATCTGTAAAGATATAGTTGTGGGTGAGGGAGTATTGTGATATAGTTCATCTTTTCTTGTTTAATAAATGTTTTATTCTTTTGTTAAAAGTTCATTAGCTGACTCCTGTGACTCTGTTCAATAGCTGCTCTCCACGTATCTAAAGCAAAAATAAAAGTTAGGATCCATCAAGCTGGGTTCCACCCTGGGATCAGGCTTGTTCAGTTGTAACATCAGCTGGGACCATTACACCATCAAAACAGAGGAAGACTGCAGCTTGGTTCATTGATTCAAATCCATCCCCTGATACTTAGCACAATCAAGAGTTCAGACATTCTTCATTACAGCTAGCCAAAATTCAATATGTAAAAACATGGGCAGTGGGTAACTATGCTAACAGTGTGATTACTTCCAAAAGACTGACGCAAGCAGCAGTATAAGCAATGACTACTTGGATCGTACTGGTGCTCATCATGATCCCACCACTTTATGTGACTTTTTGTCAAATTTTGTTTGTTGCTGCTCTTGTGATGCATTTTGAAATGTTTTATTACATTAAAATTGCTATATAAATGCAAATTGTTCTTCTTCAATTAAAATTATAGCTGAGAAAATATGTCAAAAATGTTTTAAAATTACAATGAGACCAGAGCTTGCCTAGCCATTGATGCTCACATCCCTTGAATGAGAAAAAAAGGTCCTCTGTAGTGACAAGCTCTGGTCTCATTGTAATTTTTGACACATTTCCTCAGCTATAATTTTAATTGAAGAAGAACAATTTGCATTTATATAGCACCTTTAATATAATAAAACAATTGGAGTCTGCCTCAAAAAGTGCAAGCTTTGAAATTACGGTTTCCATCACAACACTCAAAATTCTTAGGGCGAGAAACAAACAAAATTTGACAAAAAGTCACATAAGGAGATATCGGGTCAGATGATCAAAAGTTTTGTCAAACAGGTTGTTTTTAAGAAGTGTCCTAAAAGGAGGAAAGAGAGGTAGAGAGATGGAGAGGATACAAAACTTAGCAGCCCAGGCAGCTGAAGGCATAACCACCAACAGTGGACCAATCAAAACCGAGGATGCTCAAGAGGTCAGAATTGGAGGAACGCAGATATTTTGGAGGATTGTAGGGCTGGAGGAGGTTGCAGAGTTAAGGAGAGATGAGGCCAAGGAGAAATTTGAAAACAAGGATGAGAATTTTAAAACTGAGGCGGGAGCCAATATAGGTCAGTGGAGAAAATCTCTGCTTATCCAGTACTGGATATCGGACAATCAGTCTGACAGGTTAGAGGCAGTGAAGAATGTCGAGAGGAGTGGTGGTGAAATAGAGATGAGTGCTATCAGTGGCACATGTGAAACTGGACATGTTTTCAGATACAGTCGCCAAGGGGTAGCATGTAGATGAGAACCACAATAACAGACTCTTCTTGTGGTAACTGAATGAAGGGAATGGAAGTCTTGTACATTCATCCCTCAAGATCATCATTCAAAGAATTAATCTTGCTTTCGTTCAGCCTATAAATCAAGCAAACAAAAATAAATTAGAATGACCCTTAACATTCTCTTTCTGGTGTATCTGCTGGACAATAAGGAAAGAAATTTGTTCACATAGCACTGCTTCAAATGTGGAAGTAAATTATGCAAATTAATTTCTCGCCCTAAGAATTTTGAGTGTTGTGATGGAAACTGTAATTTCAAAGCTTGCACTTTTTGAGGCAGACTCCAATTGAAGAGGGAAACTGAGAAAGGAAACCGACTTGCTCAATTTCTAAGGAAACCATGACTGAAACTGAGATTGGAAACCAAAACTTCTGGGCAGACTTAACTTGGCTGAAATCATATAAAAGATGACAAAGAGCCCTCAGAGCTCAATAGCTGAGGATGAGTCCAGTGGTGCAGTACAGGCAGAAGAAGATGGAGGCTAAATCCAGAAGCTGAGAATATACAAATACACAATTGCTACAGCTGCTTCTGTTACTTGAAGATAACATTGGTGGATCTACACCATCTAGACCATCATAAGCAGAGTTGAAGATGTCCTGCAAATGTGTGCCATTTTTGGTGAAGACCATGCCCATGGATCTCGAGTTGGTAGTGTACTGCTGTCATCTGCAGATCAGGCTAAATCCTGGAAGAAGAGGACCTGAAATTTTTCGTGAGAAAGACAGAGTTCTGAAGGACTTTGTGATGGAGGTTGATGACATATATGTTGGATAGACTGCCAAACCTATTCATAAGATCTGTCCTGGTTGTATCTGCCATTTCATGTGTAATTTATAGTTTATAATCAACCACAATTTGCCTGTTAGCTCATGTTTAACTTATGTTGATGGGAGGTTAGCTAAGAGAGTATTTTGTGTTTGCTTTGTTTGATTATTATATTGTAAACATTCTTTTGTTTAAATCATGGAATTTTGTGGCTTCATTCTTTCACTAAATAACTGGGATTTCAGATTTCTTATTTTCAACAAAATAAGTTACTGGTCTCAGCCGAAATCATATCAATATGGAAAACGTAAGCCTCCCTAGAATTTGAAGATTTATTCCTTTATTATTTACTTGTTTAGAACTTACAGAGCTTGTATTTATATAGCTGCTTTCACAATCTTAGAACATCCCAAAACACATTACAGCCGATGAAGTGCTTTTGTAATGACTTATCTAGCCAACTGGCACACAACAAGGTTCCACAATGAGATAATGTCTAGGAAGACAGTGGGTGGCAGGACAGTTGCAGGGGAGGATTTTCGATTGGAAATCCTGGATGCATGTGTTTCCCTTTTATGAAATGAATCACAGAATGTATTAAAATTTATTTTCAGCAGGTTTACCTGCCTGACAGCCCAGTTTGTTTGACAGGCTAGTTTCCTGTGGAGTGAGAAAATAACTGTGGAGCAGCTGTCAGGTAAGCCTGGCAGCCTGAAGTGTGCAGGAGGTGGACATTGCGAGGGGAATGGGCATCATAGGGTGGGCCGGACATCAGGGGACAACAGACATGGGGAAGAAAGGTGGTTTGGACCTTGGGAGCAAATTGGACATCACGGGGGAATGAGCATTGGCTGATTGCGGGACTCTGATTGCATAGACATAAACTTGTAGCCCTGGGAGGAAACACATTTGCTTCTCTTTACCCATGAGTAGTGCAATGAAGGGACGTTGCTCATGAATCTGGCCCACCTCACCTCCTTTTACCTGCCGGGATTCCCAAGGCATGGAAATACAGGCCTTCACAGGTTAAAAATCAAAATGCTGTTAAAATGGAGGCACACAGCCTCTTTAAAAGATTGTACTGACTGACCCGCCTCCAGAAAACAGGAGGCCACCATTAAAATCGGAAGAGGACTCGACAGAGGATTTTAAAACCTTTACCTCCAACCTGCCCCCAATCCACCCATCTCTGGGGATTAAACCGCACCCCAAACACACACAAGAGTTGTCATGACAATCAAACATAGGGGATAAAATTCACCATTTACTGAGGAACAATATGGTGGTAGTGGACTCGTCACCCATTATACATCCTATCCGAATTTTCCTATCCACTGACTTCTGGCTTCCTTCAAATAAGGACAAATTGAATGTAAAGGATGCAGAGAGCACCATTCCTGAATACCTTTCACTATGTGGTTTATTCTTCAGTTAATTTATATTTCAAAAAGGATCAAATTGAAGAGAAAACTGGGTAGATGTTTGGAATAAAAAGACATTGGGCGAAATTTTCCATTTTTGAGACTCACGCCGGGATTTTCCTCTCCTGATCACGGCAGGCGTCATGGCGAACATGAGAGCTAAGCCTCACAAGAAGGTCCAAAACTGGTTTTATGATGACTTAAAACGAGGAAGCGATTGTACACTTCAGCTGTCAACGGCGGGATGCATTTCACGCTGCTGAATGTCGCGAATATCATGAGCATAAATCAGCAGCTCATTATGACGCCTGCTCGCCGGAATCATCCCTCCAAGCTGGATTATGAGCCCATGTCCACGTGCGATTAGAATAACGTGTTTCACAACAGGATTTAAACACCATGCAGCTGGTGACCTGCACTTCGCTCCTGACCCCAAGGTGAGTTCGCATACCTTGCATCACGCAGCGCTCATGGGGGTCAGGCTTCACTGCATTGGCTTCAGGGAGTCTCAATGCAAGTCTCTACAGGTACCACAGTAAGGTGAATGTGGTGGTGGCTTTTACTGTGCTGCAGGGCAAGGGCTCCGCTGAGGAAGGGGCCAGACAGGACTGAGGGAAGGGAAAGGGCAGCTGGGCCAAGGCTCCATTGGAGGCAATGAGCGGGAAAGTTTGCACTGAGAGACATGACTGGGGTGGGGGGGGAGGCACTAAAGGGCCATCCATCTGAACTGATAATTCCAAAATGAGGATAGAGGCACAGCGGAGGCAGGTTTGGTGCCGTTCAGTTGACATGTAGGGAGTCAGGAAAGTGAAGAAAAATGGGCCCATTCATGCAACACTGATCCCTCAAAGTGGCAATGATTGTTTCCCTAGTTTTAACCCCTTGTTCACAGCCTTCAAATTCACCAGTGTATTATGGAACTGCAGAACTAATGGGCGACTGGACAAGATTGAGGTCCCCCTCAGAAATGTGGCCGTTCACCACTCACAGAGAAGAAGCCTCTGGAGCCCCTAAATTAATCTCATGTAGTTGCTGAACATTAACCCTCATGGTCAGTCCGAACAGTGCAGGCTTAGAGTACAGGTAATGATGATTCCAGTGCCTGGGCTGAAAGCTGAACATCCAGTCAGCTGGCCGAAGCTGTCAGCAGTCTGCCATGTGGGCTGAGGGTGAATGTTCATGCGCACCCCACAATGGGCATCATTTCAGGCGCCAGTGCTCTCCACCATGCCTTGAGGCCACAATCACAGACGATTCCTTGACAGAAAATGGACCTTTGCAAACAAGTGCTGACTCTTGCGTGTTTCTCATTGATACGGCAGTGCGGAAACCATCAGGAAGATGGAGCCTGGTGTTATCGCTGCCTGCATTACTGCCTAAAGGCAGGAGAGAAGAATGAGAAGAATGCGACAGAGGCACATGGCTCGCCAAAGGGAGGAGCAGAACCCTCAAGACCAACAGGCAGCCAGTCCTCCTGCAGACACAGAGCTTGATCTTCACAAGCCATCATTCATACGAACGTACAAACATACAAATTAGGAACAGGAATAGACCACTCGGCTGCTGCACCATTTAATAAAATCCTGGTTGATCTGATTGTAATCTCAACCCTATATTCCTATCTACCTCGATAATCTTTCTCCCTCTTGTTAATCAAGAATCTATCTACCTCTGCCTTAAAAATATTCAAAGATTCTGCTTCTGCTGCCTTTTGAGGAAGAGAGTTCCAAAAACTCACAACCCTCTGAGAGAAAAAGTTTCTCCTCATCACTGTCTTAAATAAACAAACTTTTATTTTCAAATAGTGGTCCCTAGTTCTAGATTTTTCCACAATTCCCATTCACCCTGTCAAGACCCCTCAGGATCTTAAATGTTTCGATCAAGTCACCTCTTACTCTTCTAAACTCCAGTGGATAGAAGCCTAACCTGTCCAACCTTTCCTCATAAGACAACCCACCCATTCCAGGTATTAGTCTATTAAACCTTCTCTGAATGGCTTCTAATGCATTTACATCTTTCCTTAAATAAGAAGACCAGTACCGTACACAATACTCCAGATGTGGCCTCACCAGTGCCCTGTATATCTGAAGCATAGCTTCCCTACTTTTATAATCAATTTTCCTGCAATAAATGATAACATTCTATTAGCTTTCTTAATTACTTGCTGTACCCACATACTAACCTTTTGCACTAGACACCGAAATCCTTCTGAATCTCAGAGGTCTGCAATCTCTCACCATTTAGATAATATGCTTCTTTTTTATTATTCCTGCCAAAATGGACTCACTTAACCTATGTCCCTTTGTAGCCTCCTTATGTCCTCTTCATGATTGACTTTCCTACCTGTCTTGCGTCGTCAGAAAATTTAGCAACCATACCTTTGGTCCCTTCATCCAAGTCATTTATATAAATTGTAAAAAGTTGAGGCTCCAGCACTGATCCCTGTGGCACTCCACTTGTCACACCCTGCCAACCAGAAAAAGGTCTATTTATGCCAACTCTGTTTCCTGTTAGCTAGCCAATCTTCTATCCATGCCAATGCATTACCCCCTACACCGTGAGCTTTTATTTTTCATGGCACCTTTCTAGGCCCAGAGTATATAGATGTCGCATGTGTTATCTGAAGAAGAGCAAGAACCAGTGTTACAGACGCCTCCACATGTCAAGGGATCTGGTGACTCACATTTGCTACATTCTGCAGGATTTGGCACAATGGGGACTTGGAGGGCATCCATTGCCAGTGGCTGTGAAAGTAATTGTCACACTCAACTTCTATGCCAGTGGCTCCTTCCAGAGCTTCACTGGGAATCTCTGTGGGATTTCTCAAGCGTCCACCCACAAATGCATCCAGTTAGCCACAGACACCATTTTTGCAAAGGCCCACAATTTTGTCAACATCAACAGAGATCAAGCAAGAGCACTGAGCTTTGCAGAGCTTTCCGGTCTCCCACACGTGCAGGGTGCCATCGACTGCACTCATGTGGCTATAAAAGCTTCTTGGCAACAGGCAGTCTAGTCTGCCATCCGGAAAGGCTACCACTTACTCAATGTGCAGCTGGTGTGCAACCATAACAGACTTATCATGCAGGTGTGCGCCAGATACCCAGAAAGCGTCCATGACTCGTACATCCTGAGTTGGTCTCAGATCCCTGAGGTCTTCGAGGGGCCACACAGGATGCAGGGTTGGCTCCTCGGGGACAAGGGTCACCCACAAAAGGCATGGCTGAAGACACCAATGCGGTGGCCTCAGACTCCTACAGAGAGAAGGTACAGTAAGGTTCATGCCACAGCCTGGACATTGGTGGAACACACCATAGGGATCCTGAAAACGCAATTTCGATGCCTGGACAGACTGGCAGAGTGCTCCAGTACACTCCCCAGAGGGTCTCATGCATCATTATGGCTTGCTGCACACTACACAACCTGGCACTACAAAGTGGGTGGACTTGGCAAATGATGAGATGGAGGAGATGCACAACTCTTCTGATGAGAAGGAGCTCGAAGGGGATGATGGTGATGAGGTCTTGGAAGCCAAGGATGTAGGTGAAGAGGCCATTACATAGGCCAGACAAGGCAGGCATGCTCATGAGGCCCTCATTGCCAGCAGATTTCAGGAAGAGGAGGATGAGATGCACAGAGGATCCTCCTGGATAACTCTCCTCCATCATGGGCTAGCATGACCACCAGCATAGCTAGTCCTCTGATTTCACCCATGAACTTCCAGATGACAGTGCATCGTTGCACAGAACACTCACAGAGCCCTGATGCTGTGAAGGATGAGCAAGCCTCAAGGGCATGTGGCTGCGTTGAGATGAGGTGCTACCTGGAGAAGGGTGTTCTGGCATCAGATATCACAAAATGCTGCCTCTTCATATGTCCACACAGCATCCCAGTCACAACAGCACCCTAAAGATTCTGATGCACTTACGCAACCCTCAGTGGGCTAGTGGCTGTATGTCTTAAATCTGGCAAGGCTCCTCAAGGAGATCCACCAGAACCAGGGTAGGCATGCATCAAATGTTACAACGATGGTGAAACAGAATCATTAGACTTGGGACAAGGCAGCTGATGAAATATTGCTGCTGTGACTGCACTTAGAGATGTCTCAGCCAGCTGTGGTACACTCACTGAAATGAATGATATCTGGCAGTTAAAGTTAGGGATTCTGAGCTGCATTTCTCCTAACCGTAACATGGAGGTGGAGCACCTGAGCATGACGAGGTCAGACACTTGGTTGTCTGATACTGAGATGCCTCCTCTTACACACAACCAGTGTGCCCTGACGACCAGCTCTGGCCAGGGTGAAATCCAAGATGATCTGACAACACAAAGCCGTCAAGGGCATGTGCCATTGCTAATGAGGAGCACTGTTCTGCTTCATCACATACTCACTCCAATCCCATTGCTCCCCTCCACATTGTCTGAAGCAACAATGTGCAATTCCAGAGCATGCTCAAAGCTGTTTTGGCCTCCAGAAATCACCATTTGGAAGTAGCATTAGTAACTTACTAGAGTGTCAAGGTGATGGGACACATAGAGCTGTCTACCAACTTTGTGACCAGACCCTTCTACCCATAATGGTCACAACTACAGGGTGAGAAATGCTTAAGGTTGAATGTCTCAGCGCCTGCACACAAATGTGCTATTGCTTCATCACCTCGAGGTGGCTGAGGCTTTTTGCTGAGCAGTGCAGATTCACACTGGGCATGTTGGAAACCTGTTTGGATGAAGGCAGCCACATAAGCTCTGTGTATAGGCTCACTTCATTATAACCCCTCCAAGAGACAGAGGGGACATGGAGTTGGACAGTGCATGAGCCTTCTCCATGTGTGAGCACATCGCTCCTTAAACACCACCTGTCAAGAATGCAGACGAGATAGGGGCACACCCCTGCCTCACTCATTCAGTGCCAACAATGCACATGACAGGACGCTACGAGACATGGGAATGAAGTTTGTTCCACAAGCACACTTAACATGAAGGTACAGGCATTACTAATATGGAGAATTATGTTGAAATGGAACACTCGCTGTGGTGAGATGGTAGCACATTGCAAAGAAGAGTGGCCCAGGATAGAGACAATTGGCATAAGTGAGTGCAGGAACCAAGGCACCACACCTGATTGGCAGTAACACAGCTCATCATAAGAAGGAGGAATAGACAAGGTGAGATATGAAATGATTGCAAGTCTATTTACATTTGTGAACATTATATACATGTGGTTAACGCCCATGCCAATGTGGTGCAACTACATCCTCTTCACTTTCCTTACCCTGTCACTATTTTTTGGTTCTCCCCTGATATCCACAGTGGAGGTGGAGATAGCCTGCTGACTGCTACGCCCTGTTGTTTGTGATGACCTTGGCGGGCATCCTCCGGAAGGCCGAGATCTGGAGGGCCCTAGCCTTCTTTGGGTGTCCTGCTGTGGGGGAGGTGCACCCTCCTCAGCCTGTGGAGCTGGAGTTGATGGGGTCATAAGAAGAGGGGACTTGGATCTGCTGGACACTCCCAGAGTCATCTGGGTGGACGGCTCTGAGGTGCCAGGTTGCTCGCCCTCCTCCCTATAGCTGCCTCAGGGCCCCTGGCTGACTCCTTGAGGAGAAGGGGCAGCTGGAGTGAGAGAGATCAAGGTGCCCCGCAGTCCTCTCGTGTTGACACTGATAGATGCCACCAATGACTACAGTGATGGAATGCTGCTCCTGCAGCAGTGTAGGACCAATGTCCTGGACTATGGTCTCCATGGCGGCTGCCATCCTACTAGTGTGGACCTTGGTGCGTTGGCATGCCGGCGCTAACACCTCAGGCTGAAGGCACACAGATTCCTCCATTGCGCATTTCAATCTGAGGAGTGCAGCTGACATCCTTCCTGATGTTCCCATGCTTGCCTTTGCAGATCCAGCATCGGACTCAGGCTCAGCAGAATCATGGCCTCCAAGTGCGTGTGACCTCGAAAGCCCCTGCTTCCACCTGCTATGGACCAGATGGTGCGCCATGCTCACTAGATTATGACTCCAATGCTAATCTAGTACTAGACCCCACCAAGGTGTGTGTCTCTGAGCTTGTGGAGGATGTGAGTGAGTACTGTGACGGGTCTTCAAAGGTGCTGTCCTCAGGTACCTCATCCAAGGTGTTCTCGGGATTAGAGTTGAGGGCCTGGCTCATGGATGCCCTTGGCAGCTTCCCAGAGGTGAAAAAAGAAAGAAGGGGAGACAATTAGTGCATGACAGGTGATTCTAAAACAGGAGAAATCACTCACAGTATGGTTGTCTGATGGATCTTGCAATGCAGGATCCTCATTTGAGTGTGTGCTGCCGACCTCACTGTCAGCACAGGCACGGTCTATGTCTTCTCCAGGAACTCTATAGCTCTGTTCTCGAAGTCCATGAGAACTTTGATCTCGGGAACTCCACCGCTTACTGTGTGCCAGCTTGTCCTGCATGAAGATAGATGGAGAGAGTGTGAGCAAGACACATGCGAGGGCAGATTATAAGGATGCCTGGCATGTGTGGGTGGCAAGCGGGGCCCTGGACAGGATTAGGACGCAAACTCCAAAGGAGATGAAGCCAGATGGAGATGTGAGGGTGTGTGAGAGTGAGTGGTGATGTCGCTTGAGGTGACAATGAGTGAGATCCTTGTGAATGTGTGATAGGCTTGAGAGTGTGTGAGTTGAGGGTGATGAAATGGTTGACTTACCCTAGTGGAACAGAGGAAATTGTTCTTCCTCTTGCTGCACTGGGTGGCTGACCTCTTCTGCAGGCCGTTTGCACTGACCACCGCTGCAACCGCCTCCCAAGCTGGATTGGTCACTTTGTTGGAAGTCCTGTGGCTGGAGCGGGGATAGAGAACATCATGGTGGGCCTCAACTGTGTCCAACAGGCGCACCAGTGAGTTGTCACTGAATTTGGGCACAACATGCCTTCTGCCTTTGAAAGCCATATCTTCACTGGAAATGTCCTAGGCTGCAGACAATGCAAACACTGTACAGGAGGGCTGTTTAAATATGGCTCTCAGAGTTAGGGAGCACTGAGGTCACGGTGGGGTGGGCGAATCAGGCGCTGCCCAGCAGTGTAATGGCGTGTTTCCCATGGATGAATAATTAATGCGTCTGAAGCACACAATTCAGCGTGAAAACCCACCACTGTGGCCGGCAGGTGGAATGCCGTTTTTTTATACCCACTAACAGGTTGAAGGTCCGAGCACCATGATTGAATGCCAGTCGAACAAATACATATCTCTTTTTCCAGCCCACCTGTCTCCGGGACACACGCAGAGATGTCAGCAAATCAGGAGAAGGCAGCATCCCACTTCACCCACCAGCCCCTCGAGACCTTGATCAGAGGAGCACGGGTACACAGGGATGTCCTGTAGCCCAGGAATGGGTCCAGGAATAACACCAGCCTCACCTCTCTGGCCTGAGAGGCCATCGCAGTCAGCACGATTGGCAACCACGCCCGAAATACCATCCAGTGCAGGAAGAGGATGAATGATCTCATCCGCTCCACCGGGGTAAATCATCCTTCAACTCCCTCCGATATCAAACTCTCATCATGGTATCATGCACTCAAAGGGCTGGTCCCTTCAGGGATCTCACACAACCATCAGTGGGGGACACGTATCACCACTGATTATCTCACAGAAACCTTCACATCACCGCCTACCCAGCTATCATACTGATCACACGCCATCCTCAGTCCCATCTGGGGAGGGCTCACCACACACAGGTGGAATGCATCTTTCCCAACCTCTGCTCCATCCCTTCTTATCACATGTCTTTCTTTTGTCTTTATCCAGGGCAAGATAGCCCACAACAGGGGGCAAATATCCCAGGGGAGGGACAGCTGACATCATTGCCCTCATGGATTTCGAGGAGGTTGCTGCTGAGATCGCTGGGGAGGGCAGGGATCGCCTCTGTGGGGAAGGGGAGATTGGATTGTCCCAGCATCCTAGTATGGATCACAGTTTCATCAGTTAATCACATCCTGACAATCACAGTGAGTCACATGCAGTCTTATCTTCCTCATACTCCTCAACTGAAAATCAATTCTCTATCTTAGACGCACTAGCAGATCAAGGCCCTCAAGGGTGCCCATCACATGTCCCAGCCGCCAGACCACCTCCGAAAAGGAAGCTCAGGAAGTAGAGTCACTGCGCTCACTCATACCCTCCACCAATGCAGAGACACACCCCTTGGTGGGGCATAGTTCTAGAATAGGCTTGGGCTCCCCTACTGGAGAGCACCTCACTAACATGTCCTTGCAGCAGTCAGAGGCAGGGACAGCCCAGGCCTCTGGCACTTGGAGGGCTGCTGGAGACCAGCCACCCACTGAGTCTCAGTCAGATGATGAACCTCTGGGAGCAGCCGCCAACTCAATGCTGGAAATGCAACAACGGACGGCGGAACATCAGGCAGAGATCTGGCAGTCACTCAGCAGCCTAGAGTGAACGATGGAGGAATTTGTCCGCTTTCTGTCTGGTGTTGTGGCTCTGACATGCCAGCACCGCAAGGTCACCATGGGAAGGAGGGTTAGCCACCACCGTGGACACCTTGGTCTTGTAGGTTTTGCCGGATCTGCACTCAGCACTGGACTCCATGGCCACACACCCTGGTGGGAGCCATCAAGATGTAGGTGATAGGGGGATGAGAAACCCTGACCTCCCTCCAAGTGTAGAATCTCAAGGAGTCAGAATGGGTCCTCAAGCACCAACAGGGAGGATAAGTGTCAGCCAGACACCCAGTAGGCCTCCTTTTAGGACACTCCAAGGATATGCAGATGCTCTGATTCCCCTCTACCTGTGACCCCATCCAGTCCAGCTGCTCAGGCCAAGGAGGCTGCATCTGCCTCTGGAGCAGGAGCCCCTTATCAGGCCGGGGCCCTCCGGCATTGGGGCCCCCAGAGGACATACGTCAACTTCATCACAGACATCAGGACATAGCTGTCAGCAGGCTGCCTCCACCTCTGCTGCGGATGTCGGGACTGCACCCAGGCATTGTGGTAAGGTTAGGAACCATAGGAAATTTTGATGTCACTTTTGGGTCACAGGTGAGCTACCACTGTAAAGAAGTTGCACTTTTATAAATACATTTGACGTTTCTGTGAATGGCTTGGCCAACCGAAGGCATTGTGACTATGTACATTTGAATCCTCTAATTTCGAGGTTTATCCATCCTACCACTCAGTGATAATTGTCCTTCATTCATGTGATTTTAACCTCACTGAAGATAGTCTCTGCACCCTTGTGTGATGTCAGGGAGATGTGTTAAAATCTTTATTAGAAGTATGTGATGCTTGTGCTTCTAACCCTTCTCCCTCACAGAAGACCATTGTGTGAGGGCAGCTCATCCACATTGAGTGACTAGCGCCAGTTGTGTCTCCTCAGTGGCAGTGGCAAAAGATAAGGCATGGGCAGGAAGAGGAGCTCCCTAGCCAAGTCCTTATCTAAATGGCCACTGTGTTCTCATTATTATCTGGTGACAACTGCTTCAAGTTAGTTCTCGCATCGCTCTCGTTCAGTGGACTCTCACTTCCCAGAGTAAGCGCATACAGAGGGCACTGCGGACCTTTACAGAGATCATAGCCTGGTGATTCATGAGGCCAGAAGGTGCAAGTGTGAATGCTGGACTCATTTTTGATGTGAATGGTTGGACATCCCCTGAGATGAAAGGGAATGACATTGAGGGTGAGGAGAAATGTGACCATCTCCTCTTGCTTTCACTTTACTCCTCCTGGAAGCTGTCAGCAATTATAGTGTTACAGGCACATCTCCCACATCTTTCTTCCTCTGTGGTGCTGTGGCATTCACACTGACCCTCAGCAGTCTCTTGAGGTTCCTGGGCCTCCAGATCTTCATCCTCCAATGAGCTCTCATCCTCCTTCATTTCACCCTCTGGCAGGGGTTCACCTCTTTGCATTGCCAGATTGTGAAGGCGTAACACACTGCGATGCTGTGGGAAACCCTGTTAGGAGTATATTGTAGTGAGCTGCCTGAGTGGTCCAAGCAACTGAAGCGCATCTTCAGAATCTGTATGGTCTGCTGTATTATGCAGTGTGTGGAGCTGTGAGCAGTGTTGTACCTCTCCTCTGAACAACTTTGAGGACGATGCACCAGTGTCATCAGCCAGCGTTTCAGTGGGTACCCCTCATTCCGAAGCAGCCCTCTCTACAGATGTTCAGGCCCTTCGAAAATCTCAAGCACCTGGGAGTGACTCAGGCTGTAGGAATCATGGCAGCTCCTAGGGTAACTAGCAATATGTACATTATGTGCTTCTGATGGTCACATGCCAGTACATTGATGGAATGATAGCCCATGTGGTTTATAAACATTAGGGTCTGCTGCCATGGAGCCGGTACAGCCACATGGGTGCAGTCTATTGCACCTTACACTCTTGAGAAGCCTGAGATGGTGGCGAAGCCGGTGAATTTCACAGCCTGGCTATCTTCACCCAGAGCAAACTTGACACAGTGATGGGCCTTCCTGTAGAGGGCATCTCCTTTATGTATCTGTTTGTCGCAGACTGCAAGATGCCATTGAAGCCCCCTGTTGATCCCTGGAACGACCCACAGGCAAAGAAATTGAGCGCAGCAGTCACCTTTAAAGCCACTGGCAGGGGTTAGCCTCCAACTCCAAGGGCCATCAGATCTGGTATATGTGATCTACCAGAGTTTGGGACAAGCACAGGCATTGTCTCTCACTCATTTGTAAATAGGAGTCTTCTTCAGTATTCCCTTGGTCTGGCGATTCACCTCAGTTGTCTGGGTCTCTCCTCTTGGCCCTCTTGCTCCTGCTCTGGTTCCCCTTGACCCTGGACACCGGGGCCTCCTGGGGGAGCTGCACTCTGCGTCGCCTCTCCCTCCTTCACCTCTTCCATTGCATTAGGACCCTCAAAAAAGCAGTACCAAGCCCTGGATCCATTTCTTCTTTGATCACATCTCTGAAATGCAACATTGCAGACATAAATGAGGAACGGTTCTACAAAATGAAGCTCACAATATGAGGCCTATAGGAACTGTAATGGGTTACATTGGTTTAAGCCCAGTTGGCATTGTCACTGATGCTGCCTTGCCTTTGAGGTGCTACCGCCCACACTGAGGTCACCAAGATGCCATCCCAGGAACATGACTTCTCAATCCCTGATTAGTGAGAAGGTTTGAATGACAAACGCTACCTAACCTAGCTCAGTGCCCAATCTATGATCTGGCATTCAAATTAACAATACGTTGCTTTTGATTAATGACTGGATGCCCTTTGACCCAATAGGAATGCCAATTCTGGAGAGCACTTGACTGGCCTCCATAAATGGAATACCATATGGAATGCACCTGTACCTCCTCCCCGAGTGCCTGAATTCCCAAATTATACATTCCAATGTGTTAGTGCGGATATGCAGCGAATTTGATGTGAAGCCGTTGAGTATGAGTTATGAGTAACCCCCTTTCAGTGCTGAAAAATGCATTGGCTTCCAATGGCTTTCTGCTCTGTTCTGTGGAATAAGACTCCAGGTCACTGTTGCAGCACCAACAAGTTAGACGGCGCTCCAGAAAGGGCCCCTTAGTGCTCCAGTCTGCTCCTCCCACACAGCCTCAGATCCCTCCCTTTCATACATGTGGTTTCCCTTTCACCCCCATGTATGTTAGCGTCTTACTTGTTGGGCTTCAGATTCCCACCCCTTGCACTTCCCTCTGCCTCCCATTATTCCCCCCTCCTCCTTTCACTACCTTGCAAAGTTTTCCTGCCCCTCTGCCTTTCATCATGTCCCCTTTCCCCCACTCCCCCAAACCGTTGCATAGCCTTCCTTCCCCATTGCCCCCCCATGTGTTTACCCTTCCTCACCAAAGCCCAACCCAACTCCTTGCATAGCCTTCCTTTCCCATTGCCCCATGTGTGCTTATCCTTCCCCACCATAGCCCTCCCCCCCCACCAAATCCCTTCCCTGGTCAACATGCTGGTTTCAGGCTTGTCCTAGTACCGCTACACAATGCTGCCCTTCTGGACAACAGTGGCATCCACCGGGAGCAGGTCACCCGAACAGAACCCTGGTCGCAATACTGGTCCTTGTCTGAAAGTTGAGCCCTGCCTGAGTACTGCTGGTGTCTTTGTGAGCACAGAGGCAAGCAGCCTGGAGAGGAGCAACCCTCCAGCCCCAGCAGTGTGGCATTCAACTGGCATCACAACGAGACCAGCGCAGCGCTTTTCGAAGGTAGGCTGCTTATGTTGCACGCACCTCAAAGTTGCGAGCAAAGTGAGGTCCGAGGTATGCACACCACCCTTTTTTCAATCGAGATTCAGACCAACATGATTTCCCGCTGGCGTGGCACAAGATTGGAAGGCGGCACGCAATTCCGACGAGAAGCTAATTTAAAGAGCATTCATGAGATGGTAATGAATGTAATTGGTGTTCACGCCTGGTCAGTGAGATAGCCAACCTGCCATTAACCCGCCATTGGCAGAATCACAAACTGTTTTCACGCCAGTGGGTTTCCAGTTTTTTGACTCCGGTTATATACTGTGCTCACGCCCGCCACAAAATCCACCACAGGCAGGATGGGAAAATTCCACCCTTTTTTTCACTATCCCTGCCAGCGAGAGTATTTAAACTGGCACTTTATATGTAAGGATTTGTTTATTGTACAGTTATGGGTAGTCACAGTCTGCGATGCGAGAATAATGTGAAAATGAAAAATCTTTTATTCCAACCACTGTAGTATTAATATTTATCAATATGTGGCAGACAATAATCTATGGTTTTAATAACTTGTGATATCTTTTTTGATTTGGAACATTTTGCCACTTATGAATGTGTTCACCAACACACAGGGTGGCAGGGGAATGCAGCTGTTATTTTAATTATCTTAAAGGCACTTGTATTTGTGACAATTACTTATACAGTTTTCCATTTAGTTAATGTGGGTGTTTTAGTTCAGCAGCACAGGTCAACACTTGGATAAAATTAATGTTACAAAGAGTTAAGCAGTAGCTTTCATTTAAGATTGTAAATTATAGTCTGTTCTCAAGACAAATGAGCAAAGTGTTTATCTTCAGTTTAGTTGTCTAAGAAATGATTTCCTTCCCTCTCCTTGCTTCATTACAGAACTCACAAGCAAGATTTCATACCTTCAGACTGACAACAAGCTTGAACTTGTTTCAACAGATTTAACTTCACACAAGTAGTCAGAATACCTCGACACTATCTCAGGTCATCACAGCTATCTAATATAACAACATAAGACATAGAAGCAGGAGTCAGTCATTCAGCCCCTCAACCCTGCTCCACCATTCAACAAGATCATGGCTGATCTAATTGGGGCCTCAACTCCACTTTCCTGCCTGCCCCTGACAACTCTTGACTGCCTTGTCAATCAAAAATCTGTCTAGCTCCGCCTTAAATATATTCCATGACCCAGCCTCCACTGCTCACTGAGAAAGAGAATTCCAAATTCTACTGAACCTCCGACAGAAGAAACTCCTCCTCACCTCTATCTTCTTTTGAAACTCCTCCTCACCTCTATCTTCTTTTGAAACTGTGCCCCCTAGTTCTAGATTCCACTACAAGAGGAAGCATCCTCTCAGTATCTACCCTGCATCATGCAGTCTCTCCCCTTTAACTAATATTATTAGTAGTAAATTAAACAATTATGCAATTATAATAATCTTACTTACGGAATGCTGACATCGATCTTGAAGTGGAACTGCTGTCAAATGGAGTTTATTGATTTCTTTTGTGTATTTTGTTTATCTTATTTAAACAATAAGGACTGATATTTTGGAATCTTTCCCCTCCTTTCTACAACTAACTCACACATAGGAATTCAAATTTACAACTCAATTTCAGTTCCAGCCCTAGCCCTGCTCAAGCTTGCTTGACCTCAAGTTTCTCAAACAAGCAGCTTTTTTGGCTAACTTTTGTCAGCACATTCAAAAAAGTGAAAATGAGCCAGTATAAAAACCCTGGTTTGGCCTCAAGTGACGTATTAGGCTCAGTTCTGAGCACCACGCTTTTTGAAAGGCATTAGAGAGGGTGCAGAAAAGATTCTTGAGAAAGGTTCCAAGGAGAAGGAGCTTCAGTTATGTGGGTAGATTAGAGAAACTGGGGCTGTTCTCCTCCAGGAAGACGAAATTAAGAGGAGGTTTGATGGAGGTTTTCAAAATCATGAGTGTCTGGATAGGGTAAATAGGGAGGAACTGTTCCTGAAGGCAGAAGGGTCGAGAATCAGAGGGCACCAATATATGGTGATTGGTAAAAGAAGCAATGGTGACATGAGGAAAATCTTTTTTTCACACAGCAAATGGTTAGGGTCTGGAATGTTCTGCCTGGTGGAGGCAGATTCAATCAAGACCTTCAAAAGAGAATTGGATAACTATCTGAAACAAAAAGATTTGCAGGACTAGGGGGAAATGGTGGAGGAGTGGGGCTCGATGAGTTGCTCTTCCAGAGAGCCAGCATGGACACAACAGGCTGAATGGCCTCCTTCTGTGCTGTAACCATTCGGTGATTCTATGATCCTAAACCTAGAAGCAAAACACAAGAGTAATAGGTAAAAAAAAGTCCATTACCACTTTCTATCAGTCTTCTGCTCCTAGTTACCTTTATGTAAAGTAAATCGCACGGAGGAAAATACAATTGTTAGTAACTAATAGTTCCATATTTTACAACGCAAATGAGAAAGACCATAATTTTTTACTTGAATACCAGGCAGTAGAATCCCTGTGGTGGTTCCCCAATCCAATCAGCAGAATCCCTGGAGAATTGGCCATTTACTCCATATCCCTGGTTGTTTCAGCAGGAGGCCCGAAGAAGACCTGCACAAGTTACTGCTACTGATCTTTGATAATCAGTTTACATTTCAGAAATCTCTAAACAAGTCATTAAAAAAATTGGACTAAAAATAGTGGTCAATGGGGGGGGCCACAAACCTAAATCCAATCCGGTGGTGTACTGGCAGGACTTTGTACCGACCCTCTGACTCTTCTAAAAGAACCATCATAGAAGGAAGTCACAAGTCCAAAAATCAGGGAAAATTAGATAATTAAATATTGTATCCTAACTGCTTCAAGAAAACGTACCACCTTTATCACAAGCTTCAGCTTATTAACATTCACAGACATTAAGACAGTCAGAAGTGATAGATCCCTAAACAAGCACTGAACAAGCAATGATGCTAAATGTCACACTGACATGGTTCTGTCTCCAGCTCAAAATGCCTTCACCAGTAGAAGGTTATGCATCTTATGGAAAATGCCATTAACCAGACTCTTTCAGAGCTGACATTTTAACAGTAATTAACAAGGCAATGAAACACTATCATAATAGTTAAGGAAACTTGACCATTTCTAGGTTGTTGCCTTTCCATCCCACTACCTTCAGCATCTCTCTGGATGCTGTTTTATAAAGTTTCACAAGATGTGACCCACTTGCAGTAGACTGGCCACATTCAGTCCAGTAATTTTATAATGAGGGTAGAATCAGGTTAGCTTAGGGACATACAAATATGATTACTTTATACCTTGCCTTCAAACAAACAATAATTCACATTAAGTGGCTGTGTAAATCTCTTAATCAACCTGATCCTGACTCTCGGTATAAATTTTGCTATTTACATTGGCTGCCATTAAATAGGACTGCTACAATGGCAGTTTTTGTTAATGAAAAAGCTGTTTAGGCCTCCTGGGAGCTGAATGGCCAAGAAATGTGAAACAATAAAAGCCATGATGTTTAGGATGAAATACATGAGCCACCAATGTTGGGGAAAGGGGCGAGATTTTTTACTAACATGACATGCGTATAAGTGATTGAACCCAGCAAATCTCATCAAATCGATTGACCTTAAATTGCACCTTACAGTAGAGTAACAATTTGAACCAAACCATGCCTGACCTCACCCAGTATAAAACAGTGCTTTATTGGAAAGACTGAAGGAATACCTGTACGAAAGACACACATTTTCAGCCCTGTTCATAAGTCGTTCACATCAATGTCAATCAATTCTCATGAAAGCAAAATGCTAAGACTATAAGAGAATAACTGATGTCAATAAGCCCAGGAAAATGTCTACGGCAAACCTGAATTTGTAACCATTTAAGGTAATTTGAAGCAATACTTAAGTGAATGTTACCCCCCTTTCCTGGTGCTCCCTGGAACTGTGCTTTGGCTCATTAATTAATGCCCATTGATAGCATTTTTCTGGGCATTTCACCCAGACCCTTTTCCAGTTTTGAAGAGTCATAATAAAATACTTGAATCATTTATTGTCACAAACCCTTAAAATGTAGCAAATTAATACCCTTTAATGACTCGCAGACTTATTTCATCAGCCTTTTTACCACAAAGCTAGTTTAAAGTGACACAGACCAGTTTGATTAAACATTTCTGTTTATAGTATTTCAGATTATTGGCAACAGACTTTTCCCTTGGTAATATTGCGCATGATTTGCAGCAACTGTAGAACTTTAAGATTTGCAGAGGTTCAATCAATTAGTTATTTAAACAACAGCCAATTCAACATCAAATGATCTGACTTGGATGTCAGCCTTGGCTCAGCGGTAATACTCTCATCTCTGACTTAGAAGGTCATGAGTTGAATCTTCACTCCACAGGCTTAAGTATATAATCCATGCTGACACTTACAGTAGAGTATTGAAGGACTGCTGCACTGTTAGAGGTGCTGTTTTTGAATCAGGCATTAAACTGAGCCCCTACCTGTGGGTGGATGTAAAAAAAAATCACCTGGTATAATGATTAAAGAAGCATTGAAGGTGTCCTTTCCTACATTTATCCAAAACCAATACTTAAATTATCTCCCTAATTATCTCTCTGCTGCTTTAGGACATTGAAGTGTGCAAAGGTCTTTCGGACCTTGAAGTGTACAGTGTCATGTGTCCTGCGCACTCTCTCCATCTCTTTTCATGCAGGAGAAGCTAACTCAAAGCAGCAGGGAGAGGTCCCAAAAGAGGAGTGGGGTGGCCCACATTAGGCCTCTCACTCACTTTGAGGAGCATGAAATTGTGCTGACTGGTGAGGACGTGGACCGTTACTGTGGCGACGGTGAAGTCGGCAGCGAACACCCACATGAGGATCCTGCACAACATCATCCCTCTCTCAAAGTAACCGTGAGTGCTCTCTCTACTGCTTTTGACTCTGCTGCCATGCACTAATTATCTCTACTTTGATTCACAGAGAGCTCTGCCAAGCAACCGACACCCTCAGCCAGCCAGTCCCACAGCTCCATCCAGATCCTGACCCCCAGCCAAGAGGGCGTGGTGCCATTTAAGAGCTGGAAATAAGCAGCCTAGTAGTCCCATCACAGTGCC
This sequence comes from Carcharodon carcharias, assembly GCF_017639515.1. NCBI lineage: Eukaryota > Metazoa > Chordata > Chondrichthyes > Lamniformes > Lamnidae > Carcharodon > Carcharodon carcharias. Next base: position 206,881,052 of record NC_054468.1, read on the forward strand.
TTCCCACACCCTCCGGCAGTGCACAGACACACACCTCGGTGGGACCTAGATCTAGAGCAGGCTTGGGTTCACAATCTAGTGGTCACTGCACTGACATGTGTCTGCTGCAGGAGGAGACAGGTTCGTGCGAGCTCCCCGGCACCCGGAGGACTGCTGGGGAAGAGGCATCTGTGAAGTCCAAGTTAGATAATGAGCCTTTGGAATTCAGCTTTTCAACTCATCATGGAGAGTCAGCAGAAGGCAGGGGAACATCATGCAGAGCTACTGGAAGCCCTCAACAGAGTGGCAAGCAAGTCAGAGGAATGCATCTGCCTACTCTCTAATGAAGTGGTACCCACATGTGCCATGGAGACCCTGGTCTAGCTGATTGCGAAGTTGCATGCAGACCTGCACTCCATCACGGTAGCCATAGGTGAGTTCCTGCAGTGGCAATGCGAGAGGAAAATAGGGCACTTTAACGTCCGTCCAGGTGTTCCTTCTCCTCAAGAAGTCAGGCCGGGACCTTCGGGCAACTGAGAGGAGGAGGAGTGGCAGCTGGACAACCCTGGGTCATCCAAACAGGAATCTCAGAGACTGTCCTCTCCCTCTGTGTTTCCTTTGCTGTGAGCCCCTCAATTTCATCCTCTGTCACTGCAGAGGAAGCAGCCGGCCCACAGGAGGACAGCCAAAGCAAGCTAGGGTCCTCGGCTCTCCAGAGGACGCACACTGAAGTCATCATAGACAACAGCGCCAATCATTGCACAGGCTGTCTCCACCTCTGCTGCGGATGTCAGGGCAGCACCTAGAAGGAGTGGTAGGCCTAGGAAAGTTAAGAAATTCTGATCTAACGTGGTTGCACAGCTGAACACATTTTGTAATTTTATAATCTGGTTATGGAAGATTGGAGAGTGTAGGGAGAGGGAGTTTTAGCTGCCCCCTCTCATACTCACCATTCCCTCCTAACACACCCACCCTCAGTTCGCTCCTCAGGAGGCAGTCATTGACTCCACAGACCCTGACCTTACATGTTCACCTGGATGTACCCACCCCTACTCCCTCTTCACCCATAATCCCTCCTACACCTGGACACCTTCCTCCCTCTGAACTCCTTCCCACCTCCGAACTGCCTCCCTTACAGCTTCCTCACCCCTGACACCTTCCCCTTCTGATCTCCCTCCTCTTCCCGGACACCTTTCCCCTTCGAACTCCCTCCTTTCCCCACATATTTTCCCCTCTCCAAATTCCCTCCCTTAAATTTCCCTCCCCGCTTTACACCCACCTCTTGCTGTATTCTCCCTGTGACACTCTGCTACACCATACTCCCTCCTCCCCCCCTCCCAACCTCATCCCCCCACCCCGACACATTCGTTTTCCCCCCCGCCCCCAGTACACCTTCCTCTCCCGGTCAAACCTAGACCTTCCTCACCCCACCCCACCCCCTGGTGCTCCTTCCTATCCAACTCACAGCTAAAACTCCCTCTCCCTACCCTCTCCAATCATCCATAACCATCCAGCCCATGGCCAAGTCTGTGATGTTCTGAAGCAGCAACAGAGACCTCCCACCTTCCGTGAACTGCTTTGTGGTGCAGCCATGTCCATGAGAATCCACCCAACACGTGATGCACGTGTTCCTCCAGGGTCCGGCAGCTGTTGGGCTCCAGCATCTTCTTCTCCTCGGATGCCCGCGATCTGAGCCAGGGCTTAACAGCAAGTCCCAACTGCTGCACGTCACGTTTGTCCAGATGTGTTTGGACGCCAAAATGGTAAATTGGGCTTAGGGGGCCGGTTCCAGTCGGGCCTTACTTTGCATCCCATTGACGAGATGGAAATCGGATTCACGCCGGCCTCCAGCGGGATTGGCGGTCCGCCATGGGAACACCATTGGATGACCCCACTGTGCTTTTGCACTGGCATGATTTCTGTTCTTCATGTCAAATATCACCCTCCCCCCACCCATCCCACTGCCACCACTTGCTATGACACCTGCCACCAATGGGACTGGACGGTTCCGCCCTATGAAATTAGTTGATGAACTCGTGTTTCCTCCAGTTTCTTAAAGTGTTTATCACTTAGAAAGAAAAGTCCAAAGGCAGAGGGGGAAATCAAACTGAGAACCTGGATGGGTTTGTGTCGGGTTGGGGTTAAAGTCAGAAATGTCTGCTTGCCAACCACACCCCTCCTCCAACCTCCCCATTTCCCGCTCTAAATGAGACTAGAAGGTGGGCGAACAGTCAACCCAATCCTTAAGGAGGTGGGTTACAGCTTTCAATTTGATAATGAGGCTCATTGTCATACAGCTTTTGAGCTCTAGCAGCTACTAACTGCATTTCCCGAATGTTGGGGAAACCCAGCAGTTTCCTCAAGGGCATGAACTTGGTGGATTCAGGAGGTAAGTGCATTCACACCTACCCCCTGGGTCCAGGTACCTGTTGAGGAGGCTCCAATTTAAGGCCCTCACCCCTGATGATCTTCATCCAAGGCCTCAAACCTTCCCCCTGAAAATCAGGCCTCAATCTTCCACCCACAACCAGGCACCACTCTTTCCCCCACTCCCCACTGAGATCTCCAGCCCCCTACCACGAGGCCTATCCCGCATTCCTGATCCAACCTGACCTCCCCAAAGGATTTGCAGCTTACTCCATTTGCTATCCCTTATCAAATCCCACCGCCTGATAGTCTCTCCTACAATTGCTCCTCCTCCCCTGTGAATGGTGGAGGAAGTTGAGGGGGTTCCCACAGTGTGGGTGAGGGGAATCTCGAATCTGGGAACCCCTACTTTCTAACCAACCCATCCCTTCTGCCCATTAGGGTAGATTTTTTGGATGTTGGGGCTTCCTGTTCCAGCAGCCAAAAAGACTATGGGAACACATCCCCACAAATCATGGCTGCAGGCCTGATATGGACAGGAGGGTGGTTAATTGAAACAGCACTAACTTCTCTTCTCACCACCCCTCCATAAACAGAAAGGTACTTTGATTTGTTTCCCTCTTTATAAGTGGTGGCATATTTCCCAACGCCTTGGTTTTGGTGCAATCCAATTTTCTATTAATAGCCTCACAACAAACTTGAGATAGGATGAACTCAAAGGGTTAGTTTATTTGCACACAATCAAAAGCAAAAGAGGCTTTGCAATGCCCCCTTCATATTCAGATGGTAAAGAGAGGGATAGAGAAAAGAAATATTTACAGTGCAGAGACCACAGAGAAAATAAATATTGCTTCATGTGAGTTCCAGAGTCCAGAATCAAAGTCCAATGAGGTATTCCTTCATGGAGTTCAGTGGATTGAAAATTGATGCTGGATGATTCACTTTTCCAGTGGTGTTGACTTCACGTGATGAGATAAGCATGCAGAGATTAATCAATCAGTCTTGGAGGTAATGGTACAGAATTTTCAGCAGAAGCAGTGTAGATGGTGCCAGGTGTTCAACCTGGGCAGAGCTCCTTTTCTGTGAGGCTGCCAGTTAGATGGTAAATAGCAGACTGAGCTTTGCAGTTCAGCAAGGCAATATTACAGGTTCCACAAGCCAGTGGCCCATATCACATGGCTCCCACCTCTCCACACTGTCTTTGACAAAGGATGTGTATCCCTTGTCTGGGTCCCCGAGCTCGTTAAATGTCTCAACCATTAAGAATTGAAAGGAAGGTTGCGGGCCTTTTGTCTTAGCAGACACCTGTTGGCCAGCCTGGGTTATGAAATGCAGATGGCCTTTGTATAGCTCTCTTTGAATTTGGTTTGTGCAGCCCATAGCAGGTCGCTAGTGAATCCCCAGAGATAACGATGTGCGAGTTTCCCCAACACTACCAGGCAACTCCTTTTGTTTGGGGGTCACAGGCAAACATAGATTTAGCCATTTTAAGGATCTTTGTTCAGTTTTTAAAATTTTAGAAATATCAATGAGCATATCTATATATATATTATGAAAATGTACAGTGTGAGGTCTTAGTCCCTCACAGGTCGCTATTTAATTGGCTGGTGATAGGACTTCCATCCTATACTCAGTCAGAAGTCCCAGTTCAGAGAACTGCTGGCCGGCAACTCTGTAGCCCCAGCAACGCCAGTAGCAGACAGGTAATTACAGTAATTTGTAATTACATAGAAGCAACTCCAAAAGCAAATCCAAGCAACTTAGCTTTCTTGCAGGGAACTGCTCTGTGTTAATAAGACCTTTTGTTCTCATTTCATCCACACAGGAAAAAGACAGTTTCAGTGTATACCATGTTCTTGAGGGAAACCATCAAAGCCTGAATGTTGTCCAGGTCTTGCTTTGTCTGGACACAGACCACTTCAGTGTCTGAAGAGTTGCAATTGGTGCTGAACATTGTGCCATCATGGTCCAGCCTGTTCCTCACCCTACCATTACTGGGGGTCAACCCTGGTTCAGTGAAGAGAGCATGAGCACATGCCAGGAGCATTTATGAGGAGCTGTTATTTAATTAATGAAAGGTTATATCTTTAATGATTACATATAATTGGAAAATTACGTGATATTGAAATCTTTGGAGAGAATTAGATGCTAGAAAAGGTAATGGGCACCTTCAAGGTCGCCCAGTGGCCCTGTCCCTTTGCAGAAGTTCAGCTCACCCTCTGACTGGTCAATCACCGTCCAATCGGCTGTGTCCATATTATGGTATTTTTCCTCTTCATTTTATCTGACCTTATAGAAATACCTGTCATTTGCATAAATGACGAAAGTATCAACAAGGATATATATAGAGCCTGTCACAATCTCAGGAAATATCCCAAGCACTTTACAACCAATTAATAGTAAGTACTCTTGAAGTATACTCACTGTTATAAAGTGGGAAACTCACAATGCACGCTGGTGCTCCAGGTTTCAGAACAAATCCTAGATCCAGTGCATGTTCAGCCTTTATAATGATGTTGACTTGGCGGCTGTGCATTTTCTGTGTTTACCTCCTGCTGATTATGCAGCAAGGTGCTAGAAACAGACAGGCAAATGCTGGGAATGTCCTTTTTACAATGAAAACTTAGACTTAGGCATGTCAAGTTTGTTACTCCAAGTGCCCAAGTCTAAAAGTATCTACCAATATGGAAGCAGCCTGTGTGTATTTATAAAAAAAATCAGAAAAAAATAGGACCAGAGACGGGGGCCTTAAAAACAAGGGGGTCATTATGATCAATGGCAGTAACTTTTGTTTATGCTACTCTTCCAGGGTTTCCGCCTAAGTTATAGCTATCAAGCAGGAGGACTGATGCAGAAATTCAACCCTCTTATGTCCAGTTTGAGCACCTTACTTGAGGAAGGATATCAAGACCACAGAGAGGGTACAGAAAAGATTGGTTAAGATGTTACAGAGATGAGAGATTTTAATTCTGAGGAAAGACTAAAGAAAAGAGGCCTCTTTTCATTATAAGGCTAAGGGAAAATCATTTGAAGATGTTCAAAAATTGTGAGAGGTATTGATGAAGTAAATAGGGCAAAAACTATCTCCACTGCTCAGTCAGTAATCGGAAGCATACATTTAGGATATTCAGAATTTGTTTTTCTATAGAGAGTTGTTACACCTTAACAAACACAGTGGTGGAGGCAGAATTCACATTAGCTTTTTAAAAGGGAATGAATAAGCACTTGAAAAGGTCAAATTTAACATTATATGAGAAAAGGGCCAGGAAACAGGACAGAATAGATAATTCTATCAGTGAGTTGACACAAGTGCAATAGGCTGAATGGCCTCCTGAGCTGTGAACTTTTATGATTCTATTATCTTCTAAATCAAGGCTGCAAGTTCCTGCTGCAATTTTCATTTTTGTGCAATTATAATATTTAATATAGGGATTTACAGGAAATGTTGTCTTGAAGATTAGATTTTTGTAAAGTTTGGCAAAAAATTTGCTTTGATTTCCATGGCTCAGAATAATTTTCTCTCTTGGATCAGAAGTACTGTGTGCAATTGGAAAACTAATTAGTATTTGATGGATTTTGAGCAGCAGCTTGTGAAGTCTACATTAACCAGTTTTAGGCAGATGTCACAAACTGCACAGCATGATTCCAACCTCAAAAATTGCAATGTAAGACAAGCAACAGATTTCTGCGATACATCGACTGAGCCAATGTTTGATCTAATAATTAAGAGAAACAAAGCAACCTGCATTGAGACAGAACCTTGTCAGAATATTTCTGAAGCATTATAAAATGCTTCCAATGCAATTAAATACTTTCAAGAGTTACATAGTTGAAAGCAGCAGCTATTTTGCACATAGCAGAAAACCCTACCACAGACATCAGTAATATCCAACAATATAGAGTAGACTTTCTGATCAGTTATCCCTGATTAATTGGTGTAAAGTGGAGGCAGACAGATTGGAAATATTTCCAAAGATCCATTACATCAGATTTCTACCTATTTAGCACCCTATCCATTTTTCCAATCAGGCTTTGTATTTGCCCCAGAAACACTCACCAGTTTTATAGTTAATTTTGTGTTGTATGGACCCCTAGTCGCTACTTGGGTCCCATCTATATTCTCCAGACTCCTGGAGAGCCTATCATCTGGTGAAGGTTATCTCCTCTGCAGTTGGTTTCCTCTTTTCCCCTGGGAAAGTGACAAAGGCGTTTCTCCTGTTGTTGCATCTGTCACTTGCTCTATAGAGGTACGACTGGATTCTCTGGCAGATTTCTCCTAGTAAATGGCTGGGAAGGAGCTTTAGAACAGCTGGCAGCTTTGCTGCCATTGGAAAATCCATCCTGGTCACTGGGGTTGTTTGTAAATTAGGATGCAGCAGATGATGTGAATTGGAAGTTCTCTCCTAATATATTGAGTTACAATGGCATGATCTGTAAAAACTGGTCCTTGGCAAATTTGATCCTTTATGATTGAGTCTTCCTTACTCAATCTATGCAGCATGATGGGAACACAAAAGGGATTTTCATCCACTCAAGGTTGTTTGTGTTCATGTTGCAATCCTGTCACAATGAAGTGCACGCTCTAGTTATAAGTGAGGACAGCTGCTACTGCTTGGGAGAGGTTAAGGCATTATTCTTAAGTATATATAAGAACTGGTTTCCACCTGTGTGAGGGAAGGAAAAGGGAACCTGCATCTATGTTTGTGTGCTCTGGGATTTGTGAATAAATGTGTATAAAAAAAGGTTGGCTCCAGGTTTCTTTTTTACTCAGTGAATGAGAAACAAATTATAACAGCTGGTTTCAAATTTTATACTGCAGCATTAATTGCCAAGACTTCAAGAACGTGTTTCATAGTAAACTGAATTCAGGATTATAGGGGGAAATGCTAGTATGCCAGATCTGCAGCACACAGTGAGAGAAACGTTCAGAGCAACTCCATTCACTCGAAACAACAACGGGCTTATTTTCCAAAACATGCCAGCCCTCTTATGCAGTAAAGTGTCCATTTCATATCAGCAAAATGTTCACCACCTTGAGCTCAATGCCATGAAATTCAGCATTTGTTGAAATACAACATTTAAATGAGACTTGGGCAAGCTTGTACCAGAGTCCAACTCAATTCCACGCCACCCTGCTCCCTCCTGCCCAAACTGTCCCTCAATAAAATAAGCATTCTGTAAAACAGGGAACAAAGCCAGGAACCTGATTTCCTGACCTGCATTCACCATTAAGGAGGCTCGGTTCTTTCAGTGATTCCTGTAAAATCAGCCTTACTCTGTCACCTTTGCATCATTGCACAGATTTGTAATCTAAGAGAGCTGCTGAACGTTGTAGCAATATCAGTGTTGGCTTTCAGAAATAGTTGCTGATGGATCTCTAAGCCAACTGATTCTTAAACCCATTTCTTATGGTTCTTATTGAAAAATGCCACAAACTATGATGTGTTCCTTCTCTGATGGAGAGGATTAAGCATGATAATCATCTCCCATCAAGCTATCACCAGTGGACATTGGAGGTGGCTGCAGAAATATCTATGACCCTGACTGCCTTTTTGAGGGGACTGACATGGAAAGAATGATTATGAAGGAAAGCACAAATATTTTAATAAAAGCAAAATACTGCGGTTGCTAGGGATCTGAAATAAAAACAGGAAGTGCTGGAAAAACTCAGCAGGTCTGGCAGCAACTTTGGAGTTAGCATTTCAAGTCCAATCTGACTCATCATCGGAATATTTTAACCCTCTTTTCTTCCATGGTCAGCATTCAAAGAACTCTATACAATATGTGATACAAGTTCGGATGACAAGAGTAGATTTCAAATTCTGGAAATTTAAAATTAAAAGCAGAAAATGTTGAAATTCATTGCAGCTCGATAATCACAAGGTAGAACAAGGTAACTTGACATTTCAGGAGTAGTTCTTCATCACAATTGACATTGTGAGGTTGGAGATTTTTCAATTGGATTGGCAAGGACCAGTGCCTGACAACATCACTGGGGAAAACACAAAGGTCAGTCTCACCCTGTCCTCTCTTCTGACAAAGCTGTAACTTTTTGATGTAGCAAGCTTTCATGATGACAAAAGGACCTTGGGAAGAAAAAAGATTTAAAAACCCATGTTTGTTTTACATTACTACCAACGCATCCACTAATATTTTAGAGCTAAGCAATTTTATAGCCCTGTTTTGGTATGTATGTCTTCTGGTACCCAGTTACAGAAACACAGTTCCCGAAGTCTGTCTGCTATCAGGCAAAATGGTAAAAGCTGAAGAATGATCTGAAAAATTTATTTTAAAAACTACAGCAGGGGAAGGAGGTGCCCTTGTACAAACCACAGATCTAAGTTTGCTGTTACATCCTGGTAGAGACCAAGGGCAATTTCCTGAGCCACAGCACCCTCTACAGAAAACTCTGAGTAAAGTGGGCTACACCAACAAAAACAGTGGGTGGTTTTCTTACTTTCATATCAAGAATTAACAATCTTACTTTAGGAGGTTTTAACAGCTAATTAAATGCACTTAAATGTGCATAATTTTCTAGAGGTTGATGTCATGGAATATAATTTTAAACACTGAAGTACTTAATAACTAGCCAATCACAATGCCTTTGTATTAACATTCCTTTCATACTTCCCAACCCAAGCAGCTAACATTGGAGTTATCCTTTATAATTAATGGTAACTTTGTTCATCTGTCAGAATATAATAAGAACACAAGAAATAGGAGCAGGAATAGGCCATTTGGCCCTTCGGGGCTGCTCCACTGTTCAATAAGATCATTGCTGCTTTGATAATGGCCTTAACTCCATTTTCTTGCCTGACCCAATAACACTTGACCCCCTTGTGGAACAAATCTCTCTAACTCAATCTTGAATATATTCAATGACCCAGCCTCCACTGCTCTCTGGGCAGCGAATTCTATAAATTAATGACCCTCTGAGAGACAAAATTGCTCCTCATCTCCATCTAAAATGGAACATCTCTTATTCCAAAACTGTGCCCCCTAATTCTAGATTCTCCCACAAAGGGAAACATACTCTCAGCATCTACCCTGCCCAGCCTTCTTAATAAGATCATCTCTCAATATTCTAAACTGCAATGAGAATAGGTCTAATCTGCTCAACTTTTCCCCATAAGGCAACCTCTTTATCCCAGGAGTCAATCTAATTAACCATCTCTGAACTTCCACTAATGCAAGTATATTTCTCCTTAAAATAAGGAGACCAAACCTGTACACAATGCTTTAGATGTGGTTTGACCAATGCCCTGTACAGTTGTAGCAAGACTTCCCTAGTTTTATACCCCATCCCCTTGCAATAAAAGCCACCATTCCATTTGCCTTCTTAATTAATTGCTTTACCTCCATGCTAACATTTTTGTGATTTGTGTACCAAGACACCCAGATCCCTCTGTACTGCAGCATTCTGCAGTCGCACTACATGTAAATAATATTTTGTTTCTATATTCTTCCTACCAAAGTGGATAACCTCACATTTTCCCACATTATAATCCATCTGATAACTTTTTGTCAACTCACTTAACCAGTCTATATCCCTTTGCAGGCTCTTTGTGTCCTCCTCACAACTTGCTTTCCCACCTAACATTTTATCATCTTCTTTTTCTTGTTTTTAAAGGCAAAATATGCATATAATAGGAGAGCAAGAAGTGCAATAGATAGTGAATCTGCTCAGTATAAACCATACTCAGGTACAAAGTATGGAGAAATTGTGGTGTGGTTATAAAGCCACTGGATGAGTAATCCAGAAGCTCAGAGTAATGCTTTGGGAGCATGGGGTTCAAATCCAACTGTGATAGCTGGTAGAGTTTGATTTTAATTAATTAATTTTTAAAAATTCTGGAACCAGTAATGATTAAACTATCATCAATTATTATAAAAACCCTTCTGGTGCACTTATATCCTTTTGGGAAGAAATCTGCCATCCTTCACTGATCTGGCTTACATGTGACTCCAGACCCATAGCAAAGTGGTTGACTTTTAAATGTCTCCTGGAAAGGCCTAGCAAGCCACTCAGCTGTACCAAGCCACTACATAAAATTAAAGAAAGAATAAGGCTATCCAGGACCACCTGGCATCAACTTAGGCACCGGAAATGACAATGGCACACCTAGCTCCGTCAACCCAGCAAAGTCCTCCTTAGTAACACGTGGGGAGGGTGGCAAAACTGGGAGAGCTGTCTCACAGACTGGGCAAGCAACAACCTGACATAGTCATACTCACCAAATCATCACCATCACCATCTCTGTGTATGTCCTGTCCCACTGGCAGAGGTGGTGGCACAGTGGTATACAATAATGGGAGGGAGTTGCCCTGGGAGTCATCGGCATTGACTCTGGACCCCATGACGTCTCATGGCATCAGGTCAAGCTTCCTACTGATTACCACCTCAGCTAATGAATCTGTAATCTTCCATGTTGAACACTACTTGACATAGAATGTACTTTGGGTTGGGAATTTCAAGGTCTATCCCTAAGAGTTGCTCGGTAGCACCTCTACCGACCAAACCGGTCCTGAAGGACATATCTGCCAGACTGGGCCTGTGGCAGTTGGTGAGAGAACCAACAGGAGGGAAGAAACTACTTGACCCCATCCTCACCAATCTACCTGATGTAAATGCATCTGTCCATGACAGTATAGGTAGGAGTGACCACACTACAGTCCAGTATACACTCCATCATGTAGTGTGGCACTACCACCATGCTAAATGGGATAGAGTCAGAACAGATCAAGCTCTAAACTGGCAGCCAAGAGAAGCTGTGGGCCATCAGCAGCAGCAAAATTGTATTCAACCACAATCTGTAACATCATGACCCAGCATATCCCTCGCTCTACAATTACCATCAAACCAAGGGATCTACTCTGGTTCAATGAACAGTGCAGGAGGACATGACATGAGCAACACCAAGCATACCTAAAAATGAGGTGTCAACCTGGTAAAGCTACAATACAAGGCTACTTGCATGCCAAACAGTGGATGCAGCATGTGATAGAGCTAAGTGCTTCCCACAACCAACGGATCATATCAAAGCTGTTCAGTCCTGCCACAACCAGTTGTGAATGGTGGCAGACAATTAAACAACTAATAGGAGGAGGAGGAGACTCTAACAATATCCCCATCCTCAATAATGGGGGAGCCCAGCACATCATTGCAAAAGATAAGGCGGAAGTATTTGCAACCATCTTCAGCTAGAGGTGCCAAGTGGATGATCCATTTGTCATTCTCTGGAGGTCCCCAGCATCACAGATGCCAGGCTTCAGCCAATTCTATTCACATGTGTTATCAAGAAATGGCTGAAGGCACTGGATACAGTACTGCAAAGGCTATAGGCCCTCACAACATTCAACAACAGAACAAAATGAAGACCTGTGCTCCCAAACTAGCCACACCCCTAGCCAAGCTACAACACTGGCATCTACCCAGCAATGTGGAAAATTGCCCAGGTATGTTCTGTACACAAAAAGCAGGACAAATCCAATCCAGCTAATTACTATCCTATCAGCCTTCTCACGATCAAATTGATGGAAGGTGTCATCAAAGTGCTATCAAATGGCACTTACACAGCAATAACCTGTTCACTGATGCTCAGCTGGTGTTCCATCAGGACCACACAGCTCCTGACCTCATTACAGCCTTGGTCCAAACATGGACAAAAGGGAGTGACTGCCCTTGACACCAAGGCAACATATGACCAAGTGTGTCATCGAGGAGCCCTAGCAAAACTTGAGTCAATGGGAATCAGGGGGAAAACTGTCCACTAATTGGAATTATACCTAGTATAAAGGAAGATGGTTGTGGGTGTTGGAGCTCAATCATCTCAGTCCCAGGATATTGCTGCAGGTGTTCTTCAGGGTAGTGTCCTAGGCCCAACTATCTTTAGCTGCTCCGTCAATGAGCTTCTCTCTAAAGTCAGAAGTGGGGATATTCGCTGATGATTGCACAATGTTCTGCACCATCCCTAAACCATCAGATACTGAAACAATCCATGTCCATATGCAGCAAGACCTAGACAACATTCAGGTTTCGGCTGATAACTGGCAAGTAACATTCATGCCACACAAGTGTCAGGCAATGACTATCTCCAACAGGACAGAATCTAACCGTTGCCCCTGGGCAGTAAATGGTATTACCATCATTATATGCCCCACTATCAATATTCTGCAGATTTCCATTGACCAGAAACTAAACTGGACCAGTCATATAAACATGAGGCTACAAGAGCACATCAGAGGCTGGGAATTCTGAGGCATGTAACTCACCTGCTGACTCCCCAAAACCTGTCTACCATTTAGAAGGCTCAAGTCAGGAGTGTGATGGAATACTTTCCATTTTCCTGGATGGGTACAGCTCCAACAACACTCAAGCAGCCTGCTTGATTGGCACCACATCCCCACCACATTAAACATTCGTTTCCTCAACCACCGACACACAACGACAGCAGCTTGCATTCTATATACAAGTAGTACTGCAGCAACTCACCAGGACTCCTTCAACAACATCTTCCAAATCTGCAACCTCTACCACCTGGAAGAACAAGGGAGCAAAAGCATGGAAACCCCACCACCTACAAGTTCCCCTCCAAGTCACACACCGTCCTGACTTGGAATTATATCACTGTTTATTCACTGTTGCTGGGTCAAAATCTTGGAATTCCCTTTCTAACAGCACTGTAGGTGAAGCTACACTATATGCACTGCAGCAGTTCAAGAAGGTGGCTCACTATCACCTTCTCAAGGGCAAACGGGGATGGGCAATAAACGCTGGCCTAGCCAACGAAGCCTACATCCCATGAACAAATAATTTAAAAATTCCCTGGCTATAAAAACAAACTTGTTGACTTGATAAAGAAGGAGACTGTCAAACACACTGACACTGATGAGGTTTGATAGGCACGCAGAGTACGTGTAATGTACCATATTAATTACTCAATTAACAATGTATTCATAAATATTGATTGTACACAACTGCTTAATAGGCCATTTATTATTATTACTACTAATAATAATAATATAGCACCCTTAGAAGAATGTGTGTTCATGTATTGATAATAAGAAAACATTTACAATTCTGCCATCAGAGTTGTTTCTCCAGTTTGTCCCCCATTGTTCACTCTCAAGACCAAATCTGACCTGCATCTGGCTTAGCCATTGCCAGATCTAGCTGGACTATATCAAACTCTACAGGACATTGCTCTCCTCTGTCAAAACCACCTACGACTTTAGGATCAACCTAGAGAGTAAAGATAACTGCATCCCCCACCAAACCCCCTGCCCCTCCCTTCCCCTCCCCTCCCCCATCACACTCCCTGGCTTCCTATCTTCACAATTAACTTTTTCCTTAAAATGCTCTCCACCCCTCCAGCCTCACATCCAACAAGGGCAAGAAACTCATTGCTTTATTTGACTTCATCTGTACAGATGCCTCTCCCCACTCCCACGAAGCCAACCCTGCACTGTTGCCCCCAACTTAGCACTGAACTTGCATCTCTCTCCGGTTTCTCTTCCACCTCCTCCCTGCCCTCTACCATCTCCAAGCTCACCCCACTCATGAGACCCATCTTCTATTCTCTGAACCCTAGTCTCACTGAACTGCTGACCATCCAACTTCCTTTCCTGGCCTTGTGCTTGCTGTCATTGTAAGTGGTTCAGGCACCTTGCAATGTACAAGAACACTGAGCCAACAAATGTTAAAGCAAAGGGCACCATGGCACCAATGCAGGTGTACTAGAGAAAGTTGCAGTTACAACAAGGAGGCCTTGTGAATGCCATTAAACTGAGCAGTTGGCTGAGCAGCCAGACAGCACTGTTACTCCCTCAGCTAGGAGAGTATTTATGAATAGGCTGGCTAGGAAAAGATGTACAAAAAAATCTCCAATTCAAATATAATAAACAAAACAGAAAATCGTGCTGCCTGCACATACAAAGCATACGAACACAAATATCTCAGACACAGACACCACATGCTCAGTTTTTTGTGTGGTAGCCAGGGCAGGGTATGAAAATCAAATAAGGAGCCACACTGCCAGCTCTCCACTGCTCAAAGTCACTTCTGGGATTTCCCACTGGAAGTTACGTATGGCACATAATACCTTCCCTCAAATATATACAGGCAGATTCCATTAGGAGGTGAATAACAGAATTACCTCACGCAAAGTATTTTCAATCATTTGTATCTGAGCAATGCTGGGCTCAAGTGACAATTGTGTGTCCCCAGCATTCAGCATTGAGATGATCCATAGGAAGGGACTTGTGGTTTAAACAGTTGATTTGCCTAATGCAAAAAACAGCAGAGTAATCAATTACACTGGACAAAATGCCAATTTTAAAAGTTTTTATATGTTTACACTGCTCATGTGATAAAGAACCATGGAAAATGGGCAAGTGCCAGACTTGATTCATGCTGCATTAACTGGTCTTAGTCAGGACAGCAGCTGGGTACCACTAAGGTAAAAGCAAAATACTGCGGATGCTGGAAATCTGAAACAAAAACAAAAATTGCTGGAAAATCTCAGCACATCTGACAGCATCTGTGGAGAGAAAGACAGATTTAACGTTTCAAGCCCGTATGACTCTTCTTCAGAACTAAAGAGAAGTAAAAATGAGGTGAAATATATACTGCTTAAAGGGGAGGGACAGGTGAAACTGGATAGAAGGCTAGCGATAGGTGGAGGCAAAGGAGAGATTGCAAAAGATGTCATAAACAAAAGGTCAAAGGGGTGTTGATGGTGGTGACACTGTCTAAAGGAGGTGCTAATGGTGAGTTTAAGAGTAGAAAGCAGGATGAGCAAGTGACAGATGGCCCGAATGAGGTTGGGGTGGGGGGAGGGGATGATGTGGGAGAAAAGATCGAAATAGGCTAAAAGGTGGGGATAAAACAATGAATGGAAATAAATGTTTTAAAATAATAATAATAGAAATAGGTGGGGAAAAATATTTATATAAAAATTAAAAATAAATATATAAAAAGGGGATCAAAAAGGGCAAGGATGGAGGAGAGAGTTCATGATCTGAAGTTGTTGAACTCAATGTTCCGGAAGGCTGTAAAGTGCCTAACTGGAAGATGAGGTGCTGTTTCTCCAGTTTGCTTTGAGGTACTACAATTGTTCAGAACACCAACTGGCTAGGGAGGGAGAAACCATGAGGCTCTTCAATCCATCATGTCTGTAATTGTTCTTTGCTGGAGCATCGAAAACAAATCCTACTTCCTTGCTCTGTCCCTATAATCCTTCAAATGAAGATGCATTGATCTCTGTCTCAAGCACTTTCTGGTCCAGCAATTCTCTGCATTAAGAAATTGCTTTTAAGTTCTTCCCTTACTTTCTTAGTGACAATTTTAAATTGATGATCCCTCATCACTCATTGCTCAACCAGAGGAAATGGCATTTCCCTATTTACAATATCAAAACTCTTCACAAGTTTGAAGATCTTATTAGTTTTCACTGCTCCAGTGGAAATAGCTCCAGTTTTTCCTGTGCCTCCAATAACTGAAGTTTCCCATCCATGATGTAACTCTGGTGAATCTACATTTTAAATTGCTTTAGTTTCCTTTCTGTAATGTGGCATCCAAAACTGCACAGTATTGGACCTGTGACCTAATCATTGCCTTCTACAAATCTGTGATTAACTCTCACTTTATGCTCTTATTTATACACCTCAAATGCCTCTCCACTGTCGACCACCTGGGTGGCACTGCATTCACCTGCTTCCATCCTTATCTATCTAATCATAGCCAGAAAATCACTGACAATGGCTCCCTTCCCACTCCTGCACTGTTATCTCTGGCGGCCCTCAAAAATTTATCTTTGGTCCAATACTATTTCTCATCTGCATGCAGCCCCTCAATATCATCATATGAAAACACCTGAGTTTCCACAATGTATATTGACAGCACCCATCTCTACCTCGCCACCACCTCTCTTGACCTCTCCACTGTCCTTAAATTGTCAGGTATCCAGTAATGCATTGACCCCAAGTCTGCACCATTACCAAGACTGTCTACTTCCAGCTCTGTAACGTTGCTCAACTCCATACTGCCTTAGCTCATCTGCTGTGGAAATGCTTCTCCAACTTTCACGGTCTTAGATAACAGTCAACATCTTGGTGTTGTTCTCAGATCTTGTATCTGTTCTCCTCCTTTAGCTGTTGGTGTATTTCCTCCTTTGTCTGCCTCTTGCTCTGCTGCCCTCAATTTTACCAGATGTTCTCTAGTTTTTCTTCTGCAAGAACATGCCCAAGGAATTGTAGCTGCCTCTTGGTAATCACTTGTAAAAGTTCTCTTGTGCTCCTGCTTTCCCCAAAACTTCCTCATTGTGTGTGTAGTCCAGCTAATCCTCATCATATGTCTCAGACTTTATCTTCCATTGTCTCCTTATATTCCAACTTTCACATCCATTTGGTAATGCTGCCCAGAAGTAGCATTTTAATAAGCTCATTCTGCTTTCCATAGAGATGCTCGTATTTCTAATGAGGTCTGACATTTTTGCTAAGGTTTGTTTAGCAAGTCTTATGCGTTTCCTGATCACTTTTCCTATCAGATGTTATTAGGCTACCCAGATAAGAAAATTATTCAGCCTCTTTTATTTCTTTTGATTCCACTGTTAGTTTGGATCTAGTAATCCTTTTCTTTGATATTACCATGCTTACAATTTTGCTGCAGTTTAATGATAATCCATATCAGTTATTGTTTGCTACAATTGTGTCGAGAACTCTTTGTAGATTTTCCTCCATGCCTGTCATGATTACAATGTTGCCTCTAGACTTGATTATTCTAACACACTCTGACCCATGTTCTACCTTCTGTACACTTGAAGTCATCGAAAACTGCTGCTTGTGTCCTCGCTCCCATGAGGTCCTGTTCACCTGTCACCCCTGGGCATGCTGAGCTACATTGACTCCTGATTAATGCTTCGATTTTAAAATTTTTAACTATGTTTTCAACTTTCTCCATGGCCTCGCCTCTCCCAAGCTCTGCAATCTCCTCTAGCCCCACAGCCCTCCAAGATATCTGCACTCCTCTTATTCTGTCCTCTTAAGCATCCCTGATTTTAATAGCTCCACCATTGGTGGCCATGTCTTCAGCTGCTAATACCCTAAGATCTGGAATTCCCTCTCTAAACCTCACTGCCTCTCTACCTCTCTTTTCTCCTTTAAGACACCCTGTAAAACCTACCTCTTTAAGACACCTCAAAGACACTCTATAAAGCCTACCTCTTTGACCCAATCTGACCCAATATGTCATTTTGTGGCTTGGTATCAAACTTAGTTTACTAATGGTCCTCTGAAATGCCTTGGCATGTTTTATTGTATTTTAAGAGATATATAAATACAAATTGTTGCTGTTATTGTAACTTAAATGAACAATGGCATATTTTATTACTTACCTTGCACTTTCAAATAATTATTTAATCAAACCTATTTTTATTCCTGCAGTCTCTTCAGTATTTCTATTAAGTGAATTCTATCATTTCTTCCTTCCAAAATATGTTACTCCATAATTATCCACATTAAATTGGATGTGCCACATTAAATTGGATCAGCTCGTCTTTTACAATCTGCCTCATTGTTCGACAAACCTCCTATTACTGTACAGCCAGCTCCTCACAGTCAAATCCAAATCATCTATACCTTCTGTAATTCACTGCTGGGAAGAGTGTATTAATATGATTTTGTTGCATAAGGTTCCTTTGGTTTTTTTAAAATGGGCTGTTGTTTTATTTTAAGCACCTTTCACTTGAATTGTATGGCATGTGATGTTGCATTAGTATTCTCCTTCGAAAGGGGCACCTTGACCTGTGGCGCTAATTCAGTCAGGTAATGCTGGGGAACGCAATGGTCCATTCTGGTCCAATTAAGATAGGCCAAATCATGGAGGGCATGTTTGGATTCAAGCTCCACCCAATTTCAGTGCTTTCAGATTATAGCACTCAGAAATTATATATACATATATATTATATGGGATGATGTATGTGCTCTGCCTGGACCTTGGCTCATTGCCTGGAGATGCTTCATCCTGAGTCATTTTCTTGGCAGTTTGTCAATGATATTTTGCTGTTGCCTTCCACTTTCAGGGGCAGGGTGGGATAGAGTGACCAAAAGTCCCTTATTGTATGGCATTGTCCTGTATCTGAGTCTGCTAAACTGTGCACTGAGCTGTATGGCGTTGAACAGTACCTGCTCTCCTCCTGTTTGCACCATCTAACAGCCTTCTCTCCCCCCCACCCACCCCTATGTAGGCTGCACCTTAATTTTCTCCGTGAGATTTGGTCACCCTGTTGTGGCGAGGCAGTTTCTACCTCAGCAAGGATAGGAGTTGAACCTGCACTATTGGTGTTATTCTGAACCACGCACTCGCCATCTAGCCACTGGGTTAAAAACAAAAAAAACTGCGGATGCTGGAAATCCAAAACAAAAACAGAATTACCTGGAAAAACTCAGCAGGTCCGGCAGCATCGGCGGAGAAGAAAAGAGTTGACGTTTCGAGTCCTCATGACCCTTCCACAGAACTGTTCTGCTGCAGGGTCATGAGGACTCGAAACGTCAACTCTAGCCACTGGGTTAAGTGGACCACCACAGATATAGATAATATATATAAAACATATATGTGTGTGGGTGTGTGTATACATAACAATAAACAATTGTGTTCCATTTTTCAAGCTATTTCACAGGACAATGACTGCAGCCAATCAGGTTGTACTTTAATATTCGGCACTGCTACCTTCCTGGGGATTGGCGGGGCAGCCTGGGGGCGGGGCCAGGCTCTGGCGGGAATGGGGAGCTGAGCGGCTATTGACTGAAGAAACATGCGGAATTCCTTCCTGTGACCTCGCGTTCCATTTTCCCGCCAGCGCCAAAGCCGGGAGCTCGGCGGCGGTGGCAGCAGCGGCAGCAGCATGTCCCGGCAGAGAACCCTGTTCAGCTTTTTCCCCAAATCCCCGCCGCTCAGCGCCTCCTCGGCCAAGGCGGAAGCCGATGTGCCGCCCGCTAAAAAGGCCAACGCTTCCCCCCGGGAGAACGGGAGCGGGGTTCGGCCGCCTAAGCGGCCCCGAGGTCCCGCTGCTGGCAGCACCCGCGGCCCGCTATCCTCCGGGGGGGAGAGGAAGGCCGGCAAGTCCGGGGGTCTGGCGGCCCAGGGGACGCCAGCACTGAGGTGAGAGAGGAGAGTTACAGAGGCTCCGGGCCCTGGGTGTTTGCGCTGGGCTGTAACCGGTCAGCACTAACCATTGCCCCGGTGTTTGGAGGCCGGCAGCTTCTCTTGAATGGACTGCGCGGGTTTACATTCTCAGTAACGTGGTGAGGGCTTCCCTTTAATTCACATTGCCAGCTCCTTTTAATCAGTTTTCCTCGCCCTGCTGCTATTGCAGAGAAGCTGGTGGAAAGATAACGGGTCATCTCCCCTCCCTTTCTGTTGTATGGCAGCAGCATTTTAGATGGCAACCTGGGGCAATATTAAGGGAGAGGGAGCAGAAAACCCCTTTTAAGTGGGGAGGGGGGGAGGGTCAATACTTAATAACTTACTGGACCTTTCAAAAACTTTTGCACAGCAAAGCTGACCAGTTTGAAATGTAGTCTGATGTTACTGGTGTTTATTTACTTTTGTCCACTCCTGTCCCATGTGTGATATGTTATTCAGGAATCCTTGCAGATGTTGCAGCTTCAGGCAATCGTGAGCTTGTTGACAGAGCAAGTGCAAGTCTAAAGGGCAAAAATATTGGTCAAGGAAAAGAGCGTTGCATAAGCAAATGAATTTGAAATACTGAGGTAATTGTCTCTCGTTCTGTCATTCTGTTTCCCTGCAGTCCAGCTTGTGACTTTGTTCCAGGAGATCTAGTGTGGGCCAAACTGGAAGGATATCCATGGTGGCCCAGTCTGGTGTATAATCACCCAACTGCTGACGAGTACCTCAGGGGAAAAGGGAAGTCACTTCGTATGCATGTCCAGTTCTTTGATGATCCTCCGACAAGAGGCTGGGTTAATGTGAAGTATATCAAATTGTACACCGGTAAGAGGTCAGAATATTAAATTCTAATTCCTGTACAGATTTAGTTTGTCTTGAAGTTTGCCATATCTAAATGTGATTAACCAGGTTACACCATAGAGAAAATAACTAGTAACACATCTGACTGAGTGCAACACTAACATTACCAAGGGACAGATTCCTGGAAATTAGTAGCTCGGCCTTTTGTGTATTTGCTATTCCCTCCGTTAACCAGACAATCTTTACCGAGTTCTGTTAACAGAAATCCAGTTGACATCTGCAGTACTTGGACTGGCTAATAACTTATGTCAAAACTCCTATATCATTTTCTGTGGTACAAGGTATCGTGTTCATATTTTCACTGCTGACCTTTGAGTAGCTTTAGCTATCCGGTTTTAACTAGTTCTGAAGTTCATGCCTAGAATAATTTGAAGTGTTACTTGTGCAAGTCTGTCTTCATTAGGATCAGGGCTCTGGGGACTTTGCTGATTGGATCCTACAGCTGGATTGAGTCTGGCTTCTTCGATCTGAGCTCTTGAGTCTTTATGTGCAGGTCAACAATGTCTTTCCACAATTTATATCCTGTATGGGGGAAGTCCCTGGCCTGAAGGATGGTGTAACAGGTAACTGTACAGATTTTGGTCTGCAAAATCTTGGTGCTTGTGCAGTTTTCCTGGATTATCTGCCCCTGACTTGGTAACATTGACTGAATCAGCTCCATAATTGTTTCCTCTGCTAGTATTTCCCCAGCATTGTATTTGTACCTGAGTACAGGGACTTGGCCGTTCATGATACTCATAAAACGTAGTTTGATATGTCTGCTCATTTTGTTTTCTATGTTGTGAAGTTGGTGTTATATAAAGTGACTCCCATGTGTGCTGACAATACCACTTCCTCTTGCCCTGCACCATCCCTTTGTATTTGTTCTCAGGATGTGGGCAGTTCCGGTAGGGTTACCTTTATTATCTCACCCTAGTTGTCTTGAGAATGTGATGTGTCTTTTTAGGAATTGTTTTTTTGCAACTGATTGGGTTATTCAGAAATGACAGCCAACCTCTGAATGAGATTGTACCACTACTACCTCGCTTTCTGTCTATTTGATCAAGTCGCAAATGAGCTGGAACTTCTTGCAGCTCAGTGGCGAAGACCAGAACCCAAACCATTCTACTTGATAGAACGGCTGACCCTATTTCCACCAAACATCATTTCTGCTGTGCTGCAAATTCCACATCCAGTCCAGTCAGCGGGACTGTTCACTTTCATCTGTGGGGCTTTCCCACCTTTTAGCTGACTCAAAAGTCCACTGATTGTATCTCAACTGTATTTCAACTATCTCTCCAAACTTGCTTTCCTCTGATTATATTTTTATTCATTCATGTGATGTGGGCTTCGCTGGCTGGACCAGCATTTATTGCCCATCTCTAGTTGCCTTTCAGAAGGTGGTGTTGAGCTGCCTTCTTGAACTGCTGCAGTCCAGGTGGTGTAGGTCCTCCCACAGTGCTATTAGGAAGGGAGTTTCAGTGAAAGTGAAGGAACAGCGATATATTTCCCAGTCAGGATGGTGAGTGACTTGGAGGGGAACTTCCAGGTGGTGGTGTTCCCATCTATCTGTTGCCTTTGCCCTTCTAGATGGTAATGGTCGTGGTTGGAAGGTGCTGTCGAAGGAGCCTTGGTGAATTCCTCCCCAACTTTTTGTACATTGAGTTTAAAATTTTTGTCGATAAGGTACTGCACATAACAATACCTAATAGGATAAGAGCCCATGGTGTTGGGTAATATATTAGCATGGATAGAGGATTGGCTAACCGATAAAAGACTGAGAGTTGGGATAAGGGGGGGTGATGCATTTTCAGGATGGCAATCTGTAACTGATAGAGTGCCACAGGGATCAGTGCTGAGGCCACAATCATTTACAATATATATATTAATGACTTGGATGTGTGAAGTGAATGTACTATTGCCAAGTTTTCAGATGACATAAAAATAGGTGGGAAGGCAAATGGTGAGGATGACAGAGTCTACAGAGGGATATAGATTAAGTGAATGGGCAAAAACTTGGCAGATGAAATATAATGTGGGAAAATGTGAGGTTATGCACCTTGGCAGGAAGAATAGAGAAGCTGAATATTTTTTTAAATAGAGAAAGACTGCATAAAGCTACAGCACAGGGGGATTTTGGGATCCTCATGCATGAATCCCAAAAAGTTGGCATACAAGTTCAGCAGATGATAGGGAAGGCAAATGGAATGTTGGCCTTTATTTCAAAGGGAATGGAGTATAAAAATAGTTAAGTCTTGCTAAAACGATACAAGACACTAGTTAGACCACACCTAGAATACTGTGAATAGTTTTGGTCCCCTTGTCTAAGGAAAGATATACTGGTGTTTGAGGCAGTCCAGAGAAGGTTCACTAGGTTGATCCTGGGTATGGAGGGATTTTCTTATGAGATGAGGTTGAGTCGGTTGGGTCTGTAGGCACTGAAGTTTAGAAGAATGAGAGGCGACCTTTTTGAAACATATAAGATTCTTTGGGGGCTTGACAGAGTAGATGTTGAGAGGTTGTTTTCCCTTGTTGTAGAGTCTCGGACCAGGGGGCATTATATCAGTAAGGGGTCGCCCATTTAAGACAGAGATGAGGAGGAATTTCTTCTGAGGGTAGTGAATCTGTGAAATTCTTTACCACAGAGGGCTGTGGAGGCTGGGGATTTACGTATATTCAAGGCTGAGATAGACAAATTTTTAATCAGTATTGGGGAAAAGGCAGGAAAGTGGAGTTGAGGATTTATCAGATCAGCCATGATTTCAAGGGGCCGAATGGACTACTTCTGCTCCTACAGCTTATGGTTTTCAGGTTGTGTTATAATCTCAGTAGAGTCCAATTTGTGTTTACTTTTTAAATTCGAAAACCCGGGTATTTTCTAAAAGAATGAAGCGACAAGTTCACTGTTTAAAACAAACTTATTACACAAAAATCAAAGAACGTGAATACTAATAACTACACTCTATCCTTAATAGTGAGATAACGTTAAAGATAGTAAAAGTACAATTAATACAGATATTTTTAAACCGAGTATCTTAACTCAAATTTCTTTCTACATCCATGGTCTTATACCCCCAAAACTCAAGTCAGATATTTATCAAAAATTGGAAGATTAACCATTTGACCCGAATACTGTTTCAAAGAATCATAAAGATTATGATTTCTTGGGCCTTCTGTTTTGCTTCTGGTAAGATTGTCCCTTTAAATCTTCAACTGTCCTATGGTGGTTGACTCCCTATTCAAAACAGGCATTGCTACATCTTAAGTGTAGCCACTTCGGGTCAGAACTCTCCTGGTTCTAGTATTCTTTAACTCTGGATTCTTGCATCTAAACGCTTCCTCTCTCCCTCAGCTACCCCAAAATTTCAACTCACTTTTGGAAGTCCTTCAGTTAACAAGAGCTTTAAACTCCTTTAGCCAGCGCATTCACAATTTTGACTGAATCCTGCTTGAAAGTAATGTCCTCTCTAGCCAGCTTGTGCTAAATTAAACCCAGACTGCTTGAACACAGAACCGCACGCGAGGACCTACTCACACTACAATTAACTTCTCGTTGACCCTTTCCCCCCCACTGTTTATATCTCAGGCAACTTGGTCACATGATCAGTTACTGGAAGCAAGCTGCTTTTTACAGGAAACCTAGCTCCTAAAGGGACCATCGCCCCAACATAAAATATGGTTTCTTTCCCTTCCAAAAGCACATGGGCCATCACATTATTCATGGCCTTGTTACTGCTGCAACTTCCCCCTGCCCCCACTGTATACCAGCCTGAACACTCTGCTTTTCCAATTCTAATTTACTGTGCATTGCCTCTGTTTTCATTATCAATGATAGACACTGCCAACTTCTCCCACAGTGGAATTTCTTTTCTAAGTTCCTCTTCCTTGCTGCATCTCTTCGTACTTTCTAAAGCCTTCTTAAGACTTAACTCTTTGACATTCTTCCTTCCTTCCCAAACAGCTGACAATGGGAGATTTTGTTATTTTAAAAGCATTAGATAAATGCAAGTTATCGGACACATTTTCAGCTAGGACCTATAAGCAGGTGACCTTTTGATTTTGCAGGTTCTGAGTGTAAAGAAGCCCAGAGGGGTGGTGCCTATTTCAGTGGGAAGCCTGAAATCCGCAGGGCAACGGAGCTGGCAGATGATGCCATTCCGAAATCAAGAGAGAAGCGTTTGGAATTGGCTGTGTGCAGTGAACCTTCCGAGGATGAGGATGAGGAAGAAGAGGAGGAGGAGGAAGAAATGGAGGTAAATGAATAATAGTTTCGATCAAACTATTTATCAGAATTAAAGCTCCCCAGCCATTCAAATGAGGAACATTCCCAGACTTGATTTCCCCTGTTTGTACTGAAATAAGTAGATCTGAGTCAGATCACAGTACCCTGGAATTCGAGGGGATTCCTGTGTCTGCTTGTTCATGCCCTTTGAGATGGTGCCCTGACCTGTTGTTCCCAGTGCATTTTTCTCTCTCTCTTCAAGTATGACAGTCAGTTACCGATCCTGAAGTTTCAGATCTGTTAATTGTAGTCCTACAGTTGAATGGGGTGCATTTGGGGAAATGTGTAACCCCATCCTCGCCTATTACTCGAGTAAATGCAATAGATTCAAGAGTGCTTAACTTTGTATGAATTTTGTGCTCTGTATGCTGATGGTGCTGAGCGTTGAGACATTTCTCTCTCTCTCTTCTCCCCACCCTCACATGTGGCACCTTGTGATGATAATGAAGACTCATGGGCCAGATTTAGCATAGCGGTTTGTAAAGTTCACTTTATTCAAAACTACATTAGTCCCAACTCAATGAGGACTGTTCTCGTTCCCCACCTCCCTCCAGTGCCTAAGGCTGAATATTTCCACTGTTTACAGCAGCTGCCCCTTTCACCCTTCTGCCTATGGAGATTTCTGTCCTGTCTGGGCGACTAAGATCTGGACTGACTCCCGTCCAGACTCCCTGCCATTCAACCCCATCCTCCTAACTGACGGCTGCTATTCCATCAGTCTGGGCTGGATTCAGGCATCAGATCCGGGGGTGGGCGGGGGGAGATGGGATGGGATGGTTGGGGTGTCCTGCCAGCCTGTTGCAGCCAAGTGGTCTTGCCAACTTGCTAGGCTGTTGTGGAGGGGAAATATGAGAATGGAGTAAACTGAAAGTACTGCTTTCCAGGTGGGTGACCAAGCGACAGTGAGTGAGGAAGATAAAGAAAATAACAGCGAGGATGAGAAAGTGAAGAAGCGTGCACCAAGGGCAACACGCTCAGCCAGTGCCAAGGCCAAAAGAAGGCGGATTGTGGTGGAGTCTGACAGTGATGTTGAAAGCTCGGAGGATGAGTTTAAACCAGACCAGCAGGAGGGGAGCAGTGATGAATGCAGCAGTGGTGTTGACGAGAAAGATATCAGTGAGCCTGACACCGAGACCGACCCTGATAGTCCAGTGAAGACGCCGTTCAAGCGCAAACGTGGAGCTACCGTTGGTCCAGCCAAACCAAAAAGCACATCCTGTTCCCCCTCGGAAACCCAGAAGAGACCAGCAGTGGCAGTGTCCTCGAGCACAAAGTCCAGACTCTCCGCCTTTTCTGCGCCAGAGACTTTTGAGTGCCAGTCCAATGGAGGTGCCTCGGGCAGTGCTTCACCTGCAACAACATGGGACCATGAGAAGCTCGAGTGGTTAAAGCCTGGCAAGAGGAAAGATGCAAAGAGGCGAAAGGAAGATGACCCTGACTATGATTTTTCCACACTTTATGTGCCCGACGATTTCCTGTACAAGTGTACCCCGGGCATGCGGAGATGGTGGGATCTCAAATCCCACATGCTTGACACTGTGATTTTCTATAAAGTTGGCAAGTTTTACGAGCTTTACCACATGGACGCCGTCACTGGTGTCAATGAGCTGGGCCTGTCATTTATGAAAGGCGGCTGGGCTCACTCCGGTTTCCCCGAGATTGCTTTCGGCCGCTTCTCTGACGTGCTGGTGCAGAAAGGTTACAAAGTGGCGAGGGTGGAGCAGACCGAGACCCCTGAGATGATGGAGGCACGCTGCAAGTCTCTGGCGCACCCCACAAAGTTTGACCGGGTTGTCCGGAGAGAAGTCTGTCGGATAATTACAAAGGGAACGCAGACGTACAGTGTCCTGGATGGCAGCCCGCTGGAAAGCGGCAACAAGTATCTCCTGTGCATGAAGGAGAAGGTGAGCTCCGATTCTTCAGGCCAGTGTCACTCGTATGGAGTCTGCTTTGTCGACACGTCCGTTGGCAAGTTTTATGTGGGTCAGTTTCAGGATGACCGGCATTGCTCCCGTTTCCGCACTCTGGTGGCACATTACCCGCCCGTGCAAGTGCTGTTCGAGAGAGGCAACCCGTCGGGAGAGACGAGGAAGATTCTGAAAGGCTGCCTCGTCTCTGCTATGCAGGAGGGGCTGCAGTCAGCCTCCCAATTCTGGGATGCAACCAAAACACTAAAAGTCCTCGCCGAGGAGGGCTACTTCAGCGAAACTAAAGACAAAGATCTGGATGCTCCTTTGCCTCCTGTTCTCCAGCGAATGGTATCCGAGGCCGACTCACTGGGACTCACCCCAGGCGAAGGCCATGAACTCGCCTTGTCAGCACTTGGGGCCTGTGTGTTCTACCTAAAGAGATGCCTTGTTGACCAAGAGCTCTTGTCCCTGGCAAATTTTGAAGAGTACGTTCCTGTGGATGTTGACGTTGAGCGAACGAAGGTGTCCAGCAACTGCTTTGTCGGGAGTCGGCAGCGCTTGGTGCTAGACGCCATTACCCTGACCAACCTGGAGATCCTGCAAAATGGCACCAACGGCACAACTGAGGGCACGCTGCTGGAGCAGCTGGACAACTGCTGCACCTACTTTGGCAAACGGCTACTAAAGCAGTGGCTTTGTGCCCCCCTCTGTCACCCCCTTGCCATTGAGGACAGGTTAAACAGCATTGAGGATCTGATGGCCGTGCCTGACAAGCTCACCGAGGTCGTTGAGCTGTTGAAGAAACTTCCTGACCTGGAGCGGCTGCTGAGCCGGATCCACAGCATTGGATCACCCCTGAAAAGCAAAGACCACCCAGATAGCCGGGCTGTGCTGTACGAGGAGACTACTTACAGCAAAAAGAAAATCGCAGACTTCCTCTCTGCCCTGGAAGGCTTCAAAGTCTTCCAGGAGATACTGCAGGTTATTGAGCTGTCTGTTGATGGCTTCAAGTCCAGGCTATTAAGGCAGGTACTAAGTTTGAAGGGCAGTACCGCTGAAGGCCTCTTTCCAGATTTGTCTGCAGAGTTGAAGAGATGGGACACTGCCTTTGACCATCAGAAGGCGAGGAACACTGGAATAATTACTCCCAAAGCAGGCTTTGACCCCGATTACGACCAGGCGCTCGCTGACATCAAGGAGACTGAGCGCAACCTCCAAGAGTACTTGGAAACTCAGCGCAAGCGGCTGGGCTGCCGAAGTGTTGTTTACTGGGGCTCGGCCAAAAACCGCTACCAACTGGAGGTTCCGGAAAGTATTGCCGATCGCCGTGTGCCGGAGGAATACGAGCTGAAATCTACCAAGAAGGGTTACAAACGTTACTGGACAAAACAGATCGAGAGGCTGTTGGAGACAATGAACAATGCTGAAGAGAGACGGGATGGTGCTCTTCAAGACTGTATGAGGAGACTCTTCTACAACTTTGACAAGAATTACAGAAACTGGCAGGCAGCTGTGGACTGCATCGCTGTTCTTGGTAAGTGACATGTTGCCTCAATCCTTCAAACTGGCTGTTCCAAGCTCGTTCTTGGGTTGAATGTGGTAGATCATGGTCACTTATTTTAATGGTTGAGGGAAATCATGCGTTACGTGTAAACGTTCTGCCCCACCCTACTCTGCGCTTGAGAAATAAGTTTTCAGTTCTGGAATGAAATGGTCATGCTCCATAGTCAGTGTCTGGCTGTGCAGTCGGTGAGATTGTTATCCTTGAACATTAATATTGGTGCTTGTGGAGCTGGACTGGCTGCTGCCCTACTTCATGGGCAGGTGGATTCGGATGTTGCTGTACGTTCCTGCCAACCCAGCCATCAGCAGATCCCTTTTTACAGTGACCGCAATGGACTTGCTTTTGTGGCTGTTGCCCCACCAAATGTGATTAAACACAGCCAGTGTGTTTATGTTGGAACAGCTTTATTTTAAAATATCATCTTGTGTAAGCCTTCATTTTAATAAAGCAATCCCATGAGGGAGCAGAACAACTGGAAAAGGGCACTCGGGCCAGGGGACTAAACCTTTTTTGAGTAATTAACCCCACTGACTGGCCTTCCTGCTCTCTCTCTTCCCCTGGAACTCATCTGTAACATGTTTCAAATTCACCTCCTTTCCATCCTAGAAAATGTATATCAAATGATTTGAACTAGCAGAGACCCGAGAAACATTTGCAGTCACGTTAATATACTTGACCAATTCCCCCATCACATGCCCTCCCTCCCATGTCATCTCCATCCCGTCACATCTCAGTATTGATTCCTTCTTTCCCACCCCGACCACCACCACCTCCTCCTCACCCCCTTCTCCCCACTTACAAGCAGCAGTTCCTCAACAGAAATTTTGCAAACCACCGAAGTAAAATTCAGTTGGACAGGTTATTCCTGAACTAAACAGAGGGCAGCGCGGACTCTCAAAGTGGAACCTGATCTTGGCCTCAATCCATAACACTGGGTTTGGGGCTGGACCTTCCTGAGTCAGTTCCGCTGCAATCCTGAACGTCCATGCCATCTCTCTCATCCATTCCAACCTTCACATGCCACCACTAACCACTGGCATCTGCACGTGTGTCAAGCACTGCAGCCCTCCATACATGCCAGGTTCAGTCCATTAACTAAATTATTATTATCGGTGAAGTAAATAAATAATGGAAAATGGAATTTTGTGCATAAAAAAAATTCCGATGATTTGAATTAGGCAACATTGAATTAACAGGGGGAAGTTGGTGGCATAGAGAAATGTCACTGGACTAGTATTTCAGAGACCAAGGGTATTGCTCTGGGGACCCAGGTTTGAATCCCACCATGGCAGGTGGTGAAATTTTAATTCCCTAAAATAATCTGGAATTAAAAGTCTGATGACCATGAAACCTTTGCCGATTGCCATAAAAACCCACCTGGTTCACTAATGTCCTTTAGGGAAGGAAATCCTCCAGCCTTACTTGGTCTGGTCTCCAGACCCACAGCAATGTGGTTGACTCTTAAATGCCCTCTGAATACGGGCAGTTAGGGATTAGACATCCCATGAATGAGTATAAAAAAACACAGGTGTGATTTAAAAAAAAAAATAATTCATGGGATGTGGGCGTCGCTGGCTAGGCCAGCATTTATTGCCCATCCCTAATTGCTCTTGTTCAGAGGGCATTTTAAGAGTCAACCACATTGCTCTGGGTCTAGAGTCACATGTAGGCCAGACCAGTTAAGGACAGTAGATTTCCTTCCCTAAAGGACATTAGTGAACCAGATGGGTTTTTACGACAATCGACAATGGTTTTCATGGTCATCATTAGACTTAATTCCAGGTTCCCACTATCTGTTTTGGTGGGATATAAACCTGGGTGCCCAGAGCATTACCCTGGAATACCAGCCCAGCGACAATACCACTCTGCCACTACCTCCCCCAGTAGCTGCAGTGCTCGATTAAGCAGATTGTGTCTGACAATCCAGCACTTCAGCTACTTTCCCTGTTAACTTATTCTGCAGCAGTGTTACTGCTGAAGGGAAATGCATTCCAACCATTAAGTGATTTGTAATGTCTCTCACACATCTCGTGCTGTAAATCTATTGGAACCACAAAGACCAATTGCTCCATGAAATATTCCATTGTATTATGAAAGCTGTTATCTTGAAATGTTCTCTCCGCTAGATCCAGAAAGGTGGCTGACTGCTGAGAAGTTCCATCTCTGGGAACATTAAAGTTTGTGAATCTCAATGATTTAAAAGGAAGCCTGCGAGATCGCTGCAGCTTGGGCTGTTGGTGGTTTTGCTGTGGAGCAGTCGATCAGATGTTCCACTGCTCCCAGTGTTGGCTCACACAGCAGCACCCCCAAGCTTGTGGACACCTGGTGCTCTCTGAAGGCTAGAGTTAAGTCCCTTCAAGTTGACCATTTTTGGACAGTTCCATAGGGTGATGGTGAGATTCTGTTAGATGTGAATATTACAATTCACCGTTTAGAGACCTGTCAAATCAATCAAAAATGCTTCTTCATCACCAACCATCCCCTCCCCACAAAATGCTTAATGCAAGTAAACTAGTTGCATGTAACTCAAGTAGAGTTCCACATTGTGCCTCTTTGTCAATCAGTGATCAAATATTGTCACGAAATCCACCATTTGTGCTTAATCAGCTACTCTGACTTACTCTTCTCTTCTGCTTTGTATTGCCCCCACCTTGTTCTCTAGCCCCCATTCTCTTTCTCTCTCTGCCCACCACAGCCAAGGCACAGGCATCTTTCAAAGGGCAGCCAATTAAATCTAATTGTAAATGGTTATAAAATCACAGAAATTTTGAGCACAGGAGGAGGCCACTTGGTCCATCTTTTTTGCATGCCAACTGACAAGTAGCCACCCAACCTGATCCCACTTCCTAGCTCTTGGTCTGCAGCTTTGTAGGTTATGGGACTTCAAGAGCATGTCCAAGTAGTTTTTAAAGGTTTTGAGGATTTCTGCCTCTACTGCACTTTCAGGCAGTGAATTCCAGCTCCCCACTACCCTCTGGTGAAAAACTTTGCCTTTGAATCCCCTCTAAATCTCCTACCCTAAATCTCTATGCCACCGCCCCCACTGGGTTATAGAGCAAGAGGAATAAGGCCTGCCTTAACTGCTGTATCTAGACCCCTCCCATTTATACCACTCAATTATGCCTCTCCTCAACCAAAGCAGTTGGAGCAAAATAGGTGAGGGATGGGTGGGAGCTCGGGAGAGATTTGACAAAGATGTCATGGACACAGGCAAAGGGAGTGGTAATAATGTCTTAAAGACTGATATAGGTGTTAATCGTGGCATAAAGGTCAGATAGCTGAATGTGTTAACAGCAGAATAAGGGTCCGCACTCTCTGAAAGCAAAACATGAGAACAAGTTACAGACTGGCCCTTGGGGTGGGAAAAAAATCAAAATGGCAGATAGAGTTTATGGTCCGAAGTTGTTGAAGTCAGTGTTGATTCCAGAAGGTTGTAAAGTGCCTAACCAGAAAGTGAGGTGCTGGTCCTCCAGTTTGCCTTTGAATTTCACTGGAATGTTGCAGCAGCCCGGGGACAGAAATGTCCGCATGAGAACAAGGTGGTGAATTAGGAAGGCTGGGGTCATGATTGCGGTCTGAGCAAAGGTGTTCCTCAAAGCAGTCACCCAGTCTGCATTTGGTTTCCCCAGTGTAGAGGAGACCACATTGTGAGCAGCGAGGGCAGTATGCTAAATTGAAGTAAGTGCAAGTAAATCCACTGCTTCATTTGGAAGGAGTGTTTGGGGCCTTGGACGATGAGGACTGGGGAGGGAAAGGGGCAGGTGTTACACCACCTGCGATTGCATAGGGGGCTGATGGACGAGCGGACCAGGGTGTCCCGGAGGGAACGGTCCCTTATGGAATGCTGACGAGGGAGATGAGGGTAAGATGTATTTGGTGGTGGCATCATGCTGAAGTTGGCAGAAATGGCGGAGGATAATCATTTGAACATGGAGGTTGGTTAGTTGAAAAGTGAGGACAAGGGGAGCTCTAACATGGTTCTGGAAGGAAGGGGAAGGACTGAGGGCAGAAGTGCGGGAGATGGGTCAGACATACTTAAGGGCCCTGTCAACCACTCGGGAATGGTGGGGTTCAGGAAAAAGGAAGACATGTCAGAAGCATGAGACATGAGTGACCCCTCTTTCTGTGGCAGATGATTCACTGCCTGCAAAGGTTCTGATCAAGTGAAGCAGAAAGATTTGGTCTCAGGCACCGGTAACATTGGATGCTGTGCTTACTGGGACTCAAACTGGGTGCGAGAGGACGACACTGGGACAGGCAGTCAGTAGCACCACCTAGAGGAGAGTGCAAGAGGAGGACCTGTTTCTACCTGTCAGAACCAAAGTGTGACATCAAAGGAAAATGGGTAGGTGATTGGTGGGTATCTCTTACAAGTCTCTTTTGATTGGCCAAGTGGTTTAAATCCGATGTTATTGCAGTTGAAGAGTACAGTTAGGCAATTAACTTTAAAATATTCAACATCCTAATTAATTAATTAAATAAAATAGAGATGGCTGGGCAGGCGATGTTTAGCAGCTGTAGAATGTGGGGGTTGGTGGATGCCGGTGTGATCCACAGTGACCACATCTGCAGCAGGTGTTGGCTGCTCGAGGAACTTTGGCTCAGAGTTGATGAGCTGGAGTCCAAGCTGTGGATACTATAACACATCAGGGAGGGGGAGAGTTATGTGGACACTGTTTCAGGAGATAGTCACACCCCTCCCTTGGATTAATTGCATCAAATTTGGACCGTGGTCAGGGACAGGAGGATGTGACTACGAGTGAGGCAGGCATGGGGATCCAAAATTTAGCTCTGGAGGAGCTTCAGCCAGTGCCCTTGCCCAATAGGTACGAGGTTCTTGCTTCCAGTGTGGACGAGGGCACAGACTGCAGAGTGGATGAGCGAGCTGACCCCAGCACCATGGTACAGAACACCATTCAAGTGGGGAGAGAAAAGAGAAATGTAGTAATAATAGAGGTTAGCATAGTTAGGGGAATAGATAGTGTTCTCTGCAGCAAAGACAGAGAATCCTGAAGGCTGTGTGTTGCCTACCTGGTGCCAAGTTTAATGTCATTTCTTCTGGAACTTGAAGTGGGAGGGGAAGGATCCAGTTGTTGTGGTCCACGTAGGTACCAACGACATAAGTAGGACTAGGAAGGAGAATCAGCTGAGGGACTACGAACAGAACTACAAAGGTGGTAATCTCCACGTGCAAAATGGCTTCAGGTAAATAAAATTAGAGGGGTAAATGCGTGGCTCAAAGATTTGTGTGGGAGAAATGGGCTCCGATTCATGGGGCACTGACACCTGTACTGGGGAAGGAGAGAGCTAGTCCGTTGGGATGGGCTTCATTTGAACCATTTGGACTAGTGTCCTGGTGAATCGTATAGCTAGGGCTGTGGATAGGACTTTAAACTAATTAATGGGGGGGAAGGGTTCAATTGAAGGGAAGATTAAAAAAATAAAAAGAAATGAGAGACCAGAGGTGCAGGGTAGTGAAGAGGCGAATGATTATCAAATTGTGACAGGAAGGGACAGAAAATATAAGCAGAAGAGTGCAGCAGAAATCAGAACCAGAACGAGCAATAATGGTAAAAGCTTGAGGCTCTTTATCTGAATGCACGCAGCATTTGTAACAAGATAAAGATATTTGAGTCAACGACGCAAATAGAAATAAATGAATATAACTTGATAGCTATTACAGAGACATGGTTGCAGGGTGACTAAGACTGGGAACTCAATATTCAAGGGTAATTGACATTCAGGGAAAATAAGCAAAAAGGAGATGGAATAGCTTTGTT
This sequence comes from Carcharodon carcharias, assembly GCF_017639515.1. Classification (NCBI taxonomy): domain Eukaryota; kingdom Metazoa; phylum Chordata; class Chondrichthyes; order Lamniformes; family Lamnidae; genus Carcharodon; species Carcharodon carcharias. Next base: position 206,914,959 of record NC_054468.1, read on the forward strand.
AATAAAGGAAGGTATCAGTGTGGTGGTGAGTAGTGATATAGGTGCAATAGATCGTGATGTGGAAATAAAGAATAGCAAAGGGAAGAAGTCAAGGGTAGCGTTGTCTTTCAACCCCAAAAGAGTTGCCTCACTGTAGGACAAAGTATAAATCGGGAAATAATGGAGGTGTGTAAGAAGGACACTACAATTGTCTTGGGTGATTTTAATCTGTACGTTGACTGGACAAATCAGATTGGCAGGGGTAACATGGAAGACGAATTTGTAGAGTGCATCAGGGATTGTTTCCTAGAGCAATACACTCTGAAACCCATCTAGTAATGTGTAATGAGATGGGATTAATAAGAGATATCGTAGTTAAGGATCCTCTAGGGGGTAGCGATCACAACATGGTAGAATTTCAAATACAGTTTGAGGGTGAGCAACTCTGGTCTCAAGCCAGTGTCCTCAACTTAAATAAGGGCAATTAGGGGTATGAAGATAGAGTTGTCTAAAGCGATCTGGGAAAATGGACTAAGGGGAAGGTCGGTGGATGAGCAGTGGCGGACATTTAAGCAGATATTTCATAATGCTCAGCAAAAAAATTTATCCCGGTCAAAAAGGAGGACTCTGAGAAGGATGAACCACCTGTGGTTAACAAAAGTGGTCAAGGAGAGTATCCAATCAAAAACTATCACATACAAAATGGTGAAAACTAGTGGTAAGCCAGAGGGTGGGGATTTTTTTTTAGCAGAGGATGACTAAAAAGCTAATAGAGGGAGAAAGTTGATTATGAAATTAAATTGGCAAGAAATATAGTAACAAACAGCAAGAGCTTCTGCATGTATATAAAAAGAAAGAGGTGGCTAAAGTGAGCATGACCTTGGAGGATGCAACTGGAGAATTGATAACAGGGAGCAGGGAAATGGCAGATAATTTAAACCAATATTTTTCATCAGTCTTCACGGTGAAGGACATCATAATCACCCCAAAGGGATCAGATAAGCAAGGGGCTAATGGGAGGAAAGATCTTGTAACAGTCTCTGTCGCGAGGGACAAAGTATTCGAGAAACTAATGGGAGTAAAGGCAAACAAGTCACCAGGACCTGATGAACTGCATCCAAGGGTTTCAAAACAAGTGGCTGCAGAGAGAGTGGAGGCAGTGGTTGGTATATTCCAGAACTCACTGGATTTCAGGAGAGTTCCAGTGGATTGGAAAACTGCTAATGTGATGCCCCTGTACAAGAAGGGAGGGAGACAAAAAGCAGGAAACTCTAGGCCAGTCAGTCTAACATCTGTCATTGGGAAAATGCTAGATTCCATTATTAAGGAAGAAATAGGACATTTAGAAAAGCTTAATGCAGTCAAACAGAGTCAACATGGTTTTGCGAAAGGGAAATCCTGTTTGACAAATTTGCTTGAGTTTTTTGAGGATATAACAAGCAGAGTTGATAAAGGGGAACTGGTAGATGTAGTGTATTTGGATTTCCAGAAGGCACTCAATAAGGTTATTGCATGAAATAGAAGCTCACGGTATTGGGAGTAATGTATTAGCAAGGATTGAGGATTGGTTAACACACAGAAGACAGAGCCGGGATTAATGGGTCTTTTTTAGGTTGGAAAGACGTAACTAGTGGAGTGCCACAAGGATCAATCCTAGAGCCTCAATTATTTACTATCTATATTAATGACTTGGAGGAGGGGGCAGAGTGTAATGTATCCAAATTTGCTGATGATACAAAAAATAGGTGGGAGGGCATGTTGTGATGAGAACATAAGGAATCTGCAAGGGGATACAAAAGTGGATATAGACAGGCTGAATGAGTGGGCAAAAACTTGGCAGATGGAGTTTACTGTAGGAAAGTGTGAGGTCATATTCTTTGGTATGAAAAATCAAAAGGCAGACCATTTTTAAATGGAGAGAGACTCCAAAAAGTGCAGCACAGAGGGATCTGGGTGTTCTTGTGCATGAAACACAAAGCTAGCGTGCAGGTGCAGCATATAATTAAAGCGGCAAATGGAATTTTGGCCTATATTGCTCCAGGGGCCTGGAGTTTAAAATTAGGGAAGCCTTGTTACCACTGTACAGGGTGTTGGTGAGGCTGCACCTGGAGTGCTGTGTACAGTTTTAGTCCCCGTATTTAAGAAAGGATATACTGGCTTTGGAGGCAGTTCAAAAAGAGATTCACTAGGTTGATTCCTGGGATGAAGGGCTTGACTTATCACAAATGACTAAACAGGCTAGGCCTTTATTCATTAGAGTTTAGAAGAATGAGGGGTGATATTGAAACGTACAAGATTCTGAGGGGGCTTGGCAGGGTAGATGTTGAGAAGCTGTTTCTACTAGTGGGGGAATCTCGAACTAGGGGACATAGTTACAAAATAAGGGGACACTCAATTAAATTTGAGATGAGGGAATTTCTTCTGAGGGTAGTGAATGCCTGGAATTACCAGAGAGTTGTGGAGGTGAGATCACAAAGTATTTAAAGAGGAGGTAGATAAATTTTTGAAATGTGGGTAAGTTGAGGGCTATGAGGACCTGGCATGAAAGGGTTGAGGCCTGGGGCAGATCAGCCATGATCTTATTGAATGGCTTGCTCCTGTTCCTATTTCTTATGTTCTTAAGCTGATTCTCCTTCAAATCATTAGTTCAAACTTCTGCTCCCAACAACCCTTAAATACAGGTCATATACAGTCTCTGGAATAATTTAGTACAGATCATATACAGTCTCTGGAATAATTTAATACAGATCAAATACAGTCTCTGGAATAATTTAGTACAGATCATATACAGTCTGGAATAATTTAATACAGATCAAATACAGTCTCTGGAATAATTTAATACAGATCATATACAGTCTCTGGAATAATTTAATACAGATCAAATACAGTCTCTGGAATAATTTAATACAGATCAAATACAGTCTCTGGAATAATTTAATACAGATCAAATACAGTCTCTGGAATAATTTAGTACAGATCATATACAGTCTGGAATAATTTAATACAGATCAAATACAGTCTCTGGAATAATTTAATACAGATCATATACAGTCTCTGGAATAATTTAATACAGATCAAATACAGTCTCTGGAATAATTTAATACAGATCATATACAGTCTGGAATAATTTAATACAGATCATATACAGTCTCTGGAATAATTTAATACAGATCAAATACAGTCTCTGGAATAATTTAATACAGATCAAATACAGTCTCTGGAATAATTTAATACAGATCATATACAGTCTGGAATAATTTAATACAGATCATATACAGTCTCTGGAATAATTTAATACAGATCAAATACAGTCTCTGGAATAATTTAATACAGATCAAATACAGTCTCTGGAATAATTTAATACAGATCATATACAGTCTGGAATAATTTAATACAGATCATATACAGTCTGGAATAATTTAATACAGATCATATACAGTCTCTGGAATAATTTAATACAGATCAAATACAGTCTCTGGAATAATTTAATACAGATCAAATACAGTCTCTGGAATAATTTAATACAGATCATATACAGTCTCTGGAATAATTTAAAGGTCTGGCTGCTCCAAATGTCATTGTGCTGGCAGGTGCTTTTACACAGTTCTTCAGAATGTGCCTTCGTCATTCTTAATGGTTTTACTCTTGCAGATGTTTTGGTGAGCCTAACACACTACAGTCAGAGCGGAGAGGGGCCAATGTGCAGACCTGTTGTAATTCTTGCTGATGAGGGCACCCACCCGTTCCTGGAGCTTCGAGGCTCACGCCACCCGTGTGTCTTAAAAACCGTCTTTGGGGATTTCATCCCTAATGACGTGTTCATTGGCTGCCAGGATGTTGAAGAATTAGAAGATGGTCACAGTAACACCCAGGCTTCCTGTCTGCTTGTAACGGGCCCAAATATGGGTGGCAAATCTACACTCATGAGACAGGTGGGAGAGGCACTGTTACCTACCGCGGTCCTGCATGCTTTAAATGAAAAGAGATTGCATCCATGTAGCTCCTTTCATGACCTTAGAACAAAGAATACTTTACAGCTAATAAAGTATTCTGAAGTGTAGTCACTTGTAATATAGGAAACTAGTGAGCCAATTTGTACACTGTAAGCTCCCACAAACAATGTGATAATGACCAGATAATTTGTCCTCTTTTAGTCAAAGGATAAATATTGGCCAGACATGAGGGGGAACCCCCCTGCTGCTGCTGCAGAATTTTGCCATGTATTTTTTTTATTTTTGCAGACACAGGGCCTTGGTTTGACTTTATTTGAAAGACTACATCTCTGATTGGGCAGCACCCCCTCAGTACTGCACAGAAGTGTCAGTCTGGTGTACACGGTCAAATATATAGATTTTAGGACTGAAATCCACAGCCTTCTGATTCTGAGACAGTAAAAACCATGGCTGGGTTTTGAGCCTAAAACAATAGCTTTTTTTCTAGCCTCTTGTTTTGAAAAGGTTACATTAGAATGATACAAAATTTGATGACTAATCTATGCAATTCACAAGGGTAAATTTAAGAATTGCAGCGTTCTGGAATGTAAAGTGGAGGTGAATGTAGTAATGTTTTCTAGCCTGTACAACAGAAACCTGATTTCTTCTTCCTCTTACCCCCTCCCGGACTAGGTTGGCCTACTGGTCATCCTGGCTCAACTGGGGTGCTACGTGCCTGCGGAAAGCTGCAAATTTAACCCAGTTGACCGAGTGTTCACGCGTCTAGGAGCATCTGATAGAATCATGTCAGGTATGAAGAGATTTTGAAGTCAACTTTGTTCCTTTTAAAAAGATTTTTTTTTAAAAAATGTTCACCCAAATTGTTATCAAATGCTTGCAGTTCTTCTCTAACTTATTGTTTTAAAAATGCACAGAAAGCACTTCTCCCTTGTATTTTAATATGGGTTTATCTTGGCTGAAGCCAAGGACTGGAAATCACAGATGCTTGCACTTCAGTGTACTGATAACAATAAAGAATAGAAAATCTGGACCTACTCACTACTTCCAGCAATCTAAACACATCTGCATTTGGCTTCCCAGAGGATATAAATGGACTCTCTGATAAAATCTGTACTCTGGTTGGTGTTGTAGCCAAGTTCCTTCTGTAAATTTTCAGGTCCTTGGTAGAAACTGTCAATTTTTTAAAAAAAAAATATTTGCTCATGGGATGTGGGTGTCGCTGGCTAGGCCAGCATTTATTTCCCAACCCTAATGCCCTTGTTCAGGGGGCATTTTAAGAGTCAACCACATTGCTGTGGGTCTGAAGTCACATGTAGGCCAGACCAGGTAAGGGTGGCAGATTTCCTTCCCTAAAGAGAGTTAGTGAACCAGATGGGTTTTTACAACAATTGGCAATGGTTTCCAGATTTTGATTGAATTCAAATTTCACCATTTGCTGTGGTGAGATTCGAACCCTGGTCTCCAGGGACTGAGTCTCTCGAATACCAGTCCAGTGACAATGCCACTGCCTCTAGAAAATCTGACTAGAGAAGTAAATTAGTGGTAATGCAGTCATTAGGGCCAAATGGAATGATGGTGTCCATACATAGCAGGTGGTTTTGATTTTTTTTTACACAGCAGGTTGACATGTGCTAAATAAAATGGGTCAGAACAACTTCATTTGGAGCTGTTGGCTTATTGGCACATAGCTGCTGGGAGCAAGCTGATGAACCAACTTTAGCCCTGACACACATGCTGGAAATGAACTAACCAAGACTCTCAATTTATTCCTCCCTCACCAAGCAATGCACAAAGGAGTGAAGTGAAATGTAATTAAATAGCAGTCTTTTCAGTTGAAATGTGGGGTTCTATGCAGTAGCATCTAAAATGCTGTAACATTAACCATCTCATTCTTGCAGGTGAAAGCACTTTCTTTGTGGAGCTCAGCGAGACGTCCAGTATCTTGCGACATGCGACCCCACATTCCCTCGTGCTTTTGGACGAATTAGGTAATGTTTGGATCTACTTTAAATGCTGGACTAGGTTTGATTATCTGATTGTGGTATCTGATAATCCTGAGACTGTGTTCTAGCATACTTAAACACTTGTTGTATATGTTCGAATTTGACCAGTGAAGTTCCCAGTGAGCGAGTCTTAAGAACGAACAGGAAGTGTTTACACTGGGCATTTAAAATGGTGAATTCTCTGTGGAGCTACAGGTTTCCTCAGCAAGGGGAGAAATGATGCAGCTAACTTCTCCCAGAAGTACCACTGGGCAAGCTATTGTGGTCACCACCAGCAGAGTGTGGCGCTTGTTGAAAGACATTATGGTTGGTTGAGATGGGGGAATCGTGGGGAAATGATAGGGAAGTTAATATTAAAATGAGAATGCATCGCCTGTCAAGGTTTTTACTTTGTGGTCACTTGTACGCATTTATCACCATTCCAAACCAAGCTGTCTGTAGAATTTATTTGGTCAATTTGATACTTTGTATCAAGGTTTTGGATAGTTTGTTTAATGAACATCTACTGGACTCTCGATGGGGAGAAAACACTTCTGACCTAAATTTGCTCCTCATTCCTGGTTTTTCTGTGGGTGGTATTCCTATTGAAGTGAGAAAACTATGCTCTAGCTGGTGCCCATGTTCTGTATTCTGCCATTTCCCGTCCCAATATTGAAGCTATTTAATTGGTAGGATTGGAACAAAAAACTTTCTCTGCTATTGGTGGGCAGGGTAAATGGATGTGTGTGCAGAAATCTAGATTCATGGGTCCATGGCTCAGTTGGTGCGTACTCGTCCAAGCCCCACTCCAGAGACTGGAGCATATGACCATCACTAAACCTCCAAATAGTGGAAGGGAGTTAGAAGAGCAAATATGTAGACAGATTTCTGACTGCAAAAGCAATAGGGCAGTAATCGTTGGGGATTTTAACTACCCTAATACCAATTGGGATGCAAAGAGTGTGAAGGGGTCAGGGGTCAAAATTGTTGAACTGCATTCGAGAACTTTTTTAGCCACCACGTAACAAGCTCAACAAGAGGGGGCGCAATTCTAGATTTAGTCTTCGGAAATTAAGCTGGGCCAGTGGATGAAGCAGCAGTGGGGGACCATTCCGGAGATAATGCCCATAATGTAGTTAGATTTGGCATCATTATGGAAAAGGACAAAGAACAGGAGTAAATTCCTGGGGGAGGACAAATTTTACGAAGCTGAGAGTTGAGCTGGCGAGAATGGACTGGATGCACCTATTAAGGAAAAGCTCTGTCAAATCAGTGGGAGGCATTTGAAAGCGAGATTCTATGGGCACTGTGGAAGTGTTCCCACAAAGAAAAAGGGTGATACTGCCAAACCTAGAGCCCCCTGGTTACCCAGAAACATACAAGCCAAGATAAAGCAGAAAAAGAAAGCTTATGACAGTCACAAAAGGCTTAATACTGTAGAAAGCTGAGGCGTGTATAAAGTACAAGGGTGGCGTAAAAATGGAAATTAGGAAAGCAGAGAGGACACGAAAAAATATTGGCATGTATAATCAAAGAAAATCCTAAAATGTTTTACCAATACATTATGAGCAAGAGAATAACTAAGGAAAAGGTAGGGTCTATCAGAAATGTACATGGTAACTTGTGCGTTGATGCAGAAGATGTGGTCAGGGTTCTCAATGAGTTTTTTTGTCTGTTTTCACTAAAGGGAGGGGTGATGCAGGCATTCTATTTAGAGGAGTGTGAAATATTAGATACAATAAGCATAGTGAGAGAGGAAGTATTGGGGGGGACTGGCCTACTTGAAGGTGGATAAATCATTGGGCCCAGATAGATTGTATCCCAGGATGTTGAAAGAAGCCAGGGAGGAAATAGTGGATGCTCTGAGGATCATTTTCCAATCCTCACTAGATACAGGCGAAGTACTAGAGGATTGGAGGTCTACGAATGTGGACCTTTGAAAAGGGTGCGAGAGATAGGCCAGAAAATTATAGGCTGGTCAGTCTGACTTTGGTGGTAGGCAAATTATTGTAAACAATCCTGAGTCACAGGATAAACTGTCACTTGGATTGATCTTGGGGCCCTTGCTGTTTGTTGTATATATTGATTTAGACTTAAATGTGGGAGGTATGATTGGGAAATTTGCAGCTGACACAAAATTGGCCATGTGGTGGAAATTAAGGGGGATAGCTGTGGACTCCAGAATGATATCAATGGTTTGGTTGAGTGGGTGGAGAAGTGGAAAATGGAATTCAATCCAGAAAAGTGAGATAATACATTTGGGGAGAGCAAACAAAGCAAGGGAATACTCAATAAATTGGAGTTATTGAGAGGGGCTGAGGAAGTGAGAAACCTTGGAGTGCATGTCCACAGGTCCTTGAAGATCGCAGAACAGCTGAACAAAGCAGTCAAGAAAGCATATGGAATGCTTTCCTTTATTGGGCGAGGTATTGAATATAAAAGCAGGGATATAATGATGGAACTGTATAAAATGCTGGTTAGGCCACAGCTGGAATTTTGTGTACTGGTCACATTACAGGAAGGACATAATTGCACTGGAGAGAGTGCAGAGGAGACTTACAAGAATGTTATCAGGGTTTGAAAATTGCAGTTATGAGGAGAGTTTGAATAGGTTAGGGTTGTTTTCCATGAACAGAGGAGGGTAAGGGGAGACCTAATTGAGGTGTATAAAATTTGAGGGACTGAGATAGGGTCGACAGTAAAAATTTGTTTCCCCTAGCCGAGGGGTCAGTTACTGGGGGGGCATAGGTTTGAGGGGACCTTAGGAAGGATTTTTTCACCCAGAGGGCAATGGGTGTCTGGAGTTCACTGCCTAAGTTGGTGGTTGAGGCTGAAACGCTCAACTCATTTAAAAGGTACCTGGATCTGCATCTGAGGTGCTGTAACCTGCAAGGCTATGGACCAGGTGCTGGAAAGTGAAGTTAAAATGAGCGGCTAGTTTCTTTTTCTCTTTTTGGCCTGCGCAGACACGATGGGCTGAATGGCCTCTTTCTAAAAGGATTATTAGGTCATTTCTCGTGTGTACAAATTGGCTGCCACGTTTCGCTTACTTCGTTGGCTGTGAAGTGCTTTGAGGTGTGCTGCCATTGTGAAAGGCACTCTGTTCTTTCCATTTTATTTTTAGATGGTGGCCAAGGTATGCAACACTGTCGAGTGCAGTATAAATGGTTTTGTTCCATTGGGATATCAAGCAAGTGTATTGGTCGCCATGTGAAATTTCAGTCTTGTATCCATTTGACTGAAATGACCATTACACACTTGTAAGCCTAGACCAAGGGTCGGCAACCTGTGGCTCCTTACCACCATCAAACTTTCTCAGTCACGGGGTTTAAGAAAATATCTGGAAATATTAATTAGAGTCAACTCAAAGAATACAGTAACACAATTGTCCTGTGGGAATTAAAGGTTAATAGTCAAATTTCATGGTTTCAAATGATTTTGATGAAAAATAGCATTGAGCTTGAAATAAAACTGTCATATGTCTACACATTGGTTACAGGTAAGTTGGGGTTTGAGGATTAGGTTTTATGGTTGCAACACTAATGTAGCTGAAAATTAAACCTGTTATTTTGATATGAGAATCTGGGCTGGAAAGTTCTTTTTGTTTTGAAAACTTTAAGCAAAAGTCCTGTTTAAAGCTGACTTTACTGACAAGTTTAAAATAAAAGAGTTTATTGCAAAATCTATTCTAAAAACACAGACAAAAAATATTCTTTCACTTTGAATTTGTTATTGATGTTTTGCTCATTTTAATCTATTTTTTTGGGTCTTGCGGCTCAAGTTTGTATTTTAGGCAAAGTTCTTAAGGCTCTTCCGGTTCAGAGAAAGGTTGCTGAACCCTGGCTTAGTCAGTGCATGTTTTAATTTGGTTTGGTATGGGGAGGGGGGTGGTAATAAGGAGAGAGCTGATTGAAGAGGGACTGCATACTGATCCTATCAAGGAGATTCACACTGTCTAATTGGGCACTTGAGTTGCTTTCCTCCAGCCTAACTTAAATTTTCACTTTGGCAGGAAGAATAGGAAAACAGCATATTATTTAAATTTGAGAGATTGCAGAACTCTGATATTGAGGGATCTGGGTATCCTGATCCATAAATCTCAAAAAGATAGTGTGCAGTTACAGCAAGTGATTAGGAAGACACATGGAATATAAAAATGTTTTGCTGCAGTTGTACAGGGCGTTGGTGAGACCACATCTGGAGTACTGTGCACAGTTGCTCATTTGAGGCTATAAATGTGTTAGCAGTTCAGAGAAGGTTCACTCAATTAATACCTGTGGTGGGGTGTTGTCTAATGAGGATAGGCTGGGCTTGTATCCATTGGAGTTTAGAAGAATGAGTGGCGATCTTATTGAAGCGTTGAAAAATGTTTCCCCTTGTGGAAGAGACTAGAATTAAGGACACAGTTTAAAAAGAAAGGGTTTCTCATTTGTGACACAGATGAGAAGAAATTTTCTGTGAGGGTCGTGAGGCTTTGGAACTTTCCAGAGAGTGGTGGATGCAGGGTTACTGAATGTTCTTAAGGCGGAGGTAGCTAGATTCTTGACTAACAAGGGAGTTAAAGGTTATCGGGTAGGTGGAATATTGGGCTCAGGCCACAATCAGATCAGTCATGATCTTATTGAATGATAGAGCAAGCTCAAGGTACTGAATGGCCTACTCCCAATTCATGTGTTTGTATGATGTCTGAGCTGAACACTTGTTACCTTCACACATTGTTGAATTGGGATATTGTTTTTGGGTACCAGAATGCCAAATAGTGTATTTACTGATGATCTGAAAGATAACCGCTATATGAAATTCTTAGCCTTCTTGCTTTCATGGTAACTTCTGTTGTTGTTCCAAATGACCTGAGTAAATTAAAATCACTGGATCTCCATAAGACATAGGAGCAGAAATTCGGCCCATCGAGTCTGCTCCACCATTCAATCATGGCCGCTAAGTTTCTCAACCCCATTCTCCTACCTTCTCCCCGTAACCTTTGATCCCCTTACCAATCAAGAACCTATCTACCTCGGTCAATGATCTGGCCTCCTCGGCCTTCTGTGGCAATGAATTCCATAGATTCACCACTCTCTGGCTAAAGAAGTTTCTCCTCATCTCTGTTCTAAAAGGTCTTCCCTTTACTCTGAGGCTGTGCCCTCAGGTCCTAGTCTCTCCTACTAATGGAAGCATCTTCACCATGTTCACTTTATCCAGGCCTTTCAGTATTCTAAGTTTCAATCAGATACCCCCTCATCCTTCTAAACTCCATCGAGTATAGACCCAAAGTCCTCAGACGTTTCTCATATGTTAAGCCTTTCATTCCTGGGATCATTCTCGTGAACTTCCTCTGGACCCTCTCCAGGGCCAGAACATCCTTCCTGAGATACGGGGCCCAAAATTGTTCACAAAATTCTAAATGTGGTCTGACCAGAGCCTTTTAAAGCCTCAGCAGCACATCCCTGCTTTTATATTCTAGTCCTCTCGAAATAAATGCCAACATTGCATTTGCCTTCCTAACTACTGACTCAATCTGTAAGTTAACCTTAAGAGAATCCTGGAATCCTAGGACTCCCAAGTCCCTTTGCACTCCAGATTTCTGAATTCTCTCCCCATTTAGAAAATAGTCTGTGCCTCTATTCTTCCTACCAAAGTGCATGACCTCACACTTCCCCATCTGCTGCTACTTTGCCCATTCTCCTAAACTGTCCAAATCCTTCTGCAGCCTCCCTGCCTCCTCAATTCTACCTGTCCCTCCACCTATCGTTGTATCATCTGCAAACTTAGTCAGGATGCCCTCAGTTCCTTCATCTAGATCATTAATGCATAAAATGAAAAGTTGTGGTCCCAACACTGACCCCTGTGGAACTCCACTAGTCACCGGCCGCCAAACTGAGAAGGACCTCCTTATCCCCATTCTCTGCCTCCTGTCAGACAGCCAATCTTCTATCCATGCTAGTACCTTGCCTCTAACACCATGGGCTCGTATCTTACTGAGCAGCCTCCTGTGCAGCACCTTGTCAAAGGCCTTCTGGAAGTCTAAGTAGATAACATCCATTGGCTCTCCTTTGTCTAACCTACTCGATACCTCCTCAAAGAATTCTAACAGATTTGTCAGGCATGACCTCCCCTTGATGAAACCATGCTGACTTTGCCCTATTTTACCATGCACTTCCAAGTTTTCTGAAATCTCATCCTTCATAATGGACTCTAGCCTGACCTCGGTCGTTGATAAGGTTATACTTGGCCTGTAATTTCCCGTCTTTTGCCTCACTCCCTTCTTAAACAGGGGGGTTACATTAGTGATTTTCCAGTCCTCTGGGACCCTCCCTGACTCGAGTGATTCCTGAAAGATCAGCACTAACGCCTCCACTATCTCTTCAGCTATCTCCTTCAGAATTCTGGGGTGTAATCCATCTGGTCCAGGTGATTTATCCACCTTCAGACCTTTCAGTTTTCCTAGCACCTTCTCCTTGGTAATGGCCACCATACTCACCTCTGCCCCCCTCTCTCGAAGTCTCTTGAACTTTGGGGATGTTACTCGTGTCTTCCACCGTGAAGACTGACGCAAAGTACCTATTCAGTTCCTCCACCATTTCTTTGTTCCCCACTATTACTACTCCAGTGTCATTTTCCAGTGGCCCAATGTCCACTTTTGCCTCTCTTACCCTTTTTATATCTTAAAAAAAACTCTTGCAATCTTCTTTTATATTACTGGCTAGTTTACCCTCATATTTAATCTTCTCCCTCCTTATTATTTTTTAGTTGTCCTCTGTTGGCCTTTGTAGGCTTCCCAATCCCCTGGTTTCCCACTGCTCTTCCCCACATTGTATGCTTTCTCTTTAGCTTTTATGCTGTCCCTGACTTCCCTTGTCAGCCATGGTTGTCTCGTCCTCCCTTCAGTATGCTTCTTCTTCCTAGGGATGAATTTTTGCTGTCTCCCCCAAATTACTCCCAGAAACTCCTGCCATTGCTGTTCCACTGTCTTCCCTGCTAGGCTCATCTCCCAGTCAATTCTGACCAGCTCCTCCCTCATGCCTCTGTAGTTTCCTTTATTTTAACTGTAATACCATTACATCTGATTCCAGCTTTTTCCTCTCAAATTGCAGGGTAAATTCTATCATATTAGGGTCACTTCCTCCTAAGGGTTCCTTCACCTTAAGCTCCCTTATCAAATCTGCCTTATTACACATCACTAAATCCAGAATTGACTGTTCCCTAGTGGGTTCCACCACAAGCTGCTCCAAAAAGTCATCTCGTAGACATTCCACAAATTCCTTTTCTTGGGATCCGCTACCAACCTGATTTTCCCAGTCTACCTGCATATTGAAATCCCCCATGATCACTGTAACCTTGCCTTTCTTACACACCTTTTCTATCTCCTGGTGTGTCTTGTGCCCCACATTCTGACTACTGTTCGGAGGCCTGTACATAACTCCCATTATGGTATTTTTTTACCTTTGTGGTTCCTCAACTCTACCCACACAGATTCTATAGCATCTGACCCCATGTCATTTCTTGCTATCGATTTAATTTCATTTCTTATTAACAAAGCAACCCCACCCCCTCTGCCAACTTGCCTATCTTTTCGATAGGACGTATATCCTTGGATATTTAGCTCCCAGTCCTGATCCCCTTGCAGCTATGTCTCCGTGATGCCCACCACATCATACCTGCCAATTTCAATATGCGCCACCAGCTTGTTTAGAAACAACACCTTCAGTCCTGTATTTCCCGTCCCCTTTCTCATTGTCCCTTTATCTGATGTGCTTGAAATTAGATTCCTAGCCCTTTCCAAACACTGTCCTATTTTGTGTTCTGGAGACTTTAATGGGCTCTCCTTTTCAGTTTTTTCATAATTTTCCATGGTTGAATCCACCCCCCCACATGCTAACCTGCTGCTTTGTTTCCCATTAGTCATACTTCTTGGAGTTTTACCCTTCCCTCCCCCCTCACTTTCTAATTTACAGTCCTGTTGACCATCCTATTTACCCTTTTTGCCAGGACATTGGTCCCAGATCAGTTCAGGTGGATACCATCCCAACGGTACAGATCCTTCCTGTTCCAATACTGATGCCAGTGCCTCACGAAATGGAACCCCTCTTTCCCACACCACTCCTTTAGCCATGTGTTTACTTCCCTTATTCTCGCATCCCTATGCCAATTTGCACGTGGCTTGGGTCGTAACCTGGAGATTATAAACCTTGAGGACCTGTTCTTTAATTTAGTTCCTAATAATCCCCAAACAGGTCCTCTTTTCTAGTCTTACCTATGTTATTTGTCCCGACATGGACCACAACAACTGAATCCTCCCCCTCCAATATCTCAATCTGATTATCGTAGTGTTGGTAGTTAGTTTGAAAGGTAAAGCTGTGAACATCCAGTTAAGCAAAACTTTTGCATTTGAATTGTTATTCCAGGCCGTGGTACAGCAACATATGACGGCACAGCAATTGCTAGTGCGGTGGTAAAAGAGCTTGCTGAAAATATCAAGTGCCGCACTCTGTTTTCTACACACTACCATTCCCTTGTGGAAGACTTCTCTCACTCCACTGCAGTCTGTTTAGGGCATATGGTAAGTGCTTCACGTTCAATATAATTTAAATCAAGTCTTGTAGCAATTTCATGCTTGTATGTGCACCTGGTTAGCATTAATCTAGAAATCAAACAATGTTGGAATTTGTTGGGAGAATTCCGGAATGTGGAAGGCATGAAAAATATGTATGCTTAGCTTCAGAAAGATGGTAAAGCAGCGTAACCTTTCTCCAAGCCTGCAGTAAATGATGCTGGGTTAGAGTTAATGATTTGTAACATCTTCTGTTGTGGACTGTTTGCAGGCTTGTATGGTTGAGAATGAATGTGAAGATCCAAGCCAGGAAACCATCACATTTCTATATAAATTTATCAAAGGAGCCTGCCCAAAGAGTTATGGATTTAATGCAGCAAGACTTGCAAACATTCCTGAGGAAATTATTCAAAAAGGTCACAAGAAAGCTAAAGAATTTGAAAAGACTACCATTTCCTTCAGACTTTTTAAGTAAGTATATAAGAATTGAACCTTCAAGTTTTTAATATGTATCTGATTGCTAATTATGATTGCAGCACTGTGCAAATTACTTGGCATAAGTAATACCAGTTGATAAAGTGCATTGGAATGAATTTAATCAGGCTGTGGAAACAATGGTAAACCTATGCTTCTCAAGGGATCATTTCTAACTTTATTAGCCAGGAAAGAGCTTTTAACTTCGAGGCTTGATTTTCTTTCTCTATGGTATCTTAAGATGCAGTAGTGCAAATGTTCCAGTGGAATTCAAAGCAAGGCAAAATATAGGTTTATTTTTAAGTTAATTGATTCCACACAATCAGCATGACATGCTAAAGAATAGTTAGAAAGCAGCTTTTGAAAGGGGAGGTAGTGAATTAAAAAGACATAATCCCTGTAAGTTAAAGTTAGTCCTGACCATTTTAAAGTAGAATATGGGGGAAAAAAGTAAAGGTAGCAAATACTAATGAGATGGTAGAGTTGACTCAACCACCTTGAATAGCACTTAAGAAGTGAGCAAAAAGACCCTCTTTTTGCTACTGTATGGGTTAGTGGTAATCTGTTGTAGTTACTGCATTTGTAGTGCTTTATAGACATTTAAATTTTCTATACTTTTTGCTTCTGCAGGGAGATGTGCTTTTTGGTTGAAGACCCAAATATTAACTTCCTCACTCTACAACCAGTACTGCAGAAGATTGCTGAAATCTGAACACAATATCAAGTGTATGATTTAATTCAGAGACATGATTTTTGAAATTATGTTCTAATAAAGTTTATTTTAAAATGATAAGACTCTCTTCCTAGGAAATTAAACCCTTTTTTATTGTTACCTATCATCTACATAATGGTTATTGAATACTCCACAATATATTAAGTCTAGGATGTTATGGTACATGCATACACTTTCAAGCTGTTGATTTTACCCACTGTCACCAATACGCATTAATGAAAAGCTATTAAAGGGAGACTGAGTATATATGTACATATATACTAGCTGCTTCATTACAGGGAGAAGCATTACCAAAATGGCACTGTCCAGAAGTTACTTTTGTAACAATATGCATGTTTTAATGAGGTGGCATGTAACTTTTTAAAAACTGGGTAAAATACTGGTACCACTTCAGATGTTTACTTTCCCTTAATCCCTGTACAGTCTCATATAAGCACTTATGTTGACTTCTGGAAATAACTTTAAAAAGAACATCCATGTTCTGTAATTGAAATCAATAAGTTGTGGGATACAATTGATTAGTGTTATCTTTTCTCTTTCATAGAAAGAATTTAAGATACTGGGACATGAGTATAGTTACAGCAAGTCTCTAGTTCTGCTAACAAAACAGGACACATTCAAGTACAATAAGGTTTTGCTTGAAATTACAAAAAAAAGCTACATGAGAAAAAGCATTAAAATCAGTTGTCTCAGTTGAATAAATGTTTTTTTTTAAAAATCAAAAATGCAGAAGTGCTAGATCACATTTTCATACATACACCAACCCAATCAGTACCCATTGTCCATAGGTGCTGCTATGTCCAACAGCAGAACAGTCCTCCTGCATCTCCATATTTCAATGCTACTTGTCCAAAGAAAAATACAGCTTCACAAGCTGGTGTTTAGGGTACTGAACCAGTGTTAGCCTTTTGTCTCTTGGATAGTCCACTGCTGGCTGCTTAGTCTGTTGTAATGCTATTTATGCCCAGCCTTCTCTTGATCCTGAGTTAGCAGATTACTCCTTTCCTTCACTGTCAAAACACCAGAGTTTGGACTCTGGTGTCATCCACACATGCACGACAGCTGTACAAATTCTGACATTCTTCCTGAAGATTTGGGCAAATGATATTTTTCCCCTAGAGTTTTTTTTTATACAAATGGAGTTACTGTTGATTAGAATGGCAGGATATACTGAAGCTCAATTGTGTTGCAACGTATTGGACTCTATTGGTGGTGCAGAGTCATACAAAGTGTCTGTATCATGTGTGGGTTCTCCAGCTAATGTGCAAGGATTTGAAAGTGTTCCAGCACCACAGTCACAGAAAAATCTGTAATGAAAAGGGGAAAAAAATAAGTATTTTCCTTTAAATTGCAGTGTCCTATGACAAGAAAACCATCAACTTATATATACTCAATCTGATTTTTTAAACAATGATTATTTGCACAACCACCATCCTTAAGATATTGTTGCTACAATCAAACAAGTAGCAAATTGCAGTTTTCTGTGGACATGCACATAGTTTAATCTTTCAACCCAACTCACTATCAATGCAGCACATTTCAGCTGATTATGGATTGAAACAAAGGAAAATAACTTTGGTTATGGTGTCTTCATCACTGAGAACAATTAGTTCACAAACATGAAAGCTGCTGAATGAAGAAAATGTAGTCAATATGATCTGAAGCAAGAAACATTTCTAAAGTCTACTTAGGTGTCAAACATTGCAATCAGAGATTGGTATGGCTAATAATACATGATTCCCTCAAGGAGGATGCAGGCATGGTGGGCCACAGTGACCAATAGCATTGAGTTTTATAAGTATGAGCATGTGTAGAGGTATTCAATTTGCACAAGATGATCCCAGGGATGGAATTCAGTTACTGAAGATATTGGAACTATTTCCACTGGAGCATTGAAAAAATATTTTAAAACGTGAGCAGGGACATATTTTGTATGACTGCAGATTTAGCAATGAGGTCAATTTAAACATTGCCAGATAAAAGGGTGGGGAGGAATCTATGTGGAAAAAAGTTGGAACATGGAAGGCTTTGTCACAGGAATTGTTGAGGCAGAGACCAAGGGAGCTGCTGGGCAAGGATAAACATTTGGAGTATAGAGAAATGAAGTGGATTTATAGTTTTGTATTGCACAGGCAGAGACAAAGGTTCAATGAAATCCATGCTGTAAACTTGTTATCCATTTAATATTTTCCTTTATTTTTAATCCATTGTGTTTTTTCTCACCTATACTGAAGCCAATCACTTTCTCCTTAGTCAGAGAGGGTGTGAAGAGGGTATGAGGCACATGTTCACCATTGATTTCTTTGCATTGCTGTTTACAGCAAGATCAAAATGGCAGAGCAAGACTTATTGTGCTCTGTCAAGATGTCACAGCATCTAGAAAATGGTTAGAGGCTTAGGACTTCAATTCTTTCAGGACAGTGTTAATGCCAGTTGCACAATGGTGATGCATAAATGAACAGAAATTTCTTGTCCTCTACTAAAGCTTGTATGTGTTTTAAGTCTACAACATACAAAAGGATTTGTGTGTATTGGATATTAGTGTAGAAATACCAACCAATATAGCTCCACTGCAACTGCTTTGGGGTCACTTAATTGAAGTTTATTGGAACAGCAAATGTGTCAAAAGAAAAATTCTCTCTTCCCACACCTTACAGGAGTTGATGTTCAAGCAATCAACTCTCAACACAAAATAGTCTGGTGCTGATCCTCCCCACAACATGAATTCAAATTGGCTTGAAATAATTTAAACTTTTACAGAGTATAAAGTATGAACATGTCCTGATGGACAGTGAAATGGTATCTTGCTGCACCACCGTTTCTGTTCAGTTGTAACGTTAGTCCCCCCCTACCCACCAGAAGAAACAGTAGACTGGGAGAATAGGTCAGTTTCAAAGCCTCTGTACTAACTCCCAAGACACAGATCAGCTACTTAAAGGAAAACAGCACTGTTATGGCTGAAAGTTTTATTTATTAATTATATATAGAGCAACAGATACAGAAGTCAGATAACCTAGAGGACTTCAGAAATCCCAGTCAGAAAATTATGACTACAAATGTTTCCTATACAGTACTGACCTATCATGTCTAATGAATTCCACATCATGTCCTTGATGGCACTTCTTAATGCAGTTTACACAGATTGCATTACGATCTGTTGTGTTGCAAGTGTGACACCTAGTGATTGAAAAAAACATTTAATGTTATAAAAATTAATTAAAATAAGCTGTTTTCTACTTTTGTTAGAAAAATATTAGTGCAAGAACGATAAAATTTACCTGTAAAAATCATGCATTGGATAGCTGGTGTAACTTGATATCTTGTACAGACACTGGCCCCTATTAACAGCCTTTTCAATTGCATCTTGATTGTTCATTATTTTGTTGTCTTAAGGGAAGAAGAAAAAGGGCCATGATGTTTATATGACAGACAGAGTGGCGACAGTGACATTTTACTTAGTGGTAATACTAACCTTCCCTTTGCCTACCCTGCTCAGACTTCCTTTGACCTAGGACCGGAAAGAAGTGCAGTTTTTATTTTCTCTTCTCATGATATTCACTTAAAATCATAGAATTTTAGCACAAAGAAAGTCACTATTTAGGCTGTACTAACTCTCAAAGAACCATTGTTTAGTTTAATTTCGTTGTTCTTTCCCTGTACATTTAACTTTTTTCAAGTACTTATTCCACCTGTTTTAGAAACTGTTCAGAATTATGGTTCCATGACTGTTTCTATTGAGGTATCCTAGTTTACCAACCCTTTTCCCCTACCTCTGTTCTTATTCTTCTAATGATCTTAAGTTGAAGCCCTCTATTTATTGCCCACTGGATCAGTGGGAAGTTTCCTTTCTCCCACCCCCCAATATCATTGTGTTCATCAAAATGTGCTCAAAATTGTGACAAAAACATAATTACCTGGAAAAACTCAGCAGGTCTGGCAGCATCGGCGGAGAAGAGTTGACGCCGATGCTGCCAGACCTGCTGAGTTTTTCCAGGTAATTCTGCTTTTGTTTTGGATTTCCAGCATCCGCAGTTTTTTGTTATCAAAATTGTGACAGTCTAGTTGATGATCTCCATCGACATAGTTGCTTAGTTAGCAAAAGCAATGTAAGTAGGCAAATAAGTTGGGAAATTAAGCCAATAATTTAAAATGCAAGAAAAATCTAACTGAAATAGCAGACTTAGTCAACAATGACAACTTATATTTATATAATGCTTTTAACATAATACACTACATGATGCTTTATAGGAGCATCATAAAGCAAAATGATACCAAGCTACATAAGCAGATATTAGGTCAAATGACCAAAAGTTTGGGAAGAGAGGTATTTTAAGAAGTATCCTAAAGGAGGAAAGCAAGGTAGAGAGACAGAAAGGTGTCAGGAGGGAATTCCAGAGCTTGGAGCCAAAGCAACTGAAGGCATGGCCAACAATGGTGGTGCAATTAAAATCAGGGATGCTCAAGGGGCTAGAATTAGTGATGCATGGATATCGGAGGGTTGTGGAGCTGGTGGAGATAGGGAGGGGCAAGGCCACTGAGGGATTTAAAAACAAGGATGAGAATTTTAAAATCAATACGTTGCTTGACCAGGAGCCAATGTAGGTCAGGGAATATTGGGGTGATAGGGGAATGGAACTTGGTGTGTGTTTAAACATGGGCAGAGGTTTGGATGACCTCAAGTTTATGGTGGGTAGAGTAAGAAAAACAAGCCAGGAATGCTTTGTATATAGTCAAACTGAGGAGGAACAAGGGATGAATGGGGGTTTCTGCAGATGAGCTTAGACAGTCAAAGTCAGGCAACATTACGGGAGGTGAAAAAAAATCTTAGTGATGGCATGAATATAAAGTTAGAATGTCATCTTGGAGTCCAACGTGACACCAAGGTTGTGAACAGACTGGCTTAATCTGACGGTTGCGACAGTGAGAAATGGAGTTGGTTATTAGGGAACTGAGTTTGCAATGGGAATCAAAAACAATGGCTCCGTTCTTCCCAATATTTAATCGGAAGAAATTTCTGCTCAGTCCGACAATTTAATAACAGTAGAGGAGTTGAAAGAGGTTATGGTGAGGTAGGGCCAAGTGTCATCAGTGTAGATGTGAAAACTAACACTGCCTTTGGATGTTAGTGCTGAGGGGCAGCATATAGATAAGAAATAGGAGGCGGCCAAGGATTGATCCTTGAGGGGCACCAGAGGTAATGGTGCAGGAACAGAAAGATTCTAAGATTAGATAGTTAAGACTTGAACCAAGTAACAGCAGTCCCACCCAGGTGGATGACAGTGGAAAGGGGTTGAAGGAGGAGGATGGCATGGCCAACACTGACAAAGGCTGCAGACAAGTTGAGGCGGTCAGAGGAATAGTTTAGCTGTCAGTCACATAGGATGAGTAAGAGCTGTTACAGTGCTGTGTCAGGGTAGAAACCTGATTGGAGGGATTCAAACATGGAGTTCCAGGAAAGATGGGAACAGATTTGGGAGACAACATGCTCACAGACTTTGGAAAGGAAGATTGGAGATAGGATGATAATTTTCAAGCACAATGGGGTCGAGGGGTGGGTTTTTGAGGAGGCTTGATTACAGCATATTTAAAAGAGGAACAATACTTGAGAGAGGACCATTTACAATATCAGCTAACATGGGGTTCAGGAAGGGAAGTTGGGTGGCCTAGTTTTGTGGGAATAGGACTGTGGGCGCAGAGGGTAGGTCACACAGACAAGTTGAGCTCAGAGGCATGAGGGGAGTAAAGAAGAAACAAAGGTGAAAGTTGTAAGCTAGGCAGCAGGAGTATTAGAGGAAGTTTGGGCAAGTGGGTTAGTAGAGGGAGGGATATTGCTGAGGTAGTTGATCAGATGGTCTCCATCTTAGGTGTCAAAAGTCAATGAGTTCCTCACATTTATCATATGTATGTGAGAGTAGAGGGGAGAGGAGCTAAGACAGCGGTTTGTCAATCTTAAAAATGATATGGCAAACATTTTACAAACTTCAGCATTTATTTAGCAACAAACCTTTTTATTAATTCAAAGCTTTCATCGTGTTTATGAGTTGGTACTGGGTTTAGATGATCCACAAACCATAACAGCATTTCCAAAGTGACTTTTTATAATATAGAGAGAAATTTCTTTTATGCAGATCTCCACACACCACAAACATTTCTGGTATATTCCATTTTGAAAGAGTACCACATTAGATAGCAAGTCCTTTATCAAGTTTGTCAAATTGATTTTTAAAGAGGTGATTTAATTTCCTATGGCTGTTTATGACCACAAAATTAGACATGCTCATCTTCAGAGTCAGCAGCCATAAAAGTTTATAGATAGAGAATACATGCCCATCTCCAAATACAGCCCAATGTTTTGTGAACAGGACAGGAACTAATCAAACATTGTCACAGAAAAGTAGTTAGCTGTATTGACTTATTAAAATAGTGGGATGTGTGTGTGTGTGTGTATATATATATATATATATATATGTAAAATATATATATATTATATAATGTATATTAGTATATATATGCTGTTTATTCTTTGACCATATAAGATGCAGGAGAGAACTGCAGTACGTTTATCAATAGTCCCCAGAGAGTGACTAGAATTTCAAAGAAAGCTTAATTCACACCTCTATGCAACCAACAGAAGCCCTATTCAGAAGAAATTGCCTATATAAGTCACTACAATGATTTATCATTTATCAGACTGATACCTAAATTCTGGAACATACTTATGTGTACAAGCACTAGTGCTCCACTATTCACACCATATATGGCGTCTCAGTGGTAACTTCAGAAGGGTTCCACTCCATAACCTGAAATCTTCTAGTTATATTCAAAGTGTGGACAACCTACCAAATTAATCTCTGCAGGCCATCTTACTGCTTTCCTTAATTGTATCTACATGCATCTCAACAGATGTTACCCAATGCTTTTTAACAAAACTCTACCTGGAGGTGAGCCTGAAATTCCAAAGGACTAAGGTCAACCTGTAGGAATCATAATTAAGCACCACCCAGCAATTTTTTCCAGAGGTGAAACATTTGGTGCAATACAAGTCTCAAATATCCTACACAAATACGTTTTGATGTAACCATGGTTCAAATTTTACAGTAATAATGATGGTGAAACTGTCTGCATTTTCTGTCATTACTTCCCTAAACTGATAACTTCTGGAGCGCATGGTTAAGTGTGGAAATGTAGAAATTGCTGTTCTTGATTTTATACTTTCCCCAAATGGTACGCTGAAGGTCCCCCAAACTGTAGTTAATCAGAAATAATTAAATTGCCCAGAACTTTCACTTTTACACTATTAGTATCACTATAGACCCTTCAAAAAAGTTGCCCCCCTGTTGAATGAGATGCAACTGGTTTTTAAATGGCATATTAGAATCATAGAAAGAGAAGGCGGCCATTTGGGCTCCCCATCTCTCCAAGAGCAATTCATCAAGTGCCAACTCTCCCTGAAAATATTCTCTCTTCAGCTAATTATCCAATACCTTTCTGAAAGCCATGATTTAATCTACCTCTACCACACTTAGGCAGTGCATTGCAGAAACTTTGCATTTCCTCATGTTGCCACGGCCTCTTTTGGACCAACTTACCCAGAATTGAGGTGCTAATTACTCAAAACCAGCTCCATTGGGTGGGGCATGTCATCATTATGCCTGACACAAGACTCCCAAAGCAACTGCTCCACTCAGAACTCAATCGTCTCAGAAGACTTAATGCATCCCTGAAGTGGTCAAACATACCCATGGACCATGAGAAGGCTCATTTGGGAAGGCATCAAACATGAGAGACTTCGTCGGGAACATGCAGAGGCGAATCCAAGGTGTCAGAGGGACCGCAAAAACCTCCAAACAACGCATCTACCCAACCCTTCAAGTACCACCTGCCTTACATTGGACTTATCAACCATTTCAAAGCCCATCGAATTGGAGTGGAAGTCATTCTTAGCCCTGAAGGACTGCCTAACGAGAAGGATTGGTTCTTTTGCCAATCACCTTAAATCAGTGTCCTCTGGTTCTCAATCCTTTCATCGATGTTTCTCCTTCTGTCCAGATCCCTCAATTTTGGATACCTCTATCAAATCTAAATACTATTATAATTACAGATAGAGTAATTTTATCTTTGTGGATTTAACAAATTGCTCCATGATGCTGCTAAAGTTTATTTTTTTAAAAATCGAATTTAAGTTTGATATTTTAACATCTACCCGAATCCCATGTGTATGCCCAATCGTGTATTTCACAACCCCTAACAAAAGTTAAGGGATTCAATGGTTTTTACTTCCTGTTTTTCTGTCTGAGAATGCTTCAATGCTACTGGCTGCTCACCCTATTTGATGACATTGTTGCTGCTGGATGTTTGGAGACCACTTGGCTTGGCACCATGTTTAAACTAATGCCAAAAAAGATGAAATGCGCTTCAGAGAGGTTGCTAGATCTTTACAGATTTCTTCAAGGTTACCAGTGAGTACCACACTTTTCCACTCACTGCAAAATTTGGACCAATATATTCCTTATCCTCCTCTTTCTCATATCCACCTCCAACCTCGTCTTACAAACACCCATGCTAGAATTTCAACTTCCCTGCTGTCACTAAGAAATGGATTGTAAACCAATCCAGATGCAAAATTCAGAATTTCTGGAGGTTACCATGCCAGGAAATTCAATCTGCACTGCTGCAATTTAGTGCAATAACCTAGAGGACATTGACACAACAGCAACTGGACAACCAGCAGCTTTCAGCCAGAGATTTAAAATCACAGAAAGGGGCATGCACACAACTAAAGAACAGAACTATGCAAAGAACAGATCAACTTTTCCTAATGTCGAGTACCCAAAGAACACCAGCTGTCAATGGGTGATAAACAAAAGCAGCTACTTCAACAGCTGCTGATCAGGTTGGATTAGCCAAAGATTTAAACACATCAATTTTAATTGTATGGGTGGATTTTATTTTGGAAGGTGCATTGTTATATTTCTGGTGATACTCGTGACACCCCATGAAGTACTGCCTTTGCAACTCAACTATGTTACAGGGCATTGCCTTTCTTTATCCGTGGCAATTTGTCAGAAAGCCACTGTGCAAAGGCTGTGGGTATATTTCAGCTATCAAGCATTATTGAGTAGATTCCCACATTTTACTCTGAATGAATGTTAGTAATAAAAACAATTAAAATGCTGAGTACTGTAATAGCCAGATTCCCAAACAATACTGTGCATCTTGGGTGTGTTGAGCCACTGATATCAGTTTTCAGGATCAGGAAGAATACCGGTCTCCAATCCAAATCACGCTCATTAGTCAAAGAACAATCAGCCAGATACAGATGGGTATTTTCCAGCCGGGACTTCTAACATGCTACTTCCAGTGTGGCGGGTAAGGCTCAGTTTATATCAACTTCAGAAGACTTATTTTGATCAAAGGTACTCTTTTCATTCTCACTTTTAAGAGTTTATCTTTTAAACTTAGAATTGATCTGCAGGAAGTTGCTGTTCACATTCACACTTGCAGAAATTTACCTAATATTCTCATTACCCGAATAAATCTAGAGTCAAGGCAGCAAAATACTTGATGCATATTTGATAGCGTGGCTTGATAATTTCAGATTTTTAACAATTAAAATAACAGAAAACCATCAAATGATTACTGAAAATAGGAATGCGTTTTCATTTAGTGGACATTTACGGATGCATTTCTGAAAGAGTCGGCTGAAGAGAGTTAAAGAGAACAATGGAGTAGGATCAAGTTTTGAGATTTCCTTTGCTGATTATGCAACATTTTATACATCCTACTACAAAGTTGCTTAATTGGAAAACAAAATTTAGTTAGCAGGTGGGGTGGATTAGCTGGGTGCCTGACTTGTGGAAACCTATGATTAAGAACCATGTCAAGAAATCTACAACTGCCTTGTCTACCCAAGGGCATACCACTCACCCCAAGGAGACACATTAACTACCCTATTAACTAGATTGTGAATATGCAGGTTGACAGAGCCAAAGCTTCGAGACCTCCAAATATTCAGTGAATAATTGTACACTTAAATTTTTCAGTTTAACAGAGGTATGGTTTTATATATTTGTTCACAAGAGAAGGTCGAGATGATTTTGAACACCTCCATCAAATCACATGACATGTCTGGACAGAGCAGACAGGGAGAAACTGTTCCTATTGGCTTAAGGGTCAAAAACCAGAGCACACAGATTTCGTTTGACTGACAAAACAACCAGGGGTGACAGGAAGGAAAAATTTGCTTTTCCTTACACATTGCGTGGTTAGGATCTGGAATGCACTGCCATTGTGGTGGATGCAGGTTCAGTTGTGACTTTCAAGAGAGTTGGATAATTATCTGAAGAGAGAAAACTGGGCTACAGGGAAAAGGCAAGGGAAATGGTACTAGCCAAGTTGCTCTTGCAGAGAGCCCACATGGAAAAGATGCCATTTTTTAAATTGTATGTGGACAATACCAATAAAGACATTTATTGTCGCGTTGCCTTCTTGCAGTAACTTCACAACTGCATGGCTTATCAGAACACTTCAGAGGCAATTATGAGTCAACTACATATTGAGCAAATGGAGTAACATGTAGGTCAGGTAGGAGTTACAGGTTGTCTTCAGGATTAGATTTACTGTTTCAGTTACTAGTCCAGGACCATAATTCGCTATGTTACCACTCTGTAGTTTGACCAACTAAATGCCCCCTTACCCTTACATTGGTTGCACGGTTCTCTGCAGCCAAATTAAATGATTTCTAGCTGGCTGGATTGGTCCAGCTCTCAGTCCAGCAGTGAGCCAGGCTAGCTGACTGCAGACCTACCTGGGTCACATATCCCAAGCTGCCCCAGTAAGTCTCCGATATCTGCAAAGCATCTTCAAACTGACGTTACTAATGCACACACATCGTGGATCAGCATTTTTCTCTCTCTAACTCTATGACATTGACTCATGCTTGTCAATTGCTAATCAACCTCTAGTAGCTTGCCCAAATAGTCATTCATGTGACCATATCCAGTGAATGTCAACAAGTTACTTGATTGTAGAGGCATCACAGCTAACTGACTACAAACCAATCTTCACCTAAAAGGTTACAACTTGCTAGCACAGGTCACTGCATAGCTTGCCTCAAATATTTTTCTTTTTGAACACATATAAAGAAACACTTAGTGACACAAGGTGCAAGTCAAGCTAGGAGATATATACGTTTAATGATTCACTGCAGTTTCTTCTTTCACTACTGGCTATCAGAAGTATAATACTCCAACTCCATCTCTCTAGCCCAGGAGCACCAAGATGGTTTATAGCATCTTTATTCCTGTTCTTGCTGAGATTGGCTAATTCACCACAGAGATTAAACCTAGGTTCTTCTGGTCTGCATGCTATTGTCCCACAATGCATAGCACCTTTGCCCATTAGACCAGGGAAGTCCTGTGTCCGCATGAAGATCCCCACTCCGAAAATCCAAGGACAAAATGCATTTCTTCCCTTTTTAGTTGATTGCCCAATTTACACTGTGGGGGGTCTGGACCTTAAGTTATTTTAAATGCTGTTGGTTCACTGGTGGACTTTTCTGACATCAGAACACCCACTTGCATTAGTATCAGCAATCGCATGGATGTAAATTATCTGTTTAAAAGTAATGGTTACACTGCAGTCAATTTTAAAATGTGTGTGTATTCTGCTGTTATGAGACCTAAATGCAACACTTAATAGCTCTATTCCATAAAGCACCTGCAGTGCTAAATACATTGAACACTGCACAAAATTGAAAACACAGACTGTAGATACCGCTGCACCTGAAATGGAATTGTGTTGCAACATAACTAAGCATCAGAAAGGCATGCATGGTGTCTCACTCAGTCATGTGCTTTCTGCTTCAAAGACAAACTGCCACAATGGCAGTTCATTCCTGATCCTAATTGCTCAATGTTTAAGGAAAAGCAAGTTCTTCTCTCAAGTTGCCTCAGGCAGCCTGGGCTCAATTAAGTTGTGTAGACTTGCCTCAACTGCCATGAAGAAAGTTCAATGAATCGATATGGTAAACAGGGTTCAGCAGGCTTTAGGATACTCTGTTCACTTGAGCAGTGGAACTTTAAGTTGCTGCAAGGCTAAGTCTACATAAGTGCTCAGTTCCTAGTGTACCTTTAACGAGTTGCTTTAAAGATAAAACATGAGAAAGAATAGCAAATACTAAATATATCAATATCTCCCTTCACAATATTCAGAATCATACAATAATTCAAATAGCTGCCTGACCACGGCAAGCAGATAGTGTGACTTTTGAGAGAGTGGATAATTGAGGCTCTTCATGTTTAAGACTAACCAAAAGGACTAACTGCATACTCTCCTCCAGTGATTTATTTATAAATGCAGGTTTCTTTTTCACTGTTTCTACAATTTTCCAATAAGGAAAATCAGATGTGGTTAATAAATATCTAACCATCTAAAATATATCCCATTATACCACCAGTAAGAAAATGAATTTTTTTTCCACTAATAAAGTTTAATAACATGTTTTTATACCTTTCATTGAAACATTCACACCAGATGCCAGAAACAACCCTCCAAACCGGTTGTTGAATATCTGATTGTTTTCTAGAGTAGCTGTAGCATGATTTGTTATCTCAATGCCTATGAAAGAAGCACAATGAGATTATATACAGCTGGAATTGTAAAATAAAAAAAGAACAAGGACTTTTAGGCCCTCATTTAAACAAGTTCAGGACCTATAGGGTTAATCAGCATTTGAAACATATTTGAGGCAAATTTCTTGATCCATCTCCATTTCTATTAACTACGCCGAAGTTAGAGCCTGATCCTGATCCCATTGGAGCATGGGGGGGGGGGGGGGGGGGGGGGGGGGGGGGGGGGGTGTCAGGTAATTAACAAATCAGTAAATCAGGCGGCCAATAGAGTATGAGTTCATCTTGATGATGGGAAGGAAGGAAGATTCAACACTCAAAAGCTATTTGAGGGAAGAATTGATGTGAGTAACTGAAAATTGGCTGCCAATGGGGGGAAAATCCAAAGTTCTGCAATGCTCTGCCTCCCAATGGGAATTGTCATACATTACTCTTTGGATTGCAGACCTAGTGTTTTCCGGTCCTGCCTGATTTCCTGTATTTGCCAGCCCTCTCCGACCATTTTACACAAGAACCCTTAAAGGTCCCCAAGAGTTCAGGACTATGCTATTCAATAAAACAAACTTTCCACATTGTTTTGCAGCCTTGAGTTTCAATCTGTATGATTACTTTTTTTCATATAAATTGAAATTTTACATAATTTTATTCATTCCACGGGTTATTGTGTGTTTAAATTAGGTTAGGGATTCACCATTCAATTTAGCTTGTCCTGCATCCAATAAATGATGGGCATGCAATAGAATCTATTACTATTTCATATGCTGCCAAGGAAAATAGATGACAATGTGAATAAAGTTATGTAGAAACTATTTGTTCCTGGTATCAATAAAATGCCATCCTGCTGGAATAACTTTAAAAAACGCCATTGGTAAAAGCAGTAGCATTAACTGACAAGTCTCAAATCTAATTACAGACACTTTAGGTCATTCTCACGTTGATGATTATAGATGCCCATTATCATGAATTGTCGCTTGCACATCAACCCTAATTCCTGCTTGTCCTGTGAAGTATATTCTCATTGCTAATAACCAAGAATAATTACAAGCTTACTTCTGAATTTACATGAAAACTTCAGAAGCTGATCCCATCGGAACCACAATATTTAATTATCAATTATATATTTTTGGCACTTTTAAATATTTATGGAAAGGGTATAGAATAGATAGTACATTAATGAGACTGTAAAAGATATAATAAAGGTGTTTGTAAAATTTGATAAAGCTAATAGGTGGAAGACAAGGCAAGCAGGGATATTTAAAATTTGTAATTAAATTGTACCCATTTCAACAGATTAGTGTTATTGATGTAAATTTGTTCCTGATATTTGAGTTGCCTATTACAGTAATATCAAGGTTTGTTTCACATCACAAGTACTTTCCATCAGAACCATACTTTTAGCAGTCAGCTATGGAACAGCTTTTTCAACTCAATTGCGCTACAGTTCAAAAGGGGAGGAAATTTCAATGTCTGCATTCAGCAGAGGTCAGACATGACTTCTATCAAAATTATGCTATTTGTACAAGACACCACTTGTATTGATAACAGTATTTCCCTCTCTTCCATTCGAGTAGTCACATTATACAATATCATTCAACAATTGGGAGAAAATGTCAATAAAGTTTTAATTTCACATTACTTGCACAGAACTTTTGATTAAAAGTTACAGACCTGCTGCAAACCCATCAAATATCCTGTTCTTCCGCAATACAGGGTGGCTGTTGGTGCTAATAAGAACACCAGCTTGGGCATTCCTGAAGATATCATTTTCTTCAAGGAGTCCTATAATAAAGAGCGAAAAAGAGAAAGCCATACAACAAATTACAATATAAAAAATCCATATCAGCTCGAAATCTTGTAACAATTTGGCAATAAACAATCCCATCTATAAATCTTAAAGAATCCTCTTTTCAAACATGCAATACAATTTTAAAAAATCTTCATACAGGAAGAAAAAAGTCCGAAAGTGATTAAATGAGGAAATATCATGATTGGAAGTGTATTTTCAGTGGACTGTACACCCCCATAAAGTCAACTTGAAAGGATTGCAAAATATATACCACCTCCTCACGAGGAGGCTTTTACATTGATTGAAATTGAAATGCAGATCAAACTGTGCATTTTTTTTAAAAAATGGATCTTTATTAAACTGGGGATCGGTCAGCATTGACACAGCTCCTTCAAGAAATTAAATGGATAGGATATAACGATACAAAAGATTATGCACAAAGTAAACAATAAACTGTGTACAGGAGGGACAGATTTAATAGGCTAAACAATCTTTCTTTTTCCATGTTTTTTTGTTTGAGTTCAGTTTGCAGTTTCAAATTCCAAGCCAAATCTTGCCATTCTGTGGAGCAATTTATTCATATTTGTATTAATTGTAAGAAAGCCTATCCATCACAAACTCGAAATTGGTATCTTGCCCTGTAATGTACAATAAAAGTCCACATGAAGTCTACATCTATTTCAGAACCGAAGAGTAGTTTCATTCCCATAAGGGAGCATTTTAAAGCAATTTAACTTATCAAAACCCACTCCTTCCACAAAGCATGTACAGCCAGCTCCCCCTTAAAAGTTAAATCAAGCAAAAATCCAAGATTTAACCTCAGATTCATCTTCATACGTAACCTGGAGCTGGTTGTCACAAGCATAGTGACTATATCTTAAGATAACACAAAGCTAATGAAGCTGGTAAACTGCAAAAAAAATTCTGAATATACTTGGGAATTGGACAGAGTCAGCAGATGAAATTCAGTATAGAGAAAAGCAAAATGAAAGACTCAGGGTCCTGAAAGACAAAGTGCTGCAACAATGCTCACTGGCAGTGGCTACTGCAAATGTTTGGAGGAATTACTAGGTCATTATTGGGCCAAAACAGTGGAGTAAACCTGTAACTTTACAAATAATTAATGCAAACTCAATTAGAAGACCGTGTGCAATATAAGGATATTGCAGCGTTTGAGCGCATACAGAATAGAGCACCCAGAAGGATTTGAGTGGATAGGGCATTCGGATTACAAGCATGTAGGTAATATAGACAAACTGTTCCATTTTCTTCAGAACAGCAGGACCAGAAGGTATGGCCTCCGACTGGGGGGTAAATTAAAAACTGATTTGTGGAAATATTGGCCTGGAATTTACTGCCAAAATAACAGTGGTGAGTTTAATGGAGTTTGCCTTTAGTAATGTGTAAATCACCCAGTGACTTGTAGCAAGGAAGAGGTACCCCGTGAATTGCAAACCTCCACACGTTGAACAATCTGTGCCACTTCCCTGTTAGACTTCAGATTGCAATTTATCAGAGAAAGGTATGTTATCCAGATGCTTCGTTCCACGAGGCAGTGACACCCCTTGGGTTACATTTTTCAGATCTGGTCTATGGTTAGGGACAGGAGGGCATGACTACAAGTGAGACAGGTATGAATATCCAGAAGGTAGCACTGGCAGAGCCTCAGCCTTGCACTTGTACAACAGGTACGAGGTTCTGGCAACCTGTGTGAACAAGAGCAAGGATGATGAGCACACTGGCCATAGCACTACATTGTGGGGGGGGGGGGCGCATTCAATTAGGGGGAATAAAAAGGACTGTAATCATGGTAGCAGCTGTATAGTTAGGGGGATAAACACAGTTTCCTGCAGCTGTGAGTGTCCTGAAGGCTGTGCTGCTTCCCCAGTGCCAGGGCATCTCCTTGGGGCTGGAGAGAAATGAGCAGTGGAAGGGGAAAGCTCCAGTTGTTGTGGTCCATGCAGGTACCAATGGCATAGGGAGGATTAAGCAAAAGGTTCTGTTGAGAAATATATGAGCAGCTAGGAGCCAAATTAAAAAACAGAACCACAAAGATGATAATCTTTCGATTACTATCCGAGCCACAGGCAAATTGGCACAGGGTCAATAGAATGAGAGAAGTTGGAAGATTAGGGTGGCAGAAATGTATTTCAATTCATGGGTCATTGTCACCAGTATGGAGGAAATAAGGAGCTGTTCTGCAGGGGTGAGTTTCACTTGAACCCTGTTGGGACCTATGACCTGGCAAATCAAATAAGTAGGACTCTTGAAAACAGGTTGATGGAGGGGCAGGGGTGCGGTAGCTGAGATTTAAAGAGAGATCAAATTTGTTAAAAAGAAAAGACATAGCAATAGCACTGGGTAGCAATATGGATAATTATAATCAGATTGAAAGTGGGTACAAACATGAGTACGTCAGCAAATAGGGTCAGACTAGGTCTAAAATTATAAAAAAAACATTAAAGGCTCTTAATCAGAATGTACATAGCATTTCTGACAAGACAGATGAACTGATGGCACAAAGAGCAAAAAATGGCTATGTTCAAATTGCCATTACAGAGACATGGTAGCAAGATATCCAAAGCTGGAAACTGAATATTCAGGGGTACTTGACATTTTGGAAGGATAAACAGAAAGGAAAGTTGGGGTAGATCATTATGGTGGTGAGAAATGATCTTTGCTCAGAAGATTAAGATGCAAAATCAGTTTGAGTGGAAATAAGAAATAGCAAAGGAAAGTCACTGTTGAGAATAGTTGATACTCCCCTAATGGTAGCTACACAGAGTATAAATCAAGAAATAATGAGGCTTGTAAGAATGGTACTGCAATAATCATTGATGAGTTTAAGTTTCATATAGACTGACCAAATTAAATTGGCAAAAGCAGCCTCGAGTTCATGGAGTTCAGGGCAGTTTCTTAGAAAGAATCTGTTATGGAATGAAACTGGGAACAGGCTATTTTAAGTTTGGGTAATGTATAAAAAGATAGATTAATTGACAATCTCATAGTAAAAGAATCTTCTAGAGAAGAGTATAACAATGAACTTTATATTCAATTTAAGGGTGAGAAACTTGGGTCATCTAGTCATTATGGGACAGAAGGAGGCCACGTGGCCTATGGAGTTAAAGCCAGCTCACTGTAGAGCAATCCAGTCAGTCCCATTCTCGGTTCTATCCCCACAGCCCTGCAAGCTTATTTCACTAAAGTAGGCATACAGCTTCCTCCTGAAAGCGGACTGGGAAAATATATTAAAAGTTAAAGATGGCAGATAAGCAGGACAGGCAATTAAGTGATATTTCAAAGATATATTCCATGGAGAAGGAAAGACTGTACGAGGAGGATAACCCATCCATGGCTAACTAAGAAAGTTAAGGTTGATATCAAATTGAATGAAGTGACGATTAGGCCAGAAGTAAACGTACAGACAATAAGAGCTTCTACATGTATATTTAAAAAGGAAAAGATTAGCTGAAGTAAACACTGGTCTCAGAGAATGTCTGGGGAATTAATAATGGGAAACAAGAAAATTGCAGAGAATTTAAACAGGTATTTTGTATCTGTCATCATAGTAGACGACACTAAAAGCACCTCAATAATAGTAG
Organism: Carcharodon carcharias; assembly: GCF_017639515.1. Taxonomy (NCBI): domain Eukaryota; kingdom Metazoa; phylum Chordata; class Chondrichthyes; order Lamniformes; family Lamnidae; genus Carcharodon; species Carcharodon carcharias. The sequence continues at coordinate 206,948,645 of NC_054468.1, forward strand.
GAAAATTGGGGGCAAAATTGAGGGAGGAACTAAAACAATCATCACTACAGAAAAAGTACTGGGCAAATTACAGGTTGACAAGGCCCCTGGATCTGATGGCCTGCATCCTAGGATCTTAAAAGAATGGCTGCAGAAATACTGAATGCATTGGTTGTAACCTTCAAAAATCCCCTAGATTCTTGAGCGGTCCCAGCAGATTGGAAAACTGTGAATGTAGTGCCTCTACTCAAGGAAGGAGACAAAAAGCAGGAATCTATAGGACAGTTAACCTAATATCAGTCATAGGGAAAATTCTGGAATGAACTATTAAGGAAGTAGTAGCAGGACATTTAGAAAATCATAATACAATGGGTTTCATGAAAGGGGAAATAGTCTTTGACAAATTTATTCAAGTCCTTTGAGGATGTAATGAGAGGTGTTGGTAAAGGGGAACAGGTAGATCCAGTGTATTTCAATTTCCAGAAGGCATTTGATAAAAGATTATTGCACAAGACATCATGGTGTTGGAGGCAATATATTAGCATGGAAAGAGAATTGGCAAATTAAGAGAAAAAGAGTCAGGAATAAAATAATTTTCAGGATGGCAAACTTAATGACTGGGGTGCCACAGGGATCAGTGTCAGGGGCTCAAATATTTATAATCTATATAAATTACTTGGATAAAGTTACCAAAAGTATTCTGGCTTAATTTGTAGACAATACAAAGATATGGAGAAAAGCAAGTTATAAGGAGGTAACAAAGTTTGCAAAGTGATATAGGTAGGTTAAGTGAGTAGACAAAAATTTGATAATGGGAGTGTAATGTAGGAAAATGTGAGGTTATCCACTTCAGCAGAACGAACAGAAAAGCAAATTATTACTTAAATGGAGAGAATATAGAATGCTGCAGTGAACAGGGGGTCTGGCTGTCCCTGTACACAAAACACAAAAGGTTACCACGCAGGTACAGGAAGTAATCAGGAAGGCAAATGAAATGTTGGTCTGTATTGCATACAGAGGAGTGCATGGAATATAGAATTAGGGAAGTCTAGCTGCAATAGTATGGGGCTTGGTCAGACCACACCTTGAGTACTGCATACAGTTTAGGGCTCCTTATTTAAGGAGGAGTATAACTGCATTGGAGGCAATTCAGAAAAAAATTCACTGGATTGATTCCTGGCATTAAAGGATTGCCTAATGAGGAAATATTGAGCATGTTGGCCCTATACCCATTCAAGTTCAGAAGAATGAGAGATGACCTTATTGGAACATGTAATATTCTGAGGGAACCTGACAGGGCAGATGCTAAGGGTATTTCCCCTCATGTGGCATCTAGAATTCAGGGGCATAGTTTCAGAATGAGTGGTCAGCTATTTATTAGGTGGTGAGGAAGAATTTCTTCTGAGGATCATGAACCTTGGAATTCTCTACCCCAGAGCACTGTGGAGGCCGAGTCATTGAATATTTGCAAGGCTGAGTTAGACAGATTCTTGAACAATATGGGAGTCGAGAACTCTGGGGAATAGGCAGGAAAGTGGAGTTGAGGCCCAGATCATATCAGCCATGATCTATCTGAATGGCGGAGCAGGCTTGAGGAGCTATATGGGTTACTCCTGCGCCTGTTTCCTATGTCCTTATACTCTTCCAAAACTGCAGCTCATCTTCAATGTCCCCATGCGTTTTATGAAGCTGCTGCAATAACAATCGCTGTAGAAAGTTAGAACTAATACTTAACTGTGCAAGTACCTTTTAAATGAAATTCATCTTCCTGGAATTCTAATCAACCGCTCCAGCCCAGAGAATAATTTATTTTCCTGACTTTTCCTTTGTCTCTTTTTATCTCTCTTAGTCCAATCTTTTCCTCTCTTTACTTCTCCTTCTGTACCTGATTTATCTCAAATTGACCCCATTGCTTTCTTGATGATTGGTGTTTCCTTCTTAATCTTTATATCTCATGGTTAATGGGATACACTGTTAGGCCCATCATTTTGCTATGGACCTAGATGTCCATTGCCTTTGCAGGGCAAAAAATATTGAATGATCAGGGAACGTATTTAGCTAACTGGCATACTCTAGCAAACTGAAGGCCAACATTTCAGTGAGCAAGTGGTAAATCTATAGAACAGGCTCTTTAGGGAGACCGGGAAGCAGAAGTGTTGATTCATTCAAATGCAAATTAGACAGGCTTTTAGAAATTAATATATTAACATACAATATATGAATCATTTAAGACATAACACTTGTTACTACCAAGCATGCTACACTACAAATAATTTTGGATCTATTGTTCCGAAAACACTCCACCACTGGTGCATCTTCATCTCTTCATGTCTGATCTGTTGCAGACTAATTGAGAGAGATTGATAGCCATTAGTCAACAACGCCATTATCATTGTACCATCTAACTACAAGATAATGCAATGCAAATGAACTAGATGGACGATAGGAATTGGTAAATAAACCAAGATGCATGTTCCGTTTTATCCCCGAAACTAATCACCACCTTTGAAATGAGATTTGCATGGACCCTGACAGCTTCAGGAATCATTTTCCACATAGGATTCAATTACAATCCCCACCACTTGGCAATGGGTGCATTCACAAACAAGTTGCCCACTGTATGAGATGGTTAGTTACATTCTACAATATTCCTGGGTATAAATGAAATTAGAAGAGCAAGGCCGTCTTTTATGGATTCTGTAAAGCTGGATCCTGCCAATGTGGGGAGATATGGAATGGAACTGGAGCACAGTGCAATTGATACGGTGTGAATGGGCTTCTAATGAATACTTAGATCAAAATATTATATTTCAACTAGTGCAATAAAATCTAGAAAGTATCTCAGCTTGCACATCGTTCCTTAAACTTAAGTTTCTCTACCTGTATGTTGAAATCCCGTCTTTAAAAACAGACCTTTGTATCTCAAAGACTGAACTGATATATATAAATTCCAAGTGCGCTCTAAGATTAGCTGCAATCTTGCTGCCTTATTAGTGCTGTTTTCTAAGATGAAGTTAACTCTTACACTCACGGCCTGTAACATCTTGTCTGGGATCTTATCGATAAATTATCTTAAATTCCAAATTCAATTAAACCTTGCATTACAAACTCTTTAGTGCAGGAAGTACCTCAGGTAATCTATTAGCTATAATTTTAAGACAGGACAATTGAATATGCTTTATTAAGAAAACAATAGTTCAGACATGAATGAATGCTTTTAAAAATGGCAACAAAAAGTTTTGAAGGGGAATTATTGAACTATGAAGAAAGAGCTTGCTAAAGCTTTTAACTGTACGAAGCAATGCGACAACTGTAGGATCCTTCTGGGTATTTTCATATTGTGGTTGCGACTCTACCTGGTACCTAGATCTCTGATCCACATTGAAATAGAGCTGAGGCTGCAGAGCAGTACTAAGCATTCATCCAAACTTAAATAGCAGCTGAGCCCAGCCCACTAATCAATGGTTCCTCTAAGCCTCGCACTCAAATAAATCACCTGTGCACTTAAAAAAAATTAAGAGGGAACAATGCCACCAAAGTACCCAGAAAAACATGCTGCCGCTGACTATGGCAACAAGGCAAACAGGCCATGACCAGAAACTCCAAGTAAGTTAACAGCAAGTTTGCTGACTATCACATATGAAGTGAATTATGAACTTCAGATCACATACCTGCTGCATCACCAAGGTTGCCTACTCCCACCTGCAATATCAGCCAAACTCACCTCCGACTCAACTCATCTGCTATTGAAACCCTCCATCAAAGCTTTTGTTTCCTACAGACTTAACTATTCTAATGCTTTCCTAGCCAGCTCCCTCCCTCCACCCTCCATTAACTCGAACTCATCCAAAACTACAGCTCGTAACTTCCGAGCTCCAGGACATCGTAATTTGGGGGGGACCCCAAAGACGTGCTGGGGAACCCCCTCCCAGAAGTCCCCAGATAAGGACTGCACACCAACTGGATGGGACGTTCAAACTTCTGTTAGGCAATTACCCAGCAATGGGATCAAAAGTACGATATAAATTGCAGATTTCAGAAAGTTCTGACTATCTTACAGTTATAGTTAGCCAGGAAAAGTTAGAAGAATTAAAACCACTTCTAACTTCCAGGTAACTATCATACTGGCCCCCCTTGAGACCCCTTGACCTCCCCCCACCTGCAGCCCCAATACTCCCCTTATTCCCCACAGGACACCCATGACCACCCCTGCGATCCCCATAGACACCACCACCCTACCCAACAGCCTACTGGCCAGCCCTTCCCCCACCCCCACCAAAACTGACCACCCAACCCAAGACTACCCCACCCCCCACCCAACCTCTTACCTGACAAACTTACCTTCGTCCTGGCTTCTCAAAGTGGCTGGACTCAAATATACCAGCTTTACGGCAGAGTGCTGTAAAAAAGGGGCATGGCTTCCTTACCTCTGGCTCAGCTGTCCTCGATACAAGACCTCAGGAACCGGTTGCACTACATGGTTCTCGCCCAGCCTCAGTCAGAAGATTGGGCAAGAAAGGAGTGGCTTTATTTCCAGGTAAGTAGCACTGGAGTGGCAATCAGAGTCTGATTACTGCTCCGTGGAATTTATGGGCCTATTTCTGCAACCAAGCCCCATTCACCCATTACCCACGTTTGCTGACCTACATTGGGTCCTAGTATAGCAATACCTCAATTCTATCCTTGTTTTCAAATCTAACCATGATCTCTTCCCTCCGCAACTCTGTAGTCTCCTCCTGCTCTCCAAGATCTCTGCACTCCTCTAATTCTGGCCTCTCGAGTATTCAATTTTAATTGCTCCATCACTGTTGGTCATGTCTTCAGTTGCTTAGGCCACAAGATCTGGCATTTCCTTAAACTCCTCTACCACTCTTTCCTCCTTAAAGATGCTCCATAAAGGTGCCTCTGATTAAGCTTTTGTTCATTTGTCTTCATATCTCCTTATGTAGGTGGATGTCAAATTTTATTAATAATGCTCTCATTAAGCAACTTGGAATGTTTTATGACTACATTTTGTTGAAACGTGCTACAAAATGACCTCCTGATATCTGCCTTGGGAAATGTCATATAAACATAATGGATACAAGAATGAATGGAGAAGGGCTGAGTTTCTCAAAATTGACATTCCTTACATTACCACTTAGGAATCATGAGAGAATTAGGACACACTGGAAAGACTGCTTGAAAATTTTTGTTCAAATTGTCATTCGGTTATACATTTATATTATATTCATTGTATGGAATGCGAGTAAGCAAAGCTGTTTCAGCCCAAAGTAAAGGAGCATTGAAGATACTATATAAGCACCACTTTGAAACTGACAGCAATGCAAACTGTTAATGAATACAGGCTTTCAGTTAATATTACAGAATGCCTATTTTAAATGTGGATGTTTTTAGTAGTGCGGACCCACCTTCTATCTGTGCTTTAACCCACAATCCTCTTCCTAACAGCCATAAAATTTATTCTTAACTTATCTTTATTAAAAATTACCTGGCATTTATATAGCACCTACCAAGACCTCAGGACATTCAAATGCGCAGGACAATTTTCTTTTTACTTTTGAAGTGTAACAATCACCAATTTGTAGGCAAATTTGTAGCCAATATGCAGAGGACATGGTCCCACAAATAGCAAATAAAAAGAAAATTAATGTATGGATAATCTTGTTTTGGTGATGTTAAGAGGGACAGAACTCTCTGCTTTCCTGAATAATGCCATGGGATCTTTTACATCTACTTGATCAGGCTGACCAAAAGATTATCACATCTAACATCACCTGACAGTGGAGCACATCAGCCTAAATTATTTGTTCATTTTGAGAGTATTACCAACTGAGTCAATCTAATTATCCGATGTCATTCAAGGAGGGATTTATGAGCTAATCAGCCAGACTCAGGAGTAGATGAAGCACAACAGTACTTAAAACTAAGAAATGTGGCGAAACACTCATTTCAGGTAAACATGTCTTTTTACTTCTGGAATCGGAGCTCCAATTCAGTGCAGATTGACGGGCTACTATTCTATTCTGGATTTAACCATGCTAAAACTGGACGTTCACATAATTTTTCCTTGGCATCAGTATCTCGTCTTGATTACCACAATTCACTTCACTGTGAAGACATTTTCTTCAGTGATACTTCTCAATAAAAATGCTGTCAAAAAATTCAGGAACACACAAAACTACAGCTTGAAAAAACTGAAAAAATCCTGATTGTAGCATTTCCTGGCAAAGATTTATTCATTTACAAGCATCAAATATAGAAGTTATTTTTCTTTGTAATTCTCTCTCCATTCTCGAAGTTGCTGATTCTTGCTGGCTGTTATAATTTGAGTTCTCTTTATTCATATCCACAGCAAACCACAGATTCTAGAAGTGATTCTATATCCTACATGGTCCGAAAGTTACATTTAAAGCTTGAGGTGAACTTGAATAGTTTACCACAGTATTAGTATGGAAATAGATGATTGAACTCAAATACAGAAAGATGAAAAGCTAGGACACCATCTGTTTAATACAAGGAAATGTCTTTCATGTCATAGGTGCCAACCTTAAGAAATTATCTCCCTTTAAGGGTAACCCCAAACAGCGAGCCATTATAGTAAACTGTTTTGTCTATTTGCAAACTTGCGTTTATTCAGCATTTCAAAGCCAGAGGACATCTCTAATGCAATTTAAAAGTATTAACACCAGGAGATTTGCTGAGTCTGAAAACTCTCAAAGTATATATAAACCTAGGTGGTATTTGGGTACTGCATTAACTCTTGGATACTGCCCCAAGAGAGCATTCCTTTTAGAATGCAACCAGATTGTTTTACTCTAAATTCATAACACTAGCTAAAATTATATGAAAAACTGCCATTCAGAAATTTTATGTCATGATGCAGGTTACAAGTCTACTTCTCCCAGTGATGTATAGCTCCATGCATGCCAACAGTCCGTAGGTCCTCACCCAAATGGCCAATGCTTAAAGAACCTAGATAGTGTTAGTAGGTAACTCAATTGTGAGGGCATCAAATTTAAGTTCAATCTTGTCCTCATCTGATACATTCACACAGTAAGATTACCAACAAGAATCCTTCGCAATTCCTCTCCCCACCCCCCTCACCCCACACTCCTCTCATCCAAGCAAATAGAAATTTTAGCACCTTTTTATTTGCCCAGCTGACATCAGCTAACACACCACCAGCCAGGGATCAAACCAGGACCATCGTCCTTATGGCTTAGTACCATACAGACTGTCCATTTCCCCATTTAGCCTTTGGGAAGCTAAACTGTACAAGTTACTTTAATCTTAAGCTATAAATCCTTACCCCTGCCTCCGTTAAATATGCAGATACCCCCGTCTCGGCCATCATGGATTTTGTTCCGTCTGAGTGTGGGATTACTGTCTGTTTTAATCCAAACACCGGCCATTGCATTGTCAAATATTTCATTATCTTCTATAAACCCAAGACCTGTATTAATTGACATCAAGAAATAATTTCACTTGGATCTGAAATTGAGGAGAAAATAAAGCAGAACAGAAAAACAATAATGAAAAGACCTGCAGCCACAATGGACACTTACCAGAATTGTAAACAAGAATGCCACCGTTCTGCCCTCCCCATATTTTATTGCGTCGAATCTTAGGGTTGCTTCCAGTTCTGTGGATCATAAATTTCAAACTAGCCTAAGATTAATGTCTTACTACAGTAAGAAATACTTCAAAGAAATAAACTCTCAAATACTGCTTATTATTATCCAGGGCTTGATTCAATGTAAACTTTCAGCACAAATAAAAAAAAGATACAAAGTACCTCCGCAGTGATGATTCTAAAATTTCAAACATCAAAACTTAGTATAATTCATACACCGTGCAGAGAGTAGGAGTACACCAAAAAAAGTTTTAATACAGAACCTTAAGAAAAAGCACACCTTCGTGTCTAGCCTGAAAAGCTTATGGCTTCTCTTTAGCATTCTATCCATGACATCAGATATAAAAAGGCTTTCATCTCTCCTTGAAGCATTAGCACCTGAATTGACCTACCAGAGTTATAGAATGTGAAAGAAATCTCAAAAGTAGGAAAACTACTAAAGAATAAAATGATGCTTTATATAACCAATGGGAGCACTCAATACAAAACTATGATTTAAATTAAAGATAATGTCTGTTTTCTGTTCTCTATATCCATTAGTACTTCATGTGCATAACTAAATATATTTAAAATAAATGTTTTCACATAATAAGTGTCTTGGGTTCAAACTACAGCATGTGCCAAGTTGGCTAATCACAGCAGGAAGTGACCTTAACATCCATAGATTATAGACAGGATAAAGCACAGCCACAGATCTTGCACCTGTGTGTAAAGGATTTTTTCATTCATCCATGGGATGTGGGCATCAATGGCAAGGCCAGCATTTGTTGCCCAACCTTAATTGCCCTCAAAGTTGTCGTTGGGAGGCTACCTTCTTGAACCGCTACAGTCCATGTGGTGAAGGTGCTCCCACAATGCTGTTAGGTACAGAGTGCCAGGATTTTAACCCAATATAGAGACATGGGATAGGGACTAGGATTGAACTCAGATTTGATGCTCCCCACCATCAAAGCATGTCCATACTCACTATCCAGGCTATTTGGACAAAAGAAGAAGTGGGTAGCCAGCAACCACAGAATCACAATTTAGCAAGACCAGGAGAATACAGGAGAAACCAGCAACATCTGGTGTTTCAAGTCATAAAGTTAAAGTCTCAGCTGTTATGGGAAAGTACATCTTAAACACAGGAGTAGAGAGCATACAAAAGAAAAAATTGCTTTTACTTACACATTGACTGACCAGAAATTTATTAGAAGCTTAACGCGCTGAATGAAGCCAGTCTAAAGTAGTAGTATGCGACATGAACAAAGAGGCCTTAAAATACATTTTTTGCTGAACGTGAACATCAAATCTTACTGAAAATGATTCACTAATCAATAAAATCAAAGATTCTCTTTCACAGGAACATAACCAGGTCTCTTTGGTAAGATGTTAAAACTAAGACCCCCATCCATTCCCCCTCTGTTCGACACAAAATATTCTACTCCACGATCTGAAGAGTAGCAGGAGAAATCCCCCAATAACCTGGCCAAAATCTGCTACTGTTCTGTCCACTTATATGTTTTGCCCAACTAGTTCTATTATTTCTAAGATGCCTCCTTCAATTCCTCTGTCCCTCTTAGGTTTGATTTCACCACAATTTTTTCTTATTTGAATTAAGTTTAGAATCTAAGTCTATGGCATAAATTTGATACAGTCCTTACAACAATCTTGGGGCACCCCACTTGATATCTTCCCACCTCAACAATATTACAGCACACCTAGAACAGGTATGTAGTTCTATAGATAAATAAATTAAGCAGCAAATATAGTCAAAGATATTTAGCTTTGCTGTTCTGAATCGGCCTTCAGTAAATGTGCAAAACATCCCAAAGATAAAGTCCTGCCCTCTCTTGTGAGGGATGCATTTGAGCCTTCATTCGGCATTCTTTCTCCTCTACCTTTCCCACTTCCATCTTGCTCCTTCCCCGAGCTCAGTAAAGCAACAAGAAATGCTGGGATCAAGGAAACATCTTCACCACACTTCAGGTGTCAATAGTCTTCACCATGTGCACCAGCTACCAAGAATTTTTTTTAAATTGAAAGGAGAAATGAGGGACATTTTTCACTGCAAATACTCAGGATGAAATGTTATACATGCCTATCCTGAAATTTCCCTTCTATTCTTTTCATTTCTATTCAGTTCACCAATCCATAGACAACTTACACCCTTTACTTTTCTATTGCAGATATTTTCATGGACTTTTCTAACAGTTACCAAACATCATTATAATTATTAATGCAGGGCCAAAGCTGCTGAGCTAATTTATGTAATATCCTCTTCTGCTGCAATTTCTTAGACTGCTCAGATGCTATCATTACAGATGAGCCAAAATTTTATATTGTAATTGCAATGAAACAGCAGGCATGAAATTGCTTTCTGAGCCTAAGCATTCAGGACACAATTCAAGTGGAACTCATGTAGTTTTCCTCAGGTTTGAGGTACCAATTATAAATGAATGCACCTTAAGTGGGACTGCATTAATTTTGATCCAGTTCATTTTTCAATAACTTATTTGACATTCCACATGAAATGAGAAAAAGAAACTGCATTTACATTGCATATAATCAATTGCTGGAATGTCTCAATGCACTTCACACAATGAAATACTTTTAGAGTGGAGCTGGCAACGGCTTGCAGGAATACTGTGGCCATCAGAAACACGAAGTATTAAATAATTAATGTGGATGTTGCACTAATATTTTATCTAATTTGTTAGTTTTCATTAAAAGGAACCTTTGTTCTTAATCAGCAAAACTTAATGGCAGATACGTAATCTGGCTGTGTCAACCAAACCTGCACTTCAAAAAGTAACTCAGAGTAAAGCATCGAGATTTTAAGGCTTTGTGATAAGGTGCTAATATGTCTGTATGTTATTCTCAACTGTGCCAACAATTCAAGACAGCACCAAGACAGAATCAGATATTAAAGTTAGAACTCTGATGAAGACAAAAGTGTATCTTACCTAATCTGAACCCCTGAATACATATGATTGTAGATATCATTGTCTTCAAGCACTCCATGGCCATTGTCATAGAAGTAAACGCCCACCTTGTAAAACAAACCTCAGTCATGAATACTGTTAACACTGCTGAACCATGAGATTTGATAAAACATCTAAATTAATTACTACATACCTGTTTGCCACTATGTATTCGGTTTCGCCGTAGCACTGGTGTACTTCCTGTTGTTACCCACACACCTGCCAGGGTATTACTGTATACTTCATTTTCTTCAATTACACCTTGCCCTTTTTCATGCTTAACAATAAACGTAATAAATTTAGCGTTTTGAACGTAGCTCAACATGGTACATTTCCCACCACTTCTAACACTGAAAATATTTGAACAGGATTTCTCCTTAGGTGCTACAGATGACCTATTTCAACTTGCACAGAATTCTATAAATCTCTCTACGGTCTTCCTCCTCAAAATTTTAGTTTCCCAAGTGCAATTCTTTTATTGATTTTTCAGTTTTCAGAATCCCTCAGACACCACAGCAACATAATGCTCATCATTTTATGATAAGTGGTTACAATTACAGCAAAAAAAGCACTGTTATGATAACTGTTTGGTTGTCTGAAAGTCAATGTTATCAAGAATCCAAGGATTATATGCAGCTTTTACAGGCTGGAAATAAGAACAAAATCTTGAAAATACACAGGTCAGTTGGAATTTATGGCGAGGTTAGGCAGGTTATTGACAGTTCAGCTATATAATTATTCATCAGTTTTACATTTCCAGCATCTTGTAGTTTTATTTTAGATTTCTAAAAAAAGACACCATTCAGACTTTCATATTATTGATAAAGCTAAAGAACTCAGGCTAGTTAAGAAGCATTTATAACTGTAGCTTCCACATTCAGAGCTTTCGAAACCAACGAAGCAAGATTATGACACTTGTTTCATTTCCTTTCTAAACTTGATATAGCTTATTCCTGTGCCTCCCTCACTCCAATGTACCAATCCAAAGAAAACACACACGTTCTAGACTTACCACATAAATGCCTCCATGTTGGCCATCATGAATTTTGTTATGACGTACAATTGGACAACTGTTCGTTCGAATCTGTATTCCTGCTAATGCATTTCCTAGGATACAGAATGCACATTTTTAAAGAATTATGTACATGCCAGATTAAAAATGTAAACGCTTTTACTGAAACTTTTATACTCCTCAACCTACCATAAATGTCATTTCCCTCAATAAGACCCCTGCCATCTCCAAAGATGTAAACTCCACCCTGATTCCCATTAAAAATGGCATTTCCCCTAAGGAGGGAAATAAAGAAAACACATTAAATTACCTAGAAGATAAATAGGTATCTTGATAACTAAAATGATGTCCAAAAGCTTACCTAATAGTTGGATCACTATTTGACGTAATCCATACACCAGCAAAATTGTTTGCATAGATTTTGTTCTCTATGAACTGGCCTCGCCCTTTTTCATGTACATAAATTCCTCCCGTCTGCCCATGGTGAATTTCACATCTCACTACTGTAGGATTCGCATAGGCTTTCACTTCAAAACCAGCTATTCGATTACGATGAATGTTACAGCTTTCAAAGTAACCCTGAAACAAATAAAATCAAGATTCTATGATTAATCATGGTGCATGTTCAAATTTAAAAGTCCATCAAATGGAAATACAATAATGAAAATTTGAGGACTTTGCTGTGCACATTATAGATACAGTATCAAAAAATTCTAATTACGAAATGGTTTACTTTCACCCCCTCCAAGAATGTTTTTAAATTTCAATTTGGAGGAAACCTTGGAGGTTGAACTCTCCACTCCTCCAACCCATAATGTAAAAAGAGTACAGTATTTTAAAATCTCCCCCTCCTCCCTACAAGATACTGCATCTATAAAGTTTGCAGAATTCCATTTGTGTACAAATTTAAATTTATACATGTCCATTGAAATTCCACTGAATGCACCCAACTGGGCAACAAAGAGGCAAAGTAGCTTGGGCATTCCAATCCTAGTTGCCTCAGAGGCACAAAGCTTTAGCCTAATCAGAATTCAAGCTTCAGGCTGCCATCATTCAACTTCATCATTTGCACTGTTGATTGAAGTACTAAATAATTAGATCCAAAACCATCGGTACAACTATGCTTTTACTGCAGCATTAATATTCAAATTTTTTCCCAACTGCACATGGGATCAAATAGTTTGAAATACAGGTCAACTTGCATTAGACCTAATCAATGTCTAGTTATACAAATCCTTACCTAGCATTTAGGTCTAACTTCAAAGAACATTCCTTTTTCTTCTTGGCTGGCTGAACATGTATCATAGGAGAGGGGCCAACAAAACCATACTTAAAATATAATCAAATTAAAATTAATCAAATTTCACTTATAGAAATGTCAAAAGTCAGTCAACTCCAGTTTGTCAATAAATACTTCCTAAAAACAAAGAAAATCAAAATTTACAGGAACTCTGCAGCAGATTTTTAAGAGATCAAAGACACCAATGTAGATCTCTTCTTTATTAAATATCTCCAACGTTCCTCCTTAGCCTTCTCCATTCTCAAATGACAGAAGCTTTACACCCCAATTTCATCAAAATTGAGACAATTCACTGGTCTGCCTCAGCCTTTCCCTTCAAAGTGCCCAATCACAATCGCCATACTCTACAGCCCTTTCTACAGCCAACTCATATCTTCTCCCACACCTTATTTGATTCTTTCCTGAGACCCAACACCTGTTCTCATGACCATCTCCTAATCACTCAATTGCCTCTCCTTGGTCCAATACTCACCAGCTGTTGACTTGCCTAAGGAATTGTTCACTTCCCCTCTTGAAAGCCTTCACCCTTTTCCTTACAAAAGTTCGCCCTTAAACACAACTATCACTCCAGTCACTTGAAAATAAAACACAGGTTGACACTTCAGTACAGTACTGACGAAATGCTAAACTGTCAGAAGTGCCTTTCATGTGAGATGTTAAACAGAGGACCTATTTGCCCTTTCAGATGGACATAAAACATCACAAAACACTATTTCAAAGAGCAAAGACCAATATTTATGCCTCAACCAAGATCACCAGAACAGATTATTTGTTCATTATTGCAATGCTGTTCGTGGGAGCTTGCTATGCACAAATCAGCTGCCACATTTCCCATTGCAACAGTGAGTACACTTGAAGAGTACTTCATTGATGGTGAAGCACTTTGGGATGTCCTGAGGTCATGAAAAGTGCTATGATAATAAGTTTTTTTTCCCTCCAACTAATAACCATGCTCTTCAAGTCATTTTTATCCAACTGTCAGCCTATCCTATTTTTCATGGTTTGAATCCCTTCACTCCAGGATTTATTCTGTCCACAGCAGATGCCACCCAAGAATATTGAAGCAACTACAATCCATCATGTTAGGCCTCTTCAACTTCCTGCAGTCTTCAAGGTGATTGAATTGGAACCAAGAATTGAAATCTGATGGAGTGGTCAATCTGTCGCAATGTATGTGTCATATCACCATGAACTCCAAGGTTTCATTCCTAACTCTGTCCTTATATTCATCAATAGATTGCTTCTCAGCATCATTATCCAAAAACATAGATTCATATTTCTTAGGTAGGCTGGCTCCATCGCCCTCAATTTCACGACTGTCACTGTGCTGTCCAATCAACTAATGCATGGTATGTATGAGCCAAAAATTTATTCACCTGGACACTAGCAAGAATAAAACCATCTCAAGTCCCTCATTCCATCACTGTTCTCAGCAACTCACTCAGACTGAACCAGATAACAGCACAATTTTCGTTTCCTGTTCAACCCAGAGTTAACTCTGTATTAGCTTCCTTCCCAGAACAATTTTTACATCCACTGGTCACCAGAACCCCTGCAAACCCTCATCATGTTCAGGTTAAATTTCTCCAATGCCACCTCAAATTGCATAGAAAATACATCAAAGAAAAAAAGCCCATGCCAATGTTTGGGCTCTGGATGAGCCTCCTCCTATCCACTCTGCACAAGCTCCAATTTCATCCAGAATCTCTCAGCTTCTGAACATCAATTACCCCAGTTTGCATTCCTCAAACAAATCCCTAGGAGCTTCTGCACAAACCTTTCACCACTATCTGTGTCCTAATAATCATATGCCACTCTTCCAAATTTAGTATGCTGCACCATATTTCACCAATAGTTGCAGCGTCGTACACCATCTAACTTCTACACTCAAATTTCCTCCAAAAACGTATCTGCCTTGCTACATCTTATGCAGTTTCAACAATTTCTTTTAAAAAAAGCACCCCTGCAATCACATCCCCTAACTCTTATAGGATGTTTGACATCCTATCCTTCAATGAGGCAATTTTCTATGTGAAGAGTATTGTAGGTATATGTTGATCTGGTACCATGAAAGTCAGCAGCAGCCAAGAAGCACAGGTGTCCCCTGCCTACCTGTTTCTCCTAATAGCAAAACTAAGTCAGTTTTTAAGTCCACTTACCTGTGATGTAGTTGCTGTACCAAACTGTTTAAATCTGGGGGAATAAAAAGTACAAAAAAGTTTTAAAAAAAGGTGCATGCACAGTTTTTTTAAAAACTTTTTTCCATACTTTTCATTTACCCAGATTTAATTTTGGATAGGAGCTATGGTCCCTATAACCCGGCCTTAAATCTGCTTCAGTTGTGGCAGAGAGAGCAGAACAGAAGTGACAATCAGGCTGGCAATGGCTGTGGCCATTCTTCTTTCCCCTCCTACTGGGGAACTAGCTTAGGCTATAAACATGGAATTTTACCAACATGAAACAGAATTGGCAATACAACTGGCTTCTGAAGCAAAAAGTATACCATAAATAGATCAGGATAAAAATTTGACAACTTCAAGCTGATTCATCAGCATAACCACTTGGAGAAACTGTTAAGTACGTACACATGAGCATTCTTGGTTAACCATGGTATCAACTATTTCTAATCCAGTTTCTGATACATCATCAAAAATAATGAGTGATCCTAGCCATTTGGGTGTTAGTGATTTTCCCTTGATATAATTCCAAAAATGAAAATAAACTAAAAGTAGGTCATACTAATCTTCAAGTTCATTGCATTCTTTGTAATTGAGATTTTTAAAATGTGGTATGATATCAAGACTCCTTCCTTAGGACAATAACACTGTAAGCTGTGCTTCCAAACTACAGAGAAAGCAGTCCCTATTAAAAGATCAAGTTTTCCTTACAAGTACTCAACACTTAAATGTTTAACTAGCCATTTTCAAAACTCCCAAGGATGATGTCAAAATCTGCCTTCAGCAGTAGGAAAGGAAAAATCTGGACATGACTGTTCCCTTGATTATTCATTCTTTTTTGTTCATATAGCTAATTACTGAATTCTAGTTAGATTCAACATGTTCTAAATATGCAGCAGAACCAATATTGCCCCATATTGACTGATTTATTATAAAAACACATTTGTTAAGCGACATATTAAAGTCATGTGAAAAACTTAAGAGGCAATAGTGCATCTGTTGAGGAGTCATCAAGTATTAAAACTATAGAATTAAGTGATTTCTTGAAAAAAAATGCTGCACAAAAGAACTAGCGTGAGTAAAAGCAACCATCAGTCCCTGATCAAAAAAAATCATTTTGCCAGTGTGAATAAATCATTAATGACAAAGGTAGATCATGAACGCTAACTCAGGAGGAATAGCACCTGAACAAAATATATCCTAGGTAGCATGTTGGTGATGGGACAGTGCATGACAGTGAAATGCACACACTGTATTTCTTGCCTCCATTACCAGGATTTCAGGGCTGTCAAAGAATGCTAATGAAGCATTACATTGGCCATAGATGTGGATGAGAAGCCTCAGAGCTAAAATTTTGGCTGTTTGCCTCAGGGGCAATTAGGGATGGGCAATAAATGGTGGCCTTGCCAGTGACTCCCACATCCGATGAACAAATAAATAAAAAATTATTAAGACAATGCAAAGAATTAAAAATGCAATCACTAGGTACTATTACAATAATTGGATAGCCAACTAAATGGGTTATCTCCTTAATGATAGCGCCAAAAACAAATGAATCTTTCGATCCATGTAATCTGAACAAAGTTTCATAGAAAATACTACCGAGTACTTACATGAGAAGTGCTTGCTAAATTAAATGCATCTAATATATTTTGGCAAACGCAACTGAATCTTGTTAATTCACACCTGCGTCCCTCAACTTTTACTTTGAAGGTATAGCTATCTCTGTATTCCATCCTAATATTTACTTAATGTTTAAGCATATAGGTGTAGTTGACACAGCCACAGACCTCATTACTGTTTATGGATCTGTTCAGCAGGATATGGATCTATTCAACAGGAACATACCAGACTCAACCAAGTGCTAACAGCCAGAAGACAAAGGAAAGATTTGCATTTACATGCCATCATACCACATTCAAAAAAAAACTAAGCATTTAACACAAGGTTGCTTTTGAAATGCAGTCACTTATGTTTATCATTATTGATATTCAGATTTGCCTATGTTCAGTGTGAATTCATTCACTTTAGCAGGCTACTGGAATCTAATAAAGATATAAAGTCATTCTTAAGTTTGCACAGAACCATTGCGAGGGAAAAGAAAGCTCTAATATCATGGAAATGAATTGTTGAGGTAGGTAAATGCTGATCTACCAGATCAGTAGCTTTAAAAATGCTGCTCAAGAAAGTCATGGTTCCATGAGCAGGACAAAATACTGAAAATGAAGAAAGGCAAGACATCTTAAAAGACCTCTTAGGATGTGAAAAATCCTAGGCTTTTTTTTTGGGGGGGGGGATGGATCTTAAAAACTAAGGACCAGTGCAAATGTATTATAATAATAGGCTAGGTGCTGCAGTGCTCCAGAAATGACTGGAAAACAACATCCTACACAGCTTGCTCAATAATTCACATAACATTCCTGGAAAATTACTTTTCAATAATGGCCAAAAATTGTCATAAGACACAAGTATAGATGGCTTCAGTGAAAAAAAAACAGCATTTCATGTCAAGCATGGTAGTAACAGAACCACCATCTGAGAGAGAAACTTTGCAAGTATGACAGGGGATTTTGAATGACAAATATGAAAATTCTCCAAGGGACTACACAAAATAAACGGTCAACAACTAAGGCTTGAAGGAGGTTGTAAACTACAAAAATTAGCAGTTGAATTCTCAGCAAACAAGTTCTAGCTTTCAACAGCAGGTCCTCACAAATTCTACTTAAAGGATTGTTATAGAAAATTCACATAGAACATATTAGTACTGAAAACAAAGAAGCTTGAAGCTTACCAAACTGGCAACACAAACTGAATGAAAGCCATCTAGTAAAAACTTTATTTACCACCATCAACATCAGCAATGAGATCAGATCAACCTTAATTCTATTATAAGATCATAACAGAAAGTTGCTTCAGAACTCAAGACAAATTAAGCATTTTTGACAGCTGCAGGCTATTATTCTAATTATAATGAAGCCCATCCTTTTTGACAAACGCCAATAATAAATCAGTTTTTCAAGCAATTACCAATTTTTATTCTCTACAAATGGTGTACCAGAAGGGGACTTCGAGATAGCATATGTCTGTTCTGGTGGCATGGAATTTTTAAGTTTGTGGAAGAATGGAATTCTTAGTGTGCTATTTCTATCTGGTATACATAAAATCAAACTGTTTCATATGGGAAATGATAGCACAGCCATGAGGAAACCTAGTGACAGTGGTCAACATCCATGCTAACATACCCTTAGAGAACAGTTCTTCTAGTTAAAGTTTTGATGAATTGTCACATCCCAGCCCGAACAGTCTATTAAACCATAATGCAGTAATTACCCTCCCATTCATTAACTACCAAATTCTTATTGAAAGTAGTAAGAGTTACCATGCCATGATCAAATGTGAAGACCCCAACATCACGCCCATGGTGAATTTGATTTCTCCTGATGATAGGATTTCCATGGTTTTTTACCCAGATTCCAGCAAGAGCATTGTTTGAAATCTCATTGTCCTCATAAATTCCCTATGAAATAAAAAGATTATACTAAGCTATGGGCAAAAAACAAAACTGTTAAAAGAGTGACTTGTGTTTTGGATTATCATACCTGTGCATGATCTGTTATATATAACCCAACATTTTCACAATCACTAATGTTGCAGTGTTTGATAGTAGGGGATGCTCCCTGGCCACTGACACACACAGCAGAGCCAACTGTAACAAAGAATTGTACAATAAATCAATTTTTACTATTTTAACAGGAATTAATGATTTTTGGAATGAATAGAGACATTAACTTCAGGCACTATATAAAGTCAAATCCATTCCTTTTTGGTTTTCTGAAAATACATAAAAGTTTTATATTCAATAACTTGCATTTGTATAGCGCCTTAAACATACAAAAACATCCCAAGATATTTCAGAGGCTTAAATCAAAAAGATGAGTTAAAGGAAGAAATATTAGATGGGGTAACCAAAAGCTATGCCAAAGAGGTGAGTTTTAATGAGGGTCATAAAGGAGGAATGAGGGGGAAATCCTGCAGATAGGGCTTATGCTGTCAAAGGCATGGCTACTAATGGTTGGGAAGAGAGAAATAGGAGGACACAATAGGCTAGAGTCAGAAGAATGAAACCTGGGCAAAGTAGAGGGTTGGGGCAAGGGGAATATTAAGAAAGGAAGGAGAAAGCCCATGAAGGGTTTTCAAACCAGAATGATCATTTTAAATCTGAGGCAGTAGGGCCCTGAAGCCAACATAGATTAAGAGTGATAGATGAGCATGATGTAATACTGGCAGCAGAGTTTTGGGTGCACTTTTACGCAAGGTGAGGGTGGAGAAAGCTCAAGAGGGCATTGGATTATTCAAGTTTGCAGCTGAGTGTTTTAGTGACAAAAGGGTCGAACTGGGTTGGAAGTGAACTGTCTGGTTTATCGACTTAGTTTTGTGAAGGATCCAGCAGATCTGGATTTCCTGATTACAATACATCCAATTTTAATTAAAATAATTTATAAGTGAAAAAGACACTATCCAAAGTATAGTAACAAAGCAACAGCTGTAGGTAATATCCATGATAGTGCACTCAAACAAATGTCTTGATGACACGCCCCAGAGCTCCAATTTATTCCCCACTCCACCAAATATCATTTCTTCAAATTACTTAGTAGATTACAACAGCCTTAAAACTACACAATCACAAATTCTTTGATCTTCACTGAGACTAAGGGGAGGCAATAATCAAAAAGCTGGTGTTTGCCTAGAGTAAGGAAAAAGGAACAAAAACTCAGGATAGTCATTCAGGCCCACTCAGCCTTCAACATCTTAATGGCTCCTACTGCAACTATTATACATGCTATTAATTAAAGATGATAAAGCCAATGCTGAAGGGAGAGTTTGGACTGGGGGGACAGGGGGGAAAAGAGAGAATGAGAGAGAAAAGGAAATCATGAATGTATCTATTTCAATTTCACCACCAAACTTCCATATATTTTGCACAGCAGATATTTTAATAGTTCTTTAGACAAAAGGCTTCACCCAGACTAACAATGACCTGAAAGTTTGACTAGAGAAGACTAGAGAAGACCAGTGAGCAACAGAGATGGTGTGCACACAGGTTTCCGCTCCATTACTGCTCCCCATACTGAACTAAATTTATCAGAATGGCAGGCAACTTCAGGCAACTCCATAGTTTCACTTGCTTTTCACAGTTGCAGATGTTTGAATGAAAACAGAAAAAAAATCCCTGCCCATTTTTCCTTAGCCAGGGTTCTTTCCCCAGCAGAATACAAGAACAGGACCAGGCGCAACTGTAGATGAAGAGGACAGTGGATAGTGGATTACCTTGATTCAAACAAGGACAAAAGAGCTGAACTCCAGAGGTGAGGTGAGAATGACTGCCCTGTCAACAAGGCAGCATTTGACCAAGTGCGGCATCAAGGAGCCCTAGCAAAACTGGTGTCAATGGGAATCAGGGGGGAAACTCTCCCCTGGTTGGAGTCATACCTCGCTCAAAGGAAGATGGTTGTGGCTGTTGGAGGTCAATCATCTCAGTTCCAGGACATCACTGCAGGAGTTTCTCTGGGTAGTGCCCTAGGCCTAACCACCTTCAGCTGTTTTATCAATGACCTATCTTCCATCATAAGGTCAGAAGTGGGAATGTTCGCCAATGATTGCAGTGTTCAGCACCATTCATGACTCCTCAGATACAGAACCATTCCATGTCCAAATGCAGCAAGACCTGAACAACATCCAGGCTTAAGCGGATAAGTGGCAAGTAACGTTCGTGCCACACAAGTGCCAGACAATGACCATCTCCAACAAGTGAAAATCTAACCATTGCCCCATGGCATTCAATGGCATTACCATCACTGGATCTCCCACTATCCTGGGGCTATCCTTCAACATCCTGAGGCTTACCATTGACCAGAAACTGAACTGGACTAGCCATATAAATACTGTGGTTACAAATCCTGCAGCAAGTAACTCATCTCATGATGCCCCAAAGCCTGTCCACCATCTACAAGGCACAAGTCAGGAGTGAGATAGAATTCTCTCCACTTGCCTGGGTGAGTGCCGCTCCAACAATACAAGAAACTCGACACCATCCAGGACAAAACAGTCTGCTTGATTGTTTGTGGAAGGGGTGCCATTCACGCCCTCAAACGCACAATGGCAGCAGTGTGTACCACCTACAAGACGTGCTGCAGGAACTCACAAGGGTCCTTAGGCAGCACCTTCCGAACCCATGACCTCTACCACCGAGAAGGACAAGGGCAGCAGATGCATGGGAACACCACCACCTGAAAGTTCCCCTCCAAGCCACACACCATCCTGACTTGGAAATATATCAAGGTTCCTTCACTGTCGTTGGGTCAAAATCCTGGAGCTCCCTCCCTAATAGCACTGTGGGTGTGCCTATACCACATGGACTGCAGTGGTTCAAGAAGGCATCTCACCACCACCTTCTCGAGGGCAATCAGGGATGGGCAATAAATGCTGGCCCAACCAACGATGGCCACATCCCACAAATGAATAAAAAAAATTACGCAGGGGATGGAAAAGGAGCCTGAATTTTCCCCATTCTCGCCTCAAGAATATGAAACTGCTAATCCATGCCATTTCTCTTCTCCATTATGCCAAACACCATCACCCACCCGAATGGAATGCAAAACAAAGAAAAGAGAACAAAAAGGTGCAGGTATTGCGAATTATGCACAGAGAAGGGGAAGACAAAAATCAGAATAGGACAGTAGGAACAGAAAATTTTAGAGACGCAAGACATACATCATGTCCTCCAATCTACTGTGTCGTCACATTAAAATTAAAACCAATATGCATCAGTTCAATCATTTTACAACAACTTGCATTTATTAATAGCACCTTCAATATAGTAAATTGTCCCAAGGCAATTCAAAATGGCTTGTCACTAACAAGACAATATAACTTCACACAAAAATGCCATGGTTACAATCAAGCACTCAGCCTCAGTAAGTTAAATCATGCTATCAAAGGTGACACTGACCTGTACATGTACTACGAATAATACAATGATCTATTATCGGACTGCAGTTCACAGTGATCTCCAAGCAGTGGTGTGCATTATGGTGCTGGGCTGATTTATCATCAGGGTTAAACTAGAAGGAAGAAGCACAGATAAAAGATTTTGCTTACAGATTAGTTAAACTGCTTTATTAAATGATTGCAAACCCAAAAGTCTATTAGAACTTACCCTAATTGTCATATATCCAACATAGGCATCCTCAGAACCTTCCATAAATACAAAGGTAGAATCCCTAGTGTTTTCAATGATGACCTTATCTGCAACTTTTCCTGGTGCTGAAAGTGTATATTAAAAATCCTTTAGCAAAGCAAACCAACTTAGCTCAACATTTCTCATCAATTACCAATCGTCTTTTAAGCACATAATATGCAGGCTTATTTACTGAGTCAAATTATTTCACATATTATGATCTCAGTAAAGATCAGTAACATTTTCATTTATTTTTTTCTTGAAATCCAAAAATGTAAGTATTTACTAAAAGAATGAAGCCACATGGTTTGAAACAAAAAAATTTACTACATGAAAATCAAAAGGACAGCTATGCTAATAACTACAGTCTATCTTAAATACTAAATTATTTTTCCGGAAATTAAAAGTATAATGGAGCATAGTTATTTGTACTCTAAACCAAACTTAACTCAAATTTCCTTCTGCACCCATTTGACTTACACCCCCCAAAACTTTGAAAGATTAACCACTTGGTTTCAAAGATTCATACAAGTGTTGAAATTTCTTGGGTCTTCCGGTAAGGTTGTTCCTTCAAATTTCTTCCAACCATCCCAAGGTTGTAGACTCCAAGCTCAACAGAGGCAGCCCTAGCATCTTAAGCATAACAATCACAGGTCTGAACTCTCCTGGTTTTAGTATTCTTTAACTCTGGAGCCTTGTATCTAGAGCTCTCTTTCTTTCTCCTCAGCTTGGCTATCCCAGAAGTTCAACTCATTGTTACAGTCTTTCAATTTATCAAAGTTTTTATACCCTTTTAGCCAGCTAGCTGAATTTCAAATGAATTCTACTCGAGAGATTTTCTCTACAGCCAGTTTGTTTGAAAACTAAATCAAAACTGCTTAAAAACAGAACCACACCCAGTAATCTACTCCCTTCTGCAATTAACTTTCGTTGACACTTTTTTTTCTATTATCTCCCAGATAGCTGGGTGACATGATTACAGGTTGCTGGAAGCAAGGTTTTTTTTTTTTACACAATAAATCATCTTTCAAAGATACCTAATCCTCAAAGGAACCATCACCCTATCATAAAATATGGCCCAAAAGCAGATCGGCCATCACACAACGTATACAATTTCAAGGTTTCAAAACGCACAAGTTCTAGCTTTTAAAGAGTGAAGAGATTGTCTTATTAAACCACTGTGAAGCAGCTTTTATTTTCCTTGTTCGACATTCTGCTCCACTTTTTGGCAGAAAGGTTCCAAACACCTCCATCAATACTGCTTTGAAACCAAGGGTTACACAAACACAGCCCAGGTTGACTCAGGAGAATTGGGTAGGGGGAGACAAGATGGACAAGGCTTCGGTTACAGCCCCAACTGCCCTTTATGCCTAGGCGAAGCTTGCCTTTTACCACCTCAACAAGTAATGCAATATATCTTGTTAACACCACAAATGGATTGGAATAAAAGGTGCTGAGCCACTTCTACCAGGTTTTTAAACTAAAATTGCAAGCAATTACATATGGTATAGGAGTGAAAAATATTGGTAGAAAAACCTCCTGTTGTATGGATCAATAGAATGCTCACTTAATTTCCCATAGGGTCCACAATCCTCAATGGTATGTCAATATAAGCAACCAGCAAAGGGAAATAACTGACAAATTCATGCAGAATATATTTCTTCCATCATGGATGGGTTGAGGCTAGTATTAACAAACAGAAAACAGTAGGAATAAACATGTCATTTTCAGGATGATGACATGTAATTCATGGAGTGGCGTAAATGGTCAGTGCTTTATCAGTCATGGCTCAGTTGATGGCACACTCCCTTCAATCACAAGATTTCGGGTTAAAGTCCGACTCCAGGGCTGAGTGCAGCCATCAATGCTGACAGTCCAGTGCAGTACAGAGAGCCCTGCACTTTGAGGTGCCATCTCTCAGATGAGATGTTAAACCCATCTATGTGCTCAGGCTGGTGTACGAGAGCCCCTGGCACTATTTCAAGGAACAGTAAGGGAGTTATCCTCCGTGTCTTGGCCAATACTTATCCTTCAATCAACATCCCAAAAAACATTATATGGTCATTATCAGGTTGTTGTTTGTGGGAGATTGCGGACTGCAAATTAGCTTCCGTGCTTCCTACGATCATGACACTTCAAAAAGTACCTGATTGGCTGTAAAGCACCGAGATGCCTGGTAGTCATGACAAGCACTACATAGATACGAATCTCTCTTCCTTGGGCCTCAGCTATTTGCAATCTATATCAAAGACTCAGAAAAGGGGGAATCCAAGTTTGCTGACAATACAAAGCTAAGTGGGAAAGTAAGCTGTTACTATGACAGAGGCGGAAAAAGAGATACATACCAATTAAAATGATTATGCAAGGAGATGACAGTGGAATATAATATGAGGAAGAGTGAAATCATCCACTCTGGTAGGAAGAATGGAAAAGCTGAATTTTTTTTTAAAGTTCAGGTACCAGACAAATGTTGGTATTTACTGGGGTTTGGTATCCTTCCTGGTACACAAGTCACAAAGTTAACATGCAGGAGCATGCAAGCAGTTGGAAAGACAAATGGCATAGTTAACCCTCTTGCGATAAAGTCTGACATAAGAGTGAAGAAGTTTTGATACAATTATACAGGGCTTTGGTGAGACCACATCTGCAGCATTTGCCTCAGTAGCACAAAGGTTCACTAGATTGATTCCTGGGATGAGGGGGCTGCCCATGAGGACAAGTCACATGGAATGGGCCTATACTCTCTAGAGTTTACAAGAATGAGAGCTGATCTCATTGAAATATATAAAATTCTTGACAAGTTCAATAGGATAGATGCTGAGGGCTCTTACTCCTGGCTGGAGTGTCTAAAACTAGGGATCAAAGACTAAGGATAAAGGGTCAGTTACTTAGGACTGATATGAGTAGAAATTTCTTTACTCAGAGGGTTTACGAATCTTTGGAATTCTCTACCCCAGAGGACTGCAGATGCTCAATGAAACTATTCAAGACTGAGATCAATAGATTTGAGCCTTAATGGCAAAGGATATGAAATAGGGTCAGAAAGTGGAACAGATGGAGAAGTTAGCCATGATCTTATTCAATGGTAGAGCAGCTTCTATGGGCCATAATATCCCACTATCTGACTAAAGCACAGGCGGCTTGGAATAGTTCGCCAACATAACCCTAAGACAGAGCTTGACATTCAATAGCTTAGGGACAGGAAGAGGAAGGAAAGGCGACAAAACAAGGCCAAAAACTAAAAACCAGAAAGCAATTTGTATCATATTTTCACGGATTAGAAATTCAGAAGTGTTTGCGCATTAAACTACATTGAATGAAACTAATTAGTCATATAGCATGGGATTTGCGAGGGGGAGGCAGGGGGAAGAGGGGAAAATTAGCATAAGCCTAAATCCTGTAACTCCATAAAATGCTATTTTGAAGAATTAGTGCCACGCATGATCATATCGCCAACAGCAAGATTACAAAATTAAACTGTAAATCATCATTTCTCTATTTCAATTTATATTTACCTGCACCAATCATAGTAATAGGGGATTCAATATAAATCCACTCATCAGTATATGTGCCAGAGTGCACAAAGATAAGGCCATCAAAGTGAGCTTCCTGAACACCTCCCAAGGCATCTTCAATTGTGTCATAATACTAGAGAGAAAATTAACACAATTTAGTTCTAAGATTACAGCACACAAATTTGTAGATAGAATTCAACATAAAAGAGAATCCTTACCAACATATTTTCTCTTCCTTTATATCTTGCAGGGCTACTATAGAAGTGTTCTGCAAATCCAGGCTTTACATGTGCTCCTTTGTACTAAAATTCCAAGAAAACAGTAAAGAAGTGAAATAATACATGGAAGCACTCCATGTTTAAAAAATGATCATTCTTTATGAAATCAAATGCTTCAATTAGTGGAATCCTACCATTGTGAATCACTGATGTGACACTCCTGGCAGAAAAAAATAAATGCACAACTGACAAAGTTTCAAAAATATTCAATAACTTGTCTACAGCAAATTTGCTTTACTGAAGCCGACTTGGCAGATGTAAATGGTGAAATATTACACATAAAGCTGTTCAGTATGTCACTGCCTAGTGAAGTTTGAGATTTGTTTTGATTTTCCTTCTGTGCTTACTATTCATAGAACAAGAGAACAGTACAGCGCAGAAAGCCATTCAGCCCATCGAGTCTGCACCAGCTCTTTTAAAAGAGCCAGTTAGTCACACATCCCTGCATCTACTTTTTTTGTTCCTTAACATATTTATCAAATTCACTTTTCAAAGGCAACTACTGAATCCGTTTCCCCCACATCAGGCAGTGCATTCCAAATCCTAAATTTCATGTAAAAATGTTTTTCATGTCACCTCTGGTTCTTTTGCCAATCACCTAAAAGCTGTGCCCTCTTGTTTTTGACCCTTCAGCCACTGAAAGCAGTTTCTATTTATCTAATTTGTTCTTGATCTTAAAGACCTCAAATCTTTTCTATGCCTTCTTTGCTCAGAAAAGAACAACCCTAGCATCTCCAATCTATGCAGGTACCTCTAATCCCTTGCCCCTGAAACCATTCTAATAAATCGCTTCTATACCCTTTCCAAAGCCTTCATGTCCTTCCTAAAGTGCAGTACTCATGATACAACAGCTGGGCCCAAACTGGTGTTGTATATAACTTTAGCATAACTTCCTGCTTTTGCACTCAATGCCTCTACTTACGAAGCCCAGGATGCCATATGCTTTATTAACCGGTTTGTTAACCTGTCCTGCCACCTCCAAAGATTTATGTACCAACACCCTCAGGTCTCTGCTCTTGCAAACCCAAATTATGTCAGCATATATTGTCTCTCTTCATTCTTCCTACCAAAGTGCATCACCTCTCACTTTTCTGCTTTGAATTTCATGTCACGTGTCCAACCACTCCACCAGGCTATGTCCTCTTGAAGTCCAGAACTATCTTCCTCATTGTATACTACACTTCACAAGTTTCAGACCATGTGCAAATTTTAAAATTGTACCCTGTACACCCTAAATGAATCCAAACCATGCCTCAATTGCAAGTCTGTACATCTGATATTACAAAAATTTGCTAACAATGTCAAGTTATATGACAGTGTAATTAAAGGAAGTTGAAATAATCAGAGAGATGCAGCCTATTTTATCAGATGAACTAAGAAATGACAAATGCTATTTTCTTGGCAACATAGACTACACATACTCTGATGTAGGTGACCATCAACAAAGGTAGAACATAGCTTAGGTGTGAATATTAGTCATTAACTCAACATTTTCTGTCAATGTAAAGAAGTTAAAGTCAATAAATAAGGTGTTTCCTCATGGAAATTAGTTAAATGAAGCTAATTCAATGTCGTGTAGATCACTGCTTCATTGCTGAGGCCACATATGCAAGATTGTACCCTTCAAGTGGACAGTAATGTATTGTAGGGGAAGCTTGATTTTTGTGGGGGCGCAATTCCTGAACTTCCAGCTCAAATTTGAAGACAAAACTGATCTTGCTTCAACTGAAGAAATTAAGATGCCGATGGAAGATGGGAAAAGGAAGAAGTAACAAGAACTAGAAATGCTGAAAGACTGAATGGGATAGATGGTGTAGATGTAACCAGGCTATTTTGTTGAATAACTCCCCTCACACCCTTTTAGACCAGTGGACATGTATTAAAGAATCCTAGCTTTAACAGCTCACGCAGTAGTCACAAAAGCAAGTTCTGTGGATGCTGAAATAAAAACAGAAAATTATGGAAATGTTCAGGTCAGGCTGCACCCATAAGAGAAAGAGAGTTCAAGTTGCAGGTCAATGACCTTCTGTCAGAACAACAGCATCATTGCCTGAACTGTTCTTTCACTTTATGGCAGCTGATGCAGAACAGCATTGGAAAAGGAAATTCACACCGACACAAAATCTTCCAAAAATGATGGAAGTGTACTTTTCTCATTACCAACTACAAGAAATGCATATTTATTTCCCAATTTTAAGTATTTTCTCCTTGCAAAACCTCACAAAGAACAGCCAGCAACTGCTTAGATCCTCTTTCTACCCTGCATTCCCAAGATATGCCAAGTATGATTATTGAGAATCCAACTCAGATACAGTCCAGTTCTGCCTTTAATTCTCCTTCCCGTCGTTAAGGGAAAGAGCCTCATCTGTCAATTAAAACCAGGCTCTCAAAATTAGATTCTAACAGCAATTTATAATGCCATACCAGTTGTTGAAAGCTTTCCTTCCATGGATTTGGATGTTCGCACTCTTCTGAGTTAATCTGATAAAATTTGCCTGGCTCCGGATGCATCATTGGCCGAGTGTACTCAAACACCTCCATATATAACCGTTTCCTGGAAAGATATTTATTCTCTATTTTTTATTTCAGTTTTAAGATTAAATCAGGAATGCACTATGGCATCATGTACCCTAAAACACACAAATATAGTACGCATTGAATTTCCAACAAATTAAAGGTTTCCCAATTACTTTCATATCCTCTTTTGATAAAACCTAACAACTTTATTTATCCAACAAATTGCCACTGCAGAACATTTGAGACTTGTATTTGCATAGAAGTATTTCTGCAGTAACAGAATGTCAAATCAAGTCATTTCTATCAAGTCAAAAAATCTTTGGATGCTGGAAATCTGAAATAAAAAAGATATCTGAAATAAAAAAAAAGTGCTGGAAAAACTCAGCAGATCTGGCAGCATCTGTGGAAAGAGAAACAGAGTTAATATTGAGTCCAATATGATTCTTTTTTGGAATTAATTTCTATCTGAGATGTAGTCACCAATGCTTTCTTTTTAAATGGCAGGAGCAGCCATAATACAAAAGTACATAGGGCCAGATTTTGCAGTGATTACAACAGCAAAACTGTCAGCATCAGCAGAATCACAACTGCAAAACTGGCAACCACATACGCACAGTCAAATGTGAAAATCCAAAAGCTGCCATTGGTGATTCTCCACATGGTGCGCTGTTAAGTCCCTACAGATGGAACTCACTTGAATTGATGGGGGTTTCCACTTTTAAGCTTAGTCTCGCTATAAAAGCCCTTGAAAAAATTAAACCTTGTTGAATGAGGTGCAACTGTGTTTTAACTACGTACTAGTGTCATAATTATTGAACAGCCTCTCTGACTGAGAAAACTAATTTTATACTTCTGGAATGTCAAATTTCTTCATTGTGATAAAAGTTCCATTCTTTGTGAGCAGCTTTCTTCAAGGTCAGTGGCAAGTGACGTCACCTTAGAACTGACTGTGAAATCAGGGCCATCCTGAGTGGCCTCAGAGTTCCAGAAGTACTGCTCCTTTAGATGGCACTATGAGCACAAAATTATGCAACTGGTTAGAATGAGACAGCTTCTTCACTTCAGTTCCAACCTATTACTTAAGCCTCAGTAACTGCATTGCAGTCTGCTCAGCAAAAATAAAACTATGCAGTCAAAAATCATGTGTCCGTGTATCATATTAGCATGGAGCTATGAGAGAATCATAAACAGGAAAATTCCTTTGCCAGCTAAAGTGCCCACACAGACAAGTAATCATGGAAATGAGGACAAAAGTGCAGTTGGATGCATAGAAACAGATGAAACTGCTTAATCTCTGGAGTGATTGTATCCAATACCACACTGCTGAGCAGAGGCTGTCACTCCCCTCCACCCACTGAAGAGAGACTTCAGCACTACTCCCACCTCAACATTTAAGATTAAGTAAATGAGGCACAAGTGGGCAATAAAGTGACAAATTGGCAAAGACAAGGGACAGATTGTAAACCAAGGCCTTGCTAACAAACCAGGGAAATTAAGTGGAAGGCCTTGGCAGAAAAATCAAGAGAGACATGGAAAGTAGAAGTAGGATTGGGAAATGTTGATGTACAAAAGCACCTGGGTATCCTTGTACACCAGTCACTGAAAGCAAGCATGCAGGTACAAGCAGTTAGGAAGGCAAATGGTATGTTGGCGTTCATTGCAAAAGAACTTGAATACAGGAACAAAGATGTCTCACTGTAGCTGTACAGAGCCTTAGTGAAACCACTCCTGGAAAATTGCATACTTTTGTTTTCTTTACCTAAGATATACTTGCCATAAGAAGAAGTGCAGTGAAGGTTCACCAGACTGATTTCTGGGATGGCAAGATTGCCATATGAAGAGAGATTGGTCCGCCAATCCGTTCAGTATCATGGTTGAGCCTCTGTCAACAATATACTCCTGCTCTCTCCCCATACCCCTTGACACCCTTAGAGTATAGAAATCTATTTCCTTCTGAATTATATTGTGACCTGGCCTCCTCAGCCTTCTGTGGTAGAGAATTCCACCCTCTTTGTGAAGAAGTTTCTCCTTATCTCAGTTCTAACTGGCCTACCCTGTACCCTAAAACTGTGACCCCTTGGTCTAGATCCGCCCCTCTCCCGCAGCCAGAGGAAACATCATCCCTGCATCCTGTCTGTCCATCCGTCAGAATTTAAACATTTCAATGAGATCCTCTCTCATTCTTCTAAACTCCAGTGGATACAGGACGAGTCGACCCAATCTCTCCACATATAACAATCTTGCCATCCCAGGAATCAGTCTGGTGAACCTTCACTGCACTTCCTCTTATGGCAAGTATATCTTTTCTTAGGTAAGGAGACCAAAAATGCACAATACTCCAGGTGTGATTTCACTAAGGCCCTGTACAGCTGCAGTAAGACACCCTTGCTCCTGTATTCAAGTTCTCTTGCAATGAAGGCCAACATACCATTTGCTTTCCTAACTGCTTGTCGCACCTGCATGCTTGCTTTCAGTGACTGGTGTACAAGGATACCCAGGTCCCTTTGTACATCAACATTTCCCAATCTATCATCACCATTTAAATAACACTATCATTCTGTTTTTCCTACCAAAGTGGATTACTTCACACTTATCCACACTATACTGTAGCTGCCATGTATTTGCCCATTCACAACTTGTCTAAATCACCTTGAAGCCTCTTTGTATCTTCTTCACCACTCATATTCTTACCTGCTTTTGTGCCATCAGCAAACTTAGAATATTACATTTGGTTCCCTTATCCAAATCAATGTGAATAGCTGGGACACAAGCACTGAACCCTGCGGTGCCCACTAGTCACCGCTTGCTGCGCTGAAAAAGATACATCTATTCCTACACTGTTTCTTGTCTGTTAACCAATTCTCAAACCATGCCAATATATTATCCCCAATGCGGTGTGCTTTAATTTTGCACATTAACCTCTTATGTGGGACTTTATCCAAATACACAACATCCACTGGTTCTCCCATATCTATTCTGCTAGTTACGTCCTCAAAAAACTCCAGCAGCTTTGTCAAACATGATTTGCCTTTCATAAATTCATGTTGACTTTGTCCAATCCCATTGATATTTACCAAGTGTCCTGTTATATCATCCTTTATAAAAGACTAACATTTTCCCTACTACTGATATTAGACTAATCGGCCTGTCATTTTGTTTTCTTCCTTCCGTTTTTTTTTAACTAGTTGGGTTACATTTGCCACCTTCCAATCTGCTGGGACTGTTCTATAATCCATAGAATTTTTGAAGATGACAACCAATGCATACACTATTTCCATGGCCACCTCCTTTAGTACCCTGGGGTGTAGATTACCAGGCTCTGGGGATTTATCAGCTTTCAGTTCCATTAATTTCTCCAGCACTATTTTTGCTAGTAATACTAATTTACTTCAATTCATCCTCCTCCTCACTCGACCTTTGGTTCCTTAACATTTTTTGGAAAGTTAGCTGGGTCTTCCTCCAGTAGTTGTTTAATTTTTTTTATTCATTCACAGAATGTGGGCTTTGGTGGTTGGGCCAGCATTTTTTGCCCATCCCTAGTTGCCCTTGAGAAGGTGGTGGTGAGCTGCCTTTTTGAACTGCTGCAGTCCATGTGGTGTCGGTACACCCACAGTGCTGTTAGGAAGGGAGTTCCTTCACTGTCACTGGGTCAAAATCCTGGAACAGCGAAATATTTCCAAGTCAGGGTGGTGAGTTACTTAGAGGGGAACTTCCAGGTGGTGGTGTTCCTATCTATCTGCTGCCCTTGTCCTTCTCAGTGATAGTGGTTGTGGGTTTGGAAGGTGCTAAGGAGCCATGGTGAATTCCTGCAGCGCATCTTGTAGATGGTACACACTACTGCTACTGTGCGTCAGTGGTGGAAGGAATGAATGTTTGTGGATGTAGTGCCAATCAAGCGGGCTGCTTTGTCATGGATGGTGTCCAGCTTCTTGAGTGTTGTGGCAGCTGCATTCATCCAGGCAAGTGGGGAGTATTCCACTGCATTCCTGACTTGTGCCTTGTAGATGGTGGACAGGCTTTGGGGAGTCAGGAAGTGAGTTACTCATTGCACGATTCCTAGCCTCTGACCTGCTCTTGTAGTCACAGTTTTTGTATGGCTAGTCCAGTTCAGCTTCTGGTCAATGGTAACCCCCAGTATGTTGATAGTGGGGGTTTCAATGATGGTAATGTCTTTGAACATCAAGAGGCAGTGGTTGGATTCTCTCTCGTTGGAGGCAGTCTTTGTCTGACACTTGTGGCGTGTATGTTATTTGCTACTTGTCAGCCCAAGCCTGGATATTGTCGAGGTCTTGCAGCTTTTGGACATGGACTCAGTATCTGAGTTGAGGCAAATGGTGTTGAACATTGTGCAATCAGTGAACACCGTGCAATCATCAGTGAACATCCTTGCTTCTGACCTTATGAGGGAAGGAAGGTCATTGATGAAGCAGCTGAAGATGGTTGGGCCGAGGACATTACCTTGAGGAACTCCTGCAGTGATGTCCTGCAGCTGAGATGACTGACTTCCAACAACCATCTTTCTTTGTGCTAGGTATGACTCCAACTAGCAGAGAGCTTTCCCCGATTCCCATCAACTCGTTTAGCTAGGGCTCTCGTGTGCTAGGCCACACTCGGAGAAAGGCTGCCTTGATGTCAAGGGCAGTCATCTTCACCTCACCTCAGGAGTTCAGCTCCTTTGTTCATGTTTGAACCAAGGCTGTAATGAGGTCAGGAGCTGAATGGCCCTGGCGGAACCCAAACTGGGCATCCCATGAGCAGGCTATTGTTAAGCAAGTGCCATTTGATAGCACAGTTGATGACCCCTTCCATTACTTTCCTGACAATCGAGAGTAGACTGCTGGGGCGGTAATTGGTCAGGTTGGATTTGTCCTGTTGTGTGTACAGGACATACCTGAGCAATTTTCCACATAGTCGGGTAGATGCCAGTGTTGTAGCTATACTGGAACAGCTTGGCTAGGGGCACGGCAAGTTCTGGAGCGCAAGTCTTCAGTACTATTGCTGGAATATTAGCACGACCCTTAGCCTTTGCAGTATTCTAATGCCTTCAGCCGTTTCTTGATATCACGTGGAGCAAATCAAATTGGCAGAGGACTGGCATCTGAGATGCTGGAGACCTCCAGAGGAGGCAGAGACGGATCATCCACTAAGTAATTCTGGCTGAAGATTGTTGCGAATGCTTCAGCCTTATCTTTTGCGCTGCTGTGTTGGGCTCCTTCATCATTGAGGATGGGGATATTTGTGGAGTCTCCTCCGCCATTGAGTTGTTTAATTGTCCACCACCATTCACGACTTGATGTGGCACGACTGCAGAGCTTAGATCTGATCCGTTGGCTGTGGGATCGCTTAGCTCTATCACTTGCTGCTTATGCTGTTTGGCATGCAAGTAGTCCTGTGTCATAGCTTTACCAGGTTAACATCTCATTTTTAGGTATGCCTGGTGTTGCTCCTGGCATGGCCTCCTGCACTCTTTATTCAACCAGGGTTGATCCCCTGGCTTGATGGTAATAGTAGAGTGGGGGATATGCCAGGCCATGAGGTTACAGGATGTGTTCGAGAGCAATTCTGCTGCTGCTGGCCCACAGCACCTCAGCCCAGTTTGTTCGAAATCTATCCCATTTAGCACGGTGATAGTGCCACACAACATGATGGAGGGCATCCTCAATGTGAAGGGGGGACTTTATCTCCACAATGACTGTGCGGTGGTCACTCCTACCAATACTGGCATGGACAGATGCATCCACAGCAGGCAGGTTGGTGAGGATCAGGCCAATTATGTTTTTCCCTCTTGTTGATTCCTTCACCACCTGCTGCAGACACAGCTTAGCAGCTACATCATTTAGGACTTGGCCAGCTTGGTCAGTCATGGTGTTTCCAAGCCACTCTTGGTGATGAGCATTGAAGTCCCCCACCTTGAGTACATTCTGCGTCCTGCACTCTGTGCTTCCTTCAAGTAATGTTCAACATGGAGGAGCACTGATTCATCAGCTGAGGGAGGGCAGTATGTGGTAATCAGCAGGAGGCTTCCTTGCCCATGTTTGACCTGATGCCATGAGATTCATGGGTCTGGAATCAATGTTGAGGAATCCCAGGGCAACTCCCTCCCTGCCGGTGGGATGATGATGGTGGAGTCTGGGATATCACCTGTAAGGTATGATTCAGTTGAACTTAACCATGGTTGATGAGAAGAAAGGAGTTCCCAAGAAAGGCGCCAAGAAAGTCATCAAAAATCGCTACCCAAGAGCGGCAAGAAAAGAGCAAGCCAGGAAGGAGAGTTACTCCATCTATATCTACAAAGTGATGAAGCAAGCTCACCTGGATGCCGGCATCTCCTCGCGGGCCATGAGCATCATGAACTTGCTCATCAATGACATTTGGGAGCGCATTGCGGGCGAGGCTTCCTGCCTGGCCCACAACAACAAGCAGCAAGCCATCAAACTTCCGGGAGATCCAGACCAGCGTGCGCCTGGGGAACTGGCCAAGCACGCCATGTCAGAGGGCATAAAGGCGGTGACTAAGTACACCAACTCTAAGTAGAAATCCACAAAGAAATAATTCCGTGAGGATGGCTGTCAGGCTATTGCTTGATTAGTCTGTGAGACAGCTCTCCCAATTTTGGCGCTAGCCCCCAGATGTTAGTAAGGAGGACCTTGCAGGGTAGGCAGATGGGTGCTGGCTGGTCCAAATGGTTTCATTCCTTTTTTGTGACTTTGTAGCAATTTCTTACAACTGAGTGGGTTGACAGGCCATTTCAAAGGGCATTTCAGAGTCAACCACATTGCTGTAGGTCTGGATTCACGTGTAGGCCAGACCGATAAGGACGGCAGATTTCCTTCCCTAAAAGGGCATTAGTGAACCAGGTGGGTTTTTACAACAACCGACAATGGTTTCATGGTCATTAGACTTTTAATTCCAGCTTTTTGTTGAATTTAAATTCCATCATCGACGGCAGGATTCGAACCTAGGTCCCAGAGCATTATCCTGGGTCTCTGGATTACTAGTCCAGTGACAATACCACTATGCCAGCACCTCCCCCTAAATTGTTCTGCCATTTCCTGGTTCTCTATTGCAAACTCTCCCGTTTCAGACTTTTGACTTCACTAATCTTTTTTTTAAAACATACTTATATAAGCTTTTAGTCTGCTTTTATGTTCCTTGCAAGCTTACTCCCATACTCTTATTTTTCTCCTCTTAATGAATCTCCTTTGCTGAATTCTAAATTGCTCCCACTCCTCAGGTTTGCTACTTTCTCTAGCAACTTTATATGAATGGATCTAATACGATCCTTAATTTCCTTACTTAGTCATGATTGGGCCGCTTTTCCTCGTGTTTTTGTGCCAGAAAGGAATGTGTAACTGTTGCAATGCATGCGTTCGCTCCTTAAATATTAACTGTTGCCTATCCATAGTCATGCCTTTTAATGAAGTTCTCCAATCTATCGTAGCCAACTCACACCTCATACCTTTGTTTGTTTAGATTTAGGACTCTAGTTTCTGATTGGGCTACTTCACTTTCCATTCCAATGAAGAATTCTATCATGTTATGGTCACTGCTGTTGAAAGGACCCCACACAACATTATAAGTTAACCCTTTCTCATTGCACAAAACCAAAATCTAGGATAGCCTGTTCCCTAGTTGGTTCCTTGATGTACTGGTCTAAGAAACCATCTTGTACACACTCCAGGAATTCATTCACCAGTGTTATTGCCAATTTGGTTTGCCTAGTTTCTAAGTAGGTTCAAGTCACCCATGATTACTGCAGCACCCTTGGTTATATGCATCTCTAATTTCCTCTTTAATGCAATCTCCTACCTTACCACTACAGTTTGGAGGCATATAGGCAACTTCCATTAATGTTGTCTGCTCCTTGTTCCTTCTTAGCTCCACCCAGACTGATTCTACATCTAGATTTTGAGCCAATATCCCCTCTCACCATTGCACTGATTTCATCCTTAACTAACGCCATCCCACCTCCTTTTCCTTTTTGCCTGTCCTTCCAAAATGTCAAATACCCTTGGATATTCAGTTTCCAGCCTTGCTGATTCTGCACCCATGTCTCCGTAATCTCTGTTAACGTTTTTTGTGCTAATTCGTCTACCTTATTGCAAATGCTTTGTGCACTCAGATACAGTGTCTTTAGACTTGTCTTTTTAACTTTTTACATTTTTTTTGTATTATAGCCCTATTTACTGTTAGCCCTTATTTCTTCTGCCTTCCACTTGTGCTTTCTACTTTTCTGTCTTTCATTTCTATCTTCGTCTCCCTCTCATGACTCCCCACATGGGTTCTCATGCCAGTCTAGATTAAACCCTCCCCCACAGTACTAGCAAATACCCCTGCGAGGATATTGGTCCTGCCGGGGAGCAACCCATCCAGCTTGTATAGGTCCCCAGAATCAGTCCCAATGCCTCGGCAATCTAAATCCCTCCCTCCAACACCATCTCTCCAACTCCATTCTCCTTCACCAAGTGAGCAGACGGCTCTTCTCTTCCTCAGAGCTCTGAAGAAGGGTCATACTGGCTCAAAACGTTAACTCTGTTTCTCTCCACAGATGCTGCTCGACCTACTGTTTTTCCAGCATTTTTTGTTTTTGTTTCAGATTTTTAGCATCTCCAATATTTTGCTTTTAACGCTTCTCTTCCACTGAACACAACCTCCAAACCATTGTTCAGAAATCTTAGCATTGTCCCTATACCCCCACCCTATTCACAAGAAGAATTCCCCATCCTTTCCATTCCCAAGTATGCAGAAAACCCTACCACCAAAATGAAGATCTACAAGCATCAACCTCTACCCAAAATGGAAAAAAAA
The DNA here is from genome assembly GCF_017639515.1 of Carcharodon carcharias. Classification (NCBI taxonomy): domain Eukaryota; kingdom Metazoa; phylum Chordata; class Chondrichthyes; order Lamniformes; family Lamnidae; genus Carcharodon; species Carcharodon carcharias. The sequence goes on from NC_054468.1 coordinate 206,986,067, forward strand.
AAATCACTCACCAGCCATTAGGTCTTAGCTAAACTCCACTTTCCCAACCCTGAGCTAAACCAGAGGACCCCCATCAGAGAAGAAATCTCAAAATACACAAATGCCCAGCCCTAGCGAACAGAACCTACACCGTCCAACTGAATTAAACACCAACCAAAACCTCCCAACTCTTTCTCAGCGGGCAAATAACCAAGTCTTACATCCTGCCTCCACCAAGAAAAACAGCTTCCCACTCTACTGTTGAAAAAAGCACTCTGTGCCATTCCTAAAGATAAAATTAGCCTCAAAACACCCCAACCATATGATGAAAAAACAAGCACGTACTCAAATTTCCTCTGTCAAAAGCAAATATTGAACTTGTTCACCCCTTCCACCACCACCCCCCACAAACCTCCAAAGATCTGGGTCCAATCCCATGCATAAGTGATAATTTCCCATTCCCAACCTGCCTTTTAGCAAGAAGAAAATTTCTCATCTTGCCACCAGTGTTATTCCCTCTCAACGAGCCCTCTTTTTCTTCACCAGATATATAACATTTTAGAGAATTAATTTGCACATTTACATAGCGTTTCAAAGTTTTCATTTATATTCATATTGTGTGTGAATCCCACAATAACACGTTAGATTTAAATTGAAGACAGCCACAAATCAAATCATCCAGGGTTAAAATAAAGTTTTAATTTTAAATCAATCTGCCAAAGATAGATTTCAGTGACCACTGACTAAATGATTCATTAGCAGACAAATAAACGTTTGATAACTTTTTTTAAGGACTGTCAAGCAAGATTGTGAAAGTGGTGGAGCCAATTGCACAAAGGGGAGGGTTGCCTACAGTAAATGATTAGTCACTTCTCTAATTTTATTCAGAATGGAATCGTTGCAAAGAGCTCTTGTGGGCAGAGGCAGGTGGATTGCAAAGATTGGTTCATTTTAAAAATATTAAACTCGAGGCATACAGAGCAATAACAAGCTCTCCCAATTTTCCTATTTCTACCCACACAAACAACTCATGTTCACTAAAGGTGGACATAAGGTAATTTAAATCTGAAACAATGCAAACCAGGATGGAAGATATCAATTGGTATAATTGAAAATGTTTGCATTTTCACATGGCATCCTTACGCTCATCCCTTATTTTCAAGAAGGTGGGAGCCGCATCCTTGAAATATTGCAGTCCGTGTGGTGAAGATGCTCCCAAGCTGTTAGGTAGGGAGTTCCATGAATTTTACCCAGCGAAGATGAAAGGACAGTGATATATGTCCAAGTCAGGATGGTGCACAACTTGGGGAATTTGAGTGGTGGCTGTGATTGTGTTCCGGTGCAGCTGCTCTTGTAGGGTTACCAACTGTGATTAAATGTATTCCTCAATATTTCATCACATGACTTGCCTCCATACTCCTGCCATTAGTCGGCCAACACATCTACCCTTGTGACGCACTGCCTTCCTATGCCAATTGGAAATCAAAATGATTCATTACCCAATTGGATGATACTTGATCGTCAGCCGAACAGCTTTTTTCCCCCCCATTTTCAATATTTTTATAATAAAACCAAAATGCCGCAGATACTGGAAATCTGAAATGAAAACAAAGTGCTGGAAAAACTCAGGTTTGGTAGCATCTGCAGAGACAAACAGAATTAACAGTTCAAGTTCAATACGACTCTTCTTCAGAACATTGTTTTCAATATTTTTATACCCAATAAGATCTTCAAAGAAAATGACAAAAGAATCTAAGTCTCAATGATTTTTCCTCCAGGGTTGCACACTGCAGATTGGTGTTTGGTCTTCAATTCTTGGAGACTCCAATCCAAGTCTGGAGGGTTGGAAAGCCTAAATCCTTGTCCTTCTAAATGGTACAAATTATGGATTTGGAAGGGTCTGTTTAAGAAGCCCTGGTGAATTACTGTAGTGCATCTTGTAGATTGTGCACACAGCAGCCATGATGCACCAGTGATGAAGGAAGGTCTTTGATGAAGCAGCTGAAGATGGTTGAGTTAAGAACAGTACCTTGAGAACACCTGCAGTAATGTCCTATGGCCTAGATGGTTTGCTGCAAACAACCACATCCATCTTCCTTTGTGCTAGCACCTTTGTGCTAGGTATGACTCCAGCCAGTGGAGAGTTTTGCCCGATTCCCATTGACTCAATTTTACTAGGGCTCCTTGACGGCACACAGTCAAATATTGTCTTCATAATATAGGCAGTCACTCTCACCTCAGGAATTCAGCTATTTTGCCCACATTTGAACCAAGGCTATGATGAGGTCTGGAGCTCTGTGGCCCTGGCAGACCCTAAACAGAGTGGCACTGAGCAGGTTACTGGCGAGTAAGAGCCTCTCAAAAGTACTGTTGACAACACCTTCCATCACTTTTCTGATGAAGAGTAGGCTGATGGAGCAGCAACTGGCTGAATTAGATTTCTGCTGCTTTTTGTGGACAGGATGTTCTAGAGAAACTTTACATTTGGTCATGCCAATGTTGTAGCTGTACTGGAATAGCTCATCTTGGGCTATGACTAGCTCTGGAGCACAAGTGTTAAGTACTACATCTGGGATGTCGTTGGGAACTATAGCCTTGTTGTATCCAGTGCCCCAAGCTGTTCTTGGCATCTTGTGAAATAGGTCAAATTGGCTGATGGCTGGTTTGTGTCAGTGGAAGAGGTGCTCAGGATCATGGATCTGGTGGAACCTGGCTGCAAACTCTTCAGCCTTGTCTTCTGCATTCAAATGCTGGTTTTGCCATCACTGAAGGTGGGAATATTCACAGAGCCGCAAAAACATAAGAAATAGGAGGAGAAAAACATACGGCCCATTGAGTCTGCTCCACCATTCATTATTACCGTGGCTGATTTTGGACCTCAACTCCAATTTCCTGGCTGCTCCCCATATCCCTCGATTCCCTAAGGGACCAAAAATCTGCGTCTCAGCTTTAAACATATTCAATGATAGCGCATCAACAGCCCTCTGCAGCAGAGTGAAGAAGTTTCTCCTCAACTCAGTTCTCACTGAGCAGCCCCTTATCCTGAAACTGTAGCCCCTTGTTTTAGATTTCCCAGCCAGAGGAAAGAATGTCTCAGTAACTACCCTGTCAAGCCCCTTCATAAATTTTCAATGTTTCAATGAGATCACCCCTCATTCTTCTAAGCTCCAGAGAATATAGACCCAATTTACTCAGTTTATCATAGGACCGCCCTTTCATCCCAGGGGTCAATCTAGTGAACCTTCACTATACTGCCTCCATAGTATATCCTTCCTTACATATGGAGACCAAAACTGCACACAGTATTCCAGATGTGGTCTCACCAAAGCCCTGTACGATTGTTGAAGGACTTCTTTATTCTTGTACTCCAATCCCCTTGCAATAAAATCAACATGTTGTTTACTTTCCTAATTGCTTACTAACTTGCATTCCATGTACAGGCACACACAAGTCTCTCTGAACATCTACCTTTACAACTGTCATGTTGTTAGGAAATAGAGATAGTTTAAATAAGTTATATTGGTGTTTGTAGGTATTACGAATGAGTTTTAGTTTTAAAGTTTAAGTTTGATTTGTATATCCGTGTGTTAAGAAATGTCAAATTGAGTTTTAGTTCACTTTAAAAAGGTGCTTGCATATCTAATGAGAGTTTACAACTTAAGTTAAGCAAACACAAGAGAAGAAAAATTGGGCTGTTGCCTAGCAACAGGGGTCCAGCGAGGCAGGTCCCTCCCACAGACACACACACAAAAGATAAAGGAACAACAGTTCTAACTTCAGTTTGAAGCCAGGACCCCAGAGAGACTGGACACTGGGAGAGGGAGCTGCAGATTTCCCAAAAGACTCTAAAAAGGTCCCAAGACCAAAGGAGTGAGACAGAAACAGGGTAAAGTCCCAAACAGGCCTTCTAGTCAAAAGAAGGACAGGAACCTGGAAAAGGTCCCATTAAGCGAAGTTATGAGTGAGCGGCAGAGAAAGGCTCCAAGCTTCACGTTTAAAGCTTCAAGCTTAAAGAGAACACCTTGGAAGAGGTAAGAAAGTCCAGAGAGATGGCTGAAGGTCTGACATTCTTTGCTATGGGCATGTGAAAGTGATGTACTGTTGATGGCTGAGTTAGTGAGAGACTGTGCGTGGAAAACAGCTTGAATGCATGTGGCGAACCAGGGAAGGGGAACATCAGAAGGAGAGTTCAAATCCTTGGAAGTGAACCCTTGCAGAAGGCATCTTAAGAGAAAGTGTTGGTTTGGGAGAAGATTCCAAGGCGAGATCTTGGAGAGTGGAGATTGGAAACACTCATGTGAAAGACAGAGCTCAGTGAGGCCAGTTGGCTCACGATGAGATAAGCATCTGGGGGAAGTTGAGGAGAGATCCATTAGCATCTAGCTGAGGTGGCATCTGTCACCTGGTTTCAGAGCGTGGTGTGTCTGACCATAGGATGCATATTGGTACACGGACTGTGTACTTACTCAGTCCATGTACTTACTCTGAACATTAGAGTATAAGATAGTTTTGTAACTTGTATTATCCTTACAAATCTGTATATAGCTGTAAATGTATAATTGTGGATGAAGGAGTATTGTAATATAGTTTAATCTTATCTTGTTTAATAAATGTTTTATGTTTTGTTAAAAGTTCGTCAGCTGACACCTGTAACTCTGTTCAGTAGCTACTCTCCACGTATCTAAACAAATTAAAAAGTTAGGATCAAGCTGGGATCCACTCTGGGATCAGGCTTGTCCAGATGTAACCTCAGCTGGGGATCATAACATACATCCTTTAAAACACATTCTGCTTTTATATTCTTACAACCAAAGTGAATAACCTCACACTTGGTCACATCATACCCCATCTTCGACCTTGTTGCTCACTCTCAACCTTTTCAAACCTCTTTGCAGCTTGTGTCCTCCTGACTGCTTGTATTCCCACCTAGTTTTGTATTGTCAGCAAATTTACATACATTACTCTGTCTCTTCATCCAAGTCATTAATATAAATTGTAAACAGCTGAGGCCCCAGCACTGATCCTTGCAGCATTAACATTTTGAGTTTGTATGACTTCTTCACAGCTCTGGAGAGAGTCATACAGACTCGAAACGTCAACACTGTTTCTCTCTCCATAAGTGCTGCCAAGCCTGAGTTATTCCATCATTTTCTGTTTTTAGTTCAGATTTCCAGCATCTACAATATTTTGCTTTTATCCCCTCAGAATCTTGTATGTTTCAATAAGACCACCTCTTTTCTTCTAGTTTCCAATGAATATAGGCACAACCTGGTCAAACTTTCCTCATAAGACTACCACCTCATTCCAGGAATCCATCTGGTGAATCTTCTCAGAAGCACCTCTAATGCAAGTAAGGAGACCAAAATTGCATGCAGTACTATAGGTGTGGTCTCAGCAACACCCTGTACAGTTGCAACAAGACTTCCCTACTTTTACACTCCACCCACTTACAATGAAGGCCAAAATTCCATTTGCCTTACTAATTATTTGCTGCACCTGCATGTCATCTTTTTTGCAATTCATTTATATGGATACCCAGACCGCTCTGCATTGCAGCAATTTGTAGTCTCTCTCTATTTAAATAATATTCTACTTTTCCATTCTTCCCACCAAAGTGGAGATCTCATTTTTCCATGTTATATTCCATTTACCAAATTGCTTAACCTATCCATATTACTTTGCAGACCGTCTTCCTCACAACTTGCTTTCCCACCTACCTTTGCATCACCAGCAAATTTGGCTATAATACAATTTATATTAATGACTTAGATGAAGGGGCTGAGTGTAAATAGTTGAGGCCCCAGCACTGATCCCTTTGAGGCCCCAATAGTTAGTTTGTCAACCTGAAAATTACCCATTTATCCCGACTGTTTCCTGCTAGTTAGCTAATCCTCCAACCACATTAATATATTACCTCCAACACCTTTTGTGTAGCACCTCAAATAACTTTTGGAAATCCAAATATGTTATAGCTGCTGATTCCCCTTTATCCATCCTGCTTATTACATTGTCAAACATGGGACCTTCCCAGAAACTACAGAAGTTTGGAAGATTACAACCAATGCATTCACCATCTCTGTAGCTACTTCTTTTAAGACCCTAGGGTGCAGACCATCAGGTCTGGGGCACTTGTCAGCCAGCCTTCAATCCCATTTGCTTGCCTAATACTTTTTATCTAGTGATGAGGAAAACTGCAATCTCTGTTGGGTTTGTCCTGTCAATGGGACAATAAATGCCTAGGTATAGTGATAGAGGAGTTTGGGACATTGGCTGAGAGCTATAACCAAGTAGATGTTGCTGTCTCATCTGTGAAACAGTTTTCCCAATTTTGGCACAATTCTCCAGCTTTTTGTGAAGAGACCTTCAGGGTATGGTAGCAGAGTGGTTGTGCCACTGCAATGGCAATTCAGAGGCCTGGACTAAAAATCCAGATGCACAAGTTCAAATTCCACCAAGACAATTGGGAATTTCAATCCAATTTATTAAATAAATCTGGAATGAAAGGCTAGAAATAATGGCCATGAATATACCAGATTTTTCTAAAAGCCCACCAGTTCACAAATGTCCTTCAGAGAAGGAAATCTGCGTTCCTTAACCAGTTTAGCCTATAGTGACTCAAGATCCACGGCAATGTGGCTAACTCTCAACTGCCCTTTGAAATGGCCTAACAAGGTCACTGACAATGACTTTCAATTTTTGCCTATAAAGATAAATCTCATACACAACTGGGAAAATCAGCAGCGAGAAGGCACTCTTCTTTCCTGCTCTCAATATACATAGGCCTTAATGTTAATCACTCGCAGCTCAAGGTGATTGCTCAACAAGTTCCAACAAAAAGGATTAAAATTCCAAATATATTTGAACCATGTCTCTAAACAACATCGCATTTCATTTTATGTAAACAAATGAAAATCTTTCACAATAAATTTAACGTAAAATTTTAGGTTAATATGACAGAAGTCTGAAAATAGTCATATTTGCTGGCCAGCTTGTTTTAAAAATGCGTACAATGGGCTTGGATTAGGTACAGCATAATATACTGTCCATGAAAGGTGATGGCATTTATATCAGGTTTACCTGCTAGAGAAATACAGGAAATGTCTGAATTAATAATTTAAACTGGAAATGTAGACAGGATTGTTCTTTAAAAACTTACAGAAAGGGTTAGTGACAAATTAGAGAATGACTACAAAAAGATCAAAGCCTACTTACCACAAAATTGGATCGTTAGCTAGTTCACTGAAGCGTTTACATACACAAGCTGCTCTGCAAAGGTCCTGTTCAAGCAAGTATGAAAAGATCTTCATAACCACCTCGTCCGGTAGTTTTACTTGAAGATATTGTTCTGCTGGTGATGCTATTAAAGATAAAATGCAGAAAACTTATTTGGATGATATTTTATATCTGAATAACTGCTCTAGGTCATCAACAGACTATTTTTAATAATTTATATAAATCATCTTTATTTTGCATAATTCTGCTATTGGGATAACTGAGTCCAAATGTCTTGCTTACACATGCAGCGTTTTGCTATAGTGTTAAAAAATATTCCACAGATTATTCATAAGGACATATATCAGATGGAAACTTAGTGGCCTTCAAAAAAAACCTCCCCATTTCCTATCTTCGAACCATTATTTCTTAAATCAACTAAATTGAAGTGCTAAGCGAATGCATAGCCACTAATTTATTAAAAGCACATATACAGCTTTCTTTAAAATACTGTTAATTAAGTTAATTGTTGGAGAGCAGGGTATGTGCAACAAATTGTGAATTGGTCCAATGCTAAAGGAAAACACCACTCCCTGTCGGATTCTTCAATTCTACAGAATAAGAGGGTCTGTTTCTCTCGTGGAATGATGCCAGCAGGAAAGAAAGCAAACTAAAACACTTAAGAGTAGGTTGGGCTAAAGAAAGTGGTGATTGGGAAGAGTGGGAGGATTCAGGAAAGGGCAAATGCAATTAGAAATGTCAAGGATGTAGAGCAGAGCAGTGATTTGGATAAAAGCAAGCAAAGTGGATCAGGATGGGATACAGCACTTAAAGATAATGGGACATTAGCAACCAGGGTGATATCAGGGAAAAATAACAAAAGTTTACCATATCTGAATGCATGAAGCATTCACAAAAATGAAGAATTAATGGCACAGATAAAAATTAATGGGGCTGATCAAAGTGCGAGGATGTGGTTGCAGAGTGATCTAGGTCGAGAATTAAATATTCAAGGATACTGGACTTTAAGAAGAGCTAGGCAAAATGGATATGGTGCCATAGCAATACAGGTGACCATTTGGCTCATCGAACCCATGCCGGGGGGAGGGGGAGTAAGGACGGAGACTTGGAAAATTAGAATAAGTTTGGGTGAATCCATTAATCAAAATTGACAGAAAACACTGATATAGGTAGTGGATAATAGGCTCCATAACAGTAGCTGTGGTGCTGGGCAGAGTATAAATCGGGGAATTAGAGTTGCATGTAACAACGGTGTTACAAATGAGGTTTACAAGTTTATGACGTTTTGGGTCTGTGTCTTTAATTTGGGACAAGGTGGAGGAATGAAGGGGATCATGTGACTTACGAACTCTGCTAACAAGCCTGCATGACTCGGTTGTTAAAGGTTAAAGGATGCGTTGCTCGGAAGTTAGAGAGAGATATTCACACCTATAAATAATAATCAGGGCAGTTGTGTTGACAGTGATTAAACTGTTCGTCTCCAAATAACAGAGAGGTGTTAAGAGTGTCAGGTTTTATAAACAGTTATAATTTAGACTATTTAATAAATTCCAAGATACAATGGAATTCAGGATTTAAAAGACAGTTAATCAGTGTTCCTACATGGATACAAGGCCCATGTGATTCCCACTGTCATGGAGATGGGCTTTGAGTGGGGAAGCCATTGCAGCATCAACTTATAGGATTTTTGTAAAGATACCCTGAACCTCTCAGACAAGTCAATCTGCGAGAATCTGAGAGAGAGCAAGTGAGCAGAGAAACACAAGCAGCTGGTCCTGAATCTTAAACAAAGAAAATGCTGGCCCTGTCAGTCACCACATAAAATGCAGGTTGAGAGTTCACATTCTGATCACAGAGACTAAGTTTGAGAGGATTTAAACAAGACTGAAAGATTCGCCTAGCTTGGCTAGAGGGAAGAACCTCCAATTCATCCCTCACTGTGAAAGTCAGTTCTGGGATTAAGAGTTACCCAGCTAGCAAAGGAAAGAAAGGAAGCAAGCCCTCAGCAGCTCAATCACCTTGGACTGGCTCCTGGAGAATGAAGTGCCCAATTAAGGGACAGGGTAAATTACAACTATGGAGGGGATTTTTGGTTGTTTTACAAGTCAATGGGGAACTTTTCTGCAATTTAGAGAGTACAAGTTGCCTACTGAAATAGTGTTTAGTAAAGGTTGCTTTTAGCTTGTTATAGCAGAAGTCTTAAAACACAATATCTTGCAGTATGTTCCTTTCAGTCAATCACTGGAAGTTCTCATTTTTTTTTAAGTTATCAGTCTCTGTAGGGATTGTAACAAGGTAGTAAGGTAATTATGGTGGGGGGATTGGGACGGGTGTGATAATTTTAAGACTCAAACTGGGAAAGCCAAATTTGTGGTAATAACATGGAGGACTAATTCATGGAATGCATTAAAGATATTTTCTAGATCAGTATGTCAAGGAACTAACTAAGGAACAGGCTATTTTAAGTAATGGGATAGGATTAATTAATAACTTTGCAACAAAGGAGCATCTGGGGAAGAGTAATCATAATTTGATGAACTTTATATAGAGTTTGAGAATGATTTAGTTAAGCATAAAACTAGGGTTTTAAATCTCAACTAAGCAACAAGGTAAATGAAAGGTTATATTGGCTACAATAGATTCGGAAAGAGATTTAAAGATATAACTGTAGATAAACAATGGCAATAAACTAAAAGAATTCATAATTCGCAACAAATAAACATTCCCAAGAGGGACAAACTCCCGAGGGAAAGTGGTCCAACCGTTGCTAGCAAGAGAAGTTAAATATAGTGTTAGATTGAAGGGAACAGTTATAATGCTCTCAAAATGAATAGTAAGCCTGAGGATTGGGTGGGTTTAAATATTCAGCAAAGGATGACCAAGAAATGAAGAAAATAGAATACTAGGGTTACCAGTAACTAGAGTAAAAGCTTGGTTAGATGCATAAAATAGTTATTAGTGAAAGTAAATGTGGGTCCATTAAAGGCAGCAGAAATTATAACGGAATAAAGAAAATAGGAGAGACATTAAATAAATACATCATATCTGTCTTTGGGTAACTAAGGATATAGTGAAAATGAGGTCCTTAAGGAAATTGGTATTAAGAAAAACAACTGGAGAAATTAAAGGGCCTAAAAGGCAACAAACCACATGGGCCTGATGGTCAATTGCCTGGAGTTTTAAAATTGGTGGGAACAGTGATTGTGGATTTCTTAGATTCTAGAATGGTCCTCATAGATTGGAAGGTAGCAAACCACCATTTAAGAATGGAGGGAGAGAAAAACAGGCCAGAAAATGGCTTGAGACATCATGACAGGGTACTCAAAATCATATGATTGGGCAGAATCGATATGGATTTATGAAAGGGGAATCTATCAAGTTTGAGGTTGTAACTAATTGGGTAGATAAGGAGAACCAGTGGATGTAGTATATTTAGATACTCAAAAAAGCATTCAATAATGTGCTGAACAAGCAGATATTAATTAAGGCTCAAAGGATTGGTTTTGGGGGGGGGGGGGGTAATATATTAATATGAATTGAGAACTAATTAACAGAGAAAACAGTAGAAATAAATGGGTCATTTTTTGGAGTGGCAGCCCATAACAAGTGGGGTACTACAAGGTTCAGTGCTTGTGCCTTAGCTATTTACAATCTATATCAATGACTCAGGAGAGTATAATATACCAAACTTGCTGATTATGCAAAGTTAGGTGGGAAAGTAAGATGTGAGGAGGCACAAAGAGAGTGCAAAAGCATATAGACAGGTTAAGTTTTTTTTATTCATTCATGGGATGTGGGCATCGCTGGCTCAGCTACCATTTATTTCCAATGCCCAATTTCAGAGGGTATTTTAAGAGTCAACCATGTTACTGTGGGTCTGGATTCCCACAGGTAACAGGTAAGGACCCTAATGGACATCAGTGAACCAGGTGGGTTTTTATGACAATCAGCAATGGTTTCACGGTCATCATTAGACTTTCAATTCCAGATTTTTACTGGATTCAAATTCCACCATCTGCCGTGGAATCCCAGGTCCTCCGAACATTACCCCAGTTTCCGGATTACCAGTCTAGTGACAATACCACTACACCACTGCCTCCCACTCACTACACGGGAAGCGATGTGGCAGTTTAATATAATGTGGAGAAATATGAAGCTATCCCACTTTGGAAGGAAAAACAAAGAGAATTTTTTTTTAAATAGAGACCAAGAAATGTTGGTATTCAGGGAGACCAGGGTGTGCATGTACTCGAATCACAGTTAACATGCAGGTACAGCAAACAATTAAGAAAACAAATGGTATGTTAGCCTTTATTACAAAAGGATTGGAGTACAAGAGTAAAGGAGTCTTACTGCAATTGTAAAAGGTCTTGGTGAGATCACACCTGGAATACTGTATACAGTTTTGGCCGCCTTACCTAAGGAAAATATACTCGCCTTAGTAGTAGTGCAACAAAGGTTCACCGGACTTATACCTGAGTGAGGGGGTTGCCATATGAGATGAAAGACTGAGTGGACTAGGTCCGTATTCACTGGAGTTTAGAAGAATGAGAGGTGATATTATTGAAACACGTAAAATTAATGGACTTAACAGGGATTTTGGGAGAATGTTTTTCCCTGCCTAGGGAGGAGAACTAGTGTCATAGTCTCAGATCTAAATGGCCAGTCCATATCTTGAGTTGAGCAGAAATTTCTTCAAAGGGTTGTGAATCAATGCAACACCCTACCCCAGAAAGCTTTGGATGCTTAGTCGTCAAGTATATTCTAGTCAGGCAATGGTAGATTTTTGTTACTAAGTGAATCGAGGGATATAGTGATAGTGTAAGAAATGCAGTTGAGTTAGAAGGCCATGAGCCAACTGAACGACAGAGCAAGCTAACTGGCAGAATAACCTACTCTTGCTCCTGTTTCCTTTGTTCTTCTGTTGTGTTTTGGATCCGAGACAAATTCAGGGCATTCTTGACAATATATTCCAAGTATCAAATAGTACCTTTGCAAAAGCCCAAAGCAATTCAGCATTCTCAACTCATTACTTCACAACAACAAATGATTCACATGCATCCAAATTTGCAATCAGAGCTTCTGGGAAGATCCAAGTGTTACCAGTGCACAGGCTTAATGTGGAATTCATAGGATGTAGCCAGTTTACATCAAGCACTGCTGGAGTTTGCAGTTTCACATTTTACAGTGGCAAATGGAGGTAACATTTTGGGATGATTTTTGACCACTATTTTCAGTGCCAGCTCAAGATTTTATAAAAAATGCAACATTAGCCAAGTGAAATCAATAAAACAGAACTTTCAATTTGCAAAGGTGAAATACACATTTCAGTGTTCCACAGCTAACCTGTTTAACTATAGTTTTAATCGATTGTTATACCACGCAGTTTTGTTGTATCACCCACCTTAACTCAAACAAGTTCCCTTTCAAGCGGGTATCTTTTCTTTCAGAGATACAGATGAGAGAGGTGTAGGCAATTACACCGTAGCACTGTGTCCACCTGTGACAACACATGCTCCAATCAATCCTTACAGATTTGGGGAAAAAAGCAAACACTGGGCTGCAGAGATGCCAAAGAAGCCAAATACTGGCAGACGTAAATCAAAAGATGCAGCGACTCCATCATGAGCCATCTAATGCAAGAACAAGGTAAACCGTGACAGGACAATGCTGCGCCACTGGAACTGCTCGAATTAACAAAGCCTCTAAACAGCATGAAACTTCAGCAATCGGATGAATTAACAGGGGAGCAGGAAAAATACATGGATCAGTAACTCTAGTTATTTTATCTTGGAGAAACACAAGCAGCAGATTTAAAAAGACAGTACCTAAGTTTAGAGAACAGTGCAGTGGAAATAAAGTGAAAGTGAACATCTGTGTGAAATGGCAAAGTGGTCACCCAAAATAAGACAAATTAAGTACTTCATGTAAACAAGGGTAAAAATTAAAAGAGAACACCAGATAAAAGTGAAGCAAAAAGAGAGCAGCTGGGATTTTTAAAATAATGCACAAGAATCAGGAGAGAAGAAGAAAAATGAAGACCACAATGACAGTCTACTGTGGAACTTTCACAAGTGAGATAGAGAGGTACACCAGACAGCTTGAGAGATGTTAAAGCTGTCCATTAATCCGCAACTTTAATGAAATCATTGTGGTCATAGTTACAGGGGCTTACAAGGGTTGACAGAGCTGAGGGGATATAATTAGATTTCAAGAATGAGTTATGACCGGTAAAATAAATATGGTTAAGCCAGCATCAGACCTTGAGAATGAATGAAGGGTTGAAACCCCGTACAATTGGGAATAGGTGTTGTCATGATAAAGGAATAGCTACTAAAAGCAGCTACAGGAATGGAGACACAGGATGGATTAAGGTTGAAAAGAAAAAGAAAAATGCAATAATCAGGCAGAACTACCCAAGAGATAGACGAGCGAACAGATACCAGGCACTGTCCAATATCACAGGTTCCAGAAGTAAAATAGTTAGAAAGTCAAAAAATAAAACTTGGGTAAAGACATTTTTCTGGTCACAGAGAAAGTATAGTCGAGGAAAATTTATGCTCAGGAACGTGGATAGCTAACATATGTCATGAGCAAAATGCCTTTGGGATGGTGAGCTGTCTTCTGGAGCTAAAGCAGTTCATATTGAGGAAAATTAGAAGGATATTAAGGAGTTCAGGTCAGGGTAGATGCAGAGACAAGTAATATAAGGGTTTTAAAAACATCACGTGTCTAAGGATTGGCTCAAAACACAATCACAGAGGATATAAAGCAATGTTCTCTGGTATGCTTCCAGTATCTAGAAAGGAAGCAAGTTCACCAAATTAATTGAGGTAAGCACAGCTGACAGCATGGCAAGAATAGTGCTAACTTCAGAAGCAACTGGGAATCCATCCAAAATCAAAAAGGAGGAAACTCAAACCAAGTAGGGGCCAAAAAATGGCAAGTATCTCAGAGATGGAGGGCTGCACCGAAGTACAGGAGACAAACAGACGTTCAGAATCAGTGCATAAATGGTAAATGAGGTTCAATTCAATATGGCAAAATATGTGGTGGTTCAATCTGCTAGGGGAAGAAAGTAAAGCACCCACACCTTGGAAGGCAAGAAACAAAATGACAGAACAGCAAAGATTTGGGAACACAAATACATAAAACGCTAAAGATAGCTACAAGTTCATACGACCATTAATAGCGCTGATAAAATTTCTGGAGTAACTGATTAAAAAAGCAGGTATAAGGGCATATTAAAACTTACTTAGACCACACTTGGGGTACTGTATACAGTTCTGGTGTCTAAACTTCAAAAAAAGGATATTTAAGCAGTTGAGCAAATGCAGAAAAGATTTACAATGAGCTGGATTTTGCAGTCAGCTTATTGAGCTGATGAGAACTTCCTTACTTACACAATAGTCTGTAAAAACACTTGATAAAGTTACACCTTGTTGAATGAGGTATAACTGGATTTTAAGACCTGAAAAATTCATAATTACTGCAATGGCACTCACTAGAGTCGCAGAAAGCTGCCCACAAAAAAACTAGCACTCTGTGGAGAATTTTCCCTTTTCTAATCTGTGTTTGAATCTGGTGCTAAATCAAGGAGATCTCAAAAGTGTCCAGTAGCCAAGGTGGCATCAAGCAGGGAAAGCCAGCAATCATACTGAAGTATTCTCACATATAGCAAAGCAGGTAGTAAAGACCAATGAATCCTTTCACATAATTTAAAATTTTATAGATGACAATATAAATGACTGGGACATGCATTAAGAAATAAGTTAAAGTAGCAAACATTTATTGAAATTTTAAAATCTGTAATTTCTTCTAATGGGCAAATTTGGGATTCAACAAATATAAACTTACTCTTGTAATATTCAGCAGTAATTATGAACTTGGCAGACTGTTAAAAATCCAGTTTCACCTTACTCAACAAGGTGCAACTTTATCAAGGATTTTTAGAGTGAGACTAAATAGTGTAAGATTGGAAGTTCTCATCAGTTCAATCATTTCTAATTGATCAAATACTAACAGGAACCTCAGCAGTGCAGCCTCTGGAGAACATAGAATCGCTGCCAGCAGCTTCTGGTTTTCCATGTGTTATTGTGCATATATGCAGACTCCAGAAGTTGTCAGTTTGAGAGAAGTAACAACGGTGAATGCTGACAGTTATGTCACCATTACTACCGCAAGCTCCTGATCTATTATGTTACCAGCATTGAGAGCATTCAACTATTAAGAAATATTGAGCACGTTGGAACTGTTTTCCCTGGGAGAAGAAAAAGGGGCCTTAAAATTTTTGAAGGGGTTCAATAGAGTTAGATGTGGAAAAAATATTTTCACTTGTGGATGAGGACAGAACAAAAGTGCATAAGTACAAAAAAAGCCACTAACAGATCAAAAATAATTTAGGTGGAATTTATTTCCATAGAGTAGGATATGGTGCCAGGGTACAAAGAGATATTATGAAATCAGAAATTACTCACCGCTCAGAACAAAAGCAATTTGTGAATAGTATCATGAAAGTTTAATAATTCTCATAATATTATCATGATTTATTGTAAAAGTAGGTTAATAGTGGGGTTTGGATGTGTGTGTGTGTGTGTGTGTGTGTGTGTGTGAGAGAGAAAGAGTGAGGAGTGAGTGTGTGTGTGTGTGTGTGTTTGTGTGTGTGTGTTTTGTGTGTGAATGTGTGCGTGTGTGAGAGTGTGAGATTTAATTGAATTGGAGACAGCTGCTTTGGAGGCTTTGACTCATCAAAAGAAGCTAGGTTTGAAATGTTAAATACGTAAACATGGCTGAAGTTTTAGAATGTGAGGTGAGGAGAATTTGAATTTTCAGACAAGTTAGAATTTCAAAGAGATGGTAGGATGTTACATCTAGCCAGAGAAGCGAGGCCAGACAGTGTGTTTATTTTTTTCCAAAGGTTACGAATAATATTAGCACATGAAAAGATTTATATTATGAGAAAGGTAAAGTTCCAAAGACATATGGGAATAATGGGATTTACATTAAAAGAGAGAAACCTCTATAAAGGATTGAGGCTGTGTGTCAGGGAAGGCATTGTAAGATCTACCAGAAAAGCCTCCAGTATTTATGCATCTAGCCTGCTGTCTACAGAAACCAAAGATGGGAAAAGCCACTTTGAATTCTACTGCCCAGAGTATTGTGGTGACTTACCTGGATCAGCTTAAATCTTATTTGTTTTTACTGTTGCCTTAACAGAGGTGTAACTGAAGGCCAGATTAATTAGGGGTCTTAGAAGTTATTATAGTAGTAATTTGTAGACCTATGTTTGCGCTCAAATCTTCTCTTTTGTTAATAAATGTTTAATTTCGTTTCCTAAAAAAAAATCTCTGAAGTCAGGGTGGACTTATTATTATTGAATTCAGTGCACACACATCGAAGTAAAATACAAATTGCAAAACCATTGTGACCACATGATCAAGTCTCCCTTGTGGATTTGATCCACCTAGCACACATTATCTGCCGCGTCATGACAACAGTTATCAGTTAATGGCAACTTTACTTTGGAGGGTTGCAATCCATTTCTAGTTATCCTTCCTTGCTTCAAAATACACTGAAATATTTGGAGGTTATAAAAGTATTGTAGGATATTGTAACTGAACAAAGACTTGCTTGTTTGAATCCATAATGTGCATGTGCATATTTATAAAGCCACTGTGAGCATTTTACATTGTTATGGTACTGTTTACACCATTCAATGATACAAATGACATGCTCCACTCTTCAGACAGAGCAGAGAACCTTTAGAAATAATGCAAGATTTGACCCAACAAATCCAGCAAAAAAAAAAGGCTGGGGAGAATCTCATTCATTTGACCACAAGGCTCTGCTTTAACAACATTTTTCCGGAGCTGTACAGTCAACATAAAAAAGCCTTCATAATGAGTGTGCTAGGCTAATTGGAGCAAATGCTTGTTCACCAGCTTATTTTTCAAATAGCTGATACGAATTTCAGGTGAATAATAAACTTAGCCCCTTCTTCACGGTTAGATATACTGTTAGTTTTGGGAAAAAGGAAGGAAAACCATTTCATAGTATTAAGTCCCAGTGATCTGGGTGCACAGACCTTTAAAGAATATACTGACATTGGAATAGTTTATTATTGGTTGGCAGTTCTATATGCTTTAATCAGTCTTATGAACCCGACCTGTTGAAAAACTGTATAACAAAAATTCATACATTTTGAATTAGATAACCCTTCACTTAACTTTCTATCCCACCTGCTCTTCTTCTAACAAGTACGGCTATCCCCATTATCAATGTGTAACCATCAAAAGTAATAACAACTCAGATCGCTACCTTTTCTTAACTTTGACTTTTACATTTGCTTGGATTTTAAGTCCCCATGTCCCATTTCACTGAGGCAAAAAAAGGAAGATGACAAGCAACATCACAGGCAAATAAATCCAGTCTTCATGCAACAAAATTGAATTCCAACACCACCCCCCTCCCCTTAATAACTCCCAATTTTGGCCCAGAGACACCTATATAATAATCATAGTGCCACTACTGTATCAATTGTAATCAGCACAGTTTAGCAACTGAACCAAAGACCTTCAAAATCTCAATGACCTAGAATCGTGCCAAACATTCACCAAAGTTTTATTATGCTTCTTTCTTCTCTCTTTAGTTGCTGCAGACCACAGGAAAAAAATTAACTTCTTGCTGGCTTAAAAACTCACTTCAGGAAGGAAAAATATGACTAAAATGTATCAAAATAAAGGAATCATGAATCAAAATAAAGGAATCATGAAAGCACATTTTTAAACTATTTTGTCATGTTGCTCATAATTTGCTTACCTGGAAGGTCTTGTAACTTTCCCGATACCCTTGCACGCTTAGCTCTATGACCAAAATTTTCTGATGTTGAAGTGGAAGCACCCTAGGAGATAGTAAAAAGGCAATAACTTTAACTGAGTTTACAACTACAATGATATAAAACTTAAGGACCACAACTTCCAAATTAAATGCATATTCTATTCTTAGAAGTGGGAATAGTATATTATGTTATTTTACAGTAAACTTGGTTCTCACTCAAGCCCTCCATTTTAACATATCAAATTCTCCATGTTGCATTAGATTTTGTGGATGAAGGAGTTAGCAGATACTTAAGGAAGTTCTGGTGTTATTAACCTTTCAATTTTTCCGTGATGTCAAGAGTTTTGCGTGGTTGGATGAGAAAACAGAGGCACAAACTCTACTCAACCTGGTAGAGGAATAACACTAATCTTTGCAACAACTTGCAAAAACTAAAAGAGATGTGTAACTCAGTGGTTCTCAAACTGGGGTCTGTAGAGACTTCCTGGGGGTCTGCAAAATAACCAGATGAAGGATGGCTAGAGATGCTGTGTGGTGATCGGATGAAGAACATACCACTCATCAGCATCAAGTTCATGGACCAGTGCGTTATTGCTGATAATCTGAGGAAAAAACAGTGACTGCCCATCACTCACTCACCAGTGCCCCATGATGCAAATGTTTGCAACTTGCTAATAACTGAAATAATCCTTGCCAAATTGCCATATATCTCAACGAATCAAGACAAATTAGGCATTTATTTTTTCAATTTCCCCCCCCTTCATTAAAACTGCATCTTTTTTCACTTGCACACAGCAAAACAATTTGACTGTGACAGCTGAGGTAGGAGAATATTTGCATAGTAATATAAAACATCTATACAAGGCTGTCAGGTCTAATTTGGAGTTACTCTGCGAGCTTAAGTTAACATTTTGCACCTAAGTGGTGCAAAATAAAGCCAGCTTCTGCTGATTCTCTATAAAGGGAAGAGTGGTTAGGTGGGAGGTCCTTGACCAGGACATTTAAGTACCTAGTGGTTTTGAGTTACAATAGTATAGGTCCCTTTTGAAAGTGGAGAATGATTTACAATGGGTATTGTCAAACATCACACCAAGGAGAGAGACTCTGCAGTAAGAAGCAGGCACCCACACCTGATTTCTGTAAATAAATACCAGTTTTCTTAAAAGGAATTATTAAAACACAATTTACCATCTGCAGTTTCATTGAATATTCTAGTGTATTATAATTTAGATAGAAGTGGTTCATGATTACTAATCCATTTGTAAGAGGGTCCTTCAATCAGATATGTTTGTGGACCACTGGTCTAACTGATGGCACAACAGCATGCCTACTCTACAGAGACAGCATGAAGTGACCTCAACAGTAACATATTCTGACAATATTTTGGCTCAACTCGCTATTTTAAGAGGATCCAAACCTTAACATCTTATCTGAAACAAGCAAAGAGCAATGACGCTTTTGATGATTAGTACCATGTTGTTGCCAGCCTGATTTGCCACGCCCACTTTTTATATCTAGATGATCTGTAACAGGATTTTGATAAAACTGTTCCAATTCAAATTTGGTTAATCTTCTTTCAATAAATCATGTTTCATAATAATCAAATATTTATCCTCACTTGTTCCGTTCTATCAAAACATTTTCAAAGAAATTTGTAATTGAAAAAAGTAAAGACGACCAGGTGGTGAACATATTGAAAGCTTCACTCTAACAGCCTGCAATAAGGGTCAATTTACATGAAGGTTGAAAATCCAGTGGGTTTATTGTGAACATCTCAAGGTGAACCAACTCACTAGAAGGAAGCAGAGAAATGTCAAAATATTAACACTTGCAGCCAGTCATGTTCTTGGAGGACCCTCCCAATAACTATCTACAAAGACATTTGTTCATAATGTGAGACTGCTCCATAAAGTATGAGTATCCGCTCCCAAAATGAAATGCTCTGTCAAAATGTATGTTCAAACTGAGACAATGTAAACAAAATACCAAGAGAAGTGTAATCAATTTCCTTACACTATATTCACATTATTAACCTTGTTTAACAAATTAAGGCAGGTGTTGCTGCTCATTGATATGGCTAGGGTAATTAAATTTGGCGATCAGCTATTTCAGCAATCAGCCGATAAGTCGGTGGCCATTTTTATCTGTCATTATCTCTAGTACAAAATTTAGATTCTGAGCCCAGTTCCTTGCTACAGTGTAATGGGGGATCATTTAAACTTGGACGGTTGGGTAGGAAAAGTTTAGTATTGCAACTTAGAGCAATATTACTAAGCTGGTAGAACAGATACAGAAGGTTTATTAAAGAAAAATACAAGGAACAGGAAAAGGGTTTTGAGATAGTGAGAAATAAAAACACTTGTAGAAAGAGCATGGGACATATAAAGGAGACACTTATACAAAGGATGGTAGAAGTTTGGAACTCTTTCATAAAAGGCAACTGATGCAGAATCAATTGTTAATTTTAAATCTGAGATCAATAGATTTCTTTTAACCGAAGGTGTTAAGAGTTTATGCAGCGAAGGCAGCTATATAAAGTTAAGCCATGATCTCATAGAATAGGCTCAGAGGCTAAATTGTATACTCCTGCTCCTATGGTCCCATATCAAAAACTTAAAATAAATAAACTTGTTCAAAGAATAAAGGATCAATGTTTCAAATAATTAAAATCTGGATTCACGGATACATAAGTGAATACACAAAGCATCAAAAACATTGGAGAGTTAGCAGCACTGATAAATACGCAAGCACAGAATCTTATGATATATTGCAGACATAACAGAACTGCGAATCAAAAATTTCATGTTATAACATTTTCAGGAGAGACAGAGATGGACAAAAAAATGACAGAACAGCAATAAAGAATTATATCTTAGCTACTGCCCTGAGGCTAGTTTATGATAAAGTCTGTATGGATGGGGTTAAGGAATAGAAAATGAAACAGTACAATTATCTCAACATAAAAAATAGGAAATAGGCCATTTGGTCCCTCAAGTCTGCTCTGACATTCAACAAGATCATGGCTGGTTTGATCGTAGGCATAACTCCATGATCCTGCCTGCTGTGCCCCCTAGACCTCAGCATCCGCCCTATCAGCACCACCCCCCCCCCAATAATCTTCCATGCTTCAGTGTCATCTCATTATTCTAAACTCCAATGAGCATAAGCCCAACCTGCTCAAGCTTTCCTCATAAAACAACCCTTTCATCCCAGGAATCAAACTAGTGATTTTAAATTGTTAATTTTAAATCTGAGATCAATAGATTTCTTTTAACCGAAGGTGTTAAGAGTTTATGCAGCGAAGGCAGCTATATAAAGTTAAGCCATGATCTCATAGAATAGGCTCAGAGGCTAAATTGTATACTCCTGCTCCTATGGTCCCATATCAAAAACTTAAAATAAATAAACTTGTTCAAAGAATAAAGGATCAATGTTTCAAATAATTGAAATCTGGATTCACAGATACATAAGTGAACCTTCTCTGAAATGCCTCCAATGCAAGTATATCCCTTAAGTAAGGAGTCCAAAACTGTATGCAGTACTCTAGGTGTGGTCTCACCAATGTCAAGTACAGTTGTAGCAAGACTTCCCCACTTTTATACTCCATCCACTCACTATGCGCATTACAGACAACTAGTGGGGTTGAGATGGTGGGGGAGAACATCTGATCACCGAGATGTATACAGCACAGTATTAATGATCTTTCATATCACAAGATAGGAATATTGGCATAAGTATAATAATTGTGGTCTGGGATGTGCATTTCAGAATGCATGCAAAGAATTGTATGCTTCACAGCTAACAAGAAGATTGCACAATTTAGTTCTGGAAAGTGAAGTGGGGCAAATAACTTGTGTAGAATAAGTGAGAAACAGCAACCACAACATAACTAGATTCAATGTAAAAATGTAAAAGGGTAATAAAGAGACAAAAGACTGAGATAGGGCAGGGACTGACCCAAGATAACCAAGCAGAACAATTAACAGGCAGCATGCAGGATGGGAGCCAAATTTTCAAATAGGCAATACATAGTGTTACCAAATTAAGTTTATTTCCAGGAAACAAAATCAGAGCGTAACTTTCTGTAAAGTTGTTTAACAATACAAAATAAAATCAAATACAGAATGTACTGTGGGAAGGCAAAAATGAGATTATTAAAAAGGCGAGTAAATAAGAGGAAACAAAACTTTCATGCAAATATAGAAAGAGGGTAGTTCGGGACAACAGGACTCAGGGCTGAAGAGGGAAATCTAGCTGTGGAGGATGAAAGTGTTACAGTGGAGATGTTACATGGATTACTTTGCAACACTTTTTACAAATGATGATGGAATAATGAGTACAAGTGTCACCAGAAAATGTAGAACAGCTGTTAAAAAATTTGTATTCTATTGCACTTGACATCAAATCTCATATTCCATAAGCTTTTTAACAACCTTATCAGCTTGACATGCTGCTTTAATATCCTAAGCCTGAATCTCAAATCCTTCTGGTCTTCCACACCACCGAACTTTCCTCCACTTGGGAAGTATAATTATTATTTACATTTCTTGTACCACAATATACCACCTGGTCTTTACTGACATTGCATTCTGTTTGCCACTTTTCTGTCCATATTTTCATCTGATCAATGTGCCTTTGCTGTTTCCTTTGGCCCTCAGAATTACTTACCATGCCTTCAAATTTCTACATGAATCCCTCAAGCCCAGGGGCGTCCCATCTTTTCATGTGAAGGCCACATTTCAATCTTTTCCTCACTCACAGGGTTGGTGAGTAAATTTCAGAAACGCAAGGCATTAGAAACTTAGCTTGCTATTAATCAAAGCAACAAAAACAATGTGTACTTTTATGAACAAGCTTCCAATGAGAAGACTAATTTATTAGCTTACTTTCTCGTCACTATGTCGAACACTGATTTAGTGAGATATCTGGCATTGCTTTTGCTTCCACAAGTAGTCAATGTCTGCTCGCACGTCAATGTAGCGATGCAGATTATTCCGTATAGACATCCGTCTGTCAGGGGTGATCTTGATTGTTCTTTGACATTTAGCATTCTTGAAAAAAAGCTGTTCGCAGCAATATGTGCTGTTGAACAGTGCAATGAGTCAAAGGGCATGTTTTGATAGACTTGGATAAGACTCTGAGGGAACATTGACAATAAATTTTAGCCATAGTTGTGGTGGCAGTCAAAGCAGTCGACTGGCAATAGCTACAAGGAAAAATTACTGTAGGTCAACTACTGCTGATGGCTGTTCAGCGACTTTAGCTGGATCGACTTTGAGTGAGCAATTACCTCAGTGTGACATTTCATCTGCACACTGGGTGCAGCAAAATTCCAAATGCATTTACAAGCAAGGCATTTACAGTCTCAATACACCCAAACATTTGGAAGAAATCTCCCCTAATAAGAGCAGCTGGGTTGATGGCTCCTACAATCAAATAGCCTCCAAATCAATATTCTCTGTCCAGGGTTACATAAAGAATAATGATTCGGGTGAGAAACCAAAGGGCCTCTGCATACTCCCTGTCCAATTCCACCTTCCACAAGTCATCACTGGCAGTAGAGAGGTGGTAAGGAAAGATGAGAGAAATAGAAATGAAAAGTAACTTAAAATTAAACATTTGAGC
Source organism: Carcharodon carcharias (assembly GCF_017639515.1). Taxonomy (NCBI): domain Eukaryota; kingdom Metazoa; phylum Chordata; class Chondrichthyes; order Lamniformes; family Lamnidae; genus Carcharodon; species Carcharodon carcharias. The sequence goes on from NC_054468.1 coordinate 207,009,740, forward strand.
AGTGTAAAAGTTGTTTTAAATAATTCCCTAAGTTACTATTTATATTCAAAAACATTATGTACAAAACAGGACGAACCCTGCAGTTGTTACACCCAATTTACCTGCAAAAGGCTGCTTTTACTTCGGGGCCACGAAACACTGATAGCATAAACCTGATTGTACAACTTCAAGTGAAGCATTTTTGGTGATAAATCTGAAAGTGCAAGCTCCAGTTCGCCTAACTCTTGCCAGCTACTTTTTAAGCCTGTTGACTGGTTGGTTTCATTTGCACTCATCTGATAAAGAACTAATATCCTGTAATTCTGAGGTGGGACAGCAACCTATATGAAATTAACTCTTTCATTCTCGCATGCTCACAGCCTTCAGATTTGAATATGCAATGTTCAAAGAGTTGCAAGATATTTACATGAATGCACCTGGCACCTTTTATCAATGTTTCCCCCATCGAGATGTGAAACCCAAAAACAGAATTCGTCATCAATGGTGTGTGTTATATATTAGGATCCAGTAACAATACATCATGGAGCTTGGAGCCCAAAAGCTTTCTCCTTTATTTTTTCTTCACTCCTTTCCTTTGTTTTTTCCCCCACTCTCTTCATCCATTGGTTCTTTACCAGGTTTTCTTTTGAGCACTGAGCCTCCACTTGATGTAATCCTCCCTTCCAACCCCCGTCTTGTACACATTACACTTCGTATTAAGGAGGTAGAAAGAATATTTTTATGAATAACTAGATTTTATCTGTAAGATTTTAATTGGACTAGAGTAAATGTTAATAAGCAGTGTTTTATACATCACACTACCTTATTTACAATGCTACGGCAGCAACGCTTTCCTAAATCCTCACCTGGAAGGAGCTGCTTAATTTTAAATACGTCTTAAAATGCTGCCGGGTTAAGTGGAAGCTGGTTTCCTAAAGATCTCAGATGCTATACATAAGCCAGAGACACTCAAGGCAAGAACCTATTATCCATAAATAAGCAGAGCATCACTGCATTTGATAAGGCAGCAAGAGGGCAGATTGTTTGGAAGGATTAAATGCTACATTAAGAATACACTGTCATTAAATAATATTTTCCTTTTTATATCCACTTTTTTTTTTAAAACCTAGGTCTTATTTGAATATAGTTTAACTTTCAATAGGAAATGAATGGGCGCCAATGTAACTCAAAATTACAGGACACTCCCTTTTAAACAGCATTTCATCCTCAATTCAGACAAATTACGTGATCACCAATCCACATGAAAGGCTTTATATAGTCATAATTCCATTCTTCAGAAGGCAGCAACACATGAAAAATTAAAGTAGATACAAGATAAAATAGACACGAATATTTTAAAATTTAAGTTGGAGACACAAGAGAAAGAAAACTTTACAAACACTACATCAAATGAGGTATAATTAATACTTCTCATATGATCACCCTTAATTTATACTTGTAGAGCCAAATGGCATGCTCCTAAAATTTAACTTCAAATTAGTTCATGTGCCAAGTAGCATTCCACTGTGTCCAAACCTTTAAAAGATTGAAGGAAACATCTGTTTCCAGTCAACCAGCTGGAATTTTGTCAGAGAACAAGTTTCAAGACAATAGCAATTATCTTGCTACTTGCAGGCTAATCCATTTTGCAAGATGGTTGAATTGCAACAATTTTTAATGAGGCATCTAGCTTGAAAAACCACAGATAGCGGCATCACCAGAACCAGAAATCAAATTGATTTCCATCCAAATTATAAACATCAAAAAAGACAAACACATGACTGTTTAACCATTCATCACCAGATCTGGTTGGACCACATTGAGCATTATCAGGACCTGCCCTCCTCTGCCAAAACTCTGCTCCTGCACTGTGCATACAAGCCCCAGCTTCTCTTTTCTCCACTACCAAACATCTCTTTCCTCCTCCTCAATCATCTCCAACAAGTGTGAGGAGTTCAGACTTTTGTCAAAAAGACAGAGACCATCCCTTCATTTCCAATGCCTACTAAACCAATGTTTCCCAAGTCCCCTGTCAATCATCTGCACCAACACCATTCTCTTATTTTCTCTGATTGTCTTCTCTAAGCTAATCAAAATCCTGCCCCCTCAATCCTATTTCCACAAAATAAATTACCTACCTTTCCTCCTGGCCCTCAAGTGAACTGACAGTGTGAATTTCTCCCTCTCCTCAGGCATTTTCTCACTGCCTTTCAAATTTATCACCATTACCCCCTCACAAAAAAAACCTAACCTTGAACTCCTCTATCCTTGCAAACAATAGACTATTACCAACCTCCCATTCAAATACAAAGATCCTGAATGTGTTGCTGCCTTCCAAATTAGTGCCCATTTTTTTTGGCAACTCCATATTTGAACTTTTCCAATCAGGTTTCCATCCCTACCACAACACTTAAAATCAACACTCAAAGCTCCCAAAATCATAAATACCATCCTCCCATACCTCCTCACCTCTCTTCACCTCTGCAGCCTTTGCAATGGTTGACCAGGTCATCCTCTCCATATCCTCTCCTCCATTATGACTGTTCTCACCCTTTTCTATTGCTGCCTAACCAGTCAGTGCTGGAGACTCTCCTGGCTCAATGGCTCTGCTTCCTGCTTACACCTAGTTACCTCTGAATTCATTCTTTGCCCTCCATTTCACATTTACTTGCTGCCCCTCTGCGATGCCAGGTTCCACATTTAAGATAACACCACCCAGGTCCATCTCTCAGCATCTGTTATCCACGTTTCAACATCCAATCCTAGATGAGCCATAAGTTCCTCAATGAAACACTGGATATACTAAAGCCATTATTCGTTAGCAATTCCACCCTCTACCCCAAGCCACAAAAGCTCTTACATTGGCTATCCGTCCACCAATGCCCCAAAATTTTAAAATTCGTCCTTGTGTTCAATTCCCTCTGTGACCTCACCCTTTCCCACCTCAGTACCCGCTTCCAGCCTTACAGCAATAACTTGCACTATAAGACACCTTAAACAAATCAAATAAGCCCAGGTACTCTGCAGGACCACTATCAAACAAAAATGTGACACCGAGTTACATGGCATGGTGATGGAAAATCATCTGCACTCCTCCTATGCTGGCCTCTTGCACATCTCCAATTTTCATCAATCCACTGGTAGTCATGTCTTCAATCGACTAGGCTCTAAACTCTAGAATTCAGCCCTTTAATGTCTTGACCTCCTCGTTCTAACATTTCCTTATGTGGCTTTTTGGCCAAGCTTTTGGTCACCATTCTTGATATCTCTATGTAGCTCTGTAGAATTTTGTTTGACAACACTGCTGTGAAGTGCTTTAGGATGTTTTATTAAAGTCATTATATAAATGCAAACGTTACTCAATATTGAAAAATAACACAAGCAGCAGTCGTAGGCCTTAGTCATTGCAAAGGATTGCTAACGTGCATCTCTTTGAAGCTGGGTGTTGGCATTGAGTGATGGACATGTAGACTGCAAAGGTAATCTATATTGAAGTGGAATCTCCAAGACAGTGAAACAAAAAATAATACTGAATAAGATGCTGAAGAGCGACACGTGTTTCCGAAGCTTTTCATATTGCACTCATCAGGACAAGTGCAAGGGTGCCAAATTTCAAATGATCACAACTTATACTACAAGCTCTCAGGGCTCCCAGAATCTTCATCAGAGCATTTGTTCCTTTTGAAAACAGCAAGAGTGTTCTTAAGATTCACTGAAGATCTGTATACCAACTATGAAATCCCAAAATATCTTTTGGTTATAGGATGCATCAACCATTAATCTTCTGTTGACTAACAAGGTAGAGGCGCATGCCATTTTAGTAGCCTAATCTATGCATTTTGTAGAATCATAGGAGGCGGCCACTCAACACATTGTGCCTGTGCTGGCTCTTGAAAAGATCTATCCATTAGGACCACTCCCCTGCAGCTTCTCCATAGCCTTGCAAACATTCCCCTTATTTATTCAGTTCCAGTTTGAAAGTTATTAAATCTGATTCCACCAGCCTTGCAGGCAGCGCATTCCAGATAACAATTCGCTGCTTAAAATTTGTTTCCTCGTTGCCTCTGGTTCTTTTGCCAATCACTTTAAATCCAAGTCCTCTGGTTACCGACCTTGGGTCACTGAAAACAGTTCCTCCTTATTTACTCTTATCAAAACCCTTCAAGATTTTGAATCCCTCTACTGAATTGCCCTTCTGTGCTCTAAGGGGAACTACCGTAGCTTCTCTAATCTCTCCACAAAACTGAAGTCCCTCATTCCCAGTACCATTCTGGTAATTCATTTATGCACCAAGGTCTTGACAGCCTCGCTGAAGTGTCGGGCCCAGAACTGGCCACAATTACATAGGATTACAGATGATATACAAAATGGTCAGAGTTAATCAGAAAATTCTGAAGCTCATGAGAAAACAAATTAATTTCAGGGGCAGGGAGTTACAGACAAGAGCTGAAACAAAAATTCAGGTCCAAAGTAAATTTTAGATGCCCTTTAGAAAGATTAAAGATCTCTTGAAAGATGAACACCACCTCCCTCAAATGGCTTCAGAGTATTAAACTACCATGGCATCCAACATTGTCTTCACAAAAGTTGAATATTTTAAAGATGTAGCTTACTGTGTATGTACAATACTTAATCCAAAACAGAATAGTTTGCATCCCACTTGATGTAACACCTTTGCAACTTTGAAATTCATGGAATGAATACTGTGTTCCAGGTACCCAGATATTTCATGCAAAATCCTCTGGCTCCAAAAGAAAATTATCAGCTCAGAACAGGACAAAAAAAAATGGGAGCAAGAATAGACCACATGGCCCATCGAGCCTGCCCCACCATTCTACACGATCATGGCTGATCTTGGGCTTCAATTCTGCTTTCCCACCCATTCCCCAAGTTCCTTGATTCTCTGAGAAGCCAACAATCCTTCTATCCCAGCCTTAAACAATCAAAAATGGAGCATTCACAACCCTCTGGCATAGAGAAAGTTTTTGCAGAGCTGTAGACGTGAGATTTGAATAAACACTTTTAAGGCTGAAACAACAACTTCCAAAATAGATAGCGGTTATAGTTTCAAAGCACACACTTTCCAAACACACACATTTCTTTTTCATGGTCCAATATTTTTAAGTTTAAACGTTTACATCTGAATTATTTCAAAAATAGTTAAAGCTTTCAGATCAAAATCTACTCCACTTAATTTGAAGTCTGTTAATTTGATTTATTAGATCTATTTTTAAACTAAGATATAGTGTATGTTGTTGAAATGAAACAAGATATATGATTGTTTTCATATCAACAGAAAAGGTATTGCTTTAAATCTAAAGGCTGTACCTATAAATATCCAACATAAGTATGCAAACCTCCATCTGTGGAGAATTAATCCCCTCAAAATTGAACCAAATATGTGGTACACAAGAGGGACAATGTCTATCTCACCCTACAAGAACTCCTCCATTTCTGGTTAATAACAAAATGGGAACTGTTAATATAGTCACAGTATTGGCCATGTTTCCACAGATAAAACATACATAAAGGGAAGTTTCTTTTGCCATGATGGAGTGGACATTAAAATATATTTTTCTAAACCTGTGAAGTGACTCACCTCCATGCTATTCTTTGTAGGGTAAGCTGTTCGTTTAGACAGTAGTGACTTTCTCCGCAGCTGGTATGGGCTGTTTTGTGCACCAGGTCCTGATTCTTCCACAATCATGTCTGCAGGGACATCCTCATCTATGAATAGAGAGAGAAAAAGAATTGGGTTTTTACACAAAGTATGTAGGAGGGTTTTTTTTTTTTATTTCCTTCAAAGGCCTTTGCACCACACAAGATGTCAATCTATTCTACTGTATAATTCACCAAAACAATTCCATCTCCTGAGACAAAGTTCTACAAAAAACTTTTAATGACTGCCCCACAAAAATTTAAATTAGATAAAACTCCAGAATACTGGTAAAGCATTAGTTTGACCCCAAGTGGAGTAGTGTGTTAAGACTTTGGAGAGGGAACAGAAAAGATGGGGGATTAGTTACATGGGAAGGATGAAGCTAGGGTTGTTCGCACTGGAGCGGAGATGACCAAAAGGAAATTTGATAGAGCTGTTTAAAATCATGAAGGGTTTAGATAGAGTAAATAAGGAGAGACTGCTTCCAATGCTGATAGCTCAATAACCAGAGGCCACAAATTTAAGGTGACTAGTCAAAGAACTACAGGGTGCATGAGGAAAACCTCAATATAACAAGTAGTTAGAATTTGGAATGTGCTGCCTGATAGGGCGTGAAAACAGATTCAATGACAGCTTTCAAAAAAGAATTGGATAAACATTTGAATGAGAAAAAAGTTGCAGGGATAAGATAAAAGGGCCAGAGAGTAGGACTAAATCATTCTTCAAAAGGGCTGGCACAGACTCAATAGGCCGAATTCTCTCTTTCTGTGCTGTACTATTCTATGATTTGGTGAATACCATCCTTTCTTACAACCTGCATTGATTCTTGAACAGTAGCCTTCCTTAACATGATGCTTCAAAGGTTCCAGCAGCTGAGTAACTCACTTAACATTCAATCATCTCGATCAGCAGTTATCCTGATTAGACACAATCCCATGCTTTTCAGCTTTTGCAAAGACGCTATGTTGGAAGTCTATTGAGCATACCCACAATTCTTTTGGCGTGTGGGGAGAAAAGCAACCAGGCAGAAGAGATGGCTTCCAATCTCAAGTATTGCTTCAGGGTGGTTAATTTAGGATGCTGTATTTAACAACACAATGTGCATTAACATAGAACCTTTAACATGAAAAGAACAAGTCCCATGGCCCTTTTTGAGACATAATCCAAAAAAAAAAATGCTGTTATATGTGGAAATATTAAGAGGGGTGACCAGCAGCTTGATCTGAAGTAGATTTTTAAAAAAATTCTAGATGGAAAGAAAGATGCAGAAGTGATTCCAGAGGATAGGTGGCATGGTGCACAAAAGGACAGGAAGAGGATTGAAAAATTGAGATTACTGCTTGAAAAAAGCAGCAATGGACGTCTTGATAAGGCTTTTGGATAATGTTGCAAGGTAACAGAGGATAACTGTACGCTCATTCAAGGGGCATTCAAACCAATGATGGTAGCAGAGTAGGTCAATTGTGATGAGTTGGGGTAAGGAGAGGTGAGGATGCGGGGGAAAGTACCTGAAGCAGGAGAGGAGGGTCAAAGGGAAGAAAATCTAGGTGTAAAGTAGACCCTCCTGAAATAATGGTGCAGCATATCATTTTATCATTTCGACCGACTAGAGCAATCTGCAACAAGTATTTATTGTTTACCATTGCCTCCAGACTATCTAGCAGAATATTTGAAAAACAATATAGTGCACTTAATGTAGTGAAACATCTGAAGTACAATCAAAAATTTGACACTGAGCCAGCATTTTTTGGACAGATAAACAAAAGGGTGGATTTTAAAGAGCAACCTAAGTGAGGGGGAAGGAGAAAAATGGAGACAGAGGCTGAGTATTTAGGGTGGAAATTCCAGAGCTTGGGGCCTAGGGGGTAGAAGGCACAGTCACCAACAGTGGAGCAATTAAATTGCACAACAGGCCGAAATTAGGGGAACACAGGCATGAGGGTTGTAGGGCTCAAGGACAATTCTCACAAGGGCGTGCATTTTAAATCTGAGGTATTGTCAGACTGAGAACCAATGTAGGTCAATGAACACTGGGAGGGTAGGGGTTATTTGAATGGGACTTGGTGCAAGTTAGGACACCAGCAGCAAAGCTTTGGATGAGTTCAATCCTCAATTTCTTTGAGGACGGTGGAACATGGGAGGCTGGCCAGGGGACCATTGGAATAGAGACTGATGGTTGTCAAAAACATCAGCCGTGATTCAAAGGCGTCTGGCATGTTAATTTCAGCTGAAAAAGGAATTTGCGTTTCTGGAAACTGACATACAAGAAAATCATGAATAAAACAAAGTTATGAAAAAGCCAAAATTCCAGAAGACTGGATTTTAAAAAAAGCAACTCAACTAAAATTCATTTTATATCAAAGTCAAAATCTCTCTCTCAAATTTGGAACTCTTCCTATTATTCAAAGGTAACACTCCCAAAATATTCACTCGCTGGAAAGTACAACCACTCAGCTCAGATTCGAGGGAGAGACATTTCCAATAAATTACATTCTTTTCTCTTTCCAGCTCTATCTACACAATAATTCTTAGAGTACTTGAGGTCATCAAGCAATCATCTTCTGTAATCACAAAATTTGAAAATGGGCACATCCTTTTTCCAAATGCAGTACCAACTAGTGTGCAAGCTTTTTCTTGGCAATAGGCAAGCTCACTGATGCTCAAACATGGAAATTTTCCAATGAAGATTGCCACTGGGAACAAGGTTGCTATCAAGCAGCATGAAGCAATTTTTCTGCACTCTTGCCAGGGGCATCAAGGCAAAAAAAACTGCAACCGCAATACAGATCTGTGAATTCTTTGGTCAGTGACAAGTATTGTACCAGAGTACTGATCCAGAAAGTCATTTGGAGAATTTAATTTTTGAAAAGTCAGAGAGCAACTTGCATTTATGTAGTGCCTCTAATATAGTAACGCATCCCAAAAATCAAAAAAAGGTCCCTACAAAAGGTAACAATAAAATTCTACAGTCTTCAAATTATAAACAAAGATTATTAAGGGTATGCCTTTATTTTCAGAGGGCAATTAGTCATTAAAATAGTGAGATAAGCTATATTGCAGCTCAGTTAAGTTTTATTATCAAAAAGTTAGAGTGGCAGACAGTCTTGGATTGATTTGCTTGGAATATTAACTATGAGTATGAACATGAATCGCGAAAGAAAATGCAGCATTTACAGATAAAACAAGGGCACACTTGGAAATAGTTTTAGTCCTCACCTTATAGCTCCCCTGCTCCAAGTTATGTTGGTTGCATTACTAGAACATGAGGCCTCAGCAGATGGCTCATATGGAAACAGGAGATTTCTGCTACTGGTAAAGTCAATCTCAACCAGTGCAGCACCAAAGCATGGGTCAGAGCCTAGAGTTCTTGTCGGGTCCAAATTTTCTATTGAATTTTAGATTTTTCTCCTACGTTTGTTGATTTAAAAGAATTGTCATTCTTAAAACTTTTTTTTGCAACATTTACCTTTGAGTAGTAGACATCTTTTACAAGGTAGGACATAAGGTCCCTGGAAGACTTTCAGCATTTTCAGGGCTCCTGTAAAAAACATGCCAATCACAGGGGTGTTTCTTGTCCAGACTAGAGAACAGTCCTCATAGAATTCTACTGCTGATCTCCACTTGATGACCACTAACAAAAAATAAACTCCATACTTCTGTTCAAAGTCACTCAACCTATATTAAACCACTGCAATTCTCTTCCTAAATTCCTCCAGGTTGCTACATTCCTACCAACACCCCCCCCACCCCCCCAATCTCTTGATTTTCAAAGGTCTCCTTGAAATTTACCTCTTTGCTTACACCTTTTGCACCATTTCAAACTCCTCATATCTGCCCAGCTAACTCCCATTGCGTGGAACACTCAAGCATTTTGTTACTTTAAATGTTCTATGCAAGTGAAAGTTAAGCGTTTTTGGGCTTTACAAAAAATATTGATTTAGCTAATTTCCCAAACTTGACATTTCTTCTTTTTGAAATGTAAATGCACTTCCATTGAAGTGTTAGCACCAGCAATGAATTAGTCACTTCATAAGGTCTATGAACAGGATTATTGTTTGACTGATTAAATTGGGGGCATCTTTAAATTCTTATGCAACTGATACGTGTCATTAACTTGTTTACTTATTCTATAACAGTTCAATAGATAAATTCATAGCATTTTGGAGTTTTCTTATAAATTATTACAGCTTTGACGCAGCACTTCTCATATTGTCTCTTAACATCTAAGGTTTTTTTAAGCATGCTGGAGAATCATGGTAACTGATTTCATAGCAAATATATTCACATTCAGCAAAAGCTGCCATTGTACAGCTTCGGCTTGTACCAATTCATCTAGTCTTTCAATTAAACACAGAATTTGAATGTCAATTTAACAAAATCCACAGCCTGTTTTGCAAACTAACCTCATTTGTAAAGTTGTGGGCAATAAACAAACAAATAGAATGCAAAAGGAACCACAGGTATCTTAGCTACCTTCCATAAAATATGTGGCATTTTTACTCAGTTTTGCAAACTTACACACTTAAGGGAAAAAAAATGGAAATAAAATGTAAGAGAATGCACAGGCCAGAAGCAAGGCTGGTTTTCCTAAATGTTCTCTGGCAGTCCCAGAGTATGAGAGGAAGAAAACTCAAGGACACGTTTGCTATGGGATGCTAGTAGGAGTACAAGTGGCCTGATTAGTTTTCCAAACCTAACAACCTATAAACGAGGCCATTTGACCAGCAGTCTCAGGGTCACGTGACAAATTCAATGCCCACTGGTAAATCAGGCCTGTTAAAATCCTGCAGCCTCTAAAAAGCTGGATATAAATACTGGATCCAAATCTTTGATATTTTTGATAACTGATTTAACTGCTACTAGTGTTAAAAATTATTATTGCTAGGTGTTTTGGCTGCAGCTTTAAGAGGAAACATTAGCACAATTCTACCCCCACTTATGTGGCAGACATTTCTCTCCTCCTCCTCACTCAACCCCCACCCCCAAAAAAAGTTTCAAAATCAGAATCAAAAGGTCACCTGAAAGTACAATAAAAATGTACTGGCTGCAGGATAACTACTAACTAGTATTTGAAACCTATTCCTCTCTCCTTAACACACATTGCTCCCAAATGAGCTTACATACAATTGGTAAAATGTTGTCACCATTATTTTTCCATTATAAGGTGAGGAAACATCCAAGAAACAGCACTGGATGTTGTGCGCATGGATTCAAAAAATATTTGATAAGGTGGAGAGGAAATTTCCTAATAAAAAGATGACATCATTAAGGGGAGAATGGCATTATGGCTAGCAAATTGAAACAAAAAATGCTGGAAAACTCAGGTTAATGCAGCATATGTAGATAGATCTGTGACCTTTCATCAGAACTATGGATAGCAGATGATTTAAGGACAGAAAAGACTAGCCGTTTTTGGATATTTTTTCAGAATGGAAGGATAACTAACTCCCTCAGGAGTGCGTTGGAGCCATTACTCTTAAAATAGATATAATTTATTTTTCAAAAATCTGGATTTGGGTAGGGGTATTATCACAATCAGCACATAACACGAAAGATACAGGGCTAACTGAAAAGTATTGTAACTGATTATAGCAGGAAATGCATTAGCTGGGCAGTTAAGAGACCAAATGAAACTTAGAGTGGGTGTGATGTTTTTTTTTGGAAATAAGGCCAAGGAGAGGAAATAAGCACTAAATGGTAAAAAGTTAAAAGGCATAGAAGAATTGGACTAAATGGTTAGTTCTTTCAAAAGGTCACTAAAGTCACAATGTGCTTACTTTTTTGCACTTTTTCATTTTAATCTCTAGGTTGCAGTTGTGATGAATGAAATGTTTGAGATTATTGTTCCATCCTAACATCTGATATTGGTGCATGCAGTAAGGATAACTGGACCGGATGGTCAACAGTGCTTATATTGTTTCCAAAATGTAATTTGACAAGTAATCAACACTTAAGAACATATAATCTTATCATGGCACAACAAAATGTCATCCCTGTTCACCCAGGGCCAGAAGTGGTGCCCTTCCAAACGGTCAGTGCTTAATCCACTTTTGTTCTCTGCATAGTGTATATAGATAACTTGGACTTGGGTATAAGGAGTACAATCATATTATTTGCTAATGATACAAAAGTAGATAGTGTGGCAAAAAATGAGCAGTGTAAGGTTTTAGAAAGGTTGGCTAGCAGAATGGGCAAACAGGAGGAACCTGTAATTCAACAAGGATCATTTCAAGATCAACAACATGCATTTATATAGTGTTTTCCTACTTAATATTATGTCCAAAGGCACTCCACAGAAGAATGAAAGATCATTACTTTGGAAGGGAAAAAACAACAAATGGAACACACAGTTAAGAGAATCACTCAGAACAGAGATCTATGGGTTCAAATTCATAATTACCTGAAAATGCAGGTAGATGTACCTATAAAAAAAGGCCAACAGCATTTTGAACTTAAGCAAAGTGCAGCAGAAAAGTTATCATATTGTTAAACATTAGTCCAGTTTTGTGAAATCTATTATTGCAATAGAGAACATACAGCATAGATTCACTAGGATAGGAAACTACAGCTAGAAAGTCAGACTTGAGATTCCAGGAATAAAATCAGAAAATGCTGGAAAAACTCAGGTCTGGCAAGATCTGTGGAGAATGATTTTCCAGGATTATTTCACTAGGAATCAAGTGCATAACCAAAACTATACCTCCAAATGAGGAGTCAATTACAAGAAGTAATTAATTTAAATTTGTCAGTAAGAGTGAGAGAGATGGGTTCAGGAAAATTTTCCTTACAAAAGACTGAAGCATGAAATGCTTTGCCACAGCAAGTAGCTGAGGCAGAGACAACTATCTATTAATGAAAGATTGGATAAATATTTGAAGCAGAGCTAAGTATGACAGGCCAGTGGGATTAGTTTCGATTACCACAGAAGGACTGTCACAAACCTGGGCCAAACAGTCTCTTCTGTGCTGTAAATATTTATGGTTCTTTAGGTGGAAATCAGGGACAAACACTGCTGAGAGCTTCAAACAACTGCAGCTGTAGAGCCCTAAAGTACTAAGAAAGCTTTGGTCTTCCACCCAATAATGCTGGAATCTCCTGGAAAGTTTCAGCTAACTATAGCTCAGGTATGGCGTTCAGCCATTTTTTATACAACTGTGCCAGCATAAAACTGAAACATTGCAACATGCAAATTCCCTCAATCATTTGTTTTGCTCTTGAAATACATCCACTGAAACATTCTACTGCAAACTTAAATAGTTTACCATCCATGCAAAGCATCAGCATGGCTGAGTTAGCTAGATTAATGTGAACATACTAGCATAGATTTACACCCAAAAATGTATATATATATAGTTTACTGCCTCTGATCCTCACGCAGAATTCTACAATTTGAACGCCGTATTCTTTGCAATTTCTTTTTAATTTTTCTTACTGAAACCTTCACTATACTTAACCAAAGCGCTGTCTGTCGCAGTGCACCTGAGGTGGTTTGGACCTGGCCTTCTCCCCACACCTTCAGGACTAAGCCGCGAGAATGACCTTCCAAATGCGCAGAGAATATTTTTGAGCAGCAGCTGTGGAAAGGGCTTCAAGAGTGAGGCACCAAGGCGGAAGATTGCAACCTACTCAATAACACCCCTACTGAGGTGACACTGCATTTACCTTTGGCTTACTGCAGTAGTTTGTGCCCTCATGAATACCACATGAAATTTCATTACATCATATCAGCACAATTGGTGCAGAAGCTGGCGTAATTTCTGAGCAATCTAGCTAATTCAGGGCTAAAAAATGACATTTCTACATTCAGGCCACACAAGACACTGGTATTCTCAAAACTTGAGCACTTCTGTGCACAAGCAGTCAAGTAAAGCAAAGATAACATTTGTCTAACTAATTTTTGTACTTAAATAATACTTTTAGTGTTGCACGATAAGTTCTGTACTACAATGTAACATCAACGCTGACAAATAAGTGGACCACCTGTTTTATCCATGGGCCATTCGTGAAGCCTAAAGTTACAAGATAGGAGCTTTCTTAATGTGCTGTCTTATTGAGTACAGGAAGGTATTATGGCACAGAATCCTTATAAAAATTCCCAGGGACACTCAACACCAAATGTACAAAAGTTAGCTATACAAACATTTTTGTTTTACCCACTCAACTGCTATCCACCTAGTCTTTCCCCTTCTTGGTCGGAGATCTTCCTTTCCTCCACGTTGACTAACCACAGATATCTTGCTTAATTATCCTAATTATCTTTGATAGTTCTTTGTGCCTTAATCAAATTTTTTTTTAAAAATGCATATTGTTATAAATACGGCTCTGGACACAATTCTAATTTCCAATGGCACAACAGTCATTCGATGTCAGGGAGTGGAAGCATGAAAAGACACACATAGGGTGTAACTATGGAGAAATCAGAAGTGCAAAAATACAAAAGTGGAGAATTTTGCCAACTAATTTGATACACAATCATGTCACCAGGGAACTAGAGTTAAAACTTTAAATCACTGCCTTTCTCTGTTGCTCACTGGGCAATGACTCATATGAACATTGAAAAAGGTATAGGACGTATAGTCCCTACAGCCTATTCTGTCATTCAATGAGATCATGGCTGATCTGTGACCTAGCTCCACATACCTGCCTTTGTTGCTTATCCCTTAACGTCGCTGGTTAATAAAATTTTAAATCTGAGATGAATTTAAGAATGAGCTAGCATCAATTGTTGTTGCAGTCAACTATCATTGTAGAAGAGTTCCAAGCTTCAATTGCCCTTTTTGTGCAGATGTGACTCCTAATTTCACTTCTAAAACATCCAGATTAATTTTTTAGACTACGGTCCTTTAGTTCTACACTCTCCAACCAGCACAAGTAGGGTAGATGGAGATAAACTCTTTTCTCATTAATGTCCCAAAAACTTTGATCAAACCACCCTTTAACCTTCTAAAGTCCAGGAAATATAATGCTCAGCCTCTTATTTCCTTGGTCTGCACCACCCTTGCCCACCCATCGTGCTGCGTCCAAACACCAGCCATCATCTTATGGCGCACCAGCTTGATTTTTTTTAAAACACATATATACACTTCAACCAAAACCTGTGCAAATAGAAACCCCAGCTCTGATTCACTACAATTGGACAGCATCCCTTGAGAGACAAGGAAACTTGGCCACTGTTTGTCCCAGCTCCAAAATCTGATTTGATGATTATCAGGGCAATCTTTTTCTCCTACACATATTGGTTATTTTCGACAGAACCTTTGAAACCTTCCAGCCGAACTCCGGTTAAGGATGCCTGCTGTGGAGAAGAGCGCCAATTTTCCTTGCATGTCAAATTTCTACCAGCAAGTATTTGCCTACAACAGAGGATCAACCACAGCAAACAACCATACAGAAGAGCCCCTTTCTGCAAGAAACGACATACATAAACTGTGATGCAGGCTGCATCCACACCCCCACCCATATTTAAAACATGGACAAAACAAGAGCAGTCCTATCTGCCGAGAAGACTAGCTGCCATACATACATGTACACTGACACCTATTGGTATAAATCTGCTACATTTCTGAAAGGGAAATAAAGAAATCTGTTATACCAATTAAAAAGTATTAAACCAGCAATTAAAGGGTACAGTTGTGTACTGGTTATACTACTGGGCTACTAATTCAGAAGTCTGAAATAATCAGAGAAATCCCACCATGGTAGTTTGAGAATTTGAATTCAGTTGTTGAAATCTGTGAATAACCTGGCATCAGTAACAGTGATCATAAGCAGCCAAATGGCTGTAAAAAAACAAGTTCACTAATGTTTTGGCCTATGTAATACAGTCTCATGACAATGTGGTTAATTCTTCGCTACCTTCAGAAGTGGTGCAGAAAGCCACTAAGTTGCATCAAACCATTAAAGATAAACAAGATTGGATTGCAGCAGTTCAAAAAGGCAACCCCCCAGTATATTCTCAAGGCTGGCTTTACTGGTGAACAAATTTAAAAAGTGGTGTGGTTCTCAAATAATTCGAGTTGAAATTGATCTTGAAACTGATAAATAAATGTTTACATTTCACGCTAAGTTTTGCTTTGCACATTAGGGCAACAAAGCCATGGAGAACTAAGAATTTACAAAGCAAACGTAAGCATAACCTCAGTCAACTACTAATGAGGACCACAGTTTGGGGGTGAGGGGGTAACAGACGCTAATCATAAGGTTCCACCTGGAGCAAAAAAAAAAAGCCAGCTCCAAATGGCCTCAAACACACCTTGTCTTGCAAAATCTACACAAATTCCAGCTATCAGTGAGACAATGCAAGGGCTCCACTCAGCCTGGACACACTGCTGCCTGTATCTTCAGCCCCTCTGAATGGAGGCCCTAAAGGGTGCTAGAGTGATGAATTTTTTCATCATTTCCCCCCTCCCCCACTTTGCCATATGCATACTTGGCCTGTTGCCTGGTAGCAAAGCACTGTCTATAATGAGCAGGCTAAGACGGATTCTCCCAGCTTGCAGTAAATCAAAATGCATGCATGAGCTCTGCTGTAGCCTGGCATCCACCCACTAGGAATGAACAGACAAAAACGCTCTGGATCGAGTCGTCAGTCACAGGCTGTTCCATCTAAACTGGCAAGTTGTTAAAACATCTGCACTCCTTTCCTGTATCTTCACATGTCAAACCCAAGAGTTGTCCACATAATGAACAGGAATTTAGCAAATCCCTACTAAAACACCCTGATGCCCGCACCAAAATAACACAATGATACCACCATCTTCTGCCAGGGCCATAAGCAACTGCAAAATGGTTTCATTCATGCTTATGTACTTCCCAACTGTACCTGACCTATACAGACAACTTTCTGCATGCTTCCAGGAATGATATTGCATTATTTAAATTTTGCAGTAAATCTTACATTATATTGGTTTAAAAAAATGTGGGCTGTATATGGCTGCTAAATTCAATTTGGCCTCTACAATTGTTCAGAGGGAACATTTCAACATCTAAAGATTACACTAAATGCACAGGAAACACTAGTGTCCAGAACATCTGCAATTGCCAGGAAAAGATTCGCAAACTGATTATCAAACTTCTTGCGTTAAGTCTGTCAAAACATTTAATGACACAGTCCTTTACCGAGGTTAGGCTTTTACAGCATTGAGTCCTTTCAGAGCAAAAATGTTTCCATGCACTAAACACAGCCCAATGAACAGGATAAGTCATATTGGCAGAACACAGGCACAGAAAAGAAAAAAAGAATTATAATCATAATCTAATCTAAGAAAAATGGTCAGAATATTAATTTGTGCAAAATGGCATTTCAACAACATAAAGATTAACATATTACATGCATAACTGAAGTGACCACTAATCGCAGTTCAGCCCAGCTTTTAATTAGTTCATCCCCAGATAAACTAACAGATGCAATACATTTAGGTCCAAACCACACGATGTTTTAGTGCAAACAATTCCTCCAGGAAATTATGGCAACTAAATTTCTTGTGCCTACTAAATGAACACATTCTCTTTGACAACACCCTCTCCACTGCAATTTAACTGAAAATGCACATTTTACAGAGTCCCTAAAATGTCACCTATGCTTAAACTGTGCTATTTCTGAAAGATCGTGTAAAAATAAATGTGTAATGGATCTCAACAGCTGTTGAGCCGCAGGAAGTTTAATTTGCAGCTTTGAAACCACAATATATTTCAAAGCTGTTAGCTGAATGTTTCACAAAGTAGAGTTATGAAAGAAATAACACTATGCAAACAAAGGTCCTACAAGAAATTTCACTTAAACAACTCATCAGATCCTCAGGGCATCCCAAAGTGCACTGCAACCAATTTTTGAAGCCCAGTCAATTACATTGGCCAACAGGACAACAAAATTGCACACAAGGTCCTACAAATAGCTAATTAAACAAAGCCTAGTTAACCCAGTCCTGCTTTTGTTGCCACTGGTCGAAGGATGACTGTTAACCAGAAAGACTTGGAGAACTCCCTGCTGCTCTTCAAATAATGTCATGAGATCCTTGATGCCCACCTGATGCGATCTCTGCCTAACATCTCACATAAAAAACACCACCACAAAAAAATTACAGCCCTCATTTAGTACTGCACTTAAATGCCAGCCTAACCAATGTGCTTAAGGCCCGAGTTCACAATCTTGACTCAAGTCAGGCCCACTACCTTGACTCACGAGTGAGGCTAACATTAGAAACTATACAAATGCCAAGAAAATTATGTTACAGCAACCAAGTTCACCTTTCATAGTGACAAAAATAGCAACCACAATATTGAAATACATTATTGCAAATGAACTAGGGGCTGATTGCAGTACACTATACTCTGGACGCTAAAAATATAAAGATTTTAAAATGCAAGCAAAGCCATAGCAAAGAGCTTCACAAACCAGATGGCCCCAAGTTAAACAGCCAGTCTGTGCTAATTTAGAAGGTCTCAAACATGGAATCAGTTGGCCTCAGCATCCCAGGGCTGATGGAAGCATCTAGAAATTCCAGATGACCATCCAGTAACTCCTAGTTGAAACTGCATACCTGTGAATGTCAGGCAAGAGCAGGAACCAGCTGATTATATTGTTCTCCAGTTTAATTGCCTGCCAACACACACGTTATGCAAAGAACGGTCAAAAGAAATCTCTGGGCCATCAGTACCCGTGTAATTATGTATGGTAGCCATGAGATTATGTTAGTGAGTTCCGAAAGGTTCAGAGTTCAATTTTCACCAGGACAAATTGCGGAACCGAACTCAAAAAATCTAGTAATTCAAGGGCTAGCAACAGGAAATAAACATAATAAAATTTTTAGAAGACATGCATTGATATAGCATCGTTCATGGCCAGACATTTCAAAGCACTTTACCGTCAAATAAGTTTTTTTTTAAGTACTTTTGAATGAAAATTGCGAACTCTCCTAAAAATCCAACTTATTCACTAATGTCCTCCAGGGAACAGAACCTGTTGTTAGTGCTCAGTCTGGCTTACATACAACACAAGTCGCACACATTGGTGGTTGATCCTTAATTTCCGCAGGGAATAGGAAATACTGCACTTACCAGCGATGACCACATGCCAAGCAGAGAGGGCGAGAAAAGAGGAGAAATTCAAAATATAAAAAAATACACAAGCCAATTTATAGCACTTCACTTGTGGCCTTCAGCAGACTTATTGCTTAATATGCCTTGTTCATGCCTAACCTCATTGTGGTATATTGACAAGCAGAAATTTAGAGTTACTCTTTTTCCTGCTTTCTGGCAAGGGAATGCTATTAAGAAACAAGGCAGCGATTGCATTCAGAAGGTGAAAAAGATCTTGAAATAGTCATCTATTATAGCATTAAAAGTTTAACTTTTTTAACTGTAGGAAAGTGTTAGGCCTTTACTTGACACCAGACCACTGGTCACATATAAAGACACCACTATTCCTGGCCAGCAAGATGATTGAGTAATTCCCCGCCAATCACTGCTAAGTAACTGGAAATGATTTTACTCATACTTTGTATGTAAATACACTCGTACATTTTTGCTACAGAAATCATCTTTTTATTAGGAGATGTTCCAGCGGTTCAAATAGGCTTTTGGGCTGTTTGCTCGTGAGCTTTTTATATAGATTGCTGCCGAAATAGACTTTGCTTGCCCTACAAATAGACTGTTCACTGAAAGTCCTGCAGTAAGTCTCGCTCTGTATTCAACTCACTGGCTAACAAAGTGATGTCAAAACATATACTCTGACCACAATTAAAATTGAGTGGATTGTGAGGCAGAACACACTTGTTTGTCCTTGTGATTTATCCAAGGTGCATAACACAGAATCAGAGCTGCCTTTGAGAAGAGATCTTTTCCCTCGACAAATTGTTACACAGCCTTGCTCTAGATTGAATCATTCCCATTTGTCAAAGGAAATCTCAAAATCAACACAGCCAACAGATGGATTTTTCTGAAACAAGTGCTACAGTTGGATGTTGCACAATTCTATTCTTGGGGAGTGCTAAAGCTCCAAGTTAGTAAACTGTCCACTGTAATGGCCCAGATTTTGCTGTAGAAGGGAATATAAACTGGGCCAGTTAGGCTTCTTTCCTCATCCTTCAGCTTGAAATTTTTGCCTTGTAAATATCCGGAAGAAAAACGGATAACAGTATGGCAAAAGCAATGGGACATCTGGGACCTTGGCAAATGAGACCAACAGTCTATCTCCTTAACAGATGAGATTTAAGGATGGAAAAAAGGGGGGGGGAAATGACAGATGGAAACAGGATCAACTGGAATCAAATCACAAATACAGAAAGTGAAATAAGAGAGAAGATTGGAGGAGAAAAGAAAAAAGAAACAAAGAACAAAAGGTAAAATTTTAAATATTCTCAATATCAATTTACTACCTGTATGAATGAAACGTCACAATTTCAAATGTTTCCTTTCTGGGTTGGAGGAGTTGAGTGACATTTCAGAACCAAATCTCACTAAAGGTTAATATGTACTAACCCTACCCCTCTGCATATAGTTAAACTAGCAATTAATGTGCAAAAATAGAAATTCTTTGAAACATATGGGAAGTTGAGGCCAGGCTGCCATTTTCATAAGACTAATAGCAGACTGTGCAAATCTTCCGGCAACTGGTGGAATTCACAATTCACAGGTGTTTCTTTTATTCACAGAATGCGGGTGTCACCAGGTGTTGAGTCACCATCCTGAACTGCTGCGGTGTACTGACAAGAGTTACAGGTTTTTGAACGTACCAATATATGAGCAGCAGTGTATTTCTAAGTCAGGATGGTGTCCGACTTGAAGGGAAAGTTGGAGGTGGCGTTCCCGTGTGCCTGCTGCCCCTGTCCTTCTAGATGGAGATGGCTTTGGAAGGTGCTGTTGAAGAAACCTTGTCAAGTTACTGCAGTGCATCTTCAAGATGGTTTGCATTGCAGACAGTGTGCCAGAGAGGAGCAAGTAAGTGCTTAGTGGAGGTGGGTGGAGTGTCAACCAAGCAGGCTGCTTTGTCCTGGATGGTGTCAAACTTACAGTGTCATCCAAGTCGAATGTACTCCATTACATTGCAAACTTGTACCTTGCAGATGGTGGACAGACTCTGGGAGATATGAGATGAGTCAACCACAGCAGAATACCAGCCTCTGATCTGATCTGCTCATGTAGCCAAAGTATTTATATGACTGGTCCAGTTGACATTTTTTGGACAATGGTAATCCCAGGACATTGACAATGGAGACTGCAGCAATATAATGCTGTTGAATGTCATGGGGAGATCGTTAGATTCTCTCATTAGAGATAGTTATTGTCTGGCATTTGTGTGACTTGAATGTTACTTGCCACTTATCAGCTCAAGCCTAAATCCTGCCCAGATCTTGCTGCCTGCAAGTAGGAACTGCTTCATTATCTGAGTTGCTAATGGTACAGAACACTGAACAATCAGCAGCAAGTATCTACACTTCTGACTTTATGATGGAGGGAAGGTCATTGATGAAGCAGCTGAAAATGGTTGGGCCAACAACACTGCCCTGAGGAACTCCTGCAGCAAAGTCCTGGGGTTGAAATGATAAGCGCCCAACAACCATCTTTCTTTTGCTAGATATAAGTCCAGCCCGTGGAGGAACAGTCCCACCTCCCCATCACCCTGATTCCAACTGACTTCAATTTTACTAGGGCTCCTTAATACAGCCTGAGGTGGTCACTCTCACTTCACCTCAGAATTCAGTTCTTTTGTCCATGTTTGAAGCAAGGTTATAATGAGGTCTGGAGCCAAGCAGTTCTAAAGATAAGTTTCTGGCAAGAAAGAATTGTGACCAAAATTTACAATGTGCCTGATCAAGAAAACTGATTTATGTTGTCTCATTTCTTCACGTGACGCTAAAATCCTTCTGATAATCAGAAACTCATCAGCTATTACAAAACTCTCAGGAACCTTGGTTCTAAAATGATAATTCGCTATTAATGACTGAAGTGTGACAAACTAATTAAATTCTCGTACATCCACAGGCTGACTAATTGATGGAGTCTTAAAATCTGTTTGATAAAACTAAATACATCACTTCTAAGCCCCCAACAATCCCATTGAACATTTGTTACTAAAAACTTTATGATATTAAGTGTTTCCAAAAATGGAAAGACTTCCACAAGAGCACAAAATTTATAACTTAATCACAGGTGCAAACTATTGGTAGGTCTTTTCCTTAAACAGCAATCTCTATATAAACTTCATATATATGTATATTATGGTTTGCAAATGAAGCATAAAATACTAATCGCTCTATTCAAAGTCAAATTACTTTATTTTTTGCTGAAAATAATTCAAGATGATATGACCTTCTACAAATTCTGCATATATCGAGGTTCAAAAAATGCCACTACAGCATAGGAGCTGACAAATACTTCTTTAGCTTTAAGCATGTAAAGTCCATATGGTAAACTAAAATTTGTAAGAATATACAGAAAATGTTTAAGTTACATTTACAAGGAAATGTGCCTCTCCACAATTAGAATTCAAAGTAAACCCCAAGATTAAAGTATGTCAATTTCCACAGAACTAAGAATGGGATTGGGCAGAGGTGGAGAGGGTTGCCTCTTGCCTCAGCTCAAACATATCTCTTGCAAGATCAATGAAGCAGAATGTCAGACATGGTATAAATTGCCCAGAGACCACTACAACAAATCAAGGTTGTTTATAGGTTAACTTAGTCAAGAAACATATTTAAGAAATTTTTCTTCCCTTCCTTCCACTTTCCTGTCCCATAGAAAAAATAAAATCACAACTATTGCAATAGACTGACGTAAACTTACTATCAAGAGAGTGCCTCAGAAAAAACATTCAAATAACTGCCTGCATGCCAAAAATCAAAAAACGCATTTTGAGAATTCTCCGATACAGTTGACTCTCTCCTAACTTTGTCAACTACAAATTTAGAAATACAACTCTATTCCTTCATTTAAGCCATGAATAAATATAGTAAAAAAACTGTGTCCCCAGCACAGTTCCCTGCCAAACACTACGAGTCACATGCCTGGTATCCTTACTCACTCCTAACTCACTACCAATTACCAACTCATGTCTCCATTTGTAATTTTCACACTCAGCAATCTGCTTAGCCTACTAGTCTTTCAGAAAGCTGCAAAACTGCGCAACATTTTTTTGTACACTGAAGAACAGCTGAGCCTTGCATCTGACAAATGCCAATTAGATGAGGAGATTGCCGAGTACGGGAAGTCTACAAACAGCAACCCTTGATACACCAGCAGAAACGTTTAGCCACCATTTCAGTCAGCCTCAAGGCTCAGCTGTTCTACCTACAGGCAAATAAGAGCTCACTCTCCCAACTCACCACATGCCACCCAAAGCCAATCTTCACACCTTAGTACCATTTCACTTATTGCTGCCAGTCATCTTCCCACCTAATCATCTGCAGAATTTGGCAATTGGTTAAAGCAGGCTGTTGGTCTTCAGAAATCTGCTCTCAGTCAATTGCCACTATTAAGTGTGCTTACCATTTATTCCTTTAGTAACTTTAATCATTTTGTTTTCTCATTTTAAAGTTTACATTATCTCAATATAAAGGATGGGCTTGACCTAATGAAAACATGGCTGAGGAGGCACCCATATCTCAATTGTAATATTCGGGGTACTTTACCCATCTAGTCAGAGGAGATTTTCTACTCCACTGGGCATGGATTATGTATCTCTGATTTCCCACCATTTTACATGCTATTTATCAGTTTTAATTTCCATTCTTATTACACAAAATCTTCCACTCCTAAATTCATTAATCCTAAGTGTAATCTGGCATTAAATACTCTTGGAAAGTGATAAAGACCGGATTCTTGGATGTTTAATCTCGACAGTGCTTTTGTTTTATACATTACAAGCTGCCAATTACAGTTCAAAACCAATCACATCTTTCTTTTGAATACACATTTTACAATACTTCAGTTTCGTGTCACCCAGCAAATTTGAAATTGTGCCCTGTACACCCACCCAAGTCATTGATTTATATCAAATAAAGCAGGGGTCCCAACACCGACTCCTGGGAAACTCAACATTATATCTTCCTTCAGTCGAAAACAACCATTCACCAGTTTCCTTTATGATGGCCCACTTGCTTTGGAAAAGTTGTACTTTGCCAAAAGCCTGTTTTTGTGCAATGTCCGTTTAAGACCAGTGGGTTGAGAAGTATCCTAAAAGAGGGTCAATTAGTTTCCTGATTCAGACATTATTAGATTTTAAGAAATGCCCATGTGACCAAAGGTTGCCATGGGGATGAACAGCTATGAAGAAAACTAACTGCAATGGGGTTGGGTCAGCCAGTGTTTTCTGTTTGACAGTTCAAAACACACAATTGCGTATGGAGGAAACAAGCAAGGTTCTCTTCGAATGGAAGAATTTTCTGTTTGACAATCTTCCAACAGATCCTGGTGTTAAAGCAGGTCTCTGAGAATAGAGCAGAGACTGTGCTACAGTGTGCGTAATACAGTTGGAAAGAGCAAACAGGAAGGGCAATGGATTGTGGAGTGGACAAGACCAATTGCTGCTGTTGCCAAGACCCACCAAAACGTTGGTGGGGGAGGAAATCAGAATGGAAGTCTGAGCATTGTGTTCCTTCAGGACTGTTGTAACCCAAACAGAAGAGGGTTCTTAGAATTGAACCATGTTGGTAATAATCATAGCCGGGACTTCAGATGGATGCTGGTGAATGCGGCACAAGGGCCAAAACGGTTGAGTTGGAAGTGAAAGATCTTACATAGTGGAGGCCAAGTTAGATAGATGGTGAAATTGCACGTGATACCACTTGTGTGGGAAGTAATGAGTGTTTATAACTACACAAGGCTTTGCTCTAAGTGAAATTTACCTTTTTATTTGAAATATCCTTCACCTTAATGCTGAATTATGTTGACTTTAGTTGGTTGTTACAGTAAAAGTTTTAAAAAGTGAAATCTTGTCCAGCAGTTTTCTTTACATTGGCTTTGTGAGGATTCTTATCTTTTCAAAAAGTTGCTCATCTCCGTGGGGATTGTAATACATGTCACTTAGCCTATTACATAACCATGCTGCGACTACTGTTTTTATTCCATGAGCCCATACTTTGTTGGCAAGCCTGTTACATGGCACTTTATCAAATACCTTTTAAAAATCTATGGATCCCACATCAACTGCATTACCCTCATAGACGCTATAAGAACTTAAGTTAAACATTTGTCCTCAACAAATCCATAAGTAAAAACAAAATACTGCAGATGCTGGAAATCTGAACGAAAAGCAAAAATTGCTGGAAAAACTTAGGTCTTGAATCATCTGTGGTGAGAAAAACAGTCATATGAAAAGTCATATTAGACTCAAAACTTTAACTGTTTCTCTCTCCACAGATGCTGCCAGACCCGAGTTTTTCCAGCATTTTCTGTTTTCCTTAATTAATCCACATTTGTTCAGTTGACTGTTAATTTTGCCCCGCATTATCAATTCTAAAAGCTTTCCCACCACCGAGGTTAAACTGATTGGTCTGTAATTGTAGACCTATAGCTGCTAGCTTTAGTCTTACACACCCCTTCTCCCACTGGAATTGTAATACATGTCACCCAGCCTATTATGTACACGTACAGTATTTTGAACAAGGGTGGAACATTTGCAATTCTCTAATCCTCTGGCACCACCCCTGTAAATCTTCCAATCCTCCATAGATAATGGCCAGTGCCTCAGCAATTTCCACCAATGTTTCCCTCAGTATCCTTGGTCCACCTCATCCTGTCTTGATTAATTAACTTTACTGCTAGCCTATCGAACAGGGCTATCAATTTTTCACCCATCCAGTGTTTCGACTATTTTTTGCTTCACTTCCGCAAAAACTGTATTTATACAGCACTTTTCATAACCTAACATGCTTTGGAGCCAATGAAATACTTCTGTAGTTTAGTACATGTTGTAACATAAGGAACACAGCAGCCAATGTGCACTCAGCAAACTATGACAAATAGCAATATGATAATAACCAGATAATCTGTTGTTTGGTGATGTTGATTGCAGGATGAATAATGGCCAGGAAATCTTGGATTACGGATTACTCCCTTCCTCTTTAAAATAGTGCCATGGGATCTTTTCCACCCACCTAAGCAAGAAGCTGAGGGCTTCAGTTTAACATCCCATCTGAAAGATGGCACCAACTGTACAGCATTCCCTCAGCACTGCACTGGAATGCCAGTCTAGATTTCTGTGCTCACCTCTGCGAAGTAACATCCAGAAGATAAAAGTTTAAATGTGTAATGGAATAAAGACAGGGCAACCATAAGTGACGCACATCCTACATAAATTATTGGAATTGCATTGTTCGAAGGGTCTGTAAGGTTTCAATGAAAATCACCTGTGTTACTCATTATACAGCCACAAAAATAACGAGTGCTAGAAATGTGGTATGATTGGCCCCTTAAAGATTAATATCCAGATGACTAAATATTGGAAGTGTCTAAATAATAGAAATATATGTAATGCTCATAAATGTAACCACCTCAGCTGTGCCAAATATGGGAAATATGACAAGCAGTAAATCATGAAAAGTAAACATATTTTACAGTAATGCGTACAAATCTAAGTTTCAACAAAAAAGTGCTAGGTATCTGTGTATAAGGTTACATACTTGTTTGTACAAAATGCACGAGCAGGGAATTTTAATGATTGAAATACAATTTCTGTAATCTCTCAGAAAAATCAACCCATTTAGTGCCAAGATACTCCAAGTTCTCATTAGAGATTCAGACGTCTTTTGCACTGCTAAACATCAGCTGAAAAATCTAGGATAATTTAGTCCAGTTTCGTCAAAGATGTAACCCAAGCCAAATAGTTTCTTGATATACCAAAAAGAATGACTGAATTCAATCAGAGTTGGTCAGACAATAATCACAAGGTAATTAGAGATGAGAAATGCCCTTTGGCCCATTTAGTCTATCCATCCAGAAGGACCCTAAATGTATCATTGCAGCATCCAACTGTAAATATGATTCCAAAGTTTTTGTCGCCATTACTCAATCTGGAATTCATTCCACACATTGATCAATGTGCCTGTGAAGAAAAAAAATTCTGATACTGGTTCGATTTTTTTTCTCTATGTGGAAACTGAGAATAGGTACAAAATTTAAATTTGAATAAGATTATTGGGTTTTATTATTATTAGAACATTAGAATTACAATCTAATCAAGCAGAGTCAGAATGGCTTCACGAAGGGGAAATCATGCCTGACAAATTTATTAGAATTCTTTGAGGGGGTAATAAGCAGATAGATAATGGGGGACCCATGGATGTAATATATTTGGATTTCCAAAAGGCATTCGATAAGGTATAGCAGATAAGGCTACTTAATAAGATAAGAGCCCATGGCGTTGGGGGTAGTTTATTAGCATGGATAGAGGGTTGGCTAACTAACAGAAGAGAGTTGGGAAGAGGGGGCATTTTCAGGATGGCAACCTGTAGCTAGTGGAGTACCACAGGGATGAGTGCTGGGGCCTCGATTATTTACTATATATATTAATGGCTTACAAGAAGGAAATGAATGTACTACCACCAAATTTGCGGATGACACATAAATAGGTGGGAAGGCAAGTGGCGAGGATGATGCAATGGGTCTATAGAGGGATATAGATAAGTTAAGTGAGTGGGCAAAAAAGTGGCAGATGGAATATAACATGGGAAAATGTGAGGTTATGCACTTTGGCAAGAATAGAGGAGCTGAATATTAAATGGAGAAAGACTGCAGAAGGCTGCAGCACAGAGGGATTTGGGAGTCCTTGTGCATGAATCCCAAAAAGCTAACATACAAGTTCAACAGGTAATAGGGAAGACAAGTGGAATGTTGGCCTTTATTTCAAAGGGAATGGAGTATGAAAATAGGAAAGTCTTGCCAAAACTATACAAGGCACTAGTTAGACCACACCTAGATTACTGTGAACAGTTTTGGTCCCTTATCCAAGGAAAGATACATGACATTGGAAGCAGTGCAGAGAAGGTACATTAAGTTGATTCCAGGTATGGAGGGATTTTATGAGGAGGGGTTGAGTAGGTTGGGCCCGTACTCACTGGAGTTTAGAAAAATGAGAGGTGACCTTATTGAAACATACAAAGTTCTTGGAGGAGTTGGTAGGGTAAATGCTGAGAGGTTGTTTCCCCTTGTGGAGGAGTCTTGGACCAGAGAGCATAATCTCAGAGTAAGGAGTCGCCCACTTAAAACAGAGATGAGGAGGAATTTCTTCTCTCAGAGGATAGTGAATCTGTGAAATTCTTTACCGCAGCGGGCTGTAGAGGCTGGGTCGTTAAGTATATTCCAGGTGGAGATAGACAGATTTTTAATCAGTAAAGGAATTAATGGTTATGGGGAGAAGGCAGAAAAGTGGAGTTGATGATTATCAGATTAGCCATGATCTCACTAAATGGCAGAGCAGACTCGATGGGCCCAATGGCCTACTTCTGCTCCTATGTCTTATGGTCTTTTAGATATGGGTTCAAATATATCTCAGAATGAGTACTCAGGAATTAAGTAATGCAGACAAGTTCTAAATGGAGATAAGATAAAACAAATCAAGCGTCTTGGATGTCGAGTGAGACAAAACAAATGATCAGTCTGAACTTGTTTCGCTCATTTCCCCAAGAGATGTTTTCATTAAATACCATTGTGTAGATATGTGCAAAACTAACTCTGCATTTCTCATGGTAGAGTGGTTACGGCTATGTCCAAGCTGTAAACTATTTCACCGAGTTTGTGGGTCCTCTAGTCAGATGTGGGATCAGCATGGGTGTTCACAGAACTGGCAGTCCATACATCACTGTTGGTACTTCGGGAAACTGATGCAACTGCGCCATCTCAAGCCTTCCTCTGGGCATATCTGATATTGCAAATTTGATACAGATCACCTTGAAAAATGCTGAACCAAATTTCAGTACTTGCCGCCACATAAGCCAGTCAACTGCAGCATTTTCCCAAGAGAGGTGGCCTGTAATGCAGAAGTTTGTAAGGTCCTTTTTTAAGGGTGTCCTTATATTGTTTATACTGACTACGTTGATGTCATTTGCTTTGAGACAGTTTTCCATAGAAGACTTGCTTGGAGATTCTGTAGTTATCCATGTGGGAGCCTGCCCACCCAACTTGAATTTTCTGGAGAGTGTTCTCCATGCTGTTGATCCCATCATGATGGGAAGACCTTGCTGCTTGTGACTTTCTCCTGCTACCAAATTCTCATGATGGACCTCATGTGTCTTTGGTGGAATTGTTCAAGCTTTGATGTGATACAGATCAAGGATTCTGTGCCATAGAGCAGGGTGCTAAAGACAATGACCTAGAAGAGTTTGATTTTAGGTTTGCCTTCTGGATACTTGCATGGATATCTTCAATTGTGACAACCTAGAAAGATCACCAATGTACGAGAATTTTTCTACTGCCTTGAGACTGCTGCCACCAACGGTTATGTCGAGCTGAAACATATAACTCTGGTCTTAGGAGAATTGTATGAGACATTCGCTTCAGGCTTTTCCACTACAGAAACTATACACATGGAGGACAGTGAGGTTCAGAAATTGAAATCTGAACAGTTTTAAAAACTGAGCCTGCAACTTCTTGTGAATAGCAATGAAAACTCCTTTTCCAGATGAAACTTTGGACTATAATTATTGTAAGAGAACTTTCTGAAGACACTGCAAAAAGTAATATTTTACATCTTAAAAACTGAACTGAGATTCCTGGACATGAAATTCAGCAGTTTGCTGTTTTCAAGATGGACTTGTGAATTTCACTGGACAATGAGGGAAAGAGTATTGTATTTTGTGCGTATGTTCCTGGTGAAGTGTTACGAATATCAGGTTCATAATTCATATGTTTTAGAATATAAAACTTATTTTTTAGGACTTTAAGTGTTAACCCCAGAAAAACAGGGCATCTGATTGTGAAGCTGATAAGCAACCCTGAAGTAAATGCAATTCAAAAGAGTGGAGTTAATTACAGTAAAAAAAAAACTTGTTTGTCTTACAGGGTCAGAGTTGATAGCGCAAAACGATGATTTCCAGTAAAAAGCAACTTGCTTCCAGTTCCAGATCAAATGCCCAAGCTGCTGGAGAAATAAACAATAGTAAAGAGTCAACAAGAAGTTCACTATAGGGGGAGAGTAGATTCCTTGGTGTGGTTTAGTTTCAGGCAGTTTAGTTTAAAACAAGCTGGATGCAGGGAGCATCTCTTGCAAGCAGAATCTAGTTGAAAGTGTGTTCACTGGCAAAAAGGGTTTACAACTCTTGATAATTGAAGGACTCAGTGTGTTGGGATTACTGGGATAGCCTGGATGAGAAGAGAGAGAAAGTAGATGAGGCTCCAGAGTTTAAAAATATTTGACACAGGTGTGTTCTAACCTGAGGTGGATATGCTTAAGACGCTAGTACTGCCTGTTTAGAACTGGAAGGCTACAACCATGGTACAGCTAAAGGAGATTGAAGGGACAACCTTGCCAAAGTAAGCACAAGGCAAAAGAAATCTCAACCCTTAGACGAAACTTTGAAATAGTACCCAGGCCAAGTGGTTAATCTTCCAATTTCTGATAAGTATCTAACTTGGGTCAAATGTATGCAGAAGGAAATTTGAGTTAAGAAGTTTGGTTTAGGGTATAAATGTTCCCTACAGTTTAATATCTTTAACATAACTGACTAGTTAAGATATATTATTATTCAGATTCTTTGATTTTTGCGTAGAATAATTATTTTGTTTTAAACCGTGAACCTCATGACTTCATTCTTTTAGCAAATGCTCTGGGTTTTCATATTCCCTTAAAAAGATAAGATAAGAACATTACTGGTCTTGCAGGAGGTACAGGGCACAACTTTGAAATGTGCAGATGACACCAAACTTGGAAGCATGGTAAAAACACAAGATAGTAATGGACTTCAAGACAACAGACAGGAATAGTGGGTACATGACAGACGAAACTCAACACAGAAAAGTCTGAGGGGATACATTTTGGGAGAAACAAATACAAGCTAAATGGTAAAATTTTGAAGAACTGCAAGAAGGGAAATACCTGGGGATGCCTGTACACAGACCTTTGAAGGTGGTAGAACAGGTTAATAAAGCATAAGAGATCTTGATGTTTATAAATAGAGCCAGAGTACAAAAGCCAGGAAGTTATCCGAAACCTATATAAAATAGTAGTTTGGCCCCAGCTGAAGTACTGTGCCCAATTCTGGGCATCGTGCTTTAGGGAAGTGTATGAAGGCTTTTGGTGCAAAAGAGACTAGAATGGTTTCAGGAACAGGGATTACAATTACAGGGATAGACCAGAGAAGCTGAAGATGTTCTCCTTAGAGCAGAGATAGTGACAAGGAGATTTGAGAGGTGTTTAAAATCATGAAGGGTTTACTTTCTCTTTATTTACTGTTTCCAATAGCTAATGGCTTGATAAGAGAGCACACATTTTAGGCAATTGGCAAAAGAAAATGGGACGACCTGAGGAAAAACACACTTATGCAGCAAGCTTCTATGATTTGGAATGCAATACCTGATAAGGTGGTAGATACTGGTTCAGTAAGTGTCCAAAAGAAAACTGGGTAAACAATGAGAAAAAATTGCAGAGAAATGTCAATTACTGATCTGACTATTCAAACTTGGAGATTTACATTACTTTATCAAATGGGGAAGGGGGGGGGGGGGGGAGATGATAAAGAATTACCACCAATTAAGTTTTCTACACACATTACATTTCAAAGTCAAATCAGCAAAAAGGGTAGCTTTGTGCTCATGGCTATATTTCAGAAACATCAATTAGTTAGTTTAGGTCTTCTGTTCTTTGATAGTAGTGTGGTTGCTCAGGGAATATTTGTTGTTTAACACCAGATTCTCTCCCCAGTGGCCAGATCAAAGTGAAGCTAATAGCATAAAGTACTAGATGCTTTAAGTCTACATCCACGAGGAATTTAAACCCATTCCTTGAAAATCTTCTCGTGAACAATGCAGCCCACAGAAGAAAATGCATCATACCACAAGGTGACCCAGAGGCAATACATTATTTTCAACAGATGCAAGCTACAACTGTGCCTGTTTTCAACAGGTACCAAGATAATGTTGTCACTGGGCTTTAATGTATAGTGCCAATTCATTTTTTTTTTAATCACTTTTACTGTTCTTTCAATTTATTTGTGTACTGAGCTTACATCACCAGCCCATCTGAGCACTAAAGCAAGCAATACTTTACTCCATTATTACACAGCTCCAAATGTCCTCTCTAGACAACTCAGAAACCTACAATTTTATGGGAACTTCCGCTCAAGTGAGTATTCCACACAAATGTCACATCCAATGTCTCTTAGACACCCAAGCAACAAGTTATCTGATGATGGGGAGGATACTTGAGGTTTTATTAACATTTGTTGATCTCCCATATTACTCATGCAAAATATTGGTTTGGATTATTTTAGCCAAAAAATTGCAAAATATATGAAAAACATGCAAAGCATTTTTTAAAAAGGGGTAAACGGAGGTTTGCTAGGCAAGATTGGAGAGATGTCCAAAATTTGATAAATCACCTTCAGTCCCAAATGATGCTGGACAATTAGCAACCTAGGATTAACAATGAAGGAAGAGGAGGCTTCATCAAGATCCCATCCTCAAGGATGTGAAGCCCAAAACACAAGCGCTAAAGACAAGGCCGAAACATTCACAATAATTTTCAGCCAGGAAGTGCCAAGTGCTTAGTCCTTCTGTATCTCCTCCCGAGGTCTACAATTTTACAGATGCCAGTCTTCAGCCAATTCAATTCACTTCAAGTGATATCACAGAATAATACTGCCATTCAACCCATCATGTCTGTGCTGGCTCTCTGGCAGAGATGTCCAATTAATCCCATTTCTTACTCTTTCCTCATATACCTGTAAATATTTTCATTTGAGTATCTATTCAATTCCCTGTAAAAGGTAATACTGTTTCTGCTTCCACTGCCTTTCCAGTCTGCATGCTGGATCTCAACAGCTCACTGTGCATTTTTTTTCAATTCACACATGGTTCTTTTGCCAATTACCTTAAATCTGTGTCATATGGTTAATGACCTTCTACAATCAGAAACAATTCTCCTTATTTACCAAACCTGTTAATGATTTTGAACACATTGATCAATTCTCCACATCACCTACTCTGCTCTAAAGAGAACAAGCCCAGCTTCTCTACAAAACCGAAATTCCCCATCCCTAATTCCATACTAGTAATGAAAACAGAAAATGTTGGAAATCCTAAGTAGATCTGGCAGCATCTGTGGAGAGAGCAAGAGTTAACGTTTCAAGCCTGTGGGCTTTCTTCTGGCCTTTCATCACCTTCATTCTACTAAATTGTGTGTGTGTCCAGAAAAGCCTTAACATCCTTCCCAAAATGTGGCAACCAGAATTGAACACAATATTTCTGATGAAGTCTATCAAGTAATTTATAAACATTTAGCATAAACTCCTTGCTTTTGTACTCTATGCTTTTATTAATAAAGACATAGACCCTAAGTGCTTTCCTTTGAACAGCCTTCGCAACTCATCCTGCCACCTTCAGTGTACATACAGCCCCCAGCATTTGTGCACCATTAAAATTGTACCACTTGGGTTTACATTACCTATCAAAATTTACCACTATATACTTCTCTGTGTTTAAACTTAATTGCCATGTGTCTATGCTCTCCTAAAATCTGTTCCTATACTCATGCTATGTTATCTGAAAACTTTGAAAATATATCCTGTATACCCAAATCCAGGATAACTTCCCGCCTGAGGGTGGTGGAAGCAGAGACAATGATTTCAAAAATAAACAGGATGGGCACATGGGAAAAAAGTGCTTGCAGAGCGACAGGGATAAAACAGGGGAATGGGACTGACTGGATGGCTCCATAGAGAGCCAGCATGAATCTGATGAACCGAATGGCTCGCTTCTGTGATGTTAAGACTCAATAACTATCAAAAAAAGCAGCTGTCCTAATACCAACCTCCCCAGGAACCATCATCACTACATACTTCCCAAATGAAACAGAAAATGCTGGAAATACTGAGGTCTGACAGTACCTGTGAAGAGAAGCCAGGTTGATGTCTCAGGTCTGTGACCTTCCATCAAACTTCCAGCATCTGCAGTGTTTCACTTGTGTTATGTGATTGTATACTTCCAGCTAGTCTGAAAAACAACCATTCACCACTACCCTAACCCTACACTGTCCCTTAGCTAAATTTATATCCATGCTGCCAGTGGCTTATCCCATGGGCTTCAATTTTGTTAACAAGTCAATTTTCTGCATTTTATCAAAGTGCTTTCAAAAGTCTAACTATGCAACATCAACTGCACTAAGCTCATTAACCCTCTCCATTACTTTAAGAAATAGCCGAGTACACTGAAAACAGCAAAGGCTATAGGTTGAATCATCACAGCTAGTGCTGAAAACCTGAGCTTGAGAATGGGCCAAGCTGCTCCTGTATAGTTTGTACAACACCGGCCTACCAGACAACATGGGAAATTGCAGAGTTAGGTCCGGTCCACAAAAGCAGGTCAAATCCAATACAGCTAATTCCCATCCTATCAGTCTATCAATCACCAAAAAGATGATGGAAGGAGTTGCCAGGTCTTCTATCAATCAACACCTATTCACTAATAACTTGCTTAGCAATGCTTAATTTTGGTTCCACTACAATAACTCAGCTAAGCTTGGCCTAAATAGCCAAGTGGTTATGGAACTGGGTTTGTAACCCCAAGATCAAGAGTTCAAATCTCACACTGGCAAACTATGAAACAATGTAACTTCATCTGAAACAGATGGAAACGGGTTTGTACTCGAAAGAGTTACTCGGCTATTTAGGCTTGGCCTAAATAGCCAAGTGGTTATGATACTGGGTTTGTAACCCCAAGATCAAGAGTTCAAAATCTCACAATGGCAAACTATGAAACAATGTAATTTTGGCTTGGCCTAAATAGCCAAGTGGTTATGATACTGGGTTTGTAACCCCAAGATCAAGAGTTCAAATCTCACAATGGCAAACTATGAAACAATGTAACTTCATCTGAAACAGATGGAAATGGGTTTGTACTCGAAAGAGTTACAATAACTCAGCTGCAGTCCTCAACATAGCCTTGGTCCAAAACATGGGTTAAAGAGTGGAATTCCAGACATGACACACAAACATCTCGCTATCAAATCAGCATTTAACAAAGGGTGGCATCAAGGAGCCTCAGTAAAACTGAAGTCAATGGTGATCAAGGGGGGAAAACTCCACAATAGCTAGAGTCACACCCAGCACTAAAGATGATAATAGTGATTGTTGGGAGGCCAAATATCTTAGCCACAGCATATCTGCAAGGCCTCTTAGGCTCAACAATGTTCAGCTGCTTCATTAATGACATTTCCTCCATAAGATCAAAAGTGGGGGTGCTCACTGAAGATTGCAATGTTCAATTCCATTCACAACTCATCAGATAATGAAGTGCTTGCATGCAGCAAAACCTAGGCAACATTCAGACTGATAATTAAAAGTCAAATTTAAGTCTGTTATGACACAGCCGATGGCAAATGCTGAGCTGCCCAAATCCCAGGGGGAACTTGAAACAACTGTCACAACTAATCTTCAATTTGTATAAATTGAGATGCGTGCCTTGAATTCAGTAGTATAACACCACCAAGTCTTATAGGTTTTTATAAAACTAGATTAGACATTTATTAATAAGAGCAATGATTTTAAATACATACATAGATCTACAAATTACTATGATAACTTCTAAATCCCTATTCAATCTAACTCCCAGCTACAACTTTATTCAGGTAACAGTAAGGCACAGATTTTAAAAGACCCCGGCAAAGAAGCATGATACCCTGAACAAGTCAACTTCCAAGTGAGTTTTCTTAACTTCAGTCCTGTGAAGACAGCAGCTTGAGGCATAGATGAAGACTTTTCATACAGGTAAGATCTTAAAAATGCCTTCCCTTACACAAAGCCCTTGCTCCTTCTTTATACATATCTTCCTCTTTGAATGCAAATACCCATTGTTTCACTATGTCTTTGGGCTTTATCTCCCTGATAATAAAACCCTCTCATAGCACTAAGTACTTTACCAGTAAGCTTTGGGAAAACAAACACTTTCTAAACTTCAACTAGCTAGGTGACACATTTCACCCTCCTTTGAAAACAATCTAGTCTGGTTTATTTCAAAACACACGCACACCCCACTATTATTCTATTTTACAATAAATACAATAACATTATGAGAATTATTATAGTCTGATAGTCATTGCCTGACACGTGTGGCTATCTCCAACAAGAGAGAGAGTCTAATCATCTGCCCTCAATATTCAACAGCATTACTCATGTTGGGTCCCTCAATAACTTCCTGGAGGTTGCCATTGGCCAGAGACTCATCATGAGTCACCACCTAAATGCCAAAGCTACAAAAGTAGGTTTCTGGGAAAGTGGATCACCCTCTGAACTCTCCAACGCCTCTCTACAAGGCACAAGTGAGGATCTGATGGAATACTCTCCATTTGCCTGCAAGTGCAGTGCCATTAACTCTAAAGCTCAACGTCTTGTAGGACAAAGCAAGCTGCTCAATTGGCAATTCATCCACCACCTTAAACATCCAACCCCTTCATCATTGGAACACTGTTGATACAAATACATACTATCTAGAGGATACACTGCAACAACTTGCCAAGGCTTCTTCGACACTATCTCCTAACCCTGCGACCTTCGTCAAGGATAAGGGCAGCAGGTGCACACAAATTCAATCATTTCCAAGTATTCACAATTCTTCATTGGGTCAAAATCCCAGAACTTCTTACCTAATCACATTTTGGGAGTACTTTCACCACTAGGACCGCAGCTGTTCAAGGAGGCTCATCAACTCCTACATATGAATTAGGTAGTGGTCATTCAACCCCTCATGGCTGCTCTGCCATTTGATAAGATCATGGCTGATCTGATTGTGGCCTGAACTCCACTTTTCTGTCCATCCCCCCTTTGGACTTCCTTGTCAATCAAGAACCTAACTCAGCCTTAAAGATATTCAATGACCCCGCCTCCACTGCTCTCTGGGGAAGAGTGTTCCATAGACACTCAACCTTCCAGTGAAAAAAATTATCTTCAGCTCAGTTTTAAATGGGAGACCTCTTATTTTTAAACTGTGTCCCCTAGTTCTAGTCTCTCCCACAAGGTGAACAAGAACACTAGGGACGGACAATACATGCTGGCCTCACCAGTGATACTCGCATCCCAAAGATGAATTATTAAGGATGAATTTGAAGGTGGCGTGGAAAGGTGGAGAAAAGAAAATAGCAGATTTGAGGAGGTAGAAATTCTAGAGATAGGACTGACTGCTCACAACTTTGTCACCATTTGCAAGCAAAGCAAAAGAAGAGTTAGCAGACCAAAGGGTATGGAAGGGGTGCACCCTGTTATGCAGTGGGGAATGGGAAAGGAGGAAGCCATTGGAAGTTTACAAGGATGATAAATGTGTGGATGATTAGCGTATGAAATTAAAGGATTAAAGCAGGTTAGAATCAACATATCATTAAGAAAAAAGCTAGCAGGTTATTAAAATTACTGATAATTGTTTCAATTTAACAGAATGATTAAGACCTTGTTCATTCATTTATGACTTGTAACCTCGTGGCTTAACTGTGCTCCTCCCGAAATGATTGCAGGCTAGACAGCTAATCTTTTAAAAGTGTATGATTTAAGACATTTAAGACATTTAAGACTTTATAACAGATTCTAAGAAACTATTATGGTGTAATAAAAGATTTTTTTTTTTAAAAAGAGGGCTTCTTTTTAATGAGGTAAAGCTTAAATTTGGCTTTCCGCTTACCCAATAACATTTGGGAAGAAGAAAAACGAAAAGCAATGTTGACTGAGTCTCTTCAAATCTAAAATCAGAGCTGCAATCTTTCATTACTGTCCAAAGTGAACTCCGTTCAGACTGCCTACATATAAACATACTCTTGACAGTCAGCAACAGAATTAATACTCCAGTATAGCTGAAAAGTCATAGTTCCATAATATGTTCAGAATAGTTCAATATTTTGATTTTAATGGACAAAAAGCAGCAAGTCATTGCCAAATGGCCCAGTGGATAAGGAATGATCTAATGTGTTACTGAAACCACACAAGAATATGAATCAAACCTGGAACCTTCTGTTCGAGTTAATTGATCTCAGCTAGGCAACTCACCCAAAGGAGAGAAAAAGAAAATCTGGACTCCCCTATACAAGGTCCCATACATATGTAGGTGCAGCGTTCAACATATAGCCTCACAGCCAAATTAACAACCATTTGAGCTGAAATACCATGATGTCTACAAATATCCAGAGTCCCCCATGCCAGAGAAAAACAAACAAACTGCGTAAAAGAGGGGAAGCATCAGGACAACTTGAATTTATACTGGCTTTATTGTAGTAAAGACACTTCACAGGAATATTAAACAAAATGTCACCAAGTTACATAAGGGAATATCAGGATAGATGAACAAAACCTCGATCAAAGAGATAGATTTTTAGGAGGATTTTAAAGGAGAAAATGGAATGTTTAGAGACAGAGGGGTTTAGGGAGTGCAGATAAGAGCAGGAGGAGATTACACAGCGTAGCAAGGGTTGGTGCCATGGAGGGATTTGAAAAGAACTAGAATTTTAAGATCAAGGGATTGCTTTAATGGAACCAAAGTAAGTCAGTGAGCATAGGGGTAATGGGTGAATGGGACTTGGTGCGTTTACAACATGCAGAGTTTTGTATAATTTAAGCATAATTTATGGAGGGTGGAAGGAGGAAGGTTGGCCATGAGAACACTAGATAGTCAAGTCTAGAGGTTAACGAAAGCCGGATGAAGGTTTCAGCAGCAGATGAGCTAAAACAGGGCAGAGTTGGGTGATGTTACTGAGGTGGAAATAGGTGGTCTTAATGTTGTTATCCTTTGGCAAGCACAGATGAAAAAACACTCGAAAATGAGTAAAACACTAAGGTTTTGGGGAAGTCGACAAAAATGAGCACCTGGACACTTCTCTGTCAAACAGGCAAACTAAGTCTCCATATTATCAAACGGCATGAGCTACTAAAACTAAGATAGCAAGAAAAAACACATTTTGCTAATATTAGCACTTATTTCTTATTAAAAGGTTGCAAGCTGAACACCACCAGCATTAAGATGACCTCAGGTTTAATTGAATTACACTTCATGCCATGCAAGGGAAGAACTTATTTTGGGAGAAAAGGTGAGGGGAGGGAGTGGGAAAGGGAACACATTACATGAACAGCAACCACACAAGAATATGAATCAAACCTGGAACCTAGCTGAGATCAATTAACTCTGCATTATAAACTCTCCCTAAAAACTTCATACCAATGGAAAAGCATTCAGCAGCAGCATAAGCAAGTCAAAGCATCAATTTGTCAAAATATAATCCTATTTGCCACATCCCCTTTACCTCAGGTTTGTCCAATTTCCAGCCTGCCAAGCCCCTCTATCCTGGCCACGGACCCAGTGTTCAAATGGCCAGTAAGTGAAGTCAATGATTCTACAAGGAGCTGCTTCTCCAATCACTGGCCATTTCTCTCCCATATTTGCTGATAGGTTTACTACTACACTTGTTAGCAGCAAACATGGGAGAGAAACAATCTCTGATTGGAGCAGTGAAGAGCATGTGCAAGAGTGCCTGGCTCACTGCCAGCCTCAGTACACACTCACTCACTCCCAGATACCAACACAAACTATCTCACACACTGACAGTGGGTGTGGGTGAGCGAGTGAGCAGCCTGATTCTGGGAGTGAGCCGGACACGTTCACACTCTAATGGTCATCTATCAATTACTCATCTTTTCAAATTTATTTATTGCATTGACATTGCTTTATTTTTGCTCAGCAAGTTGTTTTTCTTCACACAACGTTATTTGAAATTCATGTTTAATGTTGTGCCAAACCTCTTCTTGCTGAAATTTGCTCATCAGCTCCTTAAGTAAGAAAAAAATTTAAACATGGCCCCTAACAAGAAAAAGTTGTACAAACCTACTACAGCCTTCTGTTATGAAGTGGCAGATGATGTGTGCCAGGCGGATCAAATCCACGGGGGAAACTTGATCCCGCTATCACAACGGTTTTACAGTTTGTATTTATTTCAAGATGCATTGAATTCAGAAGTTAAGTCCACCAAGGTCTTCAGATTTATTAAAAACTAACTTAAAATCTTCATTAACAGAAAAAAATGTCAAACACATACAATTCCAATTACTTAATACTATAGTACATACTAAAATGTCTACCTAACCTCCCAAATACCTCTTGTAAGGCAACAGTCAAAAAATAGATTTTAAAGTTAGAAAACCAGGCAAGCACGATTATCACCTTTTAAGGGCTGGATGCATCAAACTCATGCAGACATACTGAAGGCATTTCTGAGGCAGTTTCACAAGCTTCTGCTAGAAGTCACAGGGCCCCTCTCAACATAGCCTTTTATTCCCCCTTATATACATTTTCTCTCCTTTTAATCTGTAAATTCCATTGTCCCATATGTCTTTGAAAATGTACTTTCCCATAATATAAAACTTTTCATGGTGCTAATATTGCTAGTAACCTTTGGGAAAAATAAACACACTGCTTGGGCCTAGCTTCTCTGGTTATGTGTAAACAGCCTACCATCTCTTTGAAATTCAAACTGCCTTGATTTATCTAAAAATGTAAATTATCCTCACACCTTACATTCTAAGACTTCAGCCATGATTACGTGTTTAGCATTCAAACCTAGCTTCTTTTGATGAGTCAAAGCCTCCAGATCAGCTGTCTCCAATTCAATTAAAGCACACAAACGATCCAAACCTCACTATTAACCTACTTTTACAATAAATCACAGTAATATTGAGAGAAGTATTATACTTTCATGACACTTCTATCACCTGCCTCACAGCCAAATTACCAACCCATGCAACAAGGTTACCTCCAATTCACTGCGCTTTCATTTTCTGCTAATAATCTCACGTGTGGAACCATAACAAGTGCCTTCCGGAAGTCCATGTATATAATACCCTCAGACAATATCCATCATGTTAGTAATCTCCTCAAAAAATTCAACTAGATCAATCAGATGAACTCTGATCAGCTCATACATGTTTAAGCGCTCGATCAGTCCACCTATGACAATCAGGAACTTCCCATACTGATGTCAAAATGATGGGCCTGAAATTACCGGTTTTTTTTCTTCTTAAATAATTGAGTGACATTTGCAATTTCTAATACAAAAGCAAAATTTCTAAATCCTGACACATGGAAAATTATAACCAAAACAATCTAATCAACTGTTTCTTGAAATACACTGCAGTGGAAACTGTCAGATCCTGAAGACCCTATTTTCTCCAGTACCATTTAAAATTAAATCCACCAAGTTCTTCTCCTTGATTTATTTTTAGGTTTCCTTGAATCACTGCTATTCTATCCTTTCTCCACTATGATACCAGATAATTATTCATTTAACAATTTTTCATGTTAACTTGGTTTGTATCTGTATTTTAATGGGCCCAGAAAGCCCTTAACCACTCATCCTTACTATATTTATAAATAGCTTTGATATCCCATGCAAATTTTTTCATTCTCCCATTGTATCCCTTAGCTGCTTTTTATAGCTATTACAGTCAGGAGTTGCACTCTCCTTTGTATTTCTGTGAGCCTCTGTTTTCAGTTTGATACAGTTTCTTATATCCTTTGCTTAACTACAAGTGCAGCCTATGCCTTTTAGGGGTCTATACTGGTGTTTTGCATTGTATCAAGCATTTTTTTTTAAATATTACCCATTGTTTGAAGGTTTATCCATTTGCAGTTCAGCCCAGCTTACTGTGATCAATTCATTTCACATTGCTTTAAAGTTTGCCTTAATTTAATAGTTCGGTTTGTAACTCTCCCTTCTCCCTCTCAATCCTTAATGTGGTTGTTGGAGCTCAATCATCTAAGTCCCAGAATATCGCTACAGGAGTTCCTCAGGGTAGTGCCCCAAGCCCAACCATCTTCAGCTGCCTCAATGACCTTCCCTCCATCATAAAGGACAAAAATGGGGATATTCATTGATGATTGTACAATGTTCAGGACCATTCGCAATTCCTCCAATGCTGAAGCAGTCCATGTCCATATGCAGAAAAGCCTGGACAACATGCAGGCTTGGGTTGATAAGTGGCAAGTAACATTCATGCATGCAAGTGCCAGGCATTGATCATCTCCAACAAAAGAGAATCCAACCATCTCCATTTGGCATTCAAAGGTATTACCAGCACCGATTGCCTCACTATCGATCTGTGGAGAGTAATTTACCTCCTAACGTCCCAAAGTCTGCCCACCATCCACAAGGCACAAGTCAAGAGTGTGATGGAATACTCTCCACTTGTCTGGATGAGTGCACCTCCATCAACACTAAAGAAGCAAGATACCATGCAGGACAATGCAACCCGCTTGACTGACATCCCATCCACCACAATAGAACATTCACTCCCTCCACCACCGGCAGCAGTGTACATCATCTCCAAGATGCACTGCAGCAACTCACCAAAGCCCATTTAGGACAGAGATGAGGAAAACATTTCTTTCCGAGGGTTGAGACATTTTGGAATCCTCTTCCTCAAAAGATGGTTGAGGCAGAGTCCTCAAATATCTTTAAGGCAGAGGTAAATAGATTCTTGATAGGAAAGGGGTTGAAAAGTCATCAGGGGTAGGCAGGAATATGAGGTTAAATCAGACCAGCCATGATTTTATTGAATGGTAGAGCAGGCTCAAGGGGCTGAGTGGCCTACTCCTGCTCCTAATTCATATGTTTGTATGCTTCTTCAACAGCACCTTCCAAACCTGCAACCTCAACACTTAGAAGGACAAGTGCAGCAGATGCATGGGCACACCACAACCTGCAAGTTCCCTCCAAGTCAAACACCATCCTGATTTGGGTCAAAATCCTGGAGCTCCCTACCTAACAGCACTGTGGGTGTTCCTACAACACATGGACTGTAGCAGTTCAAGCGACAGCAACCCACCACCTTCTCAAGGGCAATTAGGGATGGACAATAAATGCAGCCCTAGCCAGCGATGCCCACATCCCATGAGCTAATATATTAAAAAAAATTATGGTCACTATTTGCAAGATGCTCCCTTGCCATCAGATTGCTAAGTAATTCAGGTTTGTGAGTGACCATAATATCTACTAAGGCCTGTTCCCTTATCGGTTCTAAAACATAGTTGCAGAAAATTCAACAAATTTATTGCCTGTAGTACTTCAACTGTCTGCTTCTTCCAGTACATATGAAAATTAAAATTTCCCATAGTAATCACAATGTTTATGCAACACTGCAATCAGAACATAGGTGGTCTGGAGAGAGCTCCTAAGAAGGGTTTTGCAGTCTTTGTTGTTCCATAACTCGACCCATAATGTTTCCATCGCCTTACTGAAACAACAGGTCCTGTTCAACTTACCAGTATATTGCTAATCAACATTTGACAGATATCACTATCACACTTCTGGAAAAATATCAAATTAAAAGTGGTTGATAAGTTTACACAATGTACCAAGCATGAAAACCTTACAGGGTCATGTTTCATTTATCCAATCGGCTGTTATCAAGAAGGTTACAAGAAAAACTATCCTTGTTTCTGAGTTCTACAGAATTCCCATTTGCACAAGTACTATGAGCATTTTCATAAGATGATTGCACTGACTTTTCATAATATTCAAACACCCAACATCCACAATTTGATGAATCCAGCTCTGCAACACAGTAGGTAAGAATGTCATTTGACATGACCATGTATTCAAGCTTTGCACGACATTACACTTGTTAACACATCTGCCAGAGTAAGTACTGGAATATCCCATCACCACAACTAACTATACCAGTATCCTCGAAACAAGTTCTCAA
The DNA here is from genome assembly GCF_017639515.1 of Carcharodon carcharias. Lineage (NCBI taxonomy): Eukaryota > Metazoa > Chordata > Chondrichthyes > Lamniformes > Lamnidae > Carcharodon > Carcharodon carcharias. The sequence continues at coordinate 207,053,252 of NC_054468.1, forward strand.
ATGCTCTCTCACCTACAAGTTTTAGATGCAACTAGCTTTTCCACTTCTTTAGTATATCACTATAATTGAGGGTCCTCTGGCAAATCAAAACATTCTCCTTACTAACGGCTAGTAATAAATCTAAGATCAGCTTGTTTATAACAAATAATCACGTCAATAACGACAAAGAAACACACACACAAACACAAGGAATCCATTATTAAAGTCATTCTCTCATGTATTTTTCATTTTTGCTGATAAAAGCAGTACTATATATATAAAACACATTCATCCCAGGCATTTTTGCATGAAACATGCTTCAGTTCAGCACCCAATTTCCAATATGAAATTGTACTCATTAAGTAACAAGTATTAAGATCTCCTTCATAATCATCTTGCATATCAACTCAAACCTGCAATGCAAGCCAGTTTTTCTAAAGTTAAATGACACATTCGTATGTAAATTTCTATAATTAACATAAGAATATTTTGAAAACATTTATTACAGACATGAATTCCATACTGATGAGTAACTAGTTCGTTCTTAGTTTTGTGTAAATTGAGAGATATGTTCTGACACTGATATGATAGGCATACAATAGATTTTTTTTCAAACCTTAAATTCTGTCTGCTCTTACAAATCACAAGAGGATCAAATTTAAATCAATTTCTAACTTCATGCACGTAGGTCAGTTATTGCATTTACACAAAACAAGAGGGCTCTGAAACAACTCCAACCCAGAACTACAGAAGTGAGAAGGTATCTTATACTGTCATGTTGTGTCAGATACTAGTGTGCTGCATCTACACCAAAAAGAAAAAGGGGAAGAGAAAGGAATATATTCTATCATGAAAACACCAAATATCCAATACTTTCAATGTATTAACCTCACAACTGATTATGTCCGGGGAAATTACTTGTTTCAATGTGTTTCACACATATTCGACTCATGCACAATTGTTCTGAAATAATTAATATTTCAGTCATCGGGGCACAACATCAGGAGTTGTTCTATTGCATTTCAATAAATGCTACAAAAACAATATTAAGAGAGCATCTTCTCACCCAGTCAACCTTAATTTCCCTGTATATTTACCAAACGTTTTTTTCTCTATTTAATCAGACCAATTTTTCACCTCTCCTCCCCCCGCAAAAAAATACTAAATTCTAAATATTTTCTTCAGCCTTCAGTTCACATATTGTAACGGTTTTTAAATAAAAATAGACTTTTAACGAGGATGTTAAAGAACAGCATGTCATTGCCCTGTGCACTTATTCAGCCAAATATTCTTTTTCTCTTCCCTCATGTCTCTCCTGGATCCACTCCATTTTTACAACTGTCTCCAAACTTGGAGACTGGTGCTTGAATTTTTCAGGCAGAGTCCACTGAGTCTACAACAACTTCATGCCCCACAGGACATCAAACTTGAACTCGAGTCTCATGTAGTGTCCTTCAAGCTCATCACTTGCCTTTGGATTTTCCTTTAAACCACCCATCACCATGCCCCAGGTTATGTTATCAAGATAGCCTCCCTCCTTTCTTCTCAGCCTTAATACTGAGCAACTCACCCACAGTGATTTTGATCTACAGCTCAGCTCCCCCATCTCCTTTGACTTCACTGGATCTCCTGTCATCGTTGACGCTCTCCCTTCACATGCATGGCTACATCTCACCCATGCCATCTCCCACGGCCTTCCTAGTCAATCACAGACAGACACCACTGACCATTTCCTTATATCCTTCATCATCTACATCCCTCTACCAATCCCATTAGCTTTTGCATCCGTCCCTTAAATAATAACTCCATAACTCAGACCTGCACTTCCAAATTTAATTTCCTAGCCATTGGCTCCCTATTTTGCAATCTCTGCAGCCATTCCAACCACTCCCTTACTTTCATCTACGCTCTAGGGCCCAGCAAATATCTGACTCTGCCCATGCCGGTTTGTTCTCCTGACATGGCTCCAACTATATTCCCAAATCCAAGAGGCATAGACATGAGCATATCTGCCGCGTAACTGATTTAGCCATCATCAGCACTGGCTGAACCCCATCAAGCACTACTGGGCCTCTGTCAAAACCACCATTATTCAGAATCTTCCTGGAGACAGAAGATAAGCCCAGGGCTTCATTCCTCCAAAATCAACCATTTCTTTAAACCCCTCTTCAAGATAGAGTCCATCCACTTGGCTGTTTCTGCTGCTTCCCCATCCCTGCTTTTTCCCCCATCAAGTCAAATCTCCTCTTGCATCATCCCTAAACACTTGAGGATCTCTCCCATCTGCCCCATGTGCTCTGTGCTCAACTTGTCCACAAGACCCAGCCTGCTGGTCTCTTGACCATTTCCATGGAAGTGTTGATTGACCAACTTCCCTTCATCATTCCCATGCTGGCTGTTATTATGGAAGTCTCTCTTTCCACATGCACTGTCCTATTAATATAAGATGAACAAAATGCAATGAGAAACATAATTGAACAGAGGAACAAACAATAGTAAAGCTTGGAAACTGGAAAACACATTTTATTTAATTTGTTTCAATACAAACTTTGACCTTCATTATAATAAAGTCAAGCATTCCTAACCTTTTTACAGATTTAGGACTAAATGAACCAAGCACTGACTAGCTGTACTGCTCTCAATGAAATTCAGTTAATATTTAACCAGACATTTTTCCATTCGAACTGTAAGCAAACTGATTAATAAATTTTGAAAAATCAATTTGCATTGCAGTATATGTAAAAGCAAATAAAATTGAAAAGCAAATAAAATTGGAGTTCAAGATAGACAATATTATCATTGGAATAGTCTCTGAGAATCAAGGGGAGGTGGAAAATTGGAGCTGAGGCAGAACATCAACCATGATTGTACTGAATGGCAGAGCAGGCTCGAAGGGCCGTAAGGTCTGCTCCTGCTTTTATTATATTCTAATATTGCCATTTATTATCTGCCATGCCGGACCATCAGCTAAAATAGCTAAACACAACAACTGCAAATAAGCCTGCTTATGAAAATCACATTTTCACTGTTCTTTTGTATCAGCACATTCTGACATCAATACATGTCACTAGGCCATTCAAGTGTTGCGCTTCTGTCTGGAATTTTATTTCCTAATTTACCCCCACTAATTTTCTTCCTTTCTGAAGACATCGACTTCCCATTGGGATACTTACCCACAGATGATATTTCAACTAAGCTGTCTTTACTGTATTTATAGATGAAGGCTGCCACCTTTCTGCCTTCCAGTCCTGCCATCAACTGAGGCCTTTAAGTGGGCAATAAACTACATTAATGGGGCGAGGGGTGGAAAGTAAGAGGGTTCTTCCTGGAAAGGGGGAGGGGGTGGGGAGGGAAGAGAAGAGAGCCGGGCCCAGTGAGATGTGAAACCTCAGTGCAGGGCTGGCTGGGAGCCATGGGAATCACCCTTTGGAGTCAGGGAAATGGGCCCTTCCCTAAAGAGAGCCACTCTTTCAGCACTACAGTTCCAGTTTGTGTCGCTCTGAGCCCTCATTGTGGTTTGGGGATGCCTCACTGATTAACCAGAGGTCACATATTTTCTGGCCTGGTTTTAGCACTTAGTGAGGGGCTAACTTAGTGCCATAGTGAGGGGTCATTCATATGGCTGTGGTGGGGGGGGGTTGCTATTGGTAAGGACTTATTTTTGGGAGATTTAGTGTGTAGTGAGGGTTTTTTTTTGGGGGAGGATTGATAGCTCTGATGAGGGGTTTATTTGATGGGTTTTAAGGCCATGGTGGGGGGGAGGAACGCGGAATATAATGGTATGGTGTTGGTCATTTGGAGGGGATTAGAACAGTGGTAAGAGGTTTATTGTGGGATTCAGTACTGTAGCAAGAGGATTTAGGCTGTGGGGGTATGTGGGGGTCTTCTAGCTGGTTTTATGCTGTGATAGGGGTTTACTGAGCTGGTTTAGCATTGAGATGTGGTTTTTACTGAGGGGGTTCAATTGCTGAGGTGGTCTAATGAGAGTGTTTAATTTAACTTAATTTGCCAAGGTGGCAGCCCTATCAAGGGGAATGAACAGCTAGGTTGGGTTTTGCCAGTAGGCATGAGGTCAGGGTGCTGGCCACATGAGAAGGGCAAGGGTCACCTGGAAAACAGGATCTCTGGGTAAGTATCTCAATGAGAAGTCAATGCCTTCAGAAGGGAAGAAAATTAGTGGGGGTAAATCTATGTCTGTGGCGATCTGGATCCTGCTGGTCGGTGCCTTTCAGTATTAACAACATGAGTTAGTGGTTAAGGGAATAAATCCAACAAAATCTGGAGTGCAATCCCATTCGGCAATTGATGTATCCCTCACATTTACACCTTCCAGCAACTTCTGCAACTAACTATGCCCCAGATGAAAAGGCTTCTGTCTTTTCTCTGGATACCAGATTGGGAGGGGGGTACAAATGTTTGGCATGAACAACCCACATTCCACAGCAAGTGTACGCAAGAATGCCTTGATTGGCAATGAGCTATAAAAGCTTGGTGTCGATGTTGTTGCGCTACAAGAAACCAGATTAGCTGACACAGGCTCTATTCTTGAGGCTAATTACACTTCCACTAGCATGGAAAGAGTGAAGACCACCATGGGCATGGTACAGACTTTGCAGTGAGCTCAGTCACCGGAAGCAACTTCAGAGCCCTTCATCTCCCTGCAGCTGATGAAGACGCAGTCAAGATCATATATGCCTGCGCACTAACTCTTATGCCAGCATCTCAGACAAGAAGCATTTCTACGCCTCCCTAAGTGACAGTCTGAGGAACATTCCAAATGGCAATCAGATATTCATCCTGCGTGGCTTCAATACATGTGTTAGGGCAAACTGATTAATGCCAACGTTCCTCGGTCGTCATGGGGTGGGGCAAGGTCATCGATAACAGAGACCGCTTTCACGAGCTTTGTGCCCTGAATGGAGAGACTGCACTTGTTTCCACTGGACAGCATTGACAAGGTGGATGTCGAAAGGATGTTTCCTCTTGTCGATGAGTCCAGAACTAGGGGGCACTGTTTTAAAATTAGGGGTTTTTTAGGATAGACATGAGGAGAAATCTAGACATGAGGAGAAATCTTTTCTGAGGGTTGTGCAACTTTGGAATTCTCTGCCTCAGAAGGTGATGGAGATGGGGGTCATTGAATATTTTTAAGGCAGAGGTAGATAGATTCTTGTTAGGCGAGGGAATCAAAGGTCATTGGGGATAGGTGGGAATGTGGAATTCAAAATACAAACAGATCAGCCATGATCTCATTGAATTGCTGGCTTGAGGGGCCGCATGGTCTACTCCTGTCCCTATTTATGTTATGAACTGCGTCACCTCCTTCCAGGACAGACAAGGTATCATGGCGTCACCCAACGTCTGGACATTGGCACCAACTAGACCTGGTCATCAAAAGAATGTGAACTGAGACATATCCAGTGCTGTCCATGCCCAAGCCTACACAGCAAAATTGCAACATCAACCACTCTGGTCAGCAGTAGAAGAGATGCCCTTCTGAAAGTTTCCCCATCTTTTCCAAACCCTACAGCCCGCCACGCATCAACACCCCTCTCAAATGTAACAATGCTGATTAGCAGCACTTTGCACTGTCACTAGGACAACTGCTACCCACCAAAGGTTTACCAGGAAGCACCAATGCTGGTATCAATGAAGCTTGGAAGTCATTAAACTCAGTCATCTATGAAGCAGCATTCAGTAAAGGCGGAACCCACATGGACTGGTTTCAGACCTACTCAGCTAAGGTGACATCTGTTATTGATACCGAGAAAATAAAGTCTACCTAATGCCAAACACAAAGCCAACGGCTAAAACACTACATGATCTAAAAGTAGCCAAGATAGTCATGCAGGTAGGGAGACACTGCACAAATAAAACACTCGATCAACTTATGTCAATAAATCCAAATTGCCCGCAACAATGGAAATTTACAGACTATGAAGGGAGCGAGAGGGAACTTGGTCTTACCAACACCAAAGTTGCCTCCCTGAAGTCAGCAGATAGTGAAGCACTCACCAACAGAAGTAACACAAATGTCCCGCTGAGCTGCTGAGAGATGCATATCTCTCAGCCACACTTGACACCCTCCTGCAGCTTCCTATCATGGACGAGTTTGATGAAGAAGTGTCATCACAAGCTCCTGAAAACCAAAGACTGCTTAGCAAACAGAAAGGCACCCAGCAAGGATGGAATCCACTCCTAACTACTCAAGCACGGGAAGTCCTATTTATTGCCACACCTTTACAACCTTCTCCACCAGAAAGCAGGCTCCATTCTATATGATGTGTGAGGCAAATATCAGCACACTATACAAAGGCGACAGGCGACAACTACAGGGGCATCTCACTCCTTAGCATCAAGAGGAAGGCCTTTGCTAGGGTCATAAATAAAAGACTCCATCTACTTGCAGTCAGAACGTACCTGGAAACATAGTGCGGTTTCCATGCCAACAGATCTGTGGACATGAGGCTTTCCATATACCAGCAATGTGTAGGGAACAGGGTATACCCTCTTTATCTTACTTCAGTAGGTTTCACTAAGGCATTCAACACCATCAACAGAGGAGAACTCTGCAAGATTTTGGGGCAAACTGGCTGTCCACCAAAGCTACTGAGTCTCATCTCCTCCCTCCATGACATATACTGCACTGTACAGTTTGATGGCTCCACTTGCAACAGTTTTAGAGGAAGAATGAAACACAGCTGTGTCCTAGACCCCACTCTGCTTAGCATTTTCTCCATGCTCCTGACTTTTGCCTTCCCTGCAGATATGGAAGGAGTCTACTTGCACATTAGTTCAGACAACAAGCTCTACAATCTCAGGACTGAAAGCGAAGACAGAAACACATCCCTTCCGGATCAGAGAACTCCTCTACACTGACAATGCTACATTAGTTGCCCACACGGAAACTCAACTACAAAGACTTGTGGACACTCTCTCCTACACCCGTAACTTGTTCTCCCTGTCTACAAGCATCAAGAAAACAAGGTCATGGAACAAGGTGTTGTATCTCCAATCCTGATCACACAAAACACACCCCTGGAAGTGGTTACCAAATTCAGCTCCCTCAGGCCCACAGTGACAATCTGCCCACTGATGCAGAACTTGATTTACATACAGGGGAAATAGCTACCATCTTTGGCCAACTCATGAAACTCACATAGACTATCAAGCTGATCCTAAGGACCAAGCTGATGTGACCCTCAGGAGCAAGCTAATGGTTCATGAGGCCCATGTTCTCAGCACCTTGTTGTATGGTGTGAAGCATGGACAACTTGCAGTTATCAAAAGTAGCTCAACAACTTCCATCTTCACTATTCACTGTCTGCACCACATTATGAGTATATCCTGGCAAGGTAAAGTCACGAATGCATCAGTCCTCTCAAAGGCAGAGCTCCCATGTTTGTTAGCACTCAAACAGAGGCGGCTTCATTGGCTTGGGTACATTCACAGGATGGAAGCTGGTCACATATTCAAGGACTTTCTATATTGTCAGGTAGCCAGAGCATCAGTAGAACGCCAAAAGCTCTATTTCAAAGATGCTTGCAAGTAAGACATGAAAGCCTTAATCATCAATTATTGCACCTGGGAGTCAGTTTACCACAGAGAAAAATAGTGACACCTCCTATGGGCTGACATGCACCACCATGACCACCAGTGGCTGCAGCAGCTTGGTAACAGACACCAACACTGAAAACAACAATCATGACACCTGGAAGCTTCATGTGCAGCACTTGTGCTAGAGCCTGACTCTAAAGGATTGGCCTTTTCAGCCCAGAGCAAAACATGCACTATGTGAAGACACCCATCTGAAACTGATTGTTTGCTTTGTGTCCATCATCTTTTGTAGATGGAAGGACGCCAATGAATTAATAGATGAATCCTTAATGTCAGCAGCCAGACATGCACACAGCCAGGTCCAAGCCAATTCCAGAGTATCACTAGTCAGTGAATCACAAGAACTCCATTCCATTTTTCCCCCCACGGGAGAATAAAGCCACATACATTACCCCTACTTTGGTGCAACAGTGATCAACTAACTCAGCACAGACCTGCAATATAACTACTGATTGCCATGGTTTGTGGATTGCTCAATAAATAAACTTACAAAACCACATGGGGTGCTCAATATAACTGCAACTATTAATCCCTTTTGCATGTGATATCCTAAATATATTAGATATACTGTTACTTGTCATAATTCCATTTACGCAATACATTAACATAAGTCAGTTTCTAAATGCATTAGGTTAGTTTAACACCACCAGAACAAAACTGAATCCTCATCCATTTGTGAAATTTATGCTTAACTTGTCATTTACTTGTGTGGAAAACATGATGCAGCATCAAAATAGTTACAGCACACGAGGCCATTCAGCCCATAAAACCTGTGCCAGCTCTATACAAGAATAATTTAGCCAGTCCCACTCCCCAACTTTTTCTCTGTAGCCCTGTCATTCTTTTCCCTTCAAGTACTTGTTGAATCTGCCTCCACCAACCCCTCAGGACGTGCATTTCAGATCTTTACAACTTACTGCGTAAGAAAGATTTTTTCCCATGTCACTTTTAGTTCCTCTGCCAATCACTTTAAATTGGTGTCCTTCGGTTCTTGATCGTTCGACCAATTAAAAGTTTTGCTCTGGCAATTCTGCCTGGACTCATGATTTTGAGCACCATTATCAAATCTCCTCTCAACCTTCTCTTGTCTAAGGAGAACAACCCCAGCTTCTCCAATCTTTCCAGGTAACAGAATTGTCTTCGATATTGGAAGGAGATTGTCACGACAAAAGTTCAATAAAGTTTTACTGTTTATATTAACTGTGTTTGAGCAGCGCTAGTTTCCAATGAAACAACACTCTTTAAATTATAGGACAGCAAAATGCATATATAAAAATCTAGAGCTGATAATCAAATATTCACTGTTTGAAATATTAAATTGTGCCAAAATATCTGTACGTTAAATGCTACAGAATTATTCAGTAGCTGTACAACCAAATATGTAACTATTTGGGCACTGTTAACATTTTGTACTGATGACTTAACATTAACTGGTATTGTTCATTTTATGCCTATATGTTGCAACTTACCATCCTGACACCATTTTGCAATCTGATGAGCAAAACCATATGATCAGCATTGAAGCCATTACAGCAGTTATTCAGTGGACAAATCTGATCAAGGTGCCTGTAGTTCTCCAGTGCTACAACACAAGTATAATAGAGACCTAACAAAATATTATCCTAATCATTAACAACTAATCAGAACGTTGAAATCATTTTGGAAGATCCTGAAAGATGTTTTTATGAAAATTAAAATGTTCTGCAAGTATATGTAAACACAAATAATATGCATAGAGATTAAAAAGTAACACGCGTGTACAATAGCCCTCGAGTTCAATGACGAAACACAAGTCTGTTTTTGGTTTGTTCACAGGGCCTTGTCAGGAAAGCAAAACTGAGCAACTTTGCAAAAGAAAACTTCACGGCAACTGCCTTTAAAAACACAATGAAATTAAAAGAAATCCACCTGAAACACAAATACATACTAACAGTAACAGATGAGGTTTGGAGCTATATTGGTCGCGTATCTTCGACACGCTTACAGCCCAACTACGCAGCAAACATTCAGGCACCGCGAGACCATTTAAAGAGAAAGGGCAAAAAGAGAGAGGGGTATAAGTGAGAACAGACTCCAGCACCCTTCAAATGAGGGGGGGGGGGGGGGGAAAGAGGGGAGAGAGACGAGAGAGACCGAGCGAGCAATCTGTACAATCTGATGTACAATTTTCAGCCTTAAAATATTAAGTTCCAGCCAATTTTAGATAGCGAGTCTCAAAAGAACAATTCCCCTCCCTCCCCCTCTCTCTCTCTCTCTCTCTCTGAAAGGTGTTAATCGGACCGGCTCCATTTTATATCAAATTTACACAGCAGAGAAAGAGAGAGAGAGGGAGGGAGGTGGAAAAGACCAAACATGCTCCCAGCACAGGATTATGGCAAAGCACAAACAAAGCGCGGCCTGAACTGGAGGAGAGCCGGGGGAAGCCTCGGTCTCTCCACTCGCTCCCTAAAGCTGTCGGTGGCTGGAGGCCCGGTCTGCGGGGCGGGGTGAGGTGAGGTGAAGGGGTTTGATTTCCTCTGGCCCCCGAGAAAGGAGGAGGGGGGTGTGGGTAACATAGTCTCTAAATCAACTTCACCCTCTTCCACCTTCCACCACCACCCCCCACAAAACCTCCCCACAGCCCCAACCCCACCCCCGGGCACTCGCCTCCTTACCCGCGGCGTTGTTTCTCTCCTGTACGGGGCGCGGCCTCGATACTCGCCTCGGTCGCCTGTTGGCTGCCCTGACCGAGTTCATCCTGCGGAAGACGGTTTGGAGGCTTCGGCGAGGGGGGGAGGAGGAGGGTGGGGGGAGGGGAGGGGGGGGTTGTTGCCGGTGGGTTTATTTTAAAAAAAATTCCGGCCGCCCCGCCCTCCTCCTCCCTCCTGCCGGGACGTGGAGAAATATTTATTATTGAATGTGTTTGTTTGAAGCGCCCGCCGGCACCGCTCTCCCCCCAATAACAATCCGCCTCCGTCGGGCCGCAGCCCAGCGGTTAATCCGCCCGCACTCTCCTTCGATGGAATCGGACGCCGTTGTCTTTGCCTTCCCTGCCGGTCCTCGACTCCTCCAGCTCTTCCGAAATTTCACACCAGCCCCACACGGTCGCCCTCACATCCAGCCGCTGCCATTCTCCGTCTCTCGCCTTTCCCCTCAGCCTCCGGAGCCCAAGCAGCCGCCAGAGCCAGGGCACAGGAACGAGGCTCCGGCATCACCCCCCTTCAGCCAATCAGAACCCGCCGTTTAAAACCTTCCCCTCCCCGCGCCCAATAGAAACGCGTCTCTCATCCTCCCCTCCCTGCCCCGGTCCGCAGGTGGGAACTTTGGTTGTGGACAGCAGGGGGCAATATTGAGAATGACGCGGTGGGGCTTTGGCTCCAAGTGTTGCTCAGCCTCTAGTAACTGGATTACTGTGTGGGTTATTCATCCACTGCCCTTTTGTGGGTTGCTTGACCAACACATTTTCAAACTGCTTTAGCAACATTTGCTAATATTAAAATGTTTCCCAGCATTGGATGCTTTTGGAATAGGATTATTATGAAGGAGTTGGAGAGGCACATTGAGCTTTTTAAGAACCATAAATTACACAAAAACTACAAATATAACAACTCCATCATCACCTTTTATGCATCACTTTGAAGAGTATATCAAGCTGAAATGTTTTATGGTTAAGTTGAAAATGTTGCACAACTGATCACAAATCTTCTAAGATGCACATGGATGACTCCACTCCCATGCAAAGCACAACAAGAGTCTCTGAGGTGGGAGAGATAGGAGGGATAGAGAGTAAATCTGCACATTGCAGATGAGAAGCATTTGAGGGGCTGCATATGATATTTTGTTAGGGTCTCTGAGGGACTCTCGGACTTTTGAACAACCAGCCAGCAACATGCATTGGGCCAGGAGGATGACTCTCAGGCAATGCAAAATTTATGCAATGGCTATGTTTCATTTCATTTTTGAGCGGAGGTGAGAACTAATTTTCCATTATTTTAGATTACCATCAGTTTCAATGTACCAGATTTTCCCATTCCTAACATTGTAATTAATGTACAAGTGTTCAATAATTTTGTAGTGCCATTGCATGCTGGCTCATACAGTACAGGTAATAAATAGAACATGTGGCTCACACTAAGTGACAGGATGTTTAACATTGTAAAACCCCAGCACAGCTTCATCTATATGCATAACTGTACAAGATCCAAATGTTGAAACTTTTGCAAACAATTTTGGCATAGGCGAGCCCTATATGTTTACAAGAGAATGTTGCAAACCTTAGCCTTTTTAATGTGTAATAGATAAATATATGTCATGTTTCTTTTTCGATTAATTTCATAAATTGTTACCATGTAATATATTGTAATTTAGGAGCTCTATCAAGAAAGATTTCATTTTCAGCATTGAAGAAAAATAGGGACTTTCATATAGTTCACAGAAAAGGGCAGCAGACACATAGGAACACCACCTGAAAGTTCCCCTCCAAGCCGCTCACCATCCTGACTTGAAAATGTTTTTTTTAAATTCATTCATGGGATGTGGGCATCACTGGCTAGGCCAGCATTTATTGCCCATCCCTAATTGCCCTTGTTCAGAGGGCATTTTAAGAGTCAACCACACATTGCTGAGGGTCTGGAGTAACATGTAGGCCAGTAGATTCCCTTCCCTAAAGGACATTAGTAAACCAGATGGGTTTTTACAACAATGGTTTCATGATCATCGTCAGACTTTTAATTCCAGATTTTTAATGAATTCAAATTTCAAATCTACCATGGTGGGATTCAAACCTTGGGTCTCTGGAATACCAATCCAGCAACAGTACCACTATTCCACAGCCTTCCCCACAATATATCACAATCGCTGGATTAAAATCATGGAGCTCCCGCCCTAACAGCACTGGGGGTGTACTTACATCACATGGACTGCAGTAGTTCAAGAAGGCAGCTAACTATCACCTTCTCGAGGGCAATTAGGGATGGGCAATAAATGCTGACCTAGCCAACGATGCCCACATCCCATGAGTGAATATTTTAAAAATCACAGAATTGTTATAACACAGAAGGAGGCCATTCAGCCCATTGTGTCTGCGCTGGCTATCCCGTAGGATCAATTTACCTAGTGCCTTCCCCCGCCCCCATAGCCCTGCACATTCTTCTATTTCAGAAAACAATCCAATTCCTTCTCGAATGCCTTGATTGAACTTGCCTCCACCATATTGTCAGGCAGTGCATTCCAGATTCAGAATCAAAAAGTTTTCCTCATATAGCCATTGCTTCTTTTGCCAATTACTTTAAATATCTGCCTGCTTGTTATTTCCCAGAAGTAACAGAGTAGGCAAGGATAATATTAATATATTTGGATTTTCAAAAGGTCTTTCATATGGCAGATTCATGACTACAGTCAAAGCATGTGGAGTCAGGGGACCAGTAGCAGAACGGATAGTAAGCTTGTTACAAAACAGCAAACAGAGAATAGGGGTTATGAGCAGCTTAAGGTTATGGATAAAAAAATCACTAAAGTAGCAATGCAGGCTAATAAGTTCATTAAAAAGCAAATCAATTTCATTTCTAGAGGGACAGAATTGAAAGCAGGGAAGGCATGTTAAACTTGTATAGTGCCTTCGTTAGACCATGCTTTGAGTACTATGTGTAGTTATGATCTCCATATTATAAAAAGGATAGCGAGGCACTGGAGAAAGTGCAAAAAAGATTTACAAGGACGATACCAGGGACTATCTGATGGCAGGCCCTCCAGAAGTTCAAATTCTATAGCTAATCGGCCCACTTTCTAAGGAAACAGGCATTCCAATTGCTAGAAGACCCATGCCTGCACCTCCAGGGGAATGCCTTATTTTTTTCCCCGAGAGGATTTGTATGCTAGAATGTTTGGGCTGGACAGCATTCTGTCAGCGCCAGCCCCCTGTGCAAATTTGTAGATATAAGAATCCTATCCAAGCTTTAGCCCTGGATTTTTAGGCCCCAGCCATTTAGTTCATTGGAAAATTCCTGTTGCAGGGCAAAGCTCTCCTAAGTTCTTGGAGAAAGTGCTGTTAGACCAAGAAAAGCAGAAGAGGGAGGTCCCACTTGTGGCTGAGCAAGAAAGATTCACAAAGGTTTTTCTAGGCTCAGAGAAAGGAAATAGTCAGGGCAAAAAGTGCCAACCATGTGGCAAACCAGTGGTGCTAAAAGGTTAATGACAAACAAACTGGACAAGACAAAAGGGGGTTACCTGCGTATTCCCAAGACCGAACTGTGCCAACATTTCTGCTACTCACATAGAAAGGTAGAAAATTTATGGCATAGAAGGGGACCATTCAGCCCATCATGTCTGTGCCAACCAAAAAAGAGTGATCACACCTAATCCTACTTTCCAGCTTTTTCCAGATTACATTGCAGAGTATTACAAGACTGATAAATTCATCTTATACCTGCCTTCAAACTTCAAATGGCATGTTATGTAATGCCTCTGATAGATGCCCTGATCTTGTTATAGTTTTGCTCAGCTGGTGTTCTGGTAAAACATACAGCTGAAACTAACCATTGCTGTGGAGGATAAACTTAATCTTCCAAGAGTAACCCAAAGAATTGTCCATCTAGGTGAAAGGGTGCACTGCCTTGAAATAAATGTATGATGGCAGCCATCAGGAAAGTGAGCATTCACTTACACATTGGGACTGCTGCTGATCCCACATGAACTGTAATATGATAAACTGGATTCTATCCTCTTGTGGTAGATGGTGGTGTTAATCAAGGTCACACATAGAAGCCACAATTCTCTGGAGTTTGGGAAATACCACCACTCTGTAAAATTGCAGTGGTCTGTTATGCGGCTGCAGGTGTTCATGGGGATGTTTATAAACTGGCTTGCGTTACCAAACAGTGCAACTATGACTTGCTTAGTACACCTGTGCACAACCGACTGGCTAATGTTAATGATGTCTCCTGTTGCAGCCTGAAATTAGGTGGTAGTGTGAATGTTCAGGGTGATTGTAACCTTACAGTCACTGGCAGTGTGGTGCCTGTAGTGCATGTAAGCTGTAGATAAAGTTGCTATGTATGGCTTAGGTCAAAGATGGTTTCATTGTGAAGTGCAGCCATGGCAGTTATTGTGCCTAGGTCCAGTCTGGAGGTATAAGTGCTTTATTTACTCTGTAGTTTCTGATGTGCAGATGTGCCTCCTGTGCTGTCTAACCTCTGCTGCTTCTCCTCTCCCTTCTAAAAACAAAGCTATGATAGTATTTCCAACTGAAAACCAATTGAGTGTTTTTTAGTTGGGAATGGAGGAACTGAGAGTCTCACAGCAAAAGCTACGGAGGCAGATGGTCAAGCAATTGTCAGAGGTAAATAGCAACATAAATTCTGTACATAGTTGCTATAACCTTTAAATCAACCTTTTTTAATATCAGTGATGCTATTTATGTAAACATGATTTAACCTGCATTGTGAATGTGGAAAAAGTAATTGTTAAAGCATGTATTACTTCATCAGATCATTACTGCTTTGTTTAAATATATCAACCCATTTTAAAGTATTGCCCAGAAATTAGTGTAAAAAATTGGATGAGTGAAATAATGGGCAGAGATCACAGAGAATGGAACGCCCTGCCCATTTCCTATCGCATGACTCCTTAAGAGGGCTGAGGGGTATACTTCTGCTCTTTCCAGCCATAATATGTTCAAAGAGAAGGAAATTTAAGAACGTGCAACATTCATTTAAGGGGAAGTTAGATAAACAACCGAGGGAGGAAGGAATGGAAAGTATGTTGATAGAGTTAGATGGAAAGGGGATGGATGGATGTTCGTCTGGGCCACAATAGGGCTGAATGGCTTCTTTCTGTGCTGTAGACTCGATAGGCACGAAATTCACATTCGTAGCACCAATTAGAGATGGCACAATGGAAGCCAATTGCTCTGCTGGGAGTGCAGACCAGCTGTTTCTGACCTAGCCAGTGCAGTGCACCTTCTTAAGAAGGCCGCTTGTGCAAGCATTCCTATGTGCACCAGAAAAAGCTGAACTGGTGCTGTCCTGACATCACACATGATATGATGCCCATTGCCATAATTTGGACCTCATAGATCTATTCAACCAATTTGTACATCACACACTAAAGTTTAAGCATCCAGCTACTAGAAGAGCAGCACCAAATTTATTTAAGTAGCTAAACACCCAACTTGTAGGTAAAATAAATTTGAAGAATCTCTGCTATTGAAAGGTGTCTGGAAGAACTGTTCAGTGTTTATGGAGGCATTCTGGATTTGGCAGGGAGTGTTACTGCATCCTCACAAGGTGGACAGAGGATTTGGTGACTGGTCCACTCAAAGTCTCCAACAGGTACGGAGGCAGCAGTGACAGTGCATCTGCATCTAGAGGATGACATGGAGATGGAGCAGAGGCTGCAGAGAGGGCAAGATCCACACATTACTCTCTGCCAAATTGGAGCCGGACTCCTCTATGCTTCTTGACAGTGACAGAAGGCAGTTTAGCAGGCCAGCCAATACATCCAGCATCTTCGTGTGTGTGCCCATCAGCATTTCCCATCAAGATCCTCACCTAATTCCTGTATAGAAGTAATCATCTGTAACCTTGCCCTCTGGTAAGCTGGCAAGAGCCATCATTTACCCCTGGTCCAGTGCCTGGTGACTCACCATATGCTGATCCCAACTCCATACCAGCCTCAAAGGTATGTGCAGTTCCAATATCTGAGCTAATGGCTGAATGTATCAGACCAAGTGACAGGACCTCTTTATCAATGGTGCTATTCTCTCTCAAATCCCCGGGGCTGTTGTGACTGGACTGGCAGACATCAATTCTTAAATGTCTGAAAGCAGAAATCAGAAGAGGGTGGTTGGTGTGGTTGTGGGGGCAGGGGGGTGTGGGGAGGTGGTGTGTGGTGGGTGGAGGTGGTGAAGGATGGAAAGTAACAAATCAATGGTGAAATTTTGAGCTGCTCATCATGCCAGATAGCAGAATGAGGGTGAGCTGCAAGTTGAGAAGTGGCAAAGGACAGGAAAATGTCATCCTCAATGTTCTCACTGATGTTGGTTGTCAAACTCTATTGCAGCCAGCCCAATGATGCAAAGGGCCATCTCCTCTATTGGAGATGCAGGCGTACTTGTTACCACTGGATCTGCTTTGCTCCCTTGTATTATGTGCCAAAAGAAAGGGAAGAATATCGGTGATTGTGCTGCAATGGGTTTGGGTAATGTGACTGCCACAAACTGAGTGGCTGAAAGCACATAGAAGCAGCAAGGGTTGGGTGTGAGGTTGCCAATATTTGAAGGTGTGTGAGGGCGAGATGGAGGTTCTGGATGTTAGGTCTGAGTCTTCAATGCTAGAGACAGTTGTTGGGTGAATGATGGGGATGTGGTGATTGAGCAGCATGAGAGATTTGTGGTGTGGTGGATATGAGACGTCAGAGAAGATGCATTCACTGACCTTAACAACCTGCAAAAGCTTATTAGCACTGGTGCCAGGTCCTTGGGTCCAGACACGGGCAATTGACCATCTAATCATTTCTGAGGGCGGCCCTTGAGAACCTCCCAGTCCCATGTGGCACCATGCTGTTTTCTTTCCTATCAACCCCATCACTAAGGCCTCCACAGCATTGCATCTTTGACCCTGGTATTCCATTTTCCTTGTTTAGAACTAAATCAATAGTATTCAGCAGCAGCCTCCTGTAATTCGGTGCAGCATCCTTTTAAGAAGAACAGATTGCCTTTAAGAACTGAAGGCTGGCTCTTGCACCATGTGTTATCAGCAGAATGTTGCTCAGCCTCCTGCTGAGGTAGCAACAGTGTGGAAGCCATTTGGCCCAATGCTACTGTCCGGTAAGTGAGGTGATAACATCAAATTTACATACTGCCTACCTCCATCAGAGCCAGTGTGGGCAAGGCACAAATTGCCCAAAAAAGAACAAATAAATTTTTAGCCTGATATAACTCAATACAAATTTCCACTGATGTGACGTGTTCTAGCATCCCCCTCTCCTTTACTACTTCACCATAGGGAAATAATATTGGTAACCTTGCCAGCTCCTGATCTGACATGAATGCAATGCCAATTTTCTGCCTATTTGCTGTGCCATGTTACCACATCACAATGCTGACCATGTTGGCTATTTAACAAATCATGTACCAAGTACCATGTATTCTAGCACAAGATTTCTTTCAGCTACCTAGTCACACATTCATTCAAGCTGGCTCATGTCCTGGGCACTGAGAGAATTTGTCTTCTCTCACTCATTTTTCTTATATACAGTATTTCTCTTTCACAGATATTTGTACGAGAAGCATACACATAGGTATACTTTCAGGTACAACAGACCATTGTTCTTTATGAGGAGAGAGCCATTCAAATTATGGGCATGGATGTAATATTTCAGAAAGCCAAGTGGAGAAGGAAAGAACTGGAGCCAATCTTTACAGACTATTATAACTGTCTCTATTGTGGATTATGTTAAGGGTTAAGAATGCAGAATTTCGGTATTAGTTTAAGGTGAATTTTGGTTGTTTATTTTCAGATTGGTTTAGTATGTTTAGCCTGTGTGTGCTTACAAACCATGCTTGAACTTTTGACCCTGCTGAGAGGTTCTTAGTTGCAAGAAAGCCCTGAGGTTGCTATGGAGGAAATTGCTGAGGTTGGAGCTATGCTCTAAAAGAAAAACTGGTGCGTTTTGGGGTTTTTTTAGAAAAAAAAATGTAAGAGAATCTGACCTGGAGGCTGCAGACATCCAGTCTGTTGTGTTTGACCAGAGAACACGCTTATATAGGTTTAGAGAAGAAAGGAGGGAGTTCTCAAGAATTGGGTAGCTCCATAAAGAGAGAAATCCAACTTTAGAATAGACACCAAGGGAGTCTCTACGTGTGTCTGTTGGGTCATGCGAACATCAGCGACACCTATACCTGGACCAGGATGTCGTATACCAGGAGTAATATACCATAGACATGAAATGTGACCCGTGCAGCTAGACCCAGAGAAAAGGAACTGCCTCTCAGAATATGAGCATGTTTCAAAATATATCAGAGTAAAAGCTACAGTAAAAAGGTTAAGCTGGGTTAAATCTATGAGATTGAGTTCAAGGTAGAAGTTCACATGGTTCAGAATCATTATCTTATTTGCTCAGTGTACCTATTTAATCATTATTGCTTATGTTTGTTTTGTTCAAGTTTGTATAAGAAAGATTCTTTTGGTTTTTCAATTTAATCTTGGAGTCCTGCCACTTATTTCCTTACTCTTGGTTCTTCCACATGTTATATTCTTTAAATGATTCTGGTCTATCAAGCCAGATCCTAACAAGTATCTAGCTTGGCTAGTATTCTCATAACTGGAATCATAACACTTATTTATTTACAGATTTACACATTATGAACATGCACCTCAACCCAACAGCCACAGTTTCAGCCGGTTCCTATTTATAGGAGCACAAGTAAATCCCCAGCCAATGTCCAGCATCTGCTTACAATTAAACACAATTATTATTCAAGTAACATGGAGAAAATAGAGAATTTAAGGTGGGAAATTCAGGATCCTCCCTCAAGCCCATGGTAATTTGCCCACTCATTCATTCCCCAACACACAAGGAGCTTAACTGATATGGTGTGATTTGACCACTCAACCTCTGGGCTGCTAGTCCAATACCATAATCGTTGTTTCCTCTGGATTACCAGCTTGGAGAATTAGAGTCAGGCAGCCATAAATTTCTACTACCTCATAGTCACCCTAACCATGCCAAAGGAGTGCCCAACAGCAGGAAAAAATGACACAGGTGATGGAGATGTCTCTTAGACTATTGCCATATCCCAGCCTCCCTTCCACTCCACCTAAGTAACAATTTAGAGTTGCTGGTGATGCAGACCCAGTCAGCAACTTCATTTCTAGGCATAGTACCTTCACTCATAGTACCATCTTCAGACCCAGCAGAAGCAGAGACAGGGCCCTTCTCAAAGCATTGACACCCTGTATCCATCCATCTCACTTCCTACTCCCACTGGAAAAGAAAGAGAGACCACAACATCAAGAAATAGAAAATATAGATCATACATTTTTACCAAGGGGAAGCATCACAACAAAACACACTGAACACAGATGTGACATGCGCTGTAAAGATTAATAAGAGTTGTACTGACTTTTATTAAAGTGTGTCCTGATAGTTCTTAGGAATCAAATTGTATTCATGGTCATTGATGTACACCTGGGCCCAGTTGAGGAACAACTTATTTCACATTGAAGAACTGCTATGCACTGGCTAAGGTACTAATAAAAGGTTTGAACAATTACCTTCCTGATGACTGCTGCATTTGAGTAGCTTGTTCAGCAGGCAATTTTTCTGTCTCATGATCAGCTTCATCAGCTTTTTTCAGCCTTTCTTCTGGCTGCTCCATTATCAGATTCTTTGGCGATGAAAAGTTGTGGGCAACACAGCCAGCGACAACGATTTTATAAGCCATAACTAAGCTATGTTATAAAATGTCCTTGATCAGACTAAGCAATAGAAATAACTATTTGAGGATACCAAACGTGTGCCATACTATCACCTTGGTGGATGTGTGGGTTCCATTGTATCTCTCTCCTAAGGAACTGTTCTCATGTTCCACACTAGTTTCATTGCTGTAGGGCATGTCCTTGGTCTCCCAAAAGCCAGCTCTAGAATATTTTTTGGCACTTTCACCATTGCTGGAAGATGAGAAAATCATGGGAGCTGCCAGGGAAACATGCAATCTCATTCCTGATCCTGTTCATGTGGCTACAGATCACCTGTATATAGTTAGAAGGCAGCATCACTGCACCCAATGTGTTGGAATACTTTGACCATTTCAACAGCACTTTATTGGTCATGTCCTATCAAACAGACAGCTGTTATGTCACAGAACACAACATTATAATCAACACATTCAGGGCAACTCTCCAATACATCCCTTTCTTGTCATTCTATATTTTTTAAGAATAAGAATATTTCAGAAGTGTCCATCCAAATATCATTTCTACTCTAAGGCTACAATTTGTAAGTACCATTGAACTTATTTTTACGGGAGTGTTTTGTATTCAGTGGATTATGCCCTCTGGACCACAAATACTTCTAATTCCCACTTACTGGTTCTTGGAGCATTCGATCAAAGGTACTAATTACTCACCTCCTCCTTGAATTCTATTAACAACTGCTCATGTCACTAGATCCAGTTTGGTGAGAAATTCCAATGACTTAATGACCAAGGTCAGAACATGAGGAATAAAGGAGACAAGTAGCTTGCTGGCTATAAAACAGAGAGCAGCTGAGGGTTAAGGATAGTCACTTGGACTGGCAGAAGTTGTGAAGTGATGTTCTGCAGGATCGGTGCTGGTACTACTGTTGTTCACCACTTGGATTAAACTATTTGGACATGGGAACCAGAAGTACAATTTCAAAATTTGCAAGGACACCAAATTGCTGGGGCATGGTTAATACTGAGGAACACTGTGACATATAATTGTCAAATTAATTTCAACATAATTGAGGCGGAGGTAGTACATTTTTCATGGAAAACTAAGAACACCACATTTTTCTTGAAAAATTAAACATCTAAATGGGGGCAAAGGAATTTCAGCGTATCAAGCTACAAATCGCTAAATGTAGTGTTGCAGGTTGATAAGGCCATTAAATAAGCAAACAAAGCACTTGGTTCATTTCTAGAGGGACAGAAATAAAAAGCAGAGAAGTTTTGTTAAAATTAAGCAGAACACTTTAGATTACACTTAGAGCATTGTGAACATATTATAGAAAGGATATAGAGGAACAGGAAAAGGTACAAAAAAATTACAAGGATGATAACAGAACTGAGAGGCTATAGCTATCAGGAAGGACTGAACAGGTCAGAGCTCTTTTCTCTAGGCAAGAAAAGGCTGACAGATGACCTGATAGATATCTTTAAGATAATGAAAAGGATTCAATAGGTTGGAGAAGCTAATTCCATTTGTGGGGGAGACCAAAACTAGGGTCCATAAATACAAGAGAGCCATGAATAAATCCAATAGGGAATTCAAGAGAAACTTCTTTACTCAGACGATGGTGGAAATGTGACACTGCCACAAGGAATAGGTGAGACAAATAGTATCCTTATATTTAAGGGGAAGCTAAAGACGCACAAGGGAGACATGAGTAGAACGTTATATGGATAAGAGTTAGATGAAGAGGAGTGGGAGGAGGCTCATGTGGAACATAAATGTCAACATAGATCAGTTGGGCTGGATGGTCTGTTTTTGTTCTATATATTCCATGAAATAGGCCAGAAGGTGATGAGAAGTCACCCTGTTAGAATGAAGCACTGACATCACACGGCATTATTAATTCATAAAATATCCAGCAATCTACCAAGCAAAAATGTTTTGCCACACATTCAGATTTCCTGAAAATTATTGAACCATTTGTGCTGCTCCACCATTCGCCTTGTTCAACCTAAAGAAGTCCCTACTCACCATAAGGCTCCGCATTGAATTTAATGACAATCATCAAATTTCTGGATTTATGACATTATTACTGATTATTTCTGCCACAGCTATTTATGCTGATAATGAACATCATTGAGGATCCTGTTAATAATGTGATTCATGGTCCTGGGAGACCCATGAGCAGACTAATGAACCAGTGGAGTCTCACTCTAGAAGGTAGTGAATTGTTCTGAGCAGTTTTTTATACTTTTTATAAGCTTTAGCACTCCTTTTATGTCCCACTCCAGTTCGTGTCAGAAGACAGTAATATTCAGGATGCAAAGCTGTTTTGACACACAGAAATGTATTCATTCAGAAAGTAACATTCAGAGATACAATTTGAGTAACTTGAGACATGACAAGTCTAGCATAGAAGAAAAAGTTGACTTACAACCTATGGTTCATAAAGCTCTTCAACTGGAACTAACCTCATTAAATTTAGTGAATGAACCTGAGCAGCTTAAACAAAATGACGCATAATTTTATCTTTCTTCCACCAATAAATCGCTCAGATTATGAAGGCACATATTTATAAAATCATACTTTTTAGGTGCAGTCTAGTGATAGTAGACTGTGGCACCTCCTTTTTGCTGATTTTCTAGCCATTGTGTAGGCTTCCCTTTGTGTGACGGTACTCTTATTAGATCAGATCTGCCTTCAGTTAGCCTGGATCACCTCCTACAGGATTTGCTCCATCTTATCGCCCTTATTAGAAATTGTTGCATTGTGATGAGTAGCGACACTACTGGCCAGTGAGAGAACTGCAACAAAAATGGCAAGTATTACAAAAGGATGGGTACAACCAAATAATTGTTGGCAGAGAGATATCATGGGCCTGAATGTTACCCGACGGGGGTGGGGGGTGGGGGGGGCGGGGGGGGGGGCGCGATTGGCGGGCCCACAACCGGCTGGGAAACAGGCCGCCGCCCGCGATCAACCCCCGACTGCGATTTCACACTGGCTGGCCCGCCCAGCATGAAACGCATCATCCCAAAGGTCAGGAAAAGGTCGGCAGGGGCCTCTAGGCCCCCACCACCCCTGGGTCCAATGGCAACACTGCAGGCGATTTAAAAATGGTACAGGCAGGTCACTTGAAGGCTGTCAGGGAAGGACATATTTGCAGCGTCCTGAACACCGAAGTTATGGCCTCAATGCAGTTGAAGACGCCAAGCGGGAGAGCAGGTCGGGTGGGCTCTCAGCCCCACCCCCCCGGTTTTCAGACGTGTGCCTCGCAGTTCTCCTGAAAGCTGCCAGGAAGGACATCCTTGTCCCCAGAGATGGATGAAAGAGGCCACCACACCTGACGAATAGAGCTTGGGAGAAGGTGGCAGTGCAGGTCAGCAGCAACGACATTGTGCGGCGCACATGGGTGCAGTGCCACAAAAGGTTTGATGACCTGCTGCGCTCAGGAAGGGTGAGTACTGTGTTGGTATGGGTCAGTGTGTTGAAGTGTTAAGGTCTGGCCCACATGGAGCTCAGGAGTGTTAGAGTCTGAGTGCCAAATCTCAATGGCGCTGGAGCTGACCAAGGAGGGTGAGCCCTGGTTGCTTGCATTGAGTGCCTTGAGGCTCGAGGGCCACACCTCGGATGTGTCCTGCCAGGTTTTCCTCAGTTGGGGTTGGCCAGGCTGCAGACAGAGAGCAGACTAATCCATGCTCCTCTGTCCTTTCAGGAGAAGATGACCCTTAACAACATTGAAAGGTCACAGATAGGTGGAGGCTCCCCAAACCTCCTAATCCTATCCAGATTCGAGCAGGATGCTTTGGATCTGGAGAGGGGCCACGCACCTCGGTCAGCTGGTCACAGAGAGGCTGGGGTGTCAGATGAAGGTAAGAGTGTAGTCCACAGACGTGAGAGTTTCAAATGGTGCAAACATTCTTGTGTAGTCTCATCATTGATGGGAGTCTCAAAACTGGATTCCCCATTGATCATTGAAAGACCATGATGCAGATCTCCATTGTCTCACCAGGGTGCCTGGCATGCACAGTGACAGTGTGATGACTTTAACTAATGACATGTTGTTCTCCCTTAGGTTCACCAGCAGGCACTCAATCGCAGTACCCCAAAGAGCCACCCCTGACGCCAGAGGACCCCTAGTCTTCAGATGCACCTGCATCACACCCGCTCTCTGAACCAGGTACCAGCACAGATACCAGCACCTCAATGGGTATTAGATCATTGGCTGGAATGTCGGAGCACAGCGGTGAGGGCACTCCACACTCGCTTGAGGAGCAGGCAGAGGCAGAGAGTGTCCAGGGCGCCTGCAGTCAGAGGACTGCTGGAGACCAGGATGATGCAGAGTTCAAGGCAGATGATGAGTCTCTGGAGTCGTCCATAAAGTGGCAGATGTTGGGTGTCCAGCGGGAGGATCTGGCAGAGATCATGATGGTACGCGAGCCATGGTCTCTGTTATGGAGGAGTCCAAGCGGAGCATGAGCATTGCATGACCCTCATAGCCGATTGCACTGCCTCCTCCATTGAGACAGTGGCAACTCTCATGGAGAGGCAGCTCCAGGGACAGAATGAGGGGTTCCTGGGTTGCGTTTGGACCTGCAAGCCCTCACACAGGCAATGACCTCAGGCGGTCAGTGCTAGTGTGGGAGATGGATGAGGCACCTGGTATCCCAGCTAGGTGCCCATCCATCAGTGGAGGTCCAGAGCAACCTCACGTTGAAACACAAGCTGCCTGACATCTCTGCGGGCTCCTCTCAGGGTGCTCTGGGTGACGGCAGCAGCTCCTCCACCCTTATGCCAGTGACTGTGGCATCGGATGCGGCTGCGATGACCGGGGAGATGCCAGCCATGGCACTGGCTGCTCCCTCCCAGGCAGGGCCAGCACAGGCTCCACTGGCCAGATGATGACTGCCAAGGATTCGCTGCCTCCAATACCGCTGCCAGCACTCACAATGATTCATCCTCTGTGGCCTGTGGAGCTGCGTCAAGATCCTCTTCCTCCAGAGGGTCCCCCTTTGCCAGTGCCAAATTGTGGAGAGCGTAGCATGGAACCACTATCAGTGACACCCGCTCTGGGAGGTATTGTAGTGCTCCCCCTGAACAGTCCAGGCATCGGAAGCGCATCTTCAAAAGACCTATGGTCCTCTCTATCACTACCCTCGTGGAGGTATGACTCCTATTATAACGCTGCTCTGCCTCTGTTCTTGGATGTCATAAGCAATCTTTTCAATGGATAGTCCTTGTCACCCAGCAGCTATTGATCCATTCGGACTGAAGCACTGAATATCCTCAGCACCTGGATGTATCTCAGGATATAAGCATCTTGGCAGCTGCCAGGGTACCTTACACAGACTTGCAGGATCTGTGTCCTGTGGTCACACACTATTTGGACGTTCATTGAGTGGAATCCCTTCCTGTTGACAAAGGCATCCACCTGACCCACTGGTGCCTTGATGGTCACATGTGTATAGTCGATTGCACCCTGGATGCAGGGGAAGCCAGCAATTGCTGCAAAGCCTCAGGCTCACTCAGCCTGGTTGGCCTTGTCCATTCAGAAATGAATAAATGTCATTACCCGCCTGAACATAGCATCAGTCACCAGTTTGATGCAACTGTGTACAGCTGACCGGGACATTCCACACAGATCCCCCACTGACCTCTGGAAAGAGTCAGAGCATAGAAGCTGAGGGCCACTGTGACCTTCAGAGCCATTGGCATGGGGTGTCCACCTACACAGTTGGAGGTGATCTCAGGCCAAATCATCTGACAAATGAAGGTCATGGTCTCCCTGGAGAGGCAGAGCCTCCTTCGACATTGCATCTTGGACATATTGAGGTAGCTGCATCACCGCCTGTAAACCCTGACAGCAGGACAGTGGCATCTTCTACAGCCCCTTCCACCTTGGACTACCTGCTGGCCCTGCCCCCCTTGTGTCTGTGCTTCTCCTCTCACAGGTTGCTCCCCTGGAAGCTGTATGCCAGGTGCCTCCAGTGGAGACCACAATCCCCATTACCAGGGTAACAGAAGGTTGTCTGATACCTGGAAGGGTCCACATGGTCAAAATCCTCTGGGGGCCTTGGAGATACCAAAATATATTTCACCTCTCTTCTATTTTTACTTAGTTCTGTTGAAGGGTCATTCGGACTCGAAACGTTAACTGTGCTCCTCTCCGCAAGTTCAAATAAGCAACCAGCAAACAATCTCCTAGGGCTGAATTTTTCTGTCGGCGAGAAGGGGGCGGGGCCCACTCACCGACATGAAAATGACACGGGATGACGTGGGGAGTCCTCCCGACATCATTCCGACCCATTTAAATATTCAGGAAGGCGGGGGGACAGGGCGAGCAGCTGTCTGCCCGCCAACCTGTCAATGGCCAATTGAGGCCATTGACAGGATAATTAAAACAATTAAAGGACCTGCCCGTCCAACCTTAAGGTTGGTGGGCAGGCCAGGAGCCCTGGCGGGCTTCTGAAAAACATGAAACTTCATCCACCGGCGGGATGAGGTTTCATGTCGGTTTTAAAAAAGTTTAGTAAAGTTTTTGTGCACTTTATTAACATGTCCCATCTCGTGTGACATTGTCACATGAGGGGGACATGTTAATGGTTTTTTTTATTCTTCTATTTTTAAACTTTGAAAACCTTTCAGCGATCTCCCTGAGGCAGCACTTAGCCTCAGGGAGATGTGCACTCTTTTGTGCGCATGCGTGAAAGGCCCCACTCTCGCATTTGGGGAATCCTCCCCCACCCGCACAGGAAGCGCATAGCACTTCCCGGCAGGCATCATGCTGGGCGGGCCTTAATTGGCTCTCCCACTTAAAATGGCGGCGGGGCCCGTTTCAGTGGCGGCGATTGGCTGCCCGCCCGCCACAGAGTCGGCTGGGCCCACCCGCCTGTTAAGGGCAAAATTCAGCCCCTAAACTCTTGACTACTCACACTGGCAATGCTCCTGACCCTTTTTACCCCTCCCTTGGATGAGGTTTTTGAAATTGTGGCCTGCCCACCTGCCCGTTTTGCCTGTGCGATGAGTGCAAAATCGCACGGGCAACGTAAAACTGGGTTCAATTGGGCTTTTAGTGGCCTGAAGTGATGGCAGGCGCGGCTCCAACACCTGTGTGTGCCCACCGAGCTGAAAATTGCACCCGTGCAGGTTGACATCGGGATGCTTGCCTGACGTCTTCTCACCCTATTTTACGCCCGATCGAGTCGGGTGTGTGCCCACTCGCGAGGCATAAAATTCTGTCCATGGTCTTGATTTTAACTCACTCGCACCACACTGTACTGCCCAGGAAAGGCATGGGGGGGGGAGAGTTTAAAAGCTTGAAATTCAAAATCCCACCTCCAACCCAGGCATTCCTGACCGCTGTAATTTTAATGGCAGCTCTTTAGGTTCTCCACAGGGTCTGACAGAAAACAGGCAGGGGTCCTACTAAAAGTGAAAAAGTCATGGCCCAGTGATGTCACTGGCACTGCAGTGAAATATTAACATCACAGCTGGAGGAGTTGTGCATGTCTGCTGCCTGCAGCAGAACCATAGTGGCATGAGCTGATGAGCCAAAAGAAGCCATGGCAAGTTTTAAAATGTCCTTCTTCTTAAACCTCTTGTGGGCCGGAAGTAGCAGCAGCGACACCCATAGGTCCCTCACAGAGTCATGTCCTAGTTCCAACCACCCGTCAATTGTGTAAGGTAGTGAATCTGGCCAGGCATTGGGTGGGTCTCTGGGAACATTAATAAATTAAGATAGGAAGGCCAATATACAATAGGCTGGCAACATTACGATAAAATGCCCACTAAAGAGAATGCATGATGATTGGATTCATACGTCTCTACCTACAATAAGGAAAGATAAAAAACCCTTTCTGAAAAAAAGTGTACATTCCCATAGTACAGTTCACATATGCAAATACCAGTGAAAGCACTTCACAGGCAAGAGACAGAAAGTGAACACCAAGCAGGGCGAAAGGGGATTGGGGAGTGAATGTTCATTACCAAAGCAGAGCCTTTTGGTGGCTTTTGAGAGCAGCAAGGAATTGACAGGGTGGAAGTGCCAAGGGCAGACCAATAGGGACTTTGCCAGCTGTGGCTCAGTTAGTCGTACACTTCCTCTGAGTCACCAGGCTTTGGGTTCAAAACCCATTCTAGGGCTTGAGTACAAAAATCAAGGTTGACACTCCAGTGCAATATACAGGGTGCTTTCTACTATCAGAGTTGCTATCTTTTGGGTGAGGTGTTAAACTGAGGCCCCATCTAATTCCTTGGGTGGATATAAAAGATCCCATTGCATTATTTTGAAAGAGACCAGGGGAGTTATCCTTGGTATCTGGCCATTATTTATCCCTCAGCCAACATCATAAAAAACAGATTATAATGATCACGTTGCTGTTTGTGGGAGTTTTCTGAGTGCATATTGGCAGCCACATTTCCTCCATTACAACAGTGACTTGTTATGATCCCAGTTGATGTTACTACTGGACAGGTCAGATCCCAGAGAGGACCCTGGCTTGATGAATCCTAACTTTTGTTTTTTTTTAGAAACCATGGAGGGCAGTTACTGAGCACATTCACAGTGTATTTTTAATACAAAGAATAAAATGTTTATTGAAAAAGCAGAATGAACTATATTACACTGGACAAAAATGTTGGAAAGATTTCAATACAAACACCAATAAATGAATCAAATCACGTTATTCCTTCACACCAACTGTATCCTTTCAGAGACATGCAAATTCGTAAAGATAAAACAATTTACAAAATCTACCTTACTCTACTGTTCAGGGTAAGTATCCAGTACATGTGAACTAATTGGCAAACTATGATCAGGCACAGCCTACCCCAAAACCAAGTGATAGGTGCCACCAAAACAGATTCTACATCAACCCCCAGGCTCTTGTCACACCATAAGCCAACTAATCTCACTGAAACTCTGTCTTTCTCATGGGCACTTCCAATCCCCATGCTTGAAGAACTGGCTTTCGAATTTTCTCCCAAATGATGCTTTCACTCAGACATCTTCAACAAGGATCCACCTCCAGGGTTGCAATCTCTCTGTCTGATGTTCCTTTCCCCTGGATCTCCACGCACACTCAGACTTCACCTTCCATGCATACTCTCAGATATTCAACCATGCCAAGCAGAACACCACTGCTCCAAAGGCCTGTAGTAAGGAATCAACCTTCGGCTATCTCTCCAGATCTTCTGGCTTCTTTCAAGCCCACGTTGCTTTAAGTCTGCTACCTGCAGGTCTGTCTCTTTAACTCAGAGTCTTTTCCTCTGCTCCTTACTTTAAACTTTACTTAAACTTGTCCCTTGGACTGTCTTCTGGGCCTTCTTTCTGTCCCATTCCCTGGTTTGGGAACTTTTTCTTTGTTTGGGACCTTCTCCCTGTCCCCCTCCCGTGTCCTGCTCACTTGGACACTTTCTTCGGAATAGTGCCCTTCATCGAGGTCACCCAACCTTCCTTTCACGCTGTTTCACTTTTTTCCTTGTTTTATTTCTGCGCAGGCGCAGGACAGGCTTTCAATCTGAAGAAGTAAAAAAAATGAATTGCGCATGTGCATAGGGCCGGTTCCCGGCCTGAAGATGAGAAAATCCTCAAACTGCGCATGTGCAGCCATTCTTTGGCCAACACAGAAGTCCCAAAACCAGAAAAAGCATGAATTGCGCATGTGCGGCCATTCTACAGCTGGCACAACCTTGGAAACCCTGTAGCCCACTGAAAACAGTAGTTTCCAGCCTTAGATTTAAAGGTAAGTTTTTTTTCTTTTCTTTAGGGTTCATCACAGACTCTGCTTCAAAAAGTACTTAACTGATTGAAAGCACTTTGAGATATCCAGTGGTCGTGAAAAGTGCTATGTAAATGCAAGTCTTTCTTTTCGATAGGAAATGAGGTCATCATCATCATCAGTTGGTCCTCGATTCGAGATGATGTCTACTCAGGAATGTGAGTTTCTGCCGCTCGGTCTTCATGTGCCTGAATAGGCCGATTCTCGAACTTCAGGTCTTTGGACATATGGGGCAGGATGTCCCAGGAGGCAGTGGGATCTGGAGTGCAGGATTTGCTTTCTGCTCTTTCCTTCTCTGCCGCCGCTCTACCCCTCATCATTAGGACATTGTGATTCATTGTGTTGGACAAGCTGTCACTGTTTTGAACAATTGGTAGCAAGCTCCTCCCAGTCATTAATGTCAATGCTTCAAGGAGAGCTTCAAAGTGTCTTTGAAGGGTTTTCTTTGTCCTCCCCAGTACCTTAGCTATTTGAGAGTTGAGAAACAGGACCTGGTGGGAGAGACAGTTCTCAGCCATCCAGACAAGATGTCCAGTCCATCGAAGTTAATTTTGCAGGGGTTTTGCCTGAATGCTTGTGGAGCTGGCCTCAAGAAGGGCTCTAGCATTTATTCAACTCCTACTTCAATGAAGAGTAAATCCATGACACTGAAACAGAATGGGTGCACAGGCACGCAAGACTGTCCTTCTGGAGGAAGATAATGCTGAAGCATTTGCAACAATCCTCAATAGAAGTGCAAAGTGAACAATCTATTTCAGCCTCCTCCAGAGGTCTCTAGCATCACAGATGCCAGTCTTCAGCCAATTCGATTCACTCTATGTGATATCAAGAAATGGCTGAAATAGCACTGGATAATGCAGAAGCTATGGGCCCTGACAATATTCCTGCAACAGTACAGAAGACTTGTGCTCCAGAACTTGCCGTGCCCCTAGCCAAGCTGTTCCAGCATAGCTACAACATTGGCATCCATCCGGCAATGTGGAAAATTGCCCAAGTATGTCCTGCACACAAAAAGCATGACAAATCCAACCCAGCCAACTACCGCTTTAGTCTCCTCTCCATCATCAGTAAAGTGGTGAAATGGGCCATCAACAGTGCTATCAAGCAGCACTTGCTTAGTAATAGCCTGCTCACTGATGCTCAGTTTGGGTTCTGCCAGGAACACTCAGCTCCTGACCACATTACAGCCTCAGTTCAAACATGAACAAAAGAGCTGAACTCTAGAGGTGAGATGAGGGTGACCGCCCTTAATAGTGAGGCAGCATCTGACAGAGTGTGGCATCTAGGAGCCTTAGCAAAACTGGACTCAATAAGAATCAGGCTAAAACTCTCCACTGATTGGAGTCATACCCAGCACAAAGGAAGATGATTATGGTTGTTGGAGGTCAATCATCTCAATTCCAGGACATCACTGCGGGAGCTCTTCAGGATAGTGTCCAAGGTCCAGCCATCTTCAGCTGCTTCATCAATGACCTTCCCTCCATCGGGAGGTTGGAAGTGGGGATATTCACTGATGATTGCACAATGTTCAGCACCATTCACAACTCCTCAGATACTGAAGCAGTCCATGTCCAAATGCAGCAAGACCTGGACAATATCCAGGCTTGGGCTGACAAGCGGCAAGTAACGTTTGCACCACACAAGTGCCAGGCAATGACCATCTCCAACAAGAGAGAATCTAACCATCATCCCTTGATATTCAACGGCATTACTATCACTGAATCCCCCACTATCAACATCGTGGGGGTTACCATTGACCAGAAACTGAACTGGACAAGGCATATAAATACTGTGGCTACAAGAACAGGTCAGAGGCTAGGAATCTTGCGGCGAGTAACTCACCTCCTGACTCCCCAAAGCCTGCCCACCATCTACAAGGCACAAGTTAGGAGTGTGATGGATGAGTGCAGTTCCAACAACACTCAAGAAGCTTGATACCATACAGGACCAAACAGTTCGCTTGATTGGTATCCCATCCACAAACATTCACTCCCTCCACCACCGGCGCACAGTTTACCACCTACAAGATGCACTGCAGGAATTCATCAAGTATCCTTCGACAGCACCTTCCAAACCCACGACCTCTACCAGGACAAGGGCAGCAGCAGACACATGGGAACACCACCACCTGGAAGTTCCTCTCCAAGTTACTCACCATCCTGACTTGGGAATACATCGCCGTTCCTTCACTGTTGCTGGGTCAAAATTCTGGAACTTCCTCCCTAACAGCACTGTGGGTGTACCTACACCACTTGGACTGCCGCAGTTCAAAAAGGAAGCTCACCACCACCTTCTCAAGGGCAATTAGGGATGGGCAATAAATGCTGACCCAGTCAGCGATGCCCAAATCCCGTAACTGAATACGAACAAAATTGCTGGGGATATGTAGGAAAGGCCATTATGGCCTTTAAAAGCAAGGAAACAAATATTTTCATCAATTCACTGAGCAACAGGAAGCAAGTAGACTTTGGAAAGTAGGGATTACAGCCATAAATTCAACTGTTAATGTTTTTCATTGTAGTAGTATCTTTAATTTAACCCCTAAGTGTGCCAGCAGCTCCATGGTAATTGTTTTGCTCAATGCTGACTAAACATGTGATCTTGAAAATTACCCCATTAGTGCAGCAATGCAATATCAGAAGGAGCCACATTCTCATGAGCTATCAGAATGTGAACATTATCCTACTTTTCTTCATGGAGACAGCTTCCCAATTTCCAAAGAGTTTTCTAACTGGCAGGGGTAGAAAAATGGGCCAGATATCCATTCTCCAATGGATCTCTGTGCATTACTGCATCCATCCACTTTTCCATCCTCGTTACTGGAAAAAAAACCTCAAACTGGGTCAGTATACTCAATTGAGGCAGCAATAAATACATACCACTTCCCATTACTCCTTTCCACATTAGCAATGCACATTTAATGCTGCTCACATAAATAGATTGCTAGCAGGTATTAAAAAATAGTTAATTTAAACAGTGCAACGGCTGTGTACAGAGTTTATGTTGTTATTCATCACTGACAATCGCTTGATCATCTGCCTCTATGGCTTTTACTGTGAGACTCATTTCCTCTCATTCCAACTAAAGAGACCACTACTAGTTTTCAGTGGGAAATACCTTCATAACTCTGTTTTTTGAAGGAAGAGGAGAAGCAAGAAGTTAGACTGTGCAGCACTTATACCTCCAGACTGGACCTAGGCACAATAACTGACATGGCTGCACTTCACAACGAAACCACCTTTGACCTAAGCCATACATAGCACTTTATCTGCAGCTCACTTTCACCACAGGCACCACACTGCCAGTGACTGTAAAGGTCACAATCACCCTGAACATTTATATACTACAGGATAATTTCAGTCTGCAACAGGAGACATCATTAACATTAGCCAATCAGTTTTGCACAGGTGTACTGTCATAGTTGCATTGTTTGGTAACGCAAGCCAGTTTATAAACATCCCCATGGACACCTGCAGCCGCATAACTGACCACTGCAATTTTACAGAGTGGTGGTATTTCCCAAACTCCAGGGAATCGTGGATTCTATGTGTGACCTTGATTAACACCACCATCTACCATAAGAGGATAGAATCCAGTCTATCAATATACAGTTCATTTGGGATCAGCAGCAGACCCAGTGTGTAAGTGAATGTTCAATTTCCTGGCGGCTGCCATCAGACATTTATTTTAAGGCAGTGCACCCTTTCACCCAGAAGGACAATTCCTTGGGTTACTCTTGGAAGATTAAGCTTATCCTCCACAGCAATGGTTAGTTTCAGCTGTATGTATTACCAGGTACCAGCTGAGCAAAACTATAACAAGATCAAAGTATCTATCAGAGGCATTACAGAATGCACTATTCTAATTTTTAGACATGTTTTAGATGCATTGGCCATTGATGGGTATTCTCCAATATCTAGCCTGGCTAGGGTCTCAATGTTTTAAAGCATATTTTCACATACTTTATGCCTGTTTAGGAATAGTGGGGATGTGGTGGAAGGATTATCAGCCTGTTGAACCATGTCCTTCTGTGGCCAGCCAGTCTTGGCATTTGACTTCCACACCACAAGACCTCCTCCAGGGTGTCAAATAACATGGCAATGTGTTCTTGTCAAAAAGGACTCATTGTGACATGTGTGCTCCTTTCATTGCCATAACCATCTTTATACCTGCTGATTGGGTGGTTAGTCCTAGAGTGGGAGGGTTTTATGGGCTCCCAGGTTTCATACGATAAAGGAGTGGGTGGGTGCACCTACACCCACTGGATTTGAGTATCCCACTTGGATATCAACCCAGAATTCAGAGCTGAAGCTCCAGTCTCCAATCACTGGCACTATTCGGAGAGGCGTTCAAGCCCTGCACTTTGTGACTCTGAAATGTGAATGCTACCACAAGACAAAGGTCCTCCATGAGAGTTAATACAACACAGAGAAGAGCACAATGACATAATTGCTGTTTGAATGCAGTATGCACCCTGCAGGGTCTGATTGAGATATTAAAGGAAAGGTTTACATCAAATTGACAGCCAGCAACATATTGTCCTCCACACACTCTCGCTGTTTTTGCTGCTCCTTTTGGTGATCCCCTGATGCCATTTGATGCTTCCTTCCTCTGGAGTCTCGGGAAGTGGAGTCAAGGCCACAATCAGATCTGCCATGATCTTATTGAATGGCGGAGCAGCCTCGATGGGCCTATGCTGCTCCAATCTCTTATGATCCTATGATTTATGATCTTGTGAGTCTTGTTTGCAAGACAAGAATGTGCCACCATGTTATTTGAGATTATAGCCACAATTTATTGCAGAATATTCCCAGACTGATCAATGCATCTAATACATGCCTTCAAAATTTGCTTAGTGTGTCCTGTGATGCTCCTGGGGGATATTGTCCCAATATTTCTGATTGCAAATTCTTCAACTACTTCACAATATTATTCAAGTAAAACAAATCGCATGACTCCCCACTTGTGCTACTTTTTAACAATAATTCATTCTCGGGAGATGAGCATCACTAGCACTGGCATTTACTCCCCAATCCTTATTGCCCTGGAGAATGTATTAGTGAGCTGCCTTCTTGAACTGCTGCAGTTTATGCACCGAAGGTAGTTATACGATGCTTCTGGGTAATGAGTTCCAGGATTTTGACCCAGTGCCAACATATGTTCAGGACGGTGTGTGACTTTATCAAAGATGCTTCCAAACCTATCACCCCTTGATAATATAGTGCTCTGTCGAGGTGTTATTTAGAGGCAGGAGTATATGAAATGGCTGGATGCTGTATCACACTATGAGCTCCTTGGGATGGATGTGTCCTTGTCTCATGGCAGCCAAAACTTGAGACAAATCAGCTGCAGATTGCACCTTCTTTGCTGCTGCATGTCCACTTTAATACAATGAGGGGCAAGTTGTTGTAACAGGAAAGCTTGCACAGTGCAGTCTCGCAGCGTGTGGTTAGCCCCTTTTGCCTTGTCTGATGTGTTTATGTCACCAGCCTTTTAGCACCACTGGTTTGCCACAAAGTTGGCACTTCTTGCCCTGACTACCTCCTTTTTCAGGTCCTGAGAAATGATTTTGTGAACCTTTGTTGGTCTGTCACAATTTGGGCCTTCCCCTTCTGCTTTCCTTAATCCAGCAGCACTTCCTCCAAGATCCTAGGAGAACTGTGCCCTGCAACAGACATTTCCTGATGAGCTAAACTACTGGGGCCTAAAATCTT
Source organism: Carcharodon carcharias (assembly GCF_017639515.1). Taxonomy (NCBI): domain Eukaryota; kingdom Metazoa; phylum Chordata; class Chondrichthyes; order Lamniformes; family Lamnidae; genus Carcharodon; species Carcharodon carcharias. The sequence continues at coordinate 207,088,733 of NC_054468.1, forward strand.
TGGACCAATTGAATCTGCACCCCGAAGTCTTGTATCAACAGATTTGCACAAGGAACCAGGGCGGGCAGAACCCTGTCCACCCCAAACATTCCCTGGACATCAAAGGAAATGGAAGAGTATTCCGATTCTAGAAATGTTCTCCGTTCCTTTCATGGGAAGAATCCAGCATACAGACCCTCTTGGAGCAACATTAAGGCACACCTGGAGGTCCAGACATGGGTCTTAGAGCACTCTAAATACCAGTCTCCTTGTAAAGTGGGTCAATTAGCAACATAATTTGCATTCTCAGAAGCCTGCCATCAGACTACCCACCCCCACTCCCACCATAGCCCAGCCCGTAAGCGGCCACTTGGAACAACGTTCTCTCCCACCCGTGACACGCTCACAAAAGGTATTCAAATCGCCTGACCCCACTCTGATCTTAGAGACTTGAGGCCAGGAGCAGCGGTCAACAGTTCTCACTACCCTACATTTGGGCAGAGCAGGCCCAAAAGTTTGAAGTAGAAAATCTTCTGATGATGCCTGATCCTCTAAGCTGCTGCAGGCATTCCCACCTCCAAATGGGCAATCTCCCTGTGAGAGGCCTTGTCAACACTAGGAGCTCACCCACATTATTCCAACTAAGCTGATGCCAGAAGATAGGGAACATGTCCGCACTAGGAATTTTGTCTAATTAAATAATATTGGGAAGACTGAATCTCTGTTCCCTTGACACTAACTCCCTGACAATTGTCTGAGGTCAACTGGGCAGTTCACTAACTTGATATCATATTTGACCCCGAGATGAGTATCCTACCTCTTATCTGTGCCTATTTCCACCTCTGTAACATTGGCTGGGATTTTCTGCTCCTGCCAAGAACTCCTGCCCAATGTCAATGGACATTTGGCTGCCTCCCCGAATTTTCCGTCCCGCCCATTACAGGTCCCGCCACATGACAGAAAATCCCGGCCATTGTCTTTTCCTGCTTCTGTCTCAACTCATCTGCTGCTGAAACTTTCATCCATGCCTTTATTATCTGTAGACTTGACTATTTTAATGCACTCCTGACTGGCCTCCCATATTCTACCCACTCTTCACTTAACATTATTGAAAACCTAGCTGACCATGTCCTAACTCCCACAGACTGAGGGAAGTACACAAGCACCTGTTGGGCCAGGGTGGGGTTGGGGGTGGGTCAAACAGTCCAGACTGAAGGAGGTATAAACGCGCATGCCGGCGAGGTGGGTGGTGGAGGGGTGCGGGGGTGAAAGGCAGCACCAACTGAAGGAAGTACACATGCCGGAGGATTGGTGGGAGTAAGTGGAGGGAGGTGGCCACACATTTGGATAAGCTTGTCAAAAGTGGCCATTCTTCCGCAGCTGAGACCGTTCAGCAGCTGCTCCATTGACATGCTTGGAGTTGGGCCTCTGAAGCTTTTCTGTCCACTCAAGCAACACAAAAACATGCAAGTGCTACCAAATGCTCCAGAGCTTTTCACCCCTTGGGCGCAGATTGCAAAGTAATGTACGTTTATGGGGTAGCACAATAATTGGCCGACTAGGCAAGTTGCATAACCCCGCTTGTGAAAGGTGGTCATGGTGCGTCACTGGTGGAGGCGCTCAGCGCCCCTTGCAATGTCTTTATTAAGGTTTGGACCAGTATCCCTCATGGTTCAAGCTAACAGTGCAACCTTGCAGTGTGGGTTAGGAGAATGCCTGCACCTGAGCTGAGAGCACAGCATGCAGTCCAGTGGCTGAAGCTGCGCCAATTGGCCAAGTGGAGTGAGGTGGAGGTGGGTCAGGTTTCAGGCAGCCAAGCAGCACACTGAACACTGGCCATCCAAGTTGGTAGCCAACATTTCCCTGCATGTGTGAAGGGGCCTTCAGATTTAACCAAGAGAGGTTTTTAGGACACATAAGCTAACCCACTTGTCTCTCTCTTTGATTCTTCAAGAGGAGAACATCAGGATCATGGAGCCTGGTGATTTAGGGTATGCCTCATGCCTTACAGGGGACAGAAAAGAAGAAGAGAAAGAGCACGCCTGGCTCAACAAAGGGAGGAGTACCTTTGAGCAGGTGCAGCAAGAGAAGAGAAGGGGCAGCAGAGCCCGCTGTGTATGCAGCTGAAGATCCGCAGAGATTTGTCGTTCATAGGCATTTCACTAGGCCCAGGGTCTATACACGTCACATCATTCCTGCAGATGACTGAGAGCCAGTATTGCTGAAGACTGTGCATGTCCAGGGAACTGGCCACGTATAGCACCTACTACAGGGACACGGAGGGCATCCACTGCCAGTGGTCATGAAAGTGACCGCGTTACTCAATTTTCACGCCAGTGGATCCTTCTGGGGCTCCACAGGAGACCTGTGTGGGATCTCTCAAATCTCCAGGCACAAGTGTATTCAGGAGGTCACAGATGCCATCTTCACAAAGGCACACAACTTTGTGCATTTTGACCGGCATTAGGAAAGTCAGGAAGCAAGAGCGCTGGGATTTGTGTAGATCTCAGGTTTTCCACAAGTGGACGGTGCCATCAACTGCAGTCACATGGCGCTGAGGTCTCCACGGCAACAAGCAGTCAACTACATTAACCAAAAGGGCTTCCACTCGCTGAATGTTCAGCTGATCTGTGACCACCATGGACACATCCTACAAGTCTGCTCACAATTCCCAGAAAGCACCACAACTCCTACATCCTTAGCAGATCTCAGATCCCTGATATCTTCCAGGATCCACAGAGGCTGCAGGGTTGGCTCCTTGGGGCCAGTGCAGTGGATCAGACTGCAGCAGAGCAACAGTATAACGAGGCTCATGCCACGCCCTGGACTTTGGTGGAGAAAATTATAGGCCTTTTGAAAATTAGGTTCTGGTGCCTCGACAGGTCCAGTGGAGCACCGCAATACAGCCCACCACCATCATTGTTGTTTGCTGCACACTACACAGCCTGGTGCTGCAAGGGGGGGAGGACCTGACTGAGGAGGAGATGGAAGAGCTGCACGTCTCCTCCGATGAGGAGGACCTCGAAGAGGTTGACAGTGATGAGGTCCTCGAAGGTGAGGATGCCAACGATGAGGCCATCACACTGACCAGACGAGGCAGGCGCACTCAGGAAGCCTTTAGCAGCAAGATTCATGGAGGATGATGACAAGATGCAGTGAGGAAAGTCTTGACATCCTCACACTGCATCTATGAACGTTTGAATCCTGTGTGGCTGATGGCAGTGCACATAACCTCAGTTCACAGGCTCATGTCATGGAGACGCAGCACAGCCCTTATAGTCGCAAGATTCCAGGAGGATGATGACGACATGCAGTGAGGGCACTCCATAGATCTTCACATTGCCTCTGTGAACGTCTGACTCCTGTCTGGCTGAGGGCAGCTCGTTTGCGCTCTGTGAACAGGGTCATATCATCGAGATGCAGCCGTGAAACTTTGAATGCAAATTATTCTTTGTCAGCCTTCAGCACCTGACCCCATCAGGAGCACAGCATCACTGGTCACAGATGCTGAAGAGATGGGAGGCCAGCCCCACTTCAAAGGTACTGAGAGCACACAGAGAATGATGGAACTCTGTGACTCTTGCCCACGACATTCTGGCAGCAATGACAAGCACCATCGAGGTGCAGGCATCAGTAATGTGTCTAGTGAGTGTGAGGCTGGACCATCACTTTGGTCTGAAGGTTACACACTGCACAGGGAAGGGGCCCTGGACTGAGACACCTGCTGTTATCTTGTGCAGGAACCAAGGTTTCACATCTGAGTGACACAAACACTGCTTATCATAACAAGGAGTCATAGGCAAGGAGACATTCTTGGGAGTTTATTTACAGTAGTGAACGTTTTGTACAATTGATTAACACCCGTGCCCACGCTGTGCAATTATATCTTTTTAACCTTCCTAACCCTGCTGCCAAGCCTCGGTGCTCCCTGGACATCCACAGCGGAGGTGGAGGCAGCCTGCTGACTGCTATGTCCTGTCTGTGATGACCTTGGCGGGCATCCTCTGGAAGGCTGAGTCCTGGAGGGCCCTGGCCTGCATTGGGTGTCCTGCTGTGGGCCAGGTGCACCCTCCTCAGCCTGAGGAGCTGGAGATGATGGGGTCACAGGAAGAGGGGATTTGAAACAGCTGGAAATTCCAGAATCACCTGGATGGATGGCCCCGGGGTGTTGAGCTGCTGATCCTCCTCCCTGTGGGTGCCTGAGGGCCCCTGGCTGATTCCTTGAGGAGAAGGGGAAGCTGGAATGAGATCGAGCTGCCCTGCACCCCTCTTGCATTGACACTGTTGGAGGCCAATTATAATGTCAGTGATGGAGTTCAGCCCACACAGCAGTGCAGGGGTGTGATTGCCTTTGCAGCTCCACTAACTGATAGGGGACCGAGTCCAGGGGCTCATCATCTGACTTGGACTCAGCAGATTTCTTGCCTCCAGCAGTCCTCCAAGTGCCAGTGACCTCAGATGTACCTGCCTCCACCTGCTGGGGAACAGATTTGTGCTGTGCTCACCAGATTGTGATCCTGAGGCTGCTCTATATCTAGGTCCCACCAAGGTGTGTGTCACTGCAATCATGGAGGGTGTGGGTTAGTGCTGTGGTGGGTCTTCAATGGTGCTGCCCTCAGGGTCCTCACTTAATGTGCTCTTGGCATTGGGGTCGGGGTCACAGTTGCCTGAGGGCGATGTGTCAGATGTGTGTTGGTGAGAAAGTGGAGATTTTTAGCGCTTGGCAGCTGCTTTGAACACAGAACAATGGACACAGAGTAGCATTGAAAGAGGGATGATGTGGTGCAGAATCCTCACATGGGTGTTTGCCGCTGCCCTCACCATTGCCACAGAAACAGTCGACGTCCTCTCTGGCCAGTTCCAAGGCTCGCCTCTTGAATGGAGTGAGGACCTTCATGTCCAGTATCCCACCTCTCTGGGACTTCCCCTGGCAATTGTGCATGATCTTGTCTTGCATAAAGACAGATGGAGGGAGTATGAGCAAGGCACACATGAGAAGGGCACCAGGCGTGCGTGTGTGCTGAATGGCGACATGGATGGGATGAGGAGGCAGTCTCCAGAGGAGATGAGGCCCAATGGAGATGTGAGGGTGTGTGTGTGAGAGAGTGAGTGGTGATGTCTCTTGAGTTGGCAGTGAGTGAGATGCCAGTGACTGTGTGATGGGCTTGTGAGTGGGTCAGTTGAGATTGATGAGATCAGGACAGGGGGGTTTTCTGTGGAGCTAAGTTGTTTCCAGCATTTTTAAATCAGAACCAGCTGGTTGGCATCAAATGGTAGATTTCCCTTTGCTTCAACCTGCTGAGTCAAGCAAACCAGAAATGAACTTCAGTGGGATGGCAAATATGGGGTCATGCCTTTGAACACACAAGAACTTAACAGTCTGACTGTAAATCACTCTCTGATTAAACAGTTTCCTGTTCTTTTTACACTTCAGTCTGTATTACTCCAATACATTTCTCAAGAGCTGCATTTTTCTTTATCCTAAGCCCAGCACCTCTACCCAACAATTTTCTCACTTAAAGGCTTTGGTTCCATTAGTGAGAGCAGGCTTTCAATTCCAAGGAACCTGTCTTTATGTGCAAACCTAAATGTTGGCATGGAGAATTAAAGTGGTTCTCTGTACTCTGCTTTCTACACGATTCCAATGAATTGGTGAGGCATAGAATATGTGCAGCAGAATTTTGAATGAGATAAAGTTTACTGATCTTGCAGCATTAAAGTGGTTCTCTGTCTTCTGCTTTCTACATGATTCCAATGAAACTCAATGCAAGTTGGAGCAACAGTGCTTCATCTTTAGAGTAGGTTTACATTGAATTCAACTTTAGATAATAATGACCATTCCCATTTTTCTGTACAGCAAGTACTGTTAATGGTTCTGCTGTAACCATCCTCACCTCGTCTGGACCCATCTTTTGCTTCTTCACTTGTCCCATTACCACCAGCTTTTGCCTTTCACCATCATCTCCTTTGTCATTTGATCTCTCCTACCCTGCACCTCATCACGTTCTTTCCCCTTTGTTTTTTTCCCTTCCCCCATTCACCATTATTTCTCTGGTTCTGCACCAACTTAGAAACTTCTTCCAAGTCTGATGAAATGCCATTGACTTGAAATACTAGAAGAAGAAGAAGAAGAAGAGACTTCTGAAGAAGAGTCATCTGGACTTGAAACGTTAACTCTGTTTCTTTCTGCACATTTGCTGCCAGACGGGCTGAGTATTTTGTTTTTCCTCTCTTACTTCATCCTATCTGGAGCAAATTTCAAATTTTTTTATCCAAAACCATGTTTTATGATATATATATTAGATGCCAACTTTCTTATCCCAGACTCTAGACCAGTGCAGTTCAATGATCTGATAACAGTAGCCAGGGTAGCCCACTAATTTCCCTTTTCTTCCTTGGATACCAAGGGCACCATCACACATTCATCATCTAAAATTATTGCTGCACAAATTACCCTTCACAATGACCTTTGGCTATGGCAGTCAGTAATTTGGGATCTCACATTATCTGCCCCAACAGCAATTACTAGCAGGAGAATCTTAAAATCTCTTCCTCCATTATTAAAGAGTAGATCCATTCCATCAGCTATATGAAAACATTCTTCAATGGCTAGCTTTGACTACATAACAGAAAGCAGAGGCTGAATATAACATAAATGCATCTTTTCTTGCATTGTACGCGCGTTTTTTATCTGTAACACGATGGAGTGAATTATGTGGAGGCAAAGAAGAGCATATATTTTTAAATGACACCACCCAACAAATCCTCTTGCATGATCACTATCCAACAGGAATGGTGATAGAGCACAACAACTTGCAGTCACGTAACAAGTTTAACAAAAAAATCTCCAGTGGCACTTCAGAGAAATGACTTAAAAAATGATGAACTAAGAGCAAAGATATCAAAGCAGGTCGTGGACGGGTTGGTGACCAAAAGCTCGGTCAAAGAGTTGGATTTAAGGAACCAGAAGGATTTTAGGAGGGAATTAAGTGAAGCACAGCCATCAATGTTAGGGAATGCATTGGAATTCAGAATCCAAGGAGCATTGAGTTCGGTGGTGAAGGGGAGCAGGAGTCCATAGGGCTGAAGGGAGGGTTGAAGCCATGAAAGGTCTTAAACATGCAGGGGAGATTTTTAAACAGGTAACATTGGGGAAATGGGCATCAATGCTGATCAGTGAATACAGGGCCTTGGTGAGGCATAGAATATGTGCAGCAGAATTTTGAATGAGACAAAGTTTACTGATCTTGCAACATTAAAGCTCTTGTCTTCAATTCCATCATGTCACATAAGGCTGCTCAACCACATGGATTGTTTTGGTTCCTGTTGAGCCACTCAACATGCTCAAGTATTAGGGCAGGAAGAAGAATGAATGAAAGTATATATAATGGTTAGAGGCTGATGTACTAAAGAACAAGCTACTTTAATCCCTGTGGATAAATCAGAGGCCTTTAGAATGTATTCTGAATGTCATAATTTAATTTATTTTCTATTGAACTATTCCTCAAAAGGGCAATTATGAAATTTTTATTTTTAATGGGAGTGGTGAGCAGTTTTTGTAATACCCAGAGGGAGAAATAACTGCTGTAACAATCCCATGCATATGGTGCTCTGATCTATATATTCAGTTTCACAATGTTACAAGTTCTTCAGTTTAGACTTTCATTTGACTTCCAGTCTGTACCGAGTCAGTTCACCTTGGCCAGAGCTGAGGTAGGAGCTATACAATTGGATTAGGAAATGAGAATTCCCATTCTTCACTGCTGACTAGTGACCCTTGCTGGAAACTGCATGGAAAAATTGGGTTCGGTAGCATCTAAGAGTGCTCTTAGAGTTCCAAAATAGAGTCCATATCGCATGCACACGCACACTTGTAATGTGAAAGCCGACCGGATGCCACCTTGGTGCAGGCGTTAATGTGCGCGGGGTGAACGTCTGCCAGAAGTATACAGGACAGGCAGATCATGATGTCAATCAGTGTGCAACGCTGATTTGACGCCAGCAGGACCATTTTCCAGCCAACACCCTCTCTTAAACTCACACAACTGAACATGTGTAAAGCAACAGGAAGGACTACCGCATCTCCCCCTACCATTGCCCCTACCCTCCCCCCACCCTGCACCCCCATCTCCCCACTAGCTACTTAAAAGGATTATCAACAATTTACAGATTAGTTAGTGGAAGATTTCTTCTGGCTGTTACAACAATTTGACATGTTTTTACAGAGTTGTTTCAAGTTTCAAGTCAACAGGTTGTGCAGGTACCAAAGTACATTTGTTGACTTCAAGACTTCTGTAAAAACCAGATGCTCCCAGATATGAGTGCACTAGTGATCATTCCTTTTGGAATAAAGCATGACTGGGAGAATAAGCAGAGACCACATGGAGTCAGACAAGCCTCTGGAAGAGGGAGGATGAGGATGGAGAGAAAGTCTCTCAGTAGGAGACCATTTCCACCCAGGGTTTCAGGGAATAATTTTTCTTCCTGAACTTGAGAGTGGCACAAGGTGTGAGACATCTGCGTTTCACTAAGGAGGTCCTCACTGAAATCTGCCGCTTGCTACCATCACAACTCCATACTTGGAGCAGGGCAAGGACTGCAATGTCAATGGTTGTGAAGGTAACTGTGGCAATAAAAACCTTTATGTGTTTGGCTCCTTCCAGACTGGTGCTGGAGATATTAGTAACATGTAACAGTTTTCCCTCCAATGTTGCATAAGTCTTCCTATTCGAAACAGACTCAGAATTCAGAACAAATCTAGCAGCTCAAAACTCAGCATCAATGAAGCACTGTAGAATCAGTGGAATCAGAATGGTATTCAACCACAATCTGTAACTTCATGACCTGGTACTCTATCATTACCATCAAGTTAAGGGATTAACCCTGGTTTAATGAAGAGTGCAGCAGGGCTTGACAGGACCAGCATCAGGCATACCGAAAAATAAGCTGTCAACTTGGTGAAGCTACAACACAGGACTACTTGCATGCTTAAGCAGCGTGCAAAAGACAGAGCTAAGTGATCCCATAACCAACAGATCAGATCTAAGCTCTGCAGGCCTGCCACATCCAGTTGTGAATGGTGGTGGACAATTAAACAACTCACTGGAGAAGGAGGCTCCACAAACATCCCCATCCTCAATGATAGGGGAGCCCAGCACATCATTGCAAAAGACAAGGTTGAAGCATTTGCAACCATTCTCAGCCAGAATTGCCAGGCGGATGATCCAGCTAGGCCTCCTTTGGAGATCCCCAACACCACAGATGCCAGTTTTCAGCCAATTCAATCCACTCCACATGATATCAAGAACAGCTCAAGGCACTGGATCCTGCAAAGCCGGACAACATTCCAGCAATAATACTGAAGACTTGTGTTCCAGAACTTACTGTGCCCCTAGCCAAGCTATTCCAGTACAGCTACAAAACTAGCATCTACTCAACAAGGTGGAAAATTGCCCAGGTATAGTCTGTCCACAAAAAGCAGGACAAATCTAATCAAGTCTATTACTGACTCGCCAGTCTACTGTTGATCATCTGCAAAGTGATGGAAGAGGTTGTCGACAACATTATCAAGCGGCACTTCCTCAGAAGTGATGCTCAATTTGGGTTCCATCAGGGCTACTCATCTCCTGACCTCATTACAGCTTTGGTTGAAACAGAACAAAAGAACTGAACTCAAGAGAGAATGAGTGCCTTTGACATTAAGGCAGCATTTGACCCAGTGTGGCATCAAGGAACCCTGGCAAAATTCAAGTCAATGGGAATCAGAGGGAAAACACTCCACTTGGAGTCATACTTAGCACAAAGGAAGATGGTTATAGCTGTTGGAGGTCAATCATCTCAGCTCCTGAGTATTGCTGCAGGAGTTCCTGAGGGTAGTGTCCTTGGCCCAGCCATCTTCAGCTACTTCATCAATGACCTTCCTTCCATCATAAGGTCAGAAGTGGGGGTGTTTGCTGACGATTGCACAATGTTCAGCATCATTCGCAACTCCTCAGACACTGAAGCAGTCCATGTCCCAATGCAGCAAGATCTGGACAACATTCAGGTTTGGGCTGACAAGTGGCAAATAACATTCACACCACCAAGTCCCAGGCAATGACCACCTCCAACAAGAGAGAATCTAACCATCTCCCCTTGACATTCAATGCTATTACCATTGCTGAATCCCCCATTATCAACATCCCGGGGGTTTCCATTGACCAGAAACTGAACAGGAATTGCCATATAAATACTGTGGCTACAAGAGCAGGTCAGAGGCTGGAATTCTGCAGAAAGTAACTCACCTCCTGACTCCCCAAAGCCTCTCCACCATCTACAGAGCACAAGTTAGGAGTGTGATGGAAAACTGTCCACTGGCCTGGATGAATGCAGCTCCAAAAACGTTCAAGAAGCTTGACATCATCCAGGACAAAGCAGCCCATTTGATTGGCAGCCCATCCACAACTTAAGCACCCATTCCTCCACGACCGGCACACAGTGGCAGCAGTGTGTACCACCTACAAAATGCACTGCAGCAACTCACCAACGTTCCTTCAACAGCAACTTCCAAACCTGTGACCTGTAACAGCAGAAGTGGCAAGGGTAGCAGATGCATGGAAATGCCACCACTTGCACGCCCCCCACCAAGCCACGCACCATCCTTACCTGGAACTATGTTGCTCTTCTTTCACTGTCGCTGGGTAAAAATCCTGGAACTCCTTCCCTAATAGCATGGTGAATGTACCTATACTATATGGACTGCAGCGGTTCAAGAAAGCAGCTCACCACCACCTTCTCAAAGGCAATTTGGGATGGGCAATAAATGCTGGCTGAGCCAGTGATGCTCACATTCCATGAAAGGATAAAAAAATTAGAGAGCCAAATGCATTTCATTCTGTCTCCTGCCAGAGACAAGCAGGTGGAGCAAGCACAAGGGATTACTCCGATTGCAGACTTTCCCATGTCACAGCCTGAACCCTCATCCCTTTGCAAGCGCCACATGTCAATTCTGCCATGAAATTGAACTGAAAGGGATACCATTCCCTCAATGTCCAGCTGATGTGTGACCATAGGCAGCAAATCATGTAGGTCAGTGCCTGGTATCCTGGCAGCAGTCATTCTCTGGCAGTCCACTATGCCAGCTGCATTTGAACCACCATGGTAAACCAAAGGGGTTACTATGCAACAAGGGCTAGCTGCTGATGACATGCGTATAATGAGAGCAATGCTGCCACAGAGAATGGTGATAGACCAGATCATTGGCATGGTGAAGCGATGATTTCACTGCCTTCACCACTCTGGAGGAGCCCTGCAGCACTCAGCTGGATGACTCAGTGGTCTGCTGCTTCCTGCAAAATCTTGAAATAATGAGGGAATGTCTCTTGGTACCAGTGATACTGCCAGCAGCTGAGGAGCAGGAGCATGAGGAGGAAGAGGATGTGGAAGGGGAGGGACAGGGAGGGGAGGCAAAACCCAGGCAGCCCCTTTATGACTGGCCTTAAAGAAATAACCTGAGTGTGATAGCGGTAACCACAATTCCAAATGCCCATTTACCAACAATCTCACACCTTAACTTCCCTCTATCAGTGACCATCACTTTTGGCTACAATACAAAAATTAAAGGTGCCACAAAATAAATATTCCAAACAATATCTATAAATTAAATCATGACGAAGTATAAAAAAGTAAATTAAGCATCCTCGTGCATTCCCCTCGTGCCTTTTTTTGCCTGTCCTGGTGCCACTACTTAGAACAATTCCAGTGGCTGCAGCATGGCAGGAGGGACAATGCTGACTTTCCATGGGGGAGATTGCCGGTGGCCTTGGCGGGTGACTTTAAGCAGCTCTGGGTGTAGAATGCTCGGCTTTTGACTGCGCCATTTCGCATGGGTGGCAGCAGACTGGGCTGGCTGGCTGACAGGCAACCATAAGAGCACTAGTGGAGTGGGAGGAGAGGACAAGTCCTGAGAGAGGACAACGGGCTCATGTTCCACGAAGCCACAGCTACTACCTTCTGGGATTGGGCATCAGCAATCCTAGAAATCTATTGGAGAACAGATTACAGGACACTGCAAGACTTTTCACACACTGGAAACTACAACCTTGATGACAGCATTCTGAGCTTGCATATTAGGTATGAGTCCTGATGATAGAGATTGTTAGTGAGTCAGTGAAGGGGTTGTGGTGATTTGAACAGAGGCTGAGGCTACAGGTGCAGTTGGTTGGATATGGCATTCAAAGATGCACTCACTGATCTTTACCACTTGTGTGAAGTCATTAAACTTCTTGCAGAGCTGCATCGAGATCCTCGGGGATATACTCCTAGCATTAATCCCTATAGCTAACTGTTTCCTCTGCACCTCATGTCTCCTGGCCCTCTACTGATATAGGACGTCTCTCCTCCTTTCCAACTCCTCCATCAAGATCTCCGATGCAGCATTGGAAACCTGTGTGCCAGTTCTCTTCCATTTCAGCTATTGCCCTGTCTTTCCCAGATCAGGTTCAACTGACACAGAACTCCTACCACCTGCTCTAGCCACAGTGTACCTCCCCTTTAAGAGAGGTAGGCTAGCTTTAAGCAGGGCAGGCTATCTTTAAGTTGTGCTAGCAATATTGATTTGGGCTCCTGCTGATGTGTGCAGCCAATCAAAGGTGCCATTCATGGTGGTTACATGTGGAAATCATGTAAATGAACAGGCAGCATAAAGATGACCTGCTGCCACTTTACGTTGAACGGATGTGGCTTAACCACACATCACATGTTTTCAGAGCCTATCCAATTTAGTCCCCTACATGTGGATATCTGATGAAGACAGAATCATGTTTGACGGCAATGCCTTACATCAATCGATTAAGCACATGATGAGTGGTCACTTGGATGTACAGGGGTGTGCTTCGCCCTGGTGGAGCCGTACCCCAGAGCGAGGCAACACTTTCATGAGAGATGGGGAGAGAAAGATGGAAAGTTGCAAAGGTAGAATTGCTGTTACCTGATGTGGAATGTACATTTTCTTTCTGGCAGACTCCACTTAAGTCCTGAGAACATCTTTGCAGGTTGGTAGAGAAAGAGTTGAGAAAGCAGCAAGTATGCATAGGTTTACTACTGGAAGTGAGCCAGCTAAAGCTGCTTAGTTTACAAATACAGTGTGCAGGCAAACTTCCCACTGCTCATACCAACCAGAACCATTCACCCCATTATAGCATTGGCCTCTGGGGTAGTTGTGACTTAGGTGGAAGAACTAAACTTCCCAGCCTTAGATCTGCCCTTCTTGGGTTCCATTAATAGCCCATCAGTACTCTGTAGTACTGGAGACCTGACTGATTCAGGTATCATATTACTGAGTCTAGCACTGAAAATTTACTCGCTTCTGAACTTCCATCTTCAAGCATGTCCTCTTGGAATGATATCAATACCAAAGTGACTCCACATATAAACTTCCCACAAGAAGTAGAATTAACATTGGTGAATGGTTAGAGGCCTTCCAAGAATGGGTTTTATCCCTTTGTACAGCAATACCAGGAGTTCTGCCACCATTCTCCTGACTGTGATAAGGACATGCACCACGCATCATTGAACAATGGTACAATAAGTTGGAGGTGTAGACCAATTGCTTGATGCTATGTAACCTAACCATACTAGACATGAAACTTTGGATGTATGTTTGCACATGTTGTCAAACTCAGCCTCAGGTAACACCTTGCAACAACTGTATAGTTAAGTCTCAGATTTTCGTCATCAACTTCAGCATGGTGAAAGGACAGCTTTGATGTGCCAGCTAGCTTAATGTGAACATCAGGTACAAATATAATGCTACATACCAGGCTTAACCATCACCAATGCAGGTCCTCAAATGAAGGCTTTGGCAGAGGCATGCCCATTATGAGGCTAACCCCTTCAGGGCAATCAATGACTGATTGTGGTGAGCCCAACAACTACAGGCCTGTCAGTTTAACTTCAGTGATGGGGAAGCTTTTAACGATAGTTTGGAACAAAATTAATAGTCACTTGGGCAAATGTGGATTAATTAAAGCAAGCCAGCATGGATTTGTTAAGGTCAAATCATGTTTAACCAACTTGTTGCAGTTTATTGATGAGATAGGGTTGATGAGAGTAATGCTATTTATGTGCTGTACATGGACTTCCAAAAGGCATTTGCTAAGGTGCTGGACAACAGATTTCTGAGCAAAGTTAGAGTTTATGGAATAAAAGGGACAGCGGCAACATGGATATGAAATTGGCTGAGTGACAGGAAACAGAGTTGTGGTGAACAGTTGTTTTTTGGACTGGAATAAGGTTTATAGTGAAGTTCCCGGGGATCTGTGTTAGGACCTCTGCTATTCCTCTAATATATATATTAATGATTTAGACCTTTGTGTACAGGACACAATTTCAAAATTTGCAGATGGTACCAAACTTGGAAGTATTGTGAACAATGAGGAGGATAGTGTAGAGTAGAGCTTCAAAAGGGCATAGACAGTTTGGCAGAATGGGCAGACAAGTGGCAGACAAAATTTAAAATGGAGAAGTATGAAATGATTCATTTTGTTAGAAAGAACACAGAGATCAGAGAGACCTGGGTGTATATGTGCATAAATTATTGAAGGTGGTAGGACAGGCTGACAAGAGTAATTGATAAAAGCTTAAGGCATCCTGGGCTGTGTCAGTAGGAGCATAGAATACAAAAGCAAGGAAGTTATGTTAAACTTGTATAAAGCACTGGTTTGGCCTCAACTGGATTATTGCGTCCAGTTCTGGGCACCACACTTCAGCAAAAGTGTGAAGGCATTGGAGTAGGTGCAGAAAAGATTCACAAAAATGGCTCCAGGAATGAGGAACCTCAGTTATGTAGAAACGTTGGGGAAGTTAGGACTGTTCTCCTTGGAGAAGAGAAGGTTGAGGAGATTTGATGCAGGCGTTCAAAATTATGAGGGGTCTGGACAAAGTTGATAAGGAAAAATTGTTCCCACCGACGAAAGAATCGAGAACCAGAGGGCACTGGTAATTGGCAAAAGAAGGAATTGAGGCACGAGGAAAATCATTTTCACATAGCGAGTGGTTATGGAATGCACTGCCTGACGGTGTGGTCGGGTCAATTAAGGCTTTCAAATGGGAACAGGGCCGTTATCTGAAAAGGAAGAATTTACAGGGTGACAGGGAAAAGGCAGGGGAGTAGCACTAGGTGAATTGCTCCTTCAGTGGGCCAGCACAGACACAATGGGCTGCATGTCCTCCTTCTGTTCTGTAACTATTCTATGATTCTAGAGCCCTTTCATGCTACAACTATTTCCCCATTTCTGCCATAAATTTACTTTCTGTGTGTTTCTGAAATTACTGAGTTGTATGGCTAGAAGGTCTGAGAGATAAAGGAGAACTATTTGGACACAAGCTTAACCTACAATGCAGCTTTGAAAAAGACCAATAAACCAGTAAAGATTTCTCAGTGCCTTCCTGAAATACTGTGACCCAGCTAAAGTAGGGCAGCCACCAGGGACCCCCAAGTACTGATACAGATCTAAGAATGTTACAGCATAGAAACATGCCACTTAGCATATCAAGTTTGCACCACCATTTTTCTTCACATGAGCCACCTGGATGGATGCCATTTTGCTTGCTTCATATAGGGGAGAATCTTCGGCTCGGTGAGTGGGGGCGGGGCCCGCTCGCCGAGGCGAAAAATTATGCAGGGTGACATCGGGTGTGCATCCCAACGTTACCGCGCATCATTTAGATCTTCAGTTCGGCAGGCGCACAGCCAACTCGGCTGCGCACCCCAAACTGTCAAAGGCCTGTTAAGGCCATTAATTAACTAATTAAACCTATTGAGAAAGCTACCCATCCAACCTTAAGGTTGGTGGGCAGGCAAAGAGTCCAGGCGGCCTTCTCATTTTTCATGGAACCTCATCCACGGGTGGGATGAGGTTTCATGAAGGGTTTATAAATTAAATACATTTTTTCATTAAAGTTCATTGACATGTCCCAGCTCATGTGACACTGTCGCATGAGGGGACATGTCTTAAATTTATTTTTCTTCCTTATTAAAACCTTTAAAACTTAAAACTTATCTCCCTGAGGTACCTCTTAATTGGTCCGCCCACATAAAATGGCGGCATGGACCCAATCGGGAGTGCCGATCGGGTCTGTGCCCGCCCCCACACAACACCTCCAACGGGGGAAAATTCTCCCCATAATCCTTAATATTCCTCTTTTCAAAACACCCACCCAACACACCTTTAAAAGAATTGAACAACTGTGTTTTTAAAATGATCTGCAACAAAGAATTCCACTTGCGTAGCACCCTCTCAGTAAAGGTTATTTTTCTTACACCTTCTTTAATTCTTTTTCTGATGATCTTAAAATTGTATCTTGCAAACCAGAAACAAACATCACTAGTTAGCTTCATAAACTTGAAAGCTTCTATAAGGTCATCCCACAACCTTCTCACCTCTAATAAAGTAAAAGGCTTTAACTTCTCAATCTCTCTTCAGAAATATAAATAGTCATCCCCATTAACACCTCTCTGAATCTCCATACTGCACCGTTACCATTGTCTTTCTTTCCTTCGTATATTTGCATTCTCAAAACTGCACACACTGCTCCAGTTGCACCTTAACTAAGGTGCTGAACAAATTCAGCATTACCACCTTGCTTTTATATGTGTGTATACACAAACCAAGGACACAGTTTGTCTTTTTCTAATCTTTTCTACTTGCACTATCACCCTTAATGGCCTGTGTATCTGTCCTTCAGGGTTCTTTGGCTTCTCTAGAACATTTAAACTATTGCCATTTAGAGTGTGCTTCTTTTCCCTTATTTTGAAAATGTATTAATTCACATTAACCTGCATCTCCCCACATCCTGCAATTTTTTGCAATCCTTGTCATAATTTGCCATATCCCTCAATTTAGTGGTCATGTGAACATTTCTGTTTTGTTCCAGCACTGCATATCCATCAGAATGTCTCAAACCTTGTGGCTGGCTCTTAAATGCCCTCTGGTGAAGGGCAATTAGGGATGGGTAATAAATGCTAGCCTAACCAACGACACCCACACCCCATGAATGAATAAAATAAACCTGCAAGGATTTACTGCATTGCCTCTACCCAAGTCATCCTTCTCCTCTGATGATGTTCACATTCTTAGCATCTTTTATCTCATTGTTTATCTCAATCCCTGGACTGGTCACCTCTTGCAATCAGCAATCTAGGAAACGCCCATGTTCTCTCAAAGTATTTTCAATTGTTTGTCAAGATTACAACTTTGGGCTTAAGCAAGATCAACTGGAGACACTTCTTATACTTATGGTGGTTCTGGACACAATCTTTCCAGAAAGCATGCAAATCCACACAACTTAAATTATTCCACTGCTCTGCCATAATAAATGAATGGGAAGGATTTGAAAAGTAAAATACCTGAAAGCTCTCTTACACCTACATATCAATGCTGAACTCCCTGTGCTTAATATCTCACATTGTTGGACACTAACATTTCAATTGCTTTTTGCTTGATTTTAAAATTCTCATCCTTGTTTTCATGTCCCGCCATGGTCTTGACCCTCCCTATCTCTGTGATCTCCTCCAGCCTCACAATACTCCAAGATATCTGCACTCAAATAATTCTGGTCTCTTGAGCATTCCCAATTTTAATCGCTCCATTGTTGACAGCCATACCTTCAACTGCCTAAGCCTCAAGATCTGGAATTCCTTTCCCAAACCTCTTCACGTCTCCACATCTCTTCCTTTCAAGACACTCCTTAAAATCTACCTCTGTGACCAAGCTTTTGGCCATCTGCCCCAATATCTCCTGGTGTGACTCAGTGTCAAATTGTGCTTTATAATGCTTCTGTGAAGCACTTTGAGATATTTGATTACATAAATGGTGCAAAATAAAATACAAATTGTTGTTTATTTTGTAGATCTTGTAGAAATAACACAGTTCCCATATACATACTACACTGGTATCATCCAGCAGACTGAGGTCCATTCTGTCTCCTTGCTAAACATAGGTTTTGGCCAAACTCATTTCCTTATCTTCTCTCAGCAAAAAGTCATACAACAGAACAGTCACTGAGTCTCTCAGCAGCACAGCCTTATTATATACCCACAAGAATCCGCCTCATAACTCATCTGATCAGTCACTAAGGAATTAATTCAGTTCTCTTAGCCGCTCCCTCAATTTAAATTACACAGTCTGTTTAATGAAACTACTTGAAACTGAGATTTAGTTTTTAAAACTTCCTCCAGAGAATTCTCCATTGTGCGCTGTCAGTTTTTAAAATTCTTTCATGGGATGTGTGTATCACTGGCTGGGCCAGAATTTATTGCCCATCCCTAATTGTCCTTGAGAAGGTGGTGGTGAGCTGCCTTCTCGAACTGCTGCAGTCCATGCGGTTTAGGTACACCCACGGTGCTGTTAGGGAAGGAGTTCCAGGAGTTTGAACCAGCAACAGTGAAGGAACGGCGATATATTTCCAAGTCAGGGTGATGAGTTACTTGGAGAGGAACTTCCAGGTGGTGGTGTTCCCTTCTATCTGCTGCCCTTGTCCTTCTAGATGGTAGTGGTCATGAGTTTGGAAGGTTCTGTCTAAGGAGCCTTGGTGAATTCCTGCAATACATCTTGGGGATTGTACACACTGCTGCTACTGTGCGTCGGTGGTCGAGGGAGTGAATGTTTGTGGATGGGGTGCCAATCAAGTGGGCTGCTTTATCCTGGATGGTGTCAAGTTTCTTGAGTGTTGTGGAAGCTGCACTCATCCAAGCAAGTGGAGAGTATTCCATCACACTCCTGACCTGTGCCTTGTATATGGTGGACAGGCTTTGGGGAGTCAGGAAGTGAGTTACTTATTACAGGATTCCTAGCCTCTGACCTGCTCTTGTAGCCACAGTATTTATATGGCTAGTCCAGTTCAGTTTCTGCTTAATGGTAACCCCCAGGATGTTGATATTGGGGGATTCAGTGACGGTAATGCCATTGAACATCAAGGGGTAATGGTTAGATTCTCTCATGTTGCAGGTGGTCATTGCCTGGCACTTGTGTGGCACGAGCGTTACCACTTGTCAGCCCAAACCTGGATATTGTCCAGGTCTTGCTGCATTTGGACATGGACTGCTTCAGTATCTGAGAAGTCGAGAATGGTGCTGAACATTGTGCAATCAGCAGTGAACATCCCCACTTCTGACCTGATGGAAGGAAGGTCATTGATGAAGCAGCTGAAGGTGGCTGGTCCTAGGACACTACCCTGAGGAACTCCTGCAGTGATGCCCTGGAATTGAGATGTTTGACCTTCAACAACAACAACCGCCTTCCTTTGTGCTGGGTATGACTCCAGCCAGCAGAGAGTTTTCCCCCTGATTCCCATTGACTGTAGTTTTGCTAGAGCTCCTTGACGCCTCACTCAGTCAAATGTTGCCTTGATGTCAAGGGCAGTCACTCTCACTTCACCTCTAGAGTTCAGCTCTTTTGTCTAAGTTTGAACCAAGGCTGTAATGAGTTCAGGAGCTGAGTGACCCTGGCTGAACGGTAACTGAGGAGAGAGAGCAAATTATTGCTCAGCAAGTGCCGCTTGATAGCACTGTTGTTGACTCCTTCCATCAGTTTACCGATGTTCTAGAGTAGACTGATGGGGTGGTAATTGGCCAGGTTGGATTTGTCCTGCTTTTTGTGGATGGGACATACGGCAATTTTCTAATTGTTGGATAGATGCAGTTACTAAGATGTAAAATTTATAAAGAGGTGAAAACCCAAAGCACTGCCTGCTGGGAAGATGGTTTGAAGCCGGTACCTGAGCTGCATCCAACCACAAAGTCAAGATATCCTGGAATCCATGTTGGAAGCCAGCAGATTATCAGCTACCATTTTGGAGTGCGATAGTACTCTGAGAAACAGCATGAGAATAAGATCATGGCTGCAGCTATCCCAGCAGTCCTGGAACTAAGAAAGGTGAATTAGAATGAAATGTTACTTATTCCAAGTTTGTAGGGGAGGGTCTTAAATACAATTGTTCTGACTTCCTCCTGGAGTATTTATTTAAAGAAGATTGTAGGGGCAGTATAACATGAAGTTCAACCCTGCACCTAGCTAAAAATAAGTCTGGCACTGTAATACTAGCCACTTCTGCTGGCTGTGAAATGTGGAAAAATTTCCAGGGTCACATAGAATAATTAGAGGACTAACAAACATTCACTTCGCACATGAGTCCTGAATTTCTTCAGTCAATTATGGTATTATTACATCAGAATTAACTCAATGTTTATGTCATCCTCCAGTAGAGGGAGCTACATGCAAGTTTCCTGGGTTAACGTAGGCCTGAATTTTACCTTTGGCGAGTGGGTGGGCACGATTGGCGGGCCCAGGGGCAATCGGGAAACGGGCACCCGACCGCGATCGGCCCCCAACCGCGATTTCCAATTAACAGCCAGCCAGCCATTAAAACTCTGAGAATGAGAATTGATTACAAGTCCTATTGTAGTATTCAGTTGTTCAGTGTTTGATTCTGTGTGTTTGTTGATTGTTCTCTATGCTGTTTGTCAAGCCTGGGTATGGTGACTGAGATAGAGAAACTTAACTGAAAGAAGCAGCTGGAAGCTAACCCTAACCCTAAGCCCTGTACCATCCACCCTGTGGATAATTCTGACTTCTTTCTGCTGCTCAACGTTTCCAATGCCAGTGTAAATTCGTGTGAATCAAGCCTGAATTTTGGAATTTCAAATTTTATATCCTTAACAAAAACAGAATTACCTGGAAAAACTCAGCAGGTCTGGCAGCATCGGCGGAGAAGAAAAGATTTGACGTTTCGAGTCCTCATGACCCTTCAACAGAACTGATCTTTCTTTACAAGGAGAGGGAAATATAAGCTGGTTTAAGGTGGTGGGGGTGGGGGGGGGGGGTGGGGGGGTGTGGGGAGGTGGGGGGAAGAGAAGTGGAGGGGGGGGGGTGTTAGGATAGGAGCAGATCATCAAAAGATGTCACAGACAAAAGAACAAAAGAACACAGAGGTGTTGAAGTTGGTGATATTATCTAAACGAATGTGCTAATTAAGAATGGATGGTAGGGCACTCAAGGTATAGCTCTAGTGGAGGTGGGGGAGCATAAAAGATTTAAAAATAATGGAAATAGGTGGGAAAAGAAAAATCTATATAAATTATTGGAAAAGAAAAATAAAACAAAAGGAAGGGGGAAGAAACAGAAAGGGGGTGGGGATGGAGGAGGGAGCTCAAGACCTAAAGTTGTTGAATTCAATATTCAGTCCGGAAGGCTGTAAAGTGCCTAGTCGGAAGATGAGGTGCTGTTCCTCCAGTTTGCGTTGGGCTTCACTGGAACAATAATCCTTCCCTACTTTAAATTCAACTCTGGTGATGGGTATCAGTGTGTCTAACTATCCTGGTGGTTTCATTCATTTATACATAAAAAGTTGGTTTGTTTATGAAACAATTGTCAGGGTCTTGACTGGAAGTTTAAATTAGTAGTGATATATTGCATGTTCTCGCTCCCCTGAGCCACACTAACCATTTGAAGCAATGTCTAAGGGCACCTTCCACATAATGGTGACCTTGTCCACAACATAACTCATCTGCACACACAACAGTTTCTCAAGATCATGCCAAAAGAGAGATCAGTGACATTCCTGGCTTTCTAGGCTTTATATCAAAAGATTGGTGAGATGGGTGGTATTTGATTAGAATCTCCCCCAGCATGATTGGGTAGTGACCAGCTTACAAAACATTGTATAACCAAGGACAGAGCCATCACCAAGGGAAAAGCTACGAAATTTTCTTAACTGCTTTCCTGATTTTTGTTGTGTATTGATTCTAGATTGATTCCCTTTGACAAGTGATTAATGTTTCTCATGTGCACTCAGACATCCATTGTCCATGACCTCTTAATTTGTGTTATAAAATACACTCGTAATCACTAATAGCATTGATTTTAGACCCCAGTTGGTGGTGGAATTATCTTAATATGTTCTATAATATGATCTTGTCATCTGATGTATATATTAGTCCTAGAGGAACCTTATCTTCCAACAAACCATAAATCATCCCCTGTAAATTATATCTTTCACAGTTTGATCCAGTACATCAATTTTACAGTAAAGCTTTTATTATCTGGCATGGATGTGCAGGTTAATCAAAAATGCCAGTTAACAGGGTGTTACATTCACATTTTCTCTGGTTTATTGGATGCCATAATGGCAGGATGGAATTTATACTTCATGACAACGCAATACCAAACACACAAATTACAATGGCAGTTACCAGCAAGAAGGAACACCAGCATCTCTACCAGAAGCTTGGCTTGCTGTACCTAGGTAATCCAAAAGCGCTGGGAAATTTTCAGGTCTCGGGTAACTTCCGAATGGCTTCCAGCTGGTAAAGTGATGATTTGCACTGGGGGGATATCAGAAATTCCAGCTAATAGAGCATTCCGGTTGGCCAGACTGCCAGATAACACAAAGTTCACTGTACTTAGTTTACTTAGCCCTTCTTGGAGCTCAATACATGTCAACCATTGCTGCTCAATCGAGTCTTTTGACTGTGTGTAGGCGGAATTTTCCCAATGTTTTCTGCACGTCCCATTGTAAGTTCTGGGAGACTGTTGAGCTCTTGAAGTACCTGTATTACTGAGTACACCCCTGACCTGGGGTTGCTTGAAGGAGAAGCTTTTTCTGCAAGCAAGCAATATCCAGGCTGAGTGGATTGACAGCGGAGACAGGAGACCTCACAATTGGCTTTAGAGCTAATCACCATGGCTCCTCCCTCCCTTGAAGCAAGTTTTTTTTCAAAAGCTGAAACTGAATGGGTTAAAACTGGACCTTTGAAAGTTTCAGCTTCACTCTAACTTGTGTTGTAAAAAGGTATGACGTTTAAGGTATGTCTCCAGAACAAATGAATCATCAGTTCAGGATGAAACATGATGCACTCAATTTGAATCCTGAAACTTAAAAAATACTTGAGCAAAGCATGATTTCTTTACACTCAGCATGACAACGTAAGTGAAATTTTTGACTAATAAATAATCAAACAAGGTTAAGATCCAGTCTTAAATCCTTAATGACTTGAGAAAATAGAAATAAAGGATTAATTACTGTCTTAACTGGCTGAGCAAAACTTGAAAACAAAATGTGAGTGAAACAGCAGATTCAGGCTTAATCCGCACAAACAAATTTAAAGAAACAAAAAGTTCAAATTTTTCACAGATCTTATCTACATGAAACAAAACATCATCCTGTAACAGAAACTCTGTAATCCTCTGAGCTCCTTTATTTCTACTGCGTGTGCATCTCTTGGTGGAAAAAGCACCCTGTGCGGGATCTGGAGCAGGTAGACCCTCAGGAACCTGAATCTTAACGTGCAGGAGTGTGGGCATGTGCATATCGTGTTCAAGGAGAGTTGCGACTGCTCCTTGATATTTGCATAACTGTTCCTTTTCTGCGATATATAAGGTCACAATCATTGCCGATATCTATTGCACTGAGAAGGTGACACTGGACCTTCTTCTGAACTGCTGCAGTCCTTGTGGTGATGATTAGGTAACAAATACAAGGATATTGAACCAGCAGCAATGAAGGAACTGTGATCTATCGCATCTGTTCTGATGATGCCACTTTCCAAAACAGCTCCTCTGACGTCTTCCTTCTTGCTTAACCGAGGTTTTCCACCCACCGTGGCTGACAGGGCCCTCAACCGTGTCCGGACCATCTCCCTCCCGTGCATCTGCCCTCACACCTTCTTCTCCCTCCCAGAAACATGATAGGGTCCCCCTTGTCCTCACTTATCACCCCATCAGCCTCCGTGTTCAAAGGATCATCATCCGCCATTCCCGCCAACTCCAGCATGATGCCACCACTAAACACGTCTTCCCTTCACCCACCCTGGCGGCTTTCTGCAAGGATCGTTCCCTCCGGGACACCCAGATTCACTCCTCCATCATCCCCTACACCTCAACCCCCTCCCACGGCACCTTCCCATGCAACCGCTGAAGGTGCAACACCTGCCCCTTTACATCCCCCCTCCTCACTGTCCAAGGGCCCAAACGCTCCTTTCAAGTGAAGCAGCATTGAGTTCAACAATTTCAGATCATGAACTCTCTCCTCCATCCCCACCCTCTTTCCAATCCCCCTTTTATCATTTTTTTACAAATATATTTTTCTTTTCCCACCTATTTTAAAATTTATTTCGGTCTCTTGTTTCATCTCCACCTTTTAGCCCATTTCGATCCCTTCCCCCCACCCCACCCCCATTAGGGCCATCTGCCACTAGCTTGTCCTGCTTGCTACCCTTAATGTCCCCATTAGCACATCCTTTAGATAAAATCACCATCGCCAACACTTCTTTGTCCTTTTGTCTATGACATCTTTGGCAGTCTCTTCTTGGCCTCCACCTATCACTGGCCCCCTATCAAACTCTACCTGTCCCACCCCCCTCTACCAGCTTATATTTCATCTCATTTCTATATTTCTTAGTTCTGTTGAAGAGTCATACGGACTCGAAACGTCAACCATATCCCTCTCCACAGATGCTGTCAGACCTGCTGAGTTTTTCCAGGTATTTTTGTTTTTGAACTGTGATCTATGTCCAAATCAGGGTGATGTATGACATGGAGACAATGGTGCTCCTATGGCATTGCTGCTCTTGTTCTTCCTAGTGCTGGAGATCGCAGGGAGGATAGTGCTATTGAAGTAACTTTGGTGAATTGTTGCTGTCAGCTTCCTGATGGCTCAGTTGGTAAAGCCAGAAATTCCCAGATTTTATTTTCCATTTGAGCTGAGTTGGCAGACATCAGTCAGTGCAGGAATTGACTTCAATGTCCTGGACAAGGGATAAGCAAAATATTCCCAAGACTCATGCTTCCACTGAGTGCTGAAAAGATAAAGTATAAAAATATGATTTAGCGAATTATAATTATCTGTTGGCATTGATTTGATTATATTGGTTACATTATATGTGCCGTCACAGAAGAGTTTTAGTATTTATAAACAAAAACCTAGAGGGATCAATCACTGTACCTGAATGAATAGACCCAGGACACATTTAATATTAGACCTCAGGCCTCATTTTTAACAAGCTGATAAGCTGTGAGTACCCATTGGGCATCCCCTTAGCAGCTCACCAGAGAATGACAAGAAGGTAGGGCCAATGCCATTGCAGCAGCGGCTCCCAGCTGATTCTTTGGGTGAACGGGAAGTGGGGCGATAGGGAAGGAGGGCCATGTTGATCAGGAGGGTAGAGCTGCTCCTGTTTACCCAGCTCTTTGTTTCAGACAGCACACTCTTCGGGGCACACTGTCCAAATTCCTGTCATGGATCTTAGGAAGAATCTTGACATAAAGAATTCTTCACATAAAGGAGACTTTCATGTAAAAGGGTCTTCACATAAAGGGGCCTTGGTGCTTTATAAACAACTTGTGTACTTCCAGTGTTTCTCCAACATGTTTACTGTTTTAGCATAGGTCTGGAATTGTAGAAAAGAAACATCAGGCAACACAGTGTACAGAAATTAATGGGAATTTTACCCATTTCAGCCTCATCACAGGTAGAACAAAGTTCCTGAACCAGGAGTGAGTGAGTGGGCAGGTGGTAGTGGAGATAGGGTGGAGACTTACAGCAATTAAAGCTGTAACTTACAGTTTCTGCGATATAGGATATTACGTTTCTCCTTTTCAAATACATATTGTAGCAGAATCATACCCTGTGTGTAAGGATCCTGTGTCTTGGTGGTGGGGAGAAAAGAATTATGAAAAATGACTAGTCCAGCTGATCTCCCCCATATTAAAATTTTAATAAGGTGAATCCAGTTTTAATGATGAATTACACACATTTTTATTCGGGATCTCGGTTCACAATCGGCTCTGCAATTAAGGTCACAGACCATGGTTAAATAAATCAAAGCCATACGTTGGGGTGCAGCATCATTGGTTTTCTGCACGTGCGTGGACCAGTACACATGCGTGGATGCATATCAGTGGCCATCTTTACAGCCAAGTTGCATTGGCAGGAGACACCAGTGTTTATAAACATAGCCAGAGGGAGGATGATCATAAGCATACACTGAAGGTGCATGCACTGTGACCTCACCAGATAATGCAAAGTTAATAAATTTACATATGAATGGAATGTAGAGTTGGAAGGTTTCCATCAAGATAAATTTAACCCAGAAAACCTAATGATATCCCAACTTGCATCCAGCATGAAAAAGCCCTCTACTGATCCTGATGAATCCAGGTTTCCCAATCTCCTCCTGGGATTCTTGTTCCATTCATTTCTGAAATAGAGAAGCTGTGAAGGGCACAGTAAGCAACCATAATATGGCAGCCATGCTCACGAGCATTTAACAGTGTTCCTCCAGATCTATCAAGGCTGCAAAACCTTACCTTCAGTGACCCCTATAGTTGAGGAATGGGCCTTGTGCTGATTTCTGCTGGTAGAATTGTTAGTTGAAGTGAGAACATAAACCAAGGGTGCATGTACACCTTGCTGCCCTGTCTATACTGAATGGGCCTGGCAGGCTGATTTCTTCATGGAACGAGCATTGTGGTAATCTGAGGTGTAATACGCCTTTAAGAGAATGTGAGCAGGTTGACCACATGACTGTAAGACCCAATAGCTGTGTAGCGCGGGCTACCATGTTAATGTTAGTCTAGAGTAGGGTCTGGTTGGAGAAGCACACATCATTTTAGTGCTCTGTTGTCTGTGTAAATAAATAACATGTGCTTCATTTCATATTGGTCTCTGCGTCCGCAGTATATTGTTATCAGCTCACCTGTCAACAGATGTGGGGAGGACATGGTATAGTGGTATTGTTGCTGGACTAGTAATCCAGAGACCCAGGGTAATGGTCTAGGCACCTGGGTTCAAAGCCTGCCATAGCAGATAGTGCAATTTGAATTCAATAAAAATATGGAATTAAAAGTCTAATGATGACCATGAAACCATTGTTGATTATTGTAGAAACCCACCTGTTTCACTAATCCCCTTAAAGAAATCTGTTGTCCTTAGCTTGGTCTGGCCTACATGTGACTCCAGACCTACAGCAATGGTTGACTTTTAAATGCAAGGGCAATTTGGGATGGGCAATGAAAGCTGGCCTAGCCAGTGGCTGATGCCCACATCCAATGAATAAGGAAAAAAAAAGATAAGCATGCAACTGGTTTGTGAGCAAAATGACCCTGCAGCAGAGAATGGGATAAACCACGACCAGCCGATGACACTGAGGAAAGTCACAAAAACTCAACTGTAGTGAATCAGCTGTGCTTTGCAGGCAGGCTGATTGTAAGTACATTACAATTGTAAGCCCTCACCATAATCACTGAAGTTATCTCCCTCCAGTATGCCACATTGAACCATTTGATCAGACCACATGTCACATTATATCGAACGCCTTGTGTTTTTCTTTTTGGCCAATGATATATCGGGGGAGGAGAAAAGGCGGGCAATCCTCTTATTGACTTGTGGCAGTAAAACATACGGCCTAATTCATAGTTTATTGGCACCCATCATCCCAGGTTCCAAGAGCTTGGATGAGTTGGTGAATCTTGTGAAAAGCCACTCTCAGCCAAAACCCTTGGCAATCACGCAACATTTTAAATTCCATTCGAGACAGCCACTTGCTATGTAGCAGCCTTGAAACAACTGACACAGCACAGAGTTCGGGATGTCAATTAATGACATGTTAAGAGACCGATTAGTGTGTGGGATTAACGAAGACGCCATTCAAAAAAGGTTTTTGTCAGAAACAAATTTAGACTTCAGCAAGGTGCTGGGGTTGGCGTTCACAATGGAAAGCACAGTCAGGGACTCAGAAGAAATCAAGGGAGCACAAAATGGCGCTGTTCTTCACGTCAGGAGGGAGGGTCCGGCTAGAAATGGCGCAGAAGCACAGGGCTCCGTGGAAAGGCAGGAAACAACCTCCATTAACAGACCAGCTAAAAGCAATAGTTTAATGGATAAAAACTACATTAATAATGGAACCAGACAGCCTACAAATGAATGACAATTTAAAAGAGCTGAGTGTTTCTACTGCCATCACAATGGGCACATTGTGCGATTTTGTAAAGACAGATTGAGACAAAATTTCGAACAAAGAGGCAGAAGTTGTGAAATTTATACAATGGAGGAGCCAGAAGAAACAGGTATTTACTCACTGCACAACTTAAAAATGGGTAAAACAGAGCCAATCTACATGACAGTAGAAGTCAACAGAAAACCCATTCGAATGGAGGTGGATACAGGTGCATCCATGACAGTCATAGGGAACACCCGTTTAAGTATCTGAATGGAGGAGGCCACTCACTAAAGCTGGAAAACTCAGATGCCAGATTAAAGACATATACTGGCGAAAGCATTCGAGTAAGAGGTTATGCAAAGTTCCAGTACAATATAGAAGCCAATGTGCTAATCTGCCCCTAATGGTGATAGTAGGCAGAGGATCGAGTCTCCTCAGAAGAAACTGGTTAAGAAAGATCAATCTTGAGAGATCACTGAGATCTCACTCAGAAGCAGGAAATGTTGCTGTTTGGAAAAATGAGTATGTAAGGACTCAACAAAAGGAACTCGTGGAAGTGATGCTCCAGGACTCAGTTGGAGTTGAACTCAGATCCTCCAAAAAGAAAAGGACTTTTGCATATTGCAAGATTCCATCAGATCCTGTTTTGTACCACTAAAAGGGTATGAGGAAGATCAGGAAGAATTCAGCACATCTCTGGCTGAGATGAAGAATCAATTAGACGAGAAAGCACAACAGGAAACAACCAACAAATATAAAAAAGAACTGGAAGAGCTGAAGGACCAGCTACATGTGAAAGCCAAGAAGGTTTAAAAATAGAGACCCCTGAGGAAATGCTGGGAGACTCAATCACTGTGTTCACTCAAGTTGAGCTGATACCTGAGCCTTATCTGACCAATAGGGATGTTGAAGAGGAAGCCGAGATTAAAGTCAGAACTGCCAAGAAGAAAACCCATCAAAAGAAGATGCGTAGGAAGAGAAAGCAAAATTACTAAAAGGACACCGAAATTTTTTTTTTTTTACACAGCAGGAAGCTGATCATTTTGTGTTAAATTTAGCCTTTCCCAACATCCTAATTCTCAGAAGCTGCCTTACAGCTGCCCTTCATATTTTTGAACTAGAAGGGGAGGGGCAGCAGGAGTGCATGTGATGAGGCCTGAAAGAGAGCGGAAACATTCCCATTGGGAGTCTACACCACATGTAGAAGGAACTTATCTTGCTTTGAAAGTACCTGTAGGATCTGTTGATCCTGAGAATTGAAGAGGCAAACTTACAGGTCCCTACTGGGGAGCCTAGTGGACAGATAACCCCTGAGAAGGAGGCCTCAGATAAACCATCCAAAGCCGTAGAACTACAACAGTTGACATGTTTGAAAAAGCTGCCTGAGAGACTGAATTTGTAAATAGCTCATTTTTGTAAATAGTTAATATATTGTAAAATGTACTTTCAAGTAAAGGGGGAGGAATGTAGTAATCTGAGGTGTAGTACACCTTTAAGAGAATGCGAGCAGATTGATCATATGACTGTAAGACCCAATAGCTGTGTTGCCTTGGCCACCATGTTACTGTTAGTCTAGAGTAGGGTCTGGTTGGAGAAGCACACATTATGTTAGTGCTCTGTTGTCTGTTTAAGTAAATAGTATGTGCTTCATTTCATATTGGTCTCAGCATCTGCAGTACTGCTTTTACTTGGGGGAGGTGGTGGCATGGTAGACTAGTAATCCAGAGGCCCAGGGTTCAAATCCCACCATGGCAGGTTGTGGAATTTGAATTCAATAAAAATCTGGGATTAAAAGTCTAATGATAACCATTGCCAATTGTCATAAAAACCCATCTGGTTCACTAATGTCCTTTAGGGAAGGAAATTTGCCATCCTTACCTGGTCTGGCCTACATGTGACTCCAGACCCACAGCAATGTGGGTGACTCTGAAATTCCCTCTGAACAAGGGCAGTTAGGGATGGGTAATAAATACTGACCTAGCCAGCAACACATCCCATGAGTGAATAAAAAATATATATTGTTATTAACTCACCTGCCAACAGGTAAGTGTGTGACCGGTTTGCGAACAAAGCGACCCCACAGTAGAATATAACAAGTGTAATAAAAACACTCTAGAAACTTAGC
Source organism: Carcharodon carcharias (assembly GCF_017639515.1). Classification (NCBI taxonomy): domain Eukaryota; kingdom Metazoa; phylum Chordata; class Chondrichthyes; order Lamniformes; family Lamnidae; genus Carcharodon; species Carcharodon carcharias. The sequence continues at coordinate 207,118,810 of NC_054468.1, forward strand.
ATTGACATACAGGATTTGTAGCTGATCAAAAAAAAGATACTCAAAGCCTGAGTGACCTTGACTGCTAGAGTAATTGAACTCATCGTAAAGCGATTCCTTCTGGGATATCCATGTCCCCAGTACAAAGCAGTTCTTTGAACAAAGCTAACTAAACTAAGGAGCAAGAGTCCTGAGTGAATCTCCAAATCACTGAAGAGATTGATATTGAGGTAAATAACACCAACCTTCAGTTGTAGCACATCCTTTTGGTGGACAGTGTTGTGATATCAAGATATAGTTAAATTAATACATTTACTTGGTGCTTCTAAAAATGCAGCAGCAGCACACAAAATGGTTTTCTCAATGTGATATCTGCCCAGGGATAGCTTCCTCCAGCTTTTAATGCCACTTATATAGTTCTGGTGGACATTTGAAGTGAATATGGGGGAAATGGTTACAAGGGATCAGCCATTTCCTCTTGACTCCACTTAAATGCTATAGATCAGCTCTGAAAAGTGACTGTTCATTTTTGGGAGAATAATTCTGCTGTAGTTTTGTAGCAGCCGATTTAAGGAGATTTTACATCCAAAATCTCTCCAAAAATGGGTAGCAATTCAGAGGAGAATGCATTCTTGTATTTTTTTATATAGAATAGATTCCACTGATTTGTTTAATAAGGATTTCTGAGATAAAATATTATAGATAACTTTATGTTCCAAATTTGTCTGCTTTTATTTTATTTAAAATGTAATCACAGAATTATAGAATAGTACAACATAGAGGAGGTACTCATCCCATCAAGTCTGCCACGGTCCTTTCGAAGAACAAGCAAGTTAGTCCCACCCCCTGCTCTTTCCCCAGATATCTCTGTCATTTTTTCCTTTCAAGTATTTAATTATTAACACTTTTTTAAACAGCAAGGGTAATTTGGGAAATTGTTCAGGCTAAAAGTCAGGTAACAGGTGGCTACATTCAAGGATAGCTAAAATTAAATAGAAACTAATTTCAATGTCTGCTCATTTGGCATGAGCAGTGTCTTATAATTAAAGGGGATGGCTGACCATTGAAATATTTTAACCATTGCAGTTGGTTCGCCTACCACTGGATGGCGCCAAAATAAAGCAATAAATCTAAAATCCAGCCGAAAATGTTTGCAATCGAAAAAGAATCAGATTGCTGGTTACTGGTCACCTAATCTTTGCCCTGACTTGCAGTGCTTCCCACATCTCTGAAGGAGAAACATTCTTTTTTCTTCTGCTTCCAAATGTTTCTCCTCTTCTGAAGGTGCTGGTTTATACCGGGGATTATCATCAAGGCCAGGCCCCAGGCATCAACTCATGCAAGAAGCCATTCTTCACATGGGAGCCGAAACAATTTGATGGTGTACAAGGTGGAGCAGTAACGTTGTTGAGTCAAATCATGTCTGAACCCAATATCTACAAACTTTCTAATTGGGTTGGTTGACAGTAATTATCAGCAAAAAAAAATGAAAGACTTGCATTTATATAGCACCTTTCATGGACCCCAGTACCTGCCAAAGTGCTTCACAGCCAATGAAATGCTTTTGAATTGTAGACACAGTTGCATAACAGTATCCCAGCTTTATTGTTCCCTCTTTAGCCTCAGACATTGAGGACAATTGCAACATCCTACCACTTTCTTCACATGACATCAATTAACTCAACATCAAACCTGGGACCTCACGGTGACCATGGCTCTGTACATACTGTAAAATGCTACCTTTACCCAATTGGCCATCAGCGGTTGGGTTGTCAACTCTGGTGAGAAGTATTCTTGGAAGTTGATCACATGTCAGTTGATCATATGGCATCTGAACACATGATAGCTGATTACAACAACAACTGGTATTTATATAGTGCCTTTAATGTACCTGTCACGTGACAATGAACCACATAAGCAGCTATTAGGACAATTGACCAAAACCTTGGTCAAAGGATTAGATTTTAAACAGCATCTTAATGGAGGAAAGAGAGGTGGAGGGGTTTAGGGAGGCTTCTGGAGCTCAGGGCCTAGGCAACTGAAGGCATGGCCACCAATGGTGGAGCAGTTAAAATCGGGGATGGGCAAGAGACCAGAATTAGAGGATCACTCGACACTTGCCCATAATTTGAGAAATTTATTGCATTTACTGGGTAAAGGCTAGGTCCCCTTCAATGTTCCCTTTAAAATTTTGATGTTGCAAGCAGTGAGCTTTTTTGATTTGCATTATTTAAAATTTTTTCTTGCATGGCTGCGTACATGCGGTATTTAATGTGGAACAAGGCCTACATGGTATTTTCCAGGCTGCTATGTGGCCACGCATAGCATGCAGCTTAATGGTAACACTGTAGTTGAGTGTTTTTGCTTTGTGGTTTTGTGCTAGCAGCTGTCACACAAGACTTTTGGGAACTAGGAGGCCGCGAGCAAGAAGAAGGAAGTAATCAGGCACAAGACACAGGCACATCCTGCAGCATTGCTGCAATGCCAAGGGAGACTCAGGCAATCCTGCAGCATTGCTGCAATGCCAAGGGAGACTCAGGCAATCCTGCAGCATTGCTGCAATGCCAAGGGAGACTCAGGCAATCCTGCAGCATTGCTGCAATGCCAAGGGAGACTCAGGCAATCCTGCAGCATTGCTGCAATGCCAAGGGAGACTCAGGCAATCCTGCAGCATTGCTGCAATGCCAAGGGAGACTCAGGCAATCCTGCAGCATTGCTGCAATGCCAAGGGAGACTCAGGCACATCCTGCAGCATTGCTGCAATGCCAAGGGAGACTCAGGCAATCCTGCAGCATTGGCAATCTGATAGTTACATGCTATAATGTTCATATCTTTATAAGACACCATATCATCGGAGCTACCATAAATATAAACACAGGTGATGTGTTGGGATTAAACGTTGCACCTTTAGGACTGATTCCAACTGCCTGAGGGGATTGGAGAGAAACTTTCCACATTATTTTTCCACTTTTGACCCTGAGTTTCCAGTTGGGTGGGCCTGCTCTTAACTGGTTCCATTCCTACCTAGTTAGTCATAGCCAGAGAATCACCTGCAATGGCTTCTCTTCCTGCTCCTGCACTGTTACCTCCATGGTCCCCCATGATCAATCCTCGGCCACCACCTCTTTCTCATCTACATGCTGCCCCTCAGCAACCTCAGCGGAATGCACAGCCTTAGTTTCCACATGAAGGCTGATGACACCCAGCTCTACCTCACCATCACCTTTCTTAACTTCTCCAATGTTGCTAAATTATCTGGCTGCTTGTCCAACAACCAATACTGGATGAGCAGAAATTTCTGCAATTAAACATTTGGAAGACTGAAGCCATTGTTTTCCATTCCCACTCCATACTCCATTCCCTAACTACCAAATCCACCCCTCACCTTGGCAATTAAAGGACATTAGTGAACCAGATGGGTTTTTACAACAATCAACAATGGTTTCATGGTCATCATAAGATTTTAAATACCAGATTTTTATTGAATTCAAATTTCATCATCTTCTATGGTGGGATTTAAACCCAGGTTCCCCAGAGCATTAAAAACAAAAAAACTGCGGATGCTGGAAATCCAAAACAAAAACAAAAACAGAATTACCTGGAAAAACTCAGCAGGTCTGGCAGCATTGGCAGAGAATAAAAGAGTTGACGTTTTGAGTCCTCATGACCCTTCGACAGAACTTGAGTTCGAGTCCAAGAAAGAGTTGAAATATAAGCTGGTTTAAGGTGTGTGTGTGGGGGCGGAGAGAGAGAGAGAGAGGTGGAGGGGGGGTGTGGTTGTAGGGACAAACAAACAGTGATAGAAGCAGATCATCAAAAGATGTCAACAACAATAGTACAAAAGAACACATAGGTGTTAAAGTTAAAGTTGGTGATATTATCTAAACGAATGTGCTAATTAAGAATGGATGGTAGGGCACTCAAGGTATAGCTTTAGTGCGGGTGTTTTTTTTTTAAATAATGGAAATAGGTGGGAAAAGGAAAATCTTTATAATTTATTGGAAAAAAAAGGAAGGGGGAAACAGAAAGGGGGTGGGGATGGGGGAGGGAGCTCATGACCTAAAGTTGTTGAATTCAATATTCAGTCCGGAAGGCTGTAAAGTGCCTAATCGGAAGATGAGGTGTTGTTCCTCCAGTTTGCGTTGGGCTTCACTGGAACAATGCAGCAAGCCAAGGACAGACATGTGGGGCAAGAGAGCAGGGTGGAGTGTTAAAATGGCAAGCGACAGGGAGGTTTGGGTCATTCTTGCGGACAGACCGCAGGTGTTCTGCAAAGGATTTTCCTTTTCCCACCTATTTCCATTATTTTTTAAAAAAAAACACCCCCACTAGAGCTATACCTTGAGTGCCCTACCATCCATTCTTAATTAGCACATTCGTTTAGATAATATCACCAACTTTAACTTTAACACCTATGTGTTCTTTTGTACTATTGTTGTTGACATCTTTTGATGATCTGCTTCTATCACTGCTTGTTTGTCCCTACAACCACACCCCCACCTCTCTCTCTCTCTCTCTCTCTCCACCCCCCACACACACACACCTTAAACCAGCTTATATTTCAACTCTTTCTTGGACTCGAACTCAAGTTCTGTCGAAGTGTCATGAGGACTCGAAACGTCAACTCTTTTCTTCTCCGCCGATGCTGCCAGACCTGCTGAGTTTTTCCAGGTAATTCTGTTTTTGTTTTTGTTCCCCAGAGCGTTACTGTGAAACATCAGTCCAATGATAATACTACTGTGCTGCCACCTCAAAACTCAAAGCTATAGCTTTGTCCTAACACCTGCAAATACAAATTACTTAAACCATCTCTATTTCCTAATACTAGAGTGTAGTGTAAGGGTGTCCGGGCAGAGCAAGGGATAATGTGTGACTGGGGAAACAGTACTGCCCACATATTGACGTAGAGATTCACACGATAGTAGACTAGATAGTAGTGTATAGAGAGCCTGTAAGGAGCTAGCACGGAGACAGCAGCAATGCAGGGCTGTACCTTGGATATGTACACAGTTATGGGTTACCAATTACAGTTTGTGTTCAGCCATATAAGCCTCCAGACCTCTCTGTGAGACACCAAACAACCTTACAACATAAAGGACAAGAACAGGCTCACTCACTGTGCTCCTTATGGTCAAATAGACTCATCATCTGGGTTCCTGCATGAAAATTAGCCACCTGGGTATGGTATTGGGTGGCAGCCAGCACCTATGGAACCAGCAAGGAGTGAGGAGAGGAACGAAGAAAAGGGGGGAAAGGCCCTAAAGTGTTTCAATAAATTTACGCTGTGAGGATAAGAAGAAAATAAAAAAATATACGAAATTGTTTCAGAAAAATAGTCAGTAAAAAAAAATATATTTTCCTCATTGTTGCCTGATTATGTCCCACATGATAATCCCAGGAACATTAAGCTGATCCCTGTCTGTTCTCACCTTTCTGTTTATAAATTGTCACAGCTAGAAAGCCCCATGACAACTACCATATGGCAACTGTGAGCTGAAACACATTTGTTTTGACAGAACTAATGAGCGCCTAATTCCTAATAAACTTACCTCTGTGATTAGCCACCATATAAGATATTATTGGTTCATATGTTCAATTTGTAGGTAAGTAGCTGTTGCTAAATATGTATAATGATATAATGCATATAAAATTCCCTGTAACCCATTGCAGACTTTGTTACGATAAACCTTCATTGGTGATGTTTTATAGGAGTGTCCCTATAAAAATCTGCACAGCAAAATCTGACAGCAACAACAATGTATAATGCTTCCCCAATGGCTTAATGGGGAATGTTTTGAGGAATGTACTAAGTGATACAGACCAGAAGCTCCCAAATTGAATCTCAAACATATTCTCCAGGATTCTTACTCCCATCCAGTAACGCCTGCTGAAAAATGCACATGTGGAATAGGTTTTAGCTGTGATATGTCCTACGGCTGAATAGTCTGCATAAATCCATTTCCTGGGCTTGTCCATGAAAAATAATTCATCAGGCAAGGAACTGAAGGGCTGTCACCAATGTGGGGCCAAGAGCCAGCGCCTTCCAAAAACAGAGGGACGACAGAGGGAGAAAAATCCATTTAAATGTATGACCTATTCCATTCACAGTATTATTCTGAGTATTGTAAACAGATTGATACAACTATGAATACATAAAACATGCATTTTTCTAAATTTATTAATTGCACTGATGCTTTGCACTCCACTTAAGCTACAACTTAGGTATATAACTAAGCCCTTGTCATGTAATTCAGAAATCACTGTGTTAACTTTATGACAACTCCAAGTCTCGGGGGTAATCTGTTAATGGTGGCTCAGTGGAAATGTTGAGGGATTAGAATGTGGCAACTTTTCTTAGATTCTGTTTTTTTAAACTATAAATAGGCACATGTTTAGATTCTGATTCAAGACAAGTTTTAAATGGCACCAGCCAAATTGAGGGTTCTTATTTGTAAAGGGCTGTCACAAAACCCAAAATTCTGACATATTAATATGTCACTTGACCTCAGAGCTACTTGTTCTGACTCAGAGATACTGCTGTGAAGTCAGGAAGATCATAGGTATCAACCAAATATATCACTTTAAAATTGTGCTCAAACAAAGAGTGAACTGTGCCTTTTTGTGATCTCTAAGCAATCATCAATTCAGAGATGCGTGTTTATTAGGTTTTATCTAAGCAGGGACCCTTCTCATACTCAGCTTCACCTCGTGGTTAGGCAGTTCCTGGTGAGCTAAAGCTCACAGTTAATGCAGATCCTCTCACTCATTTGGCCTAATTTTAGAATAACTGACTGCTTTCATGGGCTTTCATTGCACTGCAGTGTGAAAATTTTGGGCTTCTGTGGTATGATTTTCTTTATCAAAGGTCTAACAGTAGTTCCCATAACAAGTTTGGACTGAAGATGTAAAGCACAACAACGCATAGGCCAGGTTAATTCAGGGTCAAATGCTGCCAGAATCTGAGCCATAAAGGGAGCAGAACAGTAAGGCAGGGATATCATCCTGTCTTAAAATGGACAGGACTCACACATATGGATATTGAGATTAGATTTTCTGACAAGCAGCATAGATTCTGACAAGGGGGGCAAGGGAACAGTGTGAGTTTTCACATTACTAGTCCTCTGCTGGACTCATTTCATACGATAATTTCCTGCGGGTCTTTAGGTCAGTGTAGAATGTCTGTAATGGATTTCATGATAACGAACTGTGGCTCTGTTTCCCAGGTTTTATTTACTGACACTTAGCGCATCCATGTCAAATGGGGTGAAAGGCCAGTAACATTCTGGGCTTTCAGAAAGTAGCATCATGAATTTGTTACCTCAAACCATTGAACCAAGGCAGTCCTATCACCAGGAGGACTGCAGAAGTTCATGCAGATGACCACCAAGCACCATCTCAGTCAACAATTACAGCTAGTCCAGCAGCACTCTAATTGGAAGAATATCATTTTTACAATGTCGAACGATTGCTTGCTGCAACAAAAATTGTTTTAAAATGTGTCTAGTAGTATTCAATGTTCCTCCACCCCTGAAGTTTATGGAGGCTGAAGAAGATGAACAAAGAGGTACCAAGGAGACTTGCCTGCATCAAAGATGGTCTCTCTGTCATGAAGAGATATTAATGTCTATAATGTTATTTGAAATTATTTTTATATAGAATTGTAGTGGGGTCTGTGTCTATGTGTGTGTCTGCATATGTCTAAATTGGATTAAAGCCAAGTAGCCTGGGTGCTTTAATGTTTGGTAGTTTTGAGATGTTAATTAGATAAACGTAAAGAGGATAAAAGGTAACATGTTCATTTGCATTTGTTGAATAAAGCATTCAAGAGTGGGAGTAAAATCTTGCACCTAGCTGGGAGATGCCGAGCAATATGTTTATATTCCTAATAAAATTAGTGGGATGAAAATGTTATTGTTAGAAGATGTGATGTTAAAAGCCTAGGATACAATGGGAAAATTGCATGCAAAGGAAACGCCAGGTATAAACAGAAAGGAATTTGTGTGTGTAAGGCAGAGGCATTTAAGATTGAACCAGCCTGCAACTGTGTCTGCAGGGAACTTCATTTTGAATTTGTAAGGTCAAATGTGCTTTGCCTGGGATCTTTTTAAATTTATGAGTTTTACTGTTACCTTAATGGGAGTGTAACTGATGGATTAATTAGGGGATTTTTGTAGTTATTATAGTGGTAAGTTTGTAGTCATATGTATGTGCTTACAATTTTCCTTGCCTTAATAAATATTTAATTTAGTTTTATAAAAAAACCTCTTGCGATTAGGTGGTCTTATTACTACTGAATTCAAAGCCTGCATCACAAAATATACAAATTGCAAAAAATGGGTTATGACAGTTGTTTTAAGTTTCCCTCTGGGATTTGAGCAGCTCAGTCTTTACCATTGACTGTGTCATAATACTCTCCAGGCTGGATTTTTATTCTTTCATGAGGGTGGGAAAGGAAGTGGGTGGTTGTTCAAACCCTCCCCACAGGTCAGCACGCTGATTTCCAAGTTTAAAAGGCTGCAACAGAAGCCAGAAGCAGCAACCCATCCACTCGATGCAGATGGCCACTTAAGTCCATTAACAAGTTTGTTGGCTTAATAAATGGCCAGTTTTGTATTTTCTTTCTAAGGGGTGGGTCCAATGTACCATCAGGACCAAACAGTGAGGACTGAGCTGGAATGGCGGGACAGCAGTAAGAGGTAGCAATGAAGAGGGAAGGTTCAGAGAAGGCCCTCATTCATAGGCAACCAGTTGTGCTCAGTGAGAAGAATTATCCTTTATATCTCTGCACTCTTGACCAGGGCATTTTGGGAATTTGGGGGCATGGGGATGGTGCTTCTGCTAACAGCTCTCATAGGTTCATGACACCAGGGCGATTGTCTCAGGAACACTCCATGTTCCAATGCCAACGAAGAAAAGGATATTAGAAGAAATGCAATCAAGCTTCTCAGAGTGATGAGGAGCAGCATCTGCCAGGACAGAAGTAGCTCTTAGGCAACAGGGGTGATGGGGTGAGGATGAGAGGCAAGATGGTTTCAGAGTCTGCACCTAACACAATCTTCACCAGTGTACTCCATCGTTCAGTCAACCCTCACTTCCCATTCTCTGGAGTTTCACCAACATGAAATAGAAAGACAGGCATCAGCCTTAGTGCAACAACATTCCCAGTGCTTTATAAGAACATAAGAAATAGGAGCAGGAGTAGGCCATTCGGCCCCTCAAGCCTGCCACGCCAATCAATAAGATCATGGCTGATCTGCACCAGACTTCAACTCTTCTTTCATGCCAGCTCCTCATAACCCTCAACTCCCTATTTCAAAAATCTATCGATCTCCTCTTTAAATACTTTCAGTGATCTAGCCTCCACAACTCTCTGGGGTAGAGAATTCCAGACATTCACTACCCTCTGAGAGAAGAAATTCCTTCGCATCTCAGTTTTAAATGAGTGACCCCTTATTCTGTAACTATGTCCCCTAGTTTGAGATTCCCCCACTAGTGGAAACATCTCCTCAACATCTACCATGTCAAACCCACTTCAGAATCTTATACATTTCAGTAAGATCACCCCTCATTCTTCAAAATTGTGTTATTACTTATCATTCACTGTCATTTACATCATAAATGCTCAAGTCACCCACCAAATGACATTACTGATGAAGCGGCCTCTGCTGACAGCTACTCCTATGACAGTCTCCCCCTGTGGCTGATGACGAAGTGGAGACAGGCTGCTTTCGAGTGTCCATCTGGGTCTGAGATGCCGGCGGCAGTCATCCTCAGCATGGAGCTGCTAGGTGGGGCACCTCCAAAGGCTGCTACACTGACATCACTGGAGGGATTGCCTCTGTAACAGGGCGTTACTCTACAAATACTTCCTCTGCTGGAGGAGCCATGGGGGAGGATGCGGCACGCTGCCTATCCCTCATCTGTTTGGGCCCACTCCCTTGCCCTTGCCTGGGGTTCATGCTTGCCACCTCGCCCTGAAGCTGTGGCCACTGCCTCACCCTTGTCTGGGCTCACTTATCTTGGACATTTGAGCTTTCCTTCTTGGAAACTTACCTTCCTACCCACTCTTTGCTGCTCATCCACTAGAGGGTCTATCAGCAGAAAATGCAAAGAGGAAGCAGCCTGTGATTGGATGAGCAACTTTGCCGCACTTTTCAAAGATCAGTCAGTCAAGCAGTTTTCTAGGTCTACCCTGCATTGTGAGCATGCTCCCTCCCCCCGCTCCCCCCCCCCCCCCCCCCCCCCACCCCATTTTTTTGGGGGCCGCATGTCAGGACACGGTGTGTGTCATTGTAAATCTGCCACGGTCAGTAAGCAGCGATACAGGGTCACTTAGGTCTTTTTTTTGTATTAATTCATGGGATGTGGACATCATTGGCTGGGTCAGCATTTATTGCCCATCCCTAGCTGCCCTTGAGAAGGTGGTGCTGAGCTGCCTTCTTGAACCACTGCAGTCCATGTGGTGTAAGTACACCCAACAGTGCTGTTAGGGAGGGAGTTCCAGGATTTTGACCCAGCGACAGTGAAGGAATGGCGATATATTTCCAAGTCAGGATGGTGAGCGGCTTGGAGGGGAACTTCCAGGTAATGGTTTTCCCATCTATCTGCTGCCCTTGTCCCTCTAGGTGGTAGTGGTCGTGAGTTTGGAAGGTGCTATTGAAGGAGCCTTGGTGAATTTCTGCAGTGCATCTTGTAGATGGTACACACTGCTGCTACTGTGCATCGGTGGTGGAGGGAGCAAATGTTTGTGTATGGGGTGTCCATCAAGCAGGCTGCTTTGTCCTGGATGATGTCAAGCTTCCTGGGTATTGTTGGAGCTGCACTCATCCAGGCAAGTGGAGTATATTCCATCACAATCCTGACTTGTGCCTTGTAGATGGTGGACAGGCTTTGGAGGGTTGGTGGGTGAGTTACTCACTGCAGGATTCCTAGCCTCTGACCTGCTCTTGTGGCCACAGTATTTATATGACTGGTCTAGTTCAGTTTCTGGTTTAATGGTAACCCCCAGGATGTTGATAGTGGGGGATTCAGTGATGGTAATGCCACTGAACGCAAAGGGGCGATGGTTAGATTCTCTCTTGTTGAAGATGGTCATTGCCTGGTACTTACAGCAATGATCACTTCCCCGACTGCAGCTACAGTTCTTTCATTGTAAGACTGTGCCTCGTTGATTTGAAAGAGAAGGCAGACTTGCAGGATGGCTCTTCAGAGATCAAGCCTATCTGTTGCAGCCATGGCCAATGACATCCTTTCCCATCCCATGGTCATAAAGTTAACACAAATGTAAAAGAGGCCCAAACATCCACCAGGGTGATTTTGACAAAAAGGTACATTTGTCTATGTTGATTTTTTTTAAACTTTCTCCACCATATCACTGGAAACAGAACACAAAGTTAGCTGGGTTTTTTTGTAAACCAGGCTTTGAATTGCACAGAAAATACACATTATAATATGGCAGATGAAGTCAATTATTAAGTGAAATAAAGATGGTTTCATATATTAGTGCAGGCTGAATGCAGAAGCATGAAGTTTCAGTTCTCACAGAACAAATGGAGGAAAGACAGCCCTGACATTGCCAATCTTTGACGATCTGCTTCACATTGAAAGGGAACATTAACAGGGGAAATGCTGTCACGTTTCAGTATAATTTAAAAGAATTGGACTCCAGCCTGAGATAGTAAGTTTGATTGACAGCTATGACTGAGACCATTGAGAAGGAGGCCAAAGTCATTGATTGGCATTAATTGGTGATGGATTAGCAATCTGGACTCGAAGTCAGAAGTGTCCTATTACAAAATTATATTGGATACCATGTGTCAGTCTACAGTGATTACATTTCGTGGCAACAGTACGGGAGGTTTGTGTTTTAATTTCAGGCCAGCTTGGCAAGAAATTAAGACCAAATTCTTTTTATTCATTCATGGGATGTGGGCATCGCTGACTAGGCCAACATTTATTGCCCATCTCTAGCTGCCCTTGAGAAGGTGGTGATGAGCTGCCTTCTTGAACCATTGCAGTCCGTGAGGTGTAGGTATACATACAGTGCTGTTAGGAATGGATTTTGACCCAGCGACAGTGAAGGAACTGTGATATATTTCCAAGTCAGAATGGTGAGTGACTTGGAGGGGAACTTCCAGGTGGTGGTGTCCCATCTATCTGCTGCCCTTGTCCTTCTAGATGGTAATGGTTGTGGATTTGGAAGATGCTGTTGAAGGGGCTTTGGTGAGTTTCTGCAATGCATCTTATAGATGGTACACACTGCTGCCATTGTGCGTTGGTAATGGAGGGAATGAATGTTTGTGGATGGGGTGCCAATCAAGCAAGCTACTTTGTCCTGGATGGTGTCAAGCTTCTTGAGCGTTGTTGGAGCTGCACTCAAACATGCAATTGGAGACTATTCCATCACACTCCTGACTTGTGCCTTGTATATGGTGGACAAGCTTTGTCAGGAGTCAGGAGGTGTGTTACTCGTTACAGGATTCCCAACTGCTCTTGTAGCCACGGTATTTATATAGCTAATCCAATTCAGTTTCTGGTCAATGGTAATCCATATTACCACATGATAGTGGGAGATTCAGTGATGGTAATGCCATTAAATATCAAGGGGCAATGGTTAGATCCTCTTTTGTTGGAGATAGTCATTGCCTGGCACCCGTGTGGCACAAATGTTACTTGCGACTTGTCAGCCCAAGCCTGGATTTTGTCCAGATCTTGCTGCATTTGGACATGGACTGCTTCAGTATCTGAGGAGTCACGAATGGTGCTGAACATTGTGCAATCATCAGCAAACATCCCCACTTCTGACCTTATGATGGAAAGAAGGTCATTGATGAAGCAGCTGAAGATGGTTGGACCTAGGACACTACCCTGAGGGACTCCTGCAGTGATGTCCTTGAACTGAGATGATTGACCTCCAACAACCACAATCATCTTCCTTTCTACCAGATATGACTCCAACCAGCAGAGAGTTTCCCCCTGATTCCCAATGAACCCAGTTTTGCTAGGATTCCTTAATGTCACACTCGGTCAAATGCTGCCTTGATGTAAAGGGCACTCACTCTCACCTTTGTATACTTGCTGTACTTCACGTACAAGGACACCAAGGTCCCTCTGAACACCAAATTTCACCATCTTTCACCATTGAAAAAATATAAAGCTCCTGTGAACAAACATCTGCTTAAAGTCTTGAAGGATTCCACCATTTTCCCACTGAGACTTGTGGAACCTCCAGAAAAATAGAGAAGCCACCTGACACTAGGGCCAGTATTTTGTCCTTGTCAGGCAGGCTCGGCGGGGGCAACTGGTGTGGCCGCAAAAGCGACCACCACCCGCAATCAGGCCCCAACCGCGGTTTCACGCTGACAGGCCAATTAAGGCCTACCCAGCATGAAACGCGCACTGCAGCACCATGTGGGTCAGGGTAGGAGGAGGGTGCATGCAAGTTTGCGCATGCACACGAGTGCGCACAATGAAAGCTCCCTGAGGCACAGAACTGCCTCAGGGAGTGGAAGATTTAAAATATGAAAAGTAAAGAACTTTAAAATGTAAAAAAAAACAAATGTCCCCGCTCATGTGACTCTGTCACATGAGCAGGGACATTTTATGAATGAAGTGTTCAAATTTTTACTTAATTTTTATTTGCTGTTGGAAGCCTCATCCCACCCGTGGATGAGGTTTCCTAAAAAATCCAAAGGCCGCTTGGCCTTTTCGCCTGTCCGCCAACCATAAGGTTGGACGGGCAGCAAAAACTTTAATTCAGTTGGTACTTTAATGGCCTTAATAGGCCTGTTAATTGTCGGCGGGCGCGCTGTCGACTCCCACAAATGCCCGCCAATTGAAATATCGTGCGAGTGCGCAATGATGCATTTTTATCTTCTCTACTGTTGGGTGCTCCCTCACAATGCCCAGTACTCTCCCTCAAACCTGTCTAACACTCCTGTGTGGATGTATATATCCTCAAGCCAGAGTAAAAAGGGCTGAGAATGCATTGTATTGGCCTTGTCCACATCATTAATTGCTGCAGCTAAGGCTTGTGGGGTGCCTAGGGTAGCAGAAGAGGAATGAATGTTCAAATACTGGCTGTATAACACAACTTCAAATATTACTCACATGGTAATGTACTGCAGAGCATAGTGCTATACTTGCATAAGTCAATAAGTGAATAAATAAAGAGATAACTTGAGAAGAGTGATACTAGCTCCAAGCCCAGAGGAGGTCTCCAGCTTCACTTGTGTAGAACTCTCTGTGCTCCGACTTTGATCAAGAACTCAGTTGGTTTGGGGGCACACTTGTCTAGCTGATATTTTCAATCTTCTGTTCTACAAGCAGTAATGTTGAAAAATCGGAAGTGTCAGGAGCACACAATGCGATGTGATTCCATATCCTGCAGCCCATTGTGTGTGTGTGTGGATATGCTAACATGGGTCGTACAGCAATACTTAATCGGAATGATTTCTTTAAAGGTCCTTTTAAGGTGCAATGCTCAAGAGTTGGATTTTCAATCAGGGGCCAGGAACTCGATGCTCAGATCATTTTTGCGTGCAGACACAATGTTGCATGAACATCAATGATACGATTTTGAAATGCAAAGAGCCTAATTGGCCCAGGGGAGGGATATGTCCGGTTCCCAATTTAGCGGCACCCGGACTGGTGTGGATCAGCGGGGACCCAGTAATGGACGGTCCTTTGAAAATGTGAACAGCAGCCATGACTGGTTTCGCTGTTCACTGAGGCTGTGTTTGCTGCCGTCACCACATATGCACAGCTCTAGTGTTTTGAGCGCTCCATTGTTTTACAGCCACCACTCTCTGACAGCTATTTATAATTTATCATGATAGTGGGCTGTAACAAAATGAATGGGATTTCTAAGAGGAGCACAGAGACTTTAAATTTTTATTATTTCTGAACCCTAAAGTGAGAAGACAGGTCAATGGGCTGGTGTGGAATCCTAGGTTTTATATTTGTATGCTATGCCACTGACTAATACTAAATCTATACAAGTCATTAGTTATGGCATGAGACAGTTTGCTAAGGTAAAATTGGCGAATATTATTCTCGTGGTCCATAGCTTTTAAATGAGAAGTGAGTATCTATTTGAAAAAGAACCTACTCTACCTGAAATCTGTTCCCGGCATTGGGACATTTGAGATTTGCTTAGGCTGTTTCACTTTTTGTTCCTTAGGCTGCTTTCTTAGCCTTTGCTGCTTTTGCTTTGGGCTGAGTGACATCTGCACGGATCAGCGCACATGCACAGATGACCATTTGCATTGACAGGAGGCACAGTGATTCACTGATGTGATGGAGCAGCAGGGACTGCAAAGGGCCACCACTGGCCTGGATGGTGGTGCCTCATGTGGTACCACAATTTCCAGATGCCTCTCTCAAAGCTTCATTGGATGCAGTGGCCAACAAGAGAGGTGTTTTGTTTCTGACGTCCGGAAGAAGCCCACTAGGGAAACAAAAAGGGCCAGGATGGAAGTGGTGACAGAGGTCAGCAGCTGGGGAGTCACCAGAAAGACATGGGTTCAGTGCAGAAGCTGATTCACCTAATACAGTCTGGAAAGGTGAGTGGTAAGTGACACCTGGGTGACAGGTCTCTAACTCTGTAAGCACGTGCACACACAGGTGTAGAGCAAACTGAGTGCCCATAGTTCTCCTTAACAGATCAAGTAGCCATTTGCATCATTGAGGCACCAATAACCCTGTATAATATAATAATACATGAGGTACAATTAAACAGGAGGCATCACTGAGGAGTGCAACATCTCATGAGAACATCATTGTGTAATAGCTGAGGGAAGGCAGTTCCCTTCATCCTGTAGAAGGAGAGATTGTACAATTTGAAGGAAATATCTTGGACAGGATATGGTGTGTGGCAACTCTACACTCTGACACCGATGGTGGAGGCAGCGCTGGAGATCGCGAAGCTGCCAATACGATGAGCCATGGGTAATGGCAAGCCGGGTGACTGTGAAGAGCAGGGTCATTTGATAGCTCAACCTACAGGTGAATGGCTTTGGAAGAGACTCCTCCTCAATCCACTTTGTGGCTCATCAACCGGTATCATCCATGGACTTAGTTGTGCTGAGATACCTGCTGAGTAGCCCAAGTTCTCATCATTCATCCACACCTTCCCACAGCATAGACACATAGTCAGGCTTCAGTTGAGCTTAGATCACAGAACACTGAGCAAGCTGCACATTATAAGTGAGCAGAAGGAGGGTGAGGCAGAGTCAGCAGAAGGCAGTCCCTTCAGAGGGCAGAAGGGGCATAGCCATGCTCTGCTGGACAGAAATGCTGAATTGTGGGTGTGGCAAACAAGGAGGATCTTCCTGGAGCATCAGAAACAGATGAGATCCTGAATGTCAGAGATCCCTGAGGCACTGCAGAGCCAAGGGTAGTAAATGGAGGACTCCAAGCAGCACATGTGCTCTGTTGTGACTTAGGGTTTTGAGAGCATGAGCTGCTCCACTGAGAGAGTGGCTAACCTCTTGGAGAGCCATATACAGCAACCATTTTGAGTAGATGTAGGAGCAGCATACTAACGGCACAGAATGAGTGAGACCCTCTAGCATGGACTGTTTAGTGCCGCTGATAGTGCAGAGATCTTTGGAGCGGATGCCAACGGCGCCCCGGCTGTTGGCCTTGTCCAGCAAGCAAGAGTGCCATGAAAGGGCTGAGACAGTTGAAGAGGCTGATGAGGGGCCAGCCCTCAGAGGGTATCAACATCAGCCCTCACCTCCTTCCGAGTGAGGAACCATCAATGCTACTTGCCCTTTGACAGAGACTGCCCCTGTCAGGATGCAGATGCAGCAGCCTGTGGAGGTGCCCAACGGGGACGGAAGCCATGGGACATCTCAGCCAGATGTAGGTGCAATGGAGCAGGCTGCCTCCATCTACTTCCTCAGCCACAGCGGAGCACCCATTAGAAGTGGACAGGAATGCAAGGCACCATGTCACTAGATGCACCTAATGGGTCTCCGGGTTGATGTTTTCTCTGTTTGTATGGTCATTAAGCTTTGCTTTAATAATAATAAATGCATATGCCTACAATCAGACTTGTGTGTTATTATTATTTGAAGGGACATGGAGTTAAAGAATGGGATGGGGTTGGATAAGTTGTGGTGTCATGATCAGTGTGGTGGGATACTGTTGGCATTGGAGACCCCATTTTCAGTCTATTTGGGTGGCAGTGAGATGATTCCAATGTGTTCGTGTGTGTCTGCTTGATAATGTCTCCTTCTGATGAAAGGCGAGTTTCAGAATCATCTGCCAGAAGGGCTGATAACCAATAGCCAATCAGGTGAAACGTTGCTGAATCAGCTTGACTCTTGGGCCCATGCCAGCCTGCCAATTGCTGACTGGCCTGAGATGGCCTTGGCCACCTGCCTCCAATAACTCCTGCTCTTCTTCTTCCACCTTCCCATCAACCTTCAATAAAGAGTGGCATTCCAAGTTCTTCTCCTCATCCAGCTCTAGTCCTCTTTGTATAGCCATATTGTGCAGCACGCAGCAAACAACCACAATAAGATGCATCCTGGCTAGCTCATACCAGAGGACACCACCTAAGCGGTCAAGGCAGCAGAAGCACATCTTTAAGGTGCTAATGGGCTCCTCAATGTAGATTCCTGTTAGTAGATGGCTTTGGTTGCAGCGCCTGTTTGCATTTGTGTCTGGGTACCAGCGAGGCATCAGGAGCCACCTCTTCAGAGAATAACCCTCATCTCCAACTGAGTCTAGATGTTGGCCTAAAGAGGTATGCTAACTGCAAGATGCCACCCAAGTCCACACCTGATCCCTGGAAAGACCTGGATCTATAAAGGTTCAGAGAGCCCGTGACCTCGACAGCCGCAGGTAGGGGACTGCCACGGGGTCTACAGGACCTCAGGTCATTGTGAACAGGAGCCCAAATGTCCAAGACCAGCTGCCCAAATAGGCACAATCTCCTATAGCACTGGCACTCTTTCATTTGCAGGTAGCTGACTTTCAGGCAGTACGCCTGATGTTTTGGACGGTGTATTCTTTCCCTTGTAGCCCCTCGCTGTGCTCCTCTGGCCTCCTCCTGGCCAGGAAGATGCATCTGCTGAAGCTTCATCTCGCTACTCTGTCCAAAGTCAGAGTAACCAGCTTCCAAATCAAATCCCTTAGCTGCCACTCGTTCTTTCACCAGGGCTTCCCCTACCAACCTGATGCCCAACTGATGCCAACAGTTTCATGTTGCTCTCATGAATCCAACCACTCACTGTTCACAAATACAAGCTTCTCAGCACCAGCGATAGCAATTCTGTGCCACTGGTTGTGGAGCCAAGTGCAAATCTCTGTTTCCTAGATATGTTGACCAGTGAATTCATTAGCCCTCATGCATCCCCATTGCGTTCACAACAGCTGTACCCTGGTGTGGCCCATGCTGTACGATTAAAAATTAAAAACTGCTGCTGTGAGGGTTGTTAATGAGCTCCACAACAGGCTCAATAACCAGTTAATTGGACGCGAACAGTTGCCAGCTAACTCCCAGCGTCTGCCCTCCCCCTCCGTGTCACGTTCCTGAGGCATTGGGATCCAGTGACAACGTCTAAGAACATTATTTTCAATGCACACCCCAGCCGTACTTGAAAGTCCAGCCCCAAGTGTTTCAGTGATAACTTGCAGCTGGAAAGTTCTGTCCTTCTGTAGTAATGATAAACACTCAGTAAACTGTCAAGCAGTTTTTGAATACTATACATGAAGCAACAGCCAATGGACAGGTATACCATGGTGCAACAAAACATTTTAATGAGATATTCATAACCCAAATATTTGATAGCAAGGTACTACTGGTGCTTGGCTTTACCTTAGCTAATTTCTTTAACTCTAAATGCTTCCCAATTTGGCACTGGCACCTCTGGGTGCTGAAGAACGCATTTACAAACTTAAGAGCACTTTGTAGTCTGGAGGGTATCCTGCATTACCTAAAAGCACAACCTTATTCCCCTACTTCTTACATCAACATCATGGCCCATAAATTCAGCTGCAGAGTGCTCATTTTCAGCCACTAAACCTTTGACATGGTAAGAAGGAAGTGCACACTTATTTCTGGCTGGAAGTGCACCAGCTGCCACGTTGGGAAAGGTCTCAGTAGAGGCAGAACAGGATGGAATTTAAACCCCAAAACGGGTGGCTCAGGGTCTAGTGAAATGTTAAAATCCATCTGTGTCCTCACCAGCACCCCACCTCCCCCAGCCTCTGGGCAAGATTTTTAAGTCAGCGTGCAGAGGTGGGCCCAACACGCCGATGTGTAAAACGACGCGTGATGACATCGGGCTTGAGTCCTGATGTCATCGCGCTGTCTCGCAATGTTTCATTCGGCGGGCGCGCACTGCAACTCTTTCGAGTACAAGCCCATTTCCATCTGTTTCAGATGAAGTTACATTGTTTCATAGTTTGCCATTGTGAGATTTGAACTCTTGATCTTGGGGTTACAAACCCAGTACCATAACCACTTGGCTATTTAGGCCAAGCTTGGGCGCGCACTGTAGTCAGCTGTGCGCCTGTTGATATTTAAACAGCCTATTAAGGCCATTAAGGAAGTAACTAATGTAATTGTTTATGCTGTCTGTCCAACCTTAAGATCGGCAAGCAGGTGAAAAGGCCAAGCAGCCTTCTGAAAAATCTCTCCTAACAATAAAAACATGTCCCACCTCATGTGACACAGTCACATGAGGGGACATGTTTAAATAAATTTTTAATCCATATATTTAATGATTTCAATAGTGATTCAATCTCCCTGAGGCAGCTCCGTGCCTTAATTGGCCCGCCTGCGTAAAATGGCGGCACGGAGCTGATCGCGGGTGGTGATTGGCTCTGTGACTGCCACCGCCCACTCCCGCTGAGCCCGCCCACCCGCCACCTGAAAAATTCAGGCCTCTGTTTCCACCACCTGGGGCCACTAAAAATTTGCCCATTGCGTTTTGTGAGGCTGATTTTGCATTACTGCTACACAAATAAATCATATCCAATTTTCCACAGTAAATTCTTTCTGTCGCATCTACGATTTACTTTTGAAAGCAGGGCTAATTTAAAAAGCACACAGGGCTGGATGGTGAGGGAATGGAATTCCTTACAGTTCCATACGTGTGGAGCCTGCAAAGCGATGTGTGTGTTTAGTCAAATTGTACCTTGCGCCATGGGAAACCTACAATCCTAGCAAAGCCACCTGCTCACTCTGCCTTCTGGCAACAGATAATAAAATGTAGTCAGCTTTCTTTGAACAGGGGAACAATGGACATCAAACTGCAAAATGTTGCCCTAGCTCCAGCCTGAAAGGAGCCCAACGCATAAATGTTGATGGCTATGGTCACCTTTACAGCCACTGGCAATGCAGTCTTCGGCCTGTTCTGAGGTTGCAGTTGTGGCTGCAGCAGGTGGCAGATTTCAGTCAGGACACCCTTAGTGAAGCACAGGTACAGTATGATACGGAGTATAATAGAGGGAGGCATTCAAAGTTGTGGAACTCTATCTCTTCCTGAAGACACTGACTCATGCAAGGACAGGAGTGAATGGGAGAATGGAAAACACAGGGAAAAACACATCACCCGAACTCCTATAGTACAGTCCCAGAATAACTTCCATGTCAAGCCATGCATTCTTTTAGCTGTAGTAAATGATCAGAAGAATTAAATCCATAACATTTAACCAGATCTTCATTGAGAAAATATATTCCAATCCAACACTGCAACTGTGAGCACACCTCAATAAGTATTTCATTGTCTGGAAAGTGATTTAGGACACCCCACAATCATAAAAGTTGCTATATAAATGCGTGTTCATGATGTTCTTTATTTTAAATGCTCATTTGCAGCTGCGGAGCCAACAGGAACTATACAACACATCTGAGAAGACATATCGGAACTACAGGCTTTATACAAAGAGCATGCCCCCAGCCCTGAACTCCCAGATGAAACCTCACCCATCATGAAGCAAATGAATAAAAAAAACACAATATGGATAAGTTTAGAATTATGGAGCTTTTGGATGCAATTGTCACTGAGCTCAAAGTGGGCCTGGCTGCACCACCATAGGGGGTTTGAGAAGCACATTTCAGACCAGCTGTCAGATATATTTTCACAGCTTGAATGAAAGACAAGGTTTGCCCATTAAAAGCATCCAGCATCAGTGATTCTCTGTGAAAATTAACCAATTACTTTTAGGGGTGGAAGTGAAAGAGTTAAATTAATTGCTGCAACACAATGGACAAAAAAATAAGTGAAATTCTATCATTCCCTGTTGCAGTTCACTGTTTCTCCCAATCCCAATATAATGAAGATCAGTGTTCAGGATTGACAGCACAGCAATCTTAAATCCAAAGGCACCTGTGCCAAAAATAGATTCTGTGGGCCAGATTTTTAAAATGGCATTCGGGTTTCCGACAGGTACAATTTTTGCTGGCAGGGTGTAAGGGGGCAGGACAGGATTCACACAGGTGGGGAACCCGAACTGAACAGAGCCATTTGAACTTAGTGCTGAGTTCAGTAGACCCCAATCTGGCTGCTCCAAGGGCCTTAACCCATAATGTGGGAGTCACAAATTGGCGGAATAGGCATAAACTCACTTGAAAGGTTGATAAGGTCTGTTTAATGTTTCATGATATTAAGTTTTTTTAAATTCACTGTTCTTCAAAAACTTGAAAAAAATACAGGCTTAATCTGTAAATGGGGGTGAAAAAAAACTGTCTGATTGACTGCTTTGATTGAAAGGTCATCTGGTACAGACTAGAAAAAATATTGCTATCTATTTGTGCAGTTTCAATCGAGTTATTTGCTGACAATGGCATTATTATGTCATTATTAATGCTTGGCTGAATTTCAAAAGCTACAATTATATCAGCAGGTTGTCCTGAATTCACAATTTGATTGACTCTTTAAATAGGCTATTAAAGGATTAGCTGTCGATGATGTGGGGTCTGAATAGAAGTTTATTTGTTTTTGTAAGGGATTGAATACTTGAGGGGATTTAAAAGTTTGGAATCGATTTCATGAATGGGAGTTTTTTCACTACCAAATATGTATGAGTGAGAGCTGTCTTAGATGATGAGAAGTTTATTTTTCTCATCTCCACCTAGCTCTTGAGGTCTGCCCATAATAGATACTGAATGAATGGCTCTGAAGGTGGTATGGGGGATAGGAGGGGCCAGGGGGGCCCCTGAGTTGGCATGAGTTGGCATGGAGAGGTCATGGGGGTGTGAGTGGGGGCGTGGGTTGGCAATGGAGCAGCCATGCAGGGTGGGTGGAGGCATGGAAAGGCCATGGTGGAGTGAGTGGGTGGGTAAGAGAATGTGAGGGGTGAGGGCTAGAAGGCCTAATAGCTTCTAAAATAATTGAATCAAGTCCCAGAGAACCGAGGCAGGCCTTCTAACCAATCTGTCTTGGCACTCACTTATCCCCGTGGCCACCTAGGATTTGCTTTCGGGTCGGTGGGCATGACGCGATTCAGCTCGCACCTCTCCAGAGTGAAAATTGGATGTAACAGATCGAGAAGGGTCTGCCAATGCAGGAAATTTTCCGACTTGACCTACCCACCTTAGTATCTGACCCTGTGTTTAAAGGGACCGCAGTGTTATCAAATGATAAAATATAAATCATATCCAAGTCATTGAAGCTTTTAAGAGAAAAATCAAATCAATGTAATGTATTAAGCACTTCAAACAAACAAACTTTCATGTATACTATTGCAAAATTTTGATCTAATTTTCTCCCCTTTACCCTACTGAAGGCGCAGACTTATGTTCACTTCCAGAGTTACTGGCAGCCTTTTGGTACCCTGGTAAATAGCCATTCTTCATTTGTGAGCCTATTTAACTGTAGAGGCATGACAACTGAGTCTGAATTTATCCTTGTATCTAATTTCACAAATTTTTCAGCTGGGGCACTACGCAGTGAAAAGGAATGCTGACTGATTTTTCTGTCTCTTAGTCCAAAAGCATTCAGCCCAATCGTAGTACTTCAGCTGCTGCTGCTGCAGCTTAGACAACCAGCTCAGGAATGACCAGAAATTGGACCCGAGACCTCTTGGCCCGTTTAGCTGCGTATCATATCATGTTATATATTTATTCATTAAGCCATTGGAGGAATATATGTCAGGCATTTGAGGGAACAGCTTAGCTATAAAATCCAAATTCTGGCTGCATTGTTCCACTTGCTACACAACACAATGCAAAAATTACTGAATCAGGTCATCACATTCACTCCACAGAAAAGAGTATATGCTGAGTGGCTCTGTTAAGCCTGAATCAACAAGAAAATCTTGAATTTAGCTGTTTAATCGAGTAAATAAAAAGTTCCAAGGAGCTTCAGTGGATCTGTATCAGACAAAATTTGACACCAAATCACATAAAGAAATATCAGGACAGGTGATCAAAATCTTGGTAAGTTTTAAGGAGCAAATTAAAGGAGTGGAAGTAGAGAGGTGGAGCCATTTTAAAGAGCAAATTCAAGAGCTTGGCACCTACTGGGGTTGTGCATAAGGGCATAATGGAGAATCAGAAAAATCTCAAAAGGTTGTAGCCTGGAGGAGGTTACAGAGTTAGGGAAAGGTTTGAGCACAAGGATGAGAATTTTAAAATGGAAGCATTACCGGACCTAGAGCCAATGTACATCAGCAAGCACAGGGGTGATTGGTGAACGGGACTTAATATGAGTGAGGCTAAAGACTGTGGAGTTTTGGGTGAGCTCAAGTTTCCAGAGAGTGCAAGGTGGGATGTGTCATGATAATAGCTGATTGCGTTGTGGACTCCAATATTGGATACTATATGGTACTCTGTACTATATATGGCGTCACCTGACCTGGGGGTTGAGGGTCAGATAGCACATGATGGAGCCTGTCTTGATAGAGTTCGGACACGGCAGATATGTGTTCATGTTAGGAAATTGTGTTATCAATAAAGTTAGCTCAGCTACAATGTCAACGGCCTGTGTGCATCATTAAAAAAAGAAACAAGAAACAAGACAGGATGCAGGCCAGGTGAGCTTTGGAATAATCAGAGGTAACAAAAGCATGGATGAAAGATTCAGCAGCAGATGACCTGAGGCAGCGGCAGCAGCAGGCAATGCTATGTAGCTGAAGGTCAGTGCCTCAGTCATGGAGAAGATGTGAGGTCAGAAGCTTGGTTCAGACCCTTCATAAACATGTAGAATCCCCACTTGGATGGGGTATGAGAGGATTGTTGCTACCGTGGAATCTTAGACCAGGAAGATTTAATCAGTCCAGAAGACAGTGGGTAAGTTGAAAGGAGGAGAGTGACAAAGAACTTGGAGAAAAAAATACACAGCATAAGTTTGGACAAATGGGGTCAAAGGTGAGCTGTTGCTTTTTAAACCTGGAATCTCGCCTTTGGGACATAATTTGAATCTCATGAATTACCAGTAAAGCAATTTTGAACTCATAATCTTGCAATGCTCTAGTTACCAGAGCAAAGCATGCACAGCAAATGAAGTTTAAATGAATACATGCAGCAATTCTCAAGATAGGACCTGCGATCTCATTTATTCTACAAACTTAACCTTTTTATATATTTAAGTATGTGCAATTGCCCAAAATTCCTACTATTTGATACAAAGTAGTGTAATTGTGGGCAAAAGAAACTGGAATTTGGGGTGCACATCCAATACACAGGAGTTACATCCATTCTGAAACATGCACCAAATCTCAGTAGAATCAATTGGTTGCAGAAGAAATGCTTGCTTCTCAAAGTGGAATTTGTCCACCATGAATAATATGAGAAGAACCTGCTGTTCCAGATATTACACTATTTACACCAGAATTCCATCTTACTTAACCACTTTCTTACAAGTTTCAGTCTTAGAAGTGGTTGAATTGACAGGTCTTGAATATCCTCAAACATTCCCCGAAACATCAGAATTGACAAAAATCAATTCAGAAAATATTTTCGCAACTTTACCTTTAAGAAAGGATCTTTTAATTTGCCTTTCAGCATTTTCAAACAGGGAAATCCGTTGCTTCCCTTCCTTCTGTCATGGAGGCCTTACCATGGAGCTCCAGACAGCCATTCCCATATGTCCTTACAATGAAGACAAACAGGAACTGGAGGAAGGAAAGCAGAGAGAATAGAGAATAAGGCAACACCAAGAATGACAACTAGGTACCTTTCTGAGAAGCTACACTGACCCCTCCATGGTATCTCAAAATACATCTGCTTAAGGAGGCAACCAAGTCTACAGGCCGCATAACACATTTAAGAGTTTTAAGTAGCAAGGTAAGATTTTAAAATATACTGACCTATTTTACCATTCCAGAGACATGAGCACATAGGTCTGAATTTTACACTCGTCAGGCATGTGCGATCTGCGGGCCCAGGGACAGATGGGAAACGATCCCCTGACGGCGACTTCATGCCAATTAACGGCCAGCCAGCGTGAAGTGTGCCCTGAGAAAGGCTCAGCACTGCCGGTGGGGTTGGGAAAGGGCGGGCGCCAATGTCACTGTGGGTAGCGGTGAGCGCTTCCACTGAGCTCCCTGAAGTCAGACAGGTGTCTCAGGGA
Organism: Carcharodon carcharias; assembly: GCF_017639515.1. Classification (NCBI taxonomy): domain Eukaryota; kingdom Metazoa; phylum Chordata; class Chondrichthyes; order Lamniformes; family Lamnidae; genus Carcharodon; species Carcharodon carcharias. The sequence continues at coordinate 207,144,321 of NC_054468.1, forward strand.
GCTGCAGACTTCCAAATAATAAATGAAAGCACAAAAATGCTGCAAAAAATGTCCATGCAGCACAATCAAGCACCTGAAAGCGTTACTCATTAAAAAAAAAGTCCCCACGTATTTCTTTTTATTTCATACCGTAACAGAGATTTCATCCCACCCTTGGATGAGGTTTCATCAAAAATGTAAAACCTGCTTGGTTGATTGGCCTGTTCGCCAACCGTAACGAATAATGGCCCAATTGTAAGCAATTTGTGAGCTTAATTGCTTGCTTAATTGTCAGCGGGCGCTCTTCTGACTCTTGCACGTGCCTGCCAAGCGAAGCATTGCACAAGTGCACAATGATGGCGGGACGCTCGCCCAACGTCATCTTGCATGATTTTACACCTGTTCGGGTCAGGCGCATGCTCGCCTGCCGGACATTAAACTCTGGCCATAATCTCAGCTGCCACTTCTGTTCAGTACTGAGTAAGTGCCATACTGTCAAAGTTACTATCCTGCAGGCAGATGTTAAACCAAAGCAAAGTCGAGTTTAACAGTTTGGACATAATGGATCTTATTCAAAAAAGAACAAGGGAGTTGCCTTGGTGTCCTGACCAAAACTTATCCCTCAACATCTAAAAATAGATAACATGGTTATTGTTCTCATTTCCTTCCTACATCATGCTTTAAGTAAGGAGTGGAGTCATTCAAGAATGAAGTGTTTAAAATCAAGAAGGTAGATTTTTAAAGGGAAAGGTGAATAAAGCTCAAAGAGGAGTTTAAAGGCCTGATGCTTAGTAAACCCAGAGCTGATGTAATCAAAGGTTTATTGGAAATGTAGTGATAGTACAATAGAGAGGTTCCCAGTGAATAGTTGTTGACAGGTCCTGAGGCAGCCTGGTCAAAACACAACCAGCAGGTATTTAGCCCTGTGGGAAGGTATTTAAAATGCGAGGTGTTGTTAGCCCAGTGGGGAAGCATTGCTAGGAAAATGGCAGATTTCTTTGAAGAGGAGCAACAGGTGCTAGAAAAATACTTAAGATTACATAAACTGCACAGAACATTCAGCCCAACAGGTTCCAAGCTTCACATGGGCCAGGATTTCCCGGTCAGCGAGCGGGGGCGGGGCCTGCTCGCCAACGCGTAAAATGACGTGGGGTGACATCAGGCATAACTCCTGACGTCACCCCATCCCATTTAAATTTTCAGGTAGGTGGGGGCTCAGCAGATTCAGCTGCGCGCCTGCCGACCTGTCAATGGCCATTTGAGGCCATTGATAAAGTCGTTAAAGCAATTAATGGACCTGCCCGTCCAACCTTAAGGTTGGCGGGCAGGCCAGGAGTCTGGCAGGCATTAGAAAAAGCATGAAACCTCATCCACGGGCTTTAAAACATGTAATTAAAATGTATTTAGAAGCGATGGACATGTCCCAACTCATGTGATAGTGACAGTGTCACATGAGGGGAAAATGTAAGGTAATTTTTTCTCTCTATTTTTAAGATTTTTTATTGTGGAGCCGAAATCCCTGAGACAGTACTTAGCCTCAGGGAACTGAGTGCACTCTTCCGTGCGCATGCGTGAAAGAGCTCACTCTCGGCTCAGGGAATTCCACACAGGAGCGTTTCCTTGCAGACGTCACACTGTGTGGGCCTTAATTGACCCGCCCACACAAAATGGCGGCGCACCTCCAATTGGGGGCGCCGATCAGAGGCGTGCCTCTGCGTGCCCACTCCTAAACATCACCCCCTGACAGGGAGAAAATTCTGCCCATGAGTCTCTTCCTGCCCTAGTTCATCTAAAGCTATCAATATATCCTTCTAGTCTTTTCTCCCTCATCTGTTTACTTAGCTTCCTCGTAAATGTACATATATTAAGCAATGTAATTACTCCTTGTTGTAGCAAGTTTCACATTTTAACCAAAGATGTTTCTTCTGAATTCCTATTAGATTTATTAGTGACTATCTCATAGTAATGAACCCTAATTCCCGTCTCCCCTGTAGATAGAAATATCCTTTGACTGCCTGCCTGCCTGATCAAAGCCTTTCATAATCTGAAAAACTTCTTGCAGGCCACCCCTCAATCTCCTCATTTCCGGATTAAAACGGCCCCAATTTGAACTCAGGTGGAAATCAGGTTTGAGGGTGCCAAAGCATCTGGCACTCCAGCAGCTCGGACCCTGGGAGGAGCTCATTTAGATTTCCGGACACTGACCCCTGTTTGAAGCTGGTGGGAATGAATTGGAGGTCAGTGGCTGGAGAGGAAAATTGGCTGGCTGAGCAAGGGAAACAGTCCCCAGCAAGGTAAGGAGCCGGGGTAATGTGGGATTTCTGGACCGATCACAGCCGCAGGAGGGGGAAGCCTGGTCCGAAGAGGCCCAAGGTTTATTTGTTGCTCTTCCAGGGGGCCACAAGGGACATCTCAGAAATTAAAATGTGACACTTCTGGCCTAATGCAGCTGGTACCAGCATTTGCTGGAAGCTTGAAGATGGAGCGCGATTCACACATCTCTGAGATAAATTGGTGTCAGGCCTTTATGAAGGCCAGGAATCCTCCATGCTCCCAAAAATCCAGGAGTCAAAGTGTTGGGGTTGATGGTGGAGGGAGGGCAAGAGCATTGCGGAAATGCAGCACCTGCCACCTGGCCTGCATTATAACCTCTCGCCTGCCCTGTTCCTGCCAGGTAAGCAGGGTTAAAGTTTTGAATTGGAAAGTACAATTGCTTCCAAACCACTTGTGTTGCAGATAGCTGGAGATTTCCAACACACTTGAATGCACTTCTGAAGATTGTTGAATAGTAAGATTCTGGATCTCAAGCCAGGAATCTGAACGCTAATAGAAAGGAAAAACAAATGCTTTATTTAGTTTATCAGAGCTAGCTTCAGTGCTAATGACAGGACATCTACTGCCAAAAGAACACTTATCTGCTCTTTGTGTCTCTGCGTCTCGCTGATGACCTTTGACCTACCAGCATTGCTTCATTACTTGAACCATGACCCATTTTTGTTCCAATGGGCATCTGCAGTAAGAGATGTCAGTTCAAATCAACTTCCACAAACAAACAAAAAATTGTGTTGCTGGGTGCTGACAAAGATGAGTTACCATTTTATCACTGCTGACCTTTGACAGTGAGCAACAGTGGACTTCAGCAAGTCGCCCGAGTTACTAGTTCTCAGTTTCAGGGACAACATGTTTTTTTTGTCTCAGAATAGTAACACTCTGTACTCTGCAATCTCCTGTGCTGACTGTATTGATTTGTCATATCTATGGGTCACCTTCAAACACCAGGACAATTCCCCTCAGTTTCCAATTACTGCGCGTTGTGTTTATGCCTGCACTTACATTACTGGAAAAGAGGCTGAGTTGGCAAACGGATTGAATTCTGATCCATATTCCACACACTTTCCCAAGTTATTGTCTCAATGACATGGAGACAAAAGATAATTGTCAGCCTGAAAAACATTATGAAATCCCCACAGCTGGTGATGCCAAAATTTTTTTGTATTTTTGTGCTACTTCAAAGAAAATTTTGAAACAGAAATATCAATGTGACAGATTGAGTATGTAATTAGATGTTTTGCATTTAAATTTAACTTACAGTACCCATTGGTTGTCATAGAAACTAACTGAATAACATACCCTATAATGATTACCACAGAGGGACATTAGTTAACTATCAGACCTTGTGTGTTTCTTTGTGACTTTTTTGTAAACATCAAGGTGAAAGTTGTCAGTGGTGACAAAATAGAACACTTTCTATTTTAGCTCACCTTATGTCAGCATCAGATTGGGTTTAGCATGGGCCGCTTCAATAATGTCTCCTCAAAAGAGCACTTTCTCTAGATAATTGACAGTTTTCCACTTCTCACGTCAAATTGGGGTGGGACGGGGAGGGGGTGGTGGTGGTGGAGAAACTGTGTGTTGGCAAAGGCCCTAAAGGCACTAAATTCCCGGTGGTATTTAGGCATTCTGGCTGCTGTCAGAAATGACAGCCTGATAGCTTCCAGACCCACAGTGGCGAGAAAGACATTGAATTGACTGTTTCAGGCAGGAACATTCTGCCCATGCTGAGCAATCCAAAGGAAATTTGCATTATGTACAAGAGTTCTGGACAGCTGGCATTACACATTTGTCACTTTCTCCTCTGCCTCTGGAAATTGGGACATACTGAGCAATTGGTAATGGAAAGTAGGCTTTGAAAAGTCAGCACCTGACCCAATGCATTTTTCAATCAGCTGTCCCCATCAGCTTTTCTGCTGAAAGTGGTTTGCTGTGTGAAAGTCTCTATAGGATCTATGCCCCAACCTAATATCTCTCATCCTGTAATCTATGTTTTTTTACCATTAAAACCCTCGGGGGAAATTTTAACCCCAAAAAACAAGGAGGTTTCAGTCGGATGGTAGTTCAAAGTGTTAGCAACCTGAAACCTGGCCCCAACCCAGCCACATCCTGTTTTTGGGAGGCAGGACAGGGGGTGGGCAACCAACACACACTCTGGAGGAAGTTTGGGAATTTAAGTATTACAATGAGCCTACGTGCCTCATGCTTATCAAATTTAACTTGTCAGCTGGGTTTCCGGGGCCTTAGGAGAACCATCAGCACAAGGGAGATTAGGACTGATAGATCGAGGAGGTAAGTGCCTTTCAACTTAACTAGAGGATTCAACACACCTTCCTCACCAAAACTCTAATTATCAGATACAAACCCTCTCTCTTCATGTCAACCCATTAAGCCCTCTGATCTCCATCTCCCTTAGGCCTCCAATCTCCCTCTAACCCCCTTTGAGGCTCCCAACTCCCCCATTCCCACCTCCCAATCCCCACAGCCTCTGATCTCTCAGGCCTCCGATCTCTTACCTTTCCACCCCAGATTTGGACTCCTCCACATGCTGCCGGTATCGGACTCTGACCCCGCAACTGGAATTGGACATCCCTCACGCAGGGTCAGGTCTCAGGCTTACTTGGTCCTGTGGCTTCTTTCCTAGTGCTCCCTGCCTGACTGGAAGCCAAACCTGTCTGGTCGGGGAACTGTCAGTATACCATTTACATTCTGTGGAGTTAAAAGTACCAATCTCTGGGCTCTCTGTGTGGTACTGGTTTCCCCTTGCATCCCACCCTTGATGGGCCTAAAAGTTAAAACTCCCTCATTTGTCTCTGTCATGGTCTATCACACTTTAGTATTATATATGCTTTGTGAATAGTATACTTACTCTTTATCATGATGTTGAAAATACACAAACATTCCTGTAGAATCCATCCATAACTTCACCTATAATCTGGCAGAAGATTTGGAAACTAGGTTATGGCCCAGATATACTGGGCATTCCGTGGAATTTGGTGGGGATACATCAAAGTAACATGCATAACTCATTGACAATTGTGAGCCCCACCTGGGAGCCAGAAAAGAATCAAGGTTTGGATGCCAGAAGAGGAATTGTTACAAATGCAAATTGTACAAGATTGTTATATTTTGGGACCGTCTCTTAAATTTAAGGTAAAATGGAGTAATGAAGGGGTCACGTGACCTGCTTTGAATTGCACCTGACAACAAGCCTGGGTGGCTTTGTTGTTAAGGGTTAAAGGGGGGCATAGGTTGATTTACTGGGAAGAAGGTACCAAGATGTTCAGATCTGTGGACAATGGCAAGAGCATCTATGCTGACTGTGGTTGGACTGTTAGGGGTGAATTTTACAGGGAGGATGGATTACCCTCCTGGGCTGAAAGTCAGATGGTCCCTAGCTGACTTTAAATCTGGCCGTCCTGCAATGATAATGTGCTGGGGCGGGGGCTGCTGGCCTTAATTACTTGAGATTGAGAATACCAGCCTTCAGGGACAGGAGGTCCCACCCTTGAGTGCAGCACCAGATTACAAGCAGTGCCCAAGAAGGAAGAAAATGTCTCCCAGACTTGAAGGTAACTCCAAACATTTAGGATGGACATGGATTGGAGACCCCTGCAAAAGGGGGAAGGGGCGGGAAGAGTTCAGGTTTTAGAGGTGGGGTGGAGGTGCAAAGGGAAGCATCTTGGAGGATGCCCCCAATGGGCACAGGGGACCCCCCTAGATGAAGTAACCCCTCTTTCTGCCCAACAGCAGCCAATGCTGTCAAAGTTGTTGTGCAAGCCACCTACCTTCTGCCTTCCCCTACAGGCCAAAAAATTGTGGCAGAGGCAGAATGAGCCTGTAAAAGTGGCAGTTAATTATCCATTTAAGGGTCTCAATAGGCCTAAGGGTTGGGCAGGCAACCAGACTCCTTACCCACACCCCCCCACCTCCCGTAATATGGGGGAGGGGGGCAGTCCAGCGTGGGCAGGAAGGCAGTGGGCTGACAACCAATTTATTCACCTTCAAATACGCTGGCAGGGGGTGCTATAAAATTCACCCCCCAGTCACCAAGTCTCACAGGGAGGTGTTAGGAATGTCAAGTTTTGTAAACAGTTATCTTTAAAGTGTCTGTTTAATTCCAAACTAGTATGGAGTTGGCAATTTAGAGGATAGTTAATTGGTTTCCTAAGATTTCACAGACCCAAGCGAGTTTGCAAGAATTGGAGCGAGAGCTCAAGTGCAAGAGAGATGGTTGATTTTTAAATGCCCTCTGAACAAGGGTAATTAAGGATGGGCAATCATTACTGGCTTATCCAGTGACATCCACATCCCATGAACGAATAAATAAAAAAAAAAAATAAAGTTTACACCCAGGTTGAAGAGGCTGGGTTTGTGAGGATTTCAAGGTGGCTGGAAGATTCTAGAGAAAAGAAATCTCCAGTGTACCACTCAATGTGAAAGTCAGTTCTGGGATTAAAAGTTACCCAGCTGGGTAGAAATAGCATTCAGTCCTGTGCAACTTTGATTCAAATTAATTCATTGTGACTCTGTATCTGGTCATATGATATATGACTTGGAATTTCTTGTTGTTTTTAGTGGTGATGAAAGTAGAAACAAGCCCAGTGATCAACAATGACATTCCTCATCTTTGCAAGCATAAAGAATCACCAAAAATCTTGAATTCAGTTTGATTTCTGATGTAAGGTGCAAGGCAATGTCTTCACCATATTGCCACAAATGTGGGCTTATGAATGCCTTTTAGCTGAAGACCATTTTGTAAGTAGTCAGGTAACATTCCATTACGTTTTTCTGTTACCAACCCTACAGTGGCTACAGTAGGCACCAGAAACTGCAGCAAATTAAAAAAATTTGATTTGATCATTCACCACTTTAACATTATTTACCAATAATGCAAACCAACAAAAAATTCCTTATTTGAATCACCATCCCCAGTTCTCCCCCAAGTCACACACCATCCTGACTTGGACATACATTGCGGTGCCTTCATCATGACTGGGCAAATATCCTGCAAATCCCTACCAAGACCACTGAAGGATCATTATAAGCACATGTATTGCAGTGATTCAAGGAGAAGGCCCATTGCTACTTTCTGATGGCAGCAGTCAGTAAATGCTGCTTTATCATTGTATCCTGCATCATGAGAATTTATTTTTTTAAGATTAAATTGCCTTGAAGAGACTAGAATGCTATAATGGAAGACAGGGAAAGAATAGCAGAAAATGCCTACATTCCCTCCTCTCAGCTCAGTTGCTAAGTGCTCATGGAATGGACCTTCATGGACCAGGAAAACTCTAGATTCAATTGCTGCTGTGTTCTGAGTTAGAGAGACTCAGACTGGGTAGAAGCTGGATGCTACATTGGCTTCACCAACCATACGCCCCTACTTGGAACCACAGAACCTTAGAAAGGTTATGGCACAGAAAGAGGTCATTCAGCTCATTGTGTCTGTGCTGGCCACAAAAGAAAAAAATGAAAACTAGCGCCCATTCTAATCCTTCCAGCACCTGGTCCGTAGCCTTGCAGGTTATGGCATTTCAGGTGCAGATCCAGGTCCCTTTTAAATCAGCTGAGGTTTTCTGCCTCCACCACCAAACCAGGCAGCATGTTCCAGACACCCACCACCTTCTGGGTGAAAGCATTTTTCTTCATGTCCCCTTTAATCCTTCGACCAATCACCTTAAATCTGTGCTCCCTGGTAATTGACCCCTTTGCTAGGGGAAACAGGTCTTTCCTATCCACTCTGTCAATGCCCATCAATCTTGTACACCTCGATTAAGTCAACCCTCAGCCTCCTCTGTTCTAAGGAAAACAACCTTAGCCTATCCAACCTTTCCTCATAGCTGCAATTTTCCAGCCCTGGCAACATTCGTGTAAATCTCTTTTGTACTCTCTCCAGAGCAATTATGTCCTTCTGTAATGTGACAACCAAAACTGTACACAAAATTCCAGCTGTGGCCTAACCAACATTTTATACAGTTCAAGCACTACATCCCTACTTTTGTATTCTATACCTCATCCAATAAAGGAAAGTATTCCATATGCTTTCTTCACCACCTTATCTACCTGGCTTGCCACCTTCATGAACCTATCGACATGCACTTCCTCTACCTCTCTCAATATCCTCCTGTTTATTGTGTATTCCATAGCCTTGTTTGCTCTCCCCAAATGCATTAGCTCACACTTCTCTGGATTGAACTCCATTTGCCACTTCTCCGTTCACTCAACTAGACCAATGCTATCATTCCGGAGTCAACAGCTATTCTCTTCAAAATCAACTACAGGGCCAATTTTTGTCATCTGCAAATTTCCCAATCATGCCTCCTGCATTTAAGTCCAAATCATTAATATATACAACATATATATGCAAGGGACCCAACACTGAGACCTGTGGAACTACTTTCCATTCGCCAAAATATCCATTGTTTCCTGTCGCTGAGTCAATTTTGGATCCAACTCACCACATTCTCCTGTATGCCAAGGGCTTTTACTTTTCTGACCAGTTTGCCATGTTGGACCTTGTCAAATGCCTTACTAAAATCCATGTACACAACATCCAATACACTACCCTCATCAATCTTCCTTGTTACTTTATCAAAAAATTCAATTAAATTAGTAAGACATGACTTCCCCCTAATAAAACAATGCTGACTATCCCTGATTAATCCATTTCTTTCTGAGTGACAGTTTATCTTGTCTCTCAGGATTGATTCTAATCATTTTCGCACCACCAAAGTCAGACTGACCGGCCTATAATTATTTGGCCTATCCCTTGCACCCTTTTTAAACAATGGTACAACATTCGCAGACTCACAATCCTCTGACACCTTGCTTATATCTAGCGAGGATTTGAAAATGATCCTTAGAGCATCTGTTATTTCCTCCCTGGCTTCCTTTTACACCCTGGGATACAATCCATCCAGCCCTGGTGATTCACCCACCTTCAAGGATGACCGTTCCCCAGTACTTCCTCTCTCATTATGCTTATTGTATCAAATATTTCACAATCCTCCTCTTTAACTAGAATGTCTGCATCATCTCTCTCTTTTGTGAAGACAGAGGCAAAGTATTCATTAAGAACCCTGCCCACAGATTACTTGACTTGAGTGAGGGGACTGGACAGGGTGGATGTGGAAAGGTTTCCTCCTGTGAGAGAATCTAGAATTCGGGGTCACTGTTTCAGAATAAGGAGTCGCCCATTTAGGACAGAGATGAGGAAGTTTTTTTCCCTCAGGGGGCTGTAAGATTTTGGAATGCTTTTCCTCAAAAGGTGGTTGAGGCAGAGTCCTTGAATATCTTTAAGGTAGAGTTAGACAGATTCTTGATAAGCAAGGGGGTGAAAGGTTACCAGGAGTAGACTGGAATGTGAAGTTGAGGTTAAAATCAGATAAGCCATGATCTTATTGAATGGCAAACCAGGCTCGAGGGGCTGAGTGCCCTATATCTGCTCCTAATTCGTTTATTCATATGTTCATATGCTCATTTGATGATTCCTTTGTACACCCCCCACCTTTTTTATCCCCCTCTCTATCCTGCCTAAAACTCTATATCCAGGGATGTTGAGCTGCCATTTTTGCCCCTCTTTAAGCCAAGTTTCCGTTATAGCGATGATATCATGCTGCCAAGCACCTACCTGTGCCCTCAAATCATCAGCTTAATTTGCTATACTCCTTACTGTACACTTTTTAACATTTATTTCTTCTGTCTTGCAATAATTTGTTGTCTCCTGTTCCCCAATCTGAATTTGTCCTGAATCTGCCCTGTTTCCCACCCCCAGCCAATCTAGTTTAAACCTTCCCCAACCACACTAGCAAACCACCCCATGAGGATATTTATATCGGTCCCATTCAGGAGTAGATTGTCCAGTTTATACAGATCCCACCTTCCCCAGAACTAGTCCCAATGCCTCAGAAATTTGATACCCTCTCTCCTACACCAGCTTTCCAGTCACATGTTCAATTGTTCAATTCTTCTAATTCTATATTCACTAGCATGTGGGCCTAGGAGCAATCCTGAGATTACTGTTTTAAAAGTCCTGCTTTTCAATCTCCTTCCTAACTCCATAAAATCTGCTTTCAGAAACTTGTCCCCTTTCCCACCTAAGTCTTTGGTACCAATGTGGACCACAACTTCTGGCTGATCACCCTCTCCCAGAGGAATATCCTGCAGCTGCACTGTGACATCCTTGACCCTGGCAACAGGGAGGCAACATACCATCCTGGTGTCACGTCTGCGGCCACAGAAATGCCTGTCTGTTCCCCTAACTATGAATCTCCTATCACAACTGCTCTTCCTTTCTTCTTCCTCCCCTCCTGTACAGCTGCGCTGCCCAAGGTGTCAGGAACCTGGCTCTGACTGTATTCCTCCAAGGAACCAACACCCTCACCAGCATCCAAAATGGAAAAGCAATTGGGACCCCAGGGGACTCCTGCACTACTGCCTGGTTGTCTTGGACTGTCTGGCTCCAGGCTCCTAAGCCGTGGTGTGACCATCTTTCTGAATATGCTATCCGAGTAGCTCTCAGACTCACAGATGTGCCACAGCCACCGCTCGAGCTCTGAGTTTCTGCAGCTGGTGACACTTCCTGCACATGTAGTCATCCAGATCACCGGTAGCGTCTATGAAGCATATGTGTGAATGTTGGATGAAAGCATGACCAACCTCAGTCATGAAGATTTCTGAATTCAAATAGCTTGCTGACATCCATGATCAAGGCTCAGACATAATGAATGGCTATTTAGGTGAGCTACCAGAGGGGATTCATCTGTATATTTTGGCAGAGGAGCCGCTCTTGCCTCTGATGGCCTATTGGTGCATTTGAAACCAACAAATCACTGCAGTTATGAGATAAGTACAGAAAACTGCAAAGTAAACTTGAAGGAAACAAAAATGTGATCTTAAAAAAGTGCAATAATCATGCAGTTATTCATCACACAGTATCTTGTTTCTAATTATTCAGTTATAGGTGCTGTTGCAGCTGTGGCTGCAGTGTAATATTACTGGATTACAGGCATATTCTCAGAGTACTTCACTTATGGGTTCCAACGGCAGCTGAACTAACATTAAGCTGTGAGGTATTTGTCACTCGCTCCCATTGCATCTGAGATGAAATGTATACAGAATTCAAAAGAAAATCATGAAAACACTGCACATTACACAAAAGGAGTAAAGTCACAGCTCGTGTTTGCAGTTTTTCTTTGTATCATCTGTCTGTAGGGACACTGAATTCAGCTTGCTTTGTTGCAATCATCCACTCTGGGTGAACTAAATTAGATTATGCTGAAAGACTAATGTCCCTTTCAGATGGCAGCAATAGATGCTTAGTTACAGCTGCACTTTGCTTGGTTACATTTCTATCTTCACACAGTAGACTTTATGCGGTCCATGGTAATTAACCATCTGCCATTGACTCGTCTTGTAGTATCAAGACAAGTTGACTGCCCAAGTTCAGTGGACGAAAAGTTGTGATTTTTTTGTTCATTGTTGGCACTGAGCTTCACATCTTGTACTTTTTTTTGCCTCTAATTTTCCCCTGAAGGCTGTGGCTAAGGGACAGTGGTATGATACTTGACATTTTTTATATATATATATATATATATATATACATTCGTTCATGGGGCATCACTGGCTAGGCCGGCATTTATTGCCCAGCCCTCATTGTCCTTGTTCAGAGGCATTTTTAAGAGTCAACCACATTGCTGTGGTCTGGAGTCACGTGTAGGCCAGACCAGGTAAGGACAGCAGATTTCCTCCCCTAAAGGACATCAGATGGGTTTTTATAACAACCAGCAATGGACTTAATTCCAGGCTTTTATTGAATTCCAATTTCACCAACTGCCATGGTGGAATTTGAATACCAGTCCCCAGAGCATTACCCTGGGTCTCTGGATTACTTAGTCCAGTGACAATACCACTACGTCCCTTGACATGTTACCACACCCAAGTGACTTCCTTGTGTGAGTGTAAACCAGTTACTGCCATCTGGATCTCCAATTTCTGAAGAACAACGCACACCTTATCACCTGTATGCACACGGTCACCTTCCTTAACTGAAGTTCAGCAACCCTGGAACAATTCTTGTGAACATTTTCTCGAAGGGATGGAGTGATGTAGTGGTAATGTCACGAGTAATCCAGAGGCCCAGGCTAATGCTCTAGGGACATGGGTTTGAATCCCCCCATTGCAGCTGGTGAATTTAAATTCAGTTAATAAATCTGGAATTAGAAAGCTAATAGTGACCATGAAAACATTGTCGATTGTGGTAAAAGCCTATCTGGTTCACTAATGTCCTTTAGGGAAGGAATCTTACCTGGCCTGGCCTACATCTGACTCCAGACCCATCACAGTGTGATTGACTCTTAAATGCCCTATGAAATGGTCTAACAAGCCACTCAGTTGTGTCAAACCACCAAAAAAAGGAATAAAACCAGACAAGTCAACCGGCATCAACATAGGCACCAGAAACAACAGCGGCAAACCCAGTCCTTTCAATCCTGCAAACATCTCCTTACAAGCATCTGTAGGCTTTTGCCAAAATTGGGAGAGCTGTCCCAACACCAGTCAAGCAACAGCCTGAGAGTCATACTTACTGAACCATACCTTACAGACAATGTCCCTGACGCCAGCATCATTGTCCCTAGGTATGTCCTGTCCCACCAACAGGACAGACCCAGCAGAAGTGGCAGCACAGTGGTATACAGTCAGGACGGAATTGCCCTGGGAGTCCTCAACATCGACTCTGGACCCCATGAAGTCTCATGGCACATCAGGTCAAACATGGGCAAGGAAACCTCCTACTGATTATCACCTATCACCCTCCACCCAACCCCCTCAGCTGATGAATCAGTACTCCCCCATGTTGAACACCACTTAGAGGAAGTACTGAGGGTGGCTAGGGCACAGAATGAACTCTGGGTGAGGGGCTTCAATGTCCATCACCAAGATTGGCTTGGTTGCACCACTACTGACTGAACTGGCTGAGTCCTAAAGGATGCAACTGCTAGACTGGGCTTGTGGCAGGTGGTGAGTGAACCAACAAGAGGGAAAAACTTACTTGATCTCGTCCTCACCAATCTACCTGTCACAGATGCATCTGTCCATGGCAATATTGGTAGGAGTGACCACCGCACAGTCCTTGTGGAGACAAAGCTGCATCTTTACATTGAGGATACCCTCCAACGTGTTGTGTGGCACTAACACTGTGCTGAATGGGATAGATTCCGACCATTTGCAACAATCTTCAGCCAGAGGTGCCAAGTGGATGATCCATCACGACCTCCTCCCGAGGTCCCCAGCATCACAGATGCCAGTCTTCAGTCATTTCAGTTCACTCCGCGTGATATCAAGAAACAATTGAAGGCACTGGATACTGCAAAAGTTATGGGGCCTGGTAATATTACAGCATAGTACTGAAGACTTGTGTTCCAGAACCAGATTTCCTCTTAGCTATGTTGTTTCAATATAGCCGCAACACTGGCATCCATCTGGCAATGTGGAAAGCTGCCCAGGTATGTCCTGTCAATAAAAAGCAGGACAAATTCAAACTGGCCAGTTACCACCCCATTAGTCTATTCTCGATCATCAGCAAAGTGATGGAAGGGGTTGTTGACAGTACTATCAAGTGGCACTTACTCAGCAATAACCTGCTCACTACAGGTCAGTTTGGATCCCACTAGGACCTCTCAGATCCTGACCTCTTTACAGCCCGAGTCCAAACATGGACAAAAGAGCTGAACTCCAGAGGTGAAGTGAGAGTGGCTGCCCTTGACATAAAGGCAGCATTTGACCAAGTGTGGCAACAAGGAGCCCTATCAAAACTGGAATCAATGGGAATCGGGGAAAACTCTCTGCTGGTTGGAGTTATACCTATCACAAAGTAAGATAGTTCTGGTTGTTGGAGGTCAATCATCTCAGTCCCAGGACATCACTGAGGAGTTCCTCAGGGTAGTGTCCTAGGCCCAAACATCTTCAGCTGTTTCATCAATGACTTCCCCTCCATCGTCAGGTCAGAAGTGGGGATGTTCCTTGATGATTGCACAATGTTCACCACCATTCACAACTCCTCAGACACTGAAGCAATCTGGGCCCAAATGCAGTAAGACCTGGACAATATTCAGGCTTGGGCTGATAAGTGGCAAGTAACACAAGTGCCAGTAAATGACCATCTGCAACAAGAGAGAATCTAACCAATCTCCCCTTGACATTCAATGGCATTACCAACCCTGAATCCCCCACTATCAACATCCTGAGGGCTACCATTGACCAGATGTTGAACTGGACTAGCCATATAAATACTGTGGTACAAGAGCAGATCAGACATTGGGAACTCTGTGGACAGTAACTCACCTCCTGATTCCTCAAAGCCTGCCCACCATCTATAAGACACTAGTCAATGATGCCTCGCATCCTTCCAAACATGCATTGCCCAGCACTGAACACAATACTCCATTTGAGGCTCAACCAGTGTTTTATATAGGTTTATCATAATTTATTTCCTTTGTACTCAATGCCCATATTTATAAAGCCCAGAATTCCTTAACTTTATTAATGTTTTTGTCAACCTGCCCACCCACCTTGAATGATTTGTGCACATAAACCTCCAGATCCAGGTGTTGCATGCAGAAGTGCCATGCAATCGTAGGTTAAAGTGGTTCACGGACTCACAGGCCGCATGCATTTTCTGTGGTCAAGAAGAGTCCTTGTTCCATGTGTATGTAGATCGGCCGAGTTTTTCAGCCCCTTTTTCATTTTTTAAAGGGGCTGCTCCTCAATGTTTAGTTGCACTTCAGCCCCATGCTCCTGATCTTTGGTCACCCGGTGTGAAGGGGGGCAGGAGGAAGGGGGACCTCCACATAAGCCTGCTCCTGGGCCTGGCCAAGCAGGCAATCAATAGGTCCAGGCAGTGGGTGGTCGAGCGGGTCATCTGACCCCATCGTCTGTCCCTTATGGCAGTTATGTTCACGACCGTGTGGCCCTGGAGAGGGAGCACGCAGTGTCCATTGGTATGCTAGAGATGGGCACTGTGAGGGCTGGGGTGCAGACATGACATTTTGATTTAATTTTGTAAGTTTCCTTTCATTTTTGTTTTAGTTACAGTGCCCCACCAGGGGATGTCACCCCTCCGATTTATTGATGTTTAGTTTAATTTGTTGATTTTGTTTCTCTCAAAAACAGTCTATACCTCCAGATCTGTCTGCTCCTGCAACCCTCTTTCAAATTGTATCTGCTATTTTATATTAACTCTCCACATTCTTCCTACCAAAATGAACCACTCCACACTTATCTGCATTAAATTTCATCTACCACTTTTCTGGCCATTCCACCAACCCGCCTATCTCTTTTTGAAGTTTATCTTTTATCTTCCTCACAGTTCACAATACTTCCAAGTTTTGTGCCATCTCCAATTTTTGAAACTGTGCTCTGTACATTCAAGTCTAGGTCATTAATATATATCAAAAAAGTGAGGGTCCTAACGCCAATCCCTCAGAAGGCAACTATATATCTTCCTCCCGTTTGAAAATCAACTATTCACTACTTTCGTTGTCCTGTCATTCAGCCAATTTCATGTCCAAGCTGTTACTGTCCCTTTTGTCAATGAACTCCAACTTTGTTGACAAGCCTGTTATATGGCACTTTATCAAATGCCTTTTGGAAGTCCATTCACACCACAACAACCACATCAATATGGCAAAAATCAGTGTCAGCACTCTTAATTGCTATCCACTGAAACCAGCTGGGAAATGTGCATGTTTGGATAAATAACAACATACTTATACTGTGCATTTAACATAATAAACATCCCAAGGTGCTTTACAGGGGTGTTATAAAACAAAATTTGACACTGAGCCACATAAGGAAATATTAGTGCAGGTGACCAAAAGTTCAGTCAAAGAGGGGTATTTTTTGAAATAAATTGTTTTTTTTTGTGAAAAGCTTGCTGTTGGGCATGATGAATGGCTGCTAAGGGGAGGTACCAGAAGGCATGAGCAAACACCTTCAGGAGAGCAGGAATGGACAAAAGTGGGAAAAGAAAAAAATTGCACAGAAGATTATACGTTAAAGGGAAGATTTTCCTTGATGTGTTCTTGGCACACCCGAAAGCACAATGGTATCAACAATGGCTTGGTAGCTTTCTTGCTCATGAATCAGAATTGGTCAGAGACTAAAGTCCCACTCCAGAAACTTGAGCATGAAATCTAGGCTGAAACTTCAGTGCAGTACAGAGGGTGCATGGCAAGGGGTATTGCCTTTTGAGATGCTATGAACCTTGTCATCTGCCTCAAACATGGCACTATTTGAAGAATAACATCCATTCTTTCACGGGATGTGGCATCATTGACTAGGCCAGCATTTATTGCCCACCTCTAACTGCTCTTGAGAAGATGGTGGTGAGCTGCCTTCCTGAACCACTGCAGCCCATGTGTAGGTACATCCACAGTGTTGTTAAGAAGGGAGTCCCAGGATTTTAACTCAGCGGTAATGAAGGAACAGCAATATAGTTCCTAGTCAGGATGGCGTGTGGCTTGGAGGGGAACTTCCAGGTGGTGGTGTTCCCATGTATTTGCTGCCCTTGTCCTTCAAGGTAGTAGAGGTTGCAGGTTTGGAAGGTGCTGTTGAAAGATCCTTGGTGAGTTGCTGCCATTGTGCGTCGGTGGTGGAAGAAGCAAATGTTTAAGGTGGGCAATGGGGTGTCAATCAAATGGGCTGCTTTGTTCTGGATGGCACTTGACCGTTGTTGGGACTGCATTCATCCAGGCAAGTGGAGAGTATTCTATCACACTCTTGGCTTGTGCCTTATAGATGGTGCGCAGGCTTTGGAGAGTCAGGAGGTGAATTACTTACCACAGAATTCCCAACCTCAACTTCAGTAGCAAAGTTCTCCAGGTGTTCTGGCCATTATTTATCCCTCAACAGACAATTGCAAAACAGATTACCTGGTCATTACCAGATTACCACCATCCCCACCCCATTTCCGTTTCTTCCCCCTCCTTTTTGTTTTTTCCAATAATTTATATAGATTTTTCTTTTCCCACCTATTTACATTATTTTTAAATGTAATCCACCCATCATTTATTTCACCCTACGCCGACTAGAGCTATCTTGCTTGTCCTGCTCTCCACTCTTAATTAACACATTCTTTTGATAATATCACCACCTTCAACACCTCTTTGTTCTTTTGTCTGTGACATCTTTTGGTTATCTCCTCCTATCACTGCTTGCTTGTCCCGACAACCACCATCCCCCCACCTCCCAAACCAGCTTATATTTCACCCCCTTCCCTATTTTTACTTAGTTCTGTTGAAGGGTCATAAGGACTCGAAACGTCAACTTTGCTCTTCTCTGCCGATGCTGCCAGTCCTGCTGAGTTTTTCCAGGTATTTCTATTTTTGTTTTGGATTTCCAGCATCCGCAGTTTTTCGTTTTTATACCTGGTCATTATCTCATTGCTGTTGATAGGACATTGCTAATTAAGCACAAACTGGTTGCTGTAATTCCCTATATTACAACACTGACTACACTTCAAAAGTATGTCAATGACTGTAAAGTAATTTGGAACATTGTGATGTTGTGAGAGGTACAATGCAATAATGCAAGTTCCTTCTTTCTACCCATTAAGCAGAATACTTCCCCTTAAATGATTGATAATGAAAGCAATGGTGTAATGTTAATTCTAACAAGCTCCAGCTGCAGTAGGCAATGAACAAGTACAGAATATATATTGTATTCCAGCTCTGTGCTGATTTCATTATGAGGCAGAGGCTCGAGCGTCATTGGGTATGACTGTCTTTAAACAAAAGTGCATTGACTACAAAATGGCTGTTTTTTGTTTTAAGACAAAATGAAAGATAAAACAAAGCACTTCCTGTGTGTATCAATGTTCTATTTGTAGCCTCACAGCCAAATGATTTTTGTAACAAAATTGTTTACATTAATTCCCACTCCATGGAACTTTTGCTCCTCCTGTAAGATCTTGACAGTGTTCTTTGGGTTTGCTTGCAGTGGATTAATTTGAAAATTTCTTCCTAAACCTTGAGCACTGTAGCAAAATCACTTTCCTTGCTTTCTGTATGGACTAAATATCTCTATTGATAGAACTGTCATGGTTTGCATTACTCAACTCTCTTTTGAACAAGAGGATGTTTCAAGTGAGGATTGGAGTCCTTAATCAAAGGCAAAAGCTTTCAATAGATCGTTTCTCAGAAATTTAGCAGCCATGTTGCCATTTACCATGAAGGTCAAAGCAAAATTTGTTCTTATTATTGTGACAGAGATTTTAAGAAAACACAAATACAATAAACTCACACAAACCACGATGTATACATGACAAAAATAAAAATACCTGGAAAAACTCAGCAGGTCTGGCAGCATCTGCGGAGAGGAACACAGTTAACATTTCAAGTCCGTATGACTCTTCAACAGAACTAAGTAAAAATAGAAAAGAGGTGAAATATAAGCTGGTTTAAGGGGGGAGGGGGGGTTGGGACCTGTCCCACCACCCCCCCTTAAACCAGCTTATATTTCACTTCTTTTCTATTTTTACTTAGTTCTGTTGAAGAGTCATACGGACTTGAAACGTTAACTGTGTTCCTGTGCGCAGATGCTGCCAGCCCTGCTGAGTTTTTCCAGGTATTTTTATTTTTGTTTTGGGTTTCCAGCATCCGCAGTTTTTTGCTTTTATCACAATGTATACATGCACTGCTTTAACCCAGCACAAATTGCCACAACGAATAAACATGGCTGGGGGATGTGTGTGTGGTGCTGAAATGTCATAGAAGAGAAGGAACAGAAAGGAAAACTTGCATTTATTTTATAGTGCCTTTCACATCCACCAGATGTCCCAAACTGCTTTACAAACAATACTTTTGAAGTGTTAGTACTGATGTAATGTAGGAAATATGGCAGCTAATTTGTGCACAGCAAGATAGCAATGTGATAACGTCCAGGTAATCTATTTTCGTGATATTGACCAAGGGAGAAATATCGGCCCGCACACAGGGGATCTCTCACTGGCCTTCTTGAAATAATGCCAATCTTTTACATCTCCCTGTGAAGCAGGCAGGACTTTGGTTTAACATTTCTTTGAAAAGGCAACACCCCTGACAGTGCAACACTCCTTCAGTACTACACCAGAGCGCCAGCACAGATTGTTGTGCTACGTCCTAGAGCGGTATTCAAAACGACAACCTTCTGAATTAGAAGCAATAGAGCTACCAACTAAGCTTCAAGGCCATACCCCAAGACTACCTACTTCCATCTCTATAATGTTGCTTGTCTTCACCCAGCTCAGCTCATTTTCTGCTGAAACCCTTATCCATGTCTTTGTTACCATTGGACTAAACTACTCCAATAGTCTGCTGGTATGACGTCCCACCTTGTAGCCTCTAAACTGGGGGTCATCCAAATTTCTCCTGTCTATACCCCAGCTCACAGCAAATCCTGTTCACATATCATCCTTTAGCTGACTCAACTGGGCTCCCAGTCTGGCAAAGTAATATTACAATTCTCACCGTTCTTTTCAAATTCCTCACTCGTCTCGCCCTTCCCTATTGCATCTCCTCCTCCAGCCCACAACCCGCCAAGAACTCTTGTGCTCTAATTCTAGTTTCTTCAGCACCCCAGGATTTTCTTTGCTGCAGCATTGATACCAAGCCTTTAACTGCCTAGGCCCTAAGCTCTTCCCACCCCAAATCTTTCTACCTCTAAACTTGTCTCTCTTCCTTTAAGACGCTTTTAAAAATCTACCTCTTTGACCCTGTCCTAATATCTCCTTATGTGACTTTGGACTGAATTTTCCGCCTGGCGTGCGGGTGCACTGGAGTGTGAAATAGCACACGATGACATCAGGCAAGCGTCCCGACATCATTGCGCACTTGCATGATATTTTGGTCAGCAGGTGCGTACGAGAGTCAGCAGTGAACCCGCCGACAATTAAGAGGCCTATTAAGGCCCTTAAAGTATCAATTAACAGGGATTTTTCATTGCCTGTCCAACCTTACGGTTGGTGGGTGAGCAAATCGGCTGGGTGGCCTTTGCATTTTTCAGGAAACCTCATCCAAGGATGGGATGAGGTTTCCGCAATTACATTTTTAAAATCCATATACAGAATTTTTATAACATCCACACAGGTGATTCATTCTGATGCACGGACATTTTTCCTGTCTGTCTTTATTGATTTTAAATTTGTCAGCTACCTGAGACAGCTCTCTGCCTTCAGGGAGCTTTCCTTCCATGCTTCCCTGCGCTGACTTCAGCACTCACCCCCACCCCAGCAGTGCTGAGCCTTTCAGCATGCCTTTCATTGGCCAGCCAGCGTGTAACCACAGTTGGGGTCCAATTGGGGTTGGCCGTTCCCTGGCCAATCGCTGGCCAGCTGATCCAAAAATTCTGCCCCTGCAGTCTATTTGTTTGCTAATCACTCTGAAGAATCTTGGGATGCTTTACTAGATTAAAGACATTATATAACAGCAAATTGTTGTTCAGAGGAATGCTTTAGCTTTACAGTAGCTGCAAACAGAATCAAAACTTGCAATGAGGAGCGCATTGAAAAATTAGACTTGCTACTTCACAAGCCATAAATATGCAACTTCAAAAGCAGGACACCAAATTTCACCACCATTCACAACAATGCTTCCAAGTCCCTTTTCAGAATCTGGCTGCACCTTGCCACAATATATGCACAGACTGCCCTAACCCATCTATACTTTGCTTCAATCCAGGCATGCTGCGCTTCACCTGGATATGCTCCACTCCCAGCCATCTGTGCATTGCCTCTAGCACAGTATTCATCATCACTCTGAAGTTATCTTGCTCTGTATCCCTAAGCTTAAAAGGTTAAAGTTCTGATTAAAACTGAGATAGAATTGCCAGTGGCAACTGGCCAATTTGTGTACTTTTATTTCCCGGAATGACATTAAGATGCCTAGCATCATAGATTGTCAATAAGGGCTAATTATTATGAGATCCTTCCCATACGTGTCTGAGCCTGCACAGGTTCTTTTTCCAATTTCTGTGGTTTGTGTAACACTAACTTCACTAGATTAGCAGAGATATAAGTAATGTAGGGGTGCTATTTCCCAACCAACTGGGTGTTAATTTATTGCCAGTAAGTTAAGGATGGGCAAACAAGTTGAAATTACATTAATTTGACTTCCAAGCAAATGAGAATTAGTCAAGCAACCATTGAAGATTTGGTTGCTAGAAATGAAAAGCAGCTCTTGCAAGGAAAGAAGGTAAGCCATGCCTTCTGAGGCAGAATTTAAAATTGCCTTTGACTGATTCATGAAAACAAAAATGAAATTATTGATTTGCAAGAGTCTTGGCAACCAGTGAGGGCCATTGAAAAGCCTGAGCAATGATTGTCCACAAAGCTTTTAAAAAGCATTTTTTTAAAACAATTTTTCTCTCCTTGCCTTAAACTGCTGAATTACAGCACCAACTATACGTCAGTCCTCACCCTGGTGTAAAGCTACCAACAGCTAGCTAAGATATGTAACAAAACGAAAACAGAATTACCTGGAAAAACTCAGCAGGTCTGGCAGCATCGGCGGAGAAGAAAAGAGTTGACGTTTCGAGTCCTCATGACCCTTCGAAGGGTCATGAGGACTCGAAACGTCAACTCTTTTCTTCTCCGCCGATGCTGCCAGACCTGCTGAGTTTTTCCAGGTAATTCTGTTTTTGTTTTGGATTTCCAGCATCCGCAGTTTTTTTGTTTTTAGATATGTAACTAGTTGAGCTTGTTTTTTAGGTTGGGCAATGACCTGGTACCCATTTACATAGCATGAGGCACGGTGAGTCAGAAAATATTGATAGTGCAAGTGAAGCGTTCTTTTGAAACAGTCCAAAGACTATTCAATGATTTAAGGAAGTAGACATGTAAATCTTGGTATCTGAAGCAGTACTTAACTCTTCTAATGAGTCAGCAGATTTAGCCTGTGAGTAAATGAGCCATAAAGTATATTGCTGAGTTAGATCAAGCAAGTAAATATCTTTGTACTACACAAATGTATTCTATATTCAGATATTTTTCCTATTATGCTACATGCTAATCTACGCTGAGCATGAAGGATAACGACATTCCTAAAATCAATCCAATCAGACTAAATAAACAAAACCCTAAGTAGATTAACAAATAAACTAAAACTGAGATAAAGAGAAGAGAAACTGCCTCTATGAATTCTGCAGAGGAGACAGAGGAAGGGCTCACCAGAATGAATACAAGAGAATGTAGACAAATGCTAAAAAAGTGTGAAGAGGGGCAAAGCAGCTGCACCAGAGCAGAGGTTACTCATGACATTAACAATATTCTTTTACTATAACCAACAGCTAAAGGGTAGTCAGAGAAGGTAACTTTAAACATAACTCTTCTCTCTTCCCAGGTGTTGCCTGACCATATGAGTCTTTCCAACATTTTCTGTTTTTATTTCAGATTTCCAGTACTGCCAGTCACCTTATTTAAGGAAGGGTGTAAATGCATTGGAAACAGTTCAGTGAAAGATTACCAGACTAATAACTCGAATGGACAGGTTGTCATATGAGGAAAGGTTGGACAGGTTAGGCTTGTGTCCACTGGAGTTTAGAAGAGTAAGACGTGATTTGATTGAAACATAAGATCCTGAGGGGTCTTGACAGGGTGGATATGGAGATGTTTCCTCTTGTGGGAGAATCTAGAACTAGGGATCACTGTTTAAAAATAAAATTTAAAACAGAGATGAGAAGTTTTTTCTCACAGAAGACCATGGAGTCTTTGGAACCCTCTTCCTGAAGAAGCGGTGGAAGCAGAGTCTTTGAATATTTTTAAGGCAGAGGTGGATAGATTCGGGCTTAACAAGGGCAGTGTGGGACTTCTGCCCTTTACTAGGGAGGAAGTACCACCCTCTGGAACTGTCAGCCAATCAGATTGGCCAGCAGCTCCATCAGTCACAGCAGCTCCCAGAGCACGTTAGTGGCCACTGCCGAGTCTGCAAGAAAAGGAGTAAGGAGGCCCATGGATCCCTGATGATGGCAAGACCGGGATATTTGGCAGGGAGGGTTTTGGCAGCTCGTGGTGGGGGGGTTGGGGGGGGGATGTTGGGTTTTAGGAAGAAAGAGGGAGTTCCATCTTGGGGGGGGTGGTGCGGTGGGGGGGGGGTGGTCACCCCAATCCGCAATGGACAGCCCCCAAACCCCAAAGATCAAAACCTCTCAGCCTCCCCAACCCTTTGAAGATTGGAATTAGAAAGAAAAAAAAATCAAGCTGCCCCCGCCAGCTGCCCACGCCAAATGTTTTATGGTGTGGGCAACGTGTTCTCAGATTCTCAACTGGCTTGGTAAACAAGTCTAATTGACCTTTTTGATTACCTATTTGAATAGGTCAGGTGGGCTTCAGATTTTGGCATTTTGTATTATGGAGGTGAGCTTGTGGGTGGGAAGGTGATGGAGTGGGCAACTGCTCTATTTTACACATGCCCCCACCAGAAACACACTCGGTGGGGGCATATAAAATGCAGCCCATTGTCTTTACTTACTTTTAATGCTGCTTTCCATGATTAAAGATTCATTTCAACCATCTAAAAACCTGTTTTCCTTTAAAGCAAGGTCATTCTAACAGTACATCATTTCTTGTGTTTTCCTTTTCTCCCTCCTCCTCTTTGTTCTGATTCTTTAGCTGACCTGATAAAGAGATGTACACCTGAAACATTCACTTGCTGGTTCTTCCTGTTAATGTTGATTGACCTGCTGTGTGTTTAGCATTTTCTGGTTCTGTTTAAAGAGAGAAGAGAAAAAAAATCAGCCAGCATTCCCCTTGCTAATTGCTTTCCTGTGAACACGGCTGGAAAATGCAAAGTAGTAGATGTTGGGTGAGAAGAGCGTTGGCCTCTATTGAGATGCCCTCTGTAGCTAATTAGCCTCCTAACTCTCAAAATCACACTCATGCATGAAGAATGGCCACTTGCAGATGTCTCCTGGCTCGTGTTAACAATATCCTGGCAAGAATCAGTCCTGTCAGGAGAGGAGGAGGTGAGAAAAACTGGGAAAAAAATAAACAATGGCTTGAATTTTCAAGATTTTGGAAGGTGGTGAGGGAGGAACATGGGGGTGAGGGGTGTGGGGGGTTGGTGGGCTGGTGGTCAAAAGTTGTACATTTGTAAAATATATCCCTCGCTTCTCAAAATCAGTGGTTGGTTGATCTGACAGGCTGAAATATCCACAAACTTTGTCTTAAACATCTGCTTTGACTGAACTAATTTTTAAAAAGTGCTTGTGCTATAAATAAAGCTTTCAGCATTTTTAAGCAGAGAAGTCTCTTCTGTCACAGCACCCTTACTATGGAATGCATTTCTTCCCTTCAGCAGACCGTACTGCATGGACATTCCAATGAATATCTTGATAATAAAAGCAGAACTGTTTGAGCTTTGGTAGGTAAGCAGAGAAGGAACTCTTTATACATTGAAAACTGGCCTCCAAAAATCTTTCAGAACACTGGGCTGAAGTATTTTTGCTGAGTGCTTGTTTTTTTAATTCATTCATGGGATGTGGGCTTCGAAGTCTGGGCCAGCAGTTATCACCTATCCCTTGTTGCCTTGAGAAGGTGGCAGTGAACTGCCTTCTTGAACCACTGCAGTCCATATGATGTAGGTACAGTGCTGTTAGGAAGGGAGTTCCAGGATTTTAACCCAGCAACAGTGAAGGGACAATGAAATATTTCCAAGTCAGGATGATGAGTGACTTGGACGGGAACTTACAGGTGGTGATGTTCCCATCTATATGCTGCCCTTGTCCTTCTATATGGTAGTGGTCGTGGGTTCGGAAGGTAAAAACAAAAAACTGCGGATGCTGGAAATCCAAACAAAAACAGAATTACCTGGAAAAACTCAGCAGGTCTGGCAGCATCGGTGGAGAAGAAAAGAATTGACATTTCGAGTCCTCATGACCCTCAGTTCTGTTAAAGGGTCATGGGGATTCGAAACGTCAACTCTTTTCTTCTCCGCCGATGCTGCCAGACCTGCTGAGTTTTTCCAGGTAATTCTGTTTTTGTTGTGGGTTCGGAAGATGCTGTCAAAGGAACCTTGATGAATTTACCATTGTGCCAACCCATGGGGCCTCTTGGCACATGTCAGTATTTGGGACACCTGCATTGTTTTGCTATTCCATGGCATCATGAGCTTCTTATAAGTCTGACATGAACATCATCTGAGGGCTGGGAGAACTCTTCAGTGTTGGCATTGGAATTATATGGATAGCCTGGTCTTGTAAGCTGATACCTATGTGAACTAGCAATTGAGGAGTGGCTAGAAAGATCACATGAACAGATACAAGATGATAGAACAGCGGTGGATTCTAGTAATACTAATGTTGAATGTCCACTGGTCAGCAGAAGGAAAATAACTGAAGGTATCAGTTAGATCCTGCAGACAAAGAGCCTATTACTCTCAGATGCCACTTTCCATCCTTCCCTTCAAATGGTTCCGTGAGCCAAAAGGTCAGTGCTCAAAGCATTCATTTTGGAGACACTGGTTAGTCTGAAGTGTTTATCATCAGGAGGAACAAATGTGGTTAGTCATTGTACCACCAACTATTCCAGATAGCACTGGACTGTGTCAAATTCTCTTTGGATATTGGCGCTGAGATTTTCACTGAATCTCACCATAATTCTTACCATGTCTCATGTTCTCCAAGGTGGTCCTTAGTGCCTCCATGTATGTGTGATGCCCATCCAGTATCATTCTGAGACCTGGATCCCAGAATTATAAGTTCAGAAGCTTGAGGGGGACACATAGAATATCTGCTCCACTCTGTCACATTCCACTTTCACCTCCGGCTTCTCTGGTATTATGAGGATCATGAATGAAAGAGCGACACACAAAGAGACAGCAAGGAAGGGTCATAGGAGCATGTAACCTACCTTGGATGTTCTAGTGAAGTTATTTAAATTTCTTCACATTGAAAAGTAGTTCTGGTGTTTGGCAACACACTATTGCAGCACTCTACACAAAGTATACACCACATTCATGATGAGACTACCTCAACCACAAACATATGTTTTCCCCTGTTCCATATCTCTATAAGGAGGATTTGGCTTCCTGAGGCTTGTCACACTTTTCTTCAACCTGGTTACCATTTTTTCCACCCAGATTGCTGGCTCCCTCCAGTGCTTACTTGTCTGTTAACCAACTGCAACTTGTACATTCTACAGTTACACAAAATTATCTCCATGTATTTACCAGTCTCCTAGCCCAGATATTTCCCATCCCTTCGGGATCCTTTATAGGAGTTCTCATGCCCCATCTCCCCCAGTGTAGCTGTGGCGTTACCGGCTTATTTAGGCAGCCTACACCTCTACAGTATTTAAATCATCTGTCCTACATCAGGGTCCATGTCATGACCTTGAACAGGGATGTTGTAATTTGGGGCTCTATGTGTTGAGAGTTGTGTGGGACTGGACGAAAATGAGGGTGCATTCTTGGAACTCTTAGCGCTGAATCTCACCAATCGGTCCTTTTCAAATGTGGGCGTGCAATCTGATCAAGTCAACAAACAGACGAAAACAGATTACATGTTGTAATCACCTTGCCCTACAAACTGGATTGAACACAATGTTGCAAAAGACTGTGTTCTTAACTAAATAATTGCCCTAATTTTGCCAGAGATATAATTTCACTGGCTTCCCATTGCAGATCAATACCCTAGTGTTACTGATATTGTGCCTTTCCTGGAGAGCTACATTTAAAAAGGCAATAAAGAAACCACAGTTTAAAAAAAAATCACACTGCTGTTACAACAACCATCAAAATTAAAAGACTGGCGACAGCTCTGCCCAATGTAGACTAATGTTAAAGTCCAAACCAGCCAAATTTCCCTGATGTGTATGCTACACACAAACATTGCTTGTACATGTGCAAAGGCATTTATGCAAGAATTTTAAAAGTTATTTATGATAAATGACTATGTAGGCACTCCTACTCCTTTCAACCCTTGGCCTACACTTTCCTAATTCGCCCAGATTTTCAACAAGCATGCAGTTTAAAACAAAATCAAAGCTCAGATTAACAGCATATATAAAGATAAGCAAGGAAGAATGGTTATAGTATGAATGTTTGGCGAGACACCAGGAGAAGGATGGAATAAATCAGGGGTCAGAGAAATTAAGCAACTTTTCATCACTTCCCAGGTTTCAGGAGAGCAGTGCTGTCCGAGGCTTTTGGCATTGTCCCCCTCATTTACATTTCCACCTGGTATAAACTCCATCAGACAGTGGTCAGAAATAACATGCATCTGCTGTTACTGGAATAAAGTTGGTCCTTTTATACTTCCTGGTGGAGGGACAGCTGCTACTTTGCAATGTAAAAACAACTAGGCCAGGATTTTCAGCTTGCTGTGCGGGCATGTGCCCAACCCACCAGAGTGTGAAATAGCGCGTGATGATGTCGGGCGAGTGTCCTGGCGCCATCACGGACTCACGCGATATTTCAATCGGCAGGCATGCGCATGAGTCAGCAGAGCGCCTGCCGACAATTAAGAAGCCTATTAAGGCCCTTAAGCAGCTAATTAAGTAAAAAAATTTTGCTGCCTGTCCAACCTTACGGTTGGCAGGTGGGCGAATAGGCCAGGCAGCCTTTGCATTTTTTGCGAAACCTCATCCGTGGGTGGTACGAGGTTTCCAACAGTGAATAAAACAAAATAAAGCTTTTTTGAACTCATTTTTCACATCCTCCTTCATGTGACTGAGTCACATGTTGGGACATGTTTATGTCATTTGTGAAATCGTTATTTTTCATTTTGAAATTCTTCAGCTCCTGAGGCAGCTCTGTGCCTTCAGGGAGTTTTCAGTGAGTGCACAACCACATTCCTCCCACCCCCACCCTGGCAGTGCTGAGGCTCTCAGCGCGTGTTTCATGCTGGCTGGCTGTTAATTGACCATCCAGCATGATATTGTAGTTGGGGCCTGATCACAAGCAGTGGACACTCCTGGGCCCGCCCGACTAACGAGGGGAAAATCCTGTCCTTAAAATTTACAGCCACAAATGTCCATGGGCAGCTGCAAAGGGTTAAGGGTCTTGCCAGGTTCTTAGTTTCTTTCCCCTTTGTAGGTACAGGCAGCTCTACATTCCAACACCTCACTAGTAGGTGGTATCAGGCTTTACAACTATGAAAGACATTGAGCTAAAGTGAACCATACTGTCAACAACCAAACACATACTTTCCAGCAGGATACCATGAGGAGCAGAAACCCTGTCTGGGGATTTGTCCTCCCTGCTGGGATAATGAAGCTTGTTAGAAGCCTCGATATTTATGGAGAGGTAGTGGGGGTCTATGCCTGTTGCTAGGAAACTTGGAAATGCTTAGAATTTATCAGGAAGTGCACATCAGTATTTTGTTACTCTGGTTCCTATCCAGCCGGGATCTAATCTGGAACCTTCCTGATTTGTATAACTCGGTCATTCATATGTCATTGATAGAGTTGAATTACTTTTTAAATATCAGTACCCACCCTAGAGGTAGTAGCAAACAATACTTTTTTATTCAAACAATAAAAGCAGCTACATTTTTAAAATTTTTTTTTGGAAAAATATACTTTATTCATAAAATATCTGAAAGAACATTGCAAAATATTTCTAAATGGCCATCACAAAAAGTGCAATCAGATTCAACTTTTACACATGGATCACGAGGTGCTTCAATACAATCAAATAATATTTCAATATGGTCATTACAGACAGTCAGACAACTCCAATACCATTGCACTAGCAACATAAAATCATGTTGCACTCTGAGGTGCTTCAATAAAATTATGACACTTTTAGTATTCACTACATACATTTATTGTGAGTTGTACAGCCCAAGGGGGCTATACATTTCCCAGCCCTGCATTGCCCTATGGCAGAAAGGTCTTAGACAGCAACCTTTCCCCATTGCGCCTTTGCAGTGGCTGCCCCAAGCTTTACTGCATTCCTCAGCACGTAGTCCTGGACCTTGGAATGTGCCAGTCTGCAACACTCGGTCGGGGACAACTCTTTGCATTGGAAGACCAACAACTTTTGGGCAGACCAAAGAGCGTCTTTCACCGAGTTGATGATCCTCCAGCTGCAGTTGATGTTTGTCTCAGTGTGTGTCCCTGGGAACAGCCCATAGAGCACAGAGTCCTATGTCACAGCACTGCTCGGGATGAACATCAACAGAAACCACTGCATCCTTCTCCAGACTTACTTTGCAAAGGCATAATCCACAAGGAGGTGGACAACCTGAGTGCCCACCTGAGTACCTTTTGGAAGAAGAAACGTGAGTATGTCTCATCCTGCTCCACGGAGGGGACTCTGGACTGGAAGATGATCCTGGAGGCCTCCACATGTGTGAAATATAACAAGAGGTTGTAGATGCACAGTATAAGTGCTTATTTCCTGTAACACTCAAATGAGAACCTAGGCTCTAGATCCTCACATTATGTTGGGGATGTTGGGGATATGGGGAGAGACATTGACACCCTGAGACTGCAGCTTTTTGTATACAAATAAAATTGCTTGTAATTTCTTAAACTACTGTATAATTATAATCATATAATTATTTAATAATCATTATTTATTGCCAGGTTGGTGTCATTTCAGAGGTTAAAATGCAAAAGGTCTGGAACAGGAACAAAACCCACCTCACGCCTGACAACTTCCAGTTTCAATGGAGGGGGGGCAAGAGATAAGCAACCAGCCTGTGGCAACTGGGATTGCCATTTCAATATTATAATGTGGCTGTTTGCCTTCATTTCAACACTCATTCTATTTTTAGCTGCAGGTAACTGAGTTTCCCATGCCATGGCAGCTTAAAGGAGAAGGATTTAATCCATTAAGGTTCCCTTACATAATTCACATGGGCCAGGAGGAGGAGAGCTTTCTCCATGACAAATAAATTATCCAGTAAATCCATCCTCTTCCCCCCTCCTCTCTCTCTCTCTCTCTCTCTTTCAATTCCCCCATTCCAGTCTCTCTCTCAACTCCCCCATTCCAGTCTCTCTCTCAACTCCCCCATTCCAGTCTCTCTCTCTCTCAACTCCCCCATTCCAGTCTCTCTCTCTCTCTCTCTCAACTCCCCCATTCCAAAGTCTCTTTCAACTCCTCCCCAACCCCCAACATCCTGTATCCTAGTCTCCCACTCTCCACCTGCCAAAGACATCACCAAATTGGAGTTTCCTCTGCAGGCGCAGCAGTTGGTGATTTCATGGAATGCAGAGGGACAAGAAAATTAAAGCATGGCTATGTTCATAGTTACAAGCCGTGGCACAGGAGGATCCATGCCCTGTTCCAGGAGGCACCTTGTCAATCCAAGAAAACTCTACACTGGGCTGGATTTAGTTAGCCCAACAGGGGCCTTGCCCACCAGACAGAACTGGCAGGGAAACTCTGAGTGCATTGGGGAAGGCCCAACCCTATTAAGGGCCCATCAGGCATTTGGGCCCATCATCGGGCCTTCCCTGGAATTCAGAGGCTGGAAGATCTCCATTGCTGTGGGGCTTCTCGTAATGCACCCATGAGAGGCCCAAGTTGTCAAGGGACCCTAGGGAGAGATGGGGATTGTAGGGGGTGGTGGGAGGAGCAAGGGGTATTGGAGACAAGGACAGGGATGGCTTTAAGTGTCCTCCTGATGCCAGGTCCCTTGGTCAGGGTTTGCTGGGCAGCCTTCAGGAGGCACAGGAAAGCCACGCAGCTGCCATTTAATCTCTGAGCCATCACTGAATTGTGGTGGGCTCAGGGATAATAGGTGTTAATTGGCTCAAATCATTAATGAGCCTAATTGACACCCCACCACTGGTGGCTGGGAATCCTGCATTAGCCCTTTCTTCCCTCTGACTTAGGGGAAGGTTTTGCCATTGCCAGGAGACTGAAATGGGACCTCTCCTGCGATGCTTCCCTCCATAATGGGCTGCATTAAATCCAGCCCAAAAACTCCATAAAATGCACTGGTCAGCCACAACTGGAACCTGTGTACAATTTCCTTCTGCAACAATGATTTCCACACATTGGAGGTGGTGTAGAAATGTATAACCAAACAATCTTCCAGCTAAAGCATCTAAGGGGAGGGTGAAAAGTCTGAACAGAGAATGCTGAAAGAAGATACTATTCAAGTATTTAAAATTCTTAAGGCAATCGTTAAATTCAACCTAGATAATATGATTGAGATTGCTGCAAACTCAGGGAACCAGGGAACACAAGTTTAAGATTACAAGGGGGAAAGGAAGTTGAGATTCATCTGCTTTATGTATAGTGAACATGTAGGAGACTGACTGCATTGGAGGCAAATAATGTCAAATTTATGGGAAAATTGATTTAATATTTGAAGGTCCTGCAGATTTCCAACATAGCTAAATGGACCTATCTTGTGATTTTGCGAAGTAAAAATTAACTAACAAAATACCTCATTTGACTGGCAACAAGTATTTTAATCTTGCAAATTTCTATTCATTTCCATGAATTGGTTTGATGGAGCTCTTATGGATTACAATGTCATCAAAAGAACTTGATCAAGTTACATTCCTGGAGTGTCCTACCTCTCATCAATTGTCCAATATGTATTCAAGAACTTTTCAACTAGATGGTATCAGTTCACAATTCAGTCAGGTACACAGATGTATGATTAGTTATTTTTATGATTTCTCGAAATTGAAATAATGTTGACAGCTAGGTTATTGGAAAGAAAGCTGTGGTTTTAAAGTTGAAATGGTTTTCTAAAGGTTACAGTATAATACAATAGAGTTATTATTTCACTGTGATCCATTTATGCCACCTTTACATTACAGGACATGTCAACCTAGAAAACTAGCAGAAGTTGACACAGCCTCCAAAAAGTGAACAACTCAAAGCCAACCAATAACTCAAGCATAGCAGTCAACATCTAGAGATGCCCTTCACCAGGATTGTCCAGTCTAATCTCGTGTAAGCTGTATTGGTGCACACAAAGGCTTGAAGGCCACACATAATACTTAAATCCATGTTACTAAATTGCATATATCCGATGTTGCAAATGCAAACAGACATCAACATGCCAATTTAGGATCCATGCCCAAGTTGGGCAACATTGCCAAACTTCCAGGCTACAAAAATCAA
This sequence comes from Carcharodon carcharias, assembly GCF_017639515.1. Classification (NCBI taxonomy): domain Eukaryota; kingdom Metazoa; phylum Chordata; class Chondrichthyes; order Lamniformes; family Lamnidae; genus Carcharodon; species Carcharodon carcharias. The sequence goes on from NC_054468.1 coordinate 207,176,696, forward strand.
AGGGGTAGAACCAATGAATTAGCAAATATTAATGCACATGGGATGGAGTTGCCTGGGTTTTAAAAATCAAATTGCCAGAGCTCACTCTTGGGCCACAACTGGCAACCCTGCCCTAGTCTACTTTTCTGGACAACCTTGTGGCTGACTCTGGAACATTAGTACCCACAGTAGTGCTAGTGGTGGAACATGGAGACACTGGCTGGAATTTTCCAGCCCTGCCCACCATTGGGATCTTCCAGTCCCACCAAGAGTCAATGGACTTTTGGCTGGCCTACCACATCCCATGTGATGGGTCCGGAAAATCCCAGCCACTATTTTTTCTGGCTGATGTGCTAAATATTAATCATGTTTACAGATGGACATAGTGTAGTTTTCCCAATGTTAGTTACCCCCACAACTTCTCTAGACATCAAAGGACCAAAAAATTACAAATGGTGATCTTTCAACAAATATGCAAAGATGCTCTTCAGTTACTGTTCAGAAACCTGCTTTGTAAACAGGGGATGTACTAATCCACCAGAAGCTAAAACACAGTGCCAATCAACTTTGAATAAAACTCGGTCCTCAATCAAAATTATTTGATTGGTTTTGTAATTTCAACTGAGGATCAACTGGTGTTTTTGTCCAGGAAGCCAAGGAGTGAAGAATAGAACTGCAGCCTTGTTTTCACACACTAAAAGCCCAGAGATACACATTACAAGCATACACTTCCGAAGCCAACAACCGCAGTTTCAGTCTGCTTCTATAAATCTTTTGAGGTACCACTAAAAATAAATAGCAAATAAACTAACAAACAAGTTAACAGCCCCTTAAAGGGGTACTGTAACAAAAGACAAAACTTTAAAGGAAACTTGTGTAATTGAAATATTGTTTCCAGGGCTGATGAAGCACTCCAGCCCCTGCAGTACCTACTGGTTATAGAAGACCTCAAGCATACCAGTGGACACCATGTGGTCCCTCTCTAGGGGCAGCTGGTGCGTCTGCTCCTACATTCTCTTTTCATTAACCAAGGGGGATAAAAAACAATTAACAAGTTAATGTGATAGCCCCTTAAAGGGGCACTGTAACAAAAGACAAAGTTTTTTAAAAATAGTTTATGTATTTAAATGGAAATGTTGTTCCCAGGGCTGATGATGCACTCCAGCCACCGTGGTGCCCACCAGTCACGGAAGGCCTCAAGCGTGCCAGCAGACACGATGTGCTCCCTCTCCAGGGACATCTGGGAGCATCTGCTCCTATGTACTTTCTTGAACAATCAAGCTAAAGCAACAACAGCGAGGGACAAATTAAAAGGCAGTCCCTTAAAGGGATACTGCAAAAAGAAAGACAAATGTTAAAGCAAACTTACAAAATTCAAGAAGAAAAATGATTTAAAAAGGTCAATAAAATACTCCAGTTCCAGAGGCACCCATGGAAGGCCTCAGTCATGTCATCGGACACTGTGTGCTCCCTCTCTAGGGAAACCTAGGAGAATCTGCTCCTATATATAGGAGCACAAGTGAAACCTCAGTTAATGCCTATCACGTGAACACAATTAAATACTCAATTGATGTACAATCATCTTCTGGTAAGGAGTGGAAAGCTAAACCATGCGGACCAAAAAAGTTGAATCTTTGAATACTGGTCTGCGCTGAATGAGCTGATTTCAGCCAGGGTGACAGCACTTGCAGTGCCTTAGTGCCCCTGAGCTGGGCTAGTGACCCCTGCATGAAGTCGGCTGTAATTCCCTTGAGATCAAACAGCCTTCCAACACACAAGAATCCATGTTAACATATAAAGAATGGCCTCTGGGTTATTTGGTGGCATGTGAAATCATTGGTACCAGCAATGGGCCTGATTTCTTCTGTACACTAACAACAACAACTTGTATTTAAATAGCACATTTAACATAATGAAACATCCCAATATGTTTCACAGGAGCGTTTACAAGCAGAATTTGACACCAAACCATACAAGGAAGTATTAGGGCACATGACCAAAAACTTGGTGAACAAAATGGCTTTAAGGACCAATATAAAGCAGAGAAGCTAGGGTGTTTAAGTAAGAATTCCAGTGTTTAGGGCCATGGCATCTCAAGCCGCAGCAATTAAAATTGTGGATGTTGAAGAGGCCCAAGTGCAGATATCTTGGAGAGTTTTAGGACAGGAGGAGATTACAGAGATAGGAAGGGATGAAGCCATGGATGGATTTGAAAACAAGGATGAGAATCTTAAAACCAAAACATTGCTTAACCAGGAGCCAGTGGGTTAGTGAGAGCAGGGGTGATAAGTGATAAGGACTTGTTAAAAGTTAGGAAATGAGCATCAGAGTTTTGGGTAACCTTAAGGTTATGTGGGATTGTAGATAGAAGGCCTGCCAGTATGTTGAAATAGTCAAGTCCAGAGGTAATAAAGACGTTAATTGTATTATTAAGATAAAGGATATCCATTTGGAGGGCACTGATTAATTAAGCACTTATAAAGAGTGACTTCCCTTTAACTGGCTCTTAGTTAGTTAATTTGTTTATTTGTTTAATTGCTATTAATTAGTACCTAAAGTGACTTGGGCCAGAAGCTTACCTGTGTTGGACGATCTGGACGAAGTGGGTGGGGGCGGGGGTGGGTGTGGAGCCGATCGCCGCCCACGATCGGCTGTATGCTGCTATTTTTTGTGGGCAGGCCAATTAAGGCCCGAACAGCATAAAACACGTTCCTTAGCGCCCAGTGCTACCTGTGTGGGCGGGCGGAGGAGGGAGGGTTGGGGCCTGTGCTCTTTCGCGCATGCACACGAAAAAGAACAGCAATCTCCTTGAGGCACAGAGCTGCCTCACGGTGATTAAGTACATGTTGAAATTTTTTAATAAAGAAACAGAAAAATTATTTACACTTCTCCCTTCATGTGATAGTATCACATGAGCTGGGCCATGTTTGTCAATTTATCAAAATTTATTTATTGATTTAATTAAACCTTCAGGTTTCCTGAAAAGCGCAAAGGTGCTTGGGCTCTTCGTCTGCCCACCAACCTTAAGGTTGGATGGGCAGCACTTTTAATTATCTAAATCACTTTCCTAATGGCTTTAATAGGCCTTTGACAGTTCGGCGGGTGCGCAACCGCCTTTGGCGTGTGTCTGCCAAATGAAATATCTAAATGATGCATGATGTCATCACGTGTCATTTTGCGTGTCGGCATGTCAGGCCTGCCCCCGCATGCCGATGGCAATTTTCTGGCCTTGTTGTCCCTGGAGAGGGGGCATGCGGTGTTCACCAGTATGCTTGAGGCCTTCTGTGACCGGTGGGTGCTGCAAGGGTTGAAGTGTGTTATTAAACCCAGTAACAATATTTTAATTTGATAAGTTTCCTTTGCAGATTTTGTTTTAGTTACACTAATCCTTTAAGGGGTATTTAATTAGTTATTGTTTGCTGAAAAGAGTACAAAGAGAGACTTCTGGAACACCACATGTTGGTTAGGGAGAAGGCAGACATTTATAATGTTGCATTCTGTATGTAAAAGATTGGCATTTGGTGTTCCACTTTACCAACTGGCTTCTGATTGGTTTAACATCAGCAGCCGATGTGTTGAGGCAGAGGCAGAGCTGGGCAATGTTACAGAGATAAAAACAGGCACAGATATATAGACAGAAGCTCACCTCAGCTTCAAATATGGCACCATGTTTGTGGACAGGCTGGTTTAGCCTCAATTTAGAGGCAGCGGAGGGGTAGGGAAAGGTAGTGGTAAGATACGGCAGGGTGTCATCAGTGTATGTATGGTAAGTGATGCTATGTTTTTGGTGATGTTGCTGATTGGCAGTGAGAAATAGGAGGGGGCCAAGGATAGATCCTTGGGGGATACCAGAGGAAATGGTGTGGGAGTGGGAAGAAAAGCCATTGTAGGTGATTTTCTGGCTACAATTAGAATGCAACTAGGCAAGTGCAGTCCTATGCAGCAGGAGAGGCATTAGAGGAGGAAGATGTTGTCAAATGTGTAAAGGCTGCAGATAGTTCAAGAAGGACAAGGAGGGATAGTTTACCTTTGTCACAGTCACATAGGATATCATTTGTGGCTTGGGTGGCCAGATGTCTGGTTTTATACTGGTCAATCCAGTTTTTAGCCTGTTTGGCCACTGTCCGGTATCAGATGGCTTCACATACAGTATTTTGACCATTAGTCCACTTAACTCAGTAAGGTACCAGCAGGGGACTGTGCTCATTCCTTTCCCTGACTGCAGCATCCTCCATACAATGGGGATGCAAAAATCAAGTTTGTTTTCATGCATTGTTTTCCACCCACCCCCTCATTGGAGATTCTGTGCCATTGGAGAGACAAATGAGGTGATGTCACAGTTTACATAATGACATCATCCCGTGAGTGATTACATCACCTTTATATGTGGTGATATTGTCCCATATAGAAAAGAAATCAGTACTGCTGTGAGGTGATTACTTTAAACATGCCACACTACATAGACATTATTATGGAAGCAATAATATAAAGGGAGGGTATGAAACGAGTTCAGTCACAAAACAGCTCACACTAAGAAAAATGAGGTGCTGCCATGTTCGCTTCATTTCCCAGCTGTTGATTAATGTTCCCCAGGCTAATAATGCCAGCGAATAGCAACGCAATGAAGATTACGAAGACCAAGATACTCAGCACTGTGGCTGCAATGTTGAGTGCTTGGGCTGTAGACGCATATTGCCGAGCTCCTTCTGCATCTCCCATGAGTGGTGATATCACCAAACATGCGTCACTAAAGTGTCTGAATTTGGTGGCCTTCAGCGCTGGCCATCCCCTTTGTGATTTTGAAAAGAGCTGTTTCGGTATTGTGGCAGGGCAGAAACATGATTGGAGAAATTCAAACATGGAAGTCCAGGAAAAATGGACGTGGGTTTGGGAGGTGAGAATATGTTCAAGGACTTTGGAGAAGAAAGAGAAGTTGAAAATTGGGTGTGAATTAGCAACACAAAAACAGAATTACCTGGAAAAACTCAGCAGGTCTGGCAGCATCGGCGGAGAAGAAAGGAGTTGACGTTTCGAGTCCTCATGATCCTTCTACAGAATGGAGCGAATATAAGGAGAGGGGTGAAATATAAACGTTAATTAGCAAGAATGGAGGGATCAAGTTTCTTTGAGATGGTCGCTGATGGCAGATTTGAAGGAGAAAAATAGTGTGGAGCAATGGTTAATGCATTCTCAATTCTGTCAGGGCTATGAGAACACAATCTTGATATAAATAGGTTAATGACTGCATTAAAATAGCAGAAACAAGAATTTACACAAAAACGTTAACCAATGCACAAAATATAGCACATGGTATGAATTCACAGGAGTAGCTTCTAAAAACAAGGATGGAGAAAATGAAAGAAAATTGGGAGGGGAGGAAAGGTATGTGTTGCAATAAAAGAATGATATCAGGTACATCAATGGAGGTTTTTTCAAATAAACTGTAAAGTCTCTCACTTTCTGTACATCCCCCTAATTTGCATAAAAGACACCTTTTTTTGGTTGTATCTGGTGAGAATCAGATCATTTGCTTGAACTGGAATGTGAAATGTCATTCACTGAATTGTTTCCTGTTCTACCCCTGCTGTTTTCTCTTGTTTGCACTCCAGCTGAGGTCTACTAAATCATTTGACTAGATATTTGGCCTCTTGCTCTTTATTCCTTTGTTTCCTACCCTGGCAGACGGTCTATTAAACTCTCTAACCCATTCACATTTAAACGGCTTGGTGCTTTGGTATGAAGAAGGAAAAGTATTTGAGTGTTCCTTCAATTACTCAATACAAACACAGCCACCAGGTCACTGGGAAACATTCTAGCTTTTTCTTTCCTCATGTTTTTCTTTCATATATAAAGCACTGAATTTATAATTGACTGTCTGGAGCTCTGTTGTCATTGCTGATTAAAATTGTTTTATTTATTGTGATTTATAGATTTGCATCAATGATTTAGGGTAGTGGGGAAACAAATGAGGACTCGAAACGTCAACTCTTTTCTTCTCCGCCGATGCTGCCAGACCTGCTGAGTTTTTCCAGGTAATTCTGTTTTTGTTTTGGAAACAATTTGCTGAACTCAGCCAGGACAGAGGAGGGGATCTTACAAAAATAAAAATACCTGGAAAAATTCAGCAGGTCTGGCAGCATCTGCAGAGAGGAACACAGTTAATGTTTCCGTTTGACTCCGTATGTCCGTTGAAGAGTCATACGGACTCGAAACATGAACTGTGTTGCTCTCCACAGATGCTGCCAGACCTGCTGAGATTTTCCAGGTATTTTTATTTTTGTTTTGGATTTCCAGCATCTGCAGTTTTTTGCTTTTATCTGAGGGGATCTTACAATTGGTCTCAATGCCTGTGGGCTAAGGGGGAGAAAAGTCTTTATCTCGTGATCTACTCCTACCCATCCCCACCCACCAGAAAGTACAGATGGACATCAGGCAAGGACAGGGTCATGATTGGATGTGATTCTCGCTATAATCACTTGTGGAAAATAGCCACTTAGACATGGTACTGGAGGAATCACCAGCAGTTTTCTCAGTGCAGATTAATGACTGTGTTAAAATACTGGAGACAACAACGTGTATAAGTATACATGGTGAAGAACGGTCACTTGGGAAAAGTACCAGCCAACTACCAGTTTCTGTGAACTGTACTCCAGAAAGAGTCAGTAACTGCAAAAATGCCAACTAGTGAATAAACTTGGGATGACACATGGTTCAATTGTCCACTGGAGAGCAATAAATTTTATTCAGCAATTTTAAAAGCTCAAACAAAGCCATAAACAAAGAGAATTGCTTGACTCCCTCCTTTTAAGGTTATTTTTTTCTCCTATCTCCCTGGGTCTTTGCTACATACGGTCTCTGTGCCTGAGAATGTGGACAGCCATGTTCCAGTGGTCTAGTTCTGTCAATGTGGATGTCAGGAGGTTTCTGACAATTGCCAGGCAAGGAGTCTCCTTTCAGTTTTCCCTACCTGGTTTCATGCTTAGCAGAGATTTGCAATTCACTATTTATGATCTTGCACTGCAAACATATGTTCCATCATTCCCTAGCCTGGTATTCCAAAAGCCTGTATCCCTGTACCAATTACCTTTTCTTCAGCTGCACAATTTCCTCAGCAGGGCATATTTCCAAATTACACAGGATTTTGAAAAAAAATTGTAGTCTGTCCATCCAGTCTACATTTAGCACAGGATTACACATTCCAATCTTGCTTTTCTGTCTCAGTATTCCTTGCTTTACATTGCCACACTACCATACAAATAAAGGACGTAGTGCTGATAATAGAAAATAATGCCCTGTACATCGTAACCACATTCATCCCTGCCAATAATCAAATACAAACTGGAAAAATGCTGACCATAGATTTGCAGCTTGGTTACCATCACATTGCACAAATGCAGGCTTTGCAGAGGTTTGTAAATAAATGCACTTTCTGTGGTACCGAGCTGTACAGAATAGGGAGGTCCCAGGTTTAATTTCAGACCTGTGCTGAATTTATAGATCTCAACCGTAATTGGTAGCAGTGGCGGAAAGGGCAACTGCTGGTCTCAACACCCAAAAAATTATGGAATGGAAGATCAGCCAAGGTTCCTGATCTTGTAACTCCTTTAGAGTGTAGAAATGTGTGTCAGGTGAGGAGAGTATCTGTGTGATGTACCAGAGAACTTCTGACACCAATTGAACTATACCCCAAAATTAATCACCCAGCCATTTAAGCTGTTTGGAGTTTCCAATCTCCACCAAAGTTATTGTTGAAGATTGAGAGAACCCTATGGAAACTCTATCCCAGAGATGCAGAATACAGATGAGGCATGGGAGGCCAATCGATGTAATCTATGAGTATATTGAAGGCAAATGAGAAGATCCCTAGGGTGTATTGGGACAAGAAGGGATGGAATCATCTAAGAACAGTGCCAAATAAGTTTACAAAGAGGGAATGACAGTATCAGATGGTGGTGTACTCAAATGTATTGAAATCCAGAGGCCAAGAAGGGAGAATTACTGCAGTCACAAAGCTCGTCTGAAAGTGGAGTTGGGTGTCATTCTTGAACCATGAGATCTATTCACCCTTGTATGCATTTTCTGCTCTTGCCATTTTTTTTCTTCTCCCCTGAAGATATTGAGTCCTTGCTGAAGCTCAGGTCCACAGATGCCAGCCACCTTCCTTGAAGTAAATATTTTTCACATATGAGCCTTTATGGTAAGTGTTAAAAGACTGTTTAACTGCAGTGGGTGTTAAATGTGCATCTGATCCAGTTCTTACCCATCAATTTTCCAATAGTGGTTAATGGGTAGTGATCAGGAATAGGAATGCTACCCCTTTTACCCCTGTCTAGCCAAAAGACACTAAAGCTATTATAGTCCTTCTTGTTCTACTGACTGAACTTAACTAATACAGCACAGATGGGGAATCAAACGATTGAATTGCCTGGGCTGTGTCGCTCAGTAACATGCTGGATAAAAACACTGAGCAATCAGAATGCCCAGAGTATACATTTATTTACTACCCTTTAATTTTCTTTCTTGTGCTACTAATTACCTCCTTCCATTGTGGCTCAATAGATCTACTTATACACTCTGTCTATCTTTCCATCACTTTGCCAAGAGGAGAGTTTCTAAATACTGTGTGGTAAAGTCTGCTGTGAACAGTATCACAATGTCTATGCAGTTACATTTTTGCTCTTGTTAAATGATCTCTTTCAGCATTTTAACTTCTTCCTGCTGATAAATAAGGAACAAAGAAACATAGAACCCTGGCATCACTTTCATAACAAGGGCTACACTCTTCCCTTCATCACCCCCCACTACCACACATACAATGATATGGATTCACACTATTGAAATTCTGTTTCAAGTACAACACTGCTCTAGCTGCTGAGATCGGGAGATTTTTCCACGACAGATTGATCAGTCTGCAAAGTGTTTTTAATAGGATTTTAGGTAATTTGATACAGTTGAGAGTTTTGTTTAATAGGCACTTTGCATGTGTGATGTACTTACCTCAAAGATTTTAGGTGACTGCTGTGGCAGTAGGACAGAACATCCCTACTTTACAAGACAGGAAAATTATACCATATAAAACACAATTATTATTCTGCTGTTAAAGTGTAAATTTGTGATCCATAAAAGCTACAAAATCTAATTGCTGCTAAGTAGAAATAGGGGCCTTGAAAATGCAAGGGCTGTGATTCCAGCAATGATGCAAGGATTGTGCGCACTGGTGCCTTCTAGCCCTACTACCTGTTTTATATTATCACACTAGGTCAAAAATCTACCCCAATATCTATCTCCAAATGTATTCCAAATGGAAGAGTAAAATCGAATTTCAGCTTCCATGCAAAGAACAATGCAGTTAGATATCAACTGTGATTTGTGTATCAGTCTGACTCAGCTGCAGAGTTGAGGCTGCCAGAGAACTGTTTCTATTAGCTTTTGCAGTGCTCAGATAATTACAATGTCTTGTAAGACTACCATTATTGATATCACTGTCAACTTGTCATATCATCTTGAAGATGCTGAAAATGAAAATTGCAGGTTGTACTTCATTTTAATAATTGGCTTTAAATCTGTCTAACTGGTGTACTTGTTACCAAACAGGCAGGTGAGTGTTGACTGGACAGTGTGATACATTTCCCTCAGGGCAAGGGGCATCAGTTTCAGTTCAGCTCGTAATTCAGTACAAATAACGGTAAAATGTGCTTGTGTGACTCTGTGCTAAGTCAAAAAAGGTTCCTATGCACAGTAGATAGTTGGGCTGATAACTTTTCTCTAGTCAATAGGCTTGAGCACTGAATTGAATTGAGAACCAGTCATGGCTCAGAATCTACTTATGTTGAACAATCACTTATCACACAGTTGCTATGGTGCTGAATAAGACTTGTTTCTTTTGTGGGATGGGTTGGGTAACATTTGAAAAAAATGTGCATGCACAAATATACGTTCCCACCTGCTTAAAACTTGCACCCATAATTTTATTATTCTGGACTGTGCAGTCTAGTTTGATGAGTTATTGCCTTGTGAGGGGTGAGAATTTCTTGAGAGTGGGTTAGCACACTATCCATTCACCTGTCACCAGGTTTACATCCAGGCATTTCTCCTCTTCCAGCTGCAATAGCAAGTTCTAAGGGAAATTAATTTGGGAAGAACATACTATAATATATTGTAAGTATGGCAAGTGGAAAGAAATGGGGGGGGGAATCACTATTTTTTTATATCACAGTATAGAATTAGAGGAAAAATATATCAGGCACATTTCTTTTATTCGTTCATGGGACGTGGGCATCCTAAAGTTAACCTAAAGTGTTTGATGGTGACATTGGGTGGTAAAAGTCAAATTATTTTCAAATCAGTGAAATTTTCTCTGATGCCTTAGTTGTCAAACTTGGTCTATGCTGAGTTCACTGATTGCAGTTAGGGCTCAATGACAGGGCTCTAAATTGAGCATCCTAAACTAAGCATGGAATAGATTAGCCATGCGTCTTATTGCTGATTACCATTTGCTAACCTGTCATGCTTCTCTGGACATTGGATGAGAACAGTATCAGGTTCATGACTGAACCCTCCATGGTGGGTAGACTGTTAACCTAGCAGGAACCACTGGATAGCAATTGGGGGTAGCAACTATGGCTAAGAAAGAAATCCATAGGTCCTTAAACTCTCCACATTCAAAGAGTCCAAGGCAGAGTGGGAATCAACAAGACAAATAGATACAGATAACTAAAAGAATAGCATATAAGGCTGATAGAGTAATGTTTAAACTGTATTCTGGTCAAAACTCACACTTGAGTACCGCACCCAGTTCTGGTCACAGGCACACATTTAATTGCTGGAGGTAGTTCAGTGAAAAGCCACAAGACAAATCCCCCTTGTAAAAAAAATCTGAGGTATGAGCAGCAAATAGAGAAACCTAAGCTCTTAAGTCTTGAAAGAGGATCTTATTGAGCAATATAAGACAATAAAAAGCATAAAAATGTAGATCCAGAAAATTATTTCAAACTATGATTCAAGAGCAGGACAACTTCAAACTAGTAAAAGGCAATATTAGAACTGGTGTCAAGCAGCAATTCACATAAAGAGAGAAAAACCCTGGAATCATTTAAGGAAATATTAGTTTCTGCAATGGGCCATGCAGGGTTATACTGAATAGATGAAGTATGATGGTCTTCCTCACCTGTATAATTATGTGAAAAATGAATTAGCAAGATGGCTATTGAGGCAGACCAAAAGATTATTCTTTTAAAAAATTGGCTAAGTATTTGAAAAGGAAGAATGTAAAACGAGGAAGGAAAATGCAATTAAGATTAATTGCACAACTGGAAATTTTATCTTAAAATTACATTAACACCACTAGGAGGGTAATGGCTCCATTGTGGATCCAACTAGGGATCAGACTATTTTGGATCTAGTAATGAGGCTGGTTTAATAAATGATCTCACAGTAAAAGATCCCCTAAGAAAAAGTCACCATAACATGGTAGAATTTAGCATTCAGTTTGAGAGTGAGAAACTTGGGTCAGAAACAACTATGTAAGTAAGGGTAATTATAAAGGAATAAGGGCAGAGTTGGTTGGAGTGGACTGGGATATGGGTTTAGCAGAAAAGACGGTTAATGAACAATGGCAGACATTTAAAAAAAATAGTTCATGACTCACAACAAAGATATATCCCAGCGAGGAAGAAGGATTCTAGGAAGGGATAAACCAACCATGGTTTACCAAGGAAATTAAGGATAATATCAAATTGAAAGAAAAAACATACAATGTGGCAAAGATTAGTGGTAAGCCAGAGGAGTGGGAAAGTTTTAAAAACCAACAAAAGATGACCAAAAAAAAGGGAGAAAATAAACTTTGAGGGTAAACCAGCAAGTAATATAAAAATGGGCAGTAAGAGCTTCTTTAAATATGTAAAAAGGAAGACAGATGTGAAAGTGAACATAGGCCCCTTAGAGAATGAGGCTGGGGAAATAATGGGGGACTAGGAAATGGCGGACGAGTTGAATAAATACTTTGCACCAGTCTTCACACTAGAAGACACTACTAACATTCCAAAGACACTAAATAATCAAAGGGCAAAAGGGGGCGGGGGGGAGGAAATAAATATAATAACTATCACTCGAGAAAAAGTACTAGGGAAACAAACGGGGCTAAAGGCTGATGAGTCCCATGGACTAAATGGGTTGCATCCTAGGATATGAAAGGAAGGAGCTACAGAGATAGTGCATGCGATTGTAGTAATCTCCTAAGAATTCTTAGATTCTGGAAAAGTCCCAGAGGATTGGAAAACTGCCAATGTAATACACTTATTCAAAAAGGGAGGGAGAAAGAGAACAGGTAAGTATAGGCCAGTTAGCTTAACATTTGTCATTGGGAAAATGTTAAGAGTCTATTATAAAAGATGTAATAGCAGAGCATTTAGAAATACATAATAAAATCAAGCAGAGGTCAGCATGGCTTCATGAAGGGGAAATCATGCCTGACAAATTTATTAGAATTATTTGAGGAGGTAACAAGCAGGATGGATAAAGGGGACCCAGCAGATGTAATATATTTGGATTTCCAAAAGGTGTTTGATAAGGTACCGCACATAAGGCTACTGGCATTGGAGGCAGTCCAGAGAAGGTTCACTAGGTTGATCCGGGTACGGAGGGATTGTTTTTATGAGGAGAGGTTGAGTAGGTTGTGCCTGTGCTCAATGGGGTTTATAAGAATCAGAGGCGACCTTATTGAAACATATGATTCTTAGGGGGCTTGACATGGTAGATGTTGAGAGGTTGTTTCCCCTTGTGGAAGAGTATAGGATCAGAAGGCATAATCTCAGAGTAAGCAGCCAACCATTTGAGACAAAGATGAAGAGGAATTTCTTCTCTCAGAAGTTGGTGAATCTGTGGAATTCTTTACCACAGAGGGCTGCAGAAGCTGGGTCCTTAAGTATACTCAAGGCTGAGATAGACAGATTTTAAATCAGTATGGGAATCAAGGGTTATGGGGAAAAGGCAGGAAAGTGGAGTTGAAGATTATCAGATCAGCCATGATCTCATTAAGTGGCAGAGCAGACTTGATGGGCCAAATGGCCTACTTCTGCTCCTACGTCTTATGGTCTATTGAGCAGAAGGTCTCAATTTCAATTCCTGGTCTGTGCTGACTTAGCTGGTCTCAAACAGCACATCAACTGGAGCTCTACAGTTGGCTCCAGCACCCCTGGAGCTTGAGAAGGAAACATCAGCAAGGTTTCCAGAGAGATTTTCAGCACAATGTCTTGGAAACAATATAACTGTGCTTGGTTGAAAGGTTTTACCAGTTGTTTGGGCTCACGCAAGAAGGATAGCCACAAGATTCTGGTTCATGTAGAACCACATCTCGGGGCAAGGCTGTATCTTTAAACTCAAAAATGCCCTCATTTTACGTTCAACCAAAACGATGTCCCAGTGACATTACATGTGATATACTGAGTCTGGCTTCAGGATTCAGATCAAAAATGATGACAATGATAGCTCTGGAGCCAGTTTTGCAAATTCATCTAACATACTCTACTAAAGTGCTCCTTTTCTGTTCATTGATATTCAAAATTGAAAGCTTCAATTAGATATCACTTAACTATGGAAAAGACTGAACCTCTAAACATCTCAACAAAGTAGCGAGCTGAAATTAACTACGCAAGTAAAAAAACCTTGAGAGAAAAAGGTTTCATTAATAGAGTAGTTTGTTAGCACACTTACTCCTAAATGAGCCAGGCTACATGTACTAATATCATTATCTCACTTCAAGCTGAATGCACACACTGTAAAATTAGTGTCTTCTATTTCTGTTTGAAAAAGCTCATTGTATCAGGTTGTCAGCGAGATGAGACTGGAACAGATTTATAGGCAATTAAAGCTACAAGACTCTTCCACGCCATATAACATACAGAAGCCCTCTCAGTTAGCAGCTCGCCAGGTCATGATCATAATCTGAAATAATTGACCCACAAAGTGTGTACGGCTTTACTTATCCATTCTTTGTAACTTTTATTCAAATTTTATGTGAAAGAACAAATAAATGGATATAAGTTTATTAAAATATTCATGGCATTTCTAGGTTTGGTACAGGATAAGGAAGCAAGCAGAGAACATTTGCAGTGTCCTTCCACTTAGAATGCCTTTTCAGAAAACAAAAGGTTGCTGTGCTACTGACGGGAAAATCAGCTTCTGATTGCTATCCAGTGACTCTTGGTGAGTGCATGTGTGTGTGAGCACGCGTACGTATGTGAACTTCAGCAGGGGACAGTTTCAAGCTCACTTATAATTAACTAGTCCCCCTGCTGTCAAATCATAGAATCTTACAGCATAGAAAGGGACCATTTGTACCATTGTGCTTGTGTGACTTCATGAGGGGGCAATCAATTAATCCAATTTCCCTGCTCTTTCCCCACAGCACCACAATTATCTTCACTGCAATAACCTCCCGGAACTCATACATGAAAAATGGACACTTGGATGTGGTAGCATAGGGCTGACAGAACACATAGAACAATACATCAGCATGCAGTGCCTATCAAGAGAGGGGAGAGAAAATGTACAAAGAAAAATTAAAAATTAATTCTTGCGATTATGTAGTGCCTTTCAATTGAAAACACTTTGTACCCAATGGTTTAATTTTGAAGTGCAATGACTGTGACTTAGCTAAACATGTTAGTCAGTCATATCGTACAGCAGCATTGAGATAAATTGCCAACCAGTCATGTTTACTGGTTTTGGCTGAGGGAGGAATGTTGACTTAGAAACTCTGAATCATGCCATAGGTTTTCACACACTTGGACATATCGGATACCTAATCCAAAGAGCATCTATGAAATATCAGTGCAGGGTTCAAGCTCAAAATGCCAGTCATGGGGGAAAAATTGTTTTAGTTTCCACCTAAACATATTAATTAGCAGATGAAAATTATTGTGTGCTTATGCAGAAAGTAGGTTTGAAAGTTCAACTCTTAACCTTATTGGCATTTGCATTTCCTTCTGGACATCGTCAAGATTCTGTTTGGCAACTTTTTTTGGAAAAGGACCACCAATGGGTCAAAGTGAACTGTGCCTTCTTAGCAATACATTTTATTGTTGCAGTATTTTATTCCCCAGAAACCACATGCGAAAATTGAGCATTTTGTGAGACATTTATGTTTTACTTCAGCAATGTAAATGGGACAGTGACATACCTTACGGATGAGGCTGAATCCATGCTTATTGCTCAATATTCAGCCTGGAGCCAGCCCTGCAGAGAGGTGAAGCCCATCTGTGAAATCCACCTGTGTTTTATGATCTTAGTCTACATCAGAAACACATCAAAGTAGCATCTATTGGGATCAGGTTCATTACCTAGTTTTGAGTAAGTAGCATATTTTAATGCTGGATGATGATCAGCAGTCATCATTTCCATTTTAAAATGGAAACATTCATTCAACACACGGGGGATGAAATTTAATTTTGGTGGGCGCAAAACAAGTGATAGCAAATCGGCACATCCACTTGACATTCCTTGTGAACACTGACAACAACAACTTGCATTTAACATAATAAAACATCTCAAGGTGCATCACGAAGCAAAATTTGACATTGTGGTTTAGGGAGGGTATTCCAGAGTTTTGGGCCTAGCTAACTGAATGAGCACTATAAAACAAATGGCCAGCAATGGTGGAGCAATTAAAATCAGGAATGTTCAAAAGGCCAGAATTAGATGAGTGCAGACATCTTGGAAGGATCAAGGAAAAGAAAGATTTGCATCTATTTATACAGCATTTTCACAACCTGAATATGTCACAAAGTGCTTTACAGCCATTGATCTACTTTTGAAGGGTAGTCACTGTTGTAATATAAGAAATGCAGCAGCCAATTTATGAACAGCACGCTCCCACAAACACCAATCTGATAATGACCAGAAAATCTGTTTTTGTGATGTTGGTTGAAGGATAAGTATTGGCCAGAGCACCAGGGATAATTCACTTTTTCTTCTTCCACATGGTGCAATGGGATCTTCATGTGTACCATAGAGAGAACATAGAACCTCAGTTGAATGTCTTATCTGAAATACAGCACCTCTGACAGTGTAGCATCCCCTCAGTACTACATTGGAGTTTCAGTCTGGATTTTTGTACTCAAGTTTCTGGAATGGGACTTGAATCCACAACCTTCTGCCTTAGAGGTGAGAGTGTTACCTATTAAGGCACAGAGGCACGATGGGCCAAATAGCCTCCTGCTGTGGTGTATGATTCTATGGTATCAGTAGATTGGAAAATCAGAAACAGGTGAGGATAATGATGTTCCACAAATGGCAATTGATGCTGTATTAATTGTTCATTTTAAATCTGAGATTGATAGATTTTTGTTATAACTGAAGATATTAAGTGATACGGGGCAAATGTACAGAGTTAATTCACGGAACAGCCAATGATTCCAATGAATGGTGGAGCATGCTCAACAGGTTAAAGGCCTACTATTGTTCCCAAAACAGCCACCCGGTCCACTAACTTGTTTTGCCCCCTTTCTGAAGTTAAATTTCAACCCCATAATGTTTAAATTTTATATAAAATTCTTTACTTTCTTCTTTTTCTTTCTCCCTTTTTCCAAAAATATACTTTATTCATAAAATTTATAAAAGTACATTATGTAAAAGTTCAACATTACATAAAGTGCAAAATGGATCAGTTTCTTTCAATACATTAATTAGAGGTTATATTTATAGTACAGGACCTTGGAATATGTCAGCCTGCAACACTCAGTTGTCAACAGGTCTTTGCATTGGAAGACCAGCAGGTTTTGAGCAGAATAAAGAGTGTCTTTCACCGAGTTGCTGGTCCTCCAGCAGCAGTTGATGTTTATCTTGGTGTTTGTCCATGGGAGTAGCCTGTAGAACACAGAGTCTTGCGTTACAGAGCTGCTCAGAATGAGCCTCTACAAAAACCATTGCATCTCTCTCCAGGCGTATTTTGCAAAGGCACATTCTAGGAGCTGGGCAATGGTCTCTTCCCCACCTCAACGGCCTCAAGAGCAGTTTGCGGAGGGGCTGAAACTCCAGGTGCACAGGAAGGATCTAACAGTGAGGACTGTTCTCTCCACCAGCCAAGCTAACATCTTGGTGCTTGTTTGAAAGTTCTTGCAATGAAGCATTCTGCCAAATGACTTTGAAAGTTTGCTCAGGGAACCATCCACCAGGATCCACCATCCTTTTTCCACACGGCCTCAGTATGTTAGCTGTGGACCACTGCCTGGCGGATTTGTGATCAAAGATGCTTTGCTGCACAAACTTTCCCACGAGGGATAGGTGGTATGGCACTGTCCAATTGGATGGAGTGTTCCACGACAACACGACCAGATTGATCCTTCACAACATTGGGGACAGATAGAACCTCAGCACGTGGTGTCAGTTGGTGTTTGTGTACTGACACCTATGTATGCAGCTGCATCAAGCTGTGCAAAGATGGCCATCAGGATGAGGGCGATGTTGGATACAATTTTTACCCATTTGTCTAGAGATTTGTACATTGTATCCCTGCAGATGTGATCCATTTTCAATCTCTAGACAAAGTAGAAGATGGCTCAGGTGACCAATCCAGCATAGGAGTAGGGTATGGGCCAGACCTGCACCAGGTATAGCAACCGAGAGTGCTTTGCCTGATGACCAGTTTCTTACGTGCAATGGAGAGGAAGCGTCACTCCCACATATCCAGTTTCAGTTTCATCATTGCTACATGCTCCTTCCAGTTTTTGCTGCATGCCCCGGCCCTTCCAAGCCATATCCCCAGTACCTTCAGGTAGTCTGCCCTGGCAGTGAAGTGGACAAAGGATTGGTCAGCCCAGTTCCCAAAGAACATGGCATCACTGTTGCCACAATTTACTTTGGCACCTGAGGCCAGTTCAAACCGATCGCAGATGCTCATCAGTCTGCAAACTGACAGCTGATCTGAGCAGAAGACAGCGATGTCATCCATGTACAGGGAGGCTTTGACCTCAGTGTCTCCGCTGCCTGGGATTGTCACCCCTCTTATGCCCGCATCCTTCCTGATGGTGGGGCAAAATGTTCTGTACAGCAAACGAGCAGGGCTAGGGAGAGAAGACATCCTTGTTGGACTCCAGATTTGATTGGAAAGCTTTCCGATTCCCACCCATGATTGAAGCTGTGTTACCAATTTGTGTAGACTAGTTGGATTCAAATATCATTTTGGATAGTACTCCATCATATAGGTGTGTGATTTTCTGTCAAAGGCCTTCTCCTAATCCAAGCTGATGAGGCAGGTATCCATCCTCCTATCCTGCAAATAGACAATAGTGTGCCTAAGTGACACAAGGCTATTCAAGATCTTCCTGCCAGGTTCAGTGCAGATATGCTCAATGTGGATCACCAACTCCAGAGCAGACTTGACCTGAACGGTGATGACCTTGGACAGAATTTTGTAGTACAAGTTAAGCAGTGAAATATCTTTCTCCTTTTCCCTTTTATTATGGGACTGTTCCACAGGCATGTGGCACCCTTGGATACCAAGCATCCCACTATTCTTCATGTCTAGAGTAGCATAATCACTTTGATCAAAGATTCAATGAAATAAGATACCTTGACTGATACCTAGGAAGGTTATCTTAAAAGGTTGGACAGGCTGAGTCTGTATCCATTGAGTTTAGAAGAATGAGATGTGATCTTATTGAAACATATAAGACCCTGAGGGGACATGACAGGATGGATGCTGAAAGCTTCCCCTTGTGGGAGAGTCTAGAACGAGGGGACACAGTTTAAAAATCAGGGGTTTCCCATTTAACGTGGAGATGAGAAGTTTTATTCTCTCAGAGAGTTGTGAACCTTTGGAATTCTCTTCCCTGGCGAATGGTGGAGACAGGGTCAATTAATATTTTTAAAGCAGAGGTAGATAGAGTCTTGATTAACAAGGAAGTCAAAGGTTCTCGTGAGTAGGCAGGATGTGGAGTTGAGGCCAAAATCAGATCAGCAGTGGTCTTATTGAATGGCATGGCAGGATGAAAGGCTCAAATGGCTGACTGCTCCTAATTCATACGTTGTATGATACCAACAAACGTTTGCACTTTCCAACATTATTCACTGCAACATTAGATGATTTTTTTCAATCTACTCAGAGGCTTTTTATGCCCACAAGCAAGGCCAGCTATCCTGGCTGCATAGACCTTTTCCATCCCTCAAATATATCCTTGCATGCAACCTTTTACACAGAGATGTTAGTGGGAGGAAACGTTGGTTTCATGCGTTTTCAATTTTTGAGATGTCTAAAAATACCAAAAAAGTTTAAACATACATGTTTTGATATTTTTAATATTAAGCGAATTAATCAACAAAGCACCTTAAAATCTGTAGCAAAGTCCATTATATATGACGCATACTGGTTCCTCGGTAAATTGAAAATGCCAGCATATGCCAAAATACCTAAGAATGTATCTTTAAAAAGTCCTTTCAGCGCATTACATTCTCTGAATCAACCACTCGTCATCACCATCATCATTTCCATAAAACCCTTACCGCCAAAATGACGTGAAGGAACCCCGAGGCCAGCCATCTCATTGGTTGACGCTTTTTGCCAACTGCAGTTCTGCAGATTGCACTCCCCCAACTTCCACCACCCCCGCTTTTTAAAAAAAACTTTATGGAAAAAAAATTAGCGAAGATCAATGCTTGAGAGTTTATTACTGTGTCGGTCAAAGACAAAACGGCCAGGTGGCTCCAACCCCCGCGTCCTCTTCCTCTCTGAAGGGACTGCCTTACTGTGGGACACAGACACACACAAACACATACACACAAAGCGGCGAGTCCGGAGCCATCTGCTGCTGGCAGGGGAGGGGTTCCAGGCGGCGGCACGTTACCATGGCAACAGTAGGGGATTTCGTGGCGTTCTTTGGAGTTTCTCTCGCTTCTTGGTTCGGATGAGAAGCAGCTGCTAGCGCAAGACTCAGAAAGCAACATATATATATATATATATATAAATAAATAAAGAAGTAGCAGTTCCATAGACTGCAGCGCTACGTGCCGGAAGATCGTGAGTATAAATATATATTATTTTAAATGGGGAGAGGGTCTCTTTAATTGAGGGATCGAGGAGCAGTTTGGTTTCTGACTATAATGAGAGCCACTGGGGTTCCCTCGTGCTTCGAATTGTGTCTTTTTTTTTGCCCGTTCGAAAAGAACGTTCCCCGGGAATCGGTGTCCGTACGTTCTAAGCACGTGAGGCTGAGCTTGCACTTTTTAATCGTATCAAAAGCCTTTTATTATTTATACATAAATTATGATTAAAACGTACACTGGGTGGATTTTTGACGACTCCCCTTCCTACGAACTGCGCCTTCATATATTTAAGATGAATAAGTGTAAAGCTATATAATGCCGGGATCCACTATTTTTATTTTAAGATAAATATTTTGCAAACTTTAATACTCGTGATTTTACGTGATAAGTCGTAATCGTGTAACATTCGGGAATCGAGTAGCATTTTCCGCTTTGGGGTTTTGTCGTGGCGCGTTTAACTTCCTCATTTTCAAACGTTTTATTTTTATTGGTAATTTTTTTTGGGGGTGGTGGACTTGAGATTTGTCAGTTAAATTGGCGGGTTAACTGTAGTGCTTTCGGTTAGAAACAAAAACGAAAGTAAGAGTTTACCGATTATTTGCTTTAAAAGCAGTTAGTGTTTAATGGGGGCCCCGGATTCTCGGCCTGGCGGAGAATGGGAAGCCCAGTAGATGGATTCTCGATCGTGTCAGTTTCCTGAATGAGATGTTACAGCTTGTCGAGAGAGCGCTGGAAACTGACAGATCCACGTGGTCAGAATGAGGAGACAGGAAGCGCCACCGCCCGGCCTCAGTGAAATAGTCCTTAGCCTGATTTCCTTCTCCCCTAAAAATGCAGTGTGGTGGATCACACCGTCTCTGCGCCATCTCCGTATATCTCCTATCTCCAACCAAAATAAATGATCCACAATCTCATGCAACTTGGCTAATCAAATACAAGACGATTTATTTTTTGCGGAGATTGGCCCAAAGAACCTAATTCACTCCTTCAGTACTTTGCAAATCCACGAGTCCTTGCCAGAACACTATTTAAAGCTGTGCATCCTGGATAATGCGATTAGCATTCTGTAAGAAATTCAGTAAGATTATTAGTGAAGTAGTACTTAGACGATCATCATCATTATTATACAGAGAAAGTTTAGATGCTAAAATCCGTTTTTGCAGGCTTTATTCTGGATTTTTCAACCTTCAATATTTTCCTTTCCTAAAGGCAACAATTCATGCTATTCATGTCATTCAAATAACCTTACTTAATGAGTTAGCCTATTCAGTGAGTGTGGGTGGAGGCAGTGATGGAGCATCACAGCCAAGCTCGATCTTGTCCTTGTCGTTTAACCATGCGTTTGCAGACATTTCAGTTGGATCCTCCCCTTGGAGAGCAGTAGCCAGCTGTTTGCCCCTACTATGCCTGGTTGATTTGATAAGAAGTTTGGATTACTTTAGCCTATGGAAAGTATTGGTCAGGAATATGTTGCATGTATTAATTCACATAGGCTTACATAGGATATACAGCACAGAAGTATGTACCCATTCAGCCTAACCAGCCCATGTTCCTTTTGAGCCTCTTCCCATCTTTCCTCACCTAAATCCATCAACGTAACCCTCTATCCCCCTCTCCCTCAAATGCTTGTCATGCTTCCTCTTAAATGCATCTATACTGTTCGCTTCATCCAGGCCCTGTGGTATGGAGTTCCATATTCTCACGAAAATAAAAGCAAGATACCTTAGATGCTGGAGATCTGAAATAAAACAAAAAGTGCTAGAAAAATTCAGCAGATCGGGCAGCATCTGTGCCGAGAGAAGCAGAGTTAACATTTTGAGTCCAATATGACTCTTGCCAGAGAGTTCCAAAGTTCCAAAGAAGTATCATATTGGACTGGTAAGGTTAACTCTGTTTCCCTCTCTAAAGATGTTGTCAGATCTGCTTTTCCAACACTTTCTGTTTTTATTTTACTTTTTCATTGCTCTTCAGTATATTGAAATACTGCTGTTTCAAATGTAAACACTCAGGTTCCAGAGATTGTCAACCAAATTTACTCCTAATGGGATCCCTAAGGTGTGACATATTGTCAAATGTGACAGTCTGCTGACTCCAAATCCTGCTGAGATAAAATGGGTGTTTTTATCACAGAGATAAAAACAAAAAACTGCGGATGCTGGAAATCCAAAACAAAAACAGAATTACCTGGAAAAACTCAGCAGTTCTGGCAGCATCGGCGGAGAAGAAAAGAGTTGACGTTTCAAGTCCTCATGACCCTTCAACAGAACTATAAAAGTCCTGAGGGTGGGAGGGGTTAGAGTATATTCTATTCAAATTATCAGGACTTTTATAAGTTAATAAATTTTATGAATTAACTATCCACTGCCATATTTTCATCATGAGTGCGCCATTATTTTGGTCCGGAGGGCAAGATTCTGTCAGGCCTTTCTGCCAGTGATGATATAATGTGGCTATTAGCAGTCATTCACTATTACTCCAGGGGTGACAGTCTTACCATAAAAGCAATACAAATCAGAAGGGGCAGGGTTTGACTGCACTTGAAACGGATGTCACTTAGGGCAGCAATTGGAATACTACAAGTGGTCTCTACCTGTAAAGGAGAAACATCAGCCAGGATTCATACTTCTGATCCTTATCCAGAAACTTCCATTGGAAAGTATAGATGATGATGTCAGCATGGATTATGCTTGATCATGATGTTCCTTGTAGTGAAGTTGCCCACTGATTTTTAAAATTCTTTCACAGGACATGGATGTTGCTGGCTAGGCTAATGTTTTTATTGCCCATCCCAGACACTTGCTGTCTGAATTCTTGCATGTCTCAGGCAAAATACTCGATGACCACAATCTTCAGTAGGCTATTGAGCCAGTACCTTCAGAACAAAAAGGGAGAAAATTGAGAAAAAAAACTCCTTAGTTTGTTGCTAAATGTAATGATGGTTAACATTATTATGGGTGATTAAACTTGTTTTCTCAATAGAATACATTTGTTAGAAAAGTTTTGAAATTCTACCTGAATCCTGTCTTTTTCTATTTATATTGCAGGCCTTGAATTGAAATGACTACCTTGTGCTGACATTGAGCAAGTAATGTTCTATTGAACTGATGAGAATACAGTCCTCTTGGGTATGTGTTATATATTGTGTGATATTGCTGTGCTCTGCCCCCAGCAGCTACTTTCTCTCTCTCCTGCTGTAATTGTGTACAGTGGTAGAAGCACATGTACTTGTTGTCCACTATTGATGGCACTTCTTTGGGATCAATGATGTGAGCTAGTCCAGCATTTTCCTTATCCTTTATCCAGTATTTCAAGACAAATATCAAGTATATTGAGATATAAACAAACGGCATATTAATTAATTGGGGAAGACTGCAGAAATCTGAGGTTCAGAGGCACCTGGGTATCCTGGTATATGAAATGCTTTGTTTATTGCAAGGGGAATGGAGTATAAATGTAGGGATGTTTTGCTGCAGTTGTACAGGATATTGGTGAGACTACATCTGGAGTACTATGTACAGTTTGGTCTTCTTATTTAAGAAATGATATAAATGAGTTAGAAGCAGTTCAGAGAATGTTCGCTCCACTGATTCCCGAGATGAGGGGTTATCCTATGAGGAAAAGTTGGACAGGTTGGGGCTGTATCTATTAGAGTTTAGAAGAATGAGAGATGATCTTATTGAAACATATAAGATCTTGAGGGAACTTGACAGGGTGGATGCTGAAAGGATGTTTCCCCTTGTGGGAGAGACTAGAATTAGACGACACAGCTTAAAAATAAGGGGTCTCCCATTTAAGATGGAGATGAGAAGAAATTTGTTCTCTGAGGGTTGTGAACCTTTGAAACTCTCTTCCCCGGAGAGTGGTGGAGGCAGGATCATTGAATAATTTTAAGGCTGAGTTGATAGATTCTTGATTGACAAGGGAGTCAACGGGCATAAAGGATAGAAAGGAAAGTGGAGTTGAGGCCACAATCAGATCAGCCATGATCTTATTGAACGGTGGAGAAGGCTGAATGTCCTACTCCTGCTCCTAATTCATATGCTCATATGTATGTTTGTATCTGAGATATCTGCGTTCCTCTGGCTTCTTGTACATTCCCAATTATAATTGTTCCATCATTCATGGCTGTGCCTTCAGTTGCCTAGACTCAAGCCCCAGAATTCCCTCCCTACACCTCTCTGCTGCCATACCTTGCTTTTCTCTTATAAGACACTCCTTAAAACCTACCTTTTTGACCAAGCTTTTGGTTTTCTGACCTAATATTTCCTTATGTGGCTCGATGCCATACTTTGTTTTATAATACTCCTGTGAAGCTCCTTGTGACGTTTCATTATTTTAAAGTTGCTATATAAATATAAGTTGTTGTTGTGTACTTTTATAAGGCAGGCCTCTTTCATTCACTTCTTTTTGAGGGTTAAAGTGCCCCAGTTTCTCCAATCTTCTCTCATAATTCAATTCTTTGACATTTGGAATCAGCCTTGCGATTCTGAAAAAAAAAGGTGCTGGAAGAACTCAGCAGGTCTGGCAGCATCTGTGGAGAGAGAAACAGAATTAACGTTTAGAATCCAATAAAGAGTCACACAGGAGTCTAAATGGTAACTTTGTTCCTCTCTCTACAGATGGTGCCAGACAAGCTGAGTTCTTCCAGCACTTCTGTTTTTATTTCTGATCTCCAGCACCTGCAATATTTTGCTTTTATTTTAGCCTTGTGGTTCTGCTCTGCAATACCTCCAGGACTGGAATATTTTGCTTATATCTTTGTATCTGAAGCTGAACATGGTACTGAAAGTAAAGTATTACCTAGTTACCATTCAATGAATTCTGCTGCTGTAAGCATATGTGAATGCTGGATGAGGTGAAGCTCAACTGTTGTACTGACCTGAGTCAAATGCCTTGCCTACTGTCCAGGCTTGATCATGAAGAAATTAATAAGACTAAAAACCAACATATCTCCTGAACCTGGTAGCCGACACCCTAGGGATTCAGAAGACTGCAGAAAAAGTGGATGCATCGGTTTTCAGAATTCCCTAGATTCTAGAACGGGTTTCTGTGGTTTGGAAGTTAGCAAATATAATCCCTCTGTTTGAGAAATGAGGAAGAGTGAATACAGGGAACTGTAGGTCAGTTAGCCTGCAGTAGCAGGGAGAATGTTAGAATCTATTATTAATGATGTGGTACAGCACACTTAGGAAGAGTCAGCATGGTTTTATGAAAGGGAAGTTGTGCTTGACAAATCTCTCCAGAATGGATAAGGGGGAACCATTGGATAGTTGAATTTTAGAAGGTATTTGATAAAGTGCTATGCAAGAGGCTGTTGCACAAGATTAGGGCTCATGGGATTATGAGTAATATATTAGCATGGATTGAGGATTTGTTATTTAACAGAAATAAGAAATAGAAATGAACAGGTCAATTTCAGATTGCCAGGGTGTAACTCGTGCCATGTCACAGGGTTCATTCAGTGCTTGGTCCTCAGCTATTTACCATCTATATTATTGACTTAGGTGAGAGGACTGAGTGTAATGTATCTGTTTGCTGATGGGACAAAGCAAGGTAGGAATGTAAACTGTGAGGAGGGCAGAAAGAGACTGGAAAGGAATATAGACCAGTGAAGTGATTGAGCAAGGTAATGAATGGGATAGAATGGAGGGAAGTGTGAAATTATCCACTTTAATAGGAAGAATGGAAAAGCACATTTTTTTAACTGGTGAGAGATTGCAAAATGTTGGAATTCAGAGGGAGTTGGGAGTCCTTGCACACAAATCACAGAAACTATACGTGCAGATACAGCAAGTAATTGGGAAGGCAAATGGCATGTTAGCCTTTATTGCAAGGGAGTTAGAATATAAGAATAGAGGATTCATGCTGCAATTTTGTAAGGTTTTGATGCGAGCATACCTGGATTATTATATACTGTTATGTCCTTTCTTAGGTAAGGAGGCCGTACTTGCCTTAAAGGGAGTGCAATGAAAGTCCATTAGATTGATTCCTGGGATGAAAGGGCTGTCCTGTAAGGAGAGATAGAGTAGAATGACCCATGGGGTTTAGAAGAATGAGAGGGTAATCTCATTGAAACATATAAGATTCTTAAAAAGCTTAACAAGGCAAATGTTGAGCAGCTACTTCCCTGCTTAGAGAGTCTAGAACTAGGGGTCATTGAGTTAGGAGAAGGGTTTGACCATTTTGGACTGAGATGAGGAGATATTTCGTCACTCGGAGATTCTGAACTTTTGGAATTCTTTACCCTGGAGGGCTGTGGAAGCTTATTCGATGAGTTTTAAGACTAAAATCGCTAGGTTTTTGGGCACTAGGGGAATCAAGATATATATCAACAGGGCAGCAAAGCAGAGGTAATGTAAAGTTCAACCATGATCTTACTAAATGGCACAGGCTTGATGGGCCATATACCCTATTCTTGCTCCTATTTTTAATGTTCTTTTGAAGCAAAAATAATTGAGTCAGAGAGACAGCAGAGGGTCCTGTCACCCATGGAATCAAACCCTTCAGCATGATTCGCAGAACTCTGATGCAGTATGGTAAAGGGAGAAAATTTTGGAGGATGTGAAGGTGGGGAGTGGTTCTCAGTTTTATTTTAAAGCAGCTGAGTTCTGAGGAATTTACTTGTAAGTGAGAAGCTAGTGGAGTAAAGATTTTTATTGTCCAATTCTGTACAGAGCCAACGTGTCTGCTACTGTCAGCAACAATACCCTCACACAATGAATATTATAAGAAGGACATTCAGTTCACACAAAAGCTTCAAAGCTTTGTTTTGTGTAAACTAGTCATTCATTCTTTTTCTATGGTTTGAATTCAAGTTCCATTTTGGGCGAACTTTAGCTGTGTGTGGGAGGAAAAGGGGAAGCTGAAGATAAAGAGGAATTACATAAAATCTACAGTTCATTCAGACCAACTAATCTATCCTGGTCAAAAACAGAATTACCTGGAAAAACTCAGCAGGTCTGGCAGCATCGGCGGAGAAGAAAAGAGTTGACGTTTCGAGTCCTCACGACCCTTCGACAGACTCTTTTCTTCTCTGCCGATGCTGCCAGACCTGCTGAGTTTTTCCAGGTAATTCTGTTTTTGTTTTGGATTTCCAGCATCCGCAGTTTTTTGTTTTAATCTATCCTGGTGTTGGTTGCTTCAAAATGTCAGAATTGAAGAATGATTAAGTGATACCAAGCCCTGTTGTTCTCATTTTCTCCCTTCCTCCAGGTATCTCCTGCTTTTATGGCTCCTCTCCTTAAACTGCTGACTTTCTTGGACAGGGTTGCTGGCAAGTCTGATGTCTCTCACACAGTCACCATACGTTATCTGTGTACTCTAGTGTTGTTGTGCTATTTGATAAGGAGGGTTGTGCCTAACCCTGCTCTAACCTGACATCCATGCAGGGACACCTTGCAGTTGGAATCACTGGATAACAATCAGTTGGCTGTTTCTCTCCCTCCCTGAACCTGGAAAGCAGTTGCTGGTTGTCATGCTTTCTGCTACCTGGGCTATGATTGGCTGGTTGAGCATAGTTTGGAGATAGATTTCTGGCACCTGTGCCTTCAGCTGTCTTGTCTCTCACTTCTGGAATTTCATCCCTCAACCTCTCCATCCCTCACCCTTCCTTTAAGACATGCCATAAAACATACCTTTTGAACAAGCTTTTGGTTGCCTGCCTAATAATAAAAAAAATACTTTTATAGAGCTTTTCACTACCACCAGAAGGCTCAAAGGGTTTTACAGCCAATTAAGTACTTTTCAAAGTGTGGTCATTGCTGTAATGTTGGAAATGTGGCAGCTAATATGCATACAGCAAACTCCCAGTTATACGAAAATCTGTTTTTGATATTGGCCAGAACACCAAGGATAATTTGGAAAAACTCAGCAGGTCTGGCAGCATCGGCGGAGAAGAAAAGAGTTGACGTTTCGAGTCCTCATGACCCTTCGACAGAACTTGAAGTTCTGTCGGAGCGTCATGAGGACTCGAAACGTCAACTCTTTTCTTCTCCGCCGATGCTGCCACACCTGCTGAGTTTTTCCAGGCAATTCTGTTTTTGTTTTGGATTTCCAGCATCCGCAGTTTTTTTGTTTTTAACCAAGGATAATTTCCCTGTTTTTCTTCAAAATAGTGCCATGCAATCTTTTATATCCACCCAAGCAGGCAGGTGGGTGTCCATTTAACATCTCAACTGAAAGATGATTCCACCAACAATGCAATATTCCCTCAGCATTGCACTGGAACGTCAGCCATGATTCTTATACTCAAACCCTGGAGTGGAACCTGAAACAGGAACATTGTGACTCAGAGACAAGAGTGCTAAGGCTGTCAATTAATGTCTTCTTATTTGACTTGGTGTTGATTTTTGCCAGATTACACTCCTACGAAGTGATTTAGGAAGTTTTACAATGTTCAAGGGGCTATATAAATACAAGTTGTTAAATCTGAGTCGGCCATTCTGTATCATTAAGTACTACACCAGACAGTGCATTTATCAACTAAGCCACAAGAGCGCTTCAGTTTTTGTAAACTCAAAAAGGAGGTCATTTCATCTAAGAAATATGAGATATTGTATGTAATGTTCTGGAGCCCAAAGTGAACAAAATTGTTACCACTCTTGAGATTGCTTTGTTACGTTAATCCCCTCTGTTTACTGAGGCATTCACAATGCAGGACTTCATTAGGCTCCTTAAACCAGCTGTTCTGCATAATCTATGGTGACAGTGAATGGCTGGGTCAATCTTTACTCTAATGACAGCTTTCGGAAAACTTTATCAGAATTAAGAGGCCTTTTAGCTGTTGTCTAAGTGTTATGTTGGCTCCTTATTAGGAGATAGAGATTGATATATTAGTCTATTAGTGAGTATGGGGTGTTTTTGTGTTTATCAAGGAGAGGCTGAATATACAGTGGGCCACTGGGATTTTTTTTAAAGCATTTAGTGTTTGTGGTTTAGTTCACAGGAGACTGATGTCCACACATCAATTCCTTGCTTCTGCATCTGCTACTAAGGAGACAGCTAAAAACAGTGCATGCTATTTTTGTTAGATCTGGTTTCCCCGTTAAGGAGCCACATATAATTATCATATTTTCCACAATTGTAGAAAGGAATAGCTTCCTTGGTGGCCTCTCCCAAACCACTCAGTAAAACTAACCTTTTTAAAAACATGGGCCGATATGCAAAGCTACATTAACTTCCCTGTCCCCTGCCATTTTGACTCTTGTTTTATATAGCCATTATGGATGGGCCATAAATAATGCATGTTCATTCAGCGATTCCAGCACATCAAAAGGTGCTTTTATACTGTGAGTGAAGATTGGAGGGAGATTACCCTCTACTGTGCATTCCATTAGATGAAATAAATTCTGTTTTCTTATCCTGGTGACATTGTAGATCCACATGGGGCATACAATTTTGCCTTGGATTGAGGGAAATGATTTTAGTAAACTGAAAATGTGAGGTAAAATACACATGATCGCAGCCACAGGAGATGTGATTTGTGACTTTGATTAGGGCTGTTTCAGTGCTGTGACAGTGGCAAATGCCTGTTTAGAGAGATTCAAACATGGGATTGTGGAAGATTTGGGAGTCAACCACATGCCCAAGCAAAGTTGGAGATCTGGGTGATAGTTTGCAAGGACAGCTATGTTGAGAGTAAAGTTTAGGGGATGGTGACAGTATGTGAGAAGAGGGAGTCGGTTATAGTGTCAGCTATCATGGGGGCCAAGAATTAAAATTGGATAGTCAGCAGTTTGATGGAAATGGGGGTCAAGGCAGTCGGAGGTGGGTTTTAGATAAGATGATCTTGGAGAGGGAATGAAGGCAGATAGGAGCCCAATTACAAAGGATTAGATCTGAGGCAGGGAGGAGCTTGGAGGAGATTTGCCTTGATGGACAATGGGCAGGGAAGAAATAGTAGAAAGGATGATCTCAGTCTTGGTTACAAAGGTCATGAGCTTGTTGGAACTGATATGGCAAGGAAGAGGGATCTAAGGAAAAGGTTGTTAATGGAGAAAAGAAAGCAGGGGCTATCTTTGATTTTAAGGGTGGTTCAGGAACAGTAGGTGGATTTGGCATAGGAGGATGAGGCCCAGTCCATCTGGCTGACGGATGGCTAAATCAGTTCTGCACCAAATATGCTTAAGTTCACATTAGCTGGACTTCAGCAAGTGAAAATAAGGACTCTGTTAGGCGAATGGCAAGAATGGGAGACAATTAGATTTTTACCGTGTGCAAATGGCATTAAGGGTAGTGTGAAAGGGTGGTGAGCAGATGGATAACTGCAGAAGTATTATGGTGACTGGAAGGCCAAAAGCATTTTAGAGTTTGAAAGTGCAGTTGTAAGTTGTTTCAAGCACCACGTGCAGGAAGAAGTGGATACGGAAGCGGGTGGTGAATGACACAAAGAAATGGTCTGAGATGGCTGTCAGTGATTGAGATCATGGGGGTAGAAAGACCAAGTGAGATGTCAAGTTCAAGGGCATGAGTATAAATATGGGTCGGAGAGTTTATGTGGAAGGACAGGGCTAGGGGAAATAGGAGGGCAGTAAAATCAGAGGATACAGAGCATAATGTGTTGAGGTGGAAATTTAATTTGGAGCCGTTCAGCACATAGGCTGAGAGAAATAAAGTAATAGGATATCTGAGCAAAATTGAAGATCTGTTGGGGAGTAGAGAATAATGATTTATAGAAGAGGCAAGAGGAGTGAAACAAAGCATACTCGAAGAAGGTAAAGCTTCTTTAGGGATAGAGAGACCGCAGTGTGATTTGATGATCAAATCACTCTACAGAGTGGAAAGTATAGCTACATGGGGAGGTTTCAGTCAGAGGCAAGGTAATTTTCAGTCACACCGTAATTTCAATGCTAACATCCATAATTGCCCATGGATCAAAAGGGCCTTGTTCTGGACTTTCTGGCAGTAAATGCGGTGGGGGTGAATGGTGATTGTTGATCTACCAGCAGCTGTCTGAAGAGGCAGTTGTGGGTGGGATGAATTGGGCAGAAAAATGATTGTCAAGATTACCCACCAGTAGGTATGTTGGCTGGATGGCTGGCAAAAGAGGAGGGTGGAGTTACTGCCTTTTAGGAGACAATGACAAGTCTCAATGGACCCTTTGGAGAATAATGAGAGAGGCACAGAGGGTATCTGTGGGGTGATCCAAAAGGGAGTTCAGGGGAGCTTAGGATTGTTGTAGGAGAGTATAGAAATACAGCAAAATTATAGAAAGTGTCATCGACAGTGCTATCAAGTGGCACTTACTCAGCAATAACCTGCTCAGTGACACTCAGTTTGGGTTCTGCCAGGGTCACTCAACTCCTGACCTCATTATAGCCTTAGTCCTAAGATGAACAAAAGAGCTGAATTCAAGAGGTGAGGTGAGAGTGACTTCCCTTGACATCAAGGTATCATTTGACTGATGATGGCATCAAGGAGCCCTAGCAAGATTGGAGTCAATAGGAATCGAGGAAAACTCTCCACTGGTTGGAGTCATACCTAGCACAAAGGAAGATGGTTAGTCCCAGGACATCGCTGCAGCAATTCCTGAGGATAATATCCTAGGCCCAAACATCTCCAGCTGTTTCATCAATGACCTTCCCTCCATCATAAGGTCAGAAATGGGGATGTTCGCTGATGATTGCACAATGTTCAGCACCATTCACGACCCCTCAGATACTAAAGCAGTCTGTGCCCTTATGAAGCAAAATCTGGACAATATTCAGGCTTGGGCTAATAACATTCACGCCACATAAGTGCCAGGCAATCTCCAATAAGACAGAGTCCAACCATCTCCCTTGACATTCAATGGCATTACCATCGCTGAATCCCCCACTACCAACATCCTGGGGGTTACCATTGACTAGAAACTGAACTGGACCAGCCATATAAATACTGTGGCTACAAAAGCAAGTCAGAGGCTGGGAATTCTGTGGCGAGTAGCTCACCTCCTGACTCCCCAAAGCCTGTCCACCATCTACAAGGCACAAGTCAGGAGTGTGATGGAATACGCTCCATTTAGCTGGATGTGCATCTCCAACAACACTCAAGAAGCTCGACACCATCTAGTACAAAGTAGACCACTTGATTAGCACTCCATCCACCAGCTTCAACATTGTCTCTCCACCACTATGGCAGCAGTGTGCACCATCTACAAGATTCACTGCAGCAATTCACCAAGGCTCCTTTGACAGCACCTTCCAAACCTGTAACCTCTACCACCCAGAAGCTCAAGGGCAGCAGATACATGGGAATACCATCACCTGCAAGTTCCCCTCCAAGTCACACGCCATCCTGACTTGGAACTATATCGCCATTCCTTCATTGTTGCTGGGTCAAAATCCTGGAATTCTCTTCCTACCAGCACTGTAGATGTACCTACACCACATGGAATGCAGCAGTTCAAGAAGTCAGCGCACCACCACCTTCTCGAGGGCAATTAGAGATGGGCAATATATGTTGGCCAGCAACCATTCGGTCTGTCATGGCTCCGGCAGGTCTCAGAAAGAGCTGTCCAATTAAATCCCATGCCTCGGCCTTTTCCCCCGTAAACCTGCAAATTAGTCCTCTTCAAATGCATGTCCAGTTGCCTTTTAAAAATTCCTATGGAATCTGATCCTACCACGTTTTCAGGTAGTGCATTCCAAATCTTAACTTCCCGTGTGAAGAAGTTTCTCATTTCCTTTCCAGTTCTTTTACCAATTATTTTTGCTTTGAATACCTCTATTACCTTCTCTGCTGTAAAGAAAACAATCCCAGTTTAGCATCATAGAATAGAGCAGCACAGAAAGTGGCTATTCAGTGTATCGAGCCTGCTCTGGCTCTTTGGAAGAGCAATCCAGTCACTCTCACTTCTTTGCTCTTTCTTTATATCCTTGCAATTTTTTTAACCTTCAAGTACTTATCCAATTCATTTTTTGAGGGTTGTTATTGAATCTGTATTCACGACTCTATCAGGCAGTTCATTCCAGATCACTTCTCCGATCTCTCCACATAACTGAACTCCCTCATTCTTGGTATCATCCTGGTAAACCACCTCTGTACACTCTCCAAGGCCTTGACATCCTCCTTAAACTGTGGCACCCAGATTTGTGCACAATACACTAGCTGAGGCCTAACCAGAGATTTGTAAAGATTTAACATAATTTTTTTTTAACTCAATGCCCCTACAAAGCCAAATATTCCAGATGCTTCCTCAGTCACCTTCTCTACTCATGGTTGAATAGCATGATACAATTTATATGATATAAAGAGGTGATACTTTTCCCAAGAATAATGGATCCATGGAACAGGCTACTAGCTGGGATGGAAATCCCCTCATACAAAAGGTAGACACTGTAACATTAATCAGGACCAGAGTGGTGTCCTGGACTAGCTTTGAATGCCTAAGAAATTTTCCAGATTTCAACCCCCTTTCCCCCTCATCATCCCATCCCATCCCATTTAACTTTTTAGCCTTTCCCAAGAGATTACCTGGTTTTCGGCTAGGTCTGTGAGCGTGTATATTGTGAAGCACACAGTTTTACCAACAGGCTGGAACGCTGGATGGAGCTTTTCCTGTCCATCCCTCCTTATTACTGTCACCTCCTCCAGCCCTACAATCCTCCAATATTCTAGCTGTACAAATTCTGGCCTCTGGCAGATTACTGATTTTTATCATTCTGACAGCGGTGCCTCCTAAGTGCTGGAATTCTCTCGCTAAACCTCTCCAGCTCTAGACCTCTATCTCTTCTAATTCTTTCCTTAAAACCTATCACTTTGACCAAGTCTTTGGCCACCCACCCTAATGTATCTTTACGTGGATCGGTGTCAAATTTGGTTTGAATATATTCAAATTGTGAATCATTTTGGGACATTTTACTATGTTTAAGACACTACATAAATGTAAGTTGTTGCTATTGTTATTTTTTGTTCACATGGCACCTGCGTGAGGTACCAGACGATATTGGAAGCCATCAAAATACACCCCAGTATAGGTTAATGCCTTCAGGAAAGGTAGAGATCAACACTGACAGAACTGAAAAGAATAACTCCTATGTCAGTGGAGCTGATAAATTTCAGGCCTCACGTATACAAAGCCATATAATGAATTCATGGAAAAACAGTAGGACATTGAGGTTTCAGATTGTTTTTAGTAGGTGCCCTCTTTGTACTAGAATGGGTGGGACAGAGCCTAATGGCTGGCTGTTGAGTTGCTGAAGCAGGTGAGCATTGTGTTGCTAATTGGATATTTTAACTAAATATCTACTCAATAGTATGGATGATGTCTTTAATGGAAAAGCTCAAGGGAAAAGGATAGCAGTCAGAGTTGTAAATAAGCACTTTTATCTCTGGTATTATCTTGATTAAGTGTATTGTTCAGTTGTGTCTCATACAAAAGACTGAATATTTTGAACTGACCTAGTTAGCAGCTTCATAGCAAACAAAAAAGAATTTAGAAAAACATGACTTTTTATTTTCTGTGTGGCTTCAGAATTTATTTTTGAGATGAGTGTCAAGGGTGCAGTTAACATAAATTATGGTTTTATTTTGTCTATGTGAAGATGATTTTTTTGCCGTCTTTCTTTAGTGAGATCATTCTTTGTTTTTTCCCTTCCCCCATTTTAAATTGTTGCAGGTCTTTGGTGCTCTAATTAGTGAGTAGTTGAGTTAAACTTATTTTCTTCACAATGGTGATCAGATTAGATTAAGCTCAAGCACATTTAATTTAAATTGAATCCAGTCTGCCAACTGAATTATCTGGAAATATTCAATGGTGCTTTTATATGTGCAGGATGAACAATTGGGAGTTGGGTTAGTGGTTTATGGGCTTAATAACTCAGGATGAAATTAAAACTTGACTCACAAGGGTCTGAAACTCTCACCCTCACTTTTGAGAAAAAGTAGACAAGTAAGAATGGTGAAGTACTATATTTTACTCTAACCATTTTTTGTTATAATTCACAAAAACTGGAATTTGTAGCCCAATTTTCCTGCGTATCTCGGTCGTCCGTTATATCTTAACAGCCATTCTACAGCCTAACTGTGGATCCTTTGTGCAATTAAGGTAAATTTTTCACTTCGGCAGTTTTGACTCCCAAAAGTTGTCTTTATCTGCTGTATGATTTGGGCTATTCTCACAGGTTACATGATTTCAACCCCTCCAATGCTGTTTTCACCTTGTATGCACATGGAGAGCAAGTATGTGCACACTAACTTTTCAACATGGGTCACTCAACAGTAGCTGTGAGGAGGTGCTTTGGCTGAATATTTCCTACCAACAACAACAATAACTATTTGTATTTATGTAATACCATTAGTGTAGTAAAATGTTCCAAGTTGCATCAGAGGAACATGATCAAACAAAATCTGATACCAAGCCAATAACTCGCAATAGCTTACTCTACATGTCAGCCAAGAAATTTCTAGGTTCAATCCCTGCTGTTGGCTTAGCTGGTTTAATCTAGGACAAGGCTAACACAGGTCCTTGAGTATGAACCATTAGGGTTTAAAGTTCAAGACCAAGAAAATCACAGGCAAGGTTACCACAAAATAGAGATGAATGCTGAAAAAGGCTGTAGCAGACTACTGGATGTCTTGAGGTTATGGAAAGCATTTTATAAAGGCAACCTCTTTCTTTCTCCCAAGAGGAACAATGAACAAATTGTTGGGGGGAGAAGGGGAGTTGGTGGAGTGGGGATCATGAGTCAGCTGCCCCAGAGCTTGGTGCTGGGACCAAGCTAATTTATCTCAATGATTTTGATTTAGAAACTGAACAAAAAAATGGTCAAATTTGCAGATGATAGCAAACAAGTAGTGTCGGTGAAATGAGAGGAGGCAGTTCAGAAATTATAAACAAGTTGGGTAGAATATATACATCAGTGGCAATAACAGATAAAATTACTTCACAGATACTCCACATAGGAAGGAAAAATAGTTGACACTTGTCCTAGGTAGTAATGGTCCCAGGTTTGGGACGTGCTGTTAAAGAAACCTCTGCATGTGGTGTGCCAATGGTGGAAGGAGTGAATGTTTAAGGGGAGGAAAGATGGGGTATTAATTAAGCAGGCTGCTTTGTCCTAGACTTCCATGTGACAATCTATTCTCAGGAGCCTGCCAACCCAATTCTGTACCTGTTTGTTAAAAATTTGCCCAGTGGTTTATTTTTATTCTTCAATCTGAACAGCCGAATATTGGGAACTTTGACCCATGAGAAATTGTGACTGTCAACCATATCCAACCATTCCACAGTGCTATTATCTTTCACTATCACTAAAGATTGCCTGAAGCACCATTTTTAGGATAGAACTTGAATCGCTGGTTATTAAGAATATGATGTGCTACAATGGAAATGATTCTGGTGGAAATAGCAAGTTTATCCTCTCACTATCTTTATTTTTCTTTGTCTGACAGATGTGAAGCTTAAATGGGTCCAATTATTGGCATGTCACCAACAAAGAAGGCTGAGATGCCAGGCATAGGAGACACTTGCAGCTTGAATTCAAGTTGCACAGTAGACATTCTTCCAGAGATGGCTGGTGCCACAAGCATGAAAACCATTTCCGCAGACAAAGGAATGGCGGACGATGAGGAGCTTACAAATCTGAACTGGCTTCATGAAAATAAAAACCTCCTGAAGAACTTCAGTCTGGGTAGTGAGATGCTTCGCAGTGTTAGTCCTACACGTGACATCACCGAAGAAGATGCGTCGCCTTCACCTCTCTCAGATTCTCTAAACAATGACAATCGTGGATTGAACTCCAAGCCTCCTTATTCTTTTAGCTGCCTTATTTTTATGGCGATTGAACACTCAGCCAGAAAATGCCTTCCAGTTAAGGATATCTACAATTGGATATTGGAACGTTTTCCATATTTTACCAATGCGCCCACTGGCTGGAAGAACTCTGTAAGGCACAATCTGTCCTTGAATAAGTGTTTCCGGAAGGTGGAGAAAGACCATGGCAAGGTAAGTGTACATCATTCAGTGTCTCAGCATAGACACACCAAGTAGTAACATATAAAAATTCTCTGCTTCCTTAATAGCTCAGCTATTAGACATACTCAATAATGTGGACCACATATACCAGTAAGGTTCAGATTTGATTCTTGGCCCGTATATGCTGATCTGAGCTGGATAATGATTGGGGCACTTCAATAAACATGAGTATTGGTGAGGAAAATTGAGCCAGGATTCCTGCTCCAGCTATGTTAGTTCATGACAGAATTCCTAGGATGAAGGGTTGTCTTACGAGGAAATGTTGAGCAGGTTGGGTCTATGCTCATTGGAATTTAGAAGAATAAGAGGTGATCTTATAGAAACATTTAAGATCCTTATCACAGGGGAGATGCTAAGGGGATGTTTCCCCTGTGGAGGCATCTAGAACTAGGAGGCACTTTCGAAAGTTTTGAAATAAGAGGTCTCCCATTTAAGATGGAGATGAGGAATGCCATGGATGGAATTTATGTTTTTTTACTGCTTGTAATTAATATTATTTGTATTTGAGGGGTGTAAGTTTACTTACCCTGAGAGTGATTGTCCCAATTTAAATAATTTCAGAAGCAAGTTTTTTGTGAATTTAAAAGTAAGGAAGGTTAGTTATCACACACTTGCATGGGAGGTTTAGAACATAATAGCTTACTCAGTCACCTCACCCACACTTCCACTCACACAAAGATTAGATAAAAATGAGGGAGGAACAATACAATTACAATTTATGATAGTTTCAGTCTCTTTCATAGCAGGTTGTAGTTTCTTAGATGAGTTGATGCTTTGGTTGGAGTGAAGGTCTTGTAAGACGAAGGATTCTCAATATGTTGCGAGATTTCTTGTGATTGAATTTCCAGGAGGCTGGTTCTTAGGTGAACTTGAAGTTGGAACAGGTTGCGGAAAGTCCTCCTCCTTTGTTAGGAATCTCCCACCTTCAAAGTATTGCTCTTTATTACCTTGGCTGCTTGGATGACTTTGCAGCTGGTTGATGGCTTCCAGTGGAAATCAGTCTGCAGAACAGCTTCTTACTTTTTTAAAAGTAAGCAACAAACATGGCCGTCTTACTATGTGACCCAT
This sequence comes from Carcharodon carcharias, assembly GCF_017639515.1. NCBI lineage: Eukaryota > Metazoa > Chordata > Chondrichthyes > Lamniformes > Lamnidae > Carcharodon > Carcharodon carcharias. The sequence goes on from NC_054468.1 coordinate 207,214,734, forward strand.
TACAAGTCCAAAGTCCTTTTCCAAATAAGAAAGCCAAAGGTCATGGGGAGTTGGTGGGGGGAAGTGTGGACAGGCAGGAAGGTGGAGTTAAGGGCACAATCAGACCAGCCATGATTTTATTGATTGGCAGAGCCGGCTAAGGAGCCAAACGGTCTACTCCTCCTATGTCTTGTGCTCTTATGTAACTAAGTTTGGTTGTGGTTTTTATTTGTCTGAGCTCATAAATTAAGAATGGACATCTGGGGGAGATACTGGAGGAGTCTTGAACCTGTTGAACTGAGATCCTCCGTAAGTGTCAGCAGGAGAGTGGCTGATACATGTAAACATGGAGTGATAGTATTCAAATGATTAATGGTAAATAACACAATGTATTTATAATGGATTTTTAAAATAATATGGTCACTCGTGAGTAGTCTGGAGTACTTACATTTACTATCCTGTCCTGTCCTTTTAAGGCAGTGGTTCTCCACCTTTTTTGTTTGAAAAATCCCTTTTCAAATGGATTCGTATCATGGGGAGAAATTTCCCCCCTACAGGGTGGTTGTGTGGGAGCGGGCGCAAAACCGGTTAGCGCCCCCGATTGGGTCTGCATTGCCATTTTACGTGGGCTGGCCAATTAAGGCCCGCCCAGCATGACGCGCACCCGGAAGTGCTGAGCACCCCCTGTGCGGGGTGGGGGGGGGGGGGGTCCGTGAGTCAGGGCCTGTGCACTTTTGTGCGAAAGAGTGCAGAAATCTCCAAGGCACAGAGGCGCCTCAGGGAGATTAGTTTAAGTTTTAAACATCTAAATAAAGAAATTAAAACATTTTAAAACCTTTCCCCTCATGTGACAGTCAATTAATCTTTAAAAATTTTAATTCAATTTTTAAACACTTCATGAAACCTCATCCTGCCCGTGGATGAGGTTCCATGAAAAATGTGAAGGCAGCCTGGGCTCTTCGCCTGCCCACCAACCTTAAGGTTGGACGGGCAGCTCAATCTATTAGATCAATTAGTTTTTAACAGGCCTTAATAGGCCTTAGACAGTTTGGTGGGTGCGCAGCCGAGTCGCAGCCATATTCTTAGCAGTCTAGATGCCATATGCTGAAATTCTATCCCTAAACCCCATTTCCTCCTTTAAAGACCCTCCTTTATCAAGATTTTAATCCCCTCCTTGGAGCTCGTCATTTCATTTTTTTGATTACCGCTCTCTGTAGTGCAATGGGATGTTGTTCTATGTTAAAATTCCACTATGTAGATGCAAGTTGTTGTTGATGTATCATCTTGATTATGTTCACTTTCCTGTGGTCAGGTCATGAGCGCAATTATTTTTTATTCATTTGTGAGATGTGGGCATCTCTGGCAAGGCTAGCACTTATTGCCCATTCCTAATTTCCCTTGGTGATGAGACACCTTCTTGAACTGCTGCAGCCCATGTGGTGAAGATACAACCCAAGTGTTATTAAGTGGGAAGCTCCAGGATTTTGACCCAGCAATGATGAAGGAATAGCATATTTCCAGGTCAGGATTGGGGCCCAGAGCCTTTTCTGTATCCAGTGAGCCCAGCCATTCCTTGATATCAAGTGGAGTGAATTGAATTGACTGAAAACTGGCATTTGTGATGGTGGAGGCCTCAGGAGGAGGCTCATCTATTTGGCTCTTCTCATTGAAGATCATTGCAAGTGCTTATGTCTTGTCTTTTGCACTCATGAGCTGGACTCTGCCTTTATTGTGGATGGAATGTTCATGGAGCTTCCTTCTCCTGTTAGTTATGAAATTGTCCACTACTATTCATGACTAGATTTGGCAGGACTGCAGAGGTTGGATGTTAACTCTTGCAAGTGGGATTGCTTAGCACTGTCCTTACATGGCATGCTGCTTTTGCTGTTTAGCATGTATGCTGTCCTGTGCTGTTGCTTCACCAGGTTGGCACCTAATTTTTAGGCATGCCTGGTGCTGTAGGTGGCATAGTATTCTACACTCCTCATTGAATCATGGTTGGTCCCCTGATGATAGTAATGGTATCGTGAGGGGTATGCTAGATGTTCTCCATTTTAATTATGCTCTAGAGGCATGGATCATCTTCATAGATGGTACATTCATCCAGCTTGTGAGGCTCTTTAAAAAGATTATTCTGTGTCTACCTCAATCTCTTTTACCATCGATCTTTACTATCAGCAACAGACTTTCAAAATCATGATTTTTTTGTTATGTGTCTAAGAAATTCCAACTATCTGCTCCTGATCTTGGTCAGCAGAGTTCTTTTGGTCTCAGATTTTACTAGCACCTCTTCATTGAGGTGTGACTTGTCCAAGATATCTTCATTAATGCCTAATGTTCATAGGTTTTAGAGGTATAGCTTTTTAGTTTTAGAAATTGAATTTAAATGTAAGTTCAGTAAGGAAAAAAACCCTGTTAAACATCTAGAGGCTGGCAAACCACACAGACTTAAGATAATTACAATTCAAAAGGTAACTTGTGTTTACAGGATAAAGTTAGAGCAAAAGGGTGAGAGACATTAAACAGCAGGTGCTCTTACTTAGTTAAAGAGCTGGAGATATGACGTCAGCTGTTATTCCAGTAAAGGATACAATTTATTCATGTAGTTTCCCAGAATTAAGGTAAGCGTTGGAATTTAAAGGTAGTTAATTTGCATTTCTACCTAGGAACATACCGTGTGTGACACATTGCCATGGAGATGGGTGGAGCTCAGTGAGATTCTTTGTTTTGAGTTATTTTGGTGAAATCAGTTAGGGCATAGCCAGCAGGCAAGACTGGTTGAGAAGCAGCTTAGAACTGGAGTCAGTTTTGGGTCTTATGGGATAAAGTCAGACCTATACCTTGAAGTGGAGTAAATGCTAGATCCATGGCGCAGGCTACGAGTGGGACCTAGTATTCAGTATAAAACAAAGTTGGTAAAAGGAAAAAAAATACTGGAATATTTGTTTAGCTGGAAGCTAAAGGAAGAAATCTACAGTAATCTTCGCAATAAAATGCTGTTAACATTGTTGCAGTTGGAGTTCTGGAAGTAATCAGCTTGGTTGCAGTTTGAAGTCATTGCAGCGGGCTATTGGAAACCAAAGATGTTTTCTGATGTTTTAAGCACTGCGTAGGAGTCGCAGGGAGGCCCATACTTGAGCTGTGGAGTAATTGTGAGGTCTGTAAAGAAACTGAAGGGTCGCTAAGCCAAAAGCTGATGGAAGGACCCCCATAAAATCTTTTACTTTGGCAAATAGCTGGAACACTGAAAATAAATCAGAGTGAATTCCAGAGAGCGGTGATATACCTTTTGGTTTGGTCCCAGAGAGAAAAAGTGAGTGAACCTTAAAGATTTTGTAAAATAAGGGAATTATTGGAGGTAAATTGAAAGTAAAACTGAGTTAAAAGTACAAGTCTTTATAAGCTACAATGTTGTTAATAGTGCTTACGTTAAATAAAAAAGTTTGTTTTTGTTTAAAAACATGAAATCTTGTGGCACGGTTCTATTGGTTAATTACAGGGTGTTTGGATTCTTTTTAAAAATTCTAACGGTCCCTAAAAGGATCATAATACAGATCTACTGTTGCTAATGGCCCAAAGCACCTCGTGGATGCTCAGTTTTGAGTTGCTAGTTTTTTCTGAATCCTATCCCGCTTAGCATGGTGATATTGCCACACAACACGAGGAATGGTGATTTCAGTGTGAAGACAGGACCTCATCTCCACAGGATTGTGCAGTGATCATTCCTACTCATTCAGTCATGAACAGGTGTGACAAGTGGTTCTAGAGTCATTACGGTACAGAAGAGGCCATTTGGCCTATCCAGTCTATGTCAGCTCCAGATGGAGCAATCCAGTCAGTCCCATTTGAGGGAAATAAATTTGCATGGCTACGGGAAATCCCACAGCCATGAAAATTTATTTCCCTCAAGTATCCATTCAATTTCCTTTTGAAATAATTGATCATTAGATGAAGTAGATTTTTCCTCTCATGATTGTTCTCTCACCATCTGCTACAGGCCAGTCTGGAAGGTATGTCCTTTGGGACCCCGCCAGCTCAGTAAGTAGTGGTACTACCGAGCCATTCTTAGTGATGGCTGTTGAAGCCCCCCACTCCCACCCAGAGAACATTTTGTGGTGTTCAACATGAGGGAGTGCTGATTCATCAGCTGAGGGTGGGGGATATGTGGTAATCAGCAGGAGGTTTCCATGTCCATGTTTAACCTGATGTTATGAGACTTCATGGGGTCTGGGTTGAGGACTCCCGGGGCAACACCCTGCTGACTGTACACCACTATGATGGATCGATCCTGCAGTGACACAGGTGATGGAGGAATCTGGGATATTGGCAGAAATATATGATTCTGTGACTATTACTATTTTGGGCTGGTGCTTGACTAGTCTGTGGGACAGTTCTCCTGATTTTGGTATAATTTTCCAGATTAAGGGGACTTTGCAGGGTCAACTGGACTAGGTCTTTGTCATGCTGGTGCCTAGGTCTGGTTTTATTCTTAGTAAACTTTTTCAGAATGGTTTAATACAACTGAGTGGCTTGCTAGGCCATCTCAGAAGGCAATTAAGAGTTACTTGTAGGCCATACTGGGTAAGGACAGTAGATTTGCTTCCCTAAAGGACATTAATAACTAGATGAGTTTTTTTCAAGCAATCCAACAGTATCGTGGTCATCATAACCAAAAGTAGCTTTTTATTCATGATTTATTTCATAAACTAAATTTAAATTCCCCAGCTGATAGCTGACAACTCATGGTGCTGGAATACTCATCCAGGAACATAAGCACTATGATATAGTACCTGTATATATTTACTGTATATACTTACAATTTTTGTGCATCATTAGCCTTGTGTAGGGAAATAGCCAAATGAGAAGATAGCACTTTGGGTGATATTTAAGAGGATGTGGAAACATCTCCTTGAATGTTCACATACTTCAAATAGGAATCAGTGGTCAGGAGCAGCAATCTTGGTTGATTCTTTTGCACTGAGGTCAATTAAAGCATCTTTCAAGGGTCCAGCTAAATTAGGAAAGATTAAATGTCAAACCTGAAGCCTTCCTGGTTTGTATAGCCCAGTGCCACAACATTTATTTGCTGGGCTATAATTTTGTATGCTTGTAGTGAACATAATTCCTTCTCTTTTCAGATTGCCTAGTGTAACAAGTGGAATGAGCTCACCTAACCCAGTTGTTGGTCAAGTTGACAGTGACCCCTCATCTAGAACTAGGAATCTCTATTTAAAAATAAGGGGTCACTCATTAAAGACAGATGAGGAGACAATTTTTTCTCTCAGGGGGTTGTGAGTCTTTGGAACTCTCTTCTTCAAAAGGTGGTGGAAGCAGAGTCTTTGAATATTTTAAGGCAGAGCTAGATAGATTCTTGATCAACAAGGGGGTGAAAGGTTATCGGGGTAGGCAGGAATGTGGGGTCGATGTTATGTTCAGATCAGCCATGATCTTGCTGAATGGCGGAGCAGGCTCGAGGGGCTGAGTGGCTTACTCCTCCTAATTCGTATTTATGTTCGTAAAAGACACTTTAGGCATTACTGTCCTATGTGGCACCTTTGCCTCACAGATGTGAAGCTTTTGGTGCAGACACTTTTGGCTGTTCAAGTCAGGTTGAAAATAGCAGGATTGTCTAAACCAACAATAAATTTATTTTTCAGTTTTCCCCATAGAAAAAGAAATAATTTCTTGGTTTTAATTTTCTGTGTTTGCTGGTAGAATTTTAACATTATTTCCTTTTAATGTCAGGGTGGGGGTGGAGAAAACCTTTACAATTGGTTACATTTGCAAAGCAGTCAGGAAGTTGCTAAGCGGGTATGGGTTTCAATTTGTGGCCTGGTTTTGAGTTGCCATGGCAACATTTCCTTTAGCTCTATCAGTTTTTGACCTGCCGGTAATGTAATACATGACTGTGATCTGGCTTAAGTGGATAAGACTATTAATGCTTGTAGGCAAACCATGTGCTTCCTGTTTGTTGAAATTTGTTCCTGATTCAGGCCACATACAGAACTTCATACAAATGCAGTGACCAGAAGTTCATTTTGGAACATATGGATACTTCTATTTGTGATGAATGAATCTTACTCATCTCCTTCCCCCGTAAAAATATAATTCTTCTTCCAGCATCTGAATTACTCAGACTTATTTCCCAATTTCAGGACATTCCTGGTCTTTACTATTGTATACTTGATACATTAATGAGCTGCAAGAATACAGGTCTTAACATTATAATTGTGTCAATTTGTGAGGTATGCAGCTTATAGTGTAACCATGTGCCAGTCAGTGGCCTGATTTACGAATATAAGGATTTTGCGATATAACAGTGTGACAGTTCAGTAACCACACCAGTGGGAATAATAGCCTTCATACCTACGTTAAATCTTCTCTGGTAGTCTTCCATCTCAGATGATTGTTTGTATCTTGTTGATCAACTCTGTATTAAACACTGCCTGGTGTGATTCAAGATCCCCATCTGGTATGGCAATCTCTGCCGCATTTGCTGCAGAGGAAGACAGTGAGCTGAGAACGTGCAGGATTCTCTGGACTCTGTTTTCTCTGGGTCCTTTTCTCAGCCAGCTGAGCTTTCAGTTTCTCTTAACATCTTCTGATGCCTACAGTCAGCCTCCATTTGTCTGTATCACTGCCCACCATCTTTATATCTTGCTTGCATATCTAGTGGAGATATGGACATCCAGCAGGTTGTGACCCAGTGACTAGTTTACCGTACAGAACAACATGATACAGGGTATATGACCGATATCCATCCGATGTCTACACCAGCTCAGCCACATTCAATGTAATGAGTTTATGCTGATGGAATTAGCATGCTCCAGGACCTCCAAGTTGGCTACCCAGTCCTGCCAAGAGATGCTGAGGATGTGACTGAGGCAGCAAAGTTGGAAAACTGTTCAGCCTTTTCTCCTGCCTAGCATAATTGTCCAGGTCTCACTACTTTAAACGAGAGCACTGAGGATGCAGGCTTAGTAAACTCGTAGATTGGTGTTCTAGGTCAGGTTGCTGTTGTTCCACATTGTTAAATCATAGTTTTGGATGAGGGAACCAAATGTAATATTTCCAAGTTTGCTGATGACACAAAACGTGGCAGGAATGTGAGCAATGAGAAGGGTGTTGAGAGGCTTCCAGGCAACTTAGACAGGTTGATTGACTGGGCAAACACATGGCAGATGCAGTATAACATAGATAAGTGTGAAGTTATCCACTTTGGTAGGAAAAACAGAATGGCAGAGTATCATTTAAATGGTGATAGCTTGAGAAATGTTGATGTACAATGGGAACTGGGTGTCCTTGTACACCAATCACTGAAAACAAGCATGCAGGTGCAGCAAGCGGTTAAGAAGGCAAATAGCCTTCATTGCAAGAGAACTGGAGTACAGGAGCAAGGATGTCTTACTACAGCTGTATGGGGCCTCGATGAGACCACACCTGAAGTATTGTGTGCGGTTTTGGTCTCCTTACTTAAGAAAGGATATACTTGCCATAGAGGGAGTGCAGCGAAGGTTCACCAGACTGATTCCTGGGATGGCAGGATTGTCGTATGAGGAGAGATTAGCTGACTGGGTCTGTATTCACTGGAGTTTAGAAAAATAAGAGATCTCATTGAAACATATAAAATTCTGACCGGGATGTACAGACTGGATGCAGGGATGATATTTCCTCTGTCTAGGGTGTTTAGAACAAGGGGTCATGGTCTCAGGATATGGGATAGACCATTTAGGACTGAGATGAGGAGAAACTGTTTCACACACAGGGTGGTGAACCTATGGAATTCTCTACCACAGAAGGCTGTGGAAGCCAAGTCATTCAGTACATTTAAGAAGGAAATAGATCGATTTCTGGGCTCCAAAGGCGTCAAAGGGTATGGGGAGAGCGCAGAAGTACGGCATTAAAATAGAGGATCAATCATGATCATATTGAATGGTGGAGCAGGCTTGAAGGGCCGAATGTTTGCATTTTGTGTAAACAAAACAGCATTTGACCAGCGCAAAGTTTGTCCTGTAAGTTGTTTATAATGATTGTGGCTTGCAATAAATGGGGTAAGCTCAAGACGGGATTATTTTCTTAGAATAAAATGGAGCAGTTTGTATCCCACTGGGTAGAAGAGTGATTGTGATTACTAGTTTAAAATTGAGAGCTGATACCAGTGGTAACAGCTTAAATTGGCAGTGTATTACATAGAACTTTGGGTGTTTTATTTCTTATTGACACTGACTTTGAAGAGTTTAAATGGTGCAATAAGCATTCCTTTGAAGGCCGTGCTATTTGTAACAGGCTTGTTTTCTGTGTGTTAAAGACTGTGCAGCATGTTGTTTATGCAAACTGCAGTGAAGTGTGATGTTTCCACAAAGTTTCTAAAGCACATAGGTGTGCCCTGTGCTCTTGCTGTTCAATACAAATGTCTGCTTCCAGACATGTGAAAAGGAAGTGTTTATTTACAGAAAACCATCTTAAAGAGACAAAATCACAGGAATGAGTAAGCAAGACTATTCCAGTCCTCACAGCTTTCAACATGTGCCAGGGCTTAGGAGTTTTCTGTTTGGCTTTGTTTGAGGGTCAGTCTCTGTCTTAAGACAATTTTTCTCTTCCTCGTGGCAGTCAAGATCAGAGAAATGTTGGTGAGATTTATGATCAGAAAGCCTGTGACTGATTACATACCATTTAAACAAATAAAGCTATATCTACTTTTAGAGAAAAAAATTCAAATTGGTTGCAGTTTTAAATCAAAATGAGTGAGAAATGTGTGTATGTTTCCTCTTGCATCTCGCTCTCTGCACCATCGCTGGCTAGTGCAGGGAAATGGTAGATCGGCCTCAGCCTATCATCACTTGAAAGCTCGATGCTAAGGGGAATGGCAGTGGCCATCAGGAATTACGTTTGCTAACTCATTTCCTTATTTGGTTGTCTTACAGAGAAAAAAAATGGGGTTTCACATGGCACCATAAGACCATAAGACATAGGAGCAGAAATTAGGCCATTCGGCCCATCGAGTCTGCTCCACCATTCAACCATGGCTGATAAGTTTCTCAACCCCATTCTCCTGCCTTCTCCCCGTAACCTTTGATCCCCTTACCAATCAAGAACCTATCTATCTCACTCTTAAATACACTCAATGACCTGGCCTCCACAGCCTTCTATGGCAATGAATTCCATAGATTCACCACTCTCTGGCTAAAGAAGTTTCTCCTCATCTCTGTTCTAAAAGGTCTTCCCTTTACTCTTTGGCTGTGCCCTGGGGTCCTACTCTCTCCTACTAATGGAAACATCTTCCCCACGTCCACTCTATCCAGGCCTTTCAGTATTCTGTAAGTTTCAATCAGATCCCCCCTCATCCTTCTAAACTGCATCGAGTATAGACGCAGAGTCCTCAAACATTCCTCATATGTTAAGCCTTTCATTCCTGGGATTGTTCTCATGAACCTCCTCTGGACCCTCTCCAGGGCCAGAACATCCTTCCTGAGATATGGGACCCAAAATTGCTCACAATATTCTAAATGTGGTCTGACCAGAGCCTTACAAAGCCTCAACAGCACATCCCTGCTTTTATATTCTAGTCCTCTCGAAATAAATGCCAACATTGCAGACTCAATCTACAAGTTAACCTTAAGAGAATCCTGGAATCCTAGGCCTCCCAAGTCCCTTTGCACCCCAGATTTCTGAATTCTCTCCCCATTTAGAAAATAGTCTATGCCTCTATTCTTCCTACCAAAGTGCATGACCTCACACTTCCCCATGTTGTACTCCATCTGCCACTTCTTTGCCCATTCTCCTAACCTGTCCAAATCCTTCTGCAGCCTCCTCAATTCTACCTGTCCCTCCACCTTTGTATCAAATGCAAAATTAGCCAGGATGCCCTCAGTTCCTTCATCTAGATCATTAATGTATAAAGTGAAAAGTTGTGGTCCCAACACTGACCCCTGCGGAACTCCACTAGTCACCGGCTGCCATCCTGAGAAGGACCTTCTTATCCCCACTCTCTGCCTCCTGCCAGACAGCCAATCTTCTAACCATGCTAGTACCTTGCCTCTAATACCATGGGCTCTTATCTTACTGAGCAGCCTCCTGTGTGGTACCTTGTCAAAGGCCTTCTGGAAGTCCATGTAGATAACATCCATTGGCTCTCCTTTGACTAACCTACTTGTTACCTCCTCAAAGAATTCTAACAGATTTGTCAGGCATGACCTCTCCTTGATGAAACCATGCTGACTTTGCCCTATTTTACCATGTACTTCCAAGTATTCTGAAATCTCATCCTTAATAATGGACTCTAAAATCTTACCAACGACTGAGGTCAGGCTAATCGGCCTGTAATTTCCCGTCTTTTGCTTCATTCCATTCTTAAACGGGGGGTTACATTAGCGATTTTCCAGTCCTCTGGGAACCTCTCTGACTCCTGAAAGATCAGCACTAACGCCTCCACTATCTCTTCAGCTATCTCGTTCAGAACTCTGGGATGTAATCCATCTGGTCCAGGTGATTTATCCACCTTCAGACCTTTCAGTTTTCCTAGCACCTTCTCCTTGGTAATGGCCACCATACTCACCTCTACCCCCCCCCCAACTCTCTTGAACTTTGGGGATGTTACTCGTGTCTTCCACCGTGAAGACTGACACAAAGTACCTATTCAGTTCCTCCGCCTTTTCTTTGTTCCCCACTACTACTTCTCCAGCGTCGTTTTCCAGTGGCCCAATGTCCACTTTTGCCTCTCTCTTACCCTTTATATATCTAAAAAAACTCTTGCAATTTTCTTTTATATTACTGGCTAGTTTACCCTCATATTTAATCTTCTCCCTCCTTATTTCTTTTTTAGTTGTCTTCTGCTGGTCTTTGTACGCTTCCCAATCCCCTGGTTTCCTACTGCTCTTCGCCGCATTGTATGCTTTCTCTTTAGCTTTTATGCTGTCCCTGACTTCCATTGTCAGCCATGGTTGCCTCGTCCTCCCTTTAGTATGCTTCTTCTTCCTAGGGATGAATTTTTGCTGTGTCTCCCAAATTACTCCCAGAAGCTCCTGCCATTGCTGTTCCACTGTCTTTCCTGCTAGGCTCATCTCCTAGTCAGTTCTGGCCAACTCCTCCCTCATGCCTCTGTAGTTGTCTTTATTCAACTGTATTACCATTACATCTGATTCCAGCTTTTTCCTCTCAAATTGCAGGATAAATTCTATCATATTATGGTCACTTCCTCCTAAGGGTTCCTTCACCTTAAGCTCCTTTATCAAATCCACCTCAGTACACATCACTAAATCTAGAATTGCCTGTTCCCTAGTGGGCTCCACCACAAGCTGTTCCAAAAAGCCATCTCGTAGACATTCCACAAATGCCTTTTCTTTGGATCCACTACCAACCTGATTTTCCCAGTCTACCTGCATATTGAAATCCCCCATGATCACTGTAACCTTGCCTTTCTTACACACCTTTTCTATCTCCTGGTGTTTCTCGTGCCTCACATCCTGACTACTGTTCAGAGGCCTGTACATAACTTCCATTTTGCTTTTTTTACCTTTGCGGTTCCTCAATCTACCCACACAGATTCTGTATTATCTGACCTACGTCATTTCTTGCTATCGATTTAATTTCATTTCTTACTAACAAAGCAACACCACGTCCTCTGCCAACTTGCCTATCTTTTCGATAGGATGTATATCCTTGGATATTTAGCTCTCAGTCCTGATCCCCTTGCAGCCATGTCTCACTGATGCCCACCACATTATACCTGCCAATTTCAATCTGTGCGACAAGCTCATTTACCTTATTTCGTATACTGCGTGCATTCAGATATAACACCTTCAGTCCTGTATTTCCCGTTCCCTTTCATACTGCACTGCAACATACTGGATACTGCACTACCCATGGTGGGATAGTTGAAAGCAGAAATACCAGGTTACATCCTACACCAGTTGACATATACTGCACCTGAAACTAGGCTGACTGCTCAGTTTTGGAAAAGCTATTTTTGTACAATTTAATGAATTTCTTTCTAAAATACACTGTGAAACACGGATTGAGTGGTTTGGGGGAAAAAAGGGAATATAACTAGAAGCTGGAAGATGGAGGAAGAATTTGGTGCGGGGGATGGGATCCAAGAGCAAATTTGAGGTTGGTTGTAAGGATACTGTACTGCCCTCAGAAATCTGTCACCATCCTCTGCCTATTCCACGATGACATGCAAACTGCGATCCTCGCCAACGGAACCACCACAGACCCTATCTTAGTAAAGAATGGGTCAAGCAAGGCTGTGTCATCACACCAGTACTCTTCTCCATCTTCCTTGTTGCAATACTGCACCTCACCTCTAGATAATTACCCAAAAGCATGGAGATAATTTACAGAAGACAGGAAGCTGTTCAACTGACGTCACCTTCAATCCAAAACCAAAATCACTCCAACTTCAGTCATTGAGCTCCAGTATGCAGATAACACTCATGTATGCACTCACTGAGGAACTGAGTTCCAGGTCATTGTTGATTCTCTCTCCAAAGAATATGAGAAAATTAGTTTTTCACTAAACACCCGAAAAATGAAGGTCTTCCCTCAGCCAGCTGTCACAGCACAATAGCTTCCTCCATCAATTAAAATCATTGGTGAGATCCTGGAAAATGTGAGCCCTTTTTCATATCTTGGGAGCCTCCTCTTGATGAAGGCAGAAATAGACCACAGAATTCATTATTGCCTACAAATTTCCAGCTCAGCCTTCAGTTAACTGAGGAAAAGAATATTTGAGGGTCAGGATCTCAAACCCAAGACCACGGTCATGGTTTACTGGGCAGCAGTGGTCCCCATGCTCCTATATTCTTCAGAGACTTGGGACAACTTAAGGTAGGCACCGCAAAGCACTGGAGAAGTACCAGCAATGGTGCCTTTGCAAGATCCTCCAAATCCAGTTGCATGAAAGGTGGCCCAAAAGCAGCATCCTCTCCAAAAGCAGCATCCTCTCCCAAGTCAACATGCCATCATCAAGGCTCTAATCACTCAAAACCAGTTCCGCTGGGTGGGACATGTCATTCGTATGCCTGACACTAGATTCCTGAAGCAATTGCTCTACTTGGAACTCAGTCATAGCAAGAGACTCTAAGGAGGACAACGGAAACACATTAGGGATGTCCTCAAAGCATCCCTGAGGAGGTCAAACATCCCTGTTGATTCATGGGATTCCCTGGCTTGTGACCAACTATGATGGAGAAGGTTTGTTCATGAAACTACTGAACACAGAGGTGAAACCAATGCATCAGAAAGGGTGCACAAACCTCCAAAAAACTCATCTATCACCAAGCACCACCTGTACCGCATGTGGCAGAGTCTGGACTTATCAGCCATCTCAGAATCCCATCAAACTGATGGAACAAATCCTCCTTGATCCTGAGGGACTGTCTAAGAAGGAGGGGAGAGGTAGCAAGGTAGAGGGTCTTCAGGAGAGCTGAAGTGACTGATGGTTGTGCAACCATTAATAGACTATGGAGGGGTGCAAATGAGGCTAAAATAGGACATTTGGGGGGAGAGTACAGGAACATGGTTTGTAGTGAGGGTGGGGAAAGCCGTTGAGGCATTTGTGGATGAGACAGAGATTTTGAAATTGCTGTATGGGCACATAAGGAGTTAATGATTGTCTAACTTCGAGAACTAGCTGAGATACAAACTATTTACGAATTCTAGCAATTTGGATTGCTTTTATTAGCATAGCCTTCTCATTGTCTATTACTGCTGTGCTAAACAGACACTGTCCCAGTTTCTACCGAGTTAGTTGATTCTAGCTGCTACAGTACAAATGTACAATTCCTAGTTTCTGATCCCTTCCATTGACCCCATATTGGAAAACGTGTACATATGAGTATCAGATGAGAATGGAATTGAACTTGGCTGTGATGCTTCCAAACAGACACAAAAAAGTAGTGCATCTGCATTCACTATCCTGGTTATGCACGAAGAATGGTCAATTGTGCAGGTTCTGGAAGCTGACAAGCATCTCTGCACTTCAGCCAACATGTTCAGGAAGGAAGAGGAGAAAATTGGCAAATTAAAAGGCAACATCATCCTAAAGATGCTTTACGAATATATCTTTATTTGTTAACAAACATATGGCATGGTCACATAAATTGATCAATTGTCTTGTAACATATCATCATTTGTGTTTGTTGTAATGAAAATTAAGTACAGTTCTTCCTCACTGAACTATTAACATTGAAAAACTCATTTTAATGAATGCATACCCCCTTTAAACCATCTCAGTTGCAACCCTGCACCTCATGGTTGTCATTATCACCCACCTACAGAAAGTCAATCCGGTCCCCCAATTTTAATTTTGAATGACTGGAGTTCTAACTCACTTTGCTAGCCGGCAAGTAATTTCTTCCTCTCAGAGAAAAACAATTTAATCAGAACTCTGTTCTCATTGTGCTTTATTCTCTATGCTACTCCTTCAATACTACTGAGATACTTTCAGTAGTAAGTCAAATCTACTCTGTAATGTGGATACATAGTGCAATTAAGACACTTTGTTATTACCATGGAACAGTAGTGACCTTAAGCAACTACAAATGTGTCTGTCTAAAAGATTACTCTCTTACTTTCCTGAATAGGCTGAGTAACATGGGGCATGGTTCCACTGGCACCAGTCACATTGATACCTCATTTAAGTGGCTATTTTTTATATGTGTGCCTAGAAGATTAATACTTGCTGTTCAACTTTTGGGGCATCACAGCCGACTATAATTTTTTCTTCAACATGAACATTTCAGTAAAGATCACTGGATGGCAACGAGGAGGGGAATCCCTGCTAATGTTCTTCTACTCTGCCCATTCTGTATGTACTACACATAACTGTTCATTTTTCATGACCTCAGGATCTCCAAAGGGCTTTACAGCCAACTAATTATCTTTTTTAAGTATAATCAGTATTGGAATGTAAGAAAGGTGACAGCAAATTTGCAAATAGCACATTTCCACATATCACAGTGAAACCCGGATCATCTGGTTTTAGGTGTTGGTTGAGGGATAAGTGTAGGCTAAGAAATCAGGATAACTCTTCTGCTCTTCAGAGAGTGCCGTGGAATCATTTACGTCTGAGAGAATTTGGCTTGATTTCTCCAACAGGAAAGTACTGCATAGAAGTAACAGCCCAGAGAGCCATTTAATTTGACCATAATTTTTAAGCTGCATTGGAATGTCATGATTAAACATTGCTTTCGTCCTAGTCAGATGCAGATTGAAGGAATCAATAGTATGTACATCTAGTAGGGAAATGAACATTGTGCATTACATTCTGTCTCCCCCTAAAGCATTTCTGGAATGTGTAGCTCCCTTCAAGTAATTTTCACAATGTTTGATAACCAGAGCCTAGGAACAATCTTTAGCCCTTTCCTTCACAGTGTGGAAGAGCCAAGCAAGAGAGGAACCACTGGATCTAGCAATGTGAAATAAACCAAAGTAGATAAGATAGTGTAGGGGAAAAGCCAGACAATTACAATAACAAAATGAGGTTTAATATGATTAGTGACCACTGCACAGTCTTTGTGGAGGCGACGGATCAGATCTAAGCTCTGCAGTCCTCCCACAGTCAGTCATGAAGGGAAGGTGAACAGTTAAACAACTCACTGGAGGAGGAGACTCCACAATTATCTCTTTCATCAATGATGTGGGAACCCAGCACATCAGTGCAAAAGAGAAGGCTGAAGCATTCGCAACAATCTTCAGCTAGAAGTGCCAAGTGGATGATCCATCTCGGCCTCCTCCGGAGGTCCCCAGCATCACAGGTGCCAGTCTTCAGCCAATTCAATTCACTCCATGTGACATTAAGGAGTGGCTGAAAGCACTGGATACTGCAAAGGCTCTGGGCCCTTACAACATTCTGTCAATAGTACTGAAGACTTGTGCTCCAGAACTAGCCACACCCTCTAGCCAAACTGTTCCAGTACAGCTACAACATTGGCATCTACCCAGCAATGTGGAAAATTGCCTGGGTATGTCCTGTACGCAAAAGCAAGACAAGTCCAACCTACCCAATTGTGGCCCCATCAGTCTACTCTGCATTTTTAGTAAAGTGATGGAAGGGGTCATCAACAGGTTTCAAGCGGCACTTGCTTAGCAACAACCTGCTCATTGACACTCAGTTTGGGTTCCGCCAGGGCCACTCAGCTCCTGACCACATTACAACCTTGGTTCAAACATGGACAGAAGAGCTGAACTCCAGAGGTGAAGTGAAAGTGACTGCCCTTGACCTCAAGGCAGCATTTGACAAGTGTGGCATCAAGGAACCCTAGCAAAACTGGAGTCAATGGAAATCAGGGAGAAAACTCTCTAATGGTTGGAGTCATACCTAGCACAAAGGAAAATAGTTGTGGTTGTTGGAGGTCAATCATCTATCAGTTCCAGGTCATGACTGCAAGAGTTCCTCTGGGTAGCGTCCTAGGCTCAACCATCTTCAGCTGCTTCAATGACCTTCCTTCCATCATAAGGTCAGAATTGGGGATGTTCAGCACGATTTGCAACTCCTCAGACACTGAAGCAGTCCACGTCCAAATGCAGCAAGACCAGGACAATATCCAGGCTTGGGCAGACAAGTGACAAGTAACATTTGCACCACACAAGTATCGGGCAATGACAATCTCCAACAAGAGAGCATCTTACCATCACCCCTTGACATTCAATGGCAAGCTGTATCCCTCACTATCAACATCCTGGGGGTTACCATTGACCAGAGACTGAACAGGACAAGCCATATAAATACTGTGGCTACAAGAGCAGGTCAGAGGCCAGGGATCCTGCAGTGAGTAACTCACCTCCTGACTCCCAAAGCCTGTCCACCATCTACAAGGCACATGTCAGGAGTGTGATGGAATACTATTCACTTGCCTGGATGAGTGCAGCTCCAACAACACTCAAAGCTTGACACCATTCAGGACAAAGCAGCCCGCTTGATTGGCCCACACCCACAAACATTCACTCCCTCCAGCACTGACGCACAGTGGCAGCAGTGTGTACCATCTACAAGATGCACTGCAGAAACTCACCAAGGCTCCTTCAACAGCACCTTCCAAACCCACAACCTCTACCATCTAGAAGGATAAGGGCAGCAGACACATGGGAACACCATCACCTGGAAATTCTCCTCCAAGCCACTCCCCATCCTGATTTGGAAATGTGTCGCCGTTCCTTCACTGTCGCTGGGTCAAAATCCTGTAAGTCCCTCCCTAATAGCACTGTGGGTGTACCTACACCACATGGACTGCAGTGGTTCAAGAAGACAGCTCACCACCACTTTCTCAAGGGCAATTAGGGATGGACAATAAATGTTGCCCTAGCCATTGACGCCTACATCCCATGAATGAATAATGCAAATTAAAAATAAGTAATAAAGTATTCTACAGACACAAATAACAAAATAAAAATCAAGATATAGGCACAATCACAAATGGATAAAGGTTATGACAGCGAAACAGCAGAAATATTGAATATCTTGCCTTAGTGTTTACCAGGAAAACTAACAAGGTAGGCATGACATTAGAAGAGATCAAAAATAATATAAATACATTTAAGATAAAACGTGGGAGATAATTAATAAATTAATCATACCTAATGAGGATAAAACCTCTGGTTTGGATGTATTGCATCTGAGAATATTAGAAGAAGTTGTGGGAGAGATAGTACTGTTATGTGTATATAAGAATTCATTAGAAAGGGAATAATGCCAGAGGAATGGCAGGTAGCTAACGTTATTTCTTAAAAAAAGAACAAATTCAGATAACTATGGAACATTTAGTTAATGCCAATGAAAGGCAAGATAATGGAATCTTTTCTCAAAGATGTAATAGAAAAATACCTAGGAACAAAAAATATAATTGCATGGACATCAAAAGGGAAGGTCATGCTCGGCCAGCTTTATTGAATTATTTGAAGAAGTAGTGAAGTACAGACAAGTGTAACACAGTAGATGTAATACATTTGGATTTCAAAAGGCCTTTAATAAAGTCAGAATATGTGGAGTCAGGGGACAGGTAGCAGAATGGATAGCAAGCTGCCTACAAAACAGAAACCAGACAGCTCCTCCGACTGACAAAAGATTGGACGTGGTGTTGCACGGTGATTGGTGCTGGGACCACTGTTGTACAGAATTAATGATTTAAACTCATGAACTTGGAATTACTTCTAAATTTTCAGGCAAAGTTTTGGATGGGGGGGGCGGGGGGGTTGGTGGGGGAAGTGTCATTAATACGAAGGAAGAATCAACAAATTACAAACATACATGAAAAATCTTGCAAAACAGGTGTTTAATTGACAATTAATTTAATACTCAAGTGTGAGTTGGTGCAGTTTGCTAGGAAAAATAAAGAGGCCACATGCTGCTTGGATAATAGACTGAATAGAGTACAGGAGCAAAGGGACATAGGGGTCCAGATATACAAATGACTGAAAATAGTGGCGCAGCTAGGGCCATGTAAAAGCAAACCAAACGGTGTGGTTCATTCCTCCAGGGTTAGAATTGAAGGGCAGAAAAACCATGCTAAACTTGTACAGAATCTTGGTTAGACCACACTTGGAGTACTGAGCACAGTTGTAGTCTCCATATTATAAAAAGTATATTAAAGCACGGGAGAAGGTTCAAAAGGAGCAGAACTGAGGAACTAATTAGGAATGGCTGAAATGGCTGGAAATCTTTCTCTCTGGAAAACCGAAGACATAGGGTGACTGATTGAGGTCTTTAAGGTACTTAAAGGGTTTGAAAGAGTAGATGCAAAGAAAATATTTCCACTTTTGGGGGAGTGCAAAACTCGAGGTCAGAAATATAAGATAGTCACAAAAATGGAAGGCAGTGGCATAGTTGTAACATCACTAGACTAGTAATCCAGAGGCCGAGGCTAATGCTCTGGGGACATGGGTTCAATCCCACCACAGCAGCCAGTGGAATTTAAATTCAGTAGTCTCAGTTATAGTGACTATGAAGCCATAGCCGTAAAAACACATCTGGTTCACGAATATCCTTTAGGCACTAATGTCCTGATCTGGTCTGCATGTGACTCCAGACCCACAGCAATGTGGTTGATTCTTAAATGCCCTCTAAAATGGTCTAGCAAGCCACTCAAGTTGTATCAAACCGCTACAGAGGAACACAACCAGAAGGACCACCTGGCATTGACCTAGGCACTGGGAACACAACAGCACATCCTGTCAACCCTGCAAAGCCATCCTTAACAACATGGGGGCTTGTGCCAAAATTGGAAGAGCTGTTCCATAGACTAGTCAAGCCACAACCTTGTCTGTAAGGTATGATTCAGTGACTTTGACTATGTCCCAGACAGCACCATCACAGTGGTATTTAGTCAGGAGGGAATTGCTCTGGGAATCCTAAACATTGACTCTGGACCCCATGAAGTTTCACGGTATCAGGTCAAACGTGGGCAAGGAAACTTCCTGCTGATTGCCACCTAGCACATCCCCTCAGCTGATGAATCAGTACTCCTCCATGTTGAATACCACTTGGAGGATGGCAAGGGCATCAAATGCACTCTGGGTGGGGGACATCAATGGCCATCACCAAAAGTGGCTCAGCAGCACCACTACTGAGAGCCAGGCCAAGTTCTAAAGGTCATAGCTGCTCGGCTAGGTCTGCATTTGGTGGTGAGGAAGCCAAGAGGGAAAAACCTACTTGATCTTGTCCTCACCATCTACCTGTCGCAAATGCATCTGTCCATGACAATATGGGTAGGAGTGACCAATGCACAGTCCATACAGAGACAAAGTTCCATCTTCACATTGAGGAAATCCTCCATCATGTTGTGTGGCACTACCACCTTACTAAATGGGATAGATTTCGAACACATGTAGCAACTCAAAACTGAGGGCCATTAGCAGCAGCAGCAGAATTGTATACAACCATCATCTGTAACCTCATGGCCCGGTATATCCCCCATTCTACTATTACCTTCAAGCCAGGGGATCAACCTTGGTTCAAAGAAAAATGCACGAGGGCATGCCAGGAGCAGCACCAGGCATACCTAAAAATGAGGTGTCCACCTGGTGAAGCTACAACACAGGGCTACTTGCATGCCAAACAGCATAAGCAGCATGTAAAAGACAGAGCTAAGCGATCCCACAACCAATGGATCAGAGCTAAGCTCTGCGGTTCTGCCATGTCCAGTCGTGAATGTTGGTGGACAATGAAACAACTAATGGGAGGAGGAGGCTCCACAAATATTCCCATCCTCAAGGATGGGAAAGCTCAGCACATCAGTGCAAAGAGAAGGCTGAAGCATTTGCAAACAACTTCAGCCAGAAGTGCTGAGTGGATGATCCACCCTGGCCTCCTCCTGAGGTCCCACAGATGCCAGTCTTCAGCCAATTCGATTCACTCCATGTGATATCAAGAAACAGCTGAAAGCACTGGATACTGCAAAGACGATGGGCCCTGACAATATTCCGGCAATAGTGCTGAAGACTTGTGCTCCTGAACTAGCCACGCCCCTAGCCAAGCTGTTCCAGTATAGCTACAACACTGGCATCTACCCCACAATGTGGAAAAACTGCTAGGTATGTCCTGTCCACAAAAAATAGTACAAATCCACTGGCCAATTACTGCCCTGTCAGCCTATTCTCGATCATCAGCAAAGCTATGGAAGATGTTATCGACTGTGCTATCAAGTGGCACTTACTCAGAAATAAACTGCTCACTGATGCTGTTTGGGTTCTGCCAGAGCCACTCAGCTCCTGACTTCATTGCGGCCTTTGTCCAAACGTGGACAAAAGCTGAACTCGAGTGAAGTGAGATGAGAGCGACTTCCCTTGACATCGAGGCACCATTCGACCAAATATGGCATCAAGAAGCCCTAATAAAACTGGAGTCAATGGTAATCAGTGGGAAAGCTCTCCACTGATTGGAGTCATACCTAGCACAAAGGATGATGGTTGTGGTTGTTGGAGGTCAATCATCTGCAGTGATGTCCTGGAACTGAGGAGTCCCGCAGGGTAGTGTCCTAGGCCCAACCATCTTCAGCTACTTCATCAATGACCTTCCATCCATCATAAGGTCAGCAGTGGGGATGTTCGCTGGTGACTGCACAATGTTCGGCACCATTCTCGACTCCTCAGATACTGAAGCAGTCCGTGTCAACATTCAAGCTTGGGCTGATAAGTGGCAAGTTATACTCGCACGACGCAAGTACCAGGCAATGACCGTCTCTAACAAGATAGAATCCAACCATTTCCCCACGACATTCAATGGCATTACCATCGCTGAATGTCCCACTATCAATGGTAGTTACCATTGACCAGAATCTGAACTGGACTAGCCACATAAATACTGTAGCTACAAGAGCAGGTCAAGGCCTGGAATTCTGCGGTGAGCAACTCACCCCGACTCCCCAAAGCCTGTCCACTATCTACAAGGCACAAGTGTGGCAGAATAGACTCCATGTGCATGGATGAATACAGCTCCAACAACACTCAAGAATCTCAACATCATCCAGGACAAAGCAGCCCACTTGATTGGCACCCCATCCACCACCTTCAAGGTTCACTCCTTCCACCACTGACGTACAGTGGCAGCAGTGTATACCATCTACAAGATGCACTGCAGCAACTCACCAAGGCTTCTTTGACAGTACCTTTCAAACCTGTGATGTCTACCACTTTGAAGGAAAGGGCAGCAGGTGCATGGGAACGCCACCACCTGCAAGTTTCTCTCCAAGCCTCACGCCATCCTGACTTGGAACTATTTAATCATTCCTTCACTGTCACTGGGTCAAAATCCTGGAACTTGCTTTGTAACAGCACTGTGGCTGTACCTACACCACATGGACTGCAACTGCTCCTACTCGCAGGCAATTAGGGATGGACAATAAATGCTGGCCCAGCCAGCGATGCCCATGAAAGAACTTTTAAAGATGAATCCAATAAGGAGCTTGGGAGAAACTTATTTTAATGTACTACCACAAGGAGTAGTTGAAGCAAATAGTATAGATGCATTTAAGGGGTAAGCTAAATAAGCACATGAGGGAAAAAGGAATAGAAGGATATGCTGATCAGGTTTGATGAAGTAGGTGGGAGCAGACTCGTGAGAAGCACAAAGCCAGAAATAGATCAATTAGACCAAATGGCCTGTTTCTTTGCTGTATACTTGACAATACTGTTGTGTAAAATTTGGGGACATAAGTCTCAAAAATAGTATGTAGCATGTAAAGATGTGCATGAAAAAGTATCTCCAATCCTAGGTTTATGGTAAAATTCCATTATCACATTTAGTTACTCAAAGAATTTATTATTAATAATTACAACCACTTTGGAACTTATTAAATGTATGAAAATGTATTAATATCAGGAGTTTATGTATGTTGTCATGTTTGTGTGATAATGGTGCCTCAGGAGAGGAGGTGTGGAAGGAAGAACTGGCATTGGCAACTGGCAAGGAAATATACTAGATTAAAAGCCGAATAATGAGATTTGCTGTGGAAGAATGACTGAGATCGGTGCCAATAGGGCACGTCCATTAAACCACAAGGTCATTATTTTGTTGTTGATCTAAGTTATGAAATATTAGCTGGTGTGTGGCTGATGTATTTTATGATATGAAATAAGATTTTGCTATTTGTGATTTCTGTCTGACAGACTGTTGGGAAGGGCTCACTGTGGTGTGTAGACCCACAGTACAGGCCAAACCTCATTCAGGCTCTAATGAAGACTCCATATTATTCAACAACACAAGTCTTCTACACACCACCAGCCTCGCCTCCAAGGTAAGCATATAATTCACATCAGCTTTCTCATACTTTTTTTCACAGAAAAGCTAACAATCTGTCTAGTATTGGGGATAATGCTTTTATTTTAAAACGCAGCTTTTGTGACTTCTTCATAAGGGACTCCCAAGTGAATTATATATGCAAAGAAGATACTGAGTTGAATGTCTGCTAAAATGGGGATTCTGGATCATCCAGAAGTTACTAACTGATTTGTACCAAGTTATCGTATCTCAGTTGGCGCAGTGGTTTAAGAACATAAGAAATCAGAGCAGTAGCAGACCATGATTGAATTATACAATCATGGCTGATCTTCAGCCTGACCTCCACTCTCCTGTCTGCTTCTCAAATCCTTTGATTCCCTGAGAAACCAAAAGTATGTCAATCGCAGCCCTTTATATACTCAACAATGGAGCATCCAGAACCCGCTGGGAAGAGAATTGCAAAGATTCCCAATTCTTGGTGTGAAGAAGTTTCTCCTCATCTCAGTCCTAAATGATCTACCTCTTTTCCTGAGACTCTGCCCCCATGCTCTAGACAACCAGGCAAAGACCATCTCTAACAAGAGAGAATCCAACCATTTACCCATGACATTTAAATGGCATTACCATTGCTGAATCCCCCACTATTAACATCCTGGGAATTACTATTGACTAGAAACTGAACTGGAGCAGCCATATAAATACTGTGGCTACAAGTGCAGGCTGGGAATTCTGCGGTGAGTAACTCACTTTAACTCACCTCCTGACTCCCCAAAGCCTGTCTACCATCTAGAAGGCTCAAATCAGGAATGTGATGGAATACTCTCCATGTGCCTGGATGAGCGCAGCTCCAACGGTACTCAAGAAATTGAACACCATCCAGCTCACTTGGCATCCCATCCACCACCTTCAACATTCACTCCCTCTTCCACCACTGACACACAGTGGCAGCAGTGTGTCCATCTACAAGATGCACTGCAGCAACTGATCAAGACTGCATCAACATTCCAAACCCATGACTTCTACTACCTAGAAGGACAAAGGCAGCAGATGTATGGGAACACCACCACCTGCAAGTTCCCCTCCAAGCCACACACCATCTTGATTTGAAACTATTTCCCTGTTCCTACCTATGTCATTGGTCCCGATGTGGAGAATGACCTCTGGCTGTTCACCCTCCCCCAAAAGAATGTCCTGTAGCCGCTCTGTGACATCCTTGACCCTGGCCCCAGGGAGGTAACATACCATCCTGGAGTCATGCCTATGGCTGCAGAAATGCCTGTTTGCTCCCTGAACTATGTAATCCCCTACTACTATAGCACTTCCGCTCTTCCCTTCCTGTGCAGTTGAGCCACCTGTTGTGCCACAGACTCTTGCTGCAGTCCTCTGAGGAACCATCTCACTCACCAGTAATCAAATTGGAAAAGCAGTTAGAGAGCGAGATAGCCTCAGGGGATTCCTACACTACCTGCCTGTTTCTCAGGATACTCTGGCGGTCACCCATTCCCTCTCTGCCTGTGTACTTCATGGCTGTAGTATGACCACCTTTCTAAATGTGCTATCTACATAATCCTCAGCCTTGTGGATGCACCACAGTGACTTGAACCACTGCTCAAGCTCCACAACTCAGCTCAAGTTTCTGCAGCTGGTGATGCTTCCTGCAGATGTAGTCATCGAGCGCACTTTGTGCCTGCATGACTTCCCACATCACGCAAGATGTACATTCCACATGGCCGAGCTACAGTGACATAACTTATACTTTATATAAAACATTTACTACAGTATTTACTAATTTATTTAAATTATCTTAATTTAGAATAATTCTTATGTATACTACAATTTACTGTGTTTATCTCAGTCTTGCCCCTCCTCGCGCTATTTTAACTCCCGACACCGCTCTTGGTCTCGTCCCTTTTTGTGCTCTTTTAACTCTCCGGCTCCACTCTCAGTCTCACCCCTTTTCGTGCTTCTTTCACTCTCCGTCTCATCCCTTCTCACACTCTCTTAGCTCTCCATCTCCGCTCTCAGTCTTGTCCCTTCTC
Source organism: Carcharodon carcharias (assembly GCF_017639515.1). Taxonomy (NCBI): domain Eukaryota; kingdom Metazoa; phylum Chordata; class Chondrichthyes; order Lamniformes; family Lamnidae; genus Carcharodon; species Carcharodon carcharias. The sequence goes on from NC_054468.1 coordinate 207,239,466, forward strand.
ATGCTCTTTTAACTCTCCAGCTCTGCTCTCAGCAAGTTGTTTCTTTTTCGTTCCTCAGCTCTTTTTTTGAAATTCATGTTTAATGTTGTACCAAACCGTATCTTTCCGAAATTTGCTCATTGGCCCCTTGAGTGTGAAAAAAAATTGAAATGTCGCCTTCTCCCCACCCCCCACCCCCTCAATGTGAAATGGACGGGAAAGAGCACCAAGGTGTTTTAAGGCAGTGATTGATTTCACTTCATCAGGACACAAAAATCATGGTAAATGAGTCAGTTGTCTTGTTACTATGGGAACACATTGGGGGAAAATTGTTTATATTATGTTATGTTGCTTGGTAACTAATCATATGTATGGCATACTGGAATAATCATACTTTTAAACATCTTGTCTGAAAGACTGACCCAATGAGACTTCAGTGACTGCACCCTCCAAATATGGAAATTGTGAGAGAATTTTTTTCACCCTGCAAAGGACAGGGCATTTCCATTAAAAGGTATACTATTCATTATCAACAGTTATGGTCATTTAGATATGCTGTTTGATGTGCACTGCATCAGGAATGTGATAGATGGGTGCGGTTGAAAGGTCATTCTTCTGCTGCATAACAAAGAAATACGTGGCTCAGACAGTGATTCATTCAAACACAACTTCCCAGAATTCAAGGTCTGCTGTTCCATGCACTCTCCCCACCAACCCTGATGGAAAATTGGAGGAGGCAGGATTATGGATAACTGTCTGGTTTAGTTATTTATGGGTGGGGGTGGGGCAGATGAACTTAAACCTATGATTGTAGATCAATTCAAAAGACGTTCTTTTCATCTAACAAACTTTTTAGTGCTCTCTGATGACTTATTGCAGTACAGAGCTTTACTGAGCAGGAAACAGTGCTGGGTTAGCCAGTATCAGCTGGCTCAGAAGTTTCAGTATTGGCCTGACCTAGAGGTCTGTGTTCCTAATCCTAATAATTATCGAATGTCCCCTGCTGGAGAATGTGTGTTTGTGGATATTGGCTGAGGGTCTGTTGGTCTAATTTGCATTGTTCTCTCATGATAAAATAGCTTGTGAAAGAGAATTGCCTAGGTTCATACATCTAGAACAGCTGCATGTGTCAGAGGGCTGTCCTTGTCTTTAGAACTTTATCCCAGCAGCAATTATTTGCCAGCAATCACAGGAAGTAAGGGAAAATGTCAGATGACATTTCATTGTAAACTCAGTATTAGTTTTATACTATCAATTTCCATTAAAGAATAAACAAATACTTCCATGTAGTCAGATGCCAATCTCATCTAAGGCAATACTGCATGATGGTAAAGATCACTATTTCAGTGAGAGCGAAAATGGCAAGGATAGATGATGGCAGCGTCGGTGGAGAAGAAAAGAGTTGACGTTTCGAGTCCTCATGACCCTTCGACAGAACTTGAGTTCGAGTCCAGGAAAGAGCTGAAATATAAGCTGGTTTAAGGTGTGTGTGTGGGGGGCAGAGAGATAGAGAGACAGAGAGGTGGAGGGGGTTGGTGTGGTCGTAGGGACAAACAAGCAGTGATAGAAGCAGATCATCAAAAGATGTCAACGACAATAGTACAATAGAACACATAGGTGTTAAAGTTAAAGTTGGTGATATTATCTAAACGAATGTGCTAATTAAGAATGGATGGTAGGGCACTCAAGGTATAGTCTACTGCATTCGTTGCTCCCAATGTGGTCTCCTCTACATTGGAGAGACCAAACGTAAACTGGGCGACCGCTTTGCAGAACACCTGCGGTCTGTCCGCAAGAATGACCCAAACCTCCCTGTCGCTTGCCATTTTAACACTCCACCCTGCTCTCTTGCCCACATGTCTGTCCTTGGCTTGCTGCATTGTTCCAGTGAAGCCCAACGCAAACTGGAGGAACAACACCTCATCTTCCGACTAGGGACTTTACAACCTTCCGGACTGAATATTGAGTTCAACAACTTTAGGTCGTGAGCTCCCTCCCCCATCCCCACCCCCTTTCTGTTTCCCCCTTTTTTTTTTCCAATAAATTATAAAGATTTTCCTTTTCCCACCTATTTCCATTATTAAAAAAAAACCCACTAGAGCTATACCTTGAGTGCCCTACCATCCATTCTTAATTAGCACATTCGTTTAGATAATATCACCAACTTTAACTTTAACAACTATGTGTTCTATTGTACTATTGTCGTTGACATCTTTTGATGATCTGCTTCTATCACTGCTTGTTTGTCCCTACGACCACACCAACCCCCTCCACCTCTCTGTCTCTCTATCTCTCCGCCCCCCACACACACACCTTAAACCAGCTTATATTTCAGCTCTCCTGGACTCGAACTCAAGTTCTGTCGAAGGGTCATGAGGACTCGAAACGTCAACTCTTTTCTTCTCCACCGATGCTGCCAGACCTGCTGAGTTTTTCCAGGTAATTCTGTTTTTGTTTTGGATTTCCAGCATCCGCAGTTTTTTTGTTTTTATATAAGGATAGATGATCCTTGCTGCTGTTGTATACTTCCTGGTAATTGGTGTAGAAGAGCAAGTCACCTATGAATAGGTTGCATGGCTGTTCCCCCATCAATGGCTAGGAACTTACTTTAAAAAATATAGATACATATATTATTTTTAAACATATGTAGGATAAATGACTAACTTAAAACCATGGTCTAAAGTTTTTCAGGAGAGGTTAGAAGGAATGCTGACTATGTGGAGATTGCTAATGGTGATTGTATTGCATCAATATTTCCTGTCTTGACATGTTACTTAAGGGATTTTTAAATATTCCTAACCGTTTCAAACCAAGCATTTCACTAAAATACTTTATTTTTGCACTTTTCTCTTCCTGCTCCAGATAAGCTGCCTTTTCATGTGTTGAGTTTGTAGCTTTCTCTTATCAGTTCAGGTATGCGGACACCAAGTGGCCCTGCTGCTGTCTGGTTAAGATCAGCTAAATAAGCCAGACTGGGAATTGAACCTGTGATGTTCCAGCTCTGTATGGTACAATCCTGTACTAGGTAATACTGGAGTCCCAATTCTGGGTACCGCGCTTTAGGAAAGATATGAAACCCTTATAGAAGGTGCAGAAAGGATTTAATAGCATGGTTCCAGCAAAGAGGGACTTCAGTTATGTGGATAGATTGGAGAAGCTTGAGTTCTTTTCCTCAGAGGAGAGATGGTTGAGAGGAGATTTGATGTAGGTGTTCAAAATCATGAGAAGTCTAAACAGAGAAGATGGAGAGAAACTGTTCCTGTTGGCAGAAGGATTGAGAGCCAGAGGACACAGATTTGAGGTGATTGCCTTTGGTTCTTTGGGCAATGAAATAAAACTTCTTTTTGTAGAGTGGTTATGATTTGCAATGCACTGTCTGAAAGGATCGTGGCGGCAGATTCTATTGTGACTTCCAAAAGGGAATTAGGTATGTAGTTGAGGGGGAAAAAATAAATCAGGGCTACGGGGAAAGAGCAGGGAAGAGGAACTAGCTGGATTAGTCTTGCAGAAAGCCAGCACTGATAGGCCTGCCAAATGGCCTCTTCTGTGTTGTAGCCATTCTATGATTTTACGATCGTGTATTTACGAACAGAGTTTACATGGAAGGTACAACATGAAAACAGGTCATTCACCCAATCGAGTTTTGGGGAATCAGACGTACTTGTTTCAAATAAAGTAAAATGCTGGAGCCTAGAGCAGTGACCAAAAATCAGCAAAACAAATGGGGCTGTCCTTTTCTTTACTTGCGATGACAGATCATCTAACTACTCCTCTATCATCATTAATCACTGACATCACCCAATCCCTATCTTCTAGCTTAGCCCTTACATTTTTCAAAATCTCATTCTGCAGAAAATTGCTTTTACCTTTTAACCAGCCCATCACCAACTTTCTTTCTAAAGTCCCATAAGTGTTTTCTCACCTGTTGAAGGCCTCCCAATTAGGTTTTTTTGCTCCACCCACAACACTTAAGACCACGCTGACCAAAATCAACAGCACCACGTAGTGTAACTGCAATTCAGTCTCACTGTCCTTCCTGATCTGTACCAACCCCAGGTTTCTGTGCATATCCTTAGTTCTTCTGACAATGACCTACTCGTTAGTCCTTGCTCCCTTTGTTCCATCATCAGTGGCCACTCATTCAACCACAACTCTTCTCCCTGAACGCCCTTCCTTAGTATTTCACCATGCCATATCCTCCCTCTGCTTCAATAGCCTCCATCAACCATTTTTTCGTTACTTTTTCCCTCCTGCAAACCCTCTGTCCTTTCCTCTATATTCTATCACTATCCTCAAAGTACTTTAAAGAGCAATGATGTTTCTCATTACATAATGAATACTATATAAATGCAATGGGTGTGGTTAAATACTGAGGCTGGATTACAGCCCCTTGTCATGCTGTCATGTATTAGAAAAGTCCAAAATAATAGAGGACCAAAAGCACTTTGGGACAGCTGAGTGTTTTACTGAATTTCTTGCTTTAGTCTGTAGGCTGAAAAATGCATATATATACAGTTGTATTAGACATTGCAATAAAAAAAAGTGAATTGCAGGTAATCCAACTATGGTCATCCCTATATAATAGGAGCGGAGGGTTCTTTTGTAAAATCATTCATGTTTCATTGTAGTTCAGTATCAGTGTTAGCCGGTTTTGAGATTACAAGTCCAACAGGTCTTTTGGTAGTTCTTATATGGAACAACACAATGAGATTTATCCAGCAGGAAGCAGTAAACAAACTTTCTAACTGAAAGGAGCGATTTTTAAAATAACTGCTATTAGCTGTTTTCTGATAGTTACGTTTCTGATCTCCCTATGTATCTTGAGTACCAAAAATTAAATACCTCCAGTAAAGAGGTGGGCCGATTGCACAACCAACCTACTGTCTAATTTTACCTTGCACCTTTCCCTTGTTTTGGCAGGTTCTTCTCTATCTACTGTAGCTGATTATATTGCTCGTACTTGTATTCAAACATTAAGATTGGCCATTGCAGGAGGTAGCAGAGAAAGGCTGGTGTCTGTGGAAGTCAATGCCTTCAGGATGGGGAATGAATATAACGTACATTTGGTGCTGGAACTTGCATGTTATGACGCACCTTGGAGTGGTTGACATAGGTTATCTTGTGAACCTTAACAGGGTGAATCAAATCATCTCAACTTGAGTTTCCAGGTATTTCTCAACAGCATTGAAAATGGGTTGAAAGCAGGTGTCTGTTCCTTTTGACTGTAACCACATAAGGGCTTTAGAATCACGGTTTATAAAAATGCAGAAAATATTGAAAAGCACCAATTATCTAGTGAAGACTTCGGTTTAAACAGTCTTAGTTAAGTGAAGGTAGAGCAGAGAAATGCCATCAGGATCATCTGATTAGTTTGTTACGTTCCTACATATTTGCCAGATTTAGTTCTTTTTCTCTGCTTATCTTAGTTGATCTTAGCTGAGGGAACAATTTGGATGCTACAACTATAATTGGTGTTGCTGTACCATGGAAAGGAAAACAGCCAGGGCTTCCATTCATCAGTAGCCAATGACTACTGCTGGAAAGTGTGCGTGTGTGTGGATATTCAATGAGCAAAAAATTGGGCTCATTTATGATTTCCCCCATCATCAAACAGCTTGTCAACATTCATTATCTAGTCTCATACATGAAGAGTGGCCACATGGGCAGTAGTACTTGTGAAACTGCAACTCAGCAAGGATCAGCACCATCAGGAAACTGCTGGGGTCATTTTAAAGTCCGTTTTCTTTAAAAACCTTCTATTGATGTTTCTTTCAGTGCATCACCACCTCCTCATCACCTCACAGCAACATCACCACAGCTCCAAGGCTGCCTTCAGAAAGGTGAGTATGCCTTTTTTAGGTTATCGGGGTAGGCAGGAACGTGGGGTTGAAGTTACATTCAGATCAGCCATAATCTTGTTGAATGGTGGAGCGGGCTCGAGAGACCGAGTAGCCTACTCCTGCTCCTAATTCGTATGTTCGAATGTTTTTAAATGTATGTACTTTGATAAACAGATTGCAAGCTGAAATGAACAACGAATATAATCACTCCTCCATTGGAAATACTTCTTGGCTATTTTAAAAATAGTGATTATATAAAATGACTGACAAATTTCTAATTTAAAAATATGAATGAAAATGTTCTGAAATTTCCCCACTGTATACTTTATGTCGCTTCTGACGTGTGATAAATTGCCATTTAACTGAATCAGCTCTCCAAAAAAAGAGAAAAGCTTCGATTTTGTTTTTCCTTGCCAACTTTCTAACCTTCTGTCTTGAAGACACCGACTCCTTACGGAGTACAGTTCTATGAGCCTCCAATCGCATATTGAGCTTTGACACCAAGGACAGATAAGTTAATGAACTGCAGGGATAGTTACTCACATAATGGCCCACACAGGCACAATTCCAGCAGGGGGTCACTGAATAGTGATTTGGAGTTGAAACCTTTGCAAATATTATCTGTTGCCCTCTCTGACCTAGAATGTTAAACCAGTTTGGTGTCCTACTGCAGCCCTGGCTGAGCCTAAGTAATTTGGTTCAGATCAAGGTTTGGTAGTCTGGAAGGCTTAGCTTCTCACCAGGTAAGACATCGAGGAGGGTGCAGGGAGCGGGGGGCGGGGTGGGCACTCAGCAGTAAAACTGCCACACTGGATTAGCAAAGTATTATAGAACCATGTTTTTTTTTGGAACCACTTGTACTGGGAAGAGGTTCAACAAAATGCAAGGCTGCTGGTGCTCTGCAATTCTACCTGTTTACATTGGAGGATGGATGTCACAGCAATAGTGATAACAAGAGAACAAATAGGCTTGCAAGATCATGCATGCTCATGGCTCATGGTACAAAAGTTGCAATCCATGATGTATGTTGATTAATTGATTTCAGCCAGAACACTAATGCGTCCAGTGTTCTTGGCCAGAGAAGGAAAATTGGTCAGAGTTCAGAATTTCTGTCCAGCAATCCTCCTTGAAAAGTTTATTTGTCTTAACATTGGATGAAGAGGATCTAGGCCTTGGCTTTGGTTTCCTACATCGGGGTGAATGAATTTATGCCAAATAAATGGATGAGTGGCTCTGGCCATATACCTCCACCAGAGAAAAAACATCTACAATTTACTGCAGCTATTTTTAAAAATTTTCTTGCCTATACTAATCAGTGATTAACCTGCATTTGTTATTGCTTCTTTTCATCTTCCTGTCCAGAAGATATATCTTTTAGGTATAGTTCCAAGTATGCATTTTTCAATTCTTCACTCAAGTAATTCATATGTTTGTATGTATATTTGTAAGTAGCTATTCTTCATCTGAGTGTAGATGATCTGTTGGCAGATTCATTAACAGCATAATTGAGCCCAATTCTGGCATACCACACACATGTACTTACTAACAAGTGTCACTGGATAGTGACAAGGAACAAAAGTCTATGTTTATTCCCCACCCCAGCCTCCCCACCACCAACCTTTTCCCTACACTGGCCAAATGTGGCCCCAGTTAGGAACAGCTAGCTCATCACAGAATGAGAATTGAACTTTGGACATTCTGGGTTATATAATTCATTTACACAGATCCTTTGCCAATTAATGCATTGAGAAGATGACTGAAACCTTTTAATTTCAATGTAAACAAGTAACAATATCCTGCATTTTGCCAGAATGGTTATGCATTTCCATCCCAGATTGTGGTTTGCACTGTACTGTGTGGAAGCTGTATGTAAATATCCTTTTCACTTCTGGCAGCACAAGAACTGTTGTGTCTAGAATTTCTATGCTCATACTTGTAACTATGACTACCAAAGCTTAGCACTATAATTGGCTGTTGGCAGCTGACTAAAATCTGGCCAGTTACAGTAGGTTGTTCATAATTTATATTACTGCTCTCCCAGGAGAATAGAACTATTATGTTATTGACTTAGCAGTGAAGAGACTTGATTGCAGGTTTTGGCATTTCTACATTCCTCTGTCAAGCTAGGGCTGGTTATGTACCTGAAGGTTGATATAAAGTCGATTTGTTTATGATCATTTGAACTTTCATATTCTCTTGTTAGGTTCGGATATCGATGCTGCCACTGCAATGATGTTGCTGAATTCGTCTCCAGAGCAAAGACTGCCTCAGTGTAAGCCTTTCTTTTTTATTTCCCTTTATGCCCCAACAGATTGACCACAGAAAAGGGTATTATAGCCTTATTAGCACAAAGTGAGGATATTTAATTGAAAATGTAGAAAAATAAATTGTCATTGCTGCAAAGTGAATCAAGGCAACAGTTTTCGTAGTTGTTCTTTTTCTTATTCCAAATTTTCTGCTCATCTCCCCTGAAGCTTCCAACTCCATAAAAGGTTACAGTATCGAAGGAATCACATCTTGTCTGTGCCAACTCTTGACTAGAGAAATCGAAAACTAATCCCATACTCTCCTCAAAGCCTTATATTTTCCACTGTTTCAAATATCTATCCAATTTTCACCTAAAAGATGTAATAAGCTGTGTCCCAAGCATTACCTGTGGCTAAGCAATGCTCTTTGTAAATATTTCTGCTAAATACTCCTCACTCTCTAATAAATTTAAATTAATGATGGCCTCATCACTGACTCTTCAATGAAAGTAAATATTCCTTCCCTCTTCAGTCTACCAGAATTTTGCTTCATTTAAAAAAAGACTTGTCTTAGCTTTCCATTTTCATTGGAAAAACTTCTAGGCCAGAATTTGCCGTTTGATGTGCGGGGGCGGGATCCGCACATCGACGCACAAAATGATGCGTGGTGACATCGGGTGAGCGTCCCAATGTCATCGTGCGCCATCACGATATTTCGGTGGACGGGCGCATGATGATCTCTGCTGTGCACCCGCCATTAATTAACAGGCCACTTAAGGTCCTTGAGGCTCCAATTGATGGGGATTTTGTGGCACCTGTGCAATCTTTGGCTCATTGCAGGGGCGCAACGAGCAGGTCGGTAGCAGAAATTTGTATGAATCTCATCCACGAGTGGGAGAAGAGGGGGTTGCGATTCTACCGATTTAAAACTTATTGTATAAAAGTTACTGAAACTTGCCTGTGTGAGCTGGAAAAGTTCAAAACGCATACCAGCTGGTTGGACTGGACTCAACCTTCAGGTCAGCACTTTGCAGTGAGGATTTGTTTTGGGGCTTGTAGGTTTCAGGAAGCCTCCCTGAGCCTGGGAATGGGACGTGATCTCTCCACTGGAGGCACCTTCTCTGAAGAGGAAGGGAGGGCTAGAAGGGGGAGGAGGCCAGGGGTGCACATTCAGCCTCCAGGAGATCCACCTTTGGGAGGACAGATGCAGACACAAGGAGTGCAGGGCCAAGAGGTAGTCCAAGGTGGAAGGGGCCGCAGAAGACGTCATTATCCTGCTGCTAGGGTATACAGGCGGCGAAGCAGTGACCTCAGTATGTCTGAGGTGCAGTGCCGAACGAGGCTCCGTCTGTTAAGGGAGACAGTCAACTCTATCTGTCAGATGATTGGGCCAGAAATCTCAGCTAATTGTGGGTGGACACCCCATGGCTGTGGCCCTAAAGGTCACAGCTGCCCTCAACTTCTATGCCTCTGGCTCTTTCCAGGGGTCGGTGGATGATCTTTGCCGTGTCTCCCAATCAGCTGTCCACACTTGTGTCAAGCAGGTCACAAACGCTCTGTTCAGGAGTGCATTGACCTTCATCCACTATCGCTGAAACGAGGCTAGCCAGACAGAGTGAGCCAGAGGCTTCGTGGCCTTTGCTGGCTTCCCCCGTGTCTGGGGTGCAATAGACTGCACACATGTGGCCATCAAGGTGCCAGCAGGTGAGCCCGGTGCCTTCGTCAACAGGAAGGGCTTCCACTCCATGAACATGTGGATAGTGTGTGATCACAGGGTGCAGATTCTACAAGTCTGTGCAAGGTTCACAGGCAGCACCCACAATGCATATATCCTCAAACACTCACAGGTTCCGGGGCTCTTCAGTGTTCCAACCTGGCTAGATGGATGGCTGCTGGGTGACGAAGGCTATTCCCTCAGAAGGTGGCTCATGATGCCTCTCCACCATCCAAGAACAGAAGCTGAGCAGCATTACCATAGAAGTCACGCCTCCACAAGGGCTCTGGTGGAGAGAGCCATCGGTCTTCTCAAAATGTGCTTCTGATGCCTGGACCATTCTGGGGGCACACTCCAGTACCCCCCAGATCGAGTGTCCCTGATAGTAGTTGCATACTGCACTCTCCACAATCTTGCACTGCAAAGGGGGTCACTGTGGATGAAGAAGATGTAGATGGAGTGGCTGCAGCTGAACACAATGAGTCCACAGTGAGTCCGAAGATGAGCACACACACGGAAATACTGAGGGAGCAGATGCTGACCCAGGCATACTCCAGGGAGGCAGGGGCACCTGGGACGCTCTAATCCAAGGAACCTTCAGCTAGCACAGCACTTATGGACCTCCAACACAAGCCCGGGCTGCAGCCTCATACTGGAGACATTAGTGCCAAATCTGTCAGGATAGGAGCATTGACGATGGGCCCAGTCAATAAATGTCAATGACACACAAATCACTCATAACATCTCAGGAATCCATCCACCTGCCCAAGAAAAGAGGCACCCCCAGCCATGTTAGATGATCTTAATTTAATGCTTTCACAAAAGTCTCTTCACATAATACAAATAAAATGGTGTTGCACTGCAAACACAATCAGAAGGAACTCATAGGGGTGCCAACAAAAAACCACCAGTGATGAACCCGGGGTGTGCCTAAGGTGCCTTCATTTTACATTTGCAGGTACAACATCTTTGTGGTGCCCCCTCACTGGCACTGGCATCTGAGACAGCCTGCTCTCTCTGATGTCCTGTTGGCCTCGATGACCTTGGCGGACGTCCTCTGGTCAGTGGAGCTTGTGCTTGCCCTGCCTGGGAGGGAGCTTCCAGCTCCACAGCTGGCCTCTCCCCAGTCGTCTCAGCCTCACTGAATGCCATGGTCACTGGCAGAGGGGCAGAGGAGCTGACAGCCTCATCCAGAGCGCCCTGAGAGGCACCAGCAAAGACGAGAGGCAGCTGCTCCACCGACGTGAGGTCCATTCGGCCCTCCCTGCTCACCGTAGATGGATGGGCACCAAGGTGGGAGACCTGATGCCCAAATCACTGCCCTCACGGGCGCTGACCGCCTGAGGTCAATGCTGCTGTGAGGGATTGCAGGTCCGATGCAACCCAGGAACCCTTGATCCTGTCCCTGGAGCTGCCTATCCTTGAGAGTCGCCTCTCTCTCCATGGAGGAAGCTTGGCATTCATGCATGAGGGTCAATGCATCAGCTATGGTCTGCGTGGACTCCTCCACCACTGACACCAAGCCAAGCACAGCCTCATGTATCTCCACCAGATGGTCCCGCACACCTGGCCGCATCTCATGAGTTGGCTGCATCGCAGACGACTCCAGATGAGCCTCTGGGGTCGTCCGCCATGGGCACTGTCTCTGCCAGCTGCTCCAGTGACTGTGAAGTGCCCTCACTGGTGTGCCCCAGGACACTAGCCGAGGATCTGATGCTTGCCGGGGTGCCAGTATTTGTGCTGGTGTCTGCCTGGCAGAGATGGTGTGACGCTTGTGATGTTGGAACTTCATGGCCCTCAGGTGTCAGAGGGGGCCCCTGCTGCTCTGGGCCTCAGCCCAGCACTGCTGATGCTGAAAGGACGAGTAAGGAAATTTGATCAATTAGTGTGCGGACAATGTCAATGTACGTGCCTGTTCCCCAGATCATCATGTGCTCATCATTCCACACGCAATGGGCAAGCCATGTTGGTAACGTCACTCACACAACAATCAGCACTGCCTTGGCTGTTGGGAGATACTGGTGACAAGAGTCCGCCGCCGCCCTCCCACAACCGCTGTCCCCGGGAGCCATGAAACACATTGGGTGGGCCTTAATTGGCCTGCCCACGTAAAATGGCAGCGTGGACCCGCTCTGCCCCCAGCCAGATGGAAAATTCTGCCCATAGTATCTCAAGTTGCTTTTCGTTGCAACATTTTCTTGCCCTGACATCATCCTGGTAAATCTATATTGTGTGATCCCTATGGCTTTGATGTCCTAATTGTGCAGCCAAAAGTGCACATAATACTTTAACTGTGGCCTAACCAATGATTTATATAAATTTATCTTTACCTCTTTACTTTTGTATGCTCTGCCCCTATTTATCTACCTGGAATCACCCTGGTGACTATGGCTTTACTTACCTGTATGTACTTTCAGAAAATACTATTTTTAAACCTCTACATCTCTTTGCCAAAACCTCAATGTCTTTCCATTGAATGTATTCTCTCATTCCTTGTTTTTCTCCCATGGTTGGGTTTGAGGTTTCTTAAAATTTAACTTCTCACCCAAATTGTGGATTAAAATTCACCCCATAGCCACATACTTACCAACTGAGCCATGGGAGAAAGACCGTCATATTTTTAAGAATGCAAACTAAATCCACAAAATTCAGTTGCAGCTCTCTTGTAGAATTCGACACTCTGTCTGTGATGACCCCATGTTCCAGAGATTGAAGATTACTTTAAGTAATTTGACTGAAACACTAAATAAAGAACCAATAAAGAAACTTAAGTACCAGCATCAATTGCCTCAGCTTTCTGGTGGTGTTCTGCAGCAAGAGATTGGAGAAAACCAATAAACTAGTAAAACAGTAAAAACAGTTATGTCGTTTAAAAAAAAAGGCTGAATTACAAACCCATTCTTCTGACAATGAAGCTAATCAGTTCCCTGAACTTTTAAGTAAGAATATTTTTCAGATAAAGTGATCAGGAAAAGCCCTTCCAAACTCAGAGTATAAAATCAAATTGGTTCCTTCCATTCATCTTCAGTAAGTGATTATCGTCATGTCTCCACTTTTTCCTGTTTTATCAGGCGGGCCATCTCAGCAATACAGTCCAACGCTGAGCCGAAAACGGAGTCACAAACGTGCATTTTCGAAGCTTGCCCCCATTATGGTGAAAATGTCTGAAGCCACATGCAGAACAAGGTAAAGCAATGTTCAGTTTGCTGCTGGATAGTAACTTATCCATCTCTAATGTCCTTGAGTCTGAAGGTGGTGGAAGATTACCTCACTTCAAAAGAAAATCTATGAACTCAGTGATTAATTTCACCCACATGGAACAGAGCAAGCAGGAAGGTCTCTGGCCTCACCCCAATTTGTGGGGAGGCAGCTACCTTCAGCCAGACCAGCAGTTGGGATACTACAGTTGACCTTGCTATTTGAGAGAGAGATAAAATTACTAGGTTGTTCTAGTGTTGTAGATTAAAACTATATTCAAGGAAATTAATTGTTTCATGGAGTAATTTGGAAATCAGGTTACAGGACAGACCTGAGTACTAAGCCTAAGATAGCTTGTGTTGTTGTTGGAGAGGGGTGATATTTTTCAGTTACTGATTAGCTCAACAAAATGGGGGCAGATCTTTATGTCTTCTTCAGCCATTCATTGCCTGCCTAGACTGCTTTTAACTTGGTCGTTTGTAAGTTTCAATGCTAGCAGATTGTTGGGCAAAGTGATTTTATATACTTGCCAAATGTCACAAATTTCAATAAAATTGTTTTGATTGCTTTGATGCTGAAAGCACAATTTTCTGCAGTCTTTGTTCATATCTCAGTTCTCTGACACCAGGGGCGGAATTTTTCCCTCATCGGGTGGGCATGCGCCCGACCTGAATGGGAGTAAAATAGTGCGTGATGATATCGATCAAGCATCCTGACATCATCGCGCACCTGCACGATATTCTGGTCGTGGCATGAGTGGGGATCGGCAGCGTGCCCACTGACAAGTAAGAGGGCTGTCAAGCCAATCAATTAATTTAACTAAATTTTTGTCTGGCTGGGGGGCAGGCAAATAGGCCAAGCGGCCTTTGCATTTTTTGCGAAACCTCAGCCATGGGCGGGATGAGATTTTGACCCGTGATTAATAAAAAAGTACAAACTTTTAAAACTCTTTTTTAACATGTCCCTCCCCATGTGACAGAGTCACGAGGACACATTTTCCTTATCTTTGAATTCATTATTTTTAAATGTTAAAAATCTTCAGCTCCCTGAGGCAGTTCTGTGCTTTCAGGGATCTTTCACTGAGCGCACCTGTGTGCATGCGCTGACTTCCATGCTCACCCTCCTCCCCCCTTTAATCCAGGCAGGGCTGAGTGTTTCAGCGCACGATTCATGCTGGCTGGCCGTTAATTAGCCAGCCAGCATGAAATCGTGGTTGGGGCTTGATTGCGGGTGGCGGTTGCTTTCACAGCCACTCCTGGCTACACCCTCCTGACAAGGTAAAAATCCTGCCCTAGGAATCAGTCTTTTGTCTCTGTTCTGGACTATAAATGCTATCAAACAAAATTTGATGTCAAGCCATATCATGAAATATTAGGACAGGACTGCTTGGTCAAAGAGGTAGGTTTTAAAGAGTGTCTTAAAGGAAGAGTGAAAGAGAGAGGGAGGTGAGGGTGGGTGGGGATATGCAGGGGGGGGGGGGGGGGGGGGGGGGGGGGGGGGAGTGGCTTAGGGAAGGAATTCCAGACCCTAGGGTACAACAGTAAGATAATCAAAATCAAGAATATGTGAGAGCCAGAAATTAGAGGAGCACAGAGATCTCCGAGGGCTGAAAGAAGTTACAAAAAAATGAGGGGGCGCGGGGGAAGGCCATGGATGGTTTTGAAAACAAAGGTGAGAATCTTAAAATCGGGGAGTTGCTGGGCTGGGAACCAATGTATTTCATTGAGTACAGTGGTGTTGGCTAAATAGGACTTTGTTAGGACACTGGCAGCAGAATTTTGGATTAGTTAAAGTTTACAGAAGGCGCAAGGTGGGAGCCCAAACAGGAGTGCAATAGAATAGTTAAGTCTAGAGGTAACAAAATGTTTGTTGGATCAGGGTTTCAGCTGCAGATGAGCTGAGGCAAGCATGGAGATGAGTGAGTCATGGAGGTGGAAATAGGTGGTCTTGGTGATGGAGCAGATATGTAGCCGGAACTTCATATTAGGGTCAAATAGTTTACAAATGGTCTGGTCCTACAGTGGTTGGACTTAATAAGCATCAAGTTTTTTAGGACCCTGAAATCTTTTTCAACATTATCCTTAGCTACATCAACACCATTCATGGAGTAGTTTGCCTCCCTTGCATATATTAGCACTGTCTAATTCATTTTGTGCTTCCTGAGATTTCTCCTTTGATTCCACTGATCTTCCATCTGACCAATTTGCATTGAATTTATGAACTGAAGTCAAATGCTGTAATCAAGAGTGGTTACCACAATTGTCCCTGCAGCAAACAACTCTACATTTCTTCATTCTAACACGCTTCCTCCAAAGTGTCTGCTCATTTCTATTCTTAAGACAAATTGTTTACCTATTCCTGATATTTAACTAAATCCCCACCAGTTGGGCTTAAATAGTAGCCTAACTTAACTTTGTCAAATGCTTTCTAGAAGTATTTATGAGTTTCCATCATCCACGAGATGACACTTCCTAAAAAATTAAAGGAGGTTAATAAGGTAGGCATTGTCCCCTTTGAATCCATGTTGAGTGTTGTTTGTTAAATCTGTGTTGAGTGCTGTTTACTGCATTATTATTGTAGAGATAATCCTCATATTTATCCCGTATTGAATCCCTTATTGGATCCATAATGAATTTGTTGTTACTTATATGTGCATTTTGTAAATGGGCACCAAGTTAACAAATTTCAAATTGCATTTGTTCACATTTTATTTTCTTATGCTTCAGGGACAATGTGGAAATTTCTCCATTGCAGAAAGCTGGCAAGAGTCTGTCTGGTTTACCAGTCATCAATAATGATCCTAAAGAGGAACATAATTACAGTGCAAATGGTACTGTGTCTCACCGCAGCGAGTCCAGGTCCAGCGTTTCATCCTTTTCCTCTGTGGAGGAAGCGTACGAGTTCATTCCAAAAGCCAGTCGTGGGGGGAGCGACGGAAGTGAAGGCTTCCATAGCGATGAAGAGTCTGAGGTAGATGACTGTGAAAATGAGTCAAATGAACTGTTAGGTGCCAGTGCCTACAAATCCCAGCGATGTGGAAATGACACTGCTAGTGTGTTACGTTTGGCTGGAAAAAGCTGCAGAACAGTGCAGCAAGAAGTTGATGAAGAGCTGAAGGAGGCCGCTGGTTCACTTTTGCACCTCGCTGGAATCCATATGTGCCTGGACTCTTTAGACAGTAAACCAGGAAAAAGCCGGAATGAAAATCATAGTGTGAAATAGCCTTTCTGTTCCCTTCTCTGCCATAATGTGTCAATGTGGCAATATTCTTCAATATAATTCCTTCTCAAAAGGAAGAAACAAGCCATATGAAGACTGAGGTGTTTTCATTTCTATGTAAACTGCCATTTGTTTGCACCTTTCTGAGACAAGAAGTACTTCATGGGATTGTATCAGTTCTTTAAAAGTGGACTTTACAGCAACCAACACATGCAATGGATCAGCCTGCACACCAAATTAGGTCTTCAGGCTGTTTTATTGGTTGACATTTCAAGCAGTTAGAAACTGAGAAGATTTTTTTTAATTGAAAAAAAGTAAACTTAAGTATTCAGGGTTGAAAAGAGGTGGTGGGGCTTGGCAATATTGTAGTCATCTTGGAGATCATATACTGTATTTTTCAACCTAGCATGTTGATGATATTTTAAAAAGTTAACCCTCTCTCACTATTTCTTTTTTCCTGAATACGGTTTCCTTGGTTTCCAGAGAAGATTGAACTGTCTCTGATGGTACATCACTGCTAAATGCCCCTAGATTTAAATCATTCTCTCTCAGGTGTTGGGGCACAGTTCCACTGACACGAGGAGCTCCCAGTAAGCGCCATTCTTCATGCACAGGCTAATTCAACTGGCTATTTGGCTCTCTGGGATATCTCAGCAAGGCATTTCTGTTCTTATTGCTGTCCAAATATACACACTTTCCAACACAGGTCACTGGATAATCATCAGACGTTCCAACATATTAGAAAGTGTGTATATTTTTCCCTCCTTGCAACGGAGGTACTGCCTCTTAACTGTTTCCCAGGCTGCAATGAGCTAAATTAGTGGAGGCCATGAGAAGGCTGCACTTTACATTGGAATGAAGTTGAAAAAAGAAAAATGAAGTTGACTTTGCTATGCAGTTAAGTTTTTTAAAAGTATTTTTTAAAGAAATGTCATCACAATGGTCATGATTCCATGATTTTTGGAGAACTGTGATGAAATTATTGGTGTATAAATCAAATTGTTAATCAGAAGCTGCAGTTGGTTATGTCAAACTGGTAATATTGTATACCCTATAATAACCTTCTGGGAGACATGTGATAGCACAGGCCTGTGGTGACTGTATCAAAAGACAGTACTGTTGTGGTTACATCAAAGGGTTGGATTACCTTTTTGTAAGCAAGCAATGCCTCTGAACGTCACCAAGCATGCGCTTTAGAATTAAAATCAGCATGCAATGCAAAGACAACATACTATCATTTTTTAATTCCACAAAATATATAAAATAACAGATGTATTGAGGTGCAATGCTGTTGAATGCCGGACTCAAGGTGACATTTATGCTAGTGACTTATGACCTCTGAATCCATTGACGAGGGTAGGGCCTTGTAATTCTTTTAAATATGCTTGTATTTTTTCTTAATTATGTTCTTCTATGAGTGTTTTTGTTCCATCTCCAATTGCAGAAGTGGATGGAAAGATTGCCAGCTGCCAGGCCTTTACTAATGCCAGAAATTCTGTAGAATTAACCTCTCTCCAGAGTTTTTCCTCCCTCACCACAATGGGAAATCCACAATGAAAAATCAGTCAGATACAACTCTGTGGCAGTTTATTAACACTAAGTGCAACCTTTTTTGTGCCATCCTTAACTTATAATTCTTGATTTGGATTGGCAATCATGACTCAAAAAAGGCCACATTATTGCGTTATGGTATTATAGCCTAGTCCAAATACTTTGGGTGCAATGTTCAATAAATCCTACTTATTGGCGATGAATTCAGTATCATGTCTTTTTATGCAATGGGATGGGTTTGCAATTTGACCCCTTTATTTTCTTCACTTGCTAACGTTGGCTTATTACATTAGAAATTGCTGACGTAGTTCTAGTCCACTGCTTCTGGAAGCTCACTAGAGCCACATGCATAAGATTTTGATGGCAATGTGATAGTAAGAGTTCTACAGTAACGTGCATTGTTAATGGCCCCTTTGCTGATGCAGGATCCCCTTATAAAACACCCTAATGTAAATCCATGTAATATGTTTTAACTATCATAGACAATAGTGAGGGAAACATTTTTTCCCAGCCCTTAATGGAAACCCACTCGGGATGGGGATGGGGGTGGGGGTGGCCATCAAGTTGCAGCCTTCAGCTTTATCATCCCATTCTTGCTGTCTACCGCTTTGACTTCTCTCTGCGGTTTTGTGGATGATATGCTCACTGAAAATAGTCAAGTGCCTTGTAATTAAACTTTTGCTAATCAGAGTACCTGATTAGTTTTTTTAAGTTGGGCTTGAGCAGGGACGCCACTGCAACTTTCCCACCGTGCTTGATGCAGATCAATAGTGGTCAGGAAGAACAAAAGGTCATTCAGGTTAATCCAAGAGTACTTCTTTGGGCCCCACAAGGAAAGTTGCATGCTTTCCTGCCCTGGACTCCACCTGCTCCCCACAATTTATCTGCTTGCCATTGAGGCCGTCTTTGCTGCTGGACCATGGCATCTGAATGTCCAAATTTCCAAATGCCACCTTCCAACTAGCTTCTAATTTTCACCCACTTCAGATGGGCAGCTGCTTGTAAGTATGCAGATGAGGCACATTAGCTATGGGCCTTCAAATGCATTTAGTAGTCTCTTTCCTGCCCCACTTGAATTCAATGGGAGTTAAAATCCAATCCAAAATGTGCAGGACTTGTAGATCTACATTATAGAATCTCACATATCCAAACTTGAGGGTATTTGGTGCCAATGCCCCCTCTTTTACCAATTGAAATTTAAGGGCCAACACATCAGTTTTCTTGTGTTGGGAATGATATGATTCCACGGACACAACTATGGCCTGAATTTTCAGCTCGCCAGGCAGGCACAATTGGTGGGCCCGGGAGCATTCAGGAAACGGACTGCCGACCTTGATTGGTCCCCGACTGCAATTCTATGCTGGCTGGTCAATTAACTTGGCTTGAAGCGCAGACTGAAAAGCTCAGTGCTGCCCGGGGTGGGGGAGGAGGGCAAGCGATGATGGTTCCTCAGGCGAGCACTGAGAGAAAGCTCCCTGAAGGTGGAGAGCTGCCTGAGAGAGCGACAGACCCAAAGATCATGAAATAGTTTTGAAAATCAGGAAAAAAATGTCCAAGCATCACGATCAGGCACCTGAACGTATAGATGATAAAAACACTGTCCACAGAATTTTATTTTCATTTTATTTAATAACGGAAACCTCATCCCGATCTTGGATGAGGTTTGATGAAAAATGCAAAGTCCACCTTGCTGATTTGCCCATCCGCCAACCATAAGGTTGGGCAGGCAAAGAAAAATCAGAGACAATGGCGCCATTAATGGGCTTAATTGCCCACTTAATTGTTGGTTAGTGTGCTTCCAACTTTTCTGTGCGCCAGCCGAGCGAAATATCGCGCGACCATGGGATAACGATGGGACACTCACCCGAAGTCTTCTCGTGCGATTTTACACCCAATTGGCACACCCTCACTTGCGGGACATAAAATTCTGCTCTATATTCCTGGAAACGAATCATGTAATTTCGGATGCCTGGGGAACATCCTATGAGAAGTACATACTTCTCATTGTCTGTTAATTTATGCCACTTTAGTGAGCATTCCTCTGCCCTTTGATAATTTACTTATTTTTCCTTCTTTTTTCATATTCTTTTCTGATTCCAGTATTTTTTGGAGGCCTAATTAGAGCGGCAGTTTTTTATTGTGGGGTTGGGAGGCAAAACACAAATATAATGCAAAGTTTTTTTCATTAAAATAAGCACAGGGCAGCTGGCATGAAACAATCTGTTTCTTATTGGTCATGTAGCAATATACAAGTAATAACAGGAATGTACAGGGAGGATGGGCTATTTGCCAAAACCAGAAAACAATGTCCTTTCTGAATAAAAGGTTTTTCCTCTTTCAAAACAAAGTATATTTTTTAAACTTGTGTTCTGATATCAGCCAAGCATGGTATTTTTCGCTGAACTTTTGAGGTTTCTCAATAGTATAAAGTTGACATGCTCCTCAGGAGGGTTAACAGGTCTGATACAGAAATTAAAACTTCTTGTAAAACCAGAGAAAGAACACTGTGTACCTAGCAAGAGATAGGGTGGGGAGCTTTCTTCATGTTTCAATGTATAGAGTGTTGCATCACATATTCAAACTGCTTGGTAATAGTCATTTCCTGTCAGTAATCTGCCAGATTTTAGTTGCTCACCAGTGTTTTCATAAAAAATCTAAAATGTATGTTGATAATAAGGGCATGCCAAATGTAATATTTAACACAAGCCAGTAGCATTGGAAATGTGCAGACCAACACACCTTTGTCATGGCCAGGAGGGTTGCCACTTTAACTTTCATTTACTTTTTTCCCCCCAGAGTTGAGGTCCTTTTCTAGTGCCTTGTCACACATGAATAGAGGGAGAAGTCTGAAAACAAGTCGCCACGGACTGTCAGTGGGAGACTTTTTATTTTCACACTAATTCTTATGGCCTATATGCCCAGTACTATCTTCAAAAAACAAAGTAAATAGTTTCTCAATTAAATTTTCCTGTTTACATTACACAGGAGTAGTTCAGTCTTAGCTTCAAAAAATGTAATGTGGCACTGTTCTCCTGTGCATTGAGATACACCAGCACAACTCTGGCCATTGTCTTCCTCTTTCTTATAACTGCTACCAGCTGTTGAGTGTTAAGGCAAATAAACAGCCTGCAAGTCTAATTTTTTGGACCATCTGGTTTTTGATGTTCAGAAACCCCATCATCGGGTGAGAATCTCCACATCAAACAGTTGAGAAATCCACATTAGCTCATTTTCTGTTGGTTTGTTATAAAATGCATATTCAATTTTTACTGGGGCAACCTTACCTAAAATCTGAGACTTGGCAAATTGCCAAGAGCTATAGCTTTGCGCTGGAATTCAATCGACTAACATAATGCAAGTTTTCAGCACACAGAAATGTGAAACTTTCTCTTGCTTTGCTGGCTAGAAACCCTACCTGGTACACAACTATATACGTAACTGCTGCCGCACACCAAATAGTGGCCACATGCATGAATTTTCTTGCTTAAGCAAAATTATCCTAACTTTACTTTCAGTTGCAATCTTACATTCACAGTAAGTGCATAAAAATGAAAAAAATATTGTTTATAAATAAAACATTAAATCTCCCCTGGAATTAACAGATTTTAAAATAGCTGCCACAGTGAATAAAATTGACACCAGTTCACCAACACTAAAGATAATGGTTACCTGTACCTCTGTTATCAGTCAATTTAAAATCTCCCAAATTATTTCTAAATTGTAATAACCTATTATTTAATTTTTTATCTCTATAATTTAACAATATCATAGGTTTAATATGTGGGTTTGTTGAGAGCTCTTTTTCCTCTTTCATATTTGCTTGCTACCTTCTAGTACACCTCACCCAGGTAGATAATCATGTCAAACAAAGATAGACTGAGGACTGAAATTGGGACAATCCTTCCTGGGCTGAACAGTGATTTCACCAAATGAACCAGCAGGAAAGCCAGAAGTAAAAAAGGAATTCCTTTAGAGGTGGCATGTTTTGACAATTCTTTCTTCCCGCCACCCTTCAAAGCCATTAATTGCTTCCTGGGATACAATTCCATAAGCATTGCTTAATGAATTTGATCCTATCAGCACTAGATCTGCACATTCCAGTGGGGTAAGGTTCATGGTGATATTAGGAAGGTGAACCACAGCTTATTTTCCTCTCCATAGAATAGTGGCACTGAGGCTGATTCCAGCTAAGCTAAGTAAATTCAGTACAGTCCAGTTACATACTGTTTTCATGAGCCACTGAGGCAGCAATGAAAGAATTTATGTTACCTTTGTTTAGCAGGCATTTCCAAGGGTGGAAATGGCTCCAGTTGCAGCTAATTTCAATGATATATATATAATGTAGAATGCTTTGCTCTCAGCGTTTCAAAGACCAGTGATCTGCTTCAGGACAGAGGAAAAGATTCAAACTTTATTTTTCTGCATTGCACATACATGTTTATATTGCATCTCTGAGCAGGGCTGCCATGTGGATCAGATCAATATCATGCATAGTTACTAGGCTGAGAATTTACAGAAATTTTTGGGAACACAGTAAAACTGGTCGGCTTGCTTCCAAAACAGTGTTAGGAGTGGGTGAACCCTCCGCTACTATTGTAGTAAATGAATCGCTCTGTGGAGATGTGTGCAAAATCAGCTACAGTGTGAATATGGCACTGCTGTAATGGAAAATGGAAGAATGTCAGTTTCTTGCCCTGATCCCAAACGTGTAATATTTAACTGACAGTGGATGGCAGTGATCCTATTTTGTTTGGAGTATGTATATGAAATCTGGGGCTTTTTCCCTTTGATGCATCATTTCTCTTCTTAAGGTGGCAGTTCACACTTGTGTATTGCTTTGTGAGAACCAGCAGTTCTCCTTTATTTATATTCCAGAAGTGAAGATTCTTCATGCCCACACAGCAAATGCTGTTGCAATGGAAGGAGATGATGTCACATTTGAGATTTCACTTGCCAAAAACAGCCATATTTACTTTCAAACAGGGGTCCCTGGAAATGAAAGCTCTCCAGTAGGTGGAGTCATGCCAAACACAAAGAAAGATGGTTGTGGTTATTGGAGACCAGTAATCTCTGCAAGAGTTCCTTAGGACAGTGTCCTAGGCCCAATCATCTTCAGCTAAGGTCAGAAGTGAGGATGTTTGCTGATGATTGCAGTGCTTCGTTTCACTTGTAACTAATCAACCTTCCTCATAATGAAGCAGCCTGTGCCTGCGCGTAGCAAGATCTGGACAACATGCAGGCCTGGGCTGATAAGTACCGAATAATATTTGTGCCACACATGTGCCAAGCAGTGACCATCTCCAACAAGAGAGAGGGTCTAACTATCTCCCTTTGACATTCCATCATGAAATCTCCCATCAATATTCTGGAGGTGTCACCATTGACCAGAACTGGTGCAGCCACATAACTAACGTGGAGACAAGAGCAGGTCAGAAGCTGGCTGAGTGTCTCCCTTCCTGATTCCCCAAAGCCTTTTCACAATCTACAAGCCATAAATCACAAATGCAATGGAATACTCTCGACTTGTATGGATGAGTTCAACTCCAACAACATTCAAGAAGATTGATACCATCCAGGACAAAGTGACCTGCTTGATTAGCACCCCATCCGCTACCTTAACTACTCACTTGCTGGGTTAAAAGCCTGGAACACCCTACCTATAACAGCATTTTGGAAGCACCTTCACTACATGGACTGTGGCAATTCAAGAAGATAGTTCACCACCACTTCCTCGAGAGCAGTTCGGAATGGGCAATGCATTTTGGTCTTGCAAGCAATGTCCACATGTCATGCCTATTTAAAAAAATTAGATATGGGAACCATGGCAGCTTTCATTCTTTTTCCGACCACCCCTCCCCCCACCACCTCCAGCCTGAGCACTGAGGAAAAATTTGGGGCTTTTGTTCTCTCCTTTCAAGTAATTCACAGGGTTTTTAATTCATTTTCACAGTAGGTTCCCGAAATTATGAACAACCTCCCACTAAAAATGGAAGCGATATCGGGGGGTGTAATTCTAGGTATTGATTGCTAATTCTGATATTTTTGTTCTAATTGTGTGTGAGATGTGTTCAACACCATTTTTGACCACTACCCTTTGGAGTGGAGTGAGAACTTGAAAAGAAGTATAATGAGACAAAATTAGGACATTTTGTATTGGGTGATTTGAGTGAGTAAAATCTGCAGAGTAGAGGTTTACTGCCATAGCTGTGTATCCTAAGCTGTTCATAATGTTATACTGTACATATATTTTATTTCTGAAGATGGATGTGGCATTCTGCCTGAGCTTACATTATGTAATTTATATATTTTTCCATTGCTGTACTGAATACTGCATGTTTTAAAGTCTGAATGGTGCTCAGGTAGTTGTAGAATAATGAAACACTTTAAAATAAGCTGGTGGTAAAACAAATTGATACAGAAGATGTAAAAACAACCAAATGGATGCAAAATGCCACTATTCCAATACTAATTGTTCTCATACTTTCTAACCAAAAAAATGACATGCTTAACATTTCAAATGCCAACATAATTAGTTTTTTTTAAATCAGTAAGAATTGGATGTATGATAATGGGGAGTGGGGAAAAGATTGAGGTACTTGGTGATTGGTGTTACAAGATATGTACTGATAGCCTGGTTGCGGCTCAAAGCTTCTGCCAATCTGATTTCAAAGGCTATTGGACCTATTGGTTTTAAAACTGTTTAATTACACCACTGCAAATGTGCATGTTACCCTGTGTTCATAAGAATGTTTTATAATGTTTATTTTCACCAAAGATATGCAAATTGCATACATATGGTATTGCTAAATAAACTTTTGTTGTAAAATACTGACTACAATTATTGGAGTTTCCCAAACCTTGTGTATAAAATGCCTGTCTTTTATCTTCAATCACTGGTCTGCACCAGCCATTACGATGGATATGTTCTGAGGCCTGTGCTCACACTACAGTGAACTCACTGCTAGGAATCCTGTGACTTTAATCTCTTGAAAGTATAGTCCAACTTTAAGCAGATGCACTTGGACATCTTTTGTAGAAGGAAAGGCTGCAACTAACACCAATACCACTAAACTTTGTGTTTTTTATATTCTTCCATGGGATGTGAGCATTGCTGGCAACCCCAGCATTTGTTACCCATCCCTAATGTAAGAAACTGGAGGCATAAAGCTGTGTCTTATCACTCCATGGTAACCCTAATATTAGTTAGGTATCAGGAAGAATTCACCATATCGAAGCTCTGCCCACGATAATGAAGGTTTTGATTTTAAAAAAACAGTGACACTGCCAGGACCAAAGAGCTGCCAGCCCTCTCATTGGCCAGCAGCTCTTAGAGATGGGATCTCTGCCCTTGAAAGGGCAGAAACACCAACAGCAGGCAGTTAATTGCCTTATTGCCACAGAATTGATCTGGGTCACCTGGAAACAGCCAAGCCTGGGTTTCCCCTGGCTTTCCAGCCTGCTAGTAGGGCCACCACAGCCCTGACAAAATTCAACTCCTGGTGACAGCATTAGGTTATGCACAACCACTCGTGTTGAATTGATTTCACCAATAATTGAACTGTCATGATCTGTACAGTGCTAAGGTTGCACCCTATTTCATCTACTTGTAACACTAACTCATGTTTTTCATCTCCCACAGGTCCTTCATACAGTCAGAGAAGAGGGAGCAGCCTGAGGAGACTTCAGAAGAGAATTGGCACTCTACAGATATACACCATCTCATGATTAGCTGCACACCTTCCACCAGTGCAACACACATGCCTTGGTGGGTCCTGCATTACAGATAGAGTTACATGTGGTGAGGAACACATTATGTGAGCAGGAGCAGTTCCTGGAGGAAGGGATAACACTGGAGAGTTGGAGAGCACAGGATACTCAGCTCAGCTAGACCTAGATGCTGTATCTCTGGGGTCATGCACAAAAACAGAACTTTATGAAGCAGCAATAGGAATGCATGTACTTCTGTCAGCATTTCCAGAGGCAGTGCATGGTCTTGCATAAAAATGAAGGAATCTATGTCAAACATTTGTGCTGATGACCACCTCCGTGGAAAATGAGTGATCACCCTCATGGAGAATCAGACTCGGAAAGCTACCAAGTGTATGGTTGTCCACACAAATGGCCTGCACATGATGGCTGCAAGTTTACAGAGGAAGGAACAAAGCATCACTGTGGTAGCTCAATGCCACAATGACATGAAGCTAAATGCTTTCCCCCTGTAGACTGGCAGGGAGCTGCAGGT
This sequence comes from Carcharodon carcharias, assembly GCF_017639515.1. Classification (NCBI taxonomy): domain Eukaryota; kingdom Metazoa; phylum Chordata; class Chondrichthyes; order Lamniformes; family Lamnidae; genus Carcharodon; species Carcharodon carcharias. The sequence goes on from NC_054468.1 coordinate 207,265,455, forward strand.
GGATCCAGTGAGGGAAATTGGACAACTGGCACGTGGAAGGGGCAGAATCTTTTCAAGGTTCCCCACTTCTCAGCCCTTGCCCTCCTCCCATTCACACAGAGCCATACAAGCAGTCTCCTGCCACGATGAATGAGTTTGCCCCTGCACAGGTGCAGGGCCTTCATGGGCTCCAAAAGCCAGATAGAGTCCACCATGGGCATCTCATGTCAAAGTATGTGACCAGTTTGCCTCCAGTTTGGCTGAAGCCACAGGGGTAGCACTACCAAGAAATAATTGTGCAATAAAAATGTCTTCCTCTTACACAAAGAGATTCTGTTGGGTGCCTGTAATAGTGTCAATATTTCAATAATGTTCTTTACTTCAATGAAAGCATGAGGTGATGTGTACTCCTCATTCTCATGGCCTTTACTTTCTTGCATCCCCATTCACCCTGGTCAGTTTCCTTCTGTGAATGGAATGATCAGCCTTGAATGAAGGAAAGGATGTGACTGTAATGGTTGGCTGGTTGACTGCACAAATGAGAAATGTGGCAGGGTGGGGTTGTGCAGAATACTTGATGGAATGCTTAGATAGCTGCAAGCATACTTTTCAAGTGAAGTGGCCTGGATGAGTCTTTCGCAGGCTTTTTCTCATAGCCAAGTATGTGGCTGCAGGCACTAATGGCACATCAAGTTCCTTCTTTTCTAAGGATGCGGATACTAGGTGTTCTCCGCCTTACCTTGCTCTCGTGCCACCTCCGGTCCTCTGCAGTGCTATGTTGTGAAGGACACAGCTGACCACAACAATCCTGGAAACTTGCTGGTGCATATTGAAGGGCTTCTCCAGATCTGGAAGCATTTGCAAGCTTGCTCTCTTATTGCCCTGGTGCCGAAATGGCTCCTGTTATATCTCTCTTGTGCCTTTGTGGCAGGGTTCCTCAATGGGGTTAGCAGCTGGATCTTTGATTGGTACTCTATGTCACCCAGGACTCAACTGTTCAGTGGAGAGAACACCTGCAGTAGATGAGATTGCTGAAGCATGAAGCAGTCATGGAAGCTTCTGGGATTCCTGGCACAGATGTGCATTAGGTTCTTGTGGTAACCACAGACTAGCTGTTCATTAAGGGAGCAGAAGCTCTTCTGGCTAATGAAGGCACCTGATTGATCTGATGGTGCTTTGATAACCAGATTGAGTGTAATCAGTCACTCCCAGACTTGTGGAAATCCTGCCACTGATGTGAAGCCGACAGTCTTCTGGCTTTCAGTCACCTCAATAGTGGCAAAGCAGCTTCTAGACTTGGCAAACAAGGCATCACTAACTTGGGTGATGCTGTGGATAGTAGATTGCAAAATTCTGCAAATGTCATCAGCAGATCCCTGGAAGAAACTGGATGTGAAGAAATTGAGAGCTGTAGTGACCTTGACAGCCACTGGCAATGCACGTATACCTGGTCCTCTTGGGTGGAGGTCTGCCTCCAGAGGTTGCAGATATCTCTGACTATCTGTGCAAGAGTGTGAGCCTTCTGAGGCACTGTTGTTCGCACATGTTGAGGAAGCTCACCATTGGCCTATATCTGTGCTGGGGTATCGCCCCCTTTGAGGCACTCTATATCTCTGTCCCATGGAACTACTGGTGGCTGTGGAGAAGGCAGCTCCTGCTCTTGCCCTGTTTCTATGACTGCTGCACAGGACCATTCTGCTGCTTCTCCTCAGATGTCCAAGCTACTGCAGTAGAGGTATTTCCCATGTTGCAAAGCAGTGTCACAGGCAAGAAGTTGAGATTCAGCTCAGTTGACTCCAAAGCACTTGAAAGTTAATGTACCAAGTTTGAATTCCTAAAGAAACCAGTGAATTCAGGCTGAAAGAACTAATCCTGTCACTGCTCACCTTTCACTGTCACTAACCACAATCTTGCTGATTTCAGCCTTTAAACTGTGGCAAGCTGGTTAATTTCATTCAATAATGACTTCCACTGTGCACTCACCTCTTCAACCTGGCGAGTTGTGGAGTCATCATGGAACCCGTGCACTGGATAAAGCATTGGCTATAGACTTGGACAAATTCCCAGCTGTAGTATGGAATACTTGTGCTCTAGAACTAGCCGTGCCCCTTCCCAAGTTTCCCAGTATAGCTACGACATTGGCATCTACCCAACAATATGGAAAATTATTTAGGTATGTTCTTTCCACAAAAAGCAGGACAATTTCCAACCTGGCCAATTACTGCCCCATCAGTCTATTCTCGATCATTGACAGTGCTGTCACAGAATCACACTAACCTGCTCATGGATGCACAGTTTGGAATCTGCCAGAAGCCCTTGGCCCCAAAGCTCATTATAGCCTTAGTCCAAACATGGATAAAAAATTCTAGAGATGAGAGTGATAACATTTAACTGACTGTGGTATCAGGGTGCCCTAGAAAAATGGAAGTCAATGGGAATCTCGGGAAAAAACTCTTCATTGGTTGGAGTAATACCCAGCATAAAGGAAAATGGTTGTGGGTGTTGGAGACCAATCATCTCAGTCCCAAGATATCACTGCAGGAGTTCTTCAGGGTAGTGTCCTAGGCCCAACCATCTTCAGCTACTTTATCAATAATCTTCCCTCCATCATAAAGTCAGAAGTGGGGATGTTCACTGATGATTGCACAATGTTCAGTACCAGTCGCGACTCCTTAGATATTGAAGCAGTCCATGCCTGCATGCAGCAAACCCAGGGAACATTTGGGCTTAGGCTGATAAGTGATGTGACATTCATGTCACTCAAGTGCCAGAAAATGACCACCTCCAAAAGAGAGAATCTAATCATCTCCCTTTGACACATGGCATTGCCATCATTGAATTCCTTACCATCAACCATGAAAATTACCATTGACCAGAAACTGAACTGAACCAGCTATGATGTGGCTACAAGAACAGGTCAGAGACTAGGCATTATGTGGCAAGGAACTCCCCTCCTGACTCCCCTAAGCCAGTCCACCATCAACAAGGCACAAGTCAACAGTGTGATGGAATTCTCTCCACTTGCCTGGATGACTGCAGCTCCAACAATACTCAAGAGGCTCTCACAGCCTGCTTAATGGTGGTCAATCTACCACCTTAAACATTCACTCCTTCCACCATTGGTGCACACATCTACGAGATGCACTGCAACAACTCACCAAGCCTCCTACAACAATATCTTCCAAACTGACCTCCACCACCTGGAAGTACAAGAGCAGCAGACAAATGGGAACTCATCCAACTGCAAGTTCCCCTCTGAGTCAATCACCATCCTGACTTGGAACTATATCGCCATTTCTTCACAGTCTCTAGGCTAAAAATATGGAACTCCCATAACTGCATTTTGGGTGTATCCACACCACATGGATTGCAGTGGTTCAAGAAGGTGGCTCACCATCACCTTTTCAAGGGCAATTAGGGACAGGCTACAAATGCTGGAATTGCCAGTGACACATCCATGAAAGAATATTTTTTAAAAGCCAGAATAGAGGGTTAAAGACTGAATTTATTGCCTATTTGCATTTATTAATGAGTTTCCCGACAGCTGGAAGAGGGTTCCCCACTCACCTCGGAACCAATGTCACCTTTCAAAGATTTAAATTATTACACGCATTCAAACCTTCCTCCAGATGCCTGGGAAAATTCTCCCCTTAGACATATTAATCTGGGACAAATTAGTTGGCACATGAATTATAAATGAAAGCCGTCATGGATTTGTTGGAGGCCTCACTAGCATATCCAGTAACACTGCAGAATTAACACTAACTCCTGCCGTTGATTAGAAAGGTGTCAGGACCACACTGTGGGCACTGGCGCATGCCTGATTCAGAACTGTGCTAGCAACCTTCGGAAACTAGCTCTATCTATAAAGATAACACATCTTGGAGGCAAGAAATTGAGTTCATTTAATTTGGGTTCATTTGCTGGACAGTCATTTAAGTTCGATTACACTACAGGAGTTAGTAATATTGTCCCTCCCATACCAATATTACTCTTGTGGTTAAATAGGAATAAAATATAATTTGTAAATGCTCTCAACATGCCGTGGTAAGTGTTATTAATATCACAGCGGGTGAGATTATATTTTAACTGATACTAGGCCGATATTTATTGGAAAGTGAATAAGTTGGAAAAGCTTTGTGCAGGGTGTTCCTAAAGTCTGACAGCTCAGTTCCTAGAAAATGGGACTCAATCTCAGGGTCATGGTTTTGAGTTGCACCAATTAATTTTTTTTCTTCAATATTCAATATACTTTTTAAAATGTTTTTTTTTACCAAAAACTACCCTTAAACTAAATTTTACAATCAATTCTCCGCATTGGAAGTTGGGAATCTCACTCCTGATTATATAACCTCATGATTTACAGAATTGTCAGAAGCATGTTTTTCAGAGGGAATGATTGACAAAATGAAAGGTGAACTAGAAACAACAACTTGTAATTGGTTAAGGACTGCACAGACCTAAAATGGGTTTATTGTTGGTCTGTGTCAAGCCAACTTTTTTATTTTAATGCAGGCAGCTGACAATTTTGCCACTGACAAAAACACAGCATCTGTACATGTGCAAGAAGTGCTCCCCACCATGTTGCAGCACAAAATTAAGCCTGAACTTTTCTGTACACTGTACAATTTAAGTAACTTGCTATACGATTGTTTATCAGAATCACATCATACCATTCTAATGCACTGAGCCATCATGTCGGACTTTCACAATAAAACAATCCTTTTACAGAAGAGGCTTTTGTACACATGTTAGGCTAGGTAATTATGCTCTCCTGCAGTCAGTTCACGGAATAAAGAGCATATTTATAATTTAGTGGTCATGCTCCTCTAATAAATTTCAATAGATTCACATGCATACACCTGTGTTTAAGTACTCATCCTTTTAAATTATGTAACTTCATCCTTTGGTCTTAGTGAATGTTTGCTATTGTTCTTCTCCACCAAACACTTGCTTTACAGGAAAGCACATGGAACAGCGTTTATAATGGCAAAAAGTACATAAATACATTTGATACCACTTGATTATCTGTTGTGTGACACCGTGCTACACAATTACAATGCTTCTTAAAAGGGTAATAATGTTTTGTATAATTTGTGTGGTATAAGCATTCACGTAAAAGCATTTAGGTTTTGATTTTTTTGCAAAAAAGGTTAAAAAAATTTCTTATTGCAGAATGATAGGATTACCCTTTCAATCATAACATAAAAATTACTGGTAAATTTAGATCCCTTGTATAATTTACTTTTCTCATACCACTTCTCTAACTTCATTTTGTTTGAAACAATGCTGAACCCCTCAGGTCTCTAATGTTTGTTTACACTTTTAAAAATGAAATAAATTTGTCTACATTACCTCGTTTCATTTGGTGGGGTTGCCAGCTGGACATTGCTGCAGGCCCTTAAATAGGGCCTCCCACTTCTCTGGCCTGCCCACCATCCTTAATTGAAGCTCCCAGAGGTTGTTTGTTAATTGGCCACCTCCGGGAAAATTGCAACCGACGTCCCACTTCAACAACTTCAGGGCCCCAACCTGGAATTGAGGCCGACGTGGGTGTCAACTGGGAAAATGTTTCAGGTCAATGACCTTTCATCAGAACTGGGAAAAATTAGAGGTGTTATAGGGTTTAATCAAGTGACAAATAGGAAAGTGAGAAAAAGAACAAAAGGAGATAGGGTGGAAGGCGGAAAAGACTAAATGACAAAATGGCTGGTGGTACAAGGCCAAAGGGGGAGCAGTAATGGAAGCAGTAATGAAACGAGATATATCTAGAGAAGGCGTGAGTGGCAGAGTTATGAAAAGCTTCCATCCAAAAGAACAAAAAGAGAGACCCAAGAAAGAAAAACCAAAACCAGCAAAGAAAATAAAACAGAACAAAATGGGGGCAGAGGTTATGATCTGTAATTGCTGAACTCAGAAGTTGAGTTCTGAAGTGCCTAATTGAAAGATGAGGTGTCATTCCTTGAACTTGCGGTGTTCCAACAAAGCTAATGCAAGATCTGAGGTTGGGGTGGGAGCAAGGTGGAAATTAAAATGATAGGCCACCAGAAGCTGGTGGCAGGGGCCATGTTTGGACTGAATGGAGGTGTTCTGCAAAGCAGTCACCCAATGTTTGTTTAGTTTCCCCAATGTCAAGACTGCATCATGAGCAGTGAATACAGTATACTAAACTGAGCAGGGTTTTAACACTTGCCAATTCTCAAGTCCACTGACATTAATCCCATATCCAAAAAGAATTGCAATATTGTAGCCAGACTCTCCCCTATTTCCATCCCTACTTCGCTTGGCAATCTAGGATGCATCTCATTCAGTCCAGGTGACTTTGACTGCTGCCAGTCATTTAAGCATCTTCTCTTTAATTTTCCAGTCATTCTTAGGTCCCCTCTCACAACTCTTTGTCCGACACATCGATGACAGTATCAATGCCGCTTACTGGAAAAATTAATCAATTTTGCTTCCAATTCCCACAGTTCTCTCACCTTCACTTGGTCCATCTCCGATACTTTCCTTCCCTTCCTTGACTTCGGTCTCCATTTCTGGCGATAAACTGTCTACCAATATTCATTATAAGCCCACCGACTCCCACAGTTACCTTGACAGACCTCATAACCTGTTTCCTGTAAGGACTCCATTACATTCTCCCAGTTTCGCCGTCTCTGCTGCATCCGTTCTGGTGATGCTAACTTCCACAATGGTGTTTCTGACATGTCTTCCTTTTCCCCCACCCACTTCAACCCCCACTGTTGTTGACAGGGCCTTCAACTGTGTCCAACCCATTTCCCACACGTCTACCCTCACCTCTTCCCCTCCCTCCCAGAACCATAAAAGGGTTTTCCTTGCCCTTTTTACCCCACCAGCCTCCGTATTCAAAAGATCATCCTCCGCCATTTTCACCAACATCAGCATGATGCCACCGCCAAACACATCTTCCCCTCACCTCCCATCAGCATTCTGAAGCAACCGTTCCCTCAGTGACATCCTGGTCCATTCCTTTATCACTCCCAATGCCTCATTCCCTTCCCTTGGCACCTTCCCATACAATCACAGGAGGTGGACCACCTGCATCTTTATCGCCTCCCTCTTCACCATTCAAGGCCCTAAATGTGATTTACTTGCACTTATTTAAATTTCGTCTGCTGTATCCGCTGCTTACAATGCAGTCTCCTCTACACTGGGGAGACCAAACACAGACTGGGTGGCCATTTTGCGGAACACCTTCGCTCCGCAAGCATGACCCCGACCTTTCTGTTGCTTGTCATTTCAATTCACCATCTTGCTCACCATTTCTGTCCTCAGCCTCTTAGCGTCCCAGTGAAGCCCAACACAAGCTGCAGGAGCAGCACTTCATCTTCCGATTAGGCACTTTATAGCCTTCTAGACTTAACAGTCAGATCAACAACTTCAAACCATGAACTCCATCCACAATGTTGAATTTCTACCCCCCTACTTGCAGTCTGTATCTTGTACTCATGTTTTTGCTTTCAGACAGCACTGACCCTATTCCTGCTATGAACACATTTGCTATTTTGCTTTCAGACAGTACTGACATTTATTCTGCTATTAACACCTGCTGTGGACCAAAACTTTAGCCTTTAGTAGTATCATTACCACTCCTTTTGCTGTGTTCCATGACAAATTTGTCATTTAATCTTTCCTGCCCTCCAACCTAACCCTGAACTTTTATTTTGCTCCATTTGCCCCTCCCCCTTTTCCAACAGTATAAAATCCATCACATTTCTTGATTGGGAAGGGGATCAAAGGTAACGGGGAGACGGCGGGAGAATGGGGTTGAGAAACTTATCAGCCATGATTGAATGGCGGAGCAGACTCAATGGGCCGAGTGGCTTAATTTCTGCTCCTATGTCTTATGGTCTTATTTCTACCTCTCTACAGTTCTGAAGAAAATAAAACAGAACAAAATGGGGGCAGGGGTTATGATAGGTAATTGCTGAACTCAGAAGTTGAGTTCTGAAGTGCCTAACTGAAAGATGAGGTGTCGTTCCTTGAACTTGCGGTGTTCCAACAAAGCTAACCATAGAACCATAGAAAAGTTACAGCACAGAAGGAGGCCATTTGGCCCATCTTGTCCATGCCAGCCCGAGGACACCCAGGTGCCCTTTCTAATCCCACCTTCCTGCACCCGGCCTATTGCCCTGCAGTTTACAGCACTTTAGGTGCAGATCCAGGTACTTTTTTAAAAGAGTTTAAAGTTTCTGCCTCTACCACCAACTTGGGCGGCGAATTCCAGACACCCACCACCCTCTGCGTAAAAACGTTCTCCCTCATGTCCCCCCTACACCTTCTGCCACTTATCTTGAATCTATGTCCCCTGGTTCTAGAATTCTCCATCAAGGGAAACAATTTTATCCTGTCCACTCTATCTATTCCCCTCATAATTTTATACACCTCAATCAAGTCACCCCTTAGCCTTCTTTGTTCTAAGGAAAGTAACTCCAATCTATCCAATCTCTCCTCATATCTACTCTTTTCTAACCCTGGCAACATTCTTGTAAACCTCCTCTGCATTCTCTTCAGAGCTATTACGTCCTTCCTGTAATGTGGTGACCAGAACTGCACACAATACTCCAGTTGTGGCCTCACCAGTGTTTTATACAATTCCAACATTATATCCTTACTTTTATATTCTACACCCCTGCCAATGAAGGACAGCATTCCATATGCCTTCTTTACAACCTTGTCTACTTGAACTGCTGCCTTCAGGGACCTATGTACTTGTACGCCAAGATTTCTCACTTCATCTACCCCTCTTAGTATATTCCCATTTATTTTGTAATCCCTGTAACTGTTTGACTTCCCTAAATGTATGACCTCACACTTCTCTATGTTAAAATCCATCTGCCACTTTACTGCCCACTCCACCAACCCATCTATATCGTTTTGGAGATTATGGCTATCCTCTACACTATCCACTACTTGGCCAATCTTTGTGTCATCTAACGCAAAATGTGAGGTTGGAGTGGGAGCAAGGTGGAAATTAAAATGATAAGCTACCAGAAGCTGGTGGCAGGGGCCATGTTTGGACTGAATGGACATGTTCTGCAAAGCAGATTGGGCTCGAAATGTTAACTCTGTTTCTCTCCACAGATACTGCCAAACCTGCTGAATTTTTCCTGTATTTTGTTTTTATTTCAGATTTCCAGCATCTGAAGATTTTTGCTTTTATTCTCTTTATTTTTATCTCATCCAATTTATGACATTGGCAGTACCCCTTTCTTTTGAGAAGACAGTAAATGAGTCATTCCCCCTGCTTCCACAAGAATTTATTTTTGATTATAAAGAGTTTTTACAGCTATAAGTATTTGACACATTAAATGCACCAGTTAGCTAAAGTTTTAATGAAACAGCTTAATGAATGAGTTTTTAAAAAATAATCTTTCGTGGACTGATTCAAAGCGGCAGCGTTATTTGAACAGCGTTAATCAATTCTGCAACTTTGCTAATATAAATGACTCAATCTATGAATAAGTCTGTTTGGTCATTAAATCCATTATGCTAGAATCAGTGAAACTGATATTGTCTTATGAAGGGATATGGCAGCTAATAGAAATACCACATCAATGTATCAATTAGGTACAGTTAATAGCACTTGCCTTTGTGTTAGAAGCTTGTGAGTATAAGCTCCAATATGAACTTAAGCACATATTTTGGGTTGATAGAACTGAGGGAGTGCTATACTGTTTTTTGGAAATGGGAACTGATATCATTTAGAAGTGAGATTAGCAAGTACTTTCTCAGACAAAAAAGATATTGGAAATCTGTAACCTGCTCCCCCAAAAGGCTGTGGATGCTGGATCAATTGAAACTTTTGAGATCAATAAATTTAGGTCTAGGTAAAGGTATTGTTGAGACATTGTTAACAGAAGTTAAATTGAAAAATAGTAGAAAAGATAGTTGGGATATATGATTGTGTATATGTGATTAGATTAGCAGAAGACAAAGGTCCTGGTCACCTCAGCAAGTGATTAGATTAGTAGTTTAAAAGCTCATTTACCACAGGTTGTAACTGGGAGTGGTTGGCACTGATGCACCAATGCAATGCACAAACTTCAAGCTATCACAGAAGTTAAGGGAATAAACAGGAGGTTTGAATGTACAGAAAGGGATGATTCGATTCAATGAAAAAGCAATGTTACTGTTTGAAGAGCTTGTGCCAAGGCTTGACTGTATCCTGCTATTCCACTGTTACATTAAATGCAAAACAAGAAATAACCAAATGTAATATTTCTAAATTTGCTGATGACACAAAACCAGGTGGGAATGTGAGGGGTGAGGAGGATGTTAAGAGGATTCAAGGCAATTTAGACAAGTTGAGCGAATGGGAAAATACATGGCAGATGCAGTATAACATGGCTAAGTGTGAAGATATCCACTTTGGTCGGAAAAACAGAAAGGCAAAAGGACAAAGGGACCTGGGTGTCCTTGTATACTAATCACTGAAAGCAAGTATGCAGGTACAGCAAGGGGTTAAGAAGTCAAATGGTGTGTTGGCCTTCATTGCAAGAGAGCTTGTGTACAGGAGCAAGGGTGTCTTACTGCAGCTATACAGACCTTTGGTGAGACCACACCTGGAGTAGTGTGTGCAATTTTGGTCTTCTTACCTAAGAAAGGATATACTTGCCATAAAGGGAGTGCAGCAAACGTTCACCAGACTGATTCCTGGGGTGGCAGAACTGTCATATGAGGAGAGATTGGACCAACTAGGCCTGTATCCAATGGAATTTAGAAGAATGAGAGGGTATCTCATTGAAATGTATAGAATTCTGACAGGGCTGGACAGACTGGATGCAGGGATGATGTTTCCTCTGGCCAGGGGTCTAGAACAAGGGATCACAATCTCAGATTACGAGGTAGGCCATTTAGGACTGAGATGAGGAGAAACTTCTTCACTCACTATGGAATTCTCAACCACAGAAGGCTGTTGAGGTCAAGTCACTGAATATATTTAAGAAGGAAATAGATTTCTATACACTAAAGACATCAAGGGGTATGGAGAGAGAGCGGGAGTATGGTGTTGAGACAGAGGATCAGTTACGATAATATTGAATGGTGGAGCAGGCTCCAAGGGCTAAATGACCTACTCCTACTTCTATTTTTATGTTTCTAAGTCTGCTTATCATCTTACCTAAAAGATTTAACTTCATTTAACCAGGGATATGGAACAAAGATGGGTAAATGGAGTTGAGGTACAGATCCTAACTGAACAGGCCCATGTGGGTCAATGCCTACTTTTGTTCCTGTAGGTAGGTCGCCATAGTTCAACAAGGAACATAAAGAGATGCCTATTAGAGAAAGAAAGAGACAATTGGCTATACAGCTCGAGAATCACCATGCTGCATCAAGCATGGGGCAGGTGAGGAGGCAGATTCTAAGTCTAACTCAGCCAGAACAGGAATTGAACTTGCGCTGTTGACGTTATTGTGAACCACACTTTAGCCATCTAGTCACCTGAGCTAACCATCACCCCCCTGTTCCAGAATTGCTATGTAATTAGAACATTTTGTTAGGACATAACAGATTACAAGGAAATATGACAGACCTGCTTACCTTGTCCCATTCTTTCACAAGTGTATGTCAAAGGAAACAGTTGCCAGTAGTTTAAAAACGTAGAACAAGGAGCTGTAGATTTACAAGATTAGAAGCAATGAGATTTATAAAATATGACAGGAAAAGATTATTTACACAGAGTTGTGAGGTTGTTAAATTCACTTCCAGCATTAGTAATTGAGGCAGAAACTATGTCAACAACCAAGACTAGAATGGGAAACAGGGTGGGTAAATGTGATTAGGAGTAGAGGGCAAATGGCAGCAGAGACTTGTTTTGCTAAATTGAAACAGGCTATATTGTAACTTATATGTATTTTCTCACTGGTGCATATGAATATTAAATTTTAAATAAAGGATCTGAATTGCACGTTTAGAACCTATAACATTTACTGATTGAAGTTCCTTGGGATTGCTCGCAAACAACTGTCAAGAACAAAAGAAGTCTCTCTCCCTCTCTCTCTGTAACTAAGGGTAACTCCATAAACCCAGCACGAAGCCATGCTTGAAGACAGCGCCAGTTTGATTTAGGGTACAACAGTGTGTGGTCCTAACTCTCCACTCCTTGCTCAAGAACCTAGCTTCCAGCAGGGTTGTGGAATTACCACTTAAAGCTCTGCTTCTGTTCTCTATGTTTTTGTCCTTGTCTGCCTTTTTGTTCAGTGTTCTGTCTTCTCAGTGATAGCTACATACTTACTTTGATTATTGTAGTTGCATTTTCCTATTTGTCTCTGACCTGTTTGCTCCTTCATTCGATTTTCCATTTTGTAAGAAAACAGGCATATATTCATTTTTAAATAAATCTATATAACTCTCATGATCCAGTTAATAATGCTACAGCAATACTCGTGAGGATTGCTTTGAAGTTTATTTTTAGGGAAATATGGAAACACTCCACAAATGTCATTTTAACTTTTAACTGAACTCAATCTAATTTCCATTTAATTTAATTTTGTTTCTCAGTGGCAAAGAAATATTGTCACCACCCTCATCTATGGGATAAAGATCTGTGCACATCTGTCATTTTTATCACAAATTTGAGGAGCTTTTAAGCCCACCCCATGTAAATCAGTTTATGGCCTTGATAACATTTTTTTTAACGAAATGTCTTTTGTAACTTAAGAAAAACCCTGGTGTCACTTTGTCATTTTTTGTATTCATTCATGGGATGTGGGCTAGGCCAGCACTTATTGCCATCCGTAATTGCCCTCGAGAAGGTAGCGGTGAGCTGTCTTCTTGAACCGCTGCAGTCCATGTGGTGTAGGTACATCCACAGTGCTGTTAGGGAGGGACTTCCAGGGTTTTGTCTCAGCAACAGTGAAGGAACAGCAATATATTTCCAAGTCAGGATGATGAGTAGCTTGGGGGAGGACTTCCAGGTGGTTGTGTCTGCTGCCCTTGTCCATCTAGATGGTACAGGTCCTGGGTTTGGAAGGTGCTGTCTAAGAAGCCTTGGTGAATTCTTGCAATGCATCTTGCAGATAGTGCACACTGCTGTCACTGTGCATTAGTGGAGGGAATGAATGTTTGTGGAAGGGATCCCAATCAAGTGGGCTGCTTTGTCCTGGATGCTGTCAAGCTTCTTGAGGGTTGTTGAAGCTGCATTCATCCAGGCAAGTGCAGAGTATTCCATTACATTCCTGATTTGTGCCTTGTAGATGGTGGGCAGGGTCTGGGGAGTCAGAAGTTGAGTTACTTGCCACAGGATTCCTAGGCTCTGAGCTGCTCTTGTAGCCACAGTATTTATATGGCTAGTCCAGTTCAGTTTCTGGTCAATGGTAACCCTCAGCTGTTGATAGTGGGGAATTCAGCAATGGTAATGCAATTGAATGTTGAGTGCCGAAGGTTAGATTCTCTCTTGTTGGAGATGGTTATTGCCTGGCACTTGTGTGGTGTGAATGCCACTTGCCATTTGTCAGCCCAAGCCTAGGGATATTGTCCAGGTCTTGCTGTATGTGGGCACAGATTGCTTCAGTATCTGAGGAGTCATGAATGGTGCTGAACATTGTGCAATCATCAGCGAGCATCCCCACTTCTGACCATATGATGCCTTGGACACTACCCAGAGGAACTCCTGCAGTGACGTCCTGGAACTGAGATGACTGACCGCCAACAACCACAACCATCTTCCTTTGTGCTAGGTTTGACTTGAACCTGTGGAGAATTTTCCCCTGATTCCCATTGACTCCTGTTTTGCTCGGGCTCCTTGACACCACACTTGGTCAAATGTTGTCTTGATGTCAAGGGCAGTCACTCATACCTTGAGACGTCAACCCTGCTAGTGGTCACATGGTTCCCAGGAACCACTAAGCAGCAGCCATAATGGATAAACAACATGAGTTTTTCAGTCACAATGATCCACAGGCCAATCACAGCACAAAAAAATGGGCAGTGTTTGCCATGGACACAATAATACAGTTACCAAGGATCAATGAGCTATTTACTGTATAAACTGAAACTCGAGTGAGTCTGCTGGAGAATGACATCAGAATTAGACAGTAGAAGGGGCCCAGATAGGGAATACCCTAAGTGCATCTCGCTTGCAAACTGTTTTTCAGCCTTGGAAATTGGTGAGAGTGACGGTCTCTGTGGAGGCCAACCAGAGCAAAGGCCATGGCAAAGTGGGTGGTCCAGCTGCTCAGAGCGGGAGGAAGAAGTGTGGAAGGGGATTCATTAGTGAAGGGAGTAGACAGGCACTTCTGTGGCTACAGACGTGAATCCAGGATGGTATGTTGCCTCCTGGGTGCCAGGGTCAAGGATGTTATGGAACAGCTGCAGGACATTCTGAAGGGGGGGGGGGTGAACAGCCAGAGGTGGTCCATGTTGGGACTAATGACAAAGGAAGAAAGAGAAATGAGGTCCTGCAAGCAGACTTTAGGGAGTTAGGTAGGAAATTGAAAAGCAGGACTTCAAAAGGTAGAAATCTCCGGATTATTCCCGTTGTCAAGCAGCATTGAGTATAGGAACAGAAGGATAGACCAGATGAATGCGAGGCTGGAGAGATGGTGCAGGAGGGAGGGCTTTAGATTCCTGGGGCATTGGGACCATTTTTGGGGAAGGTGGGACCTGTACAAGGTGGACAGGTTACATCTGAACAGGAATGGGACCAACATCCTCATGGGGAGATTTGCCAACGTTGTTGGGGCGGATTTAAACTAAATTGGCAAGGGGTTAGGATCCTGAAAAGTAGTTCAGAGGGGAGAGAAGCCGAGATGGAATTAGAAGTTAAAAAGCTAGTAAGTGAGCCTGGAAGGCAGAGGAAACATAGGCTAGATAAGAAAGAATTGAGTTTAGCAAGGCTAAATGGAATATATTTTAATGCAAGGAGCCTGAGGAATAAGACAGACGAGCTGAGGGCACAGATAGGCATGTGGGAGTATGATATCATAGCTATTACCGAGACTTGGCTAAAAGAGCAGGATTGGCAGCTCAATAATCCTGGTCGTAGGGTATTCAGACAAGATAGAGAGGGGGATAGAAGAGGATGGAGGGGTTGCAATATTGGTCAAGGAATCAATTACAGCAGTGAGGAGGGATGATATCTTGGAAGGATCATCAAATGAAGTCATATAGGTAGAAGTAAAAAACACAAAAGGGGCAAACACGCTGTTGGGTGTGTACTATCGGCCCCCAAAACAGTCAGGGAGAGATAGAGGATCGAATATGTAATCAAATTTCAGAGAAGCGTAAGAATAATAGGGCGGTAGTAGAAAAGGATTTTAACTACCCAAATATTAACTGGAATAGTTTTAAGTGTGCAAGGTGGGGAGGGAGCAAAATTCTTAAGTTGCATCCAGGAGAACTTTTTTAGCCAGTATGTAGAAAGCCCAACAAGGGGGGGCGGGGAGCAGTTCTGGGCCTAATATTCAGAAATGAGCCTGGGCAGGTGGAAGGCATTTCAGTAGGGGGGCATTTTGGAGATAGTGACCATGGGAAAAATTTCCCCCCCCCATTGGGGGCGGGGGGTTGTGCGGGGACAGGCGGGGGCAGAGGCAGGCACGTCCGGATGTGCCGTTCTACATGGGCGGGCCAATTAAGGCCTGCCCATTGTAACACACACCCAGAAGCACTGTGCGCTCCCTGTACAGGGGGGGGTGGGGGGGAGAGATTCCCTGAGTGGTTCACACGCGCGCGAAAGAGCACAGAGATCTCCCTGAGGCACAAAGGTGCCTCGGGGAGATCCGTCTGACATGTGTAAGTTTAAATAAAGGAAGGAAAAAACTTTTGAAACATGTCCCCTCATGTGACACTGTCATGTGAGCTGGGACATAAAGAATTAATGTAAAAATTTTTATTACATTTTAAAACACTTCATGAAAACTCAACCTTAAGGTTGGATGGGGCAGCTCATTTAGTTAAGTTAATGACTATTCAAATTGCCTTAATAGGTCTTTGACAGTTCAGCAGGCATGCAAGCCGAGTTGGCTGCGTGCCTGCCGAGCTGACAATCTAAATGACGCGTGGTGACGCCGGGACACACGCCCAACGCCACCTTGCGTCATTTTATGCGTCAGCAAGTGGGCCCCGGCCCCCACTCGCCAACTGGAGAATTCTGTCCTATAACTCAGTTAGATTTAGGATAGTTATGGAGAAGGATAAGGTTGGGCCGGGAATAAAAGTTCTAAACTGGGGAATGGCTAATTTTGCTAAGATGAGGTGCGATTTGACCCAAGTGAACTGGGAGCAGCTACTCGCAGATAAAACTATGTCAGAGCAGTGGGTGGCATTCAAGGAGGAAATAGCGAGAGTACAGGGCAAGTATATTCCCAAAAAGACAAAGTGGAGGTGGGGAGGTACCAATTCTGGAGAACCCAGGATGATGTTAAAAGACTAAGGTTAGGATTAAGGAAAAAAAACAGCTGATGGCAGATACCAAGGGCTCAATACAGCAGAGTCCTTAGAGGAGTACAAAAAAAGTGCAGAGAGGAATTTAAAAAGCAAATTAGGAAAGCTTAAAGAGTGCATGAGAAAGCATTGGTGGGTAGAATAAAGGAAAACCCAAAGGGATTTTTTAAATATATAAAGAGCATGAGAATAACTGGGGAAAGAATAGGGCCAATCAGGGACCATTGAGGTAATGTCTATGCGGACCCAGAAGACATGGGTGCAGTCTTCAATTAATACTTTTCGTCAGTCTTCAAAATGGAAAAGGATGATGCATAGACATCATGCTGCAGTACTGTGAAATATTAGAGCAAATTAACATAGGAGGGAGAGAGGAGGTACTAGCAGGTTTAGCAGCCTTAAAAGTGGATAAATCTGCAGGCCTGGATGAGATGTATCCCAGGCTATTGAGGGAGGCAAGGGAAGAAACATCAGGGGCCCTGGCAGTAATTTTCAAATCCTCTCTGGTCACAGGTGAGGTGCCAAAGGACTGTTAACATTGTCCCATTATTAAAAAAAGGGAGGAAGGCTTAGACCAGGAAATTACAGGCTAGTTAGTCTAACCTTGGTGGTGGGGAAGTTACTAGAAAGAATTCTGAGGGACAGAATACATCTGCACTTGGAGAGACACAGATTAATCAGGGATAGTCAGCATGGATTTGTTAAGGGAAGGTCATGTTTGACAAATTTGATTGGATTTTTTGAGGAGGTAACCAAGAGAGTTGATGAGGGTAATGCATTTGATGTGGTCTACATGGACTACAAGGTAAGAGATAGAAGGCTAGGAAGGAAGTTGGAGGAGAAATACTTTCACCCAGAGGGTGGTGGGAGTCTGGAACTCATTGTCTGAAAGGGTGGTTGTGTCAGAAACTCATAACATTTAAAAAGTATTTAGATATTCACTTGTGTTGCCACAGCCTCCAGGGCTATGGGCCAAGCGCTGGAAAATGGGATTAGTGTAGTCAGATATTTGTTGTCCAGCAAGGACACGATGGGCCGAATGGCCTCCTTTTGAAGAGTCTATAATTCGAAAAAGCCACATGATCAGCACAGTCAATGAGAAAGAAAATGATTCAGGAGAAGCAAGGATGTGTTGTTACAATCCCAGCTGATGTTACTACTGGACAAGTCAGATCCTAGTGTGAAACCTGGCTTGCTAGATCCTAACATTTTTTATATCATGGAGGCAGGTTACTGAACAAATTCAGAGGAATCTGCTGATGAACTTTTAACAAAAAGAATAAAACGTTTATTAAACAAGAAAAATGAACTATATTACACCAGACAAAAAGGTTGGAAAGATCTCAATACAAACAAGAAAATGATTGAAATATTCACGATTCCTTCACCCCAGCCATATCTTTACAGACAGATACAAATTCAGAAAGATAAAACAATTTACCATATCTACCTTATACTCTAATATTCAGGGTAAGCATGTGGTACATGTGAACCAACTGGTGAACTGTGGTCAGACACACCACACTCCAAAGTAAAGATACAGATTCTATGGATTTCTCAACAACCCACCCAGTCGCTTGTCATAAAGTGAGCCAACTGGTCTCAATGAAACTCTGTATCTCAGGAGAGTTTCCAAACTCTACATATTTGAAGAACTTTCCTTGGAATTCTTTTCAAACGTCGCTCCCACTCAGATGGCTTCCACAGGATTCACCTGCAGCGTTTCAATCTTGCCTTCCAAGATTCCTTTCCCATGGATTGCCGAGTACACTCAAGCTTCACCTTCCAAGCACACTTTCAGATCTTTGGCCGTGCCATGTAGAACACCACTGCTCCAAAGGTTACCTTTGTCTTTGTGGCCCGTAGCATGGCGTCACCAACCTTTAGCTGCCCTCTTGGACCTTCTGGGCTTCCCTCGAGCCCACTTTGCTTCAGGTCTGTTCCCCGCGGCTCTTTCTTTAACTTGGAGCCTTTTTCTCTGCTCCTTTCTCTCAACTTTATTTAACAGGATCTGTTTCTGATCTCTGCCCTTGTGTCTTACCTGGGACTGCCTTCTGGGACCTCTTTCTGTCCCACTCCCTTGTTTTGCACCTTCTCCCTGTCCTCCTCCCTGTATGCTGCTCTCTGGGATACCTTCTCTCTAATGACACTCTGGTTCAGATCACCTGACCTGCTTTTCATGCTGTTTCACTTTTTTTCTTCTTTTTTCCTTCTGTGCATGTGCGCCGGCCAGATTCCTGGCCTAAAGACATGAAATTAGATAAACTGCGTATATGCGGCCATTTCCTGGCCGGCGCATGCATAGAAATCCCAAGGCTTCGATTAAAACTGATCTTACCTCTAGAGTTCATTGCAGTATTCATTAAGCACTAAATTTCCTGGATGTATTCCTCATATTTATCAGAACTTTATTTTTTGAAAAAGGATTGCTTACATTATTTTGTCAAGTTATGCAATTGCAATTGGCCAGTTAGCTGGTTCAAATACAACACGTCGATTTTATTTCTCAATATGTACAGGCGAGACATGCCAGGTGACATGCTGGGTTTTGCCAATGACAGTGAGGAATTTTATTCTTTTTTTCCAACAAAGTGGTCTCAAATAAATTTTGATTTTGACACCTTATTTGGTATATTGCCACCATTTTGGACTAGATAATTTTAAATATTTTATGATGCGTGTTCCACTTCCTGTGACTCCATTGAAAGCGAGAAAAAGTGAGTATATTTGATTTTGCTGGGCAAGAAAACCTATAATAGGAAACCTACATAAAAAAACCTTTAAACACTATAATATAAAACCTCTAATAACAAATAAATCTTAATGATGGAAAAACCTACTTACATAGAAACATAGAAAATAGGAGTAGGCCATTCGGCCCTTCGAGCCATTCACTATGATCATTACTGATCATCCAACTCAATAGCCTGCTCCCGCTTTCTCCCCATACCCTTTGATCCCTTTCATCCCAAGAGCTAGATCTAATTCCTTCTTGAAAACATACAATGTTTTGGCCTCCACCACTTTCTATGGTAGCGAATTCCACTGGCTCACCACTCTCTGGGTGAAGAAATTTCTCCTCACCTCAGTCCTAAATGGTCTACCCCGTATCCTCAGACTGCGACCCCTGGTTCTGGACTCCCCCACCATTGGGAACATCCTTCCTGCGTCTACCCTGTCTCGTTCTGTTAGAATTTTATAGGTTTCTATGAGATCCCCCCTCATTCTTCTGAACTCCAGCAATATAATCCTAACCGACTCAATCTCTCCTCATATGTCAGTCCCGCCATCCCAGGAATCAATCAGTCTGGTAAACCTTCGCTGCACCCCCTCTACAGCAGATAAGGAGACCAAAACTGCATACAATTTTGCAGGTGTAATCTCACCAAAGCCATATATAACTGCAGCAAGACATCCCTGCTCCTGTACTCAAATCCTCTGGCTATGAAGGCCAACATACCATTTGCCTTCTTTACTGCCTGCTACACATGCATGCTTACCTTCAGCGACTGGTGCACAAGGACACCCAGGTCTCGTTGCATATTCCCCTCTCTCAATTTATAGCCATTCAGATAATAATCTGCCTTCCTGTTTTTGTTAACAAAGTGGATAACCTCACATTTATCCACATTATACTGCATCTGCCATGCATTTGCCCACTCACTCAGCTTGTCCAAATCACAATGAAGCATCTCTGCATCCTCCTCACAGCTCACCCTCCCACCCAGCTTTGTGTCATCTACAAATTTGGAGATATTACATTTAGTTCCCTCATCTAAATCATTAATATAGATTGTGAATAGCTGGGATCCCAGCACCGATCCCTGTGGTACCCCACTAGTCACTGCCTGTCAATCGGAAAAAGACCCATTTATTCCTACTCTTTGTTTCCTGTCTGCCAACCAGTTTTCTATCCACCTCAGTACACTACCCCCAATCCCATGCACTTTACTTTTACACACTAATCTCTTATGTGGGACTTTGTCAAAGGCCTTCTGAAAGTCCAAATAAACCACATCCATTGGCTCCCCCTCATCAACTCTACCAGTTACATTCTCAAGAAACTCCAGTAGAGTTGTTAAGCATGATTTCCCTTTCGTAAGTCCATGCTGACTTTGTCCCATTCTGCCACTGTTTTCCAAGTGCTCAACTATTAAATCTTTTATAATGGACTCTAGAATTCTCCCCACTACCGATGCCAGGCTGATTGGTCTATAATTCCCTGTTTTCTCTCTGCCTCCCTTTTTAAATAGTGCGGTTACATTAGCTACCCTCCAATCTGTAGGAGCTGTTCCAGACTCTACAGAATCTCAGAAGATGACCACCAATGCATCCACTATTTCTAGGGCCACTTCCTTAAGTGCTCTGGGATGTAGATTATCAGGCCCTGGGGATTTATCGGCCTTCAACCCTATCAATTTCTCCAACACCATTTCCCTACTAATACTGATTTCTTTCAGTTCCTCCCTCTCACTAAACCCTGTGTTCCCCAACACTTCTGGTATGTTATTTGTGTCCTCCTTTGTGAAGACAGAACCAAAGTATGTATTTAGTTGACCTTGTCCTCACCAATCTACTTGTCAAAAATACATCTATCCATGACAGTATTGGTAGGGGGGACCACTGCACAGTCCTTGTGGAGACGATGTCTCCTCTTCACATTGAGGATACCCTCCATCATGTTGTATGGCACTACCACCGTGCTAAATGGGATGCATTTTGTACAGATCTAGCAATTCAAAGCTGGGCATCTATGAGGTGCTGTGGGCCATCTGCAGCAGCAGACAACCACAATCTGTAACCTCATGGCGCAGCATATCCCCCACTCTACCATTACTGTCTAGCCAGGGAATGAACACGGGTTCAACAAATTGTGGAGTAGGGCATGCCAGGAGCATCACCAGGCATACCCAAAAATGAGATGCCAAGCTAGTTAAGCTACAACACAAGACTACTTTGCATGCCAAACAGTGTAAGCAGCATGTAATAGACAGAGCAAAACAATCCCACAACCAAAGGTTCAGATCTAAGCTCTGCAGTCCTGCACCATCCAGTTGTGAATAGCAGATGACAATTAAACAACTAATAGGAGGAGAAGGTTCCACAAATCCTCAATGGTGGGGGAGCGCAGCACATCAGTTGCAAAGACAGGGCTGAAGTATTTGCAGCCATCTTTCAACCAGAAATGCCGAGTGCATAATCCAACTCAACCTCCTCCTGAGGCCCTCAGCATCATAGATGCCAGTCTTCAGCCAATTCGATTCACTCCATGTGATATCAAGGAACAGCTGAAGGCACTGGATACTGCAAAGGCTTTGAGCCCTAACAACATTCTAGCAATAGTACTGTAGAATTGTGCTCCAGAACTCGCTGCGTTCGTTAGCCATGTTGTTCCAGTACAGCTACAACCCCAAACAATGT
Organism: Carcharodon carcharias; assembly: GCF_017639515.1. Taxonomy (NCBI): domain Eukaryota; kingdom Metazoa; phylum Chordata; class Chondrichthyes; order Lamniformes; family Lamnidae; genus Carcharodon; species Carcharodon carcharias. The sequence goes on from NC_054468.1 coordinate 207,287,262, forward strand.
GGAAAATTGCCCGGGTATGTCCTGTACACAAAAAGCAGGACAAATCCAACCTGGCCAATTACTGCCCCATCAGTCTACTCTTGATCTATCAGCAAAGTGATGGAAGGGGTAGTCAGTTGACAGTGCTATCAAGTGGCACTTACTTGGAGATAACCTGCTCGTTGATGCTCAGTTTGAGTTCCACCAGAGCTGATCAGCTCCTGACCTCATTACAGCCTTGGCCATACATGGACAAAAGAGCTGAACTCAAGAGTTGAGGTGAGAATGACTGCCCTTAACACGAAGACAGCATTTGACCGAGTGTGGCATCAAGGAAACCAAGCAAAATGGAGTCAATGGGAATGGAGTGGGGGGGGGGGGGAAAACTTTCCACTGGTTGGAGTCATACCTAGGAAGATTGGTGTGGTTGTTGGAGATCAATCATCTCAGTCCTGGGCCACCTGTGCAGGAGTTCTTCAGGGTAGTGTCCTGGACCCAACCATCTTCAGCTGCTTCATCAATGACCTTCTTTCCATTATAAGGTCAGAAGTGACGAGCTTTGCAGATGACTGCACAAAGTTCAACGCCATTCGCGACTCCTCAGATACTGAAGAAGTCCATGCCCATACACAGCAAGACCTGGACAACATTCAGGCTTGGGCTGATAAGTGGCAAGTAACATTCGTACCACACATGTGCCAGGCAATGACCATCTCCAACAAGAGAGAATCCAACCATCTACCCTTGACATTCAATGGCATTACCATCGCTGAATCCCCCACTATCAACATCCTGGGGGGTTACCATTGACCAGAAACTGAACTGGACCAGCCATATAAATACTGTGGCTACAACAGCAGGTAAGAGGCTGGGAATTCCAGAGCAATTAACTCACCTTCTGACACCCAAAGTCTGTCCACCATCTCCAAGGCACAAGTCAAGAATATGATGGAATTTTCTGCACTGCCTAGATGTGCGCAGTTCCAACAACACTCAAGGAGCTCAACACCATTCAGGACAAAGCAGCCCTCCTGATTGGAACCCCATCCACCACCTTCAACATTCACTCCCTCCATCCCCGAAACGCAATGGCAGCAGTGTGTACAATCTAAAAAACGCACTTCAGCAACTCACCAAGGCTCCTTCGACAGGACCTTACAAACCCCCGAATTCTACCACCAAGAAGGACGAGGGCATCAGATGCATGGGAACATCACCATCTGTAAATTCCCCTCCAAGCCACACACCACCCTGACTTGTGACTGTCGGCATTCCTTCATTGTCACTAGGTCAAAATCCTGGAACTCCCTCCTTAATAAACACAGTGTGTGTACCTAAACCACATGGACTAAACCACAGTGCAAGTAGTTGGCTCACATCACCTTTGAGAGCAATTAGAGACAGGCAATAAATGTTGGCCTAGTCAGCAACACACTATTCAGTGAAAGAATAATAAAAAAAGATCTTTTTATAGTATAGTGCATTGCTTCAAACTCCTAAGTTTCATAACATAACTATTCTGCTTCTTGCCCGTGGCTGGTACAAAAAAATTAATTATTTTCCTGTAATTTTCAGCCTTTTTAGCACATGCATTGTGAGGAGTCATGTTGACAAAGTTAGGTGCTGTAGAACCAGCAGAAAATACAGGAACACTAATGACTATCAATATTATCCACATCAATAAACACACCTGAGCATGCCTGACTTGTTGTTGATAATGCATTATCAGGCTGTTAAGTAGCTACTTTTGAAGCAGATGTCTCCAAATCAATTAACAAATTCCTTGGGGCAGAATTTTAGCCCCCCATTTGGTACCAAGTAAGCAGGCGCAGAAGTTGTGCTGCTGGTTGGCGTACTAGTTTGCCAGCCCTTGACACCCCCTGGCTATTTTCTTGAAGGCAGGATCAGGGTCGGAAGGGCTCCTTGCTCACAAGTGGCAGGTAGCCAATTAGGTAAGTTAATGACCTAATAAGGGTTATCATCAGGCTAGAATTTTCTATTTGGCCTACAGAACCCCATAGCATCAAGAATTAGACCAGCCAGCAGCCTGCAGGCAGCCTCCTGGCAGAAGACCACTGTACGGGGAGCTGGTACTAGATAGCACTTCAGGCAGGCTGAGTCACTCCACACCTATCTGGTTACAGCTGCAGTCACAGGCCACCCTGTGGAGGAGGTACCTCCCATGATGGTGGTCCATCAACTGGGGCAAACATTTAATTTAGAAGTTTTGAAAGTTGCTGAGAGGATGCTTCAAAATGGAGGCACTCTCTTGCTCTCGATTACCTGAAACGGCTGCAACTCCCTCCAACCTGGAGAGCCCCCTATTGGCCCTCCAGCTTAGAGAGCCCACCAGCTATCCTTAATTGGACGGCGAGCACATCCTCTGGCCAATAGTTGTCCACACACAGTGTAGGGTTGTGAATCTGATTTGACCCCGACATCGAGGTCCCTGGCCCAAAATCCTGACCCTAGGTGTTGTTGTACGTTTTTCAAATCAAAATACAAAACAATGACACAACAAAAATTAATTCATTGGTACAGCCTGAGAATGTCAATGGTGCTATATAAATGCAAGTTTTAAAAAAAAAGATAATCAGAAAGATGTCATTTTTGACTATTTTGATGGGGCTGACTACAGTTCTTCTACACAAATGCTTCACACACTTTCCTGCGCACAGCATGATAATTGACCTTTTATTGGATTTCTTTTGAGGTCTTCCGGTGCCATGGTAGCGTCTCTGTCTGGGCCAGAAGCTCTGGATTCAAGTTCCATGCTAGAATTTGTTGACCATGGAAGGGCAATTCATGACACAGTTCAAAGGGCTGATAATCAGCCCAGGAATTCTTCCACAATCTCCCCAAAGGGAAAAAAGGATGTGTGAAGATATGCTAAAAAAAAGGATTCCTTTATATGAAAGCTTTTTGCGCTCTTTTCTGATTAGTTGATGGCATCTGTTGGTTCTAATTGACCAACATTGCTGAAGTCTTGATTCTGAAAAGAACATAATCTGTTTTCGTTTTCACTTCATGATAAAACTAACAACACTCGTGATCATCCAATACAAATATGTGTGGTAGAATACATGTGTTCCTCAGAATCAAATTCAATGTGCAATCTGTAAGCATTAAACACACAGCATATTATGCAAATATTTATTAAACCTAGTCACACACTTATATTTACTGCCCTCTGTCCCTGAACACACCCATGATTTTTTTTTAATGGAGTAACTAACTATCTTGATCAGGTGTAATTAAAATCAACAAATCAAAATAATGTCAACACCCTGATAAAATTGATTGTTTAAAATACATGTTTTGACAATGTTTATGTTTCACTGCAGAGACTATAAACTCATTTTCAATTATGACCAAGATGACTAAACATTTTTCTCAATCTTGACAAAATCTCATTGGTTTATTGTAAAGTACGCTTCACAGGACTTTCAAAAATATATTAAACAAACTGGAAGTCTTTTTGCAATGGAAGTAGATTTCTATATGCGATCCTGTCTTGACCGATCCTGTCTTGACCATGAGAAGGATCAATCACAGGCAGCCATTGGAAGCTAAAACAATAATCATGCTTCAGATGTTCTGGATTTTGGCAGTGATAAAAGCATCATTATGTGTGGCTGTAGGAGGGAATTGAAGTCAAAGGGAGAGAAACAGCAACATTCAGTCAACTCCCACCCTTTGTGACCCCGTTTTCACAAATTCATTTACCCACGCGAATGTATTTGTATACCCAATTGTGGTCTGTGGCCCCAAAACTCCACTCATCTACCATTTAAAATGTTAAAAGCTTCTCGCCTAAACACATATTGGTCCCAAAAGTTTAATAAAACACTGAACTCAGAGGCCATGAAAAACACAGCTTGTTGTCTTCCCCACGTAGAAAGCCTGCACTGCACATGTGCCATCTCTAACTGCACGTGGTTTGCCATGATTTACAGGATACAGTAACTCCTGACCAGTATTTTGCAGTACAGGCACAGTACAGCACTTTACTGAAAGTGAGTAAGAGCCAAATAGAAAATGTCGCAAAACACTTTAACAAAAAGTCACAATCTTAGATAGATTGAAAAATGATGCAAGTGCTATCATGTTGACCAGGGAATACTCTGAATGAATCCACAAATCAACAACATGAGGCAGTCTGAAGGAAAAAATAAGGGCCAGTGTTAGTGTTTCTGATAGTCGTACTGCCAAGTTAACTTTTGTGAGCGGGGAGATCCACACTTAGAGGAAATGGAGAAGATACTCAACATGTGGATAGAGCACCAGCATCAAAGGAGGACCCCAGTTAATGGTCCAATCATTCAAAACAAAGCCCTTGAATGGTACCAGCACAAAAAGAGGAGTAAAGAGGGTAGTGTTGGTATCACCGGTAACAATGAAGGTGGTGCAAAAAGTGCCTCTCCTTGGACTTCCAAAAGATTCTCAGCCAGCACAGGATGTTTTTTTTACACTTTCAAAAGCATTTCAGGCTGCATAATGTGAGGTTGGTGACAGAAACTGCTTCAGCTGACCAGGCAGCTGCAGGACAGTTTCCCAAGGTGCTGCAGGAATAATTGAGAAGAGAGGCTACCAGGCAGAGCAAGTCTTCAATGCAGATGAACCTGTCCTGTTCTGGAAGAAGATGCCAAATAGGACCTACATTTCGAAAGAAGAAGACACCTCCTGGTTTTAAAGCAGCAAGGGGGGGACAGGCTGACATTTCTGCTATGTGTCAATGTGGCTAGCTTTAAATGTAAACCAATGCTGGTTTTTGGTTAGAAAACCCTTGAGCTTTCAAAGGGAAAAATAAATCTCATCTGCCAGTCTTTTGGAAGGCAAACAGCAATCGTATTTGAAGACTGATTTGCCAATTGCTTTCTGTCAGGAGGTCCACACTTAGCTGAGGAAGAATAATCTGTTTTTCAAGGTCCTACTAATCCTTGATAATGCACCTGGACATCCACACTCTCTCAGAGAACCATCCAGATGTTGACATTTTGTTTTTACCCCAAATACTACGTCACTTATCCAACCATTGGACCAGGGGGTCATTACTTCATTCAAGGCTTACCCGACGAAGTTTCGGTCGCATCCTTCATCTTCTGGAAGCAGACCCTCCAAGCACAATCCACGATTGCTGGAAGGAATTCAACATCCTCATAGCAGTAGGCATAATTAAGGACTCATTGGATAAAGTTAGAGCTTCAACCATTAATACCTACTGGAAAAAAATTTTGCCTGAGGCTGTGAATGATTTCAAATGGTTCCTAATGTAGATGCTGAAGTGGCCAGGATTGTTGTCTTGGAAAAACAAGTTGGAAGGGAGGGAGTTGAAGATATGACCACAGCTGAAGTGGATGAGTTGTTTTAATGTCATCAAGAGGAACTCTCTATGGAAGAATTGTTTGAACTGATGAGATCAAATGAGCCTAAACTGGAGCAGGAAGAAGAGCCTAAAAAGGCTCAATTCACAACCAAGATGATGGCAAATCTCACAAAGTCAGCCGAAGATTTGAAAAAAACATGGGGCAGGCCATGATACAAGCATGGAAAGAAGCACTGCATGTGGAGTGATTGACAAAGCTATTGCTCCTTATTGAGAACCTTACAAAAGTTGAAAAACAAAAGGCGAAGCAGTCGGCAATAATATCATTCCTTTCATCCACATCAACACCTGCATCAGCGATGTCACCCGTTCCCTCTACTTCCACTCTCAAGTAAAGTGCGGTACCTGCACTATACAGTCACGTACTGTAATTTGTACTATTCTGTAATTGACAAGTTTTACATTGTTCTCGTTTTCTTGTGTAGTCAAACAATTTCTGCAGTAAAGTAAAATTGTTTGAATTTACTCAAAAACATAGGGCAGAATTTTCTGCCTACCAGGCGGGCAGGCCCGACCCAATCTCTGGCAGGCGGGGAGCCAATTAAGGCCACCCAGCGTGACATCCGCCGGCAAGTGCTATGCACTTCCTGTGCGGGCAGGGGTGGGATTTCCCAAAAGCGAGAGTGCACTCTTTTGTGCATGCGCCCGAAAAAGCGCACATGTCCCCGAGGCTAAGTGCTACCTCAGGGAGATCACTTACACTTTTAAAAACATTAAAAATAGAAAAAAAAATCCTTAACACATCCCCCTCATGCGACAATGTCACATGAGATGGGACATGTTCATAAATAACACTAAAACTTTATTAAACTTTTTAAATACCTACATAAAACCTCATCCTGCCAGTGGATAAGGTTTCATGCTTTTTCTATTCCCCGCCGGGGCTCCTGGCCTGCCCACCAACCTTAAGGTTGGATGGGCAGGTCCTTTAATTGTTTCAATGATCCTGTCAATGGCCTCCATTGGCCATTGACAAGTCGGCGGGCACACAACTGATTTTGCTACGGGCCCGCCTTCCTGAAAATTTAAATGGGGCAGGATGACGTCAGGGGTTCCGCCTAATGTCATCCCGCGTCATTTTACGCGTCGGCAAGCAGGCCCCGCCTCCTGCTCGCCAACAGCAAAATTCAGCCCATAGTTTTTATTGTCACTTTTCCCAGCTTTTAGCCTTTTTGATCTTTTTTCCCCACTACCGTCCCCTCCCCCCACCCCAACCCCACTGGGCCATCAGTCACTTTCCAGTCAATTGGCAAAGAAGTGGCACTTTCCAGAGTGCTTACCCTGGTCCTGCTATTATCACATTCTGCTTTCCACTCTTAATGTCACCATTAGCACCTCCTTTAGCCAGTACCACCACTATTAACAACCCTTTGACCTTTTGTTTATGACATCTTTCGTAATCTCTCCTTTGCCTCCACCTATTGCTGGCCATTTATCCAGTTTCACCTGTTCCACCCCCCTTAAACAGTGTATATTTCACCACATTTATACTTCCCTTTAGCTCTGAAGAGCAGTCATACAGACTCTAAACGTTAACTCTGTCTTTCTCTCCACAGATGCTGTCAGATCTGCTGAGTTTTTCCAGCAATTTTTGTTCTTGCTTTAGATTTTCAGCATCCGCAGTATTTTGCCTTTATCAACCATCGGCTGTGTTGTTTCATGGACTCCCAAGACACCTATGTTTTTTGCAGTCTTGTGGAGTCCATGTACCATGTGAGCGCAGGGTGTTATCGGCTGCGCTCCCTTTTCAGTTATTTGAAAAACTTCTAACTTTTGTTTTGTTTGCACTTCAGCCCCATGCTCCTGATCTATGGGCACCCGGTGTGGCGGGGGGAGGGTTTGGTAGCGGGGAGGGGAGAAGGACCTCCTCGTGATCCTGCTCCTGGGCCTGGCCAAGTTGGCCATCAACAGGTCCAGGCACTGGGCGATTGAGGGGGCAGTCCAACCCGACTGTCTGGTCCTCTTCCGCAGCTACATTCATGGCCCAGTGTCCACTGGCATGATCAAGGCCTTCCATGCCTGGTGGGCACCACGGGGACTGGGGTGCTTTACTGACCCCTTTAATCACATTTTGATTTGATGTAAGTTTCCTTTGTGATTTTGGTTTTCTTTCGCAGTATCCCTTTAAAGGGGTTGCCTGTTATTTTGCCCCTCATTTTCTTTAATTAGTTTAACTGGTTTAATCAAAAGAGTAAAAAGCTAGTATCAGTAATGGTGACCATGAAACCATTGGATTGTTGTAAAAACTAATCTGGTCTAACATCCTTTCGGGAGGGAATTCTGCTGTCCTTGTCATGACTGATGCATATGTGACTCCAGACTCACTCAATGTGGTTAACTCTTAACTACTTCCTGGAATAGCCTAGCAAGTCACTTAATTGTCAATGAAGCAATGCACCACCACCTTCTCAAACCTAATTCATGCTGGCTTTGTCATTAATGTCCACATCCTGTGAAGGAGTAGAAGAAAATTGTGTGTGTGTTAATTTGGTCCTGGATTAAGTTTGCCTAGTCTGGTTTGATGTACTCCTAGAGGTGTCATATCAAGACCTCCCACCTCAAACCACCCTGTCCACTTCTTCAAACCCTCCATCTTCAGTATTTTTACTAGTAAACAAAGTGTTAAAGAAAAACACAATTATTTTTGTATTTTTTCCCCCAGCTTGCTTGTTGCAGAATCCAGGTGTTTAATCTTTCATTCCAGGAAGTTCCAGGATAATCCTGACAGGGGGGGAAAAATAGTCCGCCTTTTAGTGTTCAAGGTAAACTTTCTAGATATCTTTCAATGAGTTTGTAAAGGAGCCTGCCAGCTCATAGCTGTGCAGTGAAGCTCCAATTTGTACTGGGCTTGGGAGGCAGGTACTGGAGACTGAGATGACCCCTAAAATTCAAAAGCATTAAAAATGTCCTGCATGGAAATTCATCTTTTTGAAATTACTGGATGTTCATGACCTTGTATTTTGTATATACGGAATTTAGAGTGCCTCAGGAATTGGGTGTATAGGCCTAAAAAAAATGGCAGACACATCAAATGGCAGTGATGGGGCTTTGTTTCCAGGGACTGTGAATAAAACATCTTGCAAATCAAATTTCTGCTTCCAAAGATGTGCAGACTATGTTGGTAATATTATAGTGCTGATTCCAGAGGTAATACTGCAATATAAATTATTAGTATACAATCCTCTTTAAAAAAAACTGTTCAAATTCTAGATCAATTTGACCTTAACCTGGAGTTTGCACTTGTTTGCATTTTGATACAAGAACACATTTTGCCACCGTGGACTACAAATTAACTACTGCACAAAGAAAAATGGATGATAACATTGAAAATAAAAGTCTATTACAATACTGCATCTATCAGAATGAAAACAATTATTTTGCTTTGAAGCAGTCAGGATTGCAGTTAGAGAGCCATCTAGTGATACATCCTTGTAAAGGCCAGCAAGTAAGATTGAGCCTCCAATTATATAGTACCTTCATATTGTAAGGATATCTCAAAGCACTTCACAGCCCATTAAGTACTTTTTAAATATGGTCAAATAGTCAAATGTGGCAGCCACTCAACACAAAGCATGTCCTCTCAAACAACAATGAGATAAATTACCAGATCATTTGTTTTTGTGGTGCTGATTCAGGATTAAATGTTGTGGATACTGCATACTGGGAGATCTCATCTGAAAGTCTCTCAATACTGCACTGAAGTGTCTACCTACATTATGCACTCAAAGTTTTGGAATGGGGTTCAAATTCATAAACTTTTGATTCAGAAATGAGCATTCTAACACTGAGCCAAAGCTGACACATAATTAATAGGGTCAAGCCAAATCAAAACAAGGGCATAAAACTCTTCTCCAAAGGCAGTCCTTCAGGATCAAGGATGGGTTGTTTCCACTTGGGTTCAATGGGTTCTGAGATGGCTGGTAAGTCCAATGTGTGATCTGCAGACTCTGCCTCATGCGAGTTGCTGGTGCTCAAAGAGTTTGGTAGATGAGTGATTTAGAGGATTGAGCACTTTCTCCAATGCCTCAACTTTGCCTCCGTTTGCTCCCACGAGGTCTCTTGATGTATTCGGTGCCTTCCCAAATGAACATTCTTCATCGTGCTTTGTCATAAAACAGAAACTCCCATAAGTCGGCAGGGATATTTAACAGTTGCTGACGTCAGATATACAAATAACATATCGTGTCCAACAGAGCTGATTTTGAGTATTTAACACCTCGACGTTGGGCTTGGGAGAGGACATTGCTGTTGGACCGCCTTTCTTGCCACCAGATTAGGAAGATTTTGCAAAGGCAGCACTGGTGGTACTTCTCCAGTGTTTTGAGGTGCCTGCTGTAGGTTGTCCAAGTCTTTGAAGTATATCTGAGTGTGGGGATCATTGCTGCCCAGTAAACCATGACCTTAGTTTCAGGTTTGAGATTGTGATCCTCAAATGCTCTTTTCCCCAGTCACCTGAGGGCTAAGCTGGCTCATTGAAAAATTTTGTTGTCATCACCTGCAATGCCTGCCTTTGTCAAAAGGATGCTTCCAAGATATCAAAAATGGTCCACAGGATCTCACCATGAATCTAAATCGATGGGGGAAGATGTTGTGCTTTGGGAGCTGGTTGGAGGAGGATTTTAGTTTTCCAGGTGTTTCGTGAAAGGTCCATTTTCTCCTACGCTTCAGAGAAGGAGTCAACAATGATCTGGAGCCCAGTTTCTAAATGAGCGTATACACAAGCGTCATCTGCATACTGAAGCTCAACAACTGAGGTTGGGGTGATTTTAGCTTTGAACAGTTTCCTGTCTGTTTTGTAGAATATCTTCAAGCCTGTGGGTAATTTGCTGGAGATGAGTATTGCAGTAAGGAACATGGAGAAGAGGGCTGGGTGCAATGACACAAGTTTATTTACCCCAGTCTTCACTGAGATAGAGTCTGTAGTGATTCTGTTGGAGAGGACCATGGCTTGCATGTCATCATGGAATAAGTGGAGGATGGTAATAAATTTCTTAGGACAATTGAGGAGGATACTGTTGTAGGGTATTGGTTACAGTTCAGCAGATCTGAAGTCTTTGTTGTCATATGTAGGTTAACTGTAAGTCTTTATTGACTCTCAGAACTATTTACAAATTTACAGTAAAGGGTCCAAGCTTGGAGCAGTCTCCATGTATGCTGGTACACATGGCTCTGTTCAACACTAGACTGACCCAGAGTGTGGGTTATGCGCAGTCTTACATCACTGTGTGGGCAGTTCTGTACTCAGTCACACATTAACTCTATAGGTGCCAACCCTTATACTACACCTCCCCCAAGTCTTTATCCAATATATTTTGTGATTATAGTTTATCTTTTGTCTTACATTATTATTACTTTCATACATTTACATTGTCATGATTACATTATCACTACCCCATCTCCCCACTTTCCGTCATTGAATTCAAAGGTTTGGGTTGTCTGGAGGCCTTCTATACCTCATTCACATTACTGACGGACAAGTGGTAAGCTCTGTCACTGCTGGTTCTTCCTGTAGGTTTGGAGATTGTTCTGGCATCTGGGTTGGTCATGCTTTATTGAAAATTTATATATTTTTAAGGAGTGCCTGTGTTTAATTACAGTACCTTTAGGTGTGTCTCAGCAATGTTTTCAAAATTAGGTGTCACTTAATATCAGCTTAATATAGCTAAAGCTACCATATGGTATCCTGCGTCAGGTACTATGCCCTACGATGACATAGCAACCGTGTACTTCCATTAGATTGGTCCATGATTATACTTGGCCAAGTACTACCATTGCCTTCTGCAGAATGGCTAACGAGGAAACTCTCCCACTCATGCTACATGCCACCAAGCGAATTGGAAAGATTTAGAAGCTGATAATAAAAATGTTTGGCCACATTATGAATGCATGTTTTGTGGCCATCAAGTCTTGAAGTGGGACTTGAACCCAGAGCTTCTTTCCCCAAGTTGCGATGCCACCACTGCATCACAAGACCTCCATACATATAGTATAATGTGAATGAATACAAAGAAACTGAGTCAGTTGCAAACTGTAGATAAAAGCAGAAAACTGCAGATGCTGGAAATCCGAAACAAAAACAAAAATACCTGGAAAAACTCAGCATCATCACTTTAGATCATGAACTCTCTCCTCCATCCCCATCCCCTTTCCGATCTCCCTTTTTCCAATAATTTATATATTTTTTTCTTTTCCCACCTATTTCTATTATTTTTAAATGTATTTCCATCCATTGTTTTATCTCTACCCTTTAGCCTATTTCAATCCCTTCCCCCCACCCCACCCCAACTAGGGCTATCTATACCTTGCTCGTCCTGCTTTCTACCCTTAATGTCATCATTAGCACAATTCTTAGCTAATATCACCACCGTCAACACCTCTTTGTCCTTTTGTCTATGACATCTTTTGGCAATCTCCACCTATCACTGGTCCTCTATCCAGCTCTACCTGTCCGTCCCCCACCCCAAGCCAGCTTATATTTCACCTCTTTTCTATTTTTCCTTAGTTCGGGTGAAGAGCCATACAGACTCGAAACGTTAACGGTGTTCCTCTCCACAGATGCTGTCAGACCTGCTGAGTTTTTCCAGGTATTTTTGTTTCAGTTGCAGACTATGACCACTGAGTGTCATTGTACAGCAACCTAAGTTTTTGAACCTTGTTTTTTTTCAGCAAGCAGCTATGTTGGTATATGTAAGTATAAGTTGGTAACAAATTGAAAGAATAGACATACAATGCTGCAAAGATTAGTTGTAGCCCAGACAATTGGGAAAATTTTAGAAACCAGCAAAGGATGACTTAAAAAAGAGAGAAATTAGAGTATGAGAGCAAACTAGTATGATATATAAAAACAGACAGTAAAAGCTTCTACAAATATATAAAAATAAAAAGAGTAGCTAAATTGAGCATTGGTCCCTTAGAGGGGAATTAATAATGAGAAACGAGGAAATAGCAGAGACTTTGAACAAGTATTTTGTATGTGTCTTCACAGAAGAAGACATAAAAACCATCCCAAGAATATTAGAAAACAAGAGACAAAAGGGAGGGAAGAACTTAAAACAATCACTAGAGAAAAAGTGCTGTGAAAACTAATGGGACTAAAGGCTGAAAAGTCCCATGGACCTGATGGCTGGCATTTAAGAGGTGGCTACCGAGAACAGTGGATGCATTGGTTTTAATCTTCCAAAATTCCCCAGATTCCAAAAAGATCCCAGTGGATGGACAAACTCCAAATGTACACCACTATTCAAGAAAGGAGGAAGACAAAAGCCAGTTAGCCCAACATCTGTCATTGGGAAAATACTGGAACCCATTATTAAGGAGGCTGAGTCAACATGGTTTTGTGAAAGGGAAATTTGTTCGACAAATTTTCTTTGAGGATGTAAGAAACAGGGTAGATAAAAGGATATCAGTAGATACATGTTTGGATTTCCAAAAGGCATTTAAAAAGGTGCCATACTGCACAAGATGAAAAGTAATGGCGTTGCAAGTGATTTTGAGCATGATGGGGGTTGGCGAACTAACAGGAAGCAGAAAGTTTGGATAAATGGATCATTTTCAGGTTTGCAAACTGTAACTAGTGAAATGCCACAGGGATCAGTGCTGGAGCCTCAACTATTTATGATCGATAATTAATGACATGGATGAAGGGACTGACAGTATTGTAGCCAAATTTGCCAATGACACAAAGATAGGTAGGAAATCAGGTTGTGAGGAGGATATGTAGAGTCTGCAAAGGGATATAGATAGGTTAAGCGAATGGGAAAAAAATTGATAGGTGGAGTATAATGTGGGAAAATGTGAATTTGTCCACCTTGGCAGAAGATTAGAAAAGCAGAATATTATTTAACTGAACAGAGACTGCAGAAAGCCTCAGTACATAGGGATCTAGGTGTCCTTGTACATGAATCACAAAAAGTTAGCATGCAGGTACAGCAAGTAATTAAGACAAATGGAATGTTGACCTTTAATGCAAGGGGGATGGAGTATTAAAGTAGGGAAGTCTTGCTACAATTGTACAGTGCATTGGTGAGACCACACCTAGCATACTGTGTACAGCTTTGGTCTCCTTACTTAAGGAGGGATATACTTGCATTGGAAGCAGATCAGAGAAGGTTCACCAGGCTTATTCCTGGGATGAAGGGGCTATCTTATGTGGAAAGGTTGATCAGATTGGAGTTTAAAAGAATGAAAGGTGATCTTATTGAAATGTATAGGATTCTGAAGGGACTTGATAGGATCCTTGAGAGGATGTTTCCCCTTGTGGGGGAACCTAGAACCAGGGGACATAGTTTAAAAATAAGGAATCTCCCATTTAAGAAGAAGATAAGGAGAAATTTCTTCTCTCAGAGGGTCATTAGTCTTTGGAATTCTTTTCCTCAATGAGCATTGGAGGCAGGGCCAATGAATATATTCAAGGTTGAGTGAGACAGATTTTTGAACTACAAACGAGTCAAGGGATATAGTGGGCGGGCAGAGAAGTGGAGTTAAAGCCACAATCATATCAGCCATGATCTTGTTAAATGGCAGAGCAAATTTAATGGGCCAAATGGCCTACTCCAGCTCCTATTTCTTATGACCTTATGGTCTTAGAGGCAGTTCATTACAGTTCTCTACTGAAATTGGAGAAGTTGGGGCTGTTCTCCTTGGAGCAAAAGAGATTGAGGGGAGATTTGATATTGACAGGTTTACATAAAGGAAATTGGATGATCATTTGATGGAAATAAACTTGCAGGGCTACGAGTATAGAGCAGGGGAATGGGACTGACTGGATTGCTCTGAGAACCGGAATGGTCTTGATTGGCTGAATGACCTCCTTCTGTGCCACAATGACTGACTCTCTGACTTCCTTGCACAAAACTCCAGTTGTCTCTGCTTCAAAGCATTTCATCTGCAACCCCTCTCCCAACATTCTCTGATTCCAGCCCAATCACTTGCTCATATTAACTCATTTTGCTATTTACATTTTCTATACAACAGTGACTACACTTCAAAAGTACCTTCATTGCTTGTTTAGCACTTAGAGACATCCAGAGATTGTGAATAGCATTATATAATTGCTAGTCTTTCTTTTATTTTCTTTTTACCCCAAAGAACTGGTTTACCCCTTAGTCTACTCACCAGACTCACCAGGAGGCTGGATACAATTCCAGACTGCTTCACCAATCTCTCTTTGTCCCTGAGCTAACAATAATCAGTATTGTTGGCCCATGCAAACAACAACACTGAACAACATTTCATTGGTTATGTTTGGTCAGTGTTCCTTTTATCCCAACACCTCCAGTTCATTTTCTATCCCACTAAGAATTAATTTGTCCTTCCACCCATAACAAATGAATTTTTCAAGCCTAGCCTGCTCTACAGGATCAGCATTTTCCTATTGGTTCATCTCCCAAAGGATCAGTCCTGATTCATGTTCCTTCTACACCTAACTCAGCAATGTAATTATTCCTAGACTACTGCTCCCTTCCTCCACTGGCCCAGTGCAGCTGTTCGCCCATCCCACTAACCAACATCCATTTTCCTCCTTCTCCCTATTTCCCCCTCTATCCACCTCCCTAAATCCACCTTTACTCACCTTTTGCTCCATGTCTCTCTCCTATGTCCTCCTCCTTGTCAAACCCTCTCATCAGCTCTTTGTTATGGGCCCCTTCACTTTGTTAAAGGCATTACGTGCAACATCACAGGATATTAGCTATTAAACATATAAATTCAAAGTATTAAAATTGATATAAAGTACATGTGTAGTCACAATGAGTTCTTAATAGTGATTTCCATCCTTAGCCTCAATTACACATAGCAAAACTGACAACTGGCAGTGTTAATAGAGTGGTGATTCTGCCACAGCTCACCTGAAAGTTTTTTTTGGTCTAAAACTTCACTTGTAACGAATAAAAGAATGGTAAGTGGGACAGGTCTTAATGACTTTCAAAAGAAGAGGCTCTGATCAGCAACTGGTAACTTTAACAACAAATCTAACTTTTTCCAGTGCTGATGAAAGGTCATCGACCTGAAACATTAACTTTTCTCTCTCCACAGATGCTGCCTGACCGGCCTTCTCGGTTTTCATTTCTTGTGGGAAAGGGAGCGAAGGCCTATCTGCTGCCTCCAACTGTTACAATGTCACTGACCTCCATGTTTGTGAAATCAAGGAAAACCCACGACTGCTAAAGAACATATAACAAAGCTGTATATTGAAGGATATCACTGCTCATTGTTAAGGAGCTGGGAATAAATTAAATTTAGTGCATTTGTATTGATATCTTGAAAACAGAACAACACAATAAATAATAAAAAACCGGTGGCATCTGCCCCAATAAAACACAATCACCATTTAGCAACTCCAAAAGATTTCTGAATTATTTGACTTCTTTCACAAGTGGGCTTACCTGGTATATATTTCCAGCAATTTTGCTGTTCTGAATTCACACATGCCGCAACGAAGTTCCTTCTTTCTAAACTTTTAATGATTTATTTCTTACTTTGATCTCCAGGTCTTTGGAGTCTCGCCTCAAGCTTGTTGTCACGGCAACTCGGTTCGCCCCGATCGCCGTCACGTGGGAAGCCGCCGCGTCCCACGTGATCCTGTTGCCATGGCGCCACCGCCGGAAGGTTGGGGGGGGGGGGCGGGTGGGGGCAGACGCGGTGACGTCCACGCGGTTTGAGTGCCGGCCTTTTGAAGCGACTCGCGGAGTCGGAAGTAGTGTCGGCGCGTCGCTGGGAGGGTTGAAGTGGGCCTTGGCACCGAGTTCCTCTCTGTACCTCTACTTGTTGTGGCTGCATCCTATCTGCTGGCTGATGAGAGGAATTAAGTCCCTTTAACGCTTATTCTCCGAGCGTTGGCCAAGGCAAAAAAAAAAATAATCAGAGGCGGGAATTGTCTACTCTATGTCTATGGCCGGTCAATTGGTCCGAAGGGGGCAACTCTAGGGTTGGACTGGCCGAAGGGTCAGTCGGTCAGTCAGTCAATTGCTGGCGGACAGAGTGGGGAGGTCGGAGAAATAAACAATTTATTATTATCTCTCACCCAGCTGTGGTCGCTGACTAACCGCCCTCCCGCCCCCTCTTTTGCAAAATTATTTTGATGTCGCTATCCGTGTGAGAGACGGCGACGAGCTCCCGGGACTCTTCCCCTACCCACCCCAGCTCCGCCGAGTGATGAGCCAGGCGCTGCCCGACCCCTGCAAGCATCCGTCGACCCTTCTTCAGCCACTTGCCAACCATGGCCGCAGATTTGCAAGCCAAGTATCAGAAACTTGCACAGGAGTACTCCAAGGTGTGGTTGGTTGTCTGGCTGCTGTGCTGATTTGTGTTTTTTTTTTTCTTCATTATTTCTCCTGTTTTTTGAAATGCTGTCAATTTGGAGCCAGCAATCTTCCGGCTCTACCCTTCTTTGAACTATGGAATGCATACGTGTGTGATTTGCGAAATTTGATTTGGTTTGATAATTTCCATTAACATATAATGTATGCAGTATTTTAAAAATCTGGCAATCGCAAACCATGTTGTTCATAAGTCACTGCTAAAGTTTGTGCTACTTCTGAGCCTTATACTGAGGATTATGTAGGAATTACAAAATTTAAGTACTGGAAATACACAGCATCTCTAAAGAAAAATAAACAAGTTACTAATTTACTCATTTTCTACTTCTCTTTAGTTCTGAAGAAGAGTCATTCGGACTCGAAACGTCAACTGTCTTTCTCTCCACAGATGCTGTCAGACCTGCTGAGTTTTTGCAGCAATTTTTGTTTTTGTGTGTGAACAAGTTACTAATGTTTGGACTGTGTAACATTTCGTTTGAGCTAAGCTTCATGTAATAGAATGATATTTTAGAATGCAGTTAAATTGTCAAACCACCTTTCAAGCATGGGTGTATTTTCGGCTAAATAACACCAGGTTGAAGTTACAGACCTCAGTAGTAGGGTAGTCGTGGAAACAATTTCAGATGTTCGGCAGTGCAGGTTGTCCGTTTTCTATGCAATAGAAATGAAACGAGGTGCTCAAACAAGGGAGGTGATTTAAAACTCCTAGCCAAGTAATATGTTTAATTATTGATATAAATTTTATACCAGAAGCTTTTATATTCTTTGTTTTACTGATTAAAGGAATTATTTGTGAACACTATTTCTAGTATTTTTGTCTTCAATAATTTGAACATATTTTGAATTGGCAGCTACAAGAGAAATTAAGTCTATTACTTTATTGCAACATTATGATACATTAAAATGCTTTATATCACATCATTTCTTAAAAATCAATGAAATAGAATTTATAGCTTGTTAAAGTAATGCTTGTTGGAATTATTGTTTAGAATTCTCATGATAAAATATTAACCTCTTGAAATGTTTCAGCTTCGGGCTCAGAACCAAGTACTGAAGAAGGCTGTTGTGGATGAACAAGGCCAAGGCACATCTTTAAAGGTACAGTCTAGAGCCTCTTCCATCTGTGAGATGTAAATACAGTAATGTTACAACATTTGATGCCTGTCTTCCAGACCAACCTTAGATCTAAATGATACAACTT
This sequence comes from Carcharodon carcharias, assembly GCF_017639515.1. Classification (NCBI taxonomy): domain Eukaryota; kingdom Metazoa; phylum Chordata; class Chondrichthyes; order Lamniformes; family Lamnidae; genus Carcharodon; species Carcharodon carcharias. The sequence continues at coordinate 207,305,143 of NC_054468.1, forward strand.
CATTTAAATCTTGTTGCTTAAGCTGGTGCATTGTTTTGTTGCAGATTTTCAGTGATTAAATTATTCAGTTTAAAGCTGTGCATATACAATAGGATCATTTTTTTTTTGTAACATCTAGCTGAACATTCCTGGCCCTGATTCAATAGAAAATGATCAAATTGAGTGAAGGAGAAAATGGTAAGTCCAGCAATCCTGGACTCCCTTAGCTACAGGACATTAATCTTAAATAAGTACACGTTGACCTAATGTAAATTATATTCAAATTATAAATACATTTATTAACTGAGCAATACATTCCTGAATGTTTGTGGCACAGTGGGAAGCAGAGAGAAGCAGGAAGAACTCAATACAAAAGCTTAATATAAATTTAGAATACGCAGGAGTGATTCAGCAGGCGAGGTCTCTCTGGTGCACTGGCCAATATTTATCCCTCAGACAAGAGCATTAAAATTATCCGGTTGCCCAATTGTTGTTTGAGATTTTTGCTGTGAAAGGTACCATATAAGCATAAGTTCTTATTTAATGATTATCCCAACCTTTGTAACTGTTTCCTATACCGGAGTCTGGAAATTCATAAAATTGAACAAACTAGAATGGTAGAAAAATATCTTACCATTGATAGCTCTTCAATTCTTTCTTTCTTTGTTTAATTAGTTAGTGACCAGCTCCTATGTCTTTCTTGTGAGACTTTTTTAAAAGAACAATGGACCCCAAGATTTTGTAATAAAATGTTATGATATTCCATGTCCTTTGCCATGCTTGCCCAATAGTGAACATGTTTTTCAACGAAATTTAATTAGACCCCAGCCTCCTTAATGTTTCAGATCTTGAACCAAAATTATTTTTAGAATTAAGATATGTGGTCAAGAATTCCTGTTTTGGGGAAAGTAATGTACATAGCATCACCCTTTCTCAGCATGGTATTTTATGGATCGGATACAGAGTAAATGCCTGTGACTCCTGACTGGTCTCCCACATTCTACCCTCTGTAAACTTGAGGTCATCCAAAACTTTGCTGTCCATGTCACTACTTGCACCAAGCTCCATTCACCTATCACCTCTCACTGAGCTATATTGGCTCCAGGTCAAGCAACGCCTTGATTTTAAAATTCTCATTGTTGCTTTCAAATCCCTCCCTGACCTCTCCCCTTCCTATCTCTGTAATCCCCTCCACCCCCACACCCCTCTGAAATATCCTCTAATTCTAGCCTACTGAGCATCCCAATTTTAACTTCCCCACATTGGTAACTGAGCTTTCAGCTGCCTAACCTTGAAGCTCTGAAATTCCCTCCCTAAACTCTTCAATTCTCTACCTCTCCAAATTCATTTAAAACACTGTAAAAACTACTTCTTCGAACTTTTAGGCAATTGTCCTAATGTCACTTTACATGGCTCAGTGTCTAATTTTGCTTTATAACACTCCTGTGTAGAACCTTGGAGCAATTTATTACAATAAAGGTGCTATATAAATATTATTGCATTTTATTCAATTTACTCTAATGCAAGCTTGGGAGCATTTTCTACTACACTATCAACCATTGTAATGGGGCAGAACTTTCATTTATAAGCATGTTTGTATGACCTTTCTTACTAGGAGCTAAGTTAAGAATCATTTTACTTGTTTTCACCTGGTGGAGTGGAGGGGGACCTCACAGGCATCAGAGACACAGGGAGAGAACTGGCTGGACCATATAAAGCACGGTCGGTTCCTACTCATCTTTCAAAACTACTCACTATCGTGATTCAAAGATAACCCCATCTTTCTTCCTCTACTGCAAACCATCTTAAACCCCTTTCCCCTGCCTCCTCCACTCTCACCTCCAACGGCAAGTGCACCGAGCTCATAAACTTCTTTATTGCTTAAGATTGAGACAATTGGTCAATTGCTTCTGCTGCTTCTCTTTCTTTCCCTGCCCAACTGGCCAAACTTCCTCTCAGGTTCTCCTGTCTTAGCCCTGAACTTGCATTTTTTTTTATTATCTCCCCTCCTGTCCTCTCCAAGTTTATCTTGTCCATGAGATCCATATCCTGTTCTTTCAACCTGATTGCTGCTAAACTGCTAACTAGTCATTTTTCCTTCCTGGCCCCCATGTTAGCTGATATTGTGGACAGTTCTCATGCCTCAGGTACTGTCCCCCTCCTTCAAATCTGCTGTAATCACCTCTCTCAAGTAAACAAATCTTTGACCCCCTCAGTCCTTGCAAACTGCCACCCTATCTCTGACCTCCATTTTCTTTCTAGTCGTTGACAATGGTATCTTAAATCTGTAGAGCTTTCCTTGAACTCCATGTTTGAATTCCTCCAACTAGGTTTCCGCCCTGCCACAGTGCCAAAGCAGCTCCTATCAAAGTCACAAATGACATCCTTTGTGACTGTGAACATAGTGAGCTACCCCTCCTTGTCCTTCTTGGCCTGTCTGCAGCCTTTTACCACACCATCCTCTTCCAATGCCTTTCTACTGCCGTCCAGCTGGGCTGGACCACACTCACCTGGTCCTTTCTTATCTGTCCAGTCAGAGAATCATCTGCAGTCACTTCTCTTCCTGCTTCTACACTGTTACCTCTTTCTCTCAAGGATCTGTCCTTGGCTCCTCATATTTCTCATCTACATGCTGTCCTTTGGTGACATCATCTGAAAACGCAGCATCAGTTCACACATGATGTAGCTCTACCTCACAACCGCTACCACCTCTCTCAACCCCTCCGCTGTGGCTAAGTTTTCAGATTGCTTGTACGACATCCACTGTTGGATGAGCAGAGATTTCATCCAACTAAATATTGGTAAGACTGAAGCCATTGTCTTCACCTTTTGCAACAAATTTGGAATCCCTAACCATTGACTGCACCCCTCTCCCTGGCAACTGTTTGATGCTGAATCAGGCTGTTTGCAACCTTGGCGTCACGTTTTACTCCAAGCTGAGCTTCTGACCATATTCATACTATCGCTAAGACCACTTATTTCCACCTCTGACATTGACTGATTCTGCTCTTGTTTCAGTTCATCTGCCAAACCCTCATTAATGCCTTTGTTACCTGTAAACTTGACTATTCCAATGTACTCTTGGCTAGCTTCACATCTTTCACCCTTCATAAACTCAAGGTTTAAATCTAAACTCTGCCTGACTTACACCAAGTTCCATTCATCCATCATCCTTTATTTGCTTTGGTTGCAGCCATATACAATACAATGGTCTTTAACGATCCTGTACCCACTCTGTTCTTGTCTAAACTGACTTAATACACAAGTATTTCCTTCTAACAGGAGGAGCTGAAGATGAAGGACCAGTGTGTTAGGAAGTTGCAGCAGGAAATGGATAGCCTGACTTTTCGAAATCAGCAGCTGGCAAAGCGTGTAGAGCTACTTCAAGAGGAATTAGTAACTACTGAGGCCAAGGGCAAGAAGAACAAGGTACAGTCTGGAATGAAGCAAGGTTCCTGGGGCCCGAGGTTTTTGAATTTTTGATGAAACTGAGTAGTTGATGGCATAGCATTAATGTCTTTCATATTCATACTCTTTCCTTTGCAAGTGGATATTCGCATGTATTAGTTGTATTTATCATCTCATTGTATTTAAAAAAAAAAATTCCTGCCTCTGTTCAAAATGTTCTTTAATCAATGTAACAGAATTTAGTTGTTAGCAGCCTTTGTTACCTTTTAGACTTGACTATTTCAATGCACTCCTGGTCAACATCCCACATTCTAATCTTCATAAACTTTAAGGCCATCCCAAATTCTGGTGTGTCCTTACCCGCAGTAAGTTCTATTTTTCCATCACTCTTTTTGCTTGCTGACCTACATTGACTCTGCTAAGCAACACCTTGATTTTAAAACTTTCATCTTTAACCTTAGCCCTCCCCATCTCTGCAATCTCCTCCAGTTCCACGAGATATCTGCACTCCTTTAGTTCTGATTTCTTGCACATTCCTGATTTCAGTCGCTCTGCCATTGGCGGCTGTGCATTCAGCTGTCTAGGCTGCGAGCTCTGGAATTTCTTCCCTAACCTCTCTTTCCGCCTTTAGGGCACTCCTACTCTGAAGCTTTTGGCCATCTGTTCTAATATCTCTGTGGCTCAGTGTCTGATTTTGCTTCATAATGCTTCTGCAGCACACCTTGGGATATTTATATACCTGTAATGTAGTAAAATACAAGATGTTAGGATTTAAAGAAAACTTAAACTGAACATTGGGTTGAAATGATTCCCATCTAAAATAGAAGATGCTGACTCACTTGAAAGACTATCAAAACTATTAAATTTTACAGCATAGTAAAGGACGCTATTCAGTCCAATGTACTTGCTAGCTGTTCACTAGTGCAATCCAAAACTAACCCCACTTGCCCATTCTGTCTCCTCACAGACATTTATCTTCCTGTAACAAATATTTATTCAATTTTCCCTTTGAAAAAGCAATTGTTATGTTTCAACCACATCTTGTAGAAAAGGATTCCGTGCTCCAGCAGCCCTCTTGTGTGTAAAGACATTTCTCCTAACCTCACTTCATGAATTATTTTAAATTGATGACCCCATCTTACCGACTCTTCAACCAGAGGAAATTGTCCTTACATATTCCTTCTATCAAAACTCTTCATTAATCAGCTTTATTAAATTTCACCTTGGCAGCCTTGAGCTCTAGTGGAAATAATCCTAGTATCTTAAGTCTCTCATTAGAACTATAGTTTCCCATCCATGGCATGATCTGTTGAATCTGTACTGTAAGTTCTTGATTTAAATATCTTTCATTCAGTGTCTTTTTTTTAACATATACTCATGCTTCTTGCATTTCCTTCAAAAACAATCACATACATCTACATTTTAATTACATCTGTACACCCATTCACCTGGCCTGTCCCTCTGCCTGAAGTCATTTCACTTTCTCCAAACTCCTATTTTCTTTCCTTCAGGTGAAGTGTTAAACCAAGGCCCTGCCTGCCCCCAGGAAAACATAAAAAAGCCCATGGCACTATTGGTGATGAGGGGTTTTCCCTGGCATCCTGCCAAGTATTTATTCCTTAACCAAGACCTAAAACAAATTATCTGGTCGTGTGTTGATTTCTATTTGTGGGATCTTGCTGTGTGCAAAATAACTGCTGTGCTTCCCGACGTTACAACAGTGATTACACTTCAAAAATACTTAATTAGCTCTAAAGTGCTTTGGAACGTCCTGGGATTGTGAAAGGTGCTTACATAAATGCAAGTCTTGTGTTTATTTTAACATTATCTCTAAATTTCAAGATTGTGTTTCCTATGCCCGCATCTAAATTTTTTTTTTTAAAAATTATACGGAAAATAAAAGCAGGTCTCGCACAACTTAGGGGCTTTCAGTTTAACACCTCACCTGCAAGTAAATAATTCTAGCAATGCAGCACTCTGTGCTCTATTGAAGTGTCATCTTAAGATTATGTGCTGAAGTTGTGGAATGGAGCTTGAACACAGTGCTTTCTGACTTGTGTTGAACTGTTACATTGAGGCAAACTGACATTTAAGACCTATTTCATAGAGACAATGACTACATGAACGAATTCATGGTTAAAGGGGCGGGGCAAATAAAATTTTAGATGTGTTAAGTGATACTCCACATGGGTTTGATGGCGGAAGGATATAGATAGGCTCGCTGGCCAAGCAATTAAATGCAATTTAAGTCTGAACAATGGAAGAAAATACACTTAAGCAGTAAGGTTCTGAATAGATTAGAGAGGCAAAGGTATCCTGGTGTACAAATATGCTGGCCTTTAATGGTGGTAGCATAAATTGATAGGAACTTAAAGCAAACTGTTGAACTTGTACAAGACCTTACATCACAGTTGAAATAATTTTGTGCTATTTTGGGCACTCCGTTAAAGGAAGGATATACTCGTTGTGGCTGGCCCTCGATTCAAGAATGACGTCTATTCAAGATTCCTGAGTTTCTGCCATGGATCTTCAAGTGACTGAACAGGCCAATTCTCAACACACAGATCTTTGGCACATGGGGCAGGATGTTTCACAAGGTAGTGGGATCCAGAGTGTAGGATTTGCTTTGTTCTTTTTCCTTCTCTGCTGCTGTTCTGCCTTCTCATTAAGATGTTGTGACTCAAAGCATGATGCAGCTTGATGAACAAGCTGTTGTTATTTTGAATGAGTGGTAGAAAGCTCCTCTGTCATTGATGCCAATGCTGCTGTGCTTCAAGGAGAGCTTCAGAGTGCCTTGGAAGTGTTTTATTTGTCTTCCCCTGAACACTGGCCATTTGAGAATTGAGAAAACAGCACGAGGCGGGGGTGATGCTTTTCGGCCATCCAGACAGCGTCCAGTTGCCTGAAAGCTTGTGGAGCTAGCTTCAAGAAGGACACTGGTGTTTGTTCGACGGTCCTCCCATTGAATCCAGAGGATGTGGCGGATTCCATCGCTGATGGAATTTCTCTTGTGCTCTTTGTGTCCCGCAGTCCAGGTCTCACTGCAGTACAAGAATGTGGTGAAGGCAGCTGCTTTGTACATTAGGTCTTTTGTTGACTTGTTTTTGTTGTCAACACTCATTGCTGTAGCTTGTAGAAGGCTAAGCTGGTGTAGTCGATCCATTGTAGGAACTCCTCATCAGTGGTGGCCTCCTCACCTTGATGAATACAATGACAAGTACCTGGTGGTGGTCTCAACATTTTTCTTGGATTTGCCTGACATCAAAGACCATATCAGACATTCCTCTGGCAGTTCTAAAGCCACAATGTATTTATGGAAGGTTTCCTCAGCCACAGGAGGTAGACAATTCAGCAGGATGCATGTCAGTATTTTCCCTGCTACAGACCAGAGGGAAATACCTTGATAGTTTCCACAGCATGATTTATCTCCCTTCATGAAGATAGTTACAATTGTTGCATTCCTGAAGCCTCGGTGTGTTGGAGTTCATTTTCCTCTCAAATCCATAGGATGAGTGCATGGAGGTCTGATGTGAGCAAAAGCCTACCAACTTTGAAGACCTCTGCAGGAATACTTCAAAGCAACAAGCTTTCTTGTTTTTCATCCACTTGATTGCTTGTTGCAGCTCTCCCATTGATGGTGGTTCACCCATAGATTCTACCACAGGGTACGGGGAATAGCCTGGAGAGTATCAGCTGCCACTGTGGATTCATGGTTGAGGAGTTATTGAAACCGCTCTTTCTAGCATCAACAGATGGTATTGTCATCCTTAAGAGAAGCACCATCCTGTAAGTGAAAGGGATTCTGACCATTTGACCTTGGTCTATTGATGGCCCTGGTGGCTTCAAAAAAGTTTTGCATGTCATGGTCAGCATATTGTTGGATCTCTTGGGCTTTCTCTTTCCAGCACATGTCAGGAGGAAGCAATAGGAAGGGTAAGAGCATAGATTCAGAAGGATATTACTAACGATGGGGATTTACAGTTTTGAAAAGAAGTTTCAGAAGTTAGTACCATATTATGTTAAACTTCCCACTAGTGTCAAACATTTTGCTTTGGTCTTCACATCTGTCAGGCTACATTTTTTGCTTTGACCTTGTGTTCTTTTAATGTTACAGTACTTGTGTTTTTTGGAAGTTTTAGTTTTTTTTTGCTTTCCTCCAAATTGTGACTGAAATTGCCTTTTACTTTTTCTATCCTGTAGTAGTGTGCCTGGTAACAGAATGCATCTGTCTAATCTTAAGATGCCTCACAGCAGTGTTTCTGCTTGGTAGCATTGGCTGCATTGCTATGGTATGCTAAATAGGAACAAATTGCCGTGATGGACTTTCTCATTACAACATGCTTAGGACAGGTAGTAGCTGAAACTAAAAATTCCCATCAAGACTGCTTGTAGTTCAATTTTTCAAGTAATGGGCAGTCGGTGACCAGTGTGTGTGCATTCTTGAAACTGATTTAGAATAAGGTAACAATAGCCATCTAATAACCCTAATGTCACCTGTGGCTGAAGATTCAACTATTTCGTTCTTTTTTGCCTCCTGGTTTGTGTAACATGTTGAAAATTGCTGTTTTTAGCCATATGTAGTAGATTGCTTGTGGTTCTATGTATTATTCCTGATTTCACTATCAAAGGACACCAAGAGGAAGTTAAATTATTCTTTTGTTTCTGGGGGAAGAGGAGAGAAACATGAGTGATATTGGCAGAGCTCTAGGATGTGATGTTTGTTTTACTATCAGAGCCAGTGATAAATTTGCACATCTTTCTGATCAGTGTTTCAGCTGTGGATCCTGGAATTACACTTCAAGGCTAAAATTATGCTCTCAATTCATATAGTTTTGAATTCGAGGACATAATCTAATCTCCTGTACAATCCTGGCCCTTCCAGTTTTTGTGTCATTCAAATTTATAATCTTAACAATCACCTGTAAACTAAATTCTATTTCAGTATCAGTTATTGGATCTGTCAGAGAACAGTCAAAAAATTTTAAGTGATGAAGCACAGAAGGAGGCCGTTTCACCCATTGTGCATGTGCTGGCTGTTTGAAAGAGCCATCCAATTAGTCCCACTCCTCTTTCTTCAGAGTCCCGACATATTTTTGCTCCTTCAAGTATTTATCCAATTCTCTTTCGAAAATAATTATCGAATCTATTTCCACCACCTTTGCAGGCAGTGCAGATTATCATATGTGCTGTTTAAGAAAAAGAATAATTCTCCTTGGGCACAATTTTCTCTTTGGCGTGCAGGGGCGGGCCCTGCACACCGACACGTAAAATGATGCGCGGTGACTTCGGGTGTGCTTCCCGACGTCACCGCGCATCATTTCTGATCTTTTGTTTGGCTGTGAGCCCGCCAGACTGTTAAGGCTGTTAATGAAATTATTTAGCCAATTGACAGGGCTGCCCATTCGACCTTAAGGCGGGCAGGCGAAGAGCCTGAGCAGCCTTCGCGTTTTGCATGAAACCTCACCCATGGGCAGGATGAGGTTTCATGAAGGTTTTATTAAATAATTTTTTTGACAATTGATAAACATGTCCCATTTCATGTGACACTGTCATATGAGGGAACATGTCTGACTAATTTTCATTTTGATCTTGACTTCCCTGAGGCAGCTCCGTGCCTCGGAGATTTCTGCGCTCTTTCGCGTACATATGCTCAAAAGAGCACAGACCCTGACTCTCCCTTCTCCCCCTGCCTCCACAGGTAGTGCTGAGCGCTACCAGGTACGCGTCACACTGGGCAGGCTTTAATTAGTCCACCCACGTAAAATGGTGGCACACAGCCGATTGCGGGCAGCGATCAGCTCCGCGCCCACTCCCAGGTCATTTCACCGGCCCGTCCAACAGGCAGAAGATTCTGCCCCTTGTCTCACCGCTGGATTCTTTTATCATTTAAAATATTGTGAGCAGTGGGTCTATGAATTCTGCTTTTGTTGATCCTAGTGACATCTCACATAGGTAGTTGATGTCAAATATTAAATTCAAGTGGACTATGGAGGAGTAACAATCAAAAAGGAGAGAATACAGGTGGTGGTGGGGAGGAAAGGGAAGAGCAAGGGTGAGTTTGACGAGGGAAGAAAGAGGCAGTGATGAAGGATGGGAGAGAGGGTATACAATAAGCTGTTGCCAATTTATGGAGGGGAAGGTGGGGATGTTAGGGGAAGCGTTAGTCCAGATATGAAAAATTATGCTTTGATCATCAGGGATAGAGGAGGACTGAAACCCAAAAACTGCTGCTCAGTCCAGAAGGAGTTGAAATCATAAATAAATACAGAAGATCCTGATGATTCGATAAGATATATTCATGGGTTGTTTAGGCAGACTGACATGCTAAATTGTGATGGAGATAGCAACACTTGTTCGTTAGAGCAATTGGGCTGATGTTCTTTTGGGGTGTCGGGCAGATATTGTTGGCAGTTAGGCCACCACAGAATTGCAGCTGGACTTTTGTTGAGTTCATTGCACAGAATTTGTCAACTCCTATTGGAGTTGAGTTTGGGAGAGGCATTGGGAGAAGTCTGTCATGAGCTAGCTCAGCAAAGTCCATGTGCAACAGGGAAGGAATTGGATAGTGTTTTTGTTCCTCATGGATAGAATAGATTAAATTGGAGTCAGTGGCAGGGATAGATAACATGGCTGGGACAAAGTAAACATTTGGCTTTGCCTATATCAAGATGTCAGCTCTGTCCATCAATTGCATTGGCACAGCATCACCCATTTGTGAATGTTAGGAGTTGAAGCGCAAGTTCAAACAAACAGATGACCATTAATTGACAGTGACATTAGGTAGTGCCCCCCGTGCTCAGTTCTTCACATAAATGTTGCTTTTCAATGCCATGTACACATACAGTGGTGCAGCATCTTTTATATATTTGTGCGCAGTGTAAACCAAAGCAGCTACTAACTAATTTTGAATGGCTTTGTACAGCAGAAGAATGCTGACCCTCCATCTCAAATGAACCAGCAGCTACAGAGTGTGTTTGACGAAGATCTGCAGAATAAAATAGAGGAAAATGAGCGCCTGCACAAACAAGTAAGTTAATTCCACAGTATCCAAATTACCTCACACAGAGCATATTTTATAACAGTGTGAGAAGTTCAAACCATTGACAATTATAGTGCATCACAGGCTGAAGATCCTCAGAATTTTGTACATAGGCTGATTTTGGAGCTCTGCTATCAGTTAACTGATCACAAACCAGGAATCAAAATTGGAACCTTCTGGTTTGCATAGTTTAGTTACATCATGCAATTCATTGACTGAATTGTGTTTAAGTTGCAGGTGAATGATAAAAGCAATCAAACAGTTCTAAGTTTATAAAAGCATGGAAGACATATAACTAAATCATTCAATAAGATAAAACATACAAAATAATGCACCTATTGGATAGATGCACTTTGCACATCAGGGCAGTTGCACTTCTGCTTAATATTTGATTATGTCAGAGTCATACAGTGCTGGTTGAGTCCAGAAGAATGTACCTAGCAGATCAGAAATAAGTGTGTGGATTTTATGTATAGTCTGCATCCTTTTATCATTTATTCAATGGCTCATAAACATTTAAATATAAAATTAATTCCTGTGAATTTAAACATATATGTATTCATCTAGAACTAAATTCTGTTGTATAGTATGCTGAAATGCTTTATTTTTAAAATCAGTATTGTAATCTTGCTGCCAGATGCACATGGATTTTTAAAATATGTTTTAAATAAAATATAACCATTATATAAAAGTAATCTGTTGTATCAGTGGGTGAAATTTCACAACAGGACCCTTTTTCATGAATCATCCACCATCCTGAGGTGTTTTATGATCTCTGCCAGCACAATCAATGCAAGTAACATGTTTTCAATTTAAATGGAAAAATTGTATTTATATTACACATTTCATGCTAAATACTCTTGGAAGTATTTCAAAATGCATTCATGTTGTTGTTGGCCCCTGGAGGGAATCTCATCGAAGTATCTAAAATCTTGTGCAAGTAGATATGGATAAATTAAATACAGATTATTACTAAATTCGTTTTTCTAGATTTCCAAGCACCAGCAGTTTCTTCTCTAAATCTCTCCACCTCTTCTTTCCTTCATCAATAAACTCTTTTAAAACATACCTCTTTGGTTAAGCTTTTGATCACCTTTGCAGGTGTCTCCTTATGTGGGCCTGTGTCAAATTTTGTTTGATAATCACTCCTTTGAAGTGCTTTGGGATCTTTTACTATGTTAAATGAGACATCCAGTTCAAGTTGTTGAGCTGAAATTCTGAAAACTTCAAACATCAAAAAGCATTACCAAACCTCAGACTCTTCAGAGAACTAGTAACCAAGTGAGTTTTTTTAAATAATAGCAACCTCCTTTATATAGGGCTTTTAACATAAATCACTTCAAAGTTCTTTAGGGGCAGAAAATAAATGTTATTCAAAATTGTAAGAAGGAAGAAATGGAGCTTGTGACCAAACACCATCACAAATTCTGCTTCCTATCTTATTTTTCAAGGATAGAAAAGTAGCAAGTTGGAAGGGTTTGGGACTATTTGAATGTAAACTATTTGAAATGGCTGACGCTCTGCAATTAAGTGAAGTGAAAAGGAGGCATTCAAAGGAAGCCATATTATAAGAGTAGAAGGCAAGTACAGAACCTTGAAGATTTGAAATTCTAGGAGGAAGGAGATGGAAAGGTTTATAGACAGTGATGTTTGAAGCAAAAATGTATATCCTCTGAGCTGTAATACCCAAGAATAAATAGTGGTTTCATTTTTTTTTCCTCCAGTTCGAAATTGTAATACCAGGACAACCAGTCATGTTTCATCACTCATTGGTACCCTTGTTCCTGTCATTCCCAAAAACAATACATTGGATTTAATATAGCCTGTCGCAGCGGGAAACATGGTGGCTAGGCCCACTTATCATGGGCAAAAAACTAAGGGGTTGACTTTTACACAGGTAATATTTTCGAGGAGTTTACTTTCAACTATTGAATCTCCTGGCTCACACAGCCAGCAGTGAATCTTGCTGGATTTTCAGTCTGTTTCAGGTGCTTGTAGCTTGCAAGAAACTGGATTGGAGCAAGGAAGCCTAAAAAGGTAAGTTTTTAATCACCCCTTTTTCTTTTCCTATGGAACCATTGGACTGTTCATGACAGCTCAGTGAGCTTAGTTCCATATGTGGGGAAGGTCAATATGCTCACTGCTTGCACACACTGTGCATGCTGACTCTATAGTTTGTTCCAATCTTATCTCTCTCATGTCAGAGAAATTAAGCTTCCCCAATATTTGAGTGGGCAAATTGCACTCTGTGATCTAGCACCAATGCAATAAGATTAGAAAACTCCTGCTTCAAATCCTGGTCTCTGAATTCAGAGTAGGGCAGTAAACTGAGTCAGAATGAAGTGTTCTTGGAAAGTCAGGGTAGACTTTTAATGAGGTATATGAAAATTAAGGATTTTTTTGGCTAAAAGTTAAGAGTTGACTTTGAAACGAGGTTGGCTGTTGGTCGGGTATATACGGTAATTATAGGAGAGGTTGCACGTCAGTCTCCAGCAGCAGGAAAACCTCTGGCAATTAAGCTGGGGGTGGTGGTGGGGGAGGAGAATGGGCCCATGGGGGAATCTCGCCTGCTCATGGCAGGTTGTCAATTAGGCTTATTATTAAGCCAATTGACACCAACTATCCTTGAACGCGCCAAAATTTAGAGGTGGCTCAGGGGTTACATGTGAGTGGCTTGACTTTTCTGTGCCGCCAAAAAATCACCAAGCTGACTTTTGGGTTTGCCTGTGTCTTTCAAGGGCACTTCTTAAAAAATTTGTTCATGAGATGTGGATGCTGCTGGCTAAGGCAGCATTTACTGCCCATCCCTAGTTGCCCTTGACAAGGTGGTGGTGAGCTGCCTTTTTGAACCACTGCAGTCTATGTGGCGTAGGTACACCCACAGTGCTGTTAGGGATGGAGTTCCAGGATTTCGACCCAGCAACAGTGAAGGAACAGTGTTATATTTCCATCAAGATGGTGAGTGACTTGGAGGTGAACTTTGAGGTGGTGGTGTTCCCATGTGTCTGCTGCCCTTGTCTTTCTAATTGGTAGTGGTTGTAGGTTTTGAAGGTGCTGTCTAAGGAGCCTTGGTGAGTTCCTGCAGTGCATCTTGTAGATGGTACACACTGCTGCCACAGTGCATTGGTGGTGGAGAGTGTGAATGTTTGGGGTGTCAGTCTAGTGGGCTGCTTTGTCCTGGATGGTGTCTAGCTTCTTGAGTGTTGTTGGAGCTGCATTCATCCACGCAAGTGAAGAATATTCCATCACACTCCTTACTTGTCCCTTGTAGATGGTGTACAGGCTTTGGGGAGTCAGAAGATGAGTGAATCACTGCAGGATTCCTAGCCTCTGACCTGCTTTTGTAGCCACAGTATGTATATGGCTAGACCAGTTCTGTTTCTGGTCAATGACAATCCCCACAATATTGTTAATGGGAGATTCAGTGATGGTAATGCCATTGAATGTCAAGGGGTGATAGTTAGATTTGCTTGTTGGAGATGGTCATTGCCTGGCACTTGTGCGACATGAATGTTCCTTGCCACTTGTCAGCCCAAGTCTGGATATTGTCCAGGTTTTGTAACATTTGGACAGGGACTGCTTCAGTATCTGAGGAGTTGCGAATGGTGCGAACAATGTGCAATCATCAGCAAACATCCCCACTTCTGATCTTCTGATGGAAGGAAGGCTGTTGATAAAACAGCTGAAGATGGTTGGGCCTAGGGCACTTCCGTGAGGAACTCCAGCAATGATGTCCTGAACTGAGATGATTGACCTCCAACAACCACAACCGTTTTCCCTTGTGCTAGGTATGACTTCAACCAATGGAGAGTTAAACAGACCTGGCACCCAGCTGGAGGCTGGCCACTGAAAGCCACCCACTTACGTCTCCAACCGCCTCTCCACGAACCACATCCCACCTTCACTCACCTGTGGCTGGGCGCTGTGGTGATCTAGCCTTTCCCTAGGTGCATTACTGGCAGCAGCCACCATTTCTGGTGGTGCTGCCTGTAATGGAGAGTTGTCGGCATTGGATTGGCCAGCAGTTTGCCATCAGGATTTCTCCCTAGGGGCCCTGAATCCCATAGAAGGCTTGATACTGGCTCGTTAAGTGCCTTACAGGTACCTAATCAGGTCAGACTTCTTCCTCTGAAGTGCTGTGTGTCAAACCCGCATCAATTACATTAAATTCGAGACTTTTATAATGTTGCATTTGTTCAGATAACTGATTTCTTCCTTTGCCATCTATTGTAAATCTAATAACTCAAGTGTAGATTTTTCTCTTACACTGATGCTGATTGGTTCACACTAGAACCACTATCTATTGCACCATACACCATACCTACTATATAACTGATCCATTAATTATTTATCATTAATGAATTTATGTAATTTGTTCAGTGCCTACAATTCCTTTACGTTTATTGCTGTTGAAGCATCTTTGCCAGTCCTCATGACCAGATATAACATTCATTTTTGCAATGGTGGGATTTGAGCATACAACTTCTGAATTGCTAGTGCGTTGACATAATCACATTGGGCTACTGTGCCCATACTCTACTGAAAGATGCTGAAAGAAGTAGCATCGTTTATTTAAAAGCGCAACAAATAAATGGGAAGCACTAAGCATGTGTAAGGTATCAAAATATAAAACTAGAGTGGAATCAAATTAAACCATTTATTGGTTGGTTTAAAAATAGCTCTACAGAGAGGCTCAAGGCAAGGAACAAAGGTAGTTGTGTAGGAGGACTTGAAAGTTAGTAAAGGAGCTGTGAAAATATTAACTGTTTAAAACTAAGTAGGTGTTACTTTTAATGTTGTGAAGTGTCATTCTGACGGAAATCAATACCAGGAGTATGTGCAGTTGTAAAAAACTTCAAATCCTAATGTATGTTCCTCTCCTCTTTTCATCTTTATCCCTACAGTCTCAGTCCATATTCAACCCCCATTTCTCTCTGCATTCCCTTCAGTCACACTGGACTAGCCATATAAATACTGTGGCTACAAGAGCAGGTCAAGAGGCTGGGAATCATGCGACGAGTAACTCACCACCTGATTCCCCAAAGCCTGTCCACCATCTACAAGGCACAAGTCAGGAATGTGATGGAATACTCCCCAGTTGCCTGGATGAGTGTAGCTCCTACAACACTCAAGAAGTTGGACACCATCCAGGAGAAAGCAGTCTGCTTGATTGGCACCACATCCACAAACATTCGCTCCCTTCACCACTGACGTACAGTAGCAGCAGTATGTACCATCTACAAGATGCACTGCAGGAACTCACCAAAGCTCCTTCTAAACCCACGACCACTACCATCTAGAAGGACAAGGGCAGCAGGTAGATGGGAACACCACCATCTGGAAGTTCCCCTCCAAGTCACTCACCATCCTGACTTGGAAACATCGCCGTCCTTTCACTGTCACTGGGTCAAAATCCTGGAACTCCCTAATAGCACTGTGGGTGTACCTACACCACATGGACTGCAGCGGTTCAAGAAGGCAGCTCAGCACCACCTTCTCAAGGGCAACTAGGGATGGGCAATAAATGCTGACCCAGCCAGCGAAGCCCACATCCTGTGAATGAATATTTTTTTAAAAAGTCTTCTACATCCTTATCATTGACTCCTCTGTCACTCATGCCCTGCCTTCCACTCCTCTTGCCTTGTCCACCATTCCTTTTCCTTCAGTGCCCTCACTCACTTCCAACTAACTGTCATATTCATTACTACTTTCTCAAAGTGAGTGTGTGCCGGAATGCACCCTTTCCTGTTAGTACTATTAAAATGTTCCTACTATTCCGTGTGTTTCTTTTAGATAAGTGGGTTGCACTGATTTTTTTTTTTAGCAAAACACTCACCACTAGAGCCAATTTCTGCTGTTGGCAGAATGTCAGGAATGGTGAACAGAATACTGGCTGATGCTGATTTTCAATTTGAACCATTTTTAAATGTTTTTTGCACCATAAATTTAGCTTGGTAGGAAGATGGGGGAAAAATAAGAGACCATTCAATGTCTCAATCCTGTTCTCATTCAGTTAAATCATAGCTGATCTGTACTTTGACTCCATTTACCTTCTTTGTTCATGTAACTTAATGCTATTAGCTAACAATCTATTGACCTCAGTCTTGAAAATTTCAATTGTGCTAGCTTCTACAGCCCTTTGGGGGAGTGTATCCCAGATTCCCACTGGCCCACTTTCTAGGGGTAGAAAAATGTCTGCTGATTTCCCTTCTAAATGACCTAGCTCAAATCTCTTCTGGATTCCACCACCAGAAGAAATTGTTTCTTTGTACCTACCCTATCTAATTCCTCTATAATTTTAATACCCTTATCAGATCACCCCCTCAGCCTTCTAAATTTAAGGGAATAGAAGTCAGGTTTAAGCAAAATTTTAAACCTTTTAAGTATTTATCATTCTGGTGAATCTGCACCACACCATTTCCAAGGCTAATATGTCTTTCCTGCGCTTCCATGCCTAAAAAAGAAAGCTGTATCCTTGATGGAGTCTGACCAAGGCTCTGTGGGATTGAAGTATCAACTTCAGTAGGGTATGAGCACAGTAGCCCAATGTGATTATGTCAAAGCACTAGCAATTCAAAAGTTGTATGCTCAAATCCCACCATTGCAGAAATGAATGTTATATCTGCTCACGAGGACAAAAATACTCTGGATTGTCATAAAAGCATAACTGATTCACTAAAGGTCTTCAGGCAAGGGAGCCTGTTGCTCCTAAATGGTCTGGTCTATGTGTGACACCATATGCAGTTGACTCAAGGCCCTGAGGGTAACTGGGGATGTGCAACAAATACCACATCCCGAGATCAAATGATTCAACTTCCTTGAGATAAAGGGAACTTTTTATTAGCATTTTTGATCATATTTTATATCTGTGTATTAGCTTTTTGTGATTTGTATACATGGGCACCTAAATCCCTTTGCTTCTCACGGCTCCTAATCTCTCACTAATTGATAAAATATTCAGATTTTCCTTTCTCAGACTCTTAAGAGGAATGCACATCCAACCACAGAGAAAAAACCCACAAATTTACCTGTATTAGTGTATTGGGAGTTACAGGAGGAAGTGTAAGGGAAATTTAATTCTCTTGACTACAATTTTGGATTTGGCCAAAATTACATGCAGGAGGGTTATGGTGCATGTAGCTTTTTTCTGGTTAAAAGTATGTATTAAAGTTGATTTTTAAAAGGATAGTAATTGGGTATATTTCTCCTTTTTTATGTATTTTGTATATTTGCTAATTGTCACTACTTTTCTTGCTCCTCTTCTGAAGGCTTTAATGCCTGCTGGTTATGGTCCCCCAGCTGCTGGCTGTCCAAGTGGTTATTTTCCATGTGTGAGTATCAGGAGAATTTGACTGGGTGGCGGGGGAAGTGGGTTGCAAAGGAATCCTAACCAAGTCTGGTGTTATTCACACTTTACTGCTGTTTGAAAATCGCATGAGATAATGATCGGGATCCTGTTCACGTGTGTGCTTTTTCGAGCAGCAGTAACCAGTTCAGGCAAAGGAATCCCGACCTTAATTTCCTTGCTTCGTGCCCTCACCCCTCAGCCCAGAGTTACCAAGACTGGTAGTAACTCCCTGTACAATCACTGAAGGTAGATCAACTTGATTCAAAAGACCAGATGTAATTCTGGGATATTCTGGCCTGTTTGGCTCTACCTTTACTGACTAAGTCATCACAGAAATTTTGTTTTAGATTTTTTTTTTTCTCTGATTGGCTTTGATCCTCGCAGCTGAGCAGATGGTACATCTGGTCTTGTAGCTGGCTGCTAAACATGTGTCCCTACCCATTTATTAAATTTTCTTCTCTCTCTCCTCTGAAGTTGGGAAATGCCTCCACCTGTGCTGGGCACCTGCATAGCCAGATTGAGAGCTGACTGGATTGGGATTCGAACCTACATCTATCTCAGTTTCACGGTATTCCACTAACGAACATTTATAATACTACCAGAAGAGTTCAATGAATGTACCAAAAGTCAGTTTCCTCGTACATTGAGGTGTGGAAATATTTCTATTTTTCAAATAAACACGCCTTTTTAAAAAGCTACTTAACCTCAGACTATCTTAGCTTTTATAAAAATGTGTTTTTTTAAGTTAGCCTAAAATTTATTGACTAAAATTTAAAAGTTCATTGATTTTCTTTTTAAAAATATATAATTGGGCATTAATCCTAAATCCATCTTTTTCAAAATAAAAAATGGGTTAAGCAAGTGGATTGGCAACATTTAGCATCTAAATGTATTCAAATTTTGATGTACTTGAGATATTTCTTGGCTTTTGTGGCTTTTTTTGTCTTACAATTAGCTAGTGTCATTTTGAATGTTGGTTAGGGAACTCCAGTGACTGATTAACTATTATGTTAGCATTTGTAAATTTAATGAATGATTTACCCTGGTGATAAAGCTCTGGTAACTGAGAAAAATATTGGTTTATGGAAAGTACAAAACCTAAATACAGTACGCTTTTTGATGTATAACATGAAAAATATAGTAGAACGTAGTCACTCCACTAGGGGCATTGGCACTTCTTAAAAAAAATCTCCACCCTTTTGCTCCTACTTCTTACACTTTTTTTCTCACCTCTCCAATCCCTTTAGTTATGCCTCTGCTCTTCTCTCGTTTTAATTCCCTCTCTTGAGGGAGTTGGGTCATTTGAATTTTTCTTGAGGACCTGGGCAAGACGAGATCAACAGGAATGTACAAGCAGACTGCTTGGCTCTGTCCTATTTGAAATATTGCTCCTTAACAGTATAATTTAATTCCAGTTGTTTTTATTTCCAGTTATTTTCTTTAATCTGCAGGAATCATAATACAGTAGTAATTGCACTGCAGATGATAATTAAGGCAGGCTGTTCCTTTACAACTGATATTTTACAATGTGAATGGTTTCTTTCAAAGTAATTTCAAGAGTCACCAAATTATATCATATAACATGAAATAATTGTATTTTATTATAAGCATGCCTTCTGCCCAGAAAGTCTCTTGATTTTAGAAATGTATCCTGAATACCGTTTAAGTTTAATTATTTTGTTGTCAGCCCTATTAAATTGTAAATTAATTGGGAAAAAATCTCTGTATACAATCCACTCTTCATAATTCAAAGCCTGTTTTTTTGTGAATAAAACTTAATTTATATTGGTAATAATGTGGAGGTTCAGCACTTGAAAATGTGAATTATCAGAGAATTAACATCAGGTTGATTAGATGTTACAGAAATTATGCAAACTCTTTTATTAGAAACTTAGAAAAATAGAAGCCGGAGTAGGTCATTCAACCCTTCGAGCTTACTCCACTATTCAATATGAACATGGCTATCTCAACACCATACTCCCGCTCTCTCCCCCTACCCCTTGATGCATTTAGAATCTAGAAATCTATATTTCCTTAAACATATTCAGTGACTTGGTCTCCACAGTGCTCTGTGGTAGAGAATTCCACAGGTTCACCGCCCTCTGAGTGAAGAAGTTTCTCCTTATCTCAGTCCTAAATGGTCTACACCGTATCCTGAGATTGTGAGCTCTTGTTCTAGGCTCCCCAGCCAGAGGAAACATCATTCCTGCATCTGTTTGTTCAGCCCTGTCAGAATTTTATCCATTTCAATGGGATCCTCTCAACCTTCTAAACTCCAGTGAATACAGGCCAGTCGGCCCATTCTCTCCTCATATGACAATATTGCCATCCCAGGAACCTTTGCTGCACTCCCTCTATGGCAAGTATATCCTTTCTTGGAATCTGAGATTATTATTCTTGGATGTGAAGTTTCTTCCATATAGGGGCTGCTCACATGTTTGAGAAAAATATTTTTGGAAAATCTGGAGTCTGCCCAAGAGTACTGTGATTTAATTTTGCATCCATTTCAAATGCCACCTGGAATAGCATTTAACAAGCATTTCCAGCATTTTCTGTTTTTATTTCAGCTTTTAACAACCATCCCTTGCATGTACAGTTTTGTTTCTTTACTAGTGTTTTGGGGTCATCAAACTTTTTTTTCACGCTTTAACTTCAAGGGCATCCATAGTTCCACTCAATGTAACAAAATAACAAAACTCATGATTTCTTCTTGAAATAAAGTTCCCTGATTTATATTCTGTAATTAGATTGGTTCATGCCTTTTAGACCAAGAACATGGCTGATCATCCTGCTTTTAAAGACTTGCCAGCATTATTCTATAACCGGCTCCATGGATCGCTTTTTTAATATTTTGATAATTTAGGAACGTTTCTGGTTTTTGGCACCAAATGTAATCTGTCTGAAATTGAGTAACAAGCAATATGTTACATAATAAATGTAACAGTCTCATGTGTATAGTAAGAGGATGTACACCAGAATCTTCTCATACTGTGGCATTGCAGATTCAATCATTGCCAGGTAGGTACATGCAGTTTTCAGCAAACAAGATTAAATATTAAAACCAGATTTTTCTAGCAATTCTTCCCAAATGCTTATCGTGCACTTGAGAGTTAGTTTGATTACTGTACTGTTTTTGTTTTTATTCGGCTGCAATGTTTTCCATTGGTTGAATGTGAGAAGTTGATGCTTGCTCTGCAAGCAGTCTTTCATGCGTTTCATTTAAACTGTGATGAAGTAATAAAGATCCATGTTGCCTTGAGCTGCTGCCTTTGTCCCCCTCCTAATGCGATTATCATTTTTTACTTAATTCACATTTCCCTCAATTTCTAAGCTTTAGCTTCTTGTCATACACCATTTGGCCCAAAAAGCCTATTTCTGTGCTGTACAATCTATAGAAACTGTATTTATTGATGTCAAAATTAGTTAGGGCCTTTTACAGAGTTGGATGCTAACTGAAAATATTCTTCCATTCTTTGATTCTTCATACAGTAATGGAGGAGCTCCCATGACATTGCTCCTCTTGCAATATTTGTGGGTAATTGCAAATTGGCTGCTATGATTCCATGCAAAATTATGGTGATTGCGTAAGGACGTAAGGAATCTGCAAGAGGATATAGACAGGTTGAGTGAGTGGGCAAAAACTTGGCAGATGGAGTTTGATGTAGGAAAGTGTGAGGTCATGCACTTTGGAAGGAAGAATCAAAAGGCAGACTATTATTTAAATGTAGAGACACTCCAAAAAGCACAGCACAGGGATCTAGGTGTTCTTGCACATAAAGCACAGTGTGCATGCATTGCAGGTGCAGCAATTAACTAAGAAGGCAAATGGAATTTTGGCTAGGGAGATAACATTTAAAAATAGACAACTGTACAGGGTGTTGGTGAGGCCACACCTGGAGTACCATGTACAGTTTTGGTCCCTGTATTTAAGAAAGGATATACTGGCATTGGAGGCAGTTCAAAAGAGATTCACTAGGCTGATTCCTGGAATGAAAGGGTTGACTTATCAAGAACGGCTAAACAGGTTAGGCCTTTATTGATTAGCGTTTAGAAGAATGAGAGGTGATTTTATTGAAATTACTAGATTCTTTGAAATGTACAAGATTCTGAGGGGGCCTGACAGGGTAGATGTTGAGAAGATGTTTTCACTAGTTGGGAAATCTTGAACTAGGGGGCGTAGTTTCAGAATAAGGGGGTAATTGTTTTAAACTGAGATGCGAAGGAATTTCTTCTAAGGGTAGGGAATGTCTGGAATTCTCTACCTGAGAGAGCTGTGGAGGCTAGATCGCAAAGTATTTAAAGAGGAGGTAGATAGATTTTTGAAATATTGGGGAGTTGAGGGCTATGAGGAGCTGGCATGAAAGAGTTGAGGCCTGGGGGCAAATCAGCCGTGATCTTATTGAATGGTGGGGCAGGCTTGAGGGGCCGAATGGCCTACTCCTCCTATTTCTTATGTTTCAGATACAATTTCTCTCCCTCCCCCTACCCACCCTCAAATTTTAGAATGTAGGTTATTTCTATTGTAGAGTCCTTCAGTTGGTGTTAGTTGGCTTTTTGCCCAATTTAAATTTCAATATATTTGTTCTTTGTTCATGAAAGTAGTTATTTTTGTTTCCTGAACATCCTTATATTAGGCTTGTACAGCCACCAGTGATAAATAACCCTGTAGTCTTCCCTTGTGGCATAACTAACTTCGCAGAAAACACACTGCTTAGCTGAGGCTTTCCTAGAAGCCTTCATGATCCACTGCAATGGTGATTGGGAAGTTTGCATACCATGGTAACTTCCATTTTTGAGGTAAGGTGGATGTTGGTTGTCTCTTGCCAATATTATTGGTCTGTCCACATCTGACACTAGTGTCACCAGTTCCTGCATTGCCCACATGGGCAGAGATACCACCTGGTATAGCATTAAAGTATGCAGATAAGGTTCTGTGTTCAATCACTGGTGGTATGACCACTTCTGAAACCATTTGCCATGCTTCATTTTTCTCTGCATTCAAAAATTATCTTCAATCCCTCTTTTCAACTTTTTCTCTTATTCCATCTCCTCCCAGTTCATCCTTTTCCTGTGATGGTATCCACCTTCTCATTGTGCTAACTCATTATCACGTTAATGTTCATTAACATGATAATCCCTATATAAATGCAAGATTTTTGCTAGCTAGATGTTTCAGTTGGCCTCTGTGCCCTTCATCTTGGAAAAGGAGAAAAAAATCACCCAGGTTTTCTTAAAATTTCTATTTAGTGACTGTTGGAAACTGGAAAGTTTGTACATTATAGAAGGACCCAATTGGACTTAGCTGCAATGTACTAAACAGTCTCAAATTGCTGGTGTGCACTGTTTAGGTTTACACATTAAGACCAGTCAGGATACCAGAGATGCCCATAGTATCCTGTCTCAATGCAACTCTGTATTTCTTCATCCTCCTTGGCAGAAAATACAAAGGTCTGCATTGATTGAGGGAGATGAATGTTGTTACTTAGTTGGGTCAACGGCTCTCATGGACATTATCCTGAGAACTCACTTGCTCATTTTCATATTTAGACTTGTTGCCATGATTACAGAGATTGCACTATAACTATTTGGACATTTGAGAAGTTAAAATATATAATTCTGAGCTTCACCTGCATATTCATGTAACACCTGCTAGAATGAGGTTCATAATATTGCTTTTTGAATATTTCTTTAAACTTGATAAGCAGCATTCTTACAGGTCCTCACAGTTGACTTCTTCAGGTATAAAGCACTTGCACAAACTCCAGGAGCTTAAAGAGACGCTTTTAGAGTAGGTTTACTGCATAGCTCACTGATGTAATAAGAAACAAACGTTTGAAACTAGTGAAAAACATGGGGCAAGATAGGTGTTCAGCACAACTATGTCCCTGTGTCAATAATGAGGAGCATCTAAATTAAACCAAACCATCATATCTAAGTATCTGTGTTTGAGTCTTTGTTTTGTATTTCTTTGAATGTACAGGTACAAGAAGCTCAAGAGAAACATAGGCAAATTGAAACCGAGCTCAGGGAGCGATTAGTAGTGTTGGAGCGAGATACCATGCAACATCATGCGGTGGTTGATGGCTTGAAACAGAAGTACATGGACACCATAGAAAAACTTCAAAATGACAAAGCAAATTTAGAGGTTAGACTTTTCATTGCTTTTTGAGGGTGAAATTTTATCTTTGGGTATTTTTTATTCTCTAACTTTTTGCTCAGCATGTGCCAACTTTGAGAAGGAATTGGTGTACAGAAGTGTATAACAGCAGCCCAGGTGCTGTTTGTTTTCCATACTCAAGGAAAGCACTTGAGCAAGACCTCCTGCAGTGCCGCGTAGATGGTATCTTAAAACCTGAATTCCACAGTAGCTTGCAGCATTTTTCAGTTTGATGAACTTTGTTTTCAAAATGTTGCACTGTGGTTTCTAAGCAACTGTGGAAGAAGTGCACCTATAGTTTACAGAATAATGTGGAGCTAAAGAATCAAAGATTTTGTTCTTTAAAATATATTTTTTAAACTTTGCTGAAGTAGGCAAATATTAAACTTTAATTTTGTATCTTGTTTATTGACTTTATGTAGATTTTAAATGATATCCTAACTGAGCAAAATCATAAACTGCTTACAAAGGTCAAATAAATCCCTGTGAAATTACAGCCTTTGATTCCCTCCATGGCACCATATCTTAATGCCCATTGCAAAGTTACTAAATCTGGTTTTATTCGGTTAAGTTTTGTTCACGTTCCATGAACCTTCTGACAGTTAACCCCCAATAGTTGAAAGTTTATAATAAGTATATAAATTGTTTCCTTTAAAATGTTTGTATAACTACAAACCTATTTTCAAAACAAGTAAAAAAAAAACAGCAGGTGCAATAAACCCATCCCATTCAAAAAATGGTGCACCCAAGAATACCAATTAACTACATGTTAAGCAGGTGACCTAGGAGAGATGAAAATCTTGTTACCAAATCAGGACGTACCCTTATTCCCTGTAGCAATCAAGTAAGGCTTCAGAATACTACGGTAGCCAATAACTCCTTACAATCACTGCTAACTAACAGCTTACATTCTATAATTGGATTTATACTCTCCAGTGAGGAACATTTAAAGAACTGTATGAATGCTTAGCTACTGTAAGCTCTGACAATTGTTCCCAAGAGGGATGACTGAAAAATACTGGCATCCAGCCTCCCTCTGAATTTTTTTTTATAAGCAAAACCTCTAATCCTACCAACCTTCCCTAACTTTGATAACCAATTCAGTTGAGTTCAATCAACCCCTTTGTTTCATAAACCTCAATTGTATCATCTTAAGTGTGCATTTCTCCCAGAAAAAGCCCTAACATTTGGACCTGTCCAAACCAAAACTGCTAACACTGTATATCATTCTGATTGGCCTATTCTACACTTTCTCCAGAAGTTTGAATTCTTTCATTGTGTCCAGTTTTCTGCTCTATACACAGTGCTCAAAGTTGCTGATTTATATAGCCTAAGTATGTTATATAAATAAAAGATCTGATGTTCTTGAAGGCTCGTTCTTAGCCAATTACCTCACTGTATTGGGGATAATCTATTAGCATGGATTGAAGATTGGTTAACACAGAAGAAGGCAAATAGAATTTTGGCCTGTATGGCTAGGGGGCTGGAGTTTAAATATAGGGAAGCCTTGTTACAAGTGTACAGGGTGTTGGTGAGGCCGCACCTGGAGTACTGTGTACGGTTTTGGTCCCCGTATTTATGAAAGGATATACTGGCATTGGAGGCAGTTCAAAACAGATTCACGAGGCTGATTCCTGGGATGAAGGGGCTGACTTATTAAGAACGGCTAAACAGAGTAGGCCTTTATTTATTCGCGTTTAGAAGAATGAGGGATGACCTTGTAAGTTTCAATAAGATTCTGAAGGGGCTTGACAGGGTAGATGTTGAGAAGATGCTTCCACTAGTTAGGGAATCTTGAGCTAGGGGACGTAGTTACAGAATAAGGGGGCACTTATTTAAAGCTGAGATGCAAAGGAAGTTATTTTCTGAGGGCCGTGAATGTCCGGAAATCTCTACCTCAGAGTTGTGGAGGCTAGATCACTGAAAGCATTTAAAGAGGAGGTAGATAGATAGAATTTTGAAATTTGGGGAGTTGCGGGGTATGAGGAACTGGCATGAAAGAGGAGCTGAGGCCTAGGGCAGATCAGCCATGATCTTATTGAATGGTGGGGCAGGCTTGAGCAGCTGAATGGCCGCCGCCTCCTATTTCTTATGTTATGTAATTAAAAACAAATTTATTTGGGAAAAATGGATTGATGTCCAGTTCTCAGCCAGTTAAAACATTGTCCTGACTTCAGTTTCAGAAATTTTAATAAATATTGATGATCTATCCTGAACTTCATCAGTAACAATTTGTACTTAATGCCTTTTAATGTAGGCAAACATTCAAAGGTCCTTTGAGGAAGCGCAATCAGACAAAAATGGATGGCAAAAAAAAGAAAATAGTAGGAGATATAGCAAAAACGATCAAAGAGTTGGATTTTAAAGGGAGGTATTATCGTTGGAGAAGCAGAGGAGGTTCAGCAGGTGTGAGCTAAGGCAGCTAAAGGCATGGCTACCCAAGGTGGCATGAAGAGGGTGTCTGATGCACATGTGGGTGGGATATGGTCATGGAGGAAGTTACAGGGATCCCAAGTACGATGCCAGGCAGGAGAAAAATGGAATATCGCAGAGTATTTACAACTCAAACAGGCCTTTCAGAGATGACCAAAACACTGATCAGAACTTCAGCAGCAGAAGGGCTGAGGCAGAAACAGAGGCTGGTTACAGAAATGAAGGTAAGGGGTTTTTGTGATGGAGTTGGACTTTGACCTTAGCGTCAAATAGGATTTTGATTCAGCAACAATGAAGGAACAGTGATTATAGTTCCAACTCAGGATAGTGCGTGGCTTGGAGGGGAACTTGCAGGTGATGGTGTTCCCATGTGTCTGCCCTTGTCTTTCTAGATGATAGCAGTCGTGGGTTTGGAAGGTGGCGTCGAAGGAGCTTTGGTGAGTTACTGCAGCGCATCTTGTAGATTGTAGATACCGCCACAGTGCGTCAGTGGTGGAGGGAGTGGATGTTGACAGGGATGGATGGGTGCCCATCAAGCAGGCTGCTTTGTCCTGGATTGTGTCGAGCTTCTTAAGTGTTGTTGGAGCTGCACTCATCCAAGCAAGTGGAAAGTATTCCATTCCACTCCTGACTTGTGCCTTGTAAATGGTGGACAGGCTTTGGGGAGTCAGGAGGTGAGTTACTCAATGCAGTATTCCCACCCTCTGACCTCTTTTAGCCATAATATATGGCTGTTCCAGTTCACTTTTGGTTAATGGTAACTCCTAGGATGTTGATAGTGGAGGATTCAGCAATGGTAATACCATTGATTATCAAGGAGAGATGGTTGGATTCTCACTTGTTGGAGATGGTCATTGCCTGGCACTAGGGTGGTGTGAATATTGCTTGCCACTTATCTGCCCACGCCCAAATGTTGTCCAGGTCTTACAGCTTGTGGGCACAGATTGCTTCAGTATCTGAGGAGTCACGAATGGTGCTGAACATTGTGCAATCATCAGTGAACATCCCCACTTCTGACCTTGCAATGGAGGAAGGGTCATTGATGAAGCTGCTGAAGATGGTTGAGCCTAGGACACTACCCTGAGGAACTCCTGCAGTGATGCCCTGGAACTGAGATGACTGACCCCCAGAAACCACAACCATTTTCCTTTGTGCTAGGTATAGCTCCAACCAGTGGAGAAATCCCCCCTCACCCCAATACCTAGATGCCTATTGACGCCAGTTTTACTAGGCTCCTTGGTGCCACCCAGTCAAATGCTGCCTTGATGTCAAGGGCAGTCACTCTCACCTCACCTCTGGAGTTTGGCACTTTTTTCCATGTTTGGACTAAGGCTGTAATGAGATCAGGAGCTGACAGAACTGGACCTGGCAGAACCCAAACTGAGCATCAGTGAGCAGTTGACTTCTGAGTAAGTACTGCTTGATAGCACAGTTGTTGACCCCTTTCATCACTTTGCTGAGAGTAGACTGATAGGGTGGTAATTGGCCAGTTTGGAGTTATCCTGCTTTTTGTGGACAGACATACTTGGGCAATTTTCCACATTGCCAGGTAGATACTAGTGTTGTAGCTGTACTGGAACAGCTTGGCTGAGGGTACGGCTAGTTGTGGAGCACAAGTCTTCAATACTATTGCCGGAATGTCGGAGCCCATAGTCTTTGCCTTATCCAGTGCCTTTAGCAGTTTTCCAATATGTGGAGTGCACCGAACTGGCTGAAGACTGGCATCTGTGATGCTGGGAACCTCAGGTGGAGGCCAAGATGGATCATCCACTTGGCTGAAGATTGTTGCAAATGCTTCACCCTTTTGTATTGATGTGCTGAGCAACCCCATCATTGAGGATGGCAATATTTGTGGAGCTGCCTCTTCCTGTTAGTTGTTTAATTGTCTACCACTATTCACGACTGGAGGTGGCAGGACTGCAGAGCTTAGATCTGATCTGTTGCATGTGGAATTGCTTAGCTCTGGCTATCACTTGCTGCTTATGTCGTTTGGCACGCAAGTAGTCCTGTGTTGTAGCTTCAGCAGGTTGACACTGCATTTTTAGGTATGCCTGGTGCTGCTCCTGGCATGCCCTCCTGCCCTCTTCATTGAACGATGGTTGATGCCCAGGCTTCATGGTAATGGTAGTGTGAGGGCTATGCTGGGCCATGAGGTTACAGGTTATGATTGTATACAATTCTGCTGCTGCTGATGGCCCACAGCGCCTAATAGATACCTAGTCTTGACTTGCTAGATCTGTTCAAAATCTAACCCATTTAGCATGGTGGTAGTGCCACAAAACACAATGGACGGTATCCTCAATGTGAAGAAGGGACTTCATCTCCACAAGGACTGTACAGTGGTCACTCCTGCCAATATTGTCATGGACAGATGCATCTGTGACAGGTGGATTGGTGAAGACAAGTCGGTTTTCCCCTCTTGGTTCCCCTCTTGGCTGAAGACCCAGTCTAGCAACCATGTCCTTTAGAGCTCAATCAGTAGTGGTGCTATCGAGCCACATTTCAATGTTCAATACCCAAAATACATTCTGTGCCATTGCCACTCTGTGCTTCATGCAAGTGGTGTTCAACATGGAGGAGTACTGATTCATCAGCTGAGTGGGGATGGGGGGCAGTAGATGGTAACCAGCAGGAGGTTTCCTTGTTGACGTGATGCCATGAGACTTTGTGGGGTCCAGAGTTGATGTTGAGAACTCTTAGGGAACTCCCTCCTGACTGTATGCCACTATGTCGCCACCTCTGTTGGGTCTGTCCTGCAGGGATGGTGATGGTGGCGTCTGGGCCATTGTCTCTAAGGTATGATTCCATGAGTATGACTGTCAGTCTGTTGCTTGACTAGTTTGTAAGACAGCTCTCCCAATTTTGGCACAGCTCCCAGGTGTTAGTGTAGAGGAGTTTGCAGGGTCAACAGGGCTAGGTTTGCCATTGTCATTTCCAGTGCCTAGGTTGATGCCGGGTGATGTCTGGTTTTGTAACTTTTTTAGACTTCATAGTCGTTTGATACAACTGAGCGGCTTGCAAGGCCATTTCAGAGGGCATTTGAACACCAGCCACATTGCTATTGTTCTGGAGTCATGTGCAGACTCGTCCAGATTTCCTTCCCTAAAAAGATATTAGTGAACCAGATGGGTTTTTATGGCAATTAACAATGGTTTCATGGTCGCCATTACTAAGACTAGCTTTCTTTTTAATTCCAGATTTATTAATTGAGTTTAAATTCCACCAGCTGCCGTAGCGGGATTTGAACCCGTGTCCCCAGAGCTTAGCCTGGGCCTCTGGATTACTAGTCTGGTGACATTACCATGCACCACTGCCTCCCCCAAAAGGAAGAGACACTATTATTAGAAATTCTTTGGTTATGATGGGATAGATAAGAGTAGAATCAAGCAAGGGCAGTCCCACTAACTTCAATAAAGGGGAAACTTTTAATGAGGTTGTTGTGTTGTCAAAGCTTGGAGCAAGGACCATGAATGAAAATTAACAGTAACAGAGGATGTCATTTGCAACATTTCGTTAGCATGGCAGGTGGAACCCTGATTTTGAGAGATTCAAGCTTGGAGTTATTGGAAAAATAGCATGTTTCTGGAAGGTGGCAAACCTGGTGAAGGACTTTAGATAGGAAAGCGAGGTTGGAGATAGGGCAGTAGATCACAGGGACCAAGGGCTCAAGGCTCGCTTTGCAAGTGTTAGCTATTACCCAAGGAAAGGGGCCATTTTCAAAGGCAGCAAGCATGGGGGCCAGGCAGGCAAGTTGGATGATGATCTACATGCACAGGAGGAATTTTTTTTTTTTAAACTTTGTTTTGGAAAGGATTCATAAACATTTTTTAAAATATGGGATATTTTCCACAGGTGAAATCGCACTCATTGGAAAGAGAAGCAAAGGAATGTAGGCTTCGGACAGAAGAATGGTAAGACAGAGTTGTGACTTGTGGTGTACTACTTTGTTGTTGCTGAAATTTTTGCTGCGTTGCACACATTGTGAATCATTTCAAATTCGTATTTTTCACTGCAGCCAGCAGCAGCTAAAGAATATCCATGCAGACCTGAGTAGTCGATTAGACCAGTCTACAAGTATTATTCAAGAAAAAATACCTTTTAATGATAGAAGTGAGTATGACTTCTGTGCAATTTAGCAGTCTTAATTGCAATTTTCTAATAAACCTATCATTATATCAAATTTCTTACAAAAGCCTGTATAGTTGGAGCCCTATAAATTAGTTTGTTTCAACAAGCAAGTGATTGTAAATTCTACTCCGATTGTTAAATTAAAAGTGGTATTATTGAAGCCATCAGATGTCCTTTGGGAAATTTTTTTCTTAATCACTCCAACCTGTTGTTAAACATTAAGTTCTTTGACAGTTTAGATAGATGAATATAATGAAAATATTTATCTTATCACAAACTGGAAATACGTATAATGGGACATACAATTTGGAAAAAAAAGTTGTTTTTCTGCCGGCCCGAGCTGATTCTCCTGCAAACGATGAACTACTGCACTATGTCCAAGCATTGAGAAGAATTGCCCCAAGTTAGCAACCCTGCCTTGTATAACACATACTAATGCTTGTTATGAACCCTCATTCCAAGAACTATCTCAAGTTTTGAACCAGAAAACACATTTCAATGTAGGTAAATCACAATATGGTTTACCAATCTGAGTAATTATGGATGCACAAGAACTCAGTATTTTAGATAAATGGTTCTAACACTGAAATAAGTGAAGATTGTCAAAATATAAGTTCAATTTCTTCATTTGATGCCTGGAATTATAAAATGTTAACGTTTGGATTGCTTTCCCCTCCACAGCTAGCACCCTACAGAAAGGTTAAATCAAACTCTTTGGATTATATAATGTTAAATATCATTTCTTTCCATGGGTGTAGCACTCTGGCAGCTCACTTGGGTGACCACACAAGTTGTGAACTATTCATCTGCATTGCTCATAGCTGAACCTAGTCATGCCCTTGCCTCATGCCTATATATTTACTCATTACCAGCAGAGATCAGTGACCCTGATCCTATTCTCACCTGACATTCGTGTGTGCATTTTTAGTGGGGGTTACTAGATAGGGATCAAGCACAGAAACTTGGGTGACTTTTTATCCTCCAGAACTAAAGATACTGAAACCAATTGTGCCTTTTCCTGTGCTGAAATTAAAATGAGAACTTAGTACAGACAAGGGAATCGAACCTTGGAACGATCGTGATCTGTATGGCTTAGCCAATTATAGATTTATGAAGCCATATACTAGATGTGATTATCAAACCCAAATAAATAAATGTTCCAACACATTCATTAGATGAATGGATGACAGCTGAGTAAGTATTTTGTTTTGTCTTATGTCTGCATCAATCCTTTCCATGCAGTTCAAATGTAAAATACTGGAATGTTCTCTTGTTATGCTGAACGAACTTTATGGTTATTGCATGATTGCCAGGCTATTATTTGATTTTGAGTATTGTTGTGTTGAACATCACTTTACTGATCAAAATGAAATCCTCACTTAAATGTTTGCAATTATAAGAAAATATGCAGTGCGGTGTAGAGAAAAAGAGCCTTTTTTTGGCTGGAATCTAGTAGCTTAAATTTATTGAATGAGTTGAGTGGCTGAGAACATTTTGTGGACCAAGATTATAAAATGAAAAAACTTGAGTTCAGTGAAACTTGTAACTACTTCAGAAGAGTTTTAGAAATAAAACAAGAAATGGACAGCATCTGAAACCAAGTTCTGGGTCAGTGTTTTATGTTGGACCCTCTATCAGAAGCATGAACCAATTGTTCTCTTCCAGTTGCTGGCTGACCTGTTTTTTTCCCCACGTATTCTGTTTTTTTTTTTCAATTCACTGTCATGGCTTCCAGTGCAGGAAATGAAAATGATCTGAAGGAAGCCCCATTCATTAGCTTTATGCAATATTTTGGATGGTTGAATGACCAATTTTTTTTCTGTACTTTGTGCAACATAAAATCAAGGCTTAAATTATAGATATACGCTGCCCGTAATAAGAAATAAGACAGACCTAATATTTGGTAAACATTCAGATTCCATATTACATTTAATAGCACCAGTTTGGTATGACTTAGTACTCAGTGTATTTTAGAATCAATTACAACTATATTTACAGTGGCAAATGTAAGTGCCCAATGCTAGTGTTACCTTAAGTAATACATATAAAATAAAACCTTGTTCATCATTTGAGCTTCATGACACTAATGAGGGTTAACTGGATTTTGCTGATGCTTCATTTCCTATTTTGTCTTTTACAGTGCACAGACCTGTTGCTAACTATGATATGTTTTCAAGTTTATCACTTGGACTGCCAGGAATGCAGATGAAAATTTAGAGTGCATCTTCTGTTTTCAATGTGTATCTTAATGCTTAAAAACCTACTCATCTAATATCTCATTTCTGTGTAGGGTTTGCAGAATACAACACATTAGATGTACCTGTACATGATAGAAGGCATCAAGTGAGTAACCCAGAGATGGATGGTTGAAAATCTTTAGGAGAGATGTTAAGCTTCAGAAGACTGCTGTAACTGTTCCATCTAAAATAAATGTTAAATTTGTGTTCGGGAATTACACAAATTTTGCTAAGTACTGTATAACATTATTTAAAAGTTAGATTTTGGGAATCATGTGTTTTGAAAGCTTAAAAAGTGTGCAGTACTCTAAATGACTTAGTCTCCAGCTGATTCAGTTGTATATTTGATACAATTATGAATTCAGGCTGTAAATTTTGAGGTTGAAAAATTGTGAAATCATCCCATTTTGCCAACTGAACCTTCAAGCTTACTTTTTAAGGTGAATTTTAATTTTTTTGAAACAACTTAAATGCTTGTACTTGCTGCTTCTCACATCTTTGGTTATCCAAGGTTCAGTTCAGGAAATGATATGCTTGACATATGCAACTATAATTATTAATTTGGGGATCCAGGTTGAGGCCGTGCTTCATCTGCTTGCATTAATCACAAATCATTTTCCTTAAAAGGCTCCCCCTATTATTGGGAACAACCATTCTGTTTTTGAACTACTGAATCCTGGAACTGGTTTTAAAAAGTTCCCTTTTTATTCTTTCAGAAATATTACTGTAAATGTGTGCTGTTAACTTATAGCTGATATAGTGTGGACTAGTACCAGTTCCACAACCCCCAATCCATGTGGCTTTGAATATCTGTTTCCTCTGTAGCTTAGCCAACAAATTATTGCTTTATTGGAGTCAGATAAACAATACAGCAGGCACCTAAAGATAAGGCCTAGCATAACAGTGTTGTGCCCAAAACTTGGGGAGAATTAACTACACTAATTGCATGGATGACGTAATGGAAATTTGTGAAGCCAGGCAAAAGTAGTTGAGTTTTTCTTTTAAAGTGCCAATGTGACATGTGTCCCCAAAATTCTGACCCAATCATTACTGTTATAACTGGGATCATCTGTAGGATGAAATACTTTTTCCATATGATACAGTGCCAAATTAATGACCCAGATCTGTCAGTAAGCAGTTGAGTGGAGGCGTACTCCGCTGACTAGTTTTAAAAATACATTCTTGCCCTGTTTGCAACCTACAGGAGGAATTTCAGTTTGGTGAGTGGGCTGTCTGCCTGCTCAGAACAGCCCAAGTAAATCAGTGCAAGCACAGGGCAATCTGCCCAAGTTTTTACACTGACAGGTCCCAGCAGGACCAACATCATGAGCTCCTGCTGGTAATCCACAACTTGCAGATTTGAGTGCAAGTGGGCTACCTGGAAGTTACAGTTCTATTACAGACCTTGGTAACACCAAACATCTTGGCATTTGCCACTTTTGGGACTGCAAGATTTGGGCTATTGATTTGAATTAAGCTATCCATATTTCTCAAGAATCCTTCATGAGGAAGAGGTACCTTTTTAACTGCTGAACAGCATGCAAGTATAATCATTTTAGTGACTCCAGTCACCGTTGTTGGTGTGAGGCACTAGATTCAGGAGCAAAAACAAAATTAGCTGGAAAAACTCAGCAGGTCTGACAGCATCTGCGGAGAGGAATACAGTTAACGTTTCGAGTCCATATGACTCTTCAGAACTAGATTCAGGAGGTTTGCCCGACCCACTTGTGCGGCAACACTGTTGGTGAACTGGCAACCACTGGTATTGCATCCACATTGTTTATGTAGATAATGTAAATGCAGGAAACCATCAGTGTTGAAGATTAAAGAGTGGCTGTGCAGAGTAATCTTTTGAAAAACTTTTTTTTAAGAGCTTTCGTAATCAAATTTTATTTCTTTTTTGTGTGTTGTTGCTGGCTGAGTTGGTAGAACTCTTACCCCTGTCAAAAGGTTGTGGGTTCAAGTCCTAGTCCAGAGGTTTGAACACAAGATCTAGGCTGAAATCCCAGTGTGGTACTGAAGGAGTTCTGCATGGTCAGAGGTGCTGTCTTTCAGATGAGACATTAAACAGAGCCTCCATCTGCTCTCTCGGATGGGCATTAAAATCTCATCACTATTTAGAAGAGCAAGGGAGTTAGTTATCCACCGTGTCCTGGCCAATATTGATCCCTCAATTAAGATACTTTTTTTAAAAAAACTGATCATTATCACATTGCTGTTCATGGAAGCTAGCTGTGCATAAATTAGCTGCCACATTTCCTACATTATAACAAAGCACCAGGCAGGCAACACAACCTTTGGAGCTCCTGGTTGTGGCTGCAAAGAAACAATATCTATTCTTCTGACTATATTGACCCCTATCATTTCCACATTCCTTTTCACTCTCCCGATTTGAATGGCCTCCTGCACCATGATGCTATGATCAGATTTGCCTAGCCACCCTGCAGCCCTTGATCTCATCCGCACAGGTGGCAAATACCTTGTACCTGTTGGTCAAAATTAGGGGCATTTATGCAACATGTAAACTGGATTGTTTTTAATCACATCATCCTGGGTTTCCATATCTGCCTGAGTAGCATTTGGACCTTCCTGTCTCTAACCATTGACTAACTCTGAAGTCCTACTTAAATAAGGAGTGTGATTGCCTCCTGGTCTAGGTACCTCTTCCCCCTCCCTCTTCTGCAATGTCTGCAGATCAGACTCCTGCTCACAACTCTGAGCCAAAGTTCCTCGAGCTGTAGATACCGCAGATATAGTTTTCTGGGATCGCAATGTTTACCACAAACCCCCACGTGCCCCAATTATGACACATACCACCTGTCCTGCCATGTCTATCGAACGCTTATTTGATTAGTTAATTTTTAATTGAATTAATGTATTTGGTTTAAGTTACGAGTTTATTGAAGTGATGTCGTAGCAAGTTCAAGTTTAAAGAAGAATTAAAAAGCAGCATTTCCTTCCCCTTGTGCACTGAATTTCCACTCGCACCAAATTCCTGACTTTATCACTTATTTTTTGCTGGTTTCAAATGCAGCATCAATGATTTCATAATTACATGTCTTGAAAAAGTGAACTTATTTTGGTTTCTCAAGGTGAAGAGTATCTGTACAGATTAATGTCTTTACAAAGTATTTCTCCATTCCTGATGCCCAGTGTTAACATGAAGTATCCCCAGATCAGATGTAGCCAGGCCCTCCTGAAATTCAGCAGCACTTCAAGGCTATTTTCTGTGGGGACATCAACCAAATTATGCAGCTAGCCATTCCTCACATCAGTCCCACAATCAAATTTGTGCGTACGAATTGTTTGTTTTACTGAATGTGAAAGACAGTGACTGGAGGCATAGCTGAAGAGAAACAAACCACTTGAAATAAAAGACCAAAAATTTGAGGGTAGAATACATCCCTTGTATAACTGCTGTGTGCGATTGTTTATAAGGAAGCACCAAGAGCAAATCTGAGCAGATCAGCAGAAAAATAACCCTTCCATGTTCTCAGTCTGTACAGATATGGGTGAGCTTTAGGGGAAGGGAGGAACAATGCCACGTGCAATTCTTAATTGTCATTTTCTGACTCCTATTTCCATCCATTTTTCTTCCTCTTTTCCCTCCACCACCATCTTCCTTTTAAAAACATTTCTGATTGTTTTTGATCATCTGTATTCTCCTCTTGATTTGGCATTAGTTTTTCCTTATGCCTATTTGCAAAGCACTTTGAGATGTTTCTTGAATCTGCAATGCTTTATGAATCCATTTGTTGTAATAACTGATAAATATCTGTGTGTACATAGCCTTTTGCTGTATGATAAGTTTAATGGTTAGTTCCAAGTTGAAATTGTTCTGAGATTGTTTCATAAATTTTGTGCCAAAGCTGCTTCATTCTCAGCAGTTGTAAGCCTGACTGATTTGGGACAAAAAACTGCAATGTGCATTTTTATGGTGTACACTAGCATAGTGGTTATGTCCCTAGACAAATAATCCAGAGACCTAGAGTAATGACCTTGAGCCACGAGTTCAAATCCCACAATGGTAGCAGGGGAGTTTATAGCTGGTGTCGTAATGGTGACCACAAAAACTACTGTGTATTGTTGTAAAAAGTATCTGGTTCAGCATTGTCCTTAATGGAAGAAAATCTGCTGCTCCTTGCCCGGTCTGGTCTACATGTGATTCCAGCCCCACAACAATGTGGTTGATTCTTAATTGCCCTCTGAAATGGCCCAGCGAACCACTCTGTTGCATTCAAGAAGGTGGCTCATCTCACCACCCTCTCAAGAGCAACTCTCGATGGGCAATAAATGCTGGCCTTACCAGTGATGCCCAATCCTGTAAATTATTTTTTTAATCATTTAATCCAAATCAAGATCTTTTATAGTTGTCTGCTGGTAATTAATACAACACCATCTATCTTAATAGCTTAAGGTTCATCCCCTTTTGAGTCAGACAGATAAGGAAAGTCACTGAGTTCAATCTCTGGCTTGTGCCCAGTTAGCTGATATCAGATAGTTATTACTGTTGATCGTTATACGGTTGCTTCCACTAAAAGTGTATGTGTGCATGTACAGCTCAGGTTCACCTGGTATACCCTGTGTAGTCAAGATAACCATCAGCATTCACTGTTGAGACTTAAATGTGGATAATGGCCACGAGGGAGGGGAGAAAGAGATTAACAAAAAAAAAGTGCTTTGTAGTACTATGTAAAACTAACTACCATGCTACATTTCACAAAAAGAACTGTTAAATTTCAGCTGAAAGCTCGCGATCTTAATGGACAGGCACTGGCTTTTGTTCGGGATTTAGTGGGAGCATTGCTAAATCTTCATACCTATACTGAGCAAAGAATTCAGATCTACCCCATTGACTCTGCGACAGACACTATATCTCCTTTGAACCAAAAGGTATGTTTCATTTCTTAAAGTGCTGTTCCTAATAGCAGGAAAAATAGCTACTTTAATACCATATGTCCTTTATGCTGTCAGTAAAGAGTTTAACCATTGCACAATTATTTAAGTTGCATAAGTATTTTGCACATATTATATCCTTGTCTTATGGTTAACTAAGACGTAACTAAATGTCTTGCAGCAGAGAGAAAATTATACAAAATTGCAGTATTAGTAGAGTTTATCAATATAGGTTTGTTGTATTAACAGGAATTACTGAGATGGGGAGGATCTAAAGAGAGGAAAACAGTTTAAATATAAGGACAGAGGCTCTAAAATATTCTGAAAGTTTAACAGCAAATGCTGTTAATCTGAAAGAAAAGCAAACCATTCTTGAAATTCACAATAAGTGAATAAGCTTTTTTGCAAAAAAATAAATTGATGTTTTACATGTGCCCTTTCAGAAACTGTTTATTGCAGAAAGGTTGGGGGGTGTTAAAAATTTGCATTGTTCACTTTTAGTAACAAAGTCAGTTGGCGATTCTGATTACAATCAGTTTATTCTTTAGCACAAAAGCAATTTACAAGTGGAGTATTATTGACAGAGCACAATTGAAAGTAGGTATGTGTTCTTGCACTAAAATAAGAAAATGCTTCTTTTTACTTGGCAAACTGGAAATTTTTCCCTTTTGATGTGATTGGTACTCTTACAGCACACTGGCTTGTGATCTCTAGCCTAATTTTTAGTATCTTGTCTACTCGATGTGCATCAGCAGACTTCAACCATCACATGATCACAGCTGTTGATGCAATAGTCACGGTCTGGAACATTCTATTGCCAGGACTTCCAGTTTTAGCCCCAAGGTCTTACTTAATAAGCAGGTCAATCTTCGACACACTAATTGCTGCTAGGCTAATCATTAATCTCTCTCTCGCGCTCTCTCTCTCCCTACTCACCCACTCCACAAACACATACACACACACTAGTTGTGAAAAATTTTCCATCTCCGGTTGTATCCAGCTGTGGAATAAGACTGCAACAAATTCAAGTAGCACTGTCAATGCCATTTGATATGGAAGTGCTGTCTTTTAACTTTTTCAGGTTTCCCCCCCTGCCCCCCCAACCTTAATCAGTCTCTCTCAATGTTCTTATTGCCCTTTGACACAATAGCTGAACATCCTGGCATGGGAGTTTAAATGCAGTTCTTGCAATAGATATTTGTTAAAAGTAACTTTTGGAACCATGGAGACATCCATGCTGATTTGTATTTGATATTAACAGATCTCCCATAGCAATGATCGCTGTGTCAGCTAACAAACAAACTTGGTTTTCTAGGACAAAAATATTTATACCATTTAGAGCTCAGAGATGGAACAGTCACTTAAGGCTACAAATTCTAGTTAAATACTATCTCCATTCAATCAGAATAGAGTTACTGATTGAGGGTACCTTGCATATTAGAAAATATTTGTAATCTTCAAAGATTGTTTTTATCTGTATCAAAATGCATCCGAAATGTTTTACATTTTTGTGTGTGTGTGTGTGGGCATAATGTGTGTGTGTGTGTGTGTGTGTGTGGGCATAATGTGTGTGTGTGTGGGCATAATGTGTGTGTGTGTGGGCATAATGTGTGTGTGTGGGCATAATGTGTGTGTGTGGGCATAATTGTGTGTGGGCATAATGTGTGTGTGTGTGGGCATAATGTGTGTGTGTGTGGGCATAATGTGTGTGTGTGTGGGCATAATGTGTGTGTGTGTGGGCATAATGTGTGTGTGTGTGAGCATAATGTGTGTGTGTGTGGGCATAATGTGTGTGTGTGTGGGCATAATGTGTGTGTGTGTGGGCATAATGTGTGTGTGTGTGGGCATAATTGTGTGTGGGCATAATGTGTGTGTGTGTGGGCATAATGTGTGTGTGTGTGGGCATAATGTGTGTGTGTGTGGGCATAATGTGTGTGTGTGTGGGCATAATGTGTGTGTGTGTGAGCATAATGTGTGTGTGTGTGGGCATAATGTGTGTGTGTGTGGGCATAATGTGTGTGTGTGTGGGCATAATGTGTGTGTGTGTGGGCATAATGTGTGTGTGTGTGGGCATAATGTGTGTGTGTGTGGGCATAATGTGTGTGTGTGTGGGCATAATGTGTGTGTGTGTGGGCATAATGTGTGTGTGTGTGGGCATAATGTGTGTGTGTGTGGGCATAATGTGTGTGTGTGTGGGCATAATGTGTGTGTGTGTGGGCATAATGTGTGCGTGTGTGGGGGCATAATGTGTGCGTGTGTGTGGGCATAATGTGTGCGTGTGTGTGGGCATAATGTGTGCGTGTGTGTGGGCATAATGTGTGCGTGTGGGGGGGCATAATGTGTGCGTGTGGGGGGGCATAATGTGTGCGTGTGTGGGGGCATAATGTGTGCGTGTGGGGGGGCATAATGTGTGCGTTGTGGGGGGGCATAATGTGTGCGTGTGGGGGGGCATAATGTGTGCGTGTGGGGGGGCATAATGTGTGCGTGTGGGGGGGCATAATGTGTGCGTGTGGGGGGGGCATAATGTGTGCGTGTGGGGGGGCATAATGTGTGCGTGGTGGGGGGGCATAATGTGTGCGTGTGGGGGGGCATAATGTGTGCGTGTGGGGGGGCATAATGTGTGCGTGTGGGGGGGCATAATGTGTGCGTGTGGGGGGGGCATAATGTGTGCGTGTGGGGGGGCATAATGTGTGCGTGTGGGGGGGCATAATGTGTGCGTGTGGGGGGGCATAATGTGTGCGTGTGGGGGGGGCATAATGTGTGCGTGTGGGGGGGGCATAATGTGTGCGTGTGGGGGGGCATAATGTGTTGCGTGTGGGGGGGCATAATGTGTGCGTGTGGGGGGGCATAATGTGTGCGTGTGGGGGGGGCATAATGTGTGCGTGTGGGGGGGGCATAATGTGTGCGTGTGGGGGGGCATAATGTGTGCGTGTGGGGGGGCATAATGTGTGCGTGTGGGGGGGCATAATGTGTGCGTGTGGGGGGGCATAATGTGTGCGTGTGGGGGGGGCATAATGTGTGCGTGTGGGGGGGCATAATGTGTGCGTGTGGGGGGGCATAATGTGTGCGTGTGGGGGGGCATAATGTGTGCGTGTGGGGGGGCATAATGTGTGCGTGTGGGGGGGCATAATGTGTGCGTGTGGGGGGGGCATAATGTGTGCGTGTGGGGGGGCATAATGTGTGCGTGTGGGGGGGGCATAATGTGTGCGTG
Organism: Carcharodon carcharias; assembly: GCF_017639515.1. NCBI lineage: Eukaryota > Metazoa > Chordata > Chondrichthyes > Lamniformes > Lamnidae > Carcharodon > Carcharodon carcharias. The sequence continues at coordinate 207,345,979 of NC_054468.1, forward strand.
TGGGGGGGCATAATGTGTGCGTGTGGGGGGGGCATAATGTGTGCGTGTGGGGGGGCATAATGTGTGCGTGTGGGGGGGCATAATGTGTGCGTGTGGGGGGGCATAATGTGTGCGTGTGGGGGGGCATAATGTGTGCGTGTGGGGGGGGGCATAATGTGTGCGTGTGGGGGGGGGCATAATGTGTGCGTGTGGGGGGGGCATAATGTGTGCGTGTGGGGGGGGCATAATGTGTGCGTGTGGGGGGGGCATAATGTGTGCGTGTGGGGGGGGGCATAATGTGTGCGTGTGGGGGGGGGCATAATGTGTGCGTGTGGGGGGGGCATAATGTGTGCGTGTGGGGGGGGCATAATGTGTGCGTGTGGGGGGGGGCATAATGTGTGCGTGTGGGGGGGGCAATAATGTGTGCGTGTGGGGGGGGGCATAATGTGTGCGTGTGGGGGGGGGCATAATGTGTGCGTGTGGGGGGGGGCATAATGTGTGCGTGTGGGGGGGGGCATAATGTGTGCGTGTGTGGGGGGGCATAATGTGTGCGTGTGTGGGGGGGGCAATTTGTGTGCGTGTGTGGGGGGGCATAATGTGTGCGTGGTGTGGTGGGGCATAATGTGTGCGTGTGTGTGGGGGCATAATGTGTGCGTGTGTGGGGGGGCATAATGTGTGCGTGTGTGGGGGGGCATAATGTGTGCGTGTGTGGGGGGGCATAATGTGTGCGTGTGTGGGGGGGCATAATGTGTGCGTGTGTGGGGGGGCATAATGTGTGCGTGTGTGGGGGGGCATAATGTGTGCGTGTGTGGGGGGGCATAATGTGTGCGTGTGTGGGGGGGCATAATGTGTGCGTGTGTGGGGGGGCATAATGTGTGCGTGTGTGTGGGGGCATAATGTGTGCGTGTGTGGGGGGGCATAATGTGTGCGTGTGTGGGGGGGCATAATGTGTGGTGTGTGGGGGGGCATAATGTGTGCGTGTGTGGGGGGGCATAATGTGTGCGTGTGTGGGGGGGCATAATGTGTGCGTGTGTGGGGGGGCATAATGTGTGCGTGTGTGGGGGGGCATAATGTGTGCGTGTGTGGGGGGGCATAATGTGTGCGTGTGTGGGGGGCATAATGTGTGCGTGTGTGGGGGGGCATAATGTGTGCGTGTGTGGGGGGGCATAATGTGTGCGTGTGTGGGGGGGCATAATGTGTGCGTGTGTGGGGGGGCATAATGTGTGCGTGTGTGGGGGGGCATAATGTGTGCGTGTGTGGGGGGGCATAATGTGTGCGTGTGTGGGGGGGCATAATGTGTGCGTGTGTGGGGGGGCATAATGTGTGCGTGTGTGGGGGGGCATAATGTGTGCGTGTGTGGGGGGGCATAATGTGTGCGTGTGTGGGGGGGCATAATGTGTGCGTGTGTGGGGGGGCATAATGTGTGCGTGTGTGGGGGGGCATAATGTGTGCGTGTGTGGGGGGGCATAATGTGTGCGTGTGTGGGGGGGCATAATGTGTGCGTGTGTGGGGGGGCATAATGTGTGCGTGTGTGGGGGGGCATAATGTGTGCGTGTGTGGGGGGGCATAATGTGTGCGTGTGTGGGGGGGCATAATGTGTGCGTGTGTGGGGGGGCATAATGTGTGCGTGTGTGTGTGGGCATAATGTGTGCGTGTGTGTGTGGGCATAATGTGTGCGTGTGTGTGTGGGCATAATGTGTGCGTGTGTGTGTGGGCATAATGTGTGCGTGTGTGTGTGGGCATAATGTGTGCGTGTGTGGTGGGGGCATAATGTGTGCGTGTGTGGGGGGGCATAATGTGTGCGTGTGTGGGGGGGCATAATGTGTGCGTGTGTGGGGGGGCATAATGTGTGCGTGTGTGGGGGGGCATAATGTGTGCGTGTGTGGGGGGGCATAATGTGTGCGTGTGTGGGGGGGCATAATGTGTGCGTGTGTGGGGGGGCATAATGTGTGCGTGTGTGTGGGGGGCATAATGTGTGCGTGTGTGGGGGGCATAATGTGTGCGTGTGTGGGGGGGCATAATGTGTGCGTGTGTGGGGGGGCATAATGTGTGCGTGTGTGGGGGGGCATAATGTGTGCGTGTGTGGGGGGGCATAATGTGTGCGTGTGTGGGGGGGCATAATGTGTGCGTGTGTGGGGGGGCATAATGTGTGCGTGTGTGGGGGGGCAATAATGTGTGCGTGTGTGGGGGGGCATAATGTGTGCGTGTGTGGGGGGGCATAATGTGTGCGTGTGTGGGGGGGATAATGTGTGCGTGTGTGGGGGGGCATAATGTGTGGCGTGTGTGGGGGGCATAATGTGTGCGTGTGTGGGGGGGGCATAATGTGTGGTGTGTGGGGGGGCATAATGTGTGCGTGTGTGGGGGGCATAATGTGTGCGTGTGTGGGGGGGCATAATGTGTGAGTGTGTGGGGGGGCATAATGTGTGCGAGTGTGTGGGGGGGCATAATGTGTGCGTGTGTGTGGGGGGCATAATGTGTGCGTGTGTGGGGGGGCATAATGTGTGCGTGTGTGGGGGGGCATAATGTGTGCGTGTGTGTGTGTGGGCATAATGTGTGCGTGTGTGTGTGTGGGCATAATGTGTGCGTGTGTGTGTGTGGGCATAATGTGTGCGTGTGTGTGTGTGGGCATAATGTATGTGTGTGTGTGTGTGGGCATAATGTGTGTGTGTGTGTGTGGGGGGGCATAATGTGTGTGTGTGTGTGTGGGGGGGCATAATGTGTGTGTGTGTGTGTGGGGGGGCATAATGTGTGTGTGTGTGTGTGGGGGGGCATAATGTGTGTGTGTGTGTGTGGGGGGGCATAATGTGTGTGTGTGTGTGTGTGGGGGGGCATAATGTGTGTGTGTGTGTGTGTGGGGGGGCATAATGTGTGTGTGTGTGTGTGGGGGGGCATAATGTGTGTGTGTGTGTGTGGGGGGGCATAATGTGTGTGTGTGTGTGTGGGGGGGCATAATGTGTGTGTGTGTGTGGGGGGGCATAATGTGTGTGTGTGTGTGTGGGGGGGCATAATGTGTGTGTGTGTGTGTGTGGGGGGGCATAATGTGTGTGTGTGTGTGTGGGGGGGGGCATAATGTGTGTGTGTGTGTGTGGGGGGGCATAATGTGTGTGTGTGTGTGTGGGGGGGCATAATGTGTGTGTGTGTGTGTGGGGGGGCATAATGTGTGTGTGTGTGTGTGGGGGGGCATAATGTGTGTGTGTGTGTGTGGGGGGGCATAATGTGTGTGTGTGTGTGTGTGTGGGGGGGCATAATGTGTGTGTGTGTGTGTGTGTGTGTGGGGGGGCATAATGTGTGTGTGTGTGTGTGTGTGTGTGAGGGGGCATAATGTGTGTGTGTGTGGGCATAATGTGTGTGTGTGTGGGCATAATGTATGTGTGTGTGTGTGTGGGCATAATGTGTGTGTGTGTGTGTGGGGGGGCATAATGTGTGTGTGTGTGTGTGGGGGGGCATAATGTGTGTGTGTGTGTGTGGGGGGGCATAATGTGTGTGTGTGTGTGTGGGGGGGCATAATGTGTGTGTGTGTGTGGGGGGGCATAATGTGTGTGTGTGTGTGTGGGGGGGCATAATGTGTGTGTGTGTGTGTGTGGGGGGGCATAATGTGTGTGTGTGGGGGGGGGCATAATGTGTGTGTGTGTGTGTGGGGGGGAATAATGTGTGTGTGTGTGTGTGGGGGGGCATAATGTGTGTGTGTGTGTGTGGGGGGGCATAATGTGTGTGTGTGTGTGTGGGGGGGCATAATGTGTGTGTGTGTGTGTGGGGGGGCATAATGTGTGTGTGTGTGTGTGGGGGGGCATAATGTGTGTGTGTGTGTGTGGGGGGGCATAATGTGTGTGTGTGTGTGTGTGTGGGGGGGCATAATGTGTGTGTGTGTGTGTGTGTGGGGGGGCATAATGTGTGTGTGTGTGTGTGTGTGTGTGTGAGGGGGCATAATGTGTGTGTGTGTGTGGGGGGGCATAATGTGTGTGTGTGTGTGTGGGGGGGCATAATGTGTGTGTGTGTGTGTGTGTGGGGGGGCATAATGTGTGTGTGTGTGTGTGTGTGTGTGGGGGGGCATAATGTGTGTGTGTGTGTGTGTGGGGGGGCATAATGTGTGTGTGTGTGTGTGTGGGGGGGCATAATGTGTGTGTGTGTGTGTGTGTGGGGGGGCATAATGTGTGTGTGTGTGTGTGTGGGGGGGGGCATAATGTGTGTGTGTGTGTGTGTGGGGGGGCATAATGTGTGTGTGTGTGTGTGTGTTGGGGGGGCATAATGTGTGTGTGTGTGTGTGTGTTGGGGGGGCATAATGTGTGTGTGTGTGTGTGTGTGGGGGGGCATAATGTGTGTGTGTGTGTGTGTGGGGGGGCATAATGTGTGTGTGTGTGTGTGTGTGGGGGGGCATAATGTGTGTGTGTGTGTGTGTGTGTGGGGGGGCATAATGTGTGTGTGTGTGTGTGGGGGGGGGCATAATGTGTGTGTGTGTGTGTGGGGGGCATAATGTGTGTGTGTGTGTGTGGGGGGGCATAATGTGTGTGTGTGTGTGTGGGGGGGCATAATGTGTGTGTGTGTGTGTGGGGGGGCATAATGTGTGTGTGTGTGTGTGTGGGGGGGCATAATGTGTGTGTGTGTGTGTGGGGGGGCATAATGTGTGTGTGTGTGTGGGGGGGGGCATAATGTGTGTGTGTGTGTGGGGGGGGGGCATAATGTGTGTGTGTGTGTGGGGGGGGGCATAATGTGTGTGTGTGTGTGGGGGGGGGCATAATGTGTGTGTGTGTGTGGGGGGGGGCATAATGTGTGTGTGTGTGGGGGGGCATAATGTGTGTGTGTGTGTGGGGGGGGGGCATAATGTGTGTGTGTGTGTGTGGGGGGGCATAATGTGTGTGTGTGTGTGTGGGGGGGCATAATGTGTGTGTGTGTGTGTGGGGGGGCATAATGTGTGTGTGTGTGTGTGTGGGGGGGCATAATGTGTGTGTGTGTGTGTGGGGGGCATAATGTGTGTGTGTGTGGGGGGGCATAATGTGTGTGTGTGTGTGGGGGGGCATAATGTGTGTGTGTGTGTGTGTGGGGGGGCATAATGTGTGTGTGTGTGTGTGGGGGGGGCATAATGTGTGTGTGTGTGTGTGGGGGGGCATAATGTGTGTGTGTGGGGGGGGGCATAATGTGTGTGTGTGGGGGGGGGGGCATAATGTGTGTGTGTGTGGGGGGGGGCATAATGTGTGTGTGTGTGGGGGGGGGCATAATGTGTGTGTGTGTGGGGGGGGGCATAATGTGTGTGTGTGTGGGGGGGGGCATAATGTGTGTGTGTGTGTGGGGGGGCATAATGTGTGTGTGTGTGTGTGGGGGGGCATAATGTGTGTGTGTGTGTGTGGGGGGGCATAATGTGTGTGTGTGTGTGTGTGGGGGGGCATAATGTGTGTGTGTGTGGGGGGGCATAATGTGTGTGTGTGTGGGGGGGCATAATGTGTGTGTGTGTGGGGGGGCATAATGTGTGTGTGTGTGGGGGGGCATAATGTGTGTGTGTGTGGGGGGGCATAATGTGTGTGTGTGTGTGTGGGGGGGCATAATGTGTGTGTGTGTGTGGGGGGGCATAATGTGTGTGTGTGTGTGTGTGGGGGGGCATAATGTGTGTGTGTGTGTGTGTGTGGGGGGGCATAATGTGTGTGTGTGTGTGTGTGTGGGGGCATAATGTGTGTGTGTGTGTGGGCATAATGTGTGTGTGTGTGGGGGCATAATGTGTGTGTGTGTGGGCATAATGTGTGTGTGTGTGTGGGCATAATGTGTGTGTGTGTGTGGGCATAATGTGTGTGTGTGTGGGCATAATGTGTGTGTGTGTGTGGGCATAATGTGTGTGTGTGTGTGGGCATAATGTGTGTGTGTGTGTGTGGGGGGGCATAATGTGTGTGTGTGTGTGTGGGGGGGCATAATGTGTGTGTGTGTGTGTGTGTGGGGGGGCATAATGTGTGTGTGTGTGTGTGTGTGGGGGGGCATAATGTGTGTGTGTGTGTGTGTGTGTGTGGGGGGGCATAATGTGTGTGTGTGTGTGTGGGGGGGGCATAATGTGTGTGTGTGTGTGTGTGTGGGGGGGCATAATGTGTGTGTGTGTGTGTGTGTGGGGGGCATAATGTGTGTGTGTGTGTGTGTGTGTGGGGGGGCATAATGTGTGTGTGTGTGTGTGTGGGGGGGCATAATGTGTGTGTGTGTGTGTGTGTGTTGGGGGGGCATAATGTGTGTGTGTGTGTGTGTGTGGGGGGGCATAATGTGTGTGTGTGTGTGTGTGTGGGGGGGCATAATGTGTGTGTGTGTGTGTGTGTGGGGGGGGGCATAATGTGTGTGTGTGTGTGTGTGTGTGGGGGGGGCATAATGTGTGTGTGTGTGTGTGGGGGGGGGGGCCCATAATGTGTGTGTGTGTGTGTGGGGGGGCATAATGTGTGTGTGTGTGTGTGGGGGGGCATAATGTGTGTGTGTGTGTGTGGGGGGGCATTATGTGTGTGTGTGTGTGGGGGGGGGCATAATGTGTGTGTGTGTGTGGGGGGGGGCATAATGTGTGTGTGTGTGTGGGGGGGGGCATAATGTGTGTGTGTGTGTGGGGGGGGGCATAATGTGTGTGTGTGTGTGTGTGGGGGGGGGCATAATGTGTGTGTGTGTGTGGGGGGGGGCATAATGTGTGTGTGTGTGTGGGGGGGGGCATAATGTGTGTGTGTGTGTGTGGGGGGGCATAATGTGTGTGTGTGTGTGTGGGGGGGCATAATGTGTGTGTGTGTGTGGGGGGGGGGCATAATGTGTGTGTGTGTGTGTGGGGGGGCATAATGTGTG